>NC_090937.1:1287712662-1289016365 GCF_040938575.1 Ambystoma mexicanum
TGATGTTCTCATCAAAAGCCCAACTGTGGAGGAACACATAGCGGAGATCTGTTATGTTCCGACACAGTTGAGGGCAGGCAGAGCAAAACTTTCCTTTCAAAAGGCACAGTGGTGTAGAACCCGTGTAAATTTCTTAGGGCATGAGATTACTCCTCAGGGTCTCTGTCCCCAGAAAAAGAAAGTGGAAGCCCTCCAGAAATTGGAAGACCCCACAAATCTGCAGGAACTAAGGAGCCTCCGTGGACTGACTAATTACAGCAGAAAGTTCATTGAGGACTATGCAGAAATCACAAGACCCCTGATTCATCTTTTGAAGGGGGGGGTCAAGTGGGAGTGGGGTCCAGAACAAGACAAGGCAGTAAGACAACTCAAAAGAAGCTTACCCTGTCAAAAACAAGGAGTTCTTCTTGGAGACAGGGTTCTCTAATACATGCTTGACTGCAGTATTATATCAAAAGCATGACAAGGTCAAAAAGGTAATCTCCTATACGAGCAAAACTTTATCCTCTGTGGAGGAAAAATTCAACGATTGTGAGAAGGCACTCCTGGCAACGCTGTGGGCATTGAAAATTACCGCCCGTTTATCCAGGGGGAACACATCATAGTGGAGACTCCACACCAGCCTCTGCAATATCTCCAAAGGGACAGAATTTAAGGCTGGAAATGTGAGTAATTCCCGAATTACTTCCTGGATTCTGTCAATGCAAGGCTTTCATGTGGAGGTTAGATATGGCCAAAACAAGAAGAGTCCCCTCGCGCAAGGTCTGGCTGACTTGCATGATTGTGCCAGAGAAAACTGTCTCAAGGACGAGAGTCTAAAAATCAAGGACACATGGATGCATACCTCAATTCCCCATACAAAGTCTATGAAGAAGACAAGTGTGTTGGAATGCCCACTGTCTATGTGGATGGATGCTCCTACCATGTTGACATCAATGGGGAAAAAGAACTTGTGGCCGGCGTAGGGAATGCATGGTTGAATGAGACCCCAGAACCCTCCGCTGGGTACAAGATTGGTCCCCGAAGTAGTCAAGTGGCAGAGTTGATGGCTATGCATCAAGCCATCATCACTGCTGTCCAACATCAACTCCACGAACTGGTCATAAGTTCACAAAAGGGTCATTCCAAAGTAGAGGGACCAAACAAAGCTGGAAATGACTTAGCTGATCAGCTGGCCAAAACCGGAGCCATCCAAGGGGATCTACTTGAGATCGATTCCCTGTTGGAGTGAAATCCAGGTCACTGCTATCACTAGGTCCCAGACAAATGGTCACAATGAACTCTCAACTGCACAATGGAGTAAGGAGACCCCAGATGCTGACTTGATTACGGCTCAGAAAGGGGATCCAATAATTGGTAAGTTTTATCAACACATTGAGGACCCTGAGAACTTTCCCCTGACGAATACCGATTACATTGGAAAAGGGGACCTCAGAGTGTTGATGAAATGTCCAAAAATGTTCCGAATCCAACACGGTTTGTTGGTAAGGAAATCCCTAAATGGCCATGATCAGTGGGCGGTCCCTACCTCGTTCCGAAGCCTGATGTTAAGTCACGCCCATGATGCGGCCACAGCTGGTCATATGGGATTTCATACAACACTTGAAATCTTAAAAGAGGTTGCATACTGGCCACACATGGAGCAGGACCTCAACCAATACTTGAAGGGGTGTCTTGTGTGTGCACAATTTCAGCCAACATCCCTCAAACACTGTGCGCCTCTCCAAAAGGGGGATGACACTGCCTTGGTCAGACTTACAAGTCGATTATATCGGGCCCGTGATTCACTCCTCTAGGGGGAACAAGTACATGTTGACCGTGACATGCTTATTTACTAAGTGGGTGGAATGTCTCCCGGCCCAAAACTGAAAGGCAGAAACAGCAGCTGCCCTGATGATCAACCACATATTTACGCGTTTTGGACTGCCCCAAAGGATCGAGTCAGACCGAGGTAGCCACTTCACTAGCAAAGTAATGACAAAGATGTGGGGGATACTTGGGGTCAAAGGAAATTACACATTGCCTACCGGCTAGCCTCTAGTGGTGCAGTAGAGAGATACAATAAAACAATTGTGAGCATATTAAAGAAGTTTGTGGCAGATTCTGGGCCAATTTGGGGTATTATATTACCTCTTGTCCTAATGGCCATCAGATCTACCCCTTCATCTGCAAATAAAATGTCACAGTTTGAGCTGATGACTGGATGCAGATGGCGATTCCCCAGCATCTGCTCTGCAGAACCCAAGAGCAGATATTGATCAATGCCTCCACAACTCATGAGTATGTTGAAAATCTAAGAAAACACCTTCAACATGCTTTTGCCAATGCTCAGCAAAACCTAGAGAGATCTGCAGACAGCATGAAGACCCACTATGACTTAAAGACTACTAGAAAAGAATACAATGTAGGAGACCGGGTCTACTTAAACAATTTGAAAGGAACCAGGCCAAACAACGCAAATGTTTGCCTAGCTGGAGGGGACCTTTTGAAATTGTAGACAAAATCTCACCAGTCGCCTAAAAATCTGCATCCCCAAAAGGGGATTGGCAGAGGGGGAAGATAAGTGGGTCCATATTAACCAACTAAAGTGTTGCCATCCTAGGCACACTCTGCAGCAACTGGAGGAGTCTTCTGGAACCCCAGAGGGGGTCACTCCAGCTCCCTAGAAATTTCCACTATAAAATATTCCATATATAGTCAATAACTTACAAATAGAAAAATGTGTCCTGATTTGACAAAATGTATGTGTCCGCCCCACTACAGAAATGCTTTGTCATCCTAGAATTGGAAACCATGGAGACTAAAACCAAGGAGGACCACCCAGGGACCGGAAGCAAAGATCCAAGGGTCCCGGGGTATCGCTCAATACTCATATCAGGACTGGGCGAGGAGAACTGGTCAATCCACCCCTGATGGAGGAAAAGATGATGAGCTTTGCCATTTTTGGAACCAAAAGAAAAGAGACTGATCATCCCAGTCTTGCGACGTCCCATTGATGGACGGTCAACGCCAAATCGCAAGGGGGGGCTTGTGGGATGTTCTGACCCACTGCCTCTGCCCTGCAACATCACTGTGTGCTGCTTTCATCAAAAACAACAGAATGGTGGACAAAAAGCCCTATGCGCTAAAAATCTCTGAGAAGTGCGCAGGGAAACCTGAAAAATAGGCCGCCAATCCATTTTGCTTACGCCAATGGTAAAAACAGGAGACCACGCTGCCAAAACCTATCATTGGGCTGCCCGCAGAGTGAAATGAAACTACTTGAAAAGACAGTGCTGCATTGCCAGGAAAACCCAGAAGTGCTTTAAAAATCAGTTTTTCCTTGGCTGTTGAAAGTGCAAAATCATGGTTCCCAAACAGCAGAGAAGATCCAACATCCTTGTGGGGTGTTCACCATCACCTTATTTAAGAAATCCTCATTAGCACAATGTCAGGAGAAGCACCTTTCATCATAAAAAAATCCACATTCAAAAGGTGCTTGCCTGGGAAAAATATGTCAGATATGTGCGCAGTACCGCCGCTCGCCTGTATCCAAGCTGTCATCTACCTATACTGTCAGTTTAAAACTTATGTCTTAAAATCAAATTGTAGAAAATAACAGACTTGCCATCAAAAGCAATATGGGTTGCTCCAATTCAATGTCTATGTTTTAAAAAGACTGGAATGAAGAGATCTATATGTATATTTGTAGAAAATGTAAATTGTATTTTAGAAAAGACCATTTTAAACAGTGTTTTAAAAGTGAACTAATGTTAGCCACACTGTACTTCAAAGACATTCCACAGCTTCTCCCCAAACAAAGGAATCTTCCTCCTGCTCTCTGGCATTGAGTTCTTAATGGAGGTGGGAGAAGATTTTGGCCTGTTGCTCTGAGTGGCGACAAAAGACTCCCTTGACTGAAAGGAAATGCAAATTCGGGAGTCAACAGAAATCAATTGCCAAAGGAAGTAAAGCCTGGGAGTGCTCTGGACCTTGGAGGCGGGACTAGACAAATATGTGTATCTTAAACTCCAAGGAAATATCTTTTTGGAAAAGGACTCATAGAAAACTGTGTATAACTTTGAAAAATCTGTATTTTATAGGTTGTTAATAGGAAAATGCTGCTCACAGTTTGAAACTACTCTGAACCCTGTGCGATATTCAGAGACCGGACCACTAAAATGTTGATGTTGTACCAATTGTGATAATGCTAGGAATATGAAAATTTACAGGATTATGCCCAGATGTCATGCGCATGTATGTGGAAAAACGTGTACAGATCTGACACTGGGTAACCAACCAAAAGCGCGGAAAAACTGTCAATTTTGAACTGTAACTCTCAAGGAGATGGGACTCGGACGGATACATGCTTTATTAAATCTGTGATGTGAATATGTATTGTTAGCAAGTTGGTGATATTGTAAATATGCTTTATATGAAAAATAGGTTTTCTGTGTAGAAACAAACGGGAGGTTTTTCCCTGGATTGTAAATTGCAGCATCACTATGATACTAGATTTCCTTCTCAAATCAGGAGAGGAAAAATACTCTGATCAATCGGATTCCTAGAGGGTGGGCTTAGCATAATCAGCCTACCCACCCCTTTGGCAAATACATAAATAGGGACAGTTTAGGACCTAGAGAACACACACATTCACCCATCAACTGATTTACTGGTAAAGCGCTCTGCAGGAGAAACCAGATCCAAGACTCCAGAACTCTGAAAGCAGAAGGCTCAATTCCAAATCTGAACCTTTCTCAGCTTGGCCTTTAAAATCTTGCAACTTGATTTTAACCCCAGACTTCCAAGGGGAATCCCACAAAAGGAACAGCCGGGTGTGCCGTTTTCTGCTTTCTTGCCAAGAACTCGTGCTAGAATCCAGAGATCCAAACCAGTAGAGCAGAGCTGTAACCCAGAACCAACCGTCAGATCCAGAATCAGAGGCCGTGCAGTGTCCAGAGTGTCGTGCTGAGTTCAGAACCAAGCGCCTGAATCCTGTCGGTGGGCTAGCAGAATTCCAGTCCAGAACCCTTTGACCAGATCTTTGACGGGCCTATTCCAAAACCATAGTTGCGAGTATCTAGCGTAGAATTGCCCATAGCTAATCTCTTATCCTTAAGTAATCCTATCCAACCCATTCCAACATATCCATAACTGCATTGTAGAATCTCTTTTGTCTTTTCTGAATCTTTCCCTCACCCATATAGTCCTTTGATAATTGTAGTGATAATATCATCTTTGCGCTAATATATTTACTGAAGAAAGGCAAGCGTCTCGGCAGATAGAAACCATCTGGGGGAGTCACTGGATCGGTGGCTGTGCTGGCGTGTAGCTTGTGGCTTCATAGACTCCCTAGTGTAAAAAATCTTTGTTTGTAATATTCAAAAGCGTATCTTTCATTTGAAAATCTTGACTCTTTTTGAGAAAAATCGACCTCTACTAAAACCTCTGTAACTTTGGAACCGTACATGCTCAAGTTGAAGCTAACATCCTCAGCTTTCAAACAAATCTAAAACCGCATTCCAACTCCTTGTAGTTTTTCTGTAATCGTGTTTCTCGCACGCTGAAAAGTTTGCCGCGAATCTGCATTGGGCTCAATTTCATCACATGTAAAATAGCTATTCTTTGCATCCGACCTCAGAATTCAGTTTCCAGTCCGCTAGTCATTCAACCATCATTGCTTTATTTATTTATTTATTTATTTCCATTTATAAAGCGCGCAGCTGCCCTAGGGCATCGTGGCGCTGTTACATCATATTCACTTGGGTGCAGGCAAAAACAGTGTACAGTTCTCCGTTCAGGGTCATACATATTAGGCGATAAACAATTCCTTGGTGGTTACAGCAGAACAAACAGTTATTTTAATAATATGGTTTTCAGAGCCTTTCTAAAGGCCAGGAGTGATGTTTCCTTCCTGAGTTTGGGGGGTAGTAAGTTCCAAGATTTTGGTGCCAATACTTCAAAGCTAGTACCGCCGGCTTTGGCTCTGTTAAAGACAGGGACCGCGAGTTGGTCAGAGTAGAGTTCTCGCTTGGGTCTGAGTGATTGTGCAGGGTGTATCCGATCAGCTAGGTATCGGGTTGCTGATTGGGAAAGACATCTGTGTGTGATTGTGAGCGCCTTGAACAATATGCGTTCTTTGATATGGAGCCAGTGGGCATCTTGTCTGGCCTGGGAGATATGCTCTCTCCTGGGGATACTGAGAGCAGCTCGGAGAGCATTATTTTGCGCAATTTGTAGCCTGTTTATGTTCTTGGCAGATGTACCTAGCCAAAGGACATTGCAATAGTCCAGTTTGGCTCCTATGGTGGCTCTGGCAATGTTGACACAGTTCTTGGCGGAGAGGTAGGGTTTTACGTGTTGATGATTTTAGTAGTGTGAGCTGCTGATGAGGAGATGTAGCTAAGTTGTCTATTCATGGAGAGGGTGGAGTCAAGAAAGACTCTGAGTGTTTTTACTGCAGCTGAGACTGGGATGACAGTGTTTTCAATGCTGAAATTGCTGTATTTGGTGTCCAGTTTTTTTAAGGTTTCCTTGGGGCCTACAATTAGGAGTTCCGGTTTATCCCCGTTAAGGCATAGGCCGTTTGCTGCCATCCAGGCCTGGATGATTGCATATGTCTGCTGTAGTGTTCTGAGGTCTTTCTCGTAGTCACCAGATAGAGGGAGAAGGATTTGTGTGTCGTCGGCATAATTAGTGAACGTTATGCCGAGAAATTCCAGGTCATTAAATAATGGTAGGGTGAAGAGGTTATAGAGGGTTGGCGAGGTGCATGAGCCTTGATGCACTCCACAGCTGATGGGCGAGGGAGTGTCTGATGCCTGGTCTGAGAAGACCCTCATGGCACGGCCCTCTAAGAAGGAAATTATCCATGTAGTGGCTTTGTGAGAGACGTGGGCAGAGTTAATGAGGTGGTGTCCTAGTGTTTTGTGGTCGACCAAGTTGAACGCTGCTGATAGGTCAAGGAGCAGGAGAAGCACGGCTCTGCCTTTGTCCATGTTTTCTAGGAGCTGATTTTTTAAATCTAGCAAGGCTGATTCTGTGCCGTGCCGTGGGCGAAACCCCCGATTGTCTCTTGCCCAAGATGTTGTGCAATTCCAAGTAGGCTTGTATCTGTAGGTAGGCTGCTTTATCAAGAATTTTCAGAAGGAATGGCACGGTGGTGATCGGTCTGTAATTGTTGGGGAAGTCTGGATCAAGTGTAGGCTTTTTTTAGCAGTGGTCGAACCCACGCTTCCTTAAGGGAAGAGGGTGCAGTGCCCGAGGTAAGTGACACATTAATAAAGGCTGTAAAGAAAGGTGCTAGGGATGCAGCACAGTCCTTGATGATGTTAGAAGGGCAAATATTGCCTTTGCATAACAAAGGTTTGAGGTGCTTAACGATTTGTATGACTTCAGGGATGGTTACTTCTCTGAAACTAAAGGGTGTGAGGAGATTCGAGACTGCGGCGGGGGAGGTTTGTGGCTTGGTGTCAGTCTGAGTTGGTGGTGGGGCTTTGGGTAGGCTGTTGAGGTTGGTTTTAATTTTCTCTCGCAGTAAGTTGAGTTTGCCTAACATAGCGTGTTGGATGTTGTTACACCATTTTTCATCCTTTACGGTCTGATGTGTAGACGTGGGGGGGAACAGTTAGTTCATTGAAAATCGCAAATAATTCCTTGGATTGGGATTTAGCATTGTTAATTCTGGAATTGTAGGCAGTGGCTTTAGCTGTGGCTATGGAATTTTTGTACTGTTTGGCGGTTGATAGATATGGCTCTCTAGCAAGGGTGGAGGGGCTGGATTGCCAGTTCTTCAGGGCTTGTCTTTTTTGAGCTTTTAAGTCAAGTAGGTCTTGATTGTACCAAGAGTTTGAGTGCTTGGTATTTTTGGCTCTTTTACTTTCTAGTGCGGCGATGCTGTCAACTACCTCCTTGATGACTGAGTTGTAGAGATTAACCCGTTCTGTGGGATTATTGGGTAGAGGTTGTGCAAGGGCTGATGCTTCAAGAAGGGGGGAGGATTCTTTCTTTGCTGAGCATTTTTTTGGATCTAGCTAAGGTGGCGGCATAGGGTTTAGTTGTATAGGTATTTTGGCCGGTATGAGGAAGTGTAGAAGGTGGTGGTCGGTCCAGGGGCGAGGAGTGTTGGAGCTGATGTCTGCACCACAGTTGTGATCAGCTAGCGAGTCTAGTACGCGACCTTTGATGTGGGTTCTGCTGTCAACTTTTTGGATGAAACCCAGGTCAATAAGAGATTTGGCGAAGGCTTTGCCTTTTTTATCTTTGGGATCCTGGAAGCCAAGGTTGACATCTCCTAGAAGGATGGCTCTGGAGCTGGTTTTGAGGTTGCTACCAATGAGGTGTAGGAGAGTGGCTTGGAAGTCCAGCAGAGGGCCGGGGGGACGGTAGACTAGGTGTAATGTGATGGTGTCGTTAGGGGAGAAGGAGATTTTTACTGAGAGTGCATCAAAGTGGTCTGAGGTGGCGGATTTGATTTGTCTAGCTTTGAGTGATTCTTTAACAATAAGGGCCAGCCCCCCCTCCTTTGTTGGTAGGTCTATCCTGACGGAGGATGGTGTATCATAGTGGTGGGGATTGTCAGATGGTGGGTCCGGAGGCTTCATGCAGCCAAGTTTCTGTGATGGCTAAGGCATCAAGCTCTAGGTCAGTGATGAGGTCATGAATTTTTGTGGCATGGGCCTGAATAGATCTAGCGTTGATGAGCGCAAATTGAGTTTGTGGGGTTGGATTGTGGCTAGATTTGGGTTTGGTTGTGATAGTGACAGGTATGGTGGTAGGTTTAGGAGTGCTGGGTGTGGAGGAGGTGGTGTGAGGGGACCCTGGCGGGGTTGTGTGCGGGCATTTTTCCATTACGGTGGAGATCTTGTGGGAGCTGGATCCGAGTCTTTGGTTCCTTAGGTGTACGGAAGGAAGGATAGAGTGGGCCTGAGCTGTTTGTGTGGACAGTGGCGCGGCTGTGCTTGGGGGCTGGGCTAAGGAGATCTTAGTGGGGGCATGGTATGGCTGGCCAATAATGAGTGCGGGGAGGAATGCCGTCAGAGGAATGCTTTGTGAGCATGGTGGGATGAGTGTACCAGTGGACAGGTTTGGGGCCATGTTGGGGTGGTGCCTTGGTATGGGCAGGTGTAGGCGGGCAATCGGCCTAGTGTGGTGAGTATTGTGGGTGGGCCGGAACACAGGTGTGCAGACAATCAATAGTACACAGGGCGCAGGCAATCAATAGTACACAGGGCGCAGGCAATCAAAAGTAAGTGAGTCATGGCCTAGCGTGTGAGCATGGGGTGGTACTATGGTATGACGGCTATAGGTAGATATGACAGGAATAGGTAGAGTATTACAATCGAGGAGCATCTGCGTTAGTTGTTCGAAGGGATTTACCCAAATATGCAGTAGTTCATAGCAGCGTTGTGTATTGCTAGTGTGTTCCTGAAGCTATCCAAAGCGGCTCCCACTAGTTTTGAATCCAATTTAGAGAATTAAATTCAGTTTTCAGTGTTTTTCACCTTCATTCAAAACCACATTCAAAAGCATTTGACCTGTTTTGAAATCATTCCTGTTTCTCTCTAAGCTTGCTGGGGGGAATTGGGATTGAAACTGCATTTGTAGAGTGTATATTCCTGAAACCTGTGTTCTCTCCTTCCATCTCTATACTGCATATTAGGGGGGATTGAGTAGTATCAGAGGGAAAGAGTGATTACATTGCAATTGATTGAACACACAAAAGTATTATTTCTGTGCTGCATTAATTTCCTATCATTGCATTTCACTGAACCCACACAAAGTTTTATTCTATGCTACATTATTCTTCTCATCCATACTCCTACTGATTAAAGAGATTGTTGATTGTAATATCACCCATTGGTGATCATTGTATAAATATTAATAGTGTGATATCTAGATATCGTTCAAATTCATAAAAGTGTGATATATATATTGTTCAAATCCATAAAATAAATCTTTTAACATTGCAAAACAACCTTCTTCAGTGAGACCGGGGGGGAGTCAAAGAGAGGGGTGTGATATAAGGGTACATCATTCAGAAATAAAAACTTTAGACATAAAAGTATATATAATTAAGGGTTCCAACTGTGCATCACACGCTAGGCATTGACTTAGGTGGAGGCCGGGTTGAAATCACTTACAAATAAGAGTATAAAGAATAAATCGGTTGAACATATCACTCCTTTAATTATTATAATCAAAAAGCATGCTCATATAGTGTACATATAATGCCTAACTAAACATACCGTAATCGCCAATAACTAAAGGTTTCTTAATAGCCAATAAAACAGAGTTGAAGATTTTACTTCAAAGAATGAGTTGGCAAACTCGTCTACTCACAAGTCAGTTATTTTTGTCATATGAAGCATTAACGATGACAGACTGACAAGGGTGCCACACATTTGCTCCCTTTCCTTGGCGTCCAAGCAAAGCATGTTTGCAAAAATCACAAATTGAGCCCGATATTCCATGGGCTAACATAGGAATTAAAAAACAAAGAACAATTCACACTACTGGAAATTAGAGCATACTTGGGAATCAGGCCACAAAACGTTCTGTGGATTTTCTTGACAAAGGTGTGATGGGCCATAATGAAGAGGTTCATAATGCATTAACTCTGGAAAATGAAAAACTAAAACAAAACAAGCATCCAGTACAAAATGTGAAACGAGGATGATGCAAGTTGGCAACTAGATTTTGTGGCACGTTTGGAACATACACAATTTATTAGACTGTCAATATCACCAAATACCTTATGAACCACCTGTCCATTGTTCACTGTAGCATATCTCATACTTGATTATCAGTGGTGCCAACCCAACCTAATGGGGACGATTGCTAGCACCTGTCTGGTGCTACTACAGAGCTCTTGGCTGCAGATCAATACTGCAAATTGTACTTGGACTTATTCCTACTAACTTCTGATGGCCGGTCCTGCTACTTATGTCTAATGTTATAATTGCTTTTGGAGAGAGTGTGTGGACTGCAGGAAAAGAAATGTATAACTTAAAATGCAGGGAGAACCCCACTTTCAGTTACTGTTAGCTCAGTCACCCTATAATTTTTTTAAAGTGGGAAATATTTCATTGTAACCTATGGCTTGGGGGGCATTTGCTTTTGGTGGAAGATTTTGCAGAGGTGGGAGGATGGTGCAAAAGGAGCATTGGGGGGTGGCTGTGATAGGTTGGGCATTGAAAAAATAGCTTTCACCCTGGCATTTGTTGAGAGATTTGTTGATATGCCGCTGTTTTCAGAAAGTGGCAATCACTGCTCTAATTCATTTTCTGGTATACAATCCCACCCAACAATTATGGGACAAGAAACAGGCTGTATGTATAGTTAAAACTCAAAAGTATTTAAATGAAACAAAACCAAAAGTTGCTCCCCTTACTTTATGCGGTGGAAGTCACCACAATAAGGTACATACACTTTGATAATTTTTTTTACACAATTAGAATTGGCTGCCTGTCACAAGCTCGCAGAGGCGGCACACATTTGAAGTCACACCATGTATCAATAAAATATATTTTTAACATTTCTAATCCTAAATAATACAATTCCACCTATAAACAGTATCCTCAATTCTATGACATCTTTCCGCTTATTGATCAGTATATTAAATCCCCTATGTGTTTGAATGTGGAGTTGTGGTTTTCTAGTATATGCATGCAAGTACAAAACAAACGATGATAGAGTACATTTGAATACACAGACACGTGTTTATGCAAACTGTGCTATCAATTTAGACTGAATAGAATCAATTTATCTACTCTGTGTGCCTACCCCAGATTCTGACATTCTGAAAGGACAACAACTAGGTTATCGAAGTCCCCTTGAATTACTTGGGTACATTTAATAATAACTATTTAGTGGTTCTATGTTTTTTCATAGAAGTGAATTATGTTGTGGTAATTCACTTCAAGGTATTTATTTCAATATGTGTGTTTTTTGAGATAAGGGGTAAGTACTCACATTACCCTTACCCACACTCAACCCTTAACACACCACCCTTAAACCTCTTACACCCGCCAAACATACATATGTGAATTACTTCCCCACAATATAATTTATTTCAATGAACTAACTGTAAAACTATTTAGTAATGGGTCCTCTTGATCCAACAAAAAATCATTGGTGGAATCATAGCGCGCATATGGAAGTGCATCATTTCTATAGGAATAAACTCCCTTCACTTCCAATGTGCAATTTCAAATATCTATGACTTTCACAGATGTTTATTTATCAATTCTTCATTTAGTTTATGAAGCGTGTCCACTGATTCACAAGTGTTTGACTACCTGTGAATGCAGAATTCTATTTATTTTAGCTATCATTTACAAAATGCAGCACACTCAGTACTGGGAGGTGTTTCCTATTTTACACAATGCACACAGTACAGAAAAATATTTTTGTTCTTATTTAAATGTAATTGCCTTTAGCTTTAGTACAGTGAATTCGGCTATAACTGACCCAGGCAAACTACAATATCCTATTGTCAATCTGTTAATAATGTATCAGCCACTGTGCTCTATGTGCAGAAAAATGCTATCTATTCTGCAAGAAGTCAAATCTCATTTTGCCTTAAATATAGTGACAAAGAACTGTTGCATTTCGCACAAAATATCTATCTGGAATGAGCACCCCATGGTGGAAACCATCTCCCCCGTTCCCTCCCAATGCAGGGACGTAGCAGGGCAATGATTCTAGGAAACGTATCCAATTACATTTGGGAGGAGGTTTATAGTCCGTCTGTAAAAAGTATTTAAGGAGTCAGAATGGACCCTTATGTGTTTTCAAGAAACTCTTAGTCTGTCTCTCCTCCCCATGGTAAAGTGTGTGTGCTTCAATAGTCCTCTCATAAATATGGCCCAATACTCCAGGTAATATCCAGGTTCAGCTCTCACCCATTTCAAACAGGTATATCCCTTCCATGCAGATTTTGACTCCAAATCCCACAATGTGTCATTTATTAGAACATACTTTTTGATTGGTCACATCTTTACATTGGCTTGCTTAATAGTCAGCCACTCCCATCTGATACACCCCTCATTTTTAATAGGCTGATCATAATTCTGACATGAAGTTGGGGGGCTAATATGCTCTTATGACTTTTTAATGCAAAAAAAGCACTTTAATTCTATGTTTCATAACATGCAACAATGATGAAATATGGATTTCTGGGATCTACGGCACTCAGGAAAGTTGACACAAGGAACAAGTATATACAACTAATTCAAAGAAGAGATGCAGAGCAAAGCACCATTTAAGAAAAATGGGTGAGCAGCGGCAGGCGGACAAGATTTAAAAAACAGACGTGTGAGAAATTGTACAATGTTTGCATCCCTAAAATCAAAACATGATTGACAAAGCTCGAGAGTGAAAAGAACCACATTGAAGAAAGGGAATTTACGATGCATTGTTGAAGGCATCTTATTGAATATTATTTTCCCTTGCAGGACCTACAAGCTGTATTAAGCAACATGTAGAGACATTAAAGACGTGTCTAAAGAAAGAGCTTTGATAAGCAAATTAAATGTTATAGTGTTGTTCTGTTTTGTATTGTCACATGAAGAATAAAAATACTTTTCAATGCTCAATTTCGGAATTAAACACGAGCTTTGGGCCTATAGACCATATGGGATTTCACCTCAAAACCACCAGCAGAAAGATGAGAACTGAGATGCTTTGCCTTTTCAAGGAAATAGAATTTTGTTTGATGCTCAGCCATAAAGATAATACCCGTCTCTAGAACTAGGTCACACCAATGCAGAACTTTCTATAACTTCTAAGTATCTCACGTATGGCCTACATCTGTGTGCTTGTTGGGCTTGAGATATTAAAAATACAAAGGAATTCAGCTTGACAAGGGATTCTTTCTCATCCAATCTGATATTTCAATCACAGAGGACTTTCCTGAAGGAAAGAACGGACATCTGGGGAAAACAGAATGTCTTCATTAAGATCAGCCAGGCCCTGGAAACTTCTCCAAGGGGGGGGGGGGACTCCAGTCATACATTCCTAGGAACTTCGGCTACAAAAGACTTTAACCAACAGTCAGGCAGCTGAAGTCATAAATACTTCCAGTTCTGAACTAACAGCAGAAACACCCAGTGCTCTTTTATCGGCGACGGACCAAACTGCAGATGCCATGTAATATTTTGTATGAAGGAATAAAAATGCATTAGAGAAACATCATTGCATTCATATTTCTGATGATAACTTTGGACATAAAATCAGAGACAATTTTTAAAAAAGAATCTTCAGCTGCAAAAATGTCTCTTAGATAAACCCAAAACAAATGTATTTCTTAATGTGATTTTTTGTTATGTAAATTATGTGAATTTGTATTTTGATATGCAGAAACTGAGTATGCCAGTGATGCATACATTTTAGCATCCGGTTTGATGGACCCGTTACATTGAGATGGAAAAATAATTTGTGCAGAAAAAGTTATGAGCCAAAATATGTAAGTCATTAACCATATGTCCTACCAAGATTTAAAAAATTGCATAATTCAATTCACGCTAGAGTTAAATCTGGAGAACTTATTAGTGACATGAATACATGTGTGGAATTTACCATTTTGGAATGTTCCACTGTTTAAAATAAGATATCTCTAAGATGATATTGAATCAAAGAGGAGAGAAACTGGGTTTAGAATTTACTCCCATCTGACTGCCCTCTTCATTAATATGCCCAATCACCACAAAAGGGTAGATCTAATGTGAGGTCACTTGTGGAACACTGTCCACTCACATTCATTAACCAATTAGATTGGAGAAATTATACACGCCTCAAAAGCGAGGGGTTTCTGTTCTATAAAAAAGTCAAAAAACGCACACCAGGGGGCTCACTCACTGACTGAAGGAGAGGAAGAAGGAGAGAAAGTAGAACTAATAACAACAGGAAGGAGTAGGGCTAGATTGCTCTTCTTTTGGATCCATTCTGGATTAATATCAGAACATTTCTAGTGAGGCCTAATAGAAGTTAAAGTCCCAGGCCTTCTTCAGTGAAAGAGTCAACCGACAGGTTGTGGAGGAAAGCTGATCGCATCTTGATGAATGATGCCCCCGTGTTCCTTGAGGGGGGAAATTGAACCAGTCCTTAAGAAGGTGCCCACCTGTCTGTGAGACAGCCAGAAAACTTCATATGCGAGTATGATCTAGAGGGGAAGTCATCCTGAGGGGAGCGATAATATAAAGGGAATTCAATTAAACCCTGGTTCATGTTAGTTGTCAGTACTGAGGGATGGGAATATATACATTGATTGTGCATCCCAAGAACTTAGGGAACATTACAGATGTGCATGTGCTTCCAGTAAAATGTATATTTAATAGACTAGGTTGGAAAAGGTATGCTTTTACACTGTAATTAAATAGAAACATCACTGAAGGAAATCTAGCCTACAAATATGTTGAACATACATTTTCCTTTCCACAAACCATTTACATACTGGAAAGTCCAGTAGTTTGTTACAATTGAGATTTTAGAATGCTGCTGTAATTCTGATATTGCTATTGAGTAAGGAGGTGGTATGGAGGAAGGATAGCTCAGGGGCAAAGCGTTTGTCTTGGAAGCAAGACAATGCAGGGCAACACAGATTTGAATCCCGATCCCGCCCTTGGAAACCACTCCTGGTATTAAGCGCATTATAAATGAACAATTAAATAAAATAAAGTATGTATTTTGAATAAAGGGGAAGTAGAGAGAATTGGATAGGCAGGGATGCTTTGAACTGATTTGCTTTTTAACAAATGAAAGATTCATCTTGAACTCTTGTGCATTTTCAATCCATGGTGCATGCGTGCTCAGAGTGCAGTAAATGTAGAGCTACCTATGGGGATGTCTGTGTTATAACAAGTCTCTACAACTGCAGCAGTGAAAACTGAGGTGAATTGTGTGTTGATTTTTTTCATCATTGGTACTGGAATCTCCTGGATGCATAACTTCTTTATCAATTATTTCTATTTTGTTGATAACTAGACCTTCTGTGCAAACCTGTGAGTTTCTTGTCCCGAAAAGGGAGGAAGGCTCTAAGGAATCAATGCTGTTAAATGGTGGGTCCCAGATTCATAAAAAGAACTTTATCAAATAAATTGTATGAGGACGCTGGAAAGTTCCCCTGAACAAGATGTCACCTGAGTAAAACATCCTACAGTATGATTTTTCATGGAGTTAGTAATATTAATAATTATAAAAATGATTTAGAAACACAGGTAATTCGAATTTAGGGTCATATGATAGAGGTGTATGTCACAGCCATAAGGCACATTTGTGCTTGTTTCTATGTTATGTAATTGTGAATTTATATAAATATCTGTTATTAAATGCCTGAGTAATGAGGATTCCAACTAGCTCATTATATACTTGCAACAGAGTTCCAGCCTTAATCTTCACTTCTTAGAAATGTAAAACCCTGTGTGAAATTTAAGGAGTCTTGTAATGCCTCTAAGAGGTCCCATTGTTTATTTTACATTACTGGACATCTGGCCACCTTTATTGCCTTAACCGATGTCAAAAGTGACACCAAGTACAGCAATGTGTCTTTGAAGCCAGGCCCAGTTTTCAAAGGCTGGATCATCATGTGAACAGTCCTCATTCTTATTAGCCCAAGCACCACATGGATTCAGCCTTGTGGAATATTAAAGATTTATAAGAATATTCTCTTGAAAAAAGCTCACATAATTGGGGGAAATCATTAACTCTGAGGCTTTTCGAGGTGGCCCTTTGTTCTGTGAGCCTAATCTGTTTTGAAGATTAAAAGGCAAACCTTATTCACTCCAAATTGCCCAGCAATATCTACTGGGAAACATAAACCTCCCACATCTGAACATGTAAGCAGGTCTGAAGTGGAGTTTAACTTGTGATCAAGAGAATTCTTGCCATTGACTGTCCTTCGACACCTTTACCAGTCATCTCACTATGCCCTACCCTCTCTTGGTCACCATGCTGATATGAACTAAGACTAATTTAAGACAGCTTTTCAAAACGTATTCGGTTCTATGTCATTTCATTGCGGAATTAAATTTCACGGTGTTTTTCTCCGTGTATATTTTAATGAAAAAACAAATTGAATGTTTTTGTTTTATATTTTTATTTTTGGGATCCCCCCCTCACACCCTTTAACTTTGTATCTATTCCTGAACACCCACACCCCATATATATACTTTTCTAACCCCCTAAACAATTCAATGAGTTTTGTTAAAATATCCAAGGAAAGAAACCCAGCGAAATGTCATCCTGCGATGAAAAGGATGTCATACCATCTTATACAACCTATAGCCATTGAAAGATGTTCGTCAAACATACAGCACACTTTAACATAGAAAGGTAATGATGCACACAAAGTGTGTGACACTTGCTGAACAAATATTCGTAGGCTCTGCAAAATCAGCTAATGCCCAGGAAATGGTACTTTCCTGTTCTGGCAGATCGGCCACCACAAATGTCTGCTAGAAGCCTGTTTGACTTCACACCATTAGGTGTTATCTGAGAGCAGCCTTTTAACCTCATACAGTTAAAGTGTTATATCTGATATGATATGATATGATGGGTTATTTATAACGCGCTTAATACCCAAAGGTTTCTAAGCGCAGACCCGGGGATCGAACCTGTGGTGGTGCGTGTCGTCTTGCTTCCAAGGCAAGCACGTTGCCCCTGAGCTATTCTCCCGAGCCAATCTGATAAGGATTGAAGAACAGGAAATTGACAGACACGAACAGAAGCATCATGCACATTCGCACAGTGAAGGCCCATAGGGGTACCATAGAGAAAAATAGGTAAAAAGTAAGAGAGATGTATCTTGATAACAAGACAGCCGACTAATATAGCCTGCAGAAGCATACCATGCGTAATATTGCAGAACTTCAAAAATACCATAGTGGGCAGTTACTAAACTGTTGCAGAGATCTTAATTTAAGATGGAAAAACCCACCTAATGTAGTTTTACACAGGAGTTCTACATCGAACGAACACAGTGACATACTAGCTCTAGCTCTCCCTGTTCCAAACAGCGGATATGACTAATGCACACATGCAGGGCCACCATGTTACTTGATACATATATAGCCCAGCACAGAAGAGAAAGCAGGAATCCTGGCAGTCCTGCCAGTCCATTCAAGCCGCAGGGGCTGTGGAGGAGTGCAGAGCAGCAGCAGCATACGAGCGTGACAGCCAGTCTCAGCTAAGCAGAACTCACCAACCCAAGAAGCAGTCGTTTCATTTGAGGCACACCCTGCTCTAATTGTGAGTGACAGGTGGGGGCTTGCTGGGTGGATGGAGACTGATGTCGTATAGTATAGTATGGTATAATATAGTGTGGTATAGTACAGTATAGTGTAGCATAGCTTAATGAGAGATAAAGGTTACACGTACAGTTAAACTAAAACCACCACTTGTGTGGAAGGCACAGTAGGAGCATGGCTTGCTGAGGGTTTTTGTTTTTGAAATATTTTTAACATTTCAGATCTAAATGCTTTCCATTCGGTAGGCGTGGAGCTTTTGGTATCAGAAGACAAAGTGGAAGAAGGCGACACGTGGTGCCTTTTTTTCGACTTCCTCGACAATGATGAGGTGTGGAGGGAGCCACTCCTCGACCTTGATCTTTTAACCTTCTTCCTTCGAGGAGAGTCACCTCTCGGCTCGTCCAAAAAAGGTTTCTCCAACGGGATCGTCGATGGTGATTTCTGGGTGTTTTTACCTACCGCCAATGACCCCTTTCGCTCCTTCAGTGCCTTTCCGGTCATTGACTGGCATATGGAGCAGGCCGGGGTCTTCTGCTCCACCCTGAGATACCACAGACAAACTTGGTGTGGGTCGGTTAATGACATCTTAGAATCACAGTCCTGACACTTCTTGAACCCGGTCTTCGGGGTATTAGGTGTTGAGGATGAAGACATTATTGCATAGAATTTTAGAACAATTAAGCGCGCCGTAGTTTCTCAAAGCTTAAGCGTACACAGAAAAACGGAACTGAAGCCAACGGGCCCTGCGCGTGCCATACATACCTTCGATGACACCATCCTTGAGATGTAGGCCTTCAAGGGACATCTAGTCAACTGCACCGACGCATAGCGCCCTCTCCAGAAAAAAACTTTCCGAAGCAGCTGAAGCTGGATATTGAATATCAAAGATGAGGAATACATGGGAGGACACACACAATCCATTTGAGGTTAGGTGGGTACAGAAGATGGCCCATCAGGAAATCAATATTCCCATCCATTGAAGAATGGCAGTCTTTTAGAACTGAGGGGAAGGACTTGAAAGTTGAGAAAAACACACTGCAGCTCTGTATGTTTTACAGAATGCAGAGTCCACGCACTCATCGAATAATTCGCAAGACTAAGCGACACACGGACTGGATAGAGGTCCTGCTAGACTCTGGGTCTGATTTTTCCATATTTGAATGCAGCCACAAGGCACTGTTGGAGCATACTAAGGCACACAGAAATGCACAAATAACTACACCCTCTGGGCAGACATGAAAAAATAATGAAGTGTATTTTGTAACCATTCAGCTGGAAGGTGAACATCCCAAGGTGATTGAAGCACTGTTTTGACCACAGTTACATATCCAATATAAAGGACTTTTAGCAATTCAAGATTGTCCACCACTGTATGGGAGACAAGCACCAAGAGGTGAAGAAGTAGTGATGCCTGCCTTTTGAAAAGAAGTGAGTGGGGAACTAGCACAGAAATATGCCCAAGACTGGGCAGCGCTGGCAGCAGTGCAGTTGTTTAACAACCATGTAGGGCATGATCTGGAATGTTCAGCGCATGTGATCCCAGTGCTGAAACGACCCAAACCACAGAGGCAGTATGCAGTCAAGCCACAAACAATTGCCCACATGCAAATCTTAGTTGACCAACTAATGGACAAGGGGGTAATTATAAAGCAGGCTAGCCCACATAACAGTCCGGTGCTGGCCGTTTTGAAAGCTGATGGTACTTATAGTTTTATTGTGTAGAATTTTGAATGCACATTGTAAGACAGAGACAGTCCAACACACAGTTTTGGACTTCTAGCCAATGAACACAGATGCAAATATAAAACAAACCTTGATCTAGGCAATGGGTATTTCACATAACCTTTAAGTGTAGAAAGCCAGAAATACACTGCATTCACTTTTAAGGGAATACATTTACATTTACAATTCACTAGAATAATGCAAGGGTTTAGGAATTCAACCAGCACATTCTCAAGTAGAATACAGAGTTTTCTGCCAGACATTCCTAACTGTTGGTCACATGTAGATGAAATTTACATCACCCATGAGAATCTCAATGAACACTTGCAACAAATAGACATAGTCATTCAAACATTGGCTGCAAAATGGTACCTGATTAACTTCAAGAAATCAAGAATAGCTCATTGTGAGGTTACCTTCTTAGGATTCACTCTTACAGATGAGGGCAGAGGCTTGTTAGCAGATTTTCCGGAGATGTGTGCCGGGATAAGACCGCCTAACACACTTAGGCAATTGCAAGCCATTTTAGGGCTTTTGAATTTTGGCAGATCTTATGTGTCTAATTTTGCCGAGCTAGTAAAACCACTGTATGCTTTGATAAAAAACTACATTTCAAAGCATCTCATTGCTTGCCAGAGCACACTCACATTCCGCACCATGTGTACTCGTTAATGACTCAAACTGGTCCTTTGCAAGACAGAAATACAGAAAAAAACTTAGAAATAAACCTGTTGGTGGGAGAGAATACTTTCACTTACACAGTTTGCAATCTAGCTGAGACTAAACCAATTGCATATAAGTCACATTTATATTCCACACCTGAATTAAGATTTACACCTGAGGAAAAGATTATTTGTTCAGTTCAGGTGATCATTCAGAAAGAAAGGTTGTTGCCAGCAAATAGAGCTATACACATAAATACACCTTTAGCTCAACTCGAGGCAGCCACAAAAGCTAGTGTGCCCAATGCAAAGGCATTACGTATCAGATGGATTCAATTGTCAGCATTACAACATACTCCAGATGTAAAGTATCATTATAAAGCAGAATTGCAAAGAATGAGTGGATTCACATGGACAATGGATACAGAACCAGACACCTCACTGCCTGACATGCCATTGTTTGATTTTATCCAGATAATTTATTGTGATGGCTCTGCCGTACCAGCTGTTGGAACACATTGCAAATATTCTGCTGCATGTGCAGCAGTGGTAGGACATTTTACACATGAAGTAGTATTTATAAATGCTGATATTGCAACAAAGCATCTGGGAGACATGTCTGCACAGACTGCTGAAATGCATGGATTGCTGCTTGGGTTGCACCAAGCAGGCTCAGGGAAGCACACACTAGCAGTCTCAGATTCAGATTACATTGTCAGGGCTTATAAAACTGATTTGCATTGGTGAATTCAAAAAGACTTTAGAGATATTAGGCATAAAATTATTGCTTCCAGGCAACTCTAGAAACAAGTTTGGGACCTTAAACGACATACCCTTTGCTATGGGTTACACATACAAGAGCACATACTAAAGGGCACATTCATAGCATTAGCAGATAAATATGCCAAAGAGCATACCGTGAGAAAAACAATAGCAGCCATAACTTGCTCAATAACTGCAATGGATGAGGAAATAAAAGAAGCTTGTTTGGGTATTATACCCAGGCTGAAAGGTTTCCCAAGTAATTACATTTATGACATTGAGAATAATAAAGAAGTAGTCACAATTCCTATGAAAAAGGGGATCCTATTCAAAGATGAATCCCTACTGGAGCAGACAGGAAAAGCTAATAGCAGCCACACATGCTGCACTTGCATCTACCTATTTTGGGGTTACTGCAACTGCACTGCTGCTCCTTGACAGGTATTGGTGGCCAGGATTAAGGCAACAAGTTAAAGTATACATAGCGAACTGTGACACATGTCTGAAGGCAAGTGTACACTACAGCAAAAAACCTAAAGGGGCTCCTTTAAGAAAGGCAACCTCACCTTTTGAGATTCAATATCTGGATCATATAGGTCCACTAACAGCAATACATAAGTACACATATATTTTAGTAATAGTGGATTCTTGTACTGGGTTCACCTGGATGATTCCTCAAAAGAAAGCAGACTGCAAATCAGTCATACAGGCACTCTGGGGTGTAGTAGCCATGACCGCAACTGTCACACTCCTGGAGTATCTTGCAACTCCTTCCTAGCCACGGAAGCCAAATGAAGTTGTCCCCTCCCACCTTGGTTGGCACGGGCTCCTGAATGTTGAATATACAGGGAACCACGAGGCAGCCAATGGGGGGGAAGAGGGTTAGGGAGAAGTTGTGGATAGGTAGGTGACCGGAAATAGGGTTACGATACTTGAATGGGATAGGAATGGGGAAGAACAGGGAAAACCTTTATATAGCATAACACACCATCTTGTACCTGGGAAATACCTCCTGTGCCTATTCTCGACATAGAACAACACCCTTCTTAATTAGGATATTGCCCCTGGTAAATTTGTATCAGATACTTGTCATTCCTAACCAGCAACAAACAAAAGCACATAATGTGTTAACAGGAATCTCCTGAGAACAGCCTTAGCACACAACAAATGAAGGACATAGACATATGCATGTGGTAGGATACCCTTAAAGTGTTCTGATACCTCTTGCCTATTCCTGGGCAGAGGTGTTCTCACGGGAATGCATATTGTGAACCAGTGGCCAGTAACACCTATATTACGCTTACAAAGCGATATTAACAAGAGCAAGCGGCCACAGACAACACGTAGCATCTTTCACTTCAGTTCACACACAAAATGCTTCAACAAGTTCTGAAATGATCCGCTTTACACACTGCACACGTGGGCATGGATAGTTCATGAGAACGCATTGCCGTGAAAAAAAAAAAACACGTGGCGGTATTGTGCCGATAATTAGCATGTGAATTTAGCAATCTATCATTCAAATGTTCCCAGACATTAGGCAATGACCCCTTCAGGCCACCACATTCCTTTGATCACTTAACTGTGGCCTGCGGGGCCTGGCAGCACCATCCCAGGCAATGATGAGTGCTGTGTTGAGCGGTTACAATGGCATCTCAAGCTCCGGCTGCCGTGAGGGACGAGACTCCCTCCAGTCTCAGCTCTGCCACCTCACTACGATCACCGCTGCAGCCCAGGTCCAAAACACACGAACGCCAACTTCCCTCTGGTCCGTGCCTCCACGCCAACAATCACCAACACTAGGCACGGGCCAGGAGGGTTTAAATAGTCTGTGTGCTTGTGCGCATCCACTGGTCCACCTATTTGCATCGCCTCATGGGAATTTAAGTCCTCTGGTCGTTCTAGCCAGCGAATGAGGACCTCGGTGCCCAGAAGCCTGCAAGCCTCTATTCCTGACACAACTCAAACGCTCCATGCTGATAATGGTCCCGCTTTCACAGGGCAGCCCCTGAGAAAGGCATTAGAGGCTTGGGGATCAAAAAACTTCACTTATTCTAAACCTGTATTATCCAGAGATGAAATGGGCTTATAGGAAGGGCAAATGACTCAATGTTGTGCCTGACAAAATGCATCCTTTCGATGGGGGTAACTGGGTAGACCACATGTATCTAGTTAGCACAAGTTTAAATAATTTACCACGCCAGTCTCTATGCAACGGTAAGACTCCATTTGAACTCTTGTTTGGGAGAAAGATGTTTATGCCTGATCTCCACACTCTCCCCAGCAACCACTCTAGGCAAGAAAACCGCTGGTGACAATGCTGCTGAGGGAATCCCTCCAGGTGGAAGCTGCTGAGGCCAGTCCTGAGACCACTCTAAAGCAGGAGATTGGGTCCTGGAGAAGATCCATGATAAGACTCAGTGTGGCCCGTCCTACAGACCAGCAGTACAGGTAATCAGATTGAAAGGTTCCAGAACTGCTGTCCTGCCCTCAATATCACCCAAGAGAGGCACCAGACAGGTTTCTGTGGATCACCTGAAACCCACTCCAGATGGTTACTGCAATGTTTCCATGCAATCATCCTCTTCCAGTTGAGGAGCATGCAGAAGAAGAAGAGATGGATATATGACAAATGATGATGATTAGCGTGCAAGATGAGGAATAATATGCCAAACTTGACTCCAACTCCACAATCCAGGGAAGTACTGCAGGTCTGCCAATTTGGAAACAGAAAGCCTTTATGGTTGCTAAAGTAATGAAATAATTATTTTGGACAGACTTTCTGAAACAGTGTTATATAATGCTGGCAGTATAGTTCCTTCTACTGTGGCTGAACCTCACTGTGTTGACTTCAGGGCATTTTTGGAGCAACGTTTCCACTCCACCTGCAAGCAAAGAAGTTGTTCTAAAGCCTTTTGGTTCTTCACACATGTTAGAGAAAAGAGAGCTTCAAGAGCAAGGAACACCAACCTCAATACAAATGTTTCCTCTAACCATGGGTCATGTGTGGATGCCATCATTTAAGACGTTTAATGGCCGAGCCAAGCAGCTGCAAGTTTACACTTTTTCTGTGATTGATGAATCCAGAGTGTTTCCACCCAGTAATCCTGTGTTCAGAACATATAGAGAACTGTTAAGAACTAGGCTCCAGACATTTGCGCAAAATGCATTGTTTGATGCTTTTGATGATGTTGAGGATCTCCATGAGATAGGATCCCAAGTGTGTTATGTGCGATATTAAAATGCCTTTTTACTTGTCAAACGTGAGCCCATCCTGTGGCCCAAATACACTTTCTGGGAACATTGTGCAGTGCCTTTCCAAACTGATAGTCCTGGATTCCAAGCACAGTTCCCATATATTTCACTGACACCATACCAAGCAAGGGACTACATGTTTGAAAATCAATATAAGTTCCCTCCAGAGCCAAATGATGCACAGCACATTTATGTTGCAGATCAAGTCGTTTTTGACAGAGAATACTTTTCAAACATGACTGAACAAACATGGCGGGAAGCTATCCCTCTGTGGTCTACTTGGGGTCAACAGACATGGCATGTAGATTCACACATTTGATGTACTTTTTAAATTATACACAGTTCCAGACCACCTGCAGTAATAGGAACTTGAGCTTCTACCCTGACTGGTGAGTTCTGGAGTGCGTCCTATAGAGAAGAAAAAGAAAGCAATCACACTAAGCATATTTCCTATGCATCAAGGAGTCCTGGATTATGGGCGGTTCAAGCAAATTAATGTAATTTTAAAAAAAAGCAGGAACCAGTGTGGGCCCATATAGTGCTTCGAATTCCCAGAACGCTTCCCTGACAAGCTATATCGTTCGGTAAGCTGTGCCTAGGAATGTTTTCAAAGTATCACCTGAGTGAGGAGATACAATCTCTAGATAACTTCATAAAAGAAGAGAATTGGACAGCTATCATGCAGTCAGCTACTGTTCTGAGCCGCACACAGAGTGGGCGTGTCAGATCAGATCAGCTACCTGCACCACCTCTGACCCTAAAGTGCCTTGTGAGGTGGGACAAGCGTCAGTAACAGGTAAAACATACACTTGGTCACAAGCAATAATGCAAATCCTGCAGACTGAAAGTGAAGTAGTGAGACTACGATTTCATGCATCTGATTCTAATGATCAAGCTCTAGAGCAGGGCTTCTATGCGCTAAGAGTTGTCACTACAGATATAGTGGGATAGGTTCAGAGTGACCGGTCTATGATTAGAAGCGACCAAGAAGCCGCAGTAAGTCTTTTTGTGGTAACAGATTTTCTGGACACTCTTAGCAGAGTCGTCCCAGATTGGAATGTAATTTCATGGCCAGAACAAATAAATGCACTTAACTTGTCCAAGGTTGCAATGCGCCAGGCAATGTCAGGCTCTACGTTCTTGTTGCTTAGTGTACTTACAAAACGTTTTGCAGCATCATCTGCCTGGGTACCAGGCTTGACTAATTGGATTTTGCCTGGTGTGTTAAATATTCCACTTCAGACGACACCTTACATGGTATGCCACAAACCGTATTCCTGGGTTAATGAAACTTGGATCAGGGAATACTATGAAGTGGCTTATTCACATGCATGTGTGGCATCTTCAATTCCTGAAATAACAATGCACTCATTATGTGAATGCAAAAGGTCCACTCTCATGGTCTGCGCGCTTGCAACACCAGTGAATTCCTGTGACAGTAACACTAAATGCACACTTCATGTTACACAAATTGCATTTTTTCACAGTCAAATACACAGCTTATATAATGGCTCATATCTGGTGCAATTCAATGGGTCCTGTTGTCATGTTGCAATTGGGGTTCCAACCCTGGTTACTGTGAGTACACAAGTTAAGTGCTGTGGGTTTATTCTGAATCCACCCAGGCCATCACAATTCAAATTCCTACACTGGCCTAGTCTCAAGTTAAGACCAATAGAATTTCCAAAATTAAGCTTGCATATGGCATGCCTGCAAAACATGTGTCTAAGAGTGAGCAGCAGGGAAGAGTCTTATCTTGAAGCACACTCTGCAGTGGTCAAACAGATTGTATCTCTACTAGCCTCCGACGATACAATGGAAGAAGTCATGCACTCTTTAATCAACAGCTCACAGTTAACTGGCATGAATACTGGTTTGTCTGTGGTTACCATGGTTGCCACAAAAGCTCTTCGAAAAGGACTGACCACGCTGGACACATTCAGTAAAACACAGACTTATTGACCAAGTGCTTTGTTTTGTGTACTGCTGCTAATACTCAGACTTTCTCTTTTATGCTGCAAAAGCCACGGCTCGCCATGGTAGCATGTCAAGGAAAAGGAAACTGCTCAGCTAATGACGAAAGCAACGACTATGTCCAGATGTCTCCCGTGAGACCAACACACCAGCAAGTGAAACAGCTATGCCTCCAGTCCCAAAACCTGATTCAAGCCAGACAAAAGATCAAGCATTCCTACGCTCTAACTCTGGGCCCCAGGGAGCTTCCACAGTCAGGATTAGTGATGGATACCTGTGGTTCCAGAAATGCATGGCAAAATAAGCCTGTGCCCATGTCCTTGCAGAAATCTGACATGCACATTTTGTTTCCTTCACCACTTTGCTTTCTAACGCACATTAAAAGAAGATTAGCAGCAAACCCTGAGTTCAGAAAGTCTGAAATTTTGCGAAATCCGCCACTACTGGTATCACAATCGGTGTCCACAGAACTGAAAATATACTGCATTATACCTCAAGGTACAAGTTTGTACATACAGCATACATGCATATTGGATGTCCTCTACTTGCAAATCACTGTGGGTAATAGAGGCATTCACATTTTGCTCTACCTCAAGTAGCACCAATTCAAACTGTGGACGGGCTACACATATGGTCATAAGCTCAAGATCACAGGTTCTAAAGGGCATTGGGTCAGAAAGTTAGGAGCCAAGCACTGCTGGTTTTTAATTTCTAATGAATTCTCAAAGAATCCCTTGTCTTACCATGAAACTATTGCCAGTAAGGAGTTTGAATCAACGTAAATACCTCACATTAAATGCATGCATTCATTCATGTATTCTTAGCTATTTCCAGTAACAGAATATTGGACTTATCCTGAATACCTCATTGTTAAATACATGTATTCATGTATGCTTGTGTTAGCCATAACCACTCACTGCTTCGAAGTGTGATATATTTATTCATTAGATTTTTTCTAGCACCTACATTATGTTTCTAGTTGCTCATGCATACACCAAGCAACTCATTTACTTTTGCATGCTGTAATTATTACTCACCATTGCTAGGATGTGCATGCTTTATTTTTGCCACCAACATAGGCGGCGTGGTTTCCAAATATAGCTCCCAGATGTTTTTAATGATGGCTTTGCAGTATTACAAATCTCTGATCTATGACAACTGTCTTGAGGGGGGTGACATGAACTTAGACTAATTTAAGACAACTTTTCATATCTTCTATGATCTATAGCCATTGTAGCCATGAAAGGTGTTTGTCAAACATACAGCACACTTTAAAATAGAAAGGTAATGATGCACATAAAGTATGCAACACTTTCTGAACAAATATTCGTAAGCCCTGCAAGATCAGCCAACATTCAGGAAATGGTGCTTTCCTGTTCTTGCAGATTGGTCGACCACAAATATCTGCTAGCAGCCTGTTTGACTTCACACCATAAGGTGTTAACTGAGAGCAGCCTTTTAACCTCACACAGGTTATGTGTTACATTTGATAAGGATTCAAGCAAATTGACAGACACGAACAGAAGCATCGTGCACATTCGCACAGTGTAGGCCCATATGGTACCATAGAGAAAAATAGGTAACAAGTCAGAGAGATGTCTACTGATAAGAGACAGTCGACTAATATAGCCTGCAGAATCATACCATGCGTAATGTTTCAGAACTTAACAAATGCCATAGAGTACAGTGAAGATATTTACTAAACTGGTGCAGAGACCTCACCTTGAGGTACAAAAACCCACATAATGTAGTTTTACATAGGAGTTCTACCTCGAAAGAACACGGACAAGCTAGCTATAGCTCTCACTTTTCCAAACAGGGCCACCATGTTACTTGATACATATATAGCCGCCCAGCACAGAAGGGAAAGCAGGAAGGCCAGCAGACCTGCCAGTCCATTCAAGCCAGACGGCGCTGGGGAGGAGTGCAGAGCAGAGCAGCAGCATACAAGCGAAACAGCCAGCCTCAGCTAAGCAGAACTCGCCAACCCAAGAAAGAGCCGTTTCATTTGAAACACATTCCGCTCTAAGCGTGATTGGCAAGTGGTGGCTTGCTGGGTGCATGGAGACTGATCGTGTATACTATAAAATGGTATGGTATAATATAGTATAGTGTGCTATGGTATAAAATAGTATAGTGTGGTATTGTATAGTATAGTGTAGCATAGCTTAATGAGAGATAAAGGTTACACATGTTGTTAAACTAAAACCACCACTTGTTCTATTATTTAATCCATTCAAACATGCTCTTTGGCCAAATGGCAATCTTGTTCATAGGTGTATAGGTGTGATGTTATGTTATATCTGCTTTTGCTTTAGCCTGTTTAATGAAAATAAGAACCCTCAGGGGGTCATAATAAATGCATTTAAATGATAACTCCTGTGTCAAGTGTATAATTCAGAGTAATGTGTCAGAGTGGTATCTCTGAGTCTAAGAACTTTACAATTCCTGACTGTATATGTTTAATCATGTTGCTAAGCACATGAACCTTGGAATGCCTGTCTTTTAGTGCCGAGACACAGCCTAGGGCGAGTTTTTACATGAATGACCAGGGATCTGCTTTCACAGCCTCAAACGAGGTGAAGATAAGAAGCTTGTGGATACGCCTAATCATAGGCAATCAAGACACTGCCACCTGACATGACTCTTGCACGCTCCCAACGAGCCTCATGCCACATATAGCACTAACAGCACTGTGTGTGGTACCTTCACCCACAGGACTACATACTCGTTTACTGGATATCCATAGCACTACAAGAAACCACAATCCCTCCTTGCAACCCACTTCCATGGTTGGTGCCTGTGTTAGCAAGGTTCCTGCACACTGTCATGATTTTAAGGAGAAAGAGTACTGGTGCCTTCTTGCCAGGGCACCCATTGTGAGCTATTATCTCGCATGATTAGCACTGCATGATTGGCACCTGCAGCACTTTCTGAGCAAGATAACAACCATATGAATCAAACGTCAACTTTGATCGGTCAAACAACAGCACCCTTGAGGTTCCTAGCTTGCCTAAGGCTTTCCAGTCGCTAAAGCATACCCCATCTATTATTACAATCAACTGAAATGGTTAAACATTCAAATTCTAGGGTAGGTACTAGCAGCCAAATTTCATCTGTGTTTTTTTTTTTGCTATGGCTGCTTTTAGGGATTCCGTTTCATTCCAACAGCTAGCAGGAACTACGTTTGGCTACCCAGGTCAACTGATGCCAAACAAACACCTATGTGACTTTAACTCTGTGCATTTGGGACAATCTATAAACAAGCAAAAGTGATCATAAATAATTGACAAAATTATGCTTCCATCTTATGTGGAAGCTAGATTTGCAGAACGTCATGTACTAGTTCCTCGTTCCCCAGTGGCAGCTCCTTTTAGCTCCCGCTTATCCAATCTTAATTGCGAGCCCTGCCGGGAGTATGCTTTTGTAGATTTCTGGGAAAATTATATCTTGGCTCAAATGTAACCACCTACTTTGTTTCCTACTGGTACTTTTAAATGGAATTCTGCCGTCTGTATTACAACTATTAAAAGGAGGTACTAAGATTACAATCCAACCAAAATACCGCAGGGTTGTAATAACATTGTAGTCTTGTTAATAAATTCCAACTTCTAACACTGCACCATTCACTCAGATGAATTCAAATGTGATCCATATGGTTGTACATATCCCCACTTTTGTGGGGAACAATTGCTGGAACATCAGCTGAAGCACTCTCTCTCAGGCATGCTTAAATAAAATAATTGGAAGTGATGCTGCATTTTGGGTTTCTTTGCAACAATTTTCAGAATGCCCCAACTTTGGCTTTACCATTTGGTTATACCTTTTAGTACATCCTGGGGTTCGAACTGGATGATAACATCACCCACTAATAACTTTATGAACCTGCCTCTCATAGGTAATATAATATCCCTTTTGTCTAGCTGTTCTATTCAATATATCGTCTGCCTACTCCGACCCCACTTGACCTATTTTAAACATTCACTTACAGAATGTTGGTTGTTGTTGGGAATTCCATAGGAAAGCCTGCAAAACATTCAAGCCCGTCTCCAGAATGAGATTCAGGTTCTTTATATCTAGTTGTGCATGTACGCCGGTTTCCAGTCCGCAACAGTCAGTGCTTTAAGTGGGATGAAATATCAAGCAGGTGAGTAGGGGAATCTTATAAGGGGACCTTTCCTAAATGCAGCTCTTGCTTAAGAGTGAAAGGGCGGTGGGCGTGTGCCTTGGGCAAGGGCTTCCTGCATCAATCAGTACACCAGGATACCCTGCATATATGTATTTTGGGTTACGCAGGAGGGTTTCTGGTGGTTCCATTTACATCCATTCTGCACAATGTAAGAAAATCTGCCTCTGGTACGGTTCGTAAAAGAAATCACCGTCTCATCCAGTATATAAACAATTCAAATCACTTATTAAGAAAGGGAGGAGGTAAAAACATCACCAGTGTGGGCAAGACCAGACATAGGATTTCTGGGACCCTGGAAGACGAAACACGTGCAGGACCCTCAATTTGAATATTTGGAGTGACAACACAGAAAACAACATCACAGAATTAGGCTGATCCTAGAGGATATCACGGGAGGATACAAGAAGTTGCCAGGAGTAAGCCTAGAGAGAAATCTTTGTGCCATATTTAATATACGAATAGTCACTGGAGGTATTGTATACTGTGCAATGTCATGACTGAGCCTTTTTTGGGGTACTGGGCAGTGCAAGCTGAATCCTTTCTAGGGACTTTTATTTTGACTCAGAGGTCACAGTGAGACAAAACGATACAGTGAATAAGTCAGGACTGGGGCTCAGTCTGCAACGGAGGCACTTGAACACATATCTTCCAAACTGTAGTTGATAGAAACATTGTTTGACACTGCTATTTTTACAAATTTGGATTAAAATGCCATCTGACTTGGAATGCAGTGCAAAACAAATCTAATTGTGTTTTGCTAACTGGAGTATTTTTATAGAGCCTCGATTGGACATTTCTTTATTCTGGACTGTTCTACTTCGCTGTTTCAAATGCTACTGAACCAAAGTCACAACCCTCTTTAAAGTATAGCCTTCTCTCAACCCATGTTACCACAAAAGGCGAAGGAGGTATATCTCTTAACTGTGTTGGCTCTTGGTAAAAATGCATGCTGGCGCAAATGTGAGGATTACTTGCCGGTAATCTTCATTACTCCTAGTTGTGTTCTTCCTCGTCACAGTACATGCGTCATTGAGAGGCTCCATGACCCTTCATCTCTTTCTATCTTTTAAAAAATGTTCTCCCCCCCCCGTCATTTAGATTGCTGTGATACCACCTTCCCCTACCAGTTCCATACCAACTGCTGATATGGCCCTAGACATACTTCATAAGGTCATAAGCACTGTGATGAGGAAGAACATGGCTAGGAGTAATGAAGATTACCATCCTTCTTCCTCGTCCTAGTACTTATGTCAGTGAGGCATATTCAAGCATAAAAATGGCTGGGGCATAACCACACATGCCAATATGTCTTACAGCTACACACTTTATTATCGGTTCACCCTCAGTGTTCAGTGACCGCCCCCAAAACTACTGCCCCAAAAGCTGTGGACACATATGCATGGATGTTGAGGCGATAGTGCATTACAAATATGTTCGGATCCCCCCACAAGACGGCCCACTGCTCAACAAATGCCTATCACGTAAACGCCTTTGTCTTATGTCCATGATGCTACCAAACCTCTCTGGGTCTGCCTTGTATTCTACCCAACACTAGCATTCCTGACACAATGGTGTCCCGAATCGATCTGATAATCTGAGCCAGTGAGGCACTTTTGCCCAGAGCATTTCCACCAAAAGTAATGAAGCCCCTCTGACCTTCTCAAAACCTTGGCCCTCTCTAGATAAAGTAGCACTGCCCTTTTTACATCCAGGAGGTGCCAGGACTCTTCCTCCGCGGATGCCGGGTGAGGGAAGAATTCTGGCATTACCACCTCCTGAGACTTCACAAGGGCCTCAGGAAGTATTCTCAAGAATGGGGGAAAGCGAACAGTGCACCCAGTTCCCCAAGTCTTATTGCAGATGTTATTGCCATTAGGAAGAGCACCTTCAAAGTCAGAAACTTTAGATCTACTAACACTACAGGGTTCAAAATTGCTGGAGCTAGGAGATATTTAGCTCCTGGATAGGGCCTAGAAGAGCATGGTTAGCTTGATACCAACAGCTACCAGGAGCTACTTTTGGCTCCCCAAGCCAACTGGTGACCACAAACATACCTATCTGAATATAAACTCTGTGTCTGGGAATTTGCATACAAAGTGCATTAGTAAACTTCGAGAAGACATAGAAAAATGGATGGACACATCCTGGATCACAATAAGTAACTCCGGGTCAGAAGAAAATCTTGACACAGCTTCTGCTCTATGAAATCCAATTTCGACCCCTGCTCTAGAAGCTCAAAGGGGGCCTCTGGCAAAACCTGGAGGACCAATGGAAAGTCTCAGGAAGGGATCCCTTTTGGCTCCTACGCCTATTCAGGGTAACGCTTTTCAAAAATTTGGAAACCAGCTGCTCCCCTTCTGAGCCATTACCCCAAAGATCCCAAACCGCACTGAAGGCCGTCCATTGAGCTCTGAGGAAAGAAACATCTAACCCCAACTGAAAACCATCACTAAAAATTGAAATAGGGAAGGAATTGGGCAAAATGATGGATCCACCTTCTCCTTTTCACACAAGATAAAAAGGATTGCCAGCTTTCCTAGTTACCGGTCTCCTGGTGCTCTACACTATCTTGGCTGTTGGAGAAGGTAACCCCTGTCTACGCCACCCTACCCTTTCATCAGCCATGCCCCCCACCCCCCATCGTATCTTGATTCCTGATCTGATCTGGGCCTCATTCCCTTCACTACTGGCCTTGATTATTCCTGAATGGAAGCATGGGTAACCACTGTCAACTCCACTAGAAGGAGGAACCAACACCTCCAGTGCCACACAGGAGCTATTATAATCACTTGAGGATCTGAATCTTTTATCTTCGTTAACACATTGGGAAATGGGGCTAATGAAGGGGAGGGGAAGCATATGGGGAGGCCATCCGGCCAGAGTGTGATCATTGCATCTAGTCCAGCCGAGCCATGTACTGGAGACCTCAAGAAATACATAGTGAGTTTTGCAGTCTCTGGGGATGGAAATGGGTCTATTTATGGGACCCCAAACCTCTCGATGATCCACTCGAAAACTCTTGGATCCAGCTCCCACAAGGACGTCATAAATACCCTGCCAACCGATCTGTTCTTCTGTTGTTCGCCCCCCTTGTGTGTGGACCTCAAATGCACCTGATTGTTTTCTGCCCAGGGCATGATCTCCTCTGCCACCTAACTGATTGACCTCGATAGGGACCCAACCCAACCCTGCGGTTGACGTATACAATTGCTCTGCTGCTGTCTGTCCTGACCAAAACCGGCCTTCCCGTAAGTATCAGGGAGAACCTCATCAGAGCTATCACTGCTTGCGTGTACCGTGTTTCACCCAGGCAACCTAGGTTAGTGTTTGTGCTCCTAAGGCCCTTAGGCCTTGTAATTTGGCTGAAAAGAGACCCCCCCCAGCCCGCGTGCTGCCCCGCTCTTCCCAACCCTCTCCGTCGCTCCAATCTCCCTCCCCCACCATCCTCCCGCCTCCCAGCCCCCCTGATTGGTCAGTCCACCTAGTCATAACTGACCTTAGCAGGGCAGCCCTCTACCTGGCAACCCTGCGGCTAAGGGCCCCAAGGCAAAGGGCGGCTCCTACAGAGGCGGCTCCATATCGTGTCTGCAGGTGTCAGCAGAGGAAGCCAGTGGCCAGCCATCAACCAGCTGCTACACCAAAGGTAGGTGTGGCTGGGGTGGGAGTAGAGCATCCACTCTACCCAGAAGCCCTGCCACTATACAAACTGCCCCACACCTTAGTGAACTTTTCTGTTTCTCTTGAATCACATCTAAAACTGCCAACCAAAATAGTACTGTGTCTAACTTGTCTGTGCCAACCCCCTAGAATGAATTCCTGTTGCATTAACTCACATCTAAAAAGTGCCCTCCCAGACAGTATTGTAACTTATTTTGCCTGTCACTCACTCTTAGAAATGTCATTCTGAGAAAAGACTGATTAGTACCACACTCCTAGTTCTTGCTGCAATGTCTTGCATCTAGAGGGTGCCTCAGAGATGGTCCTTGTTGCACTGTTTCGCATCTAGAGGGTGCCCACTGAGATTTGTACTGTGAATTTTCTTTGCCTGTCCCACACACTTAGAAATTGCACGCTATGATGAAACTGTAATTTATTAGTACCACACACTTATGATAATATCCTTGTTGCACTGTGTCGCAACCAGAGGGTGCCCACTGAGATTTGTACTGTGAATTTTACCTTGCCCGTCCCACACTCTTAGAAATTGCATGCCAAGATTAGACTGTGATTTATTAGTACTACACTCCTTGCTGCACTACCTTGCATCTAGAGGGTGCCTCCTAAATAGCACGTGTTGCACTGTCTCGCATCTAGAGGGTGCCCACTGAGATATGTACTGTGAATTACTTTGCCTGTCCCACATACTTAGAAATTGCATGCTCAGATAGGACTGTGATTTATTAGTATCTCGTTACTTAGAAAATTGCTCTTGCTGCACTGTTTCAAGTTTAGAGGGTGCCCACTGAGATTTGTACTGTGAATTTTACTTTGCCTCTATTTTGCCTGTGCCACACCCTTAGAAATTGGATGCAGAGATAAGACTGTGATTTATTAGTACCACACTCCTAGTTGTTCTTCCTGCACTGTCTGGCATCTTGAGGATACCCGCTGAGATTCCTACTGTGAATTTTCTTTGCCTCTCCAACACACTTAGAAATTGCACACTGAGATAAGACTGTTATTCGTTAGTAACTCACTCTTAGAAAATGTTCCTTGCTGCACTGGTTCACACAGATGGGAGCAGGTGCAAGTGGATCTAGGTCACCTGGCCTAAGCCCCGCCCACCTGGTGCCTTCCTGCCTGCCGCTCTTTTTCACCACTTAGCAAGCCATGCCCACCTGGTGCCTTCCTGCTTGCCGCTCTGTTTCCCTACTTAAGGATCCCTCTAGCTTCTTTTCCTTTGCAGATGGGGAGAAGGTGCAAGTGGATCTAGGTCCCCTGGCCTAAGCCCCGCCCACCTGGAGCCTTCCAGCCTGCCGCTCTTTTTCACCACTTAGCAAGCCATGCCCACCTGGTGCCTTCCTGCTTGCCGCTCTGTTTCCCTACTTAAGGATCCCTCTAGCTTCTTTTACTTTGCAGGTGGGGAGAATGTGCAAGTGGATCTAGGTCCCCTGGCCTAAGCCCCGCCCAATTGGTGCCTTCCTGCTTCCCGCTCTTTTTCACCACTTAGCAAGGCCCGCCCACCTGGTGCCTTCCTGCTTGCCGCTCTTTTTCACCACTTAGCAAGCCATGCCCACCTGGTGCCTTCCTGCTTGCCGCTCTGTTTCCCTACTTAAGGATCCCTCTAGCTTCTTTTACTTTGCAGGTGGGGAGAATGTGCAAGTGGATCTAGGTCCCCTGGCCTAAGCCCCGCCCAATTGGTGCCTTCCTGCTTCCCGCTCTTTTTCACCACTTAGCAAGGCCCGCCCACCTGGTGCCTTCCTGCTTGCCACTCTTTTTCACCACTTAGCAAGCCATGCCCACCTGGTGCCTTCCTGCTTGCCGCTCTGTTTCCCTACTTAAGGATCCCTCTAGCTTCTTTTCCTTTGCAGATGGGGAGAAGGTGCAAGTGGATCTAGGTCCCCTGGCCTAAGCCCCACCCACCTGGAGCCTTCCTGCCTGCCGCTCTTTTTCACCAATTAGCAAGCCCCACCCACCTGGTGCCTTCCTGCTTGCCGCTCTGTTTCCCTACTTAAGGATCCCTCTAGCTTCTTTTACTTTGCAGGTGGGGAGAATGTGCAAGTGGATCTAGGTCCCCTGGCCTAAGCCCCGCCCAATTGGTGCCTTCCTGCTTCCCGCTCTTTTTCACCACTTAGCAAGGCCCGCCCACCTGGTGCCTTCCTGCTTGCCGCTCTTTTTCACCACTTAGCAAGCCATGCCCACCTGGTGCCTTCCTGCTTGCCGCTCTGTTTCCCTACTTAAGGATCCCTCTAGCTTCTTTTCCTTTGCAGATGGGGAGAAGGTGCAAGTGGATCTAGGTCCCCTGGCCTAAGCCCCACCCACCTGGAGCCTTCCTGCCTGCCGCTCTTTTTCACCAATTAGCAAGCCCCACCCACCTGGTGCCTTCCTGCTTCCCGCTCTTTTTCACCACTTAGCAAGCCCCGCCCACCTGGTGCCTTCCTGCCTGCCTCTTTTTCACCACTTAGCAAGCCCCGCCCACCTGGTGCCTTCCTGCTTGCTGCTCTTTTTCACCACTTAGCAAGCCCCGCCAACCTGGTGCCTTCCTGCGCCTTCCTGCTTCCCGCTCTTTTTCACCACTTAGCAAGCCCCGCCCACCTGGTGCCTTCCTGCTTCCCACTCTTTTCACCACTTAGCAAGCCCCACCCACCTGGTGCCTTCCTGCTTCCCGCTCTTTTTCACCACTTAGCAAGCCCCGCCAACCTGGTGCCTTCCTGCTTCCTGCTCTTTTTCACCACTTAGCAAGCCCCGCCCACCTGGTGCCTTCCTGCCTGCCGCTCTTTTTCACCACTTAGCAAGCCCCACCCACCCGGTGCCTTCCTGCTTGCCGCTCTTTTTCACCACTTAGCAAGCCCCGCCCAATTGGTGCCTTCCTGCTTGCCGCTCTTTTTCACCACTTAGCAAGCCCCGCCCACCTGGTGCCTTCCTGCTTCCCGCTCTTTTTGACCACTTAGCAAGCCACGCCCACCTGGTGCCTTCCTGCTTGCCGCTCTGTTTCCCTACTTAAGGAGCCCTCCAGCTTCTTTTCCTTTGCAGATGGGGAGCAGGTGCAAGTGGATCTAGGTCACCTGCCTAAGCCCCGCCCACCTGGTACCTTCCTGCCTGCTGCTCTTTTTCACCACTTAGCAAGCCCCGCCCACCTGGTGCCTTCCTTCACCATCACTGTCTTTTGGCCAATGTTGGATATTACTTTATGGACTTCATTCATTCACGGTGCGTCACTTTTTCTCAACTCTCATGCTGGACTTCCTTTGCATCTTGTACTCATGGCGGCCCTGAATCATGCTGTTCCCATCTTCATCTTGTATCCTGACTTGCAACATTATGTGTTACTAATGACTTCTGCAATTGTATTCGCTCTCCACTCTTGCTTCTCCACTCTTTTTGACTGCTTACTCTCTTTTCTCTCCTCCTTTCCCTTCTCCCTTTTAATATCTCCTCCCCTTACTTTCTTCTATGCACTTACTCTATCAGAATTGTCCCTGGACCTAATATGATAGCAACCTCGTCTGTTTCCTCCACCCTCCCATTACTGTTTTTTTCCTCCCCACCACACCTCCAGCACTATCTGAAATGTTGTCAGGCCTAGTATGATAGTCGCTTGTTTTGTTCCTCCCCTCCCTTTCTGCACCCCTCTCCCTCACCTTTTGTTTTTCTCCGGCTCTACCAGAAATGTCATCAGGCCTAGTACGGTAGTCGCCCGTCTGTTTCCATTTGCTTCCCACTCTCCCCTTCCCTTCCTTATCTATGTCTTAGCTCTTGCACTATCTGAAATGTCGTCAGGCCGAGTACGATAGTTAATTTCACATCCTTACTGTTCATGGCCTGTAAGAATGTGGTTGTATTTTCCCTTGTTCCCTCCCTTGCCTTGAAGCGCTTTGAAACACATTGTGTATTGGCGCTATATAAATAAACAATCATATCATATTATATCATACATTTAGAGGGTACCCACTGAGATTTGTACTGTGAATTTTTCTCTGCCTGTCCCACACACTTAGAAATTGCACACTGATATAAATCGGTGATCTATTGGTACCATACACTTGAAAGCTGTCCCTGTTTCACTGTTTTGCACCTGGGGGTTGCCCACCATAATGGTACAGTGATCTGCTACGCGTGCCGCTCTCCAAGGAATTGTACTTGATAGATCGAATCACATCTAGAAAACTAGTAGAAAACTGCTTAGTTTCTCATCTCCAAAGTGCCCATGAGATAGCACTGTGATTCCTTGCTCTCACTCAATCTGACGATGCTGTGATTTTCTTTTGCCTGTCACCACACTCTTAGGATTTGTTCTTGCTCTTGTTAGATTGGATCATACCTCGAAAGCTAGTAGAAAGACACTGTGATTCTGCTCCTGAAAGCACCCCCTGAAATGGTACTGCGATTGAATTGCCTACACTACAGATTAAATTGCTTTCACCCGTTCCCCCTACAACTACAAGAGCCTACTGAGATAGTAATGTAATTTACTTGCTTATGTTCTAGGTGCTTCTTCTTCATCTAGCCCTCCCCCCTACCGCTAACCTCTTTGGCCCTCTCCCAGTGCCCTGGTGTCCAGATCGTAGACACATGTTGTACATCTAGGGCCACCACATCTACTACTACTAGTTCTTCAATCCCTAGCTACCACCCAACCCCCGGATGGAGACCCCAGCTCACAAGAATCCCCCTCTCTAACCCGTCCTGATCCCCAGCCTCCACCCACCCCACACCACCTAACCTCTCGCGGCCCATGGCACGTGCTCTAGCACCCACCTTTGCGACCCCACACCTAATCCAGGCCCAACCCAAGACACCTCCCCTCGTACTTCAATACACCCAGACGCCGCCCGCCCCCTCTCCTACCACCACCCCGCATCTACTCTGGCGCCCCAAACACCTCCCTCCTCAAATGCCTACTCCCCATCCCCCTTCCCACCCTAACACATCGACTTCCACCCTCCCTCTGTCATCTATTGAGAACACCCTAATACCCCACGGCCAGACACCACGCCCCCTATCAAACTCCCAAGCCTCAGGAGCCCTCTGACTCTAGAAACAGCACAAATCCACCTCTTCTTCCACTCTTTCCTTGCACCCTCCAAGGAAAAACCCTTCTTCCCTTCCAATCCCCCTAGCTGCCCGGTCCGTCCCCCTTAGCCCACCGCCACCAGAGAACTCACCAACCTCTCGCCCACCCTCCCTTGCCACCCTCTCCCCCCCTCTTAACCCCTTCTCGACCCCCGCAACAAACAACCCCCTTCATATCCCTTCACCATTCTGAAAGCAGAATGGGGAAGGGAAAGATCTGGATTTCGTCCTTAATTTATCTGCGTGCTTGTCCCTTTTGAATGCCCTGTGTACTTTTGTCTTCTAGTGAGGGACCAAACAAAAGCCTGCCTTCAAAGGAAATCTGGAGCGCTGTAGTCGTTTGACGAGTGTCTGACCTCCAGTCCCTCAAATCCAGGCACCTTCTGCTTATGTTAATTGCTCCCAAAACCATGGCTGATGCTTGTACACAGTAAAATGCCAGGTCTGACAGAAATGCAATCTGTATGTGTAAATCCTGTAAAATGGGAGCACAGTCCCCACCACCATCAATGGTCTTGGCTAATGTCCTCATTGTGAGATTTGTGAGATGATCCACTATATACACCGTTTTCATGGCGTATCCGCTTTTCTGTCCACACCATCCCAAATGTGTTTCTTCCGGCGGCATGGCCGATCTCAGCTTCTTGGACAGTCCGGGGGATGTCTTCCACATACTTCAGCGGGTACATCCTCAAGAGGAATCTGGGAGCTCCTCTTCTATCCCTCTTAGCACATTCCTTCAAGACGTTCTCCTAGATTTCCTGCAACAAGGGAAGGCCGTTTGATGTCACCTTTTTGGGAACGGGGTGGGGTTTTCAGGAAATCCCATATATGCTACAATTTGTGTTACAGCACTAGCAGTACCATCTTTATCTAGTTATTTCCCTCTTGCCTACTTCGACTTTCTCAATCTTCTGGAAGATGAGGGCAAGAGGACTCTGAACTAGTGGAGGAGGAGGAAGAGCGTCTCCTTTTCTTTCCCCTTAGGATGTTTGTGAGAACCTGGGCCGACTCCTTGGCCTCCATTAACTTCCTTCCCCTTCAATGCCCCCTCCTGGCAGGAAAACGCATAACTGGAAGTATCAGCTTCCAGTTGCTTAGTTTTCTTAGTTGCCTTCCCCATAATAAATGCCCACATCCAGGCACCACAGCTCCATAATGGACAGCTCGTCAGGAGAAAGCGCTGTAGCACAGACAGCCTGCAGTGTTGTATAGACGCAGTGACCCATTACCATGGGGATAAAAAGGCTCCTGTGCCCCTTTTCTGCACAGGTCTTTTATTATTATTTTTTATTTTTTTAACTGTGCACAACTTCCCCTCTCCTTACCTCTGGCTCCAGGCATTTGCACATGCAGCAGTTCAGCATCCGCTTCGCTGAGCAGCCACCTGCTCGCTCCTGGGCATCTCTGCTCTGCAAGAGCAGACTGGGGATGTCACATATCAGATTGGCCCACAGCTTTGCCTCCAGAAAACTGGTGCCTCAACCGGGCCCCTACGATCCACAGAAAAGGCCTGGGAGCTTTGTGCCTGGCAGTGAGAGACTTGGCTCACTGAGAACCCAGGACTCCCTGAAAGCCTGGATCGCTGATAACAGGGCCCTAAGAGACGCCACCGCCAGACCCATGTACCAGCTGTCTTTCATAAACTGCTAAATCAAGGACACAGAACAGTCCAGATCTCACACAGACTTCCTAGTGCACAACCTTTCTAAGTTCTTCCAATGCGCCTCATATACTTTCAGCATCAATGGAGGTCTGGACTTCTGAATCGTCATCGCCAACTGAGGTGTTAAGGCCGGTCTGCGCAATGCCTGCCTCTCAACTTCCAAACCCCCAATCCCCCAATTCTGAATCTGAGAGGCAGAAGGATCCAGTCCCATCCAGAACGGCACACGAACGAGGACAGGGGCCATCCTGTAGCCGCAGCCAGGTTGAAAAGAAGAGGGTACTAAGACAGCCTTGGCCACACCGGAACAGAACAGAACAGGAGGAAATGCATAAATAAGCCCCTGTTGCCAGTCCAGTGTCAATGAATACACTCCCCAGAGACAGGAACATGTCATAACAAGAACATGGAGCAGAACCGGGACAGTTGAGAATCTATCAGTGATGCAAACAGGTCCCGCACCGGAAACCTGAACGTCTGACAGATTAGAGGAAACACAGATCTGCACGAGATCCAATCGGACAACAGGAAAATCCTGCTCAGCCCATCGGCCTGGACGTTATCCACCCCTCCGACATGAACTGCCTGCAAAAACAGCAGATTGCTCTGCACCCAGCATCCCAAACTGAACACTAGAGACTCTAGTCGGTGAGACTTCTTACCGCTCTATAAAATGACATGACATACACCAATGCAGACTTATTGTCTGTCCGGACCAGAACAGCCGACCCCTATGGAATGGGAAAACATTAGTAGATCCAGTGAGATCGCTGGCAGCTTCCTCAAATTGGACGATTGTGAAGCCTGCATTGGCATCCAGCGCCCCTAAGCACTCTGGGCTCCAAACACCTACCTCCAGCCCTTGGTGTGGACCAGTTCATCAGCCGCTGGAGCTGAACCCTCAAATCCTGCAGAATGACAATCTGTGCCTCGTACATCTGGAAATTCGGCATCCAAGAGCAGTGCAAATAAAACACCAACGGATGCATGTGAAGCCATGCCCAAGGAACCGCAAAGAAAAAAAGCTGCCATGTGATCCTGTACCCAAAGAACTTCCCAGGCCGCAAGCTAGTCCTTGCTCAGCAGAAGCAGCTGAAGGTGGACTGCACGGTCCAACTGCAACAGAACCGGCCCCTGTGTGGCCCAGAAATGGGCCGCAATATACAGCAGATCCTGAGAAACTTCCAAACAATATATTTTTCCCAATTGATCAGGAACCCCAGAGAGATCAACAATCCACAGAAGACAGACACATGCTCCATCAACAGATCCCTAGAGGAAGCCTTGAGTAACCGGTAGTCCAGGTATGGTAACACCTGTGTCGCCTGGTAACAAGGAGTGCTTTCAAGAACTTTTACGTTTGAATTGAGGAATTGTTTTGCTGAACTAAAGTTAGCAATATTTCCCTTGTATAATTGTGTTGGGTGCATTAGTGTGAGTGTCAGAGACGTTTTAGAAATTAGGTCATTTTTCTTTATCCTTAGTTTGCTAAACAGGGAACTCCTTATTAGAATTGGGAAAGATTGGTGTTCAATCAACACTTTTTCCTTTAATAAATGGCAAACCTTGGGAGAAGGCTAAAGTATATGTGCTCCAGGGATGAGATACGCTTGCATTTACAATAGTACAGAGGCTGTACAAACAAATGCCGGAAATTCATAAAAAGATAAATGCTAGGGATGAAGTATAGCCCGTGCCAGATGATTATGAGGACATAGACCGAGCAGTCAAGGAGCATAAACTTGATGCAAAGCTCTGTCCTGTAATAGTGTCAAAAATAGGGATGAAGTATATCCCCTGCCAGATGATTATGAGGACATAGACCGAGTAGTCAAGGAGTATAAACTTGATTCAAAGTGCTGCCCTGCAATAGTGTCAAAAATTTAATTTTGGATCATAAATTCCAGAGCAAAGTCTATGGTAACTCAAGTGTTCACGATGAGAGAAGTGCCCGAGTTTGACACTGATAATCCAGATAGTGGTACACCCAGACAGACCGGGTACTTAAAACAGGTCCGCTCACATTGGGAGATATAGATCAGCTGTTTTCGTGCATTCTACCAGCAGATATATGGCACCAATGCAAGACAGTTTAGATCCTGTCATAAAGTTAGAAGAGGTGATAGAGGCAGTAGGAAAAAGGGGGAAGACTGGGCATGGCAAAAGAAATAATAGCTCTTTCAGCGCTATTGATAACACATATCCAGCAAGTGGTTCCCCCACAAGCAAATTAATTGGGATAAACTGACTGCTTGCAGGCAGGAAGAAGGGGAGCCAGTTGAAAAATATTTTGTACAAAAGGAAGTAACTTTTACTTCATTTAGAAGAATGGACATGACTATGCCAGAGGGACAGAATGTCTTCTGTTCCCATTTTGTAGAAGGAGTGTTGCCTTATTTAAAACATGATATACAAACCTGAGTCTACATGGCCAAGTGAAACTGCTGGCCAGATTTTGACTATGGCTAGATATTACGCAAATCGCCATGCTAAAGATAAAAGAACGAAAGAAAAAAAAATGAAGGAATTAAAAAGCAAGGGCGCTAATGCAACAGTCTTTTCCAGAAAGAGGAAGAGGTAATGTGCGCATACAAAGGGGAAAAATAATGTATAGAGGAGGAAGAAGTGGTATTGCCCTGTCAAATATGGGAACAGGCATGATAGACACTAAGTTTTGTAAGGCAGAAGATCACTGGATAAGGGAGCGTCCTTTGCTCCGGAGAGGGTACGGACGATCTTTATTTGTTTTTTTATTTATAGCATTTCTTATATGCCCAGACCAGGAGGTATCACGGCGTAGATTACTTAGAAATTTAGTTGGTTACAGATTATGTTACACCAGAAAGTGCAATTACAGGTAGGCACAATTATAAATTTATGCACAGAATATTGGGTGTTGGGAAGAGGAGGGAGTAGGTACAATAACAATTTCATGCACAGCATAGTAAGCTGGGGAAGGTGAGTGGTGGGCTGGGCGTAGGTACAATCACAAATTCATGTTCCGAGTAGTGGGCTTGGAGAACGGGAGGGTGTAGTAATGTTGGTAGTGGCCTAGTTCCATTTGTCGAATAGCCAGTTCTTGATCAGCTTCTTAAAGCACTGGTGTGAAGGTTTGTTCCCGGTATGGTTACAAAGGGAATTTCAAAGCTTGGGGACAGCCACGGGAAAGCTGGCACGTCCTGCCCTTTTACTCTTCAATCTGGGAACATTTGGATGTGTACTGGATCCTGATCTTAAGTTCAAATCATTCTTTTTTGGGATACATAGTGATTTAGGTAGGTGGGGGACACATTAGTGATGCATTTGTGTGCTGTGGTCAGAATCTTGATAATAATTCTCGCTTGCATGGGGTGCCAGTGTACTTCTCTTCTGATGTTAGAAAATATGTTTGTTCATTTTTAGGCCAAAGGCTGCCCGAAGGTCTTTATTTTGCAGCAGTTGCAATTTGGCCAGGTTTGTACATGTGGTTCCTAACAGTAGGATGTTACAGTAGTCCAATTTTGAAAGTATGAGGGCTCAAGCTAAGGTGAGGCAGTTCTGTGGGGTGAGGAATTGGCGGCTGAGTGAGATAAGTTTGGATGTGTAAACTGTGGAAGAAGATAGATCGTCGATATGTTTAGACATAGATAGGTTGGCGTCTAGATATACACCCAAGGTTTTTACCTGTTTAAGGACTGGGATAGACGTCCCATCAATGGTGATGGCAGTGTAGTTCGTAAAGATTTAAGGTGGGCCGGGGAGCCTATTGTTAAGGAGAATGCTCATAAGTGTGCTAATTTCTTTCACCTTAGAGACCCCCAGCAACGTTGCTGGATTTTTGAGAACTTGATTTTCTTACCTGGAAAGAGTGTGAGCCTTTTTTCCCCCCCACTCTCATGTATTTTGATGTATGTTTTACACTTGTGGTCTTTGATTATGGAGTTTTAGATCACTCCATATGTATCTTTTCATGTGTGTTAGACAGCACCCTCAGTCCAGTGACACAGGGATGTCTTTTAGACTTTCCAAAGGTTTAAATACCTTCTCTGTGATAAACTACTGTTTCCCATAGAATGTAAAGTGAAATTGACTTTACTAGTCTTTCCAAATTTCTAGACCCAGCCGAGCCCATCTTACAATGGAGTGCTGGAGGGGTTACAGAATATCCCCTGTGTCTAAATACTCATGTAGCAGTCAAATGCTACCCTTTCCTATTGAAAAGGCTGGTGGCAATAGTTTTACAACAAACTACCATGATTTTTCCCAACCGCGAACAGCAGTAGCTAAAAATCACGGCAGCCATGTTTTTCAAGATGGCGCCTTAAGCCCTTTTGTTTAAACAGGTCTCAGTCTTCTTTTTTCGCCATTTCTTTTTGGAAAGGTCCAAACCAGGTTTAGTCCCTTTGTTTGTATGCCTTTAGCGGGCTTCAGGACTGAAGACCGCCTCTGGCGTCTGAGTGTCTGGGGTGGGAAGTAAGTGAGGGGGGTGCCCGAAACTCCCTGTGCTTAGTCTCCTAGGAGACCCGAATGCACTCTGGCGTGATTGGCTGGCTGACTGTCCGACAAGGACAGCCACCCTGCTGGGAGAGTGACAGCTAGACTGGAATGAAAGGGAGAGAACTGTTTAAAAGGTGAGTCTCTAGGCCTGGAAAGCAGAGTCGACCACTGGAACGAAAGAACCGAAAACGAGCTGGAAGAGGATGGCTGCTGCAACTCCTGGACCATTGGTTTTACCGGTGAAGCCCTGCTGCAGGTCCAAATTGCCAAGTTCATCCCGACAGAGAAGCCCCTTCAAGGATGACTTCTTCCTTTGAGTTGGTGGGACCAATCAATTCGTAAGCCACCTGGATACCATTCTCGAAGCTGGTTAGGATTAACCAGGGGGAAGGACACCAGCTTGTATGCTTGAAGAACAGCTACTCGAACTGAAGTGACTCCATTTTGTTTCCGTTCTCCGACGATCCCGTGCAGGAGTCCCCTGATGTCCTCCCTCTTGTCCCCACGACTGAGGCTCAGGAACAGTGAGATCTGCAGGAACTGCCAGGAACCAACTTCAGCTGCATTTGTTTCTTCATACTAAGGTACTGTGCCAACCCGATTGAGAGGACGCTACTCTGGCGGTGAAAGTTTGTGAAACTTTCCCAATTTACAGGCCTAATCAGAGTGTGACCCAACAAATCAAGGCATAAAATAAGCAGTGTCGCATAGCAATTTGCTATGCAATTCTGAAAGTTTGCTAAGCAAATGCACACTTGTGTAGCAAAGTTAGCTATTTAAGTTGCCCTCTTCAATGAAAGCACAGCTCACCCTGCATTCCTCTCTTGTCCTCTGTGCTCTCTTCGTCCTCTTTTCTGTGTTCACTTCAAGAGTTAATGGAGCGGAAAGTGCAGAAGTAATAATCGCATCCACTCTTAAGTGCGAAAGGCATGTGTAGGAGTGCTAGGCAAGTATTTCTTTTTCAAATAATTGCAAACCTGAAGTAATCGGGTTGATACTTTTATTAGGCGTTCTCTATCCTGCCTGGCAAAGACCAGGCAGGATTTATATCTTTTAAAATGACGGTCATGCAATTCCATTCCTTAAATGTAAGTTGTTACATAATGCATAATTACAATATTGATATTGTAAAACACTGCATCATCTTCTTGCTTTACAGTAAAGTTTAGGTAAGTGTATCTGAATTTCATAGTGTCAACTATATTTCATTTTGGGTGGTAAGATACATCATGTTGACTAGTAAACTTTTGAGAATGTACATGATCAGATTATCAAATGATCAAATGCTGTTGATGGCAAACATAGTTCTGTAACCTGCAGGTTGCATACATCTTGCAACTGGTGCTCAACTCATGACCGAACCCTACTCTTTGACATTCTATATTATCACCCTGTTGCTTTACACCAGGTAGCCTGAAAGTGAGATGACCACAAACTACAATATTCCAACTAGTTTGGCCAGTTCTCTGCCTGCTAAACAATCCACTCTTCTTAGTCTTTCTTTCCTCTTACATAATGAATACATAATGAATACATAAAGCAAACTAAATGCTTATGCAAAGTAGTGATCAATAGCTCCATCCAGTCTGTACATCTACAGATCTACTTCAATACCAAATTCTGTAGTTACACTCATAAAGCAAGGCGCGCTCTAGAGGCTATTATATATTGACACCCACAGGAGACAGCTGGCCAACCTTTTTTCAGAGCCTTTTCTATCATATCTATTTGTGTCCATTCATGCAGCTAACCTTTTATATTTTACAGACACTATTCTGTGGCTCGCAAAGTCTTTTCACCCACTCACACAGTTGAGTACATTTTATGAAGGGCGAGTAGCATTTACAAGAGATGTTTGACATTTTTATTTAACATTTACTTTGCAGAAAATGTCAAATACAGGTTTCACTGTGCAAGGCTGGCCTCTGGGTTGCAGCAGTGTGCCAAATGAAGCCCGTTTGTAGTGACATGCACCATTTTGCAGAAATCACATTTTAAATGTGTTATCCTCTGTTGCTATGGGTCGAGTGCATTTCTTAGGTTGAATATGTAAACTAAGTTACCCAACCTGCAGGTCTAGCTGAAGTTTAATGAATTTGCAAGGCCGGACTCCTCTCAATAATGTCCAATTTCAGCAGCACGCAAAACTGCTGTATTGTTGTCAATTTCATGTTTTTGGTACAAATAATGTCTGGTGACATTAACAATATTTGTACAAAACTGCTAATCAAATGGGTCGGTTTGCTAATGAAAAAAAATGTAATTAGCAAACTCTGCTAATCAATTTTTTAAAACTAATTTATGCCTTGCAAATGATTCTTTTTCGCCTAAACTACTTCTGAGAATTTTTGCAAAGACTTAACCGTTTGATACCAGAACTGCTCTTTCCTATCCAGAACACTAGCCCATTGACTTTGGCCTAGGCCTATTGATTTGAATTAAATTCTTCTGGTGAACTGAAACTATTTGCACTGTCTAACAAGTATATGTGATCTATTCTACTTACCTTGTGCCTTTTTGCTCACTTCTAAGTAACTGAACTGCCATTGGGCTCCTATTTCAGGGGAGCTCAAACTGTCTTAAAAGCTTAGAGTTTTGTATTGAAATGTATTGGTGTATAATATTAAGTTCCCTCCTTCTAGTGAAATGTTTTCTAAATGATTGTGTAATAAATTAATAAGTGTTTTACCAAGAAACCTTGAGTATAAGTGTCTACTTGAACCACTGTGATTGGAAGTCCTTTGTGTAACTACTTTTACTGCTCACATTCACTCTTGAGATAAGCCTGGCTGCTCAGCTCACTACCAAAAACAGTGTGGTACAGGCTTATACCAAAGGTTGGTTTGGCTTACACCTGTAGTCCTAATTGTGTATGGTGGTCCTAGAGGGTACTGCATGCAATTCTGCCTAACACCTATGATGAGAATCTCTGTTTTTCCATCATTCAAACAGAGGCTGTTAGTTACCACCCAGTTTTGAATGGTGTCATAGATTTCGTTATTGGTGGTGGGATCTTGTTTATGATAACCTATGATGTGCATGAGGATCTGAGAACCGTCAGCGAAATTGGTATAAATGACTCCCATGGAATTAAGAGTGGCGAAGAGAGGTTTGGTATAGGCGTTGAACAGAGTGGAAGAGAGGCAAGAGCCTTGCGGTACACCAAAAGGTACTGGAATGGGGTCGCGGCAGCCTCACCAATGAAGACTCTCGAGGTGCGATCAGATAAGAAGGACGTAGCGTCAGGGGAGAAATTAAAGTTATCTGAAAGGGTTGCGCAAAGTTTGTCATGGTCTACCAAATCAAACACAGTTGATAGGTCTAAGAGTAGGAGAATGTCCATGTTTCCATTGTCTCGAATCCTATCCATCTGAATTTTTAAATCTAGAAGGGCTGTCTCAGTACTGTGTCTAGGTCAGAAGCACAAGTGTCTGGCTCAGAGTAAATGGTGGCCATCCAGGTAATCTTGGATTTGGGTGCAAGTTGTTTTGTCCACAATCTTTAGAAAAAACGGAGCAGTGGTGATGGGGTGTTAGTTAGTGGGAATGGATGGGTCCAGGAAGGTTTTTTTTAGCAGCAGAGTTACCCAGGCTGCTTCAATACTGGAAGGGCAGAATGTGTGTAAAAAGAGGCATTAATGAAGTTGGTGATAGTAGGAACAAGGGCAGGTGCGCAGAGTTTAACTAATCGGGCAGGGAAGCTGCAATTAGATGGCTTCAAAGTGGAGATGGTTTCTTGGACCTGTTCTTGGCACGTATGTATAAAATTGAATGGGGTAGTAGGGTTATTCGCAGAAGCGTTAGGTGTAATGGGTAGCATACTTTTTCCAGCGAATAGTTTTCTTTTGTTTAGAATTTCCTCATGTAAAGTAGTAATTATGTAAGCTAAAGCGTTCTCGATTGTGGTGCACCAGGCTTTGTCAGTGTTTACAGAGGTGACTGGGGAGATAGGAGACTCTAATTCTGTGAGAATACCAAATAGTTCTTTGGCATTAAAAGAAGCATTGTTGATGCGAGTGTTCAGGGAGCTAGCTTTGTGCGCTATTACAGCTGATTTGTAGGTTTTAGAGGCATCTAGGAGGGTTAAGGCAGAGGCGGCTGACGGCTTCTTTTTATGCATGTGTTCCACTGATATTTTGTGTCTACGTAAGAGTCTGAGCTCTTTGTTAAACCAGAAATGAGCTTGTTTGGGTTTCTGAGATGTTTAGAAGTGAGGGGAGCCACTGAGTCGTTGGTGGTTTTGAGGCAATTATGGTAGAAGGTGGAAACGTTATCCGGGTTGATATCAACCGAAAAGTCAGTATAAAGGGCTTTGGAGAGAATGGGCAAAGGTTTTTTGGGAGTAAGTTTGCCAGTGTTTCTAAGAGCGATTTGGCCCTGGCTAGTGTGAGGGGGAGTCAAGAGTTTTGAGGTCTGGATGAGGCAGCATACAAGGTGATCATCAGTCCAGGAGACTTGGAAATAGATTCTAGGTTTAAGCTTGTATTTAGAGTTAGGATCCAATCTAGAATTCTTCCTTTGGAATGGGTAGCCGTGTTAACGATTTGGGTAAAATGCATTTCTTGGAGGGCTGCAGCGAAAGCGGTAGCTTTCAGGTCCGAAGTGTCATTGTAGCCTAAGTTGACATCTCCTAGAATTAGGAATTTCGTTTAAGGCGAGGTGTGATGAGTAGTGGGATGTCGGATTCGGGATGGTTAGGGTTGTTAGGTTGTCTGTACATGATGAGAACATTGATTGTTGTGTTCAGAAATTTGTGAGTTTGAGCAATAGGATTTCATATCAAGGGGGATCAAGAGGGCAAGATCTGAATTGTAGTGTGGATTTAGCTATTAAGGCTACTCCACCTCCTGTCTTGCCCTGACGATCTTCTCTGAAGATGGCAAAGTCTAGAGGAATGGCAAGTGCAATTGTGGGGCCAGAAGGCAGGTGTAGCCAGGTTTCTGTGATGACAAAGAAATCTAAGTGTTGGTCAAAAAGTACATTGTGGATATCGATAGCATGAGCTCCCAAAGAACGCCATTAATCAGGGTGCCTTTGAGGCTGGTGTTGGCATCTGTTATACAAGTCAGGTCTGTAATGTTTGTACTGGGGGTAATCTTAATGAGCTTGTTGGGCAGAGCTGGGTCTTGGGCGAGGAATGAAAAGGGGAACCTTTTTAAGAACTGACGCTGGGAACAGCATAGTAGCAAATACTAGGACATTAGAAGAGAATAATGAGAAGCAGCATAATTATTTTGACGCTAGGCTAGGTCAGCAGTATTCAGCTAAGTATTATGAGGATGATTAAAGTACCATGAATTACACAGCATAGAGCGGCCCTCGATAGGGGAGAGGGCGCATAAGCACTCCTGTAGACTCAAAAGGGCCATTTGTAAAAGCTACAGTGCAAGGCAAACGGGCAACAATCTTCCTTGATACAGGTGCGTCTAATACATCAATTTTTCACAAATTAGTGCCACATATTCCCCTCTCTAGGAAAGTAAACACATCAGTGGGATTCTCGAATAATCTGGTCCAAAGTCCAATATTTGACCATGTACAGTTTAGCATAGGTCCTATATCTTGCATGGCACAGCTTGTTGTCACTGATAAATGTGCTTTAAATCTTTTGGGAATGGATTTGTTAAAACATTTGCATGCGAACATCTATTGCTCACCTGATTGAGTATACCTAACATGTAATGCTGAGTCCTTTTCAAAATGTTTTGTCACCGTTACTAATGAACTGCCTCCTGAATTTAAGGGAATTGACCCTGTGATATGGACTACAGGATCGAATGACAGAGGATGTATGGTAGTTGATCCAGGCAAATAAGAATCAAGCACAGTGCCATATTACCTCAAATTGCGCAGTATAAAATACCCATGGTAAAGCTGGCGGGAATTGAGTCTGTAATACAGGATTTTCTAGTTAAATGGATTTTAAAAGCAATTGCGCCGAGTCCCTGCGACAGCCCAATTCTTCCTGTACAAAAATGAACTGATGGGAAGCCCCGTGTTCCAGCATAATGGAGACTAATAATTGATCTGCCGAGCAATAAATACAATTGTAGAACCACAGTATCCAGTGGTATCAGACATGACTTCCTTGTTTACCATGACACCACCTACAGCTCCGTATTTCATGTTTATAGACCTTAAAAATGATTTCTTTAGCATTCCGATCCATGAAGACAGTCAGAATGTATTTGCCTTTAATGTGGAGGGGCGGTCCTACACCTTCCATAGGGCCCCACCAAGGTTACACTGAAAGCCCAAGTATTTACAGCCAAGCACTGAAAACACAGCTAGACATGTTCACACCAACTACAAATACTACACTGCTTCAGTATGCTGATGATTTGTTGATAGATGCAGATACCCTCCAGGGGTGCACAACTAGTTTAGCTGGAGGTCTGAATTTACCTTACAAGCTGTCTACAGGGGGCTGGATTGTTTGTGTGGGGTAGCCGGGCGGGGCATGTGGTGAATTTACTACCCCCACTCAGACATTTTTGATAAGCATGTGGGGCACAAACAGGAATTTTGAGGTGTACTTCTTGTCTTCATTGCTATTTGTGCTTTCATTTATGCAGTACACATTATTACCAAACCAGAAGAAAAACTGATTTGCCCCTGGGTTTCAACATGTTATCAACAGTGTGAGAACAAAATAATTCCAGCAACAATAACCTAACAGAACTAGCTGTCCTACAGGTGAAAAAGAGATGTGCAGATGTGGCCGACGAGTGATCGGACCACATTAATGACTACATGAGGAAGCTTTGCCTCTGAATCTTAGAAGAGAATGCAGCCTCCAACCCTTTGCACTTTACAAAATTGCAGTATGGGCAGACTGGGAGGCCATCAACATCATAGGATGTCATCACATTTACAGAAAAACCTTTAAATGTGCATCCTCCACACACCACCACAAAACATCTCTGCATTCAGAAGTACTGCCACAAAAGACTTCAATACTTACTGTCAACATTGCTTTGCCACAAGAGCAACACATACATTTTCTCTTTACAATACTTTTCTCTGAAGCATCATACAAAGGTGGTATGTACACTCCATGGAAAGAAAATATAAAATCGATAGAGTTTGCCTTCTATACTGCTTATTAACATGATTTACAGCACTGGTGTTGGTAAAATGGTGCACTAAATTGAAGGAGCGTAAATATTTCCCCCAAATATGCCAGTGTGATGGAGCCCGAACCAATCAAGAGGTGTTGGGGGAGGGGGCTTCCTCACCACCTCCTCGAGAACATTTTTAAAAACACAAGCATAACACTGACATACATATATTTAAATTAAAGTACCTTCTGCACTGGTCCTGATGTTTCCTCAAAGTGCTACTGCTCCTGTGTAGCACGAAAAGGAAGCAAAGAGCACTTCCTGGTTCATGCACATGCACGCAAGAGCCGTAGCGCTGGTTACGAAGAGCTCTACTCCGTTTGTATGTGGGAGGAGGCACAGGAGCCCATCCCTCACACATCCCAACATCCCCAATGGGCCAGGCAAGGTTGGAAAAGCAAAACACCCCCGGCTTTACATGGCTCATTGGATAAAATCCAATGAGCTGTGAGACTTATCCTTGGCCTCAAGCCCTGGTACCACATCTCTCCAGCCCTAAAATCTCTCCACAGGCTCCCAGTTGCTGCAAGGATCAACTTCAAACCCCTCTGAATCATCCATAAGGCTGTCTGAGTCCGGGGACCACGCCATCTACAACTGGTTCTCATCAAACTCTCTCCCTCCAGACCTCTACGCTCCTCCAGCACCAACTCTCTGCGTGTCAAGCACTTCTCTAAACAGCAATCTGGTGGTCAAAATATTTCCTCGGCTGGCTTCCTCCTTTGGAACAGCCTCCCCATCGTCTCTGTCTTGAGCTGCACCTCCTCAAATTCCAGAAGCTCCTCAAGACTTTCCTTTTCACCTCCTCCTTCCCCCTCTCCCTCCCTTGCTAAACCCCATAGTCGCTGAGATTGGTGACCAGGGCCCGTATGTGTCCTGCGTCCTGGCGCTGCCCCCAATCGCCTTTAGCCTCTGCCCGCTCCCAGCACTTGCCTTTGGGCGCCCACTGGCTTGTGCGGTCTCACAGAATTGCACTTATTGTATTGGCAGTTGACCGCTCTTACCAAGTGATCTCTGCCAGTCACTTAACAGCTGCTTGCAACTCACTCCCTAGCACTTCACTCCGTGGAACTCCTAGCACTTACCCCCCTCCCTCGTCCCTTCTCTCTTTCTGCACTTGAACGTTCTGAATGCTCACAAGGACCAGTAGGACAGCCTCTCTCTTTCTCTTCATTGTTATTATATTTGCCTTCCATTCCCATGTTCCCTCCCCTTTGCCCTGTGGGTGCTTTGAAACACAATTTACTTGATGTATAAGCGCCTTACAAATGCACAAAAATAAATAAACATGCAACACTGAGGAACATAAATGTCAAACGGAAACCGCCTTTCCCTTTGACAGTTCAAGTCAGCCAAGGAGCGATTCCTCAGCCCCACAAAGCAGCGGAGTGAGTGCTCAGTGTTTACAATGGGCTGGCTCCTCCATTATGGCCGCAACCTTGCCCATTATGGAGAAATGCCACTGGTTCAGCGTCAAAGAATGTATGTACAGGGTCAGTGTGGCTGGAGATGAAATGCTGTTGAAGTCATGTACACAAAGTGCACTGTTGGTAATAGTGATTTTTAACACATTCATGGACTCATAGACATACCCTACAGAAGAAAGCTACCAGGATAGCTCAGCAGGTTGAGTGAATGTTGCTAAGATGTTATATATTTAAAACTGGCTGCAAATCTTATGACGTTTTGCAATTCCTTATAAAAAACAAGTGCTATAAACTCTGCTCGGCCTGGGGATGTGTTGGGCTGGTAACTTGCTTATAGTGCTTATATTCAGGGTGAGGGTGAGGCAATTTCTGCCCACGTAGTGAAAATCAAAAGTTGGCACCCATGAACCCAGTTTAATTTCCTGATAACTTCTGTCAGTGCAATAGAGGCATTTTTTGTGATTAAGCAGTTTGACAAGCATATAACAGCTTTAGATATATATCCTGTGAAAAAAACACAAAAGAAGGGACACAAAAGTCACAGGGTATTTGTGTGGCAAACCGACAAAAAAAGAAACACATTTCAAAGAAAACTAATGAATGTAAGTTCAAGAACCATGTTTCAGTTTGGGAATTTCATTTTTTTTTTCTAGACAAGTGTAAGCTGCACATGGAAAACAAAGGTGTGCCCACCGTGTAGGTAGAGTGCTTTTATCAGTGATGGCCCGCAGTGATATTTGTTGTGTAACGCCTCGCTGAGTGTGATGTGCAATGTAAGGGGAGGAGATGTGTTGTATATGGCTTGGCTTTGCAGAAGGAATGTTGTGATGTCATGTGGAGTGTTATGCCTGTGTCATGGAATGCATGGGTGAATGTTCTAACCTGGTCAGTTGGTCAGCAGAGGCTTGGGTGATGGGCTGCAAGTGTTTTATATGTCCTACTTGTAACTTAAATGACTGCCTGTAAACATACTTATGAAGCTGTTAATAAACCTGGCAAGTCAATCTAAGAAGGCTGGTAGTCACTCCGTAACATTGGCGACGAGGATGGGATGCTTTCAAAGAAGAATCTGCGCTGGAAACCTGCTGCGGGGGGTGCAGGAAGAAGGAGAAGGACAACACTGCCCCCAATCCAAGTAAGGCCCATCACCCAGGGAAGTAGATGGGGAGGAAGGAGTAAGAAAGTTATGTTTGGACTTCCCCTGTACAGAAAGGGAGGTGTTTTCTTGAAGATCATCCCTTTGAACTGCATGCAGTGCTGAGTGCTGGGTCTGGAAAGGGAAGGAGCACCCCTTTATGGGAGAGAGACACTGTCCTTGTGCAGAAAAGTGTCTGGACCAACCCGCTCAAACAGGTTGGAAGAAGGGTATCGTGTTAAGAAACTGAAGGGAACGCTGTCCCAAAAGCTGGAGAAAGGGGTCCGCCCAAAAACTGAAGTAGGGAGAGCGACAACACCTACAGCGAAGAAGGGAAATTGTGCATATGACTTGTGCCCATATGGTGTAAAGTGAGAAGGATAGGCCATCACCCATCCTTTTGTGCTCCATCCTTAAAATAAGAAAATGTCAAGAAGGCAAGAGCGAAGAGGCTCGGTCCATCAGTCATTTCTTAGGACACTGTTCATTTTCAGTTCTGGCAAAATAATTTACCTTCATTGTGTAGATGCGAAGGACTTGGAAATGGGATTGGCCATTGGGATATTTTCCTGGCAGGAGCTCCGACAAGCTTGGATGTCCTGAGGGAAATGGTGACGTCACATAGCAAGCACGGAGGCCTGCCGATGAAGTGGAATGCTCATTTCTTGCCGAGAGCCTTTGTCTGTTCCTAGGTGGCCACAGCGGGTGCAGGAACCGCTGCGTTTTGAAACTGTGAAGTGTTTCCGAGTCTGAGTAAAGGCCCCGGCAACGTAGTCCAACGTGATGAGGAAGTGGGTTATCCTCACTTGAGGAGGCAGCTGACGGGAGTGTAGGCTGACTGCGCCGCGCATCTACAGAGCGCAGAGGATTGTGGCATGCGGTCCCAGAAGGGTGCAGATGTATTGACACCTAAGGACAGTGCACCTTTGTTCATGAAGGGGTAGAGGCACAATCTAGGAGTGTGCCCTCTATGGACTTTTCGTTCCTCCTTATAGCGCAGTTCTGCAGAGGGACAGTTTGAAGGAGAATTGCTTCTGTAGGAGGGCTGGAAGAAAGCGTTGCCGAGATGCGGGAACGTGGAGTATCCTTTTTGTATTCCTCCATTGTTGTTATCGCGGATTCGTTTGGTGTTCAGCAAGGTGTCACATGGTTGAGTAGTAGCAAATGGGAGTGAAAGTGGCTTTAGGTGGTATAATAGTATTGGTGGCTGGAAACTAGCAAATAAATTTAGCAGTAATAATACTGACTGGAGCATAACATTTTGAGGATTTTCAGGATGGATTTTCAGGGAAACACGTGAAGCAACATGATTTAAATGTTATGATGTTACCCATGTTAATATTTACTTTGGTATGCATGGATATCAGTATGGTTGGTAATTGATGTCAATTCTGACGCGCATTTTCTTCTGGGTGGTTGCTTTTGGGTGATGTGGTCAGATATGAAGTCATAGAATAAACCTTTTTGAGGATTTTCAGCCTTTAGGTCGTGTAAAAGCGACATGGACTTTTAGTATGGAGAAAAGCATATGGTACGGTGCAGAATGAGTATGGAAGTTAGAGTTTCCAAAATGTTTAGTTTTTAACTACTTTGGGGATTGTCAGCATTTACGTTGTCCCATGACAACATGGACTTTTAGTGGACAACATGGACTTTTAGGATTGGATTCAGCTGACCTTGTATTGGTGGTAGCGCCTTCAATACTGGTATGGATGGGCTGTTGTGCAGTATTTTCAATTCTGGTATGGTCTGGTATGGATGGGTGTGGTTATGAGTGCCTTTAATCCCGGTTATGGATGGTGCTTACATAGATGTTAGGAGTATGGTTTAGCTGATAGTGATTGTGCCTGGTCAGCATGTTTGACTTACCAAATGCGGTTGCTGGGTGGTACCTCCAGCAATGTATTCAGTATGGTATGGGCGCATCTGTGGTAGGTGTGTGATGGTTCAACGGTGTACGTGTGTTAATGGTGGTAGCGCCACCAGTTTGACGGGGCGTAACTATAAATGGTTATGCATGGTTACTCCACGTATGGCTGTATGAGGTGGTAGCACCACCTATTGTCGGAGTGTGACTGAGGGTAGTCATGCAAGGTGATTGGTTTGGTATCTGGGTGGTAGCTCCCCCAGCAGGTTTAGGGGTATGTGAGTACGGGTGGTAGCGCCCCCGGTTTTTGTATGGACATGTCTTTAGTATTAGGCATTGCATGGTCAAACATTACCCCGACTTTGTGGTTGACTTATCACAAATAATGTTCCTATTCTCTTGCACATGCGGTGCGGCTGTTTTTAGCTCTACTGTGTGCGCTTCTATGACTCTTTTCACCCTCATCAGGGTCCGGTGTGACAGGGAGATTAGTTTTTGGACCTGGTGTGCCTGGCCAGTGCATCGGGTATGAGGTGGGTGATAGCGTGCCAGCCCTGATGATGTGAGTTCGTGTGATTGGTTTATGTTGGTGTGTGTGGAGATGTGTTGTGTAATGTCTTCTGCTGTAGTTGGAAGAGGGGAGATGTGTTGTGTAACGCCTCGCTGAGTGTGATGTGCAATGTAAGGGGAGGAGATGTGTTGTATATGGCTTGGCTTTGCAGAAGGAATGTTGTGATGTCATGTGGAGTGTTATGCCTGAGTGATGGAATGCATGGGTGAATGTTCTAACCTGGTCAGTTGGTCAGCAGAGGCCTGGGTGATGGGCTGCCAGTGTTTTATATGTCCTACTTGTAACTTAAAAGTAACTTAAATGACTGCCTGTAAACATACTTATGAAGCTGTTAATAAACCTGGCAAGTCAATCTAAGAAGGCTGGTAGTCACTCCGTAACAATATTCATGGCCCATTGCTTCCTGTGCTTCCTTTCAGGCCAGAAGAAAGAACAAAAGCTGTGCAAACAAAGCCTGCTAAAGCGCAAATGATGGTTGAGGCAATGGAGTACCTGCAAAGAGTTATTTGCGGGGGGCAGCAATTACCCCCCTTCTAGGGACGTCTTTGCCAGCAATGTCTCCAGCGTCAAAGTCGTAATTAAGTGCGCCCCGCTTTGTTTTCTGTTGCTTGAAGTGGCCCACACTTCATCATGAAAGTCTTGTCCGTAGGGTGCGGCAACGCACAATACCGCAGGCCGCATATGGCCTGTGGGCTGTATGTTGTGCACCCGAGCCCTAGAGCAATGCATGGATTGCACTGTAGTGTTATTACAGTTTTTAGGGCCACTGCGACATAAAGTGTCCTTAAAGAAATTGCAGTTTCATGGTCTGCTGCTCAACAAGAGTGTTTTGATGTTCTAAAATCTGCATTGTGTAACTCACCTGCGATGGGCACCCCCCCCCCAATTATACTAAAAACGTTATATTGTTTGTGCATGAAAAGCAAGGCTGTGCGTTATCTGTACTAACTAATAAAGGGGGTAAAAACAGACCCTGTTCATACTTTCCTTGCACATTGGACCCTGTGGCAAAAGCACTAACAAATGATTTAAGGGGTGTGGTGGCTGCAGCCATTTCTATGAAACAAGCCAATGCCATAATATTGGGGCACCAAGTTACATTGTCTGTGCCATATGCAACTGATATTTTTTATTGAATAGAACTAAAACACAGCACCTGACAAATGCCAGGTTGACTAGATATGAGCTGATCTTATTGGCTCCAAATATTGTCATACAATGAACACTTTAAATCCTGCCACATTGCTACCCCTCCCATCGGATGAATCACAAAGTAATGCATGATGGTATATTAATAACAGATAAGGAAACAAAAGGGACGAGTACACTTGATGGATACTTCAATTGATAAACCTGAAGGCACATTGTTTATAGATGGGTCATGTTTTAAATTAGCAAATGGTACTACCACGGCAGCATATGATATTACAACATTGAAAACCATTCTTGAGGCTTGTAGAATATCTCATCATTCTGCCCAGGCAGCTGAAATGATTGCCCTTACCAGGGCTTGTGCATTAAGCTCCGGTCTTGTTGTTAATATCGTTACTGACAGTCAGTATGCATTTGGAGGGGTTCACAACTTTGTCCGCTTATGGGCTGAGAAAGGATTTTTTACTTCAAATGGGACAAAGATACAGCATGGTACCTTAATTTCAAATGTATCGTATGCACTGGCCCTGCCAAAGAAATTGGCCATCATTAAATGTAATGCCCATAAGGCCATTGTAAATGATATAGGGAGAGGTCATGCTTTTGCGTACCAAATTGTTAAGGCAACTGCCCAGTACCCTGTATCACCTGTGTATATTGCAACACGATGCAGACAGAGAATATTATATTTGATAATACCCTTGGGACAATGCGAAACATTCAGGCTGAGGCCACTGAGCAAGAGCTACAGGATTGGAAACTGCATGGGACATGTATAGATGGGTGTTGGGTGGATTCATATAATGAACATAGATGGAAGTTACCGACTATACCCCTAATGTTGTCTCATGTCCATGATCCATTTCATGTAGTAGCAGATCGTATGTTTAGTCTGCCAACCACGGTATGGAGTAACACTAAATTAAGGCAAGCAGCAATTGCGTATTGTAGACACTGTCATGTGTGTGCGGTTCATAATATTAGTATGGGAGAAGTTGCACCAAAAGGAAATTTTAGACCTCCAGAGTTCACTTTTGAAGCCCTGCAAATGGATTTCATTGAATTGCCTCCATGTCAAGGAAAGAAATATGCATTAGTAGTAGTATGCATGTTCAGTAAATGGGTAGAAGCATTCCTATTAAAAGATAATACTGTTAGTTAAGGAATATTTACCCTGATTTGGGTTGACACACACAGTTTGGAGTGATAACGGTGTTCATTTTGTTAATACCGCTATGGATTTGGTATGTAAGGTATTAGGCAACAGGCAAAAATCTGCGCCAGTAGCACCCTAGGATGGGTAGATGCACTTCTGTTAGCATTGTTCCATAAAATTGGAGTGTTATTACAGCTTGTTTCTTTGCCTTAACTATTACGTTGTTGAAGAACTAGCATATGCCACGTCAAGAAAATACTGATATAACACTAAATAACAGTTCGTCCAATGAGGAAAGAAAGAATAAGTGGTAAACAAGCAAAACTTTTATTTATGTTATGTTGATTTTTATTACACTGTGTTATTGGGGGGGTGGTTATTGGTAGAATAAATTGTGTATCCAGCTGTCTCCAATATCACTATTGTCATGCCTACTTTATCCATTGTGCTAAAATATCACAGGGAGAAACGTATGGAGAAAAATACTTTTGTTTCACTGCTACAAAACACAAATGAAATCATCAACAGAAGCAATTATTATATGTATCTGAATTACCCCAGCCTATGCTGGTGAAGGCCTACCATTGCAACAGCTCCCACTACCATTCACTACCTCATGTTATGCGCTACATATAGCCGAGGCTAGGAGAGGACATTCTTTTGCTAGCATATATGCAAAAATAGGTGGCAGCAAGCATAACTTACCAGAAAACCTGTATCAGTATCTTAATGAGAATCTTCTTAAAAAGGAGGGTTGTGAGGGTGTCATTATGCCCAATGGAGTTTTCCCATTAATGGACCTATTTCCAAGGGAATGGCAGAAATGGTATTTTCTTTCTCGCGCTCTGAAACACGTGTGTACGAGCGCGATACAAATAAAATATCATATCATGAATGTGTCATCATACAGCAATCAAGCCTCTCAACTGCCTTCCCATGCACCTACTCTCCATATAAGAAACAATACCGTCTTAGGCACTGTGTGCATCTCCAGCAATGGTACAAGGGATATGGGGTTTATCTTGAACTGTAACTATACATTGCACCTGCCAGCTAAAGTGTTCCAAGTGTATTTTATTTGTGCTACTAATGTGTATTCTTGGTTACCTTCTAAATGGGCAGGGCAATGTCATATGGGGATTGTGCTGCCTGCTATGACATTGAAAGATAGCCATTGGTCTTCTCTCCCATGGTAAAAGCGTTATGTAGTACATGATGATACTGGACCACAAGTAATGGGAGACATCCTTAAAGCAATCGTTACATGGCATGGCTCTTCTGTTAATCCCAGAGATGTACTCAGATTGTCACGACTGCTAGAAGCCACTATAAATGAAACATCAAATGCTCTTATTAACATCATTATTGAGTTAAAAGCTGTACATCTTGTGGCATTACAGAACAGGGCAGCACTTAATATGATTTTGGCAGAGAAAGGAGGTGTTTGTCAGATTTTTGAAGAAAAATGCTGTTCATTTATACCGACTGTTAGGCAAAGGTTGTATGCAGTACCCTCTGGGAACACTACAAACAACTCTGACTATAGGTATAAGAAACCCATCTATTGGTATAAGCTTATACTACACAGTTCTGGTAGCATGTTGAGCAGCCAGGCTTAACTTAAGAGGGGTCAATGTGAGCTGTAGGGGAGTTACACAGAGATTCACAGTGACAAGTATTCAAATAAACACTTACACTCAAGGTTTCCTGAATAAACAATTATTAATGTATCAGTCAGTTAGAATAAACCTTCTTCAGAAGGGGGCAATATAATAGTAACACACAACTACACTTCAATACTGTACACTCTTAGTTTCTAAATCAGTAAAGACCCTTTTGGGATGGCCCACAGACACAACCTAAACCCTCAGGTGACTTCATAGCTAGGGCGCTGGGGACATTAATATCTTACTGTTGGCATTTAGAATACTGTTATAAGTTGGGAAAACGTTATTCGAACAACAAGAGATCATAAAATATTCTTAAGCAGGCAAGTACTTTTGGATCCCTACAGCAGAGTCATTCAGTATAACAGGCTAGGCCAAAGTCAATGGCCAAAAGTCTTATATATGATGAAGCACTTCTGGTAGGTAATTAGAAAAGTCTTTGTACAATGTTTTAGAAGTCTTTGAAGAAAAGAAAAATCAAATGTAAGGTCACAAGCCGTTAGACTTGCGAGTAGTAGAAGATGCAAGCAACTCTACAGCAAGAGGTAAGTTCTCTCAGACTTTGTACAGTACCTTCGAATTGAAGAAAAGATGCAGCAGAAGACTTCTGTTCCTGTGCAGCTCTGCAGATCTCACTGTTCCTGTGCCTCATTCGTGGGGATATAGAGGGAGGACTTCTGGGGACTCCTGCGCTGCAATGGGACGGTCACCGCTTGCAACCGGCAATCTTCAAATCAGTGGCTGTTTAGCGTTTCAGCTCCTCACTTCTACTGCAAATAGCAACACTCCGGTTCCTGACTGCCGAGATGGACTTTCCTTGCTTCTGGGGTCCCACACTCTGTTGGGGGGGGGCTCAGGTTCGGTCAGTCCTGCTTCCTGGGAGTCCGGAGGATCTTCCTGAAGCTCTAGGCCAGCTTAAAAGCAATGCACACAATCTGGTGTTCCTCTCCCTGGCTATACGGTTTCCAATAGCAACTCTGTGGAAATTCAACTAGCTTCGAGAAGGATGTCCAGGTGGCTTACTTTGGAGTTGATTGGTCCCACCAACTCAAGGGGAGAAGTTGTCTGTGCAGGGGCTTCTCTGTCGCTACGAATTTGGAGTTTCAGCACAGCAGCAGGGCTTCACCAGGCAAACCAATGTTCCAGGAGTTGCAGCAGGAGTCCTCTTCAAGTTCTTTTCGGTTCCTCCGTCCAGTGGTCGACTCTGCCTTCCAAGCCAAAAGCCTCGCCTTTTATTCCGTTCTCTCCCATTCATTCCAGACTAGCTGTCAATCACCCAGCAGCGTGGCTGTCCTTGCAGCACAGTCAGCTGGCCAATCACTGCAGAGTGCATTTGGGTCTCCTAGGAGACTAAGCACAGGGGGTTTTCGGGCACCTCCCTCCCTTCCTGCCTACCCCAGACACCCTGGAGCCAGAGGAGGGCTTCACTTGTGAACCCCGCCAAAGGCAAAGCGAACAATGGGACCAAACCTGATTTGGCGCGCAGAGTAAATCTCAAGAAGGACCTTTCCACAAAGAAATGGCGAAAAAAGAAGACCGGGCCATTTTGACAAAAATGGCACCCTTGGGTGCTTTACTGCAGCTGCGAATGCAGGCTACCGTAAATCCACACCACGGTAGTTAAAACGAAACCACTGCCACCAGCCATTCAGTGAGGAAAGGGTAACATAAAATTGTTACATGAGAAGCTTGACAAAAGGGATACTAGGTAACCCCTACAGCACCCTATTGTAAAATAGTGTGTGCTGGCTCTAGAAAGTTACAATTGTAAGTAAAGTCAATTTCACTTTACTGCTCTGGGAAACAGTAGTTTATCCCAAAGAAGGTATTTAAACCTTGGGAAATCTGAAAGACTTCCCTGTGCCACTGCACTGAAGCTGCTCTGTGACACAATGTAAAAGATGATGCCTATGGAGTTTGTCAGGATCCATAACCAAAAGAAACACAAAGCTCAAAAATCACATTAAAATACATGAGAGAGTGGAAAAAAGGGTCTTGCTCTCTCAGGGTAAAAAATTAAGTCCTCAAAATTCAGCAAAGTTAGAGGGAATTGGCACATTTCTGAGAATTCTCACTAACACCAACTCCTCCCCCCTCAGTGTGGAATGCCATTAGTAATCTCCAGATAACAAGGGGGTTCCTGGGAGACTCTCTGCCAGACATGAGTCCTGGTTACAAGAGCCTTACCCAGAGTCTGTAGGATATTTCTCCTCTGTGAAAGATAGTGAGCTAAACATATCAGTCTTTGTCCTGCCCTGGTGCAGTCCAGCACCGAAATGTAAGGCAATTCTCCTCTTAAGAAGAGTACCAACAGCAACCCCAGACACGTGTTTCGGTCTGGTTGAACCTCATCAGTAGGGTGTAGCTGTGCCTCTCTAAGAATAGTGAGCAAGGGGTCCACGTCTGGATTCCCCTAGTAACTTAGGGTGAAACCCAAAGTTACTTGAAATATGCAAATAACAAGAGGGGTCCTGGGAGACTCTCTGCCAGACATGAGTCCTGGTTATCCAGACGTGGACCCCTTGCTCACTAGTCTTAGAGAGGTACAGTTACACCCTACTTATGAGGTTCAACCAGACCGAAACACGTGTCTGGGGTTGCTGTTGGTACTCTTGTTCAGAGGAGAATTGCCTAGCATTTCGGTGCTGGACTGCCCTAGGGCAGGACAAAGACTGATGTGTTTAGGATATTTATCCTCTGTGAAAGATAGTGAGCTAAAGACTCTGGGTAAGGCTCTTGTAACCAGGACTCATGTCTGGCAGAGAGTCTCCCAGGACCCCCCCTTGTGATATGCTTATTAATAATCTCCATAGCATTGCAGGTCAGGCACATTCCCCACTGGTACACTAAACATTGTTGGATCTTAATGGTCCTTAATAAATACATTTGGGTGGAAACTATTTTCAGTTATTTTTGTTCTATTAGCTATGTTTCTTTTTATATGTTTGTGTATTAATTGTGTGCCTGCCTTGTGCCATGCAGTAGCCTCATGTCTCAGATCGCAAGTAACTTCAAGGCCCACCTCAAATGCTTCTATGCAAGAGAATGTGTTTAGAGAGATGTTAGCCATAGATATGGAAGATTGGGTAAATTGATTAAATGGGTAAATTGATTAAATGGACACAGTTGGAAAATTCTGATTTAAAAAAGGATTGTTAGCAATATGTATTAAAATTGTAGGCTTTGCAAGTGTTTAACATAAATTCTGTTCTGAAACAGTTAACTGTGAACATGTTTTAAATAGCCTTAGCCTGCAGAAACACATAATGGAACAGATGTTGGGTCTGCGTTGAGAACACATATGAAAAGTGTTAAATTAGCCAGGAGCAGCTGAAGAGTAAAATGTGAAACTCAGGCTGCAGTTCAATTTCAGCACTAAGGCAATGGATGTTGTGATGTAATCTATGTTGTAAATTGTATATATACCCCCTTTATAAATGGAAGGGAAGCAGAGACAGAGAGAGAGGGCTCAGACGGTGTCTTTGCACCAACCGAGTAAGCTGCAGCTGTCAAAATAAACCAGTCTCTCTGAACTTTTTTTTAAATCAACACTTTGTCCTAGTGCTTTATGGTGGCTTGAGATTATTCAAAGGAAAATAGAAGTAACAACGATAAGATTAATCTTTAGCTGGAACTGATGCGTAGTCGTGACTTATATGTACTTAACAGTAGCAATGAAATTAACCTAATAAGGCATCCCACGTGGAAAAGAGGGGCATCAACATCAATAATCGATTATATTTTTGCCTCTAAAAAAACAAAGGATGTGGAATACCTGGAAGTGGTGAACTCTGAAAAAAGTGTACACTATTAATTAAAATTAGTCTGGCACAAAGCCCTATCAACCTCAAAATCGGTATCCAAAGTGCAACTGGAGGTCTCAAACAGTAGTTGTCTTAAACTGAACACCCATACTGTCACGCAAATTTTGAAATCACTGTCAAGACAAATGAATGATAGTACTTCGACTGAGGTCATGAACCTCATTGATTATACTACCATTCTTCAGACTTACCGGAAACCAAACAAAGATCATAATAAAGACAAAGACGCACCTGCATGCCTATGATGAAGCGTTGGTGAAGAAAAGAAAAGAGCTGAGGTCGCTTCTTCGTAAGCAGAACAAGATTCCGCTATCTAACGCCAAGGATACGGAAATAAGGAGGCTGAAATCAAATTATAAATCACGGTGCATCAGCCATAGATGTATTCTATGCCAAAATGATGCAGAATTGATGCCATGATCTCTGAAGAACAAATCCTCAGCTGAAACGTAGTCCTTGATAAGGTCTCTGAACCAGAATCAAACTTCATTACAGAGAAACTATGTATCAGAGGCAGTATAATAAAGACAAAGACGCACCTGCATGCCTATGATGAAGCGTTGGTGAAGAAAAGAAAAGAGCTGAGGTCGCTTCTTCGTAAGCAGAACAAGATTCCGCTATCTAACGCCAAGGATACGGAAATAAGGAGGCTGAAATCAAATTATAAATCACGGTGCATCAGCCATAGATGTATTCTATGCCAAAATGATGCAGAATTGATGCCATGATCTCTGAAGAACAAATCCTCAGCTGAAACGTAGTCCTTGATAAGGTCTCTGAACCAGAATCAAACTTCATTACAGAGAAACTATGCATCAGAGGCAGTATGGTCAGCATTCTTTAAAACCTTGTATGCTTCCCCAAGAGGATCATACGCACGCGTGGTAAAAACAGCATCTGCGTGGGTTTTGCCTTATCATCTGGATGACTTAGTGACATTATTCAAGGGTCTGAATAGTTTGAGGGCCCCTGGCCCTGACGGCCTATCCAACATCATTCTAAAAGAGAACCCAGACAAATGGGCTCGGATCCTGAACTTACTGCTTCAAAATATACTTAAATCTGAATCCATTCCATCATCCTGGAAAACAGCGAACATCATTCCAATCTTTAAAAATGGCAGCTATTTGGATCCATAGCACTGCTAGATGTGCTGGGGAAAATGATATGCCACCCTATTACTAAAAAGGTTGTCTAGTTGTCTAAGCAGGGTTTATAAAATGCCTATGTACAGCCCCGCCGACCTTGCTGATAAATCTACTAAAACAAAGCCATAGAGACCAATACCAAACTCTATGTGGCTTTTGTAGATTTTAACAAGGCATTTCACAGTCTGAACCCGAGAACACCTGTGGCATAAACTGGCTGCAAAACATTGTCCACCGGATCTTTTAGATCAGATAAAAGGCCTATACACACACCTCAGTACGTTTTCGCCTATCTATGAAAGGCGACCTGACTGAGGAAATTCCTACGTACAGAGGGGTGAAGCACGGGTGTGCATTGGCACCTGCTCTTTATAACTTTTACATCGCAGATTTTGGGGAATTTGTGAATGCCTGCAAACATTTTCCACCAAAGATGGGGCCCATGAGAAGATCCCACATTCTATACGTGGACGACATGGTCCTGATGGATCACACACCAGTGGGGCTCCAAAGGAAATTAAATAGACTTCATGAATATGCGATGGCAAACGGCCTGGTGATGAACAGTAAAAAAACAAAGATCATGGAACTAGGAAAAGAACGGTTGTTAAGATAAAAACAAAACACACCATTGGTTCTTGAACAACACAGAAATTGAACAGACTAACAGTTTCAAATACTTTGGGATTTGGATTACTACCGCCCAAAAGACTCAGAGTAATTTGTGCAACATCTCATAAAAGGCCGATATGTTGGCCTCGCAGGCAATAACATTGAAGAGAAAATATTGCAAATTCTCCTTGAAACCCCTCATCGACTTCTATATTTTGTGAAGGTCCTCCCAGTTTCAACGTACGGAGCCGAGTGTTTTGCAGAATTACCAGCCGTACTGTGGATCCGCATGGAGGGTGCCTTCTGGAAAAAAGTGTTAGGGCTGCCACGATCAATTCCTATCCAGGTGGCAAGGAAAGAACTGGGTTTGCGTTCACTTAAATCTGCAGCTGACTGGAAACTGTTGAGTCTGTTCCGCAAATGCAGGTGTCCAAATCCCCTTTTCATGATGGATGGGATTAGTAAGGCCCTCAGGTCTAAATGCATGAAATATCTGACCACTTGGGGATGTCATAGCACAAAACTTCTGGAAGACATAACCTGTTTGTCCGATGAGTTGATATTTATCCCAAGTAGGGTGAAAGCAAAACTATTTGAAGCAGATTGGATCCAAACTTTGAATGATGTTGGGAAGCTAAAATTGCATACACAGCTGGCAAAGGAAGTGATTCAGCTGGATTAAGGCATGATCCAGCTGTACTTGCAGAAATGCCCAAATCCGAAAATGAGGTCAGCTTTCATGAGGCTTTGACTCAAAGGTGTCGAACTAACAAAATTATTACGGCTAGATCTAAGCTCAACAGAGGAATGGCAGACTAGATTTTGCAATCAAGCAGAAATTAAAGAAAGTCTCTACCATCTATTTATGGTCTGCCCTTATTTCACTACAAAGCGAATAGAGCATTTTAGACTGTTTGCTGAGAAAATTAGGATGTTATTGGTAGCCGACTGGTGGTAATGGATAATCGGCAGAACACAAACGCCTTTGCTTATAGCTATGGTACAATACTACTGGAAGGTACTTCAGCCAGCCTTGGAAAAACTCTAATGGAGTAATTGATCTTGAAGAGACTGATAAAAATCTAAAACTAATGAAGCAAGATAAATTGACACTGATAGGAGAGAGATCAGATGATAAGACTCTTAGATGACCAAGGTTGTGCGATTTAATGAAGTGTCGGACAAAGGAAAGATGCCGGTGGAGGACTTAATTAAAGACTGATGAATGTTGCAAGATTGTTTCGATTTTGCTAAAATGTTTACTTTAACATAAAAATGCAAATAAATAATAAAATTTAAATAATTTTTTTTTATTTAGCACTATATAAATTCTACCCAACTGCATCAGCGCTCTGCTGGAGGGAATGTTGGGAACTGGGATTGTGGAAGCATATCTGGTGAGAATGCCCAGTTATACAGCTGCATTGGAACATGATCCGTGCAGCAATTAATAGTATTTTTGGGAGTCAGATGCCAGACAAAATAGGGATGGCCATCCTGGAAATGGGCAGGGTTTTGGTAAATCTACCCTCGAAAGCTCAAAGAAAGACATAAATCTTCCTGGTAGTGGTGGCAACGCTTGTGGTGGCGCACAAATGGAAACAAAAAGCTACCCCCACAGAACACGAATGGGTTAGTAAAATATGGAACTCTGTGGCACTGGAGCGGGTGAACTATTCGATTCAAGGGGATCACCAAAGGTTTCTCTCCTACTGGAACATTGCCCTGCATCACCTGCAGCAGGACTCGCGGGCTGAATGGTGCCCGAGGAAAATGAGATTGCAGGGGCTGGTGTGAGTACTCACTCCACTTGGGGAGAACGCCTTCACAAGAAGTTGGGAGGAGATCTGGCTGAGGTTTCTAGAGGAGACGAGGACTGTGGTGGGGTTCTCAAATGGTGCAAGGGCCCGTACAACGGCTGGCGAGAGAGCTGGCCACTCACAAAAACTTGGGACCAGGAGCCATCTACAGAGTTCATGGACCCGACGGGGGGGGGGTACAGGACTGGGTGCGCTGTTGGTTACACGTGTTGGAACTGCGGTGCGAGAAGGTGGGGGCGAGAAGGGAGGGGGGTTACATGTGTTTTTACTGTTGAAAATGCCAATAAAATATATATTTTTTTTTAAAAGTGCATTGTTACTGTGCTGCCAGCCAAAATCAGCTCCCTGGCCTAGCACAAACACACCCACACATACATTCTTTGACTCAACATTCACTCGCTTATTCACGCACAGCATTCACTCATTCAAGTATTGCATGAGAGAATCAGAAGTGACTTTTCAATACATTTTATATCCCTGTGCACCTGTTCCAAATAGGCACAGGGAAATGTTTTTTTCCCTCTGATTTGAAAAGTGCACCTCTTTTGAACCCCTTTTCCACCGTCTGTCTTGCACAGTTGTGCATTTGGTGGGAAAAGAGCACCTCAATGTGCACAACTATGATGCACACATTTAATGTCCTTTGGTCACGGTTCACCACTTTTTTGGCGCAAGTGAAGTGAATGAGCATCCCATCAGTTGCACCAAGCACGTCTTGAAAATTGTGGCACGATGGTTTATCCCTACTGATCACTTCTTTATGATGTACGTTCATTTCAGAGAGTGTGGTTCGAGGTAGGAACGGGTGCATGGGGTTTTTACTGTTTCTGCAGTCATTAACCCAGATTTTCTGATTAACAGGCATTGTGTTAAACAGCATTAGCTCCAGAGCAGATACTGTGACTGGAATCGTTAGTGCCATCATTCAGGTATTCTGTATATGTAACGGATTAGCAGGTACTGTATCAAAGGCCATTAGTTCCAGGGCAGGTACTGTGTCTGGAATCTGTATCCCAGATCCGGAACTGTGTCTGTAATTATTTGCCCCAGGGCAGGTATTGTCAGATTTAGCTGAAGAGCAGGTGTGTACTGTATGCACTCATTCGCTCCAGTCAGAGGATGTGATGGGCCTTTACCGTTAGCGCTAGAGAAGGTAGTGTCTGCTGATATTCATCGGTGTGGTCTTTCTGTGCCTGCTAAAGGAGCATTAGACCCAGAGAAAGTACCGGATCTGCAGCCATTAAACACGGGGAATCATTACTTTCAGCCTGTAGGCACTGGAACTGGCGACAGTACACGTCTGAAATCGTTAGCCGGTGCAGGTATTTTATAATATAGTCGCTTACACTAGACCACGGTCTGTGTAGTAGCTGCACCGCAGTTACTGCGTCTGCGTGCATTCAAGAGGTTTAACTGTACCGTAAATGAGCTTCGGAGCAGCTACTGTGTCTACAGCAGGCTGCCCTGTGTAAATTAAAAACCAGATGTTTAGAAAGTCACGTACTTACAATTTTCAATTTCAACATATAAGTACAATACAACGAATTAGAGCTTCAGCCTCTTACTTCAAGGTGCATTTCCATAGGTTGCAAAAGTGCTCCTCTTATCAATATAACAACAAAGGGAGGGGAACGATCTAAGTTGATGCATGCTAAAAGAAACGCACATCAAATTCACTGCAAGAGCTGGACGGCATTCACTCACCTGTTGGTAGCGTCTAGTTCCCATCCGAGAAACGGACCATAGCAACGGCCCGCCCACTGTTCTTCACGTGACTTTAGGCACGTTCCCTACCACTCATTTGGCGTCCGACGTCAGCATTAGGATTTGCGTGAGCAATCTTGGTGTGCGGTGCCAGTGGAAGAGCAGCCGGAATCTGTGTACTTTTGTGTGGCTGAGGTTAGGGTGCGCATTTTCTTCGGAATACCGGGAATATGTCTGCAAGATACCAGATGGTGCTGACCTCGTCTTGTCCCTCATCGTGATTTTCTGAGCGGGAACAGGGAACGCTCTGGCTGCCAATCTGCAAGAGAAGCAGAAATCTGGGTGTTCTTGGATGGCTGAGATTACAATTTGCATTTGAGTGTTATTGCAAGACACCAGATTGAGACGAGGGAGCTGAAAATTACATTTACTTTTAGAAATCATGTTATTTTTTCAACGTGAAAGATGGACGGCTAAGAAAAGGAACACTGCAGGGACAGAGGATGGTGGAGTTTAACTGATCAAAGGGGGCTAATATGGGAATTAAATGTTTGATGAGAGTGCGTTTGGGATGGGTGGTTTTAGAGGGGGTCGGCTGGGGCTGTCTGCGTGTGTTTCGGGAGAGGCACATGCCATAGCTGCCTACATTTGAAAATCAAAAACCCTTACAATTATGCCCCGCATATAGCCATACAAGACTCCGGCGAGTTACATAGGCTGTGTAGTGTGGGCTTCCCCTTGCTCTTGGTTCCTACCTCCTATACTATGGAATGAATTACACAGTTTTGTTGTGGACAAATTATTGTCCGTAGGCATTTATTTTCTACAGAAAATACACAACCAAAATTATATAATATATAATAATATGTGTGCTTTTGGGCACACCGTGTCCAGGGTTGGAGATGCCAACCTTCTCCTTGGCAAGTCTCTGTTACCCTTGGGCATCTGTTCCTGGACACGTGCCGCCTACGACTTTCTTCTACCATGTACAGAAGAAAGTACTCAGCGTTCGAGCTCCTCCTTGGTTCGTCTCCTTCCTTCTGAAATTGTAGTGTGGGTTGGGTGGAAAATGATTCTCTTTCCCTTTCCAGGCCCTAGAAGCTTACCCGAGCGAGGTGAGCTTCCTACCTGGTTTGTGACTTTCCCCTCACTGCTCGGCCCTACTTATACTCCTTATCGTTTTGTTATTCCCGTGGGGGGGCTGTTCCCCTTGCTGGTTTCCCTCACACCTTTCCTGGTGTTGTTGCCTGCTGTCCTAGCAAGGCTGGGGTGGGGGCGCCACCTGGCTGCCCCTCCCCTTGTGTTTTCGCACCCTGCCCCCACCCCGCACCTAACCCCCCAGACCCTCCATCGCGCTGTACTTTGTACGACCCGGGGCCTGGGGCATAGGCTGTGTAGTGTGGGCTTGCTCTTGGTTCCTACCTCCTATACTATGGAATGAATTACAGACAGTTTTGTTGTGGACAAATTATTGGCCATAGGCATTTATTTTCTACAGAAAATACACAACCAAAATTCTATAACAATATGTGTGCTTTTGGGCACACCGTGTCCAGGGTTGGAGATGCCAACCTTCTCGTTGGCAAGTCTCTGTTACCCTTGGGCATCTGTTCCTGGACATGTGCCGCCACACCTGAGTGGGCTTTGCCTCGGCCGCTCAGGTTCTTCCCAAAAGTACCCCTATCTACATCCCCACTCCTCTAATGCCCTGAAAATATTGTCTGCCAAAACCCCTATGCCTTTGTTGGACAGGTGCACCCCGACTTGATGGAACATATCAGGGTTATTTTGGGAAAGACTGTGCCTTATAAAATGTACTTGGGTACTGCTGGTGCCCCTTGCGGGCTGGGAATGGATCCATAGCCCTCCATATGTTGTCTGTAAACCCCCTATCCCCTTACTGTAAAGGAAAGCGCTGCAGCCTAGAGGGTAGAGGCCTCCTACTATCTGCCTGCCTACCCCGGCTAAAAATCATGCCGCCGCCCGGCTCTTCCCTTTCCCTTCTGTAAATGCCCACCTCCAAGAATTCTCCCGTTTCCCCAGGCACATTCTGCAAGCATGCTCTTTCCTGGTCTTTTCAGTCAGCCTCGGGGCTGACCTTTTCCTTTTTCCCCCCATTTACATTTGTGGGACCCATGCCTTACCTGGTGTGGGCGTTTTTACCTTTCTGGCGTCTGACCATACTGCCGCCTCCTTGTTTGTACAGTTCACCTTCTAAGCACTTTTTTTTTTGTGGACATAATGCCACCCATATCGGATTTCAGTCAGCCTCGGGGCTAACCTTTTCCTTTTCCTCCATTGCCATTAGTGGGACCCATGCCTTTACCTGGTGTGGGCGTTTTTACTTCTCTGGCGTCTGAGCTCCGGTAACACACGTCTGACTACTGCAAGCGGTAGTGTTGAGACGCGCAGGGCCGCAGGGGCGTGTCTGCTTTGTAGAACGTACAACGCAGAGACTGGCAAACAGCGTTCCGCGTTCAGTGGCCATGTTGAGAGTACAACTGAGTTCAGTCCCCTATGGGTCATGGACCACGAAGTCCAGAAGGAACGCGAACGGTGGTTCATGACAGCATGCCTCCTCTGAAACCCAGCTCCTCCGGATGTATAAGGTGGTATCTTCGGAGCAGTCTGGGGGCATTTATATTTGAGACTGGTTCCCAGGTGCGTTCACTGGGAGGGTACCTTTTCCACTCGACCAGATACTGTAACTGACCACGTCTGTACCTGGAGTCACATATTCTGGAAACCTCATATTCAAGCTGATCATTGACAATCACAGGGGTAGATCTTGGAGCAGTTCGAGAGGACTGGACGTATGGTTTCAACAGAGAATTGTGAAAGACCAGGTGGATCCTCTTCCAAGATTCTGGTAGTCTGAGTCGAAAGGCCACTGGGTTAATGACTTCCTTTATGGAAAAAGGACTGTATTACCGGGGAGCGAGTTTGTTTGGTCGTAGGTGTCGGGGTAGAAGATAACCAGACCTTATTACCTATTGAGTACGACGGTCCTGGTCTTCTTTTGGAGTCAGCATGATGTTTAATGTTTTTCGGGCCTTTTTTAGTGTTCTTTTGCTTCTTTGTGTACGTTAATGAGGGTTTCGATCCAGGAGTCAACTGTAGGAATTGGGGTAGGATGTGGGAGAATGGATGGTAGAACCGAAGGATGGAATGCTTGGCTACAGAAGAAAGGACAGGTTTTGATAGCCGAGTGATCCGAATTGTTGTAGGCGAACTCAGCCACAGGTATTAAGAGTGACCAATCATCCTGGACCTTGGTGGCGAAACAGCGAAGATATTGTTCTAGAGTTTGGTTTATGCGTTCAGTAGCTCCATTGGTCTGTGGGTGATAACCTGAGGATAAGGCACGTTGGATTCCCAGTATACGACATAATTGTTTCCAGAACTGGGATATGTACTGGGGTCCTCTGTCAGATATAATCTTGGAGGGTAGTCCGTGGAGTCAGAATATGTGTTCCAGGAAGATTCCGGCAAGTTCAGATGAAGATGGTAGTTTATATAAAGGTGTGAAATGAGCCATGTGGGTAAACAAGTCAATGGTAACCATGATGGTTGTGTATCCCCTGGAAGGTGGTAGTTCCACAATAAAGTCTGGCAATGAATTCCCAAGGTCTTGTGGGCAGCGCTGGTTGAAGCAGGAGACATGCCGGTTTCTTGTTATCATGCTTGTTTTGAGTGCAGACTGCACATGTTTGGATATAATCCTGGACATCATCCTTCATCTTCAGCCATCAAAACTGTCTTTGTATTAGACAGATGGTGTTGGTGATCCCACGGTGTCCTGAATAAAGGGTATCATGACATAGGCTTGTGATCTTTTGTCGTAGTCTGTGAGTGGGAATGACCAGGCAATTATCCTTGAATAAATATCCGTCCTTCGTTTTGAGGTTCCATCGATTCTTGCCATTAAACTCCTTCCAGGTTTCAGAGGACCGAGTTTGAGTCTGAATATCCTCCAGGAGATTGATTGCTTGGGCAACAAATATTGTGTGGGGAAACATCTTTGGGAAGGATCGATCTTCAAGGATTTCGTAGTCAGTACGTCGGGATAAGGCATCGGCTATTATGTTGTGTGTTCCAGGAACATTATGGATTTGAAACTGGTATTAAGCAAAAAAGAAGACCCAACAGGCTTGATGACTGTTCCTACATTCCAGGGATTGCAGAACCTGAAGATTTCCGGTGGTTCGTGCGGACTAGAACAGGGTGTTTCGCTCCCAGGAGTAGATGACGCCAATCTGTGAAGGCTTGACGGATGGCTAGTAGTTCTTTTTCCAAAACAGAATAGTGGGTTTCGCTAGGAGTCAAGTTGCGAGAAAGGTAGGCGATGGAGTGTTCTAGCTTGTCATCGAACTCCTGTTTCAGGACTGCCCCGATGGCGTAGTTAGAGGCATCAGTTTCCACTAGAAAGGGTCCATCAATGTCAGGTTGGGCTAAGATGGGAGCTTGTGTGAACTCCGACTTTAACCGTTGAAACGCCTCATCCTGGGCTGCTGCCCAGTGAAAGGGGGTATCCTTCTGTAACAATGTAATGTTCGGATGTACAATCTCTGAAAAAGAAGGTATGAATTTCCGGTAGAAAAGCCCCAGTAAGGATTGAATTTGTTTTACAGTAGTTGGAACAGGCCAGGATAGAATGGAGTCTACTTTAGAGCGGTCCATTCCAATTCCTTTTGGGCTAAGACAAAACCAAGATAGTGAACAGTAGACACATGGAAAAGGCATTTCTCTGGTTTAGCCAGGAGCTTATGTTCACGTAGACGTTTTAAAACTGCCTTAACATTTTCTTCATGCTTCAGATGGTCTTTCGAGTATATCAGTATGTCGTCCAGATATAAAATGACGAAGAGGAACAGCATATCAGAGAACACCCGGTCCATAAAACGTTGGAAGACTGCTGGGGCATTGGCAAGTCCGAAGGGCATAACCAAGTATTCAAAATGACCAAAGGGTTTTCTAAAGGCTGTTTTCCATTTGTCACCTTCCTTTATACGGATCAGATGGTAGACACCTCTGAGATCTAATTTTGTGAACACTACAGCCCCTCTTACTGCTTCCAAGATATCTGAGATTAGGGGCAACGGGTAGCGGTCCTTGAGGGTACATTGATTTAGACCACGATAATCTAGGCAGGGCCTAAGCTCCTTGGTATATTTCTTGGGAACAAAAAACAATGAAGCTCCCGCCGGGGATTTGGATGGTCGTATAGTACCATTTTCCAAGTTGGTATCCAAGTATTCTCGGAGGGCTCTTTTCTCAGGTTCTGATAGAATGAACATCCTTCTAAAAGGAATCACCGCTGAGGGTTCCGTATCATTAGCACAGTCCTCAAGTCTGTGAGGGGGGGCAAGAGCTTGAACTATGGCGGTCGAAAACACATCTGTGTAAGCCTGATAGGCCCTAGGAACCTGGATGATAATTGAGACAGTGAGTGGACCTTGCTGGTTCGCCTGCGAGTCTTCGGAGGACCCTGTCGAGGAGTCTAGGGATAAACAGTGGGAAAGGATCCTGCTGCCCAGTTGATGTAGGGGTTATGCTTCTGTAACCAGGGCATTCCCAGAACCATTGTTTAATGGGCAGATCTTATGATGTCGAATTTGATTCTCTCTTGATGGTGGTTTATAGAAAGCAGGATCTCTTTGGTTTGAAGGGTTATGGGTCCTGAAGAGGGAGGTCTTCCATCGATAGCCTCTACAGCTTGCATGATGTCTCGAGTTTCATATGGAATATTATGTGTAGTGACCCAATCATGATCTATGAAAATCCCCATGGCCCCACAATCCACTAATGCCAGAATGGGGTAAGAATCTTTCTTGGAAGGCGATAGAAAGGCCTGCAGAATCACAAGGTTGTTCTGTCCAGGAGAGTTCAAGGATAGAATAGATGTGGAGCAAACATCTCTCTCCCGAAACTGTGCTCCATCTAGGATTGGGAGCTGGCGTTTCCCGAACGCCGCGGAGGGGCAATAGGACACACTCTCACAAGGTGTTCATCAGAGGCACAATACATACACAGACCACTGTGAATCCGTCGTATCCTTTCTTGCGGGGTTATGGGTTATGGGTCCGCGGAAGGCCCCAAGTTGCATGGGTTCTGGGTCCATGGTCGGGGAAGCTGCAGGCTCCGGTTTAGAAGGATGGTCTGTAGAGGCCTTTTGAAAGGATAATTTAGTCTTCTTCTTTTCCACCTTTCTTTCCTGGATACGAAAGTCAATCTGCAAGAAAAGATCCATGAGAGCCTGGAAGGAACTTGGGCGAGCTACCGGGGTCATTCAATCCTCTTCGAAAGAGGGTGAAACAGGCCTCAGGAGACCAGTCTGCTTCCTTGCCAAGTTATTTAAAGTGGTCACATAGGTAAGCATATCCTGGGATCCTTGTTGAAAATCCTATAAACGTTCCTGGGCACTGTAAACCTGCTCTGGGCGATCAAACATGGTCTTAAGCGCCTGCACGAAACCATCAAAGTCATCCAGGGGGGCATCGCCCGAATTAACCAAGGCATTCCCAAAGAGATGTAAGATCATAAAGCCCACCTTTGTCCTGGGATTGGAGAAGTAGTAGGGCTTAAAGGTGAAGTGCACTAAACGTGAATCGAGGAAGGCACGAAGGGTCTTTGAAGAGCCATCATATTTATCCACTACTCCACCCAACAACACGCTTTCCTTGGTTGCAGAGTCCCGTGACAAGACCAATTGTTTCAATGCCGCATTTTCGGCTTTAAGATTTTGGACTTCTGTTGTTAACTCCTGCATGCCTCGCATGAGGTCCTGAAATGCAGCCTCCATTTCCGTAACTATCAATTTGTTGGCGTCTCAATCTGTCACAGGTTTCCCACCTTCTCACCTGTCTGTATTGTTTGCTCGTGATCTTCGGGGATGTCTTCTTTCGCACTGTTCGGGATTTATATAACCCCGTGCGTGGGTCCTCGGGATCCAGCCTGCGGTCCGTGACCCAGCTTTAGGAAGCGTTCAGTTGTCCTATACGAAGATCAGGAAACAATTGGGTTCGCACTCAGAGATCCGAATGAGGGGGAAATCCAGGATATGCAAGGTAGGATAAGAGGAAGGAAGAAGGAAGAGGAATTCAGGGGACCGGGAACCAGGAATCGGAGGTAATCGCTGAGCGAGCTCCGGTAACACACGTCTGACTAGCATTGAGACGCGCAGGGCCGCGGGGGCATGTCTGCTTTGTAGAACGTACAACGCGGAGACTGGCAAACTGCGTTCTGCATTCAGCGGCCATGTTGGGAGTACTACTGAGTTCAGTCCCCTATGGGTCAGGGACCACGAAGTCCAGAAGGGACGCGAACGGTGGTTCATGACAATACTGCCGCCTCCTTGTTTGTACAGTTCACCTTCTTAGCACATAATGCCACCCATAACGGATTTCAGTCAGCCTCGGGGATAACCTTTTCCTTTTCCTCCATTGCCATTATTGGGACCCATGCCTTTACCTGGTGTGGGCGTTTTTTCTTTTCTGGCATCTGACCATACTGCCGCCTCCTTGTTGTATAGTTCAACCTTCCAAGCACATAATGCCACCCATAATGGAATTGGTTCCAGCAGCGTAATATTCTTTGCCCATGCTGCTATCTCCTGCCATGCACGTGGCCATTTCTCTGCGGACCACTCTGTGCCTAACGTTGCTCCCATACCAACTGCTCCTGGTGTGTCCTGTGCTTTTTCTGACCTTTCCAGTTACCCTCATGGGTAACCTTTCCTTCTCTTCCAGTGCCATTCGTCAAACCCATGCCTCCCCTGGTGTGGGCGTCCTTTGTTGTACAGTTGCCTAACATTGCCCCAGAGCCATACTTCCCTCCTGGTCGTAAGGCGAGTGCCAGATAACCGTTCCATTGCAAACGTCCATGTCCTTCTTGAGTCCCCTCCTGAGACTTTTTCTAATCAACATGGCCGCCTCTTGGTCTCAACTCTCTTCAGGCTTCCCCGGTGAGACCCCCTTCTCGCCCCATCCCCTTGGTACGCTTCCTCTCCCTGTTTCTATCGCCGGCTGTTGCTGCTCTTGTGCATTTTGCACTGCTGTGGTCCCCCGTTACATTTCTCGCACTTGTGGTTGAATTTTAAATTTTTGGCCAGCTGCACGCGACCCCGCTTTTGAATTTCCAGCACTGGGCGGGAGGGGCCTGTGTTGTCCAGATATCTCCCCCGCCATCCCCTTGGGCCGTTAGTGGTATGCTACTCTGCCACCCTCTCTGTGTCTCATGTTGACTGCCATGAAAATTCTGTTCCCCTGTCCTCCTGTAGTTGTTGTCGTAGCCCCTGCTGTTGTCCCTGTTTTCGCTTCTATCATTATTCTGCCAGTATGATTTTTTCTGTTGCCCTCCTGAACTGTGGTCCCTGTGGTCCCATTTCTCTTTTAATACATTCCAAATGTACACATTATAATTCTCCTCATCCCACTCTATATCGGGGTAACAGTCCATTTCCTTCCTAAACTCATGGTCGTACTCCTTCCATGCATCCCCCCCAACTGCTTTGTACACTTTCAAAAACCCTCTGTTGATATACCCCCAATGCCACACCATTCGCTGGGTATTTTTGTAATATCATGGTTGACATTATTTGGAAAGCTGATACCCAATTCTAAAAAAAACTCTTCTCCACCATGCTAACCTCCCCTCTTGCCAGGCCATCCCCTGCCACTGTATTCCGGGCTACTAGTTCCCCTATTCTGAGTGCCCCATAGTATGCTAGCGCAAAAGCTGCCCTAAAGTTTGCTGTTTCATACTCGCTGCAGCATGTGTCCTGCAGAGTCTTCAGCAGCACCACCAATTCAGAGGTCTCCTGCTACCCGGCTTTTTCCCTTCCAACCTTGCCCACCCCTTCATCACATACTTCATTAAAGGGCTGTCTGTTGGGCCGGTTACCCCGGCTATTTTTGCAGTGTATGCAACAGGAGCCAAGTGTGCCATCGCTCAGCTTTTCCTTTTCCCTTTTGTAAATGCCACTTCCAAAAATTCACACGTCTTTGTTTCTGTAACCCTCCCCCAAGTCCTTTACTTCTGTTCCCACCAATACATTCTGCCAATGCTTTCCGTTTTGCTTCCCCGTTTTGTAAGATAGGGCATTCCTGGCGAGGTTTTCTATGACTCGTTCTGGTTCCTGTGGTCTTTCCTGGTTTTTCCAGTTAACCTCATGGCTAACCTTTCCTTCTCCTCCAGTGCCTTCATTGGGACCCATGCCTTTCTTGGTGTGGGCGTTTTTTTCTTTTTTTTTGTTGGTGTCTGGCCTTAGCTCCCTGAACCTGCACCACTGAAAAAGAGACCAGGCCTCAGCCACCACATTTGCTTCTTGGTGTAGGCCCTGTAGTTGCCAAAGGTGTGTTGGGTGGGGCCCCCTGTGGACTGGGTATGGGTGGGGCCCCCCTGTGGACTGGGTTCCGTGTCCCCCGGTGACCTTGTGGTAATGGCCCAAAAACCAGTGGATGATATGCACGTCCCGCTAACTGCTTGTTCCCTTTTTATACCTCTTTCGCTACCCTTTCCTTTACCTGGCCTCTTGGATGGGTACGTGTCCCGCTGAATGTATTAACGTCTTCCGCAGCCTTTAGTGCCCCAGGGCATCCACTTATAAACTTTCATCGCCAATCCCGAGAAAGGGTTACTCGACATGCCCATGTATGGTATTACCCACCCAAACCAGTTGACTTGGGCCACCTCAAGTTCGACTGTAAACACGTTAGGCGATATGGTGGTAAGTAAACCTCGTGTTCATGAGGCTGCGCATGCATAATGCTGCTCCCCATGCTTTGTCCATATATGGTTTACTGCGAATGTATTCACAGTGGGGCTGCGCGTTCCCTCTATAAGCCCTGATGCTGTGCGGATGTGTGCTGATGTGGTTACACACAATACTGAGGCAGTTCATAAGGGGCAAACAAGGCCACAAATCCTCCTAAAAGATGAGCTGCCCTATAATCTATACCAACTGCTAGCACATTGGTGTTGGTGTTTTGTGTTTCTGGATTTGTGGTTGATACACGCAGAATGCAACGCAACAACTGAGTGCGCTTCTGATCCCCTCGCGCAAGCATGACACCTGAAAGAATAACCCTCGAGGCACATCCTCTGCACACCACTGCCTCTCTGTGGGCCTATGGACACACAACATGGTCATTTATTACCAGCGTTAGCATTTAGGGTCAACTGTGCGTTTTAAATATCAATGGCCCAAAGCTGCCCCATCACCGTGCGTGTTCTCTTTTGGCTGCTTCACCCCCCTTCATGCTGCGTGCCTGATTGGTTTGTGTTGCCCCCCAATTGCATTCTGGTCTTTGTAGTCCCCGAGAGTGTAGAATGCACGGAGCCATGCTCTTTAATTATCTGGTAGTTTTATTGTTGCCACCTTTCCAACCTCCTGCAGTCTGCGTTCGTGGTACGCGTTGCTTCTATCCTGGCAGCTCCTTTCTGTTCATGTGGTTAACATTTTAACGTCTGTACTGCCCTTCACGCCCATCCAAACTGCTGGACACGTGTTAACAGGTTTTGCACTATGTTACCTGAACGCTAGCTACCAAGTTCTAAATGCGGGCAATTCCTCACGTATCCATATTTGCTGTGCCCTACCGACACATAATTTGTTTTCTCTAGGGTGCACCATGCACTGTTCTATTTTCATGCATAAACAGCCAAGTTGTCTGAGCAATGAAACGTGTCCCGAACCTGTGTACAAGGCGTGCCTTTTAATTAACATCTGAAAGCCAGGAGAAGCTCCACTTGGATCCGGATACATCCACATTTCACATCGGACGGGGACAATCAAAGGCTTTAAAGATGGTAAATCCAGAGCCCACCCATCGCTAAACAGACAGCTGACCTTCCGTTCCGTATTAGCAGGACTCCCTTTCCCCCTATGGCGGTTTTCCCGGAAGATAATATTTTGTAATAATGCATATGTGCACGTACAGTGTAGACCTTACAATCAGTCGCAAGCCCAGAACCGACGAGGCTAATAGCAATCCTTCCCCGCTGATACTATTTTGACCATATAATTCCAATTAACCCCACCTAATGAGCGCTCAATATTGGCGGTAATTAAATCACTAAAGGGCTTGCATACAGTTCGACATTTCCCCTTACACGAGACTACCGCGGCCCCCAGCACTGAGTCCCGCTTTCATCTCTAGTATTACCCTGCTCCTTACCTGCCTGGCTGCAACCATATTGCTGCTACGCTGGAACCTGGAGAACCTGGAGAAAACCGGAGCCCTTCCTCTTCTGGTTATAGCACATCTTCTTGCTCGGGAACAATCACCCAGGAAAGCACACAAACTAAGAAAAACGAAATTACTCCTTTCTGCTGCGTTGGGCGACATCCATCCAGGTTATGCTGGCTGGATGTCAGCACGTCGGGCTACCGTCCCCAGCAGCTAACGCAAGTTTGGCTGCTGAGGGGGCGCACAGGACACAGAAAGAAAACGATTCTCTTTCCCTTTCCAGGCCCTAGAAGCTTACCCGAGCGAGGTGAGCTTCCTACATGGTTTGTGACTTTCCCCTCACTGCTGGGCGAGGTAAGCTTCCTACCTGTTTTGGGACTTTCCCCTCCGCGCTTGTTCTTTTTCTTGCTGATAGCTTTTATCCATCAGCGGTGATTTTTTGGATACCGAGGCTTGAGCCTCATTACTCCATCTTCTCGGGTTGAGTGTGTAGTCGTGGGTTTGTATTCTTCTTGGTCTGTGTGGTCTTGTCACAGTAGGGCTGGTTTCACTGGGTCTTCGCAGTGATGGGCCGCGGGTAGCGGTCGAAGGGGTTTGCAGTGGTGGCAGTGAGTCTTCTGATCAGAGGGTTCGGGTTCTGATCCAGTTCTTGGCAGAAGTTCTTACTCAGCTTCGCTAGATGTTCATCCAACATCTCGATGTCCAGGTCTCTGTGAAGGTCTGCTATCCTTGTGAAGATTGGAGCTCCAGACGATATCCGCAGGGCCTTGTTCTGGACTATCTGAAGACTCTTCCGGTGTCGCTCATGGCAGGTCATCCATGCTGGTGAGGCATAAGTCAGGGTTGGTCTGATGATCGCCTTGTAGACGTTGATCTTTGTCCGGAGGGGCATGGACTTGCTCTTCAGGAGTGGGTACAGCGCTGCCATCTTTCCTGTTGCCTTCTGCTGAGTATTCTCGATGTGGCTTTCCCAGTTGAGTTTGCTGTCCAGGGTCACACCGAGGTAGCGGCTGCTGCTCTCCCATTTGATGGTCTCCCCGTTGAGGCTGATGTGTGGGTGCTCCTTGATCTTCTTTCTGGTGAACAGCGTTGCAGTTGTCTTGCTGGTGTTGAGTTCTATCCGCCAGTCGCTGTACCACTTTGCAATGGTATCCAATGAAGCTTGCAGGTTCTTCGCCACTTCCTTTTCGCTGAATGACTGGGAGATTACTGCAACATCGTCTGCATACAGCGCCAGGTTCGTCTTGTGGAGATCTGTCGGGATGTCGTTGGTGAAGAGGTTGAACAGGAAGGGTCCGAGGTTCGATCCCTGTGGCACGCCTGCTCGGATGGGATGTGAAGAGGACATCTCAGACCGCATGGCGACATGGAAGGTGCGGCCTCCCAGGTAGCTTGCAATCGTCTTCACCAGGTAGTTTGGAAATCCCAGGCCAATCATCTTGTGCAGCAGTCCCTTGTGCCAGACTCGGTCGAATGCTTTGGCTACATCCAGGAAGACGATTCCTGTGGACTTCTTGATGTTGAATCCGTGGCTGATGGTGTCCACCACTCTCAGTAGCTGATGAGTCGTTGCATGCTCCTTTCGAAATCCAAACTGTTCCTTTGCTAGTAGATTTCTTTCGGAGGTGAAGTCGCTGAGTCGAGCGAGGAGGACCTTCTCCAGGAGCTTCGATAATCCAGAAAGCAGGCTGATGGGGCGGTAGTTTGCTGGATCCCTCAGTGGTTTGCCGGCCTTTGGAAAAACGATGACCCTTGCTTCTTTCCAGGAACTCGGGAAGTGCTGGAGCCTCATGCATGCATTGAAGATCTCTGTGAGATGTTCCATTGATGCCGGTGGGAGGTTCTTGATTGCCAGGTTGGTTATTCCGTCGCTCCCCGGTGCCTTGCCGTTCGCCAGCTTTTCTGCAAGTCCTGCTACCTCAGAGCTTGTGCACTCCTTGATGTCTTCTGCTCCCAGCCCGGTTCCGTGATCTGTGAGGTACTTCTCAACGGCTTCCTCCACTCCGTCTGAGAGCCTACTTACCTTGTTCGGGGTGAACGAAGCCTCCAGTGTCTCGGCAAGGACCTCTGCCTTATCCTTGTTGCTGCATGCAAGGTGGGTTCGTCCCTGGATTGGTGGGCTTGGCTCCTTCTTTCCAGTCAGGCGACGAGTCATTCTCCACACCGAGTTGTCCGCCTCCTTCAGCTTGGCTGTTGCTGACTCCCATTTCTCTCCACGGTGCTGTCGGATCTGTTCCCGCAGGAGTCTTGTGAGCGTGTTGTACTTCTGCAGGAGATCAGGTGTGCGGAGCTTCTGCCACTGTCGTCGAGCGCGGTTCTTGTCGGCGATTGACTGTTGGATGCCTCTCGGTAGGTCGTAGATGGAACATCTGGTTGTCTTCTGCTTCGGAACACTGCTCTTGATTGCCTCCTGGACTGCTGTCGTGAAGTCTTCCACAGCCCTGTTGATATCATCCATGGTGCTCAGCGGGGTTGGAGTGACCATTCTGTTCAGCTCTTCTTTGAAGCGGCTCCAGTCAGCTCTTCTGAAGTTGTACTTCTCGGCCTGCTGGTAGGGTTCCATCTCATCTCCCACAGTGATTGCTACTGGACTTTCCCCTCACTGCTGGGCCCTACTTATACTCCTTATCCTTTTGTTATTCCCGTGGGGGGCCGGCCCTCCCCCCTGAACCCCCTGATGGTTCCCCTCACACCTTTCCTGATGTTGTTGCCTGCTGTCCAGGCAACGCTGGGGCGGGGGCGCCACCTGGCTGCCCCTGCCCTGTGTTTTCGTGCCCTCTCGCCCCCACCCCACGCCTAACCCCCCAGGCCCTCCATCGCGCCGTACTCTGTACGACCCGGGCCTGGGGCACAAGGCTCTGCCCACATGTCAAAAAGGTAAACTATATTGAATCTGTGATTGGCTGTGTGCACAAAACTGCATCAAATTTAACTGCCCTCAAAAAAAGCATTTACCATTTTTACAGTGCCTTTCTGCATTTGGAAGCATTACACTAACCCAGATAAAGGCATTTTTGCTAACGCGTGCAAGCACGTCTTCTCAGCTGCAGGCAAGGGACCTCCAAACATTTGAAATGCGCACCCACACACAATTCAAGTCGGAGATGGCCATCCATCCTCTAAATTGATTCTGGGAATACACCCCTGGTTTCCTGTTATAACTACAAGACTACGAATCCCAGAAAGCAGTTCAGTCATTTCACATTGGCATGCATCTTGTTATGCAGAACGTAAATAAAATGTGCAATGCATCATAAACGGTGAAAACATTGTTTTCATATCAACCAAGCAGACACGGCACATACTAACATGTATTTTTTTTGTGCTGTATGTACTTTAGCATAGGTGCAGGTTACGGGGCTTTTAAATGCTAAGCAGTCCATCCCAGTGAGATCTGGCTCGACAGAGAAATGGGACATTTTCACACACTTGTCTGCTAATAAGAGGTGCCAAGTGGGTTACTTAAAATAAACAAAAAGAATGAGGGAAAAATGCCTGCAGCGTATATAGTCCTGCTGCAACATCTCTTTAACATTTTAGCAAGCCCTTGATAAGTGCTTCCCTGGCAGGAACAAATAAAAGTAACCCTTATTTAGAAAATCACTGACAATTTAAAAACCACCATTTTCAGAGGTGCAGGTGCGGCAAGTGCCGTCATAGACGCACCAATCAATGTTGACTGTTCCAGCCCTTCGGAGCCTCAGAGTAGCAGCAACTCTGGGCCTGCTGTGAAAACCCGGAGACTCCACGCTCTTCCCCAGAGACCCCGAGAAGAGCATGAAAACCCTTGAGTTTCTGGGATAAACCCGGAGGTTAGACAGGTATGGCACATGGGTTTGTTGGTGTGCGTTTCCAAGGGGGGTGGTGCATCTTGCTACGTGGAGGGACGATGGTGCATAGTGGGATTTGTCTAGAGCGAGGGATGGGGCATCTTGATGGGGTCTGAATGGTTGGATATGGGGCACGCTGGCATGGGTCTGGAGGGATGGGGCACATTGGTGTGGGTCTGGAGGGAGGGATAGGGGCATATTGGTGTGGGTTTGATGGAAGGGGTGGGGCATATTGGTGTGGGCCTGGGGGGAGGGACGGGAGGCATATTTGTGTGGGCTTGGTGGGAGGTATGGGGCATACTGATGGGGTTCTGTCATCTATGTGTGGGTCTGGAGGGTAGGATGGGGGCACATTGGTGTCGGCCTGGAAAATGTATGGGACATCTATTGGTCGGATGGTGCCATGGACCATCTAGGTGTGGTGTCCTTTAGATACTCTTGCCCTCATTTTAATTGTTGTTCTCCCTCCTCTACTCTCTCGCTCCCTTTAGATGTGTTCACGCTCTTTCTCCCACCAGGTGTTCACCTTTCACTTCTCACTCTCCTCCCTTCGTTTCCCTTTCTCTTCTCATTTCACCTCCCTTCATTTCTCCTCTGCATGTTCTTCCATCGCTCCCCTCTTTCGCCCCACTCTGTCCTTTCCCTTCTGTCTGGTCTGCCTTCCCTCAATTCTTGCTCTTCTACCCTATTGCCAACCTACTTTTAACTCCCACACCATTTCTTGTCTGGAGCACTTTATACTCCTCCCTGGGCTGTAAATGGGACAGTGGGAGAACCGGAAATTGGCAAAGGGATTGGGTCTCCCGACTGACTGGCTCTGGTTGGAACTAGAATTCCTTTGTGTGTCTGTTTGCAATTGGCGGGGAGATGCATTTCCAAACACCAAGTACCACCTCCAGGCACCAGAGCAACCATACCTCGGTACCAGAGACCACCTCCAGGCACCAGGGCAACCATCCCAAGCTACCAGAGACCAATGACCTGGCCTCCTGTCATAATAGCCTCCTGTAAAGGGGTCAAGAGTAAGACTCTGGCACAGTGGCTTCTGGGTATTGGTTATAAACTTTTATTCAACAAAATAACAATAAGGTTGGGGGAAATCCTATCTAGCCCTAAACTCTGGGGTTTCCCTGCCTCAAAACGAAGTAATGTCTGTGTCAGGATATTAAACAAAAGAACATCCTCTGTCATGTGTCCAAACCCTAGACTGACCCTTACACTAATATAATGTGTATGAGGGGATTTCTGCTTTCAATATTCACTCTTCCTTTCAAACATTGTCTCTCTGTCCTTTTTCCAATACTATTCGCATTGATTTCTCTTTTGAGGCGTTAGGTCATCAGCCATTTGGTATCGATCACAAATTGATAGATTTTTTCAAAGGCTTCCCTTTGTCTCTCTGGTGCTGTTTTTGTGACATGGCATACACTTTCACGGGCCCTCATAACCCATCAGCTTTCCCTGGGCTTACCGTGCCTCTCTGTCTTCTTCACTTCGTCTCTCTCGTGCTGTTTCCCTGACACAGCATACACTTTCCGGCACCCCGTAAACCCATCTGCTTTCCCTGGGCTAACTGGGCAGCTTTGGTGTTTGTCGTGTCTCTCCGTCTGTCCTCTTCGATTTGCTGACTCGATGTGCGTCTCGTTAGTTGGTTAGCCCTTGTTTTGGAGTAGCCTCAATGCTGCTTCTTGCGGTTTGCTAGTTTCCAACAAGTTACCAAAGAACTCTGTCTCTGCCTCTCTCTCAATTGTCTGTCAGCTGTGGCAGTTTTGAACTTCCTGGCATTGCTGAACAATTTCTATAGACTAGACCGCAGCGGTAGCTTACTGCTTCTGGTCATCTTCATTGCTCTCTTCCTCGTCTCAGTTCTAAGGGGAGGGCTGGGGGTGAAAAAAATACAGTAATTACCTGGAACTACCTGGATGTTCTTAATCTACATTACAATAAGCCATATAGGTATGTTGTAAAGGTACCTCAATGTCATTAGAAATGGCTGCAAGATTATTTCGGTCCAATATTTTCTTGTCCCTCTGGAGTTTGTCTTCCGCCCCACATGGTACTCCCGCAGATAGCCACTCCCTGGGTCAGTCGGTTAGCTTCTGCCTTTCCCTTGCTGTGTAAGATAAGCTCCTCTCCAGAGAAACAGTGACAATGTTGCTAGATTCGTTACACAGCACTGTGACACCAGGTACTTAGTAATATGACATTTTAAAAAATGCTTCATTGTTTCTCTGGCTTCTGGTACCATGGTCGTGTAATAGCTTTCAAATCTGACTTATGTTTTTGGTGTCTGAACCAAGATAAGAGGGTACATGGAGTTCTTCCAAAGTCGCCACAGTATTGAGACAGTGTCAAAAGCCGTCAGTAAGTCTATAGAAGTGATATATATTGATTAGGACTTCAATTGCACAAACTTCTGCAGAATTGGATATCATTGGAAAGGCATCTTCTATTGTAGAGGCCCCTTTGTGAAATCCTGCATAGGCTATTGAAAGTATATTAAGTCTGTCCATTCTTCAAGTCGATGCAACAGAATTTTACAATATATTTTTGCCAGAGTCAATTGGAAAAATCTGTCTTATTTCAAAGGCAGTTCGCGGTCACCCTTTTTGTATATCGGTATTGTAGTTGCACCCCCTCCATCTATGCGGGGTGGGGGCAGTGGGTTAGTACTGACTATTAACCTCATTAAAAAAACTTTGTTAAAAAGGGGACCCGCATTTCCACATTGCTCTTAATAATGTCTGAGGGGATCAAATCGGGTCTGGGGGCTTTGCCAAAATGTTGTGAGCAGATAGCCTGGTTTTCTCTACTTCTGAAGTTGAGAGGGCAATCGTTTGTGCCAGATGAACACCTATGGTTCTTGAGGGCTTCCCGTTAAGATACATAGGAGAATGACTCACTTCTGAAGTTGAGAGGGCAATCGTTTGTGCCAGATGAACACCTATGGTTCTTGAGGGCTTCCCGTTAAGATACATAGGAGAATGACTCTGTATAATACAAACACTGGAAGTAGTAGTCCCAGATGTGGGGAATATTGTTGGTTATACAATCGCTCTCTGGTCTCACTCCGTACCATACAATATGCCAAAAGTCTTTGCTGTTATGTGTATTGGCTGCATTTAAAGGGGAAACCCAGAAAGCCTGGTTAAACATAGCTTTCTTCCTAGCTGTGTAATCTATTCTTTTTTTTACTCTTTTTGGGTTTCTTCCTTCGGTTGGGTTCAGTGCTTCCAAGAGGGCCAATTCTGCTTGTCTGTACTGCATTGTACTCCTCCTTAGTTAGAAGCACTTACCTCCATGGGTTAACACACTCTGTAAGTCACCTTTCTTGTATATAAATATTTGTTCTATTTGTTTGTGTTGTCCCTGGTATATGTCCCCTGTTGCTACACCCTCCTAAACTGGCTCACCACTTGTTTGTTCTCATCCTTTATTCTATTGTACAGGGACCCTTCGTGGGAATGCCTCGCCATCTGTTAATGTGTTACTTTAAGTCATTTCTTATCAAAGTTGACATCCCTGTTCTTCAAATAAATACAGATTTAAGGGACATGGTGAGTGGTATTTGTGAAGTTTGGTGTTTTGATGTTGTTTCTGTTCTGCATTTGCTGGCATCCATACAAGGTTGTGGCCCACCCATTGACATATTATGCTTCTCAGATAATGTTTAATTTCGTTAGGTCTTAATTAAAGCGATTTGCCTAGGGCAGGGGGTTGCAACCTGAAGCTGTTCTGTTTTTGACTACGACTACCATGCTCTTAGTCCTATCCCCTTTCCTTCACTCTCTTCAGACGTCCCACAGAACATACTGAGAATTTTCTGCTAGCACCAGCACGGCGTGCCCTGACTACGCCCCTGTGCACAGCGCGCCCTGACTACGCCCCTGCGCATGGCACCCATCTACCAGTCCCTTTCCCTACATCGGACGGGACAGAACCAACCGATACATCATCGCCAAGTTGCACATAAATCTTTTTATTCTTCCCCGTGTCACATGCCCAACGGTTGCAAATACTGTGGGATGTCCATGGAACTTTTCGTCTGCTGACCCACACATTTAGGGTAGTCACACGCCTGGCATTCCAGTGACGTGTGTGATGTACTTTCAGGACGCACTCTCATTCAGAGGCTTTCACGGTGGGAGGAGTTGGTGAGCCGCTGCCGTGTGACTTAGAAGACTGTCAATTAAAAAGCCAAGGAAAGGTTAGGAAACTTCTTCTCAATGGTACCTCATGTCGGGACACCCTGCTGGGGTTTCACCTGCATTGGAGGGGTTGTATATTGCCTATGCCGCTGGGACCACTATACTGGACTATGGTCCTGGAAGAGGCTTGCAGCATATCTTTGCTCAATGCACCTGTGAGTCACCAAGACGGGAGGAAGACTGCGCAGGCAGACACCCACACCAGGCCCGTGCTGAGGAGTATGCACACAGCAGGGCGCTCACTCATCTCCACGTGGACCCAACAAACTAAGCAGCACAGTTACGTGAGGGAAGATACTATTAGCTGGTACTAGCATAGCAGCCACTGTGCCAGCTGCCACTAGCTGTATCCCTGGAGGGGGGCACGCCCTTTGCAGTGTTAAGGTTGGTCATCGTGCCGGTTCACAGGAAACTAAAGAAAAGATAGTCATCTGCCCTGTGCACACATGGGAGGGCTCACTGGGAGCTTTGGTTTGATCCGGTATGTGCAGAGAACCAAACGGGCAAGAATGACACCTGTCTCTTGTTGGTGGAGTGGCTCGGAGTGTAGCCAGTGGAATCTGGAATCCCCTAATTCTGCTAAAACAGCATTGCGCATGCATGTAAAGAGGATGGTGAAACCGTGCACGAAGCATGTTTCAGCCATGGAAGAACGCTCAGGGGCCCAGATTCTCTGCAATGTTCAGTGCTGAGAATATTACCATTCCACCAACAGTACTGGCCACCACAGCACCTCCAAACATGAATCATAAGTAGGCGCTGCACAGCTTTGAATCATGCGTGCGCTGATCAGCGCTCATCAGGAAGCTGTATATGGCAACAAGTGGGGGACTACCGCAAATGACCACAAATCCACCTATAGCGGGCCCTTCAGGACAGCCAGTTCACTCTGGACAGCCTGACCCAACAAAGCTGTTGGATCCCGAAGAAGCACCACCCACTGAACTGCCAGACTCTGCTCACCTTGAGGAAGAGGGACATGATGACATGCCTCAGTCAATCTGTGCATTTCACAAGAAAGTAGGGGACGTAATGGAGTTTCTGGAACTGCCCATCCCAGAAGCCCTACCTTAGACCAGGGTTTTGGCTGAGGTCATCGCAGATGCCAGAAAAAACTGAGATCTCTCAACAGCTGGACATTCTTGCTGAGTCAAAGAAAAACGGAAAGAAGCCTTGCAATGTACGACCCATAAATAAGGCGTTGGTGTAACGCTCACCTGATTCCCACGGAGGCGCTGGTCCCGGCTGAACTGTTGTAGTCTCTTCAATTGAGAAGCGTAGAGCTCGGATGACTCTCTGGACTGGGCTTTCTCTTATTGACCGTCTGGCTTGCAGGGTAAGGTTTCTGCAGGCGGAAGAAAAAAAGGGTTAATGACCGTTTGGCTGGACTTCCTCCTCACTAATCGCCAACTCTCCGAAAGTCCAATGTCCTGGTGAGCTCTCACCTTAGGCGTATAAATGCTGGGCTCTCCATCCTGCGACTTATGCAGGGGTGCGTGGGTTCCAGTTACGTCACTGGAGGTCCTCAAAGTCTTTTGTGGCCTTAGAAGTGGCACAGGTGCTGAGATGCCAAAAGGTGATGCTGCCGTTACTGCACGAGCGGATGCCAGTAGGTATAAAGAGTTTATAGTCTTGAAGAGATGGGCACCTTTAATGAAGTCTTTGCATTGTCTTTTTCATGTGCCTGGATGCTGAGGGCATGGTCACTGAGAGCGCGACACGTGCGGTTGTTCGTAGGTATGGGAAATTCAATAACACCTCGATAATGTCCCTTGTTTTCTGTTTTCAGGTCTTGAGATGTTGCAGGCGTTGTTCGTCCGTTGCCGTTGCACGTGCGAAGTACGTGAGTATAATGATCTGTGACCTTATTATAGCACCTCTAACAATGTTCTTTTCTTATTTGCAGGTGTCGGGACCTTGCGGGCGTTTTCCCAGTCGCGGATGCACGTGGGGAAACACGTAAGTGTTCGGCTTTCTTGCAGTCTTTAATGGCACTTAAATAATGTCTTTTCTTGTTTTCAGGTGCCGGGCTGCTGCGGTTGAAGAGATCGTAATACGCGCACAAAAGCAGGTAAGAAAAGTAAATGCGGCCGCCTTCACCCGATTCCTACTTAACTATGTTCTTTGTCTTTACAGGTGCCGTTAGGCTGCTGAAGAGAAGGCCGCGAAGAATCCGTGAAAGCACAGATGGATCAGGTAAGCAAGCGCGGCTGCGAACGTGTTGCAACTTGCTAACCTTATGTTTCTTTTGCTTGCAGGTTCTGCCGGTGTCTGGATTCCTGGATGGTAAGTAGTTCTCGTGTCTTTCTTCCACAGGTTGCTGAGCTGAAGCTGGAGATGTCACTGGAATGCTGGAGCTGACTCGGTGAGCGTCCTGCTGCAGATGCAGATTAACGCGAAGCACGATTTCCCAATCGGGTGTGGTTTAAATAGTGTTGGAGTGATTGGGTGTCTTCTTCCTCAGCCTCGCCCAGGTAAAAGAGTTCCTGTGTTCCAGAGCAAAGGAGTGGCACCAGCCCCACCCAGGTAAGAAAGTAGTCCCAGTTCAGGGAATAGTTCCTCCCAGCAGAAGGCTGGGGACTTCATCCTGCCCGCATTTGCAAAGGTAAGTATGCAGCATGGTCTGCTACAGGTAGGTCCACCCAAGCACCTTTGCAAGAATTATGAGCTCGGCGCCCCTGGCGCCGGGACTGAGGTTCCTTATGAGCCTGGCGCCAGAGGCGCCAGGACATGGTCCAAAGAGCCCCAATAGGGGTTTGCTGGAGCCGGGGACGAGGGTCGTGAGCCTGCTTCTGGGAATGCTGGGCTTGACTTGGCTTCTCGGGAGCAGTGCTCATCACAGTTGGATGCCCTTTACAGCCTGACTCCTTCCAAAAAGCTGTGTATCTGCACCAATCCACTGCCTTACTTGGCTGTATTTCGGCTTCAATGTTGCAGGCCAGTGTGCCTACCACCAGAGGTACATGGTCCGACACCCACCTCTCTTACCCTTTCAGGCTAGGAGGAGAATGCCCTTAACACAGATGGGGAAAAATGATCTACCTGCACAGTGCACTACATCAGAGGCAGGCAAACTCTGACACCATACTAGTGGTGTGCAATGATCTATGTAGAGAGATGGAACAGTTTGCATCTGATCAAAATGGAGACAGGCAGCAACAGTTCTTTTCAGGCATTTGGGAAGGTAATATGGTTACCCCTGACATTCTGGAGTCAGTCGCCGGGCATGTAGACACCCCAGCAAGAGGAATGTGAATGGGCTTGGATTTTCGCAGAGTTGCCTGACTCAGGAGCAGTAAGCACTTAGAAGTGCAGGAAAAGGTCGAGGCCTTTCCCTTAGATGGCCTGACTATTTTTCACTTTAGGACTGAAGAGATTACTAAAAAGAAGACCCACTCTCTCACGGCAAGAAGCCTTTTAGCCTACTCTAAGCCTGCAGCACTGGAACAGCTGAGAGGCCCTAGGACCTCATTGGGTTTTGGTGGATTCCTGGCTGAAAAGCATAAGATTTACAGCCTCCCTCCCCCAGCAGCATACAACACCAGTGGGCGGACAGGTATCCCTCTAATTTCAGCATGGGGGTGGGGGGGACCATTGGACAGACTGATACCACGTTAGCCAGCCTACCCTCAAGAAATGTCATCAAATCTAGAAGGACTTCTTCAGAAAGCCTTGAAGTTGGATGCAATACAGATGGTATGTCTAATCTCGCCAAACTGCAATTTCTCATTTTATTTGGATTTTTTTTGCCGAGCCCAGGAAGGACAAGTCAGGTTTGAGGACCATCCTCGATCTCTCGAGTTTCAACCAATGCTTTCCGGTTGAAAGGTTCAAGATGATTACCCTGGGCCAAATCTTGACATCCCTCATCTAGTGAGTTTGGTTTTGCTTTCTGGGCTTGCAGGATGTGTACATGCACATACCTATTTGGAGGCCCACAGAAAATGTCTACGCTTCCAATTTTCACAATACATAGACTATCAGTACATGGTCCTGTAATTCAGCTTAAATTCCACACCGAGGGTGGTTTCATAGGTGACGGATGCTGTGATCTACCAACTGCTCTGCCAGGGGAACCATGTTTACCTAGAAAATTGGCTGATCTGTGCATCTACTACATATCAAGTAGTGAAAACTGTCAATCTTGTTGTCAAACTGCCTGTTGCTCTGTGCCTGACAAGTCTACCCTCATGCCCACTCAAGAGGTTCCAGTATATTGGCCACATTATGGGATTACGTGGATGGGAGTGTTTACCTCTCGACGGAAGGGATATTGACACTACAGCTGTTGTCCAAAGAGTTTTTGAGCAGTACACACTTTGCAGCAGTGAAATTTCTAAGCCCCTTGGACTTGATGGCCTCGCACACCTTAGTGATGCTACACATAACATTAGGAAGAAAACCAGATGCGTGCTAAAGGCAAGCCCGTCCTTGGATAACCTGATATTTTCCCTGTGGGAAACCTCTGCCTATGTTGTAAGTCCCGTTATAAGCTTTCGCACCTCGCTCCATCTTCCATACATTTTCCTAAGGGTTTCTCTCCTGTTAGTAAGGATGTCTCTCTTCTTCCTCCTCCCTCTTCTTTGAAATGTTTTCTTCTCAATGGCTGCTCACTCGTTGTACATGCTGACCATTACCACGATCGGAGACTCCTCAAGAGGCTCCTCTAGTCTTTCTCAACTACTCAATACCACAGTCTTATGGAACTGACCAGGGAATTTCTTCACAAAATGGTTTATTTCTTTTGTCTTTGTTTCCAGTTCATAAGTTGCCCTGGCCCCCTCCTGGACCTATCACTGTTCCGTTTACCTTCTCTCTGAGAATTCTTCACTGATTTTGCCAGGGGTTGTGGGTTTGATCATCTACTTTCTTCTTCCACTCTTCTTTGGCTGGCTAAACTTTGCAGCCTGTCGCTCTCTTGTATTCCTCTTCTTCGGCCTGCTTGACTTTGTGGTCTGTTATGACTGGTAATCAGAGCGCAAGTTTTTGGACAACCAGTCTTCCCATTACAGGTTTTGTAACCACCACAGTTTCTCGTACTTCCCACATGGCTCTGCCGTAGGCTTGGTCTAATGGTCAGGGTGTTGTTCTCGGTTCGTATGATCCACCAGCTACAGGTAACTCAACCACCGCAATGAATTTTGACTTCAGGTTTGCTGGCCCTCCACTGATGGATGAGATGGTTCCCTTGGTTCAACTCAAGCACTTCAGTCGTTGTCTCGCTACAGCCTCAGAACGTAGACTTTTTGTCACTGTCCTTGCTTGTCGGACTCTCCTCCCCGAGGTAGCTCCCAGTGGTAGCTCTCTCTTTGGAGGTGGTTTTCCTAGTCCTTCTTTACTGTTTGTCTTAAGTAGCTGGGACTGCCTTAGCATAACATCAGCCCAATTGAGAGCATCTAGTTGAATACTTCATGCTTGACTGTAGTGTTCTTGGTTTCTTCTTCATCCCAGTCCTTATCACAGGGAGAATGTCTGATACGACACATTACAGTAATACATTGTCTCAGATTTTATCATGTATAAGGAAGAGTTGGGTGTTATTACCCCTTGTGATTGGAGTTAAAGGCTTTGTATCCCAAACTCTCATCCTTATCCCCAGGCAGGGAGTTCCTCCCTATGGGGTCCTCCCTCATGTTACCACCTCTAGAGGGACTATCAGTTAGCAGCCTCACCTCCCTAAACTCCAAGAAACGGTCTCCCTCTGGTGAGAAGTGACACCATCTGAAGGATCATTACAGGACCTAGGTTACAGTCGCCTGGGACTCTCTCAAAATAACATGTGAAGCATTAGGGCCACTAGGAAGGATTCCAACAGGTCACAGTACGCAAGTAAATGGAGGTGGTATTCTTATTATTTAAAAATGTACTGTAGCACAAACTAAGGCTGAAGGGCGTCTAGGTGGTGTTGCCACTGGTCTTTAGGGAGTGACAAATACCCACTGCAGGCAAGACTGGATATCTCCTTCACCACACAATTAGTTGAAAGTGGTGGGTCTGTGGTCTCTTATATAACCTATTTGGCAGCGATAGAGGCATATTAGAAGAGCTGACTGCGGATGCTGTCATTTGTAAATCAAATAATTTGGACGTGTGTGCGGTCTACATAGATTACCTGCCGAGGAGAATACTGCACAACCAGTGGGACCTCAATATGGTTCTGTCGACATGAAAACTGTTTGGACCGCCAATTGTCAATGGTTGTCGTTAAATGTGGACTTTTTGTTTGCTGTCACCCAGAACACCCTTCCATTATCTTCTACAGGGAAAAGGTGGTTTTCAGAACGCACCCCAATTTATGGCCAAAGGTGGATTTCACCTTCAACATCAAGGAAGAAATGGCACTACCAATTTCTGAAAAATCTCACTGTCTGCTGTGCAGCAACACATCTCAATACACAAATAACCTCATGGGTATAGAATCACTCATTGACTAAATAAACATTACTTGATTTTATTGAAATTGGCAATAAATGTTGCTATAGAATCAATGGATATACTGAGTCATTTTTCTCAATAGGTCAGACACAGCGTGGAGCATAAGTAAGTGAATTGTTTAGAACAACAATAAAAGCGTAATGCATATAATAAATGTAATGGCATCAAAATATAAGCAGGTGCACGTTAATGTAGAAATACGTACCACTCATTTTGCCCTGCTCACAATTTATTTATTTGGATTTGTAAAGCGCCCAGCGGCCCAGAGGCATTGTGGCGCTGTTATAGAATATTCACCTAGTGCATGTTATGGCATTTGTTACATAGGAGACAAATCAATGACAGTATTCACAGTTGTTCTGAAGATTACAGAGGAACAATGAGGGAAGCAGTGCAGTAGTGTCATGGTTTAGTTAAACAGCTTTGTTTTTAATAATTTTCTGAGAGGTGACAGGGAATCTTCCTTTCTTAAGCTGAACGGAAGCGAATACCATGCAATGACTTATTGCAAAATACTAACCGCATACCTAACACAAAGAGCTCATAAAAAAAACAAGAATACATATCAAAACACATAAATGCATGTTAACTACTGACAAAACTGCCTTGTACATATAAATCCATATAAAAGTGCTGAGTGCAAAATGTGTCATGAAGTCAACGCAGAACCATATTACTTCACCAAGGCAAATTGTAAATATTGGAAATGCCCGACTAAAGTGCAAAGAGTATAATGGATTCAAAAAGTGCCAGGTGCGCTTCAGAAAAGTGTCAAGTGTTCTAGAGTTCCTTCCATTCTAATTACATTTTTAATTTTAGGTAGTGTAAGTTGCTTTTCATATTATTTTAACTCACTGTCCTATAAATTCATATTTCGAGTGACATTTTTAACTTGGAAATGTTCTTTCTGAGATCTTTAGTTATCTATAGTATACCCGTGCTTGTTCACACTACAGCAAAGCAAATAATGTATAGATCAATAACAAACCTCTGGCACTGTGTATCAGCGTTCCCCTGCAGAAGGTGTGAAGTCGTGATGTCTGTTGATCCCTTACAGGAAATATTGTGACAAAAGATTGTGAACATTTGCAATAATAAAGTTTACTTTTTCTGTTATCAAATTTTTGCAGCTTTTCATGTGCAGTTATGAGAACCGTTTTTCAACAAATGTTTCACTATTAGGCTTCTTTTTCTTCCAATCCCCCCCGCCCCCAACCAGGTTCACTCCATATGGCCACACCAATTCGAATTTGGTTTTATAAAGGCAATTACCAAAAATACTTTGTAATGTATAGTATGTATGCAGTCTACACATGTATATGTACTATTTGCTGCTTTACAGTGTAAGTACTTGTCACAATAAAAACACTTGCATTACTATTTATTTCTTTAAGCTAACATGTTATTCTTTTCTAACCCCTTAACTGCCAATGGTTCTGCCCCCTCCCCCCTGTGCCAAGCCCTTTTTTTGGTGGTTTCGTTATCTCGCCATTCAAACCCTTGTAACATTTTTGTTACATGTGATATCTCGGCCAAATTTGGCCCCCTTTCTTCCCACATGTAGGCGGTCATACGCCATCAAGGAATCCTAGTTTGCTGTATGTGGGTGAGAGAAAATAACCAAAAAGGGATAACATTTTGTGTTTTTTCCCCAGAAAATACCAATAAAATTATGTTCAAAGAAGCCCGTGTTTTTTTCGTTGTAAGAGCTAGGAAAAAATGGTTTGCTGTGCTGAATTCGCTATTTTCCAGGCTTTCAAGAACAGGTTGTGTGGAAACAAAAAAAAACATGTTTATAAGGTTACCATCGGTTTTATGAGAGGTATGTCCTATTTTCCCAATAGGACATGTGTGGATGGAATGGAAGAGGAGGGTAGGAAAGCTGAATGGGAAGATAGAAAGGCCTACATTTCTGAAAAGTAGACAAAATTCCAAGTTTAGGAAAGGGTGATTTGCGCATTCCCATAATATGGGGAAAGATTTGAAAAATGACAGATGAAAAAGGTATGTGCTGGACATGGTTGGATCTGTAAGGTAATCGCTTCTGTGAATGTTGAGAAAAGCAATGCCTCACTACGTTCCCCCGACTCTTCCAGTTAGGAAATCACCCATTTTTTGTATTGTTTCACACAACAAGCCATACCACAAGCAAAAAAAAATGAGCCATGGTACACAGGAGTTTTATGCTGATGGCCTAAACAGACGTACTTAGCATGTGTAAATAAGGAAAACAAATGTGGTGAGGAATGGCAAGCATACCATTTTTGAAAGAGCACAGGCAGACCTTTTGAATTGTAGGTGACTTGTGCAGGTTACAAAAGCGTACAGTGCCTAAAGCAGCAACTAAACGTAGGTCACATTTCGGAAAAGAAGGAGTTGTGTAACAGAGTGCAGTAGCACATGTATGAAAATTTTAAGAAAACAACAAATGTCTTACCTTCCTCACATGTGGGGGTGCACCTACATGGTTGAAAAAGAAAGTGTTGACCATCCACAAGTCCAACGACAGTCCCAGGGATCCCCGGCAGGGTCCCCATCCATTCCCCGAGGGAAATTCTGTAATGCTGCCATGCAGAGCTCCAGGATGGTTGAGGTGATGTCACCAACCTTAGACGACTCTACAATGTGGGTCCACCACCATCCCCAAGTGCAGCGGCACTCCCAGGGAGCCCCGGCAGGGTCCCCGACCTTTCCCGGTGGGAGAACCTGTAACGCAGGCCAGCCAGAGCTCCAGGATAGTCGGTGGTAATGCTCCTGGCCTTGGGCAGCTGTCTCCCATATGGGGTGACCATCTCCAAGTGCAGCAACTGTACCAGGGAGCACTGGCAGGGTCCCCTTCCCTGAGGTATTGGGATCCTGCGGCAGCTTCCTGGAACCACTGTTGGGCTGCGGGACGGTCAACCCACATGGGACACAGCCACCCAAGGCCAGAGATATCTAACCCGACCTTCCTGGAGCTCTGGCTGGGCTGCCTTACAGCTTTTCCCTTCAATGAAGAATGGGGACACTGCCAGGGTTCACTGGAACTGCCGCTAAACTTGGGGACAGTCGACTTGCCTGTGTTACAGCTTTTTCCCACCAGGGAGCCCTGGCAGTGTGCCAATAACTCCCAGGAGGGAAAAGCTGTGATGTGCTGATGATGTCCCCGGCCTTCGGCATCTGTCTCCCATGTGGATCCACCATCCCCAAGTGCAGCGGCAGCCACAGGGAGCCCCGGCAGGCTACCCATCCCTTACCAGAGCCCAATTCTATAATGCAGGCCAGCCCAGAACTCCAGGATGGTCAGGGGTGTTGTCCCTCATGTGGTTTGACCATCGACAAACCCAGCAGTGATTCCAGGGAGCCTTGGCAAGGTCAGCGTCCTTCCCAGAGGAGGAAGCTGTAATACAACCCAGCCAGAGATCCAGCACAGTTGGGGGTGCTTTCCACAGCCTTGGGCATTCGTTTCCTATATGGGTCTACCAACCCCAAGCCCAGCGGCAGTTCCAGGGAGCCCCGGCAATGTCCGTGTCCTTTCCCAGAGGGGAAAAGCTGTAATGCAGACCAGCCAGAGCTCCAGGATGGTCTGAGGTGATGCCTCTGGCCCTGTCTCCCATGTGGACCGACCGTGCCCAAGTCCAGTGGCTGTTCAGGGGAGACCCGGCAAGGTCTCCATTCCTCCCCAGAGGTGAAATCTGTAACGCAACACAGCCAGAGGTGCAGCCTGGGCTTGCGGACAGTCAACCCACATGGGAGACAGCCGCTCCCAGGGAAACATCAATGTTCTGCTGGCATGGGGGCGCAATTTGTGTCCTGACTCTGCATTTTTGTCCTAGCCCACCAACATACCTCCCCAGACTGCCCACTCCCGCCCACACCACCAACAATCCAGCCCCAGTCCCACCCACCCCACTACCCTCTGACAATAGGCCCTGACTGTAGAATAAAAAAATGAATCACATAACGTTGCAGCTCCTTGCGTAAAAAAACTTGTAAACAAAAAAAACATTAATTACCTATGGTCAGCCCAGCAAAAACAAATCATAACTATCACGCTTTGTTCACCGCCCCCCTTTCAAGCCATCCCTGGTGGTCTAGTGACCCTCACCCCCCAGAAAAAACACATTTGCCCCTTCCTAGGGGCAGATTGGCAGATTATTCTACCAATCTGCCCACAGGGAGGTCTAAAATACATGCCTCATCTGTTTGGGGTGGGGGCACTCCTCCCACTTTCATAAAAAAAACATCCCTGATGGTCTAGTGTCCCCCACACCCTGGTAAATACAAATTTGGCCCTTCCTTGGGGCTGACTGGGAGGGCTACATGAGATGCCCGCCCATCCATTTGGGGTGGCTGGGGATGGCTACCCCCCTTTACAATACAAACACCAGCGCTGGTTTAGTGTGCCTGCCTCCCCACCCACCACCAAAAACATGTTTTTTGTGTGGGTTTTTTTGCCCTCTCTCTAGGGGTCAGATGGGCACATTAGTGTACCCATCTGGCCAAAGGGTGGGCAAAACATACTGCCCAATGCTTTGGGGGGCCATTGCAAAGTTCTCTGGTGGCACTCACCCCCACCCCATATGGATGGGGTCATCTCATGTACCTCTTCCTAGGGGCAGATTGCATTTGCAATTTGCAATCTGCCCCCAGGGAGGGCTACATGAGATGCCACCCCTTCCATTTGGGGTGGGAGGAGAAGGCCACCCCCTTTACAATGCAATTATCAGTGGTGGTTTAGTGTGCCCCCCATCCAGCGATCGCACAAACAGCAGTGACAAAAAGGACGAGCTATCTCGTCCTTGGCACTGCAAACGTAATGCTAAGGACGAGATAGCTCGTTCTTGGGACTTAAGGGGTTAAAGTTGTGTAGATTTTTTATTAAGAATATTAGTGAACATAACACCAGTTAAAAGTATAATTATAGGTTTATAAATTTTGGTTGCCCCCCCCCAAACTGTATCAAATTCACCTCGCCCCTCCCCTCAATATCTTTACATTTTTTATACCACCAAAGGTAGATGGTGGGTTGGGGTGAGGCCATATTGGATTGTGTAAGGGGTGGGGAGGTGGGTGGTGGAGAGGTGTCCTATCCCATAGTCTCACATTTAAAAAAATTAAGTACAAAATATTTGGCAAAAATGCAACTAGTTCAGGTTCAATTAGAACACATAGATCCATAATTATGCCAATGGCTAAGATATCTTACACTTTGGTCCAATTAAATGGTTATAATAAATTTTGAATATGATAAATATGTAAGAACCATGAACTGATAACTAAAGTAATATAATAAATGAAAATAAGGCCTACTTTAACAATATAAATACTTTAATGGAATATAAATGACTGAAAATATGAAACCGTCAATGAAAAGAATTATATATTGAGTACAACAATGAAATGAGTGACAGCATAAAAAAGGAGAGAACTGTGACCATGTTTCTAGGTGGACACATGAGAATGGCGCTACGAGACCCTGGGGGGCCTGTACCTTCAGAAAGATAATAGCCAGTATATAAGGTATTCCCACGGCGTCTACCGTATCCACTTTATCCTCTGCCAAGTACCAGTCTGTAATTCAAGACCTGGTAGAGTTTTGAAGAATTAACACTTCTGCATTAGATGGCCAAACGGTCTGTGGGTATCGTCTTTGATCCAACTAAAAGTATATTTGAATACACAGTCTCCAGGATGGACTGTGAAAAACATACTTGAGCTTGAGGGTATGCAATGAAGTTGGCAGAGGTGGAGGTACAAGGTTGGCAGAGGTATTGTGCAGCTGCCTGCAGGAGGCACCATGGTGGGATCAGGCAGCTACCATGACAGCGCTGCTTGACTTCAAGTTGGCAGCTGACAATTTATAACTGATACAAATCACTAGATCTGAAGATGATGAGTTACTCAGAAGAGCCAATCACTTTGTCATGTACTCACAAGGACTTGGGCACATTCATTAACACCCTTCCTTTTTCCGTTTCAAAAGGGGCCGGACTATACAGGGAGGCTTGGATCGAAGGCCTAGTATGGGAGTTTGGAAACAAGTGTTGCAGTAAAGAGCGGAGTAAAAGAGTAAGAAGGAAGGCGAAGGCAGTGGAAGGAGAGTAAGACTTAAAGAGAGGTGGATGGCGGAGGAAGGTGAAGATGTGTCAAAAGAAGGGAAAGGGGAGAGAAGCATGAAGAGGGGAAAACTAGCAAGGGGGAAAAGGAGAGAGATGGAAGGTGAGACACAAGAGAAAGGAGGAAATTACTTGGAGACCAGTTTGAAAGGTACAGACAAAATTGGTGTAGGAAGATGAGGGCCAACGATGGAAGAACAGGTGGAGAAAGGAAGAAAATTATGAAGGTGGACCATGAAAATAAAGTAAATTACGTTGAAAAAGGGCCTGTGTCCGTTAAGAAGTATGCTAGCTGGCGCCTAGTTGTACATCTTAACCTAATAACTAGCCCATCAAAAGTAGGGAGGGGTAGTGGAAAGACGAGAAGCAGTGCAGTACCCTGGGTAAACCAACTTGACCATGGTCTTTACTCTCAACACCAAGGTGAGTGGTGCCTCTCTGCGGTTTCTGGCCCTGCCGATGCATCACATCATCAGTTTCTCAACTCTGGAAGGGCCTATCTTTGTCTTCAAGCTCAGGAGTGCCATGCCTCTTGAAGCCCAGGACAGACAAATGTTCTTTCTGGCGAGGAGAGCAAACAAATCTTCATGCCTAATATGTCCAAAGCATCGTCAGTCCTCAGGAGGGCCAACCCATTCTCATATAGAGCACTAATAGTGGACTAACTGAACCATTCACACTTGGCAATACAACTCTAGTTGAGTAATATTAGAATACGGAAAGTGGACACTGGAATAAAGTGCTCTAGAAGAAAGGGGGCCTCCTCACAGTGTTAGGAATGTCAGCAGAGTGAATGTTATGGTTGTGGAATGCGAACAGAGAACACTAGAAGAGAATGCAAGGCAAGTAGTACAGTGGTTAGTGTGAGGGTGAAGACTGAGAGAGATGTTACCACATAAAGATGAACTAAAAAGAAATCAAGTCACACACGGGCTGTGTCCTGGTTCACTGCGTTAACTGGTGATGAGTTGCGGCAATGACAAAGAGCCTGCACTTGCCTTTGATTGTGGTTGCCATGGCTGAGCAGGTACAGAGTTAGTTGTGCAGTCGAATGGTGGCTCATTGGGACTCTCCAGGCCTGTATTGGGCAGTATCTGGGCTGTGCGTGAGCCTCTGATGTCACAGGAAGCCCCCTAGCTGCATAGCCGTGCATTCCCACGACAAAACACGTGATCCAAGGATGCATTGTCCGTTGTTGCCAGTTGTTACCTGGCAATGTGAGACATGATAAGGAGTTGACATGTCTGTTGCTTAGCTATGTAACAAGCTGAAGGCCTTCACTGTGGGCACTCCGCTCCGTGCTGTGCCCTTCCCACATGCAGTTTAACAACCGAAAGAAATACTTGCACACATAAAGAAGGGAGCTTGCCGTAGCACAATTGGCTGTTACTCCGAGTTTTTTTTTCATTGGACCTTAAAAGGGAGATTACAGACATTTGTACCTGTGACCAATGTGAAAAATACCAAGGGCAAGAAAATAGGGAAGCGACAGAAAAGAATTCAAAGTTTATGGCAAAGATACCAGGCGCTGGGTTGTTCCAAGGTTTTTAAATTGAAAGAAAGATTCCAGAAGTATATGTTGGCAGTATGGTCCTAATTATTTGAGTAAAAAGAAAGAGGCACTGTTAAATTGTCGAGGTTGGGTTGGACAACAATTTCTTAAAACTACCTGAATTCATCGAGATGGGCAACCGACTCAGTTTGATATATGCAGAGCCAAGATGGACAAGCATTGCGAGGTGAATGGGAATAACATTTTGGCTTGTTATCAATTTACCATCAGACAACGGAAATATTGTGAGACCCTTGAGTTTGTTAAAGCACTGCAAGGGTTGGCTATAAAGTGTGGTTTTGAATATTATCAGAAAGAGTACATTCTGGACAAGTTGATGATCAACAGGAGAGCAACAAGCGCCCTCGTCGAATGGGAACTAGTCTACTCACACTGAAGCATCTAGTTCCCATTAGAGAAATGGCCCTCCAACCTGGAGAGGCAGAAAAGTCCCTTTGTCTAATGGGAATTAGCCTATTCACACTGAAGCATCTATTTCCCATTAGAGAAACGACACTCCAACCTGGAGAGGCAGAAAGGTTCCCTTGTCTAATGGGAACTAGCCGACTCACACTGAAGCATCTATTTCCCATTAGAGAAACTGCCCTCCAATCTGCAGGGGCAGAAAAGTCCTCCCGTCTAATTGGAACTAGCCTACTCACACTGAAGCATCTATTTCCCATTAGAGAAACGGCCCTCCAACCTGGAGAGGCAGAAAGGTTCCCTTGTCTAATTGGAACTAGCCTACTCACACTGAAGCATCTATTTCCCATTAGAGAAACTGCCCTCCAATCTGCAGAGGCAGAAAGAAAGGTCCTCCCGTCTAATGGGAACTAGCCTACTCACACTGAAGCATCTATTTCCCATTAAAGAAACGGTCCTCTGACCTGGAGAGGCAGAAAGGTCCCCTCGTCTAAAGGGAACTAGCCTACTCACACTGAAGCATCTATTTCCCATTAGAGACACGGCCCTCCTACCTGGAGAGGCAGAAAGGTACCCTTGTCTAATGGGAACTAGCCTACTCAAACTGAAGCATCTATTTCCCATTAGAGAAACAGCCCTCTAACCTAGAGAGGCAGAAAGGTCCCTCGTCTAATGGGAACTAGCCTACTCACACTGAAGCATCTATTTCCCACTAGAGAAATGGCCCTCTGACTTGGAGAGATAGAAAGGTCCCCTTGTCTAATGGGAACTAGCCTACTCACACTGAAGCATCCATTTCCCATTAGAGAAACGGCCCTCTGACCTGGAGAGGCAGAAAGGTCCTCTAGTCTAATGGGAACTAACTTACTCGCACTGAAGCATCTATTTCCCATTAGTGAAACGGTACTCCTACCTTTAGAGGCAGAAAGGTCCTCTCTTCTAATGGGAACTAGCCTACTCACAGTGAAGCATCTATTTCCCAGTAGAGAAACAGCCCTCCGACGTGGAGAGGCAGAAAGGTCCTCGGGTCTAATGGGAACTGGTCTAATCATAGTGAAGCATCAATTATCAATTAGAGAAACAGCCCTCCTACATGGAGAGGTAGAACAGTCCTGCATCTAATGGGAACTAGCCTACTCACTGAAGCACCTATTTCCCATTAGAGAAACGGACCTCCAACCTGGAGAGGCAGAAAGGTCCCCTCGTCTAATGGGAACTAGTCTATTCACCTGAAGCTTCTATTTCCCATTAGAGGAATGGCTCTCCAACCGGGAGAGGCAGAAAGGTCCCCTCATCTATTTATTTTTTAAATGTTTTTATTGGCATTTCAAATATACAGGAATAATGGTCAAATCACAAAAGCTTATTGAAGTAGTGTAATGGGAAGGGGAGTGGGGCGGGGAGGAGGGAACAGGGGGGAGGGGAGGAAAGAATGCCTAACGTACAACGAAACTTAAAACAAACAACTGAGGTCATAAGGGTCCGGAACCGCCTCTGGAGCTGCTCTGGCCGCAGAGCGGAGTAAGCATGTGATCTGTCTCTCGGGGAGTTGTGTTTGCTGGGTGGGGTGAAACTGTTAATCCTGGGTTTTAGTTCCATCTATATGTCCTGGTTCACCAGGCAGCATGGTATTGTTCATGGGGGTTTGTTGTCTGATGGATGGAACATGTCCCATAGCAGTGATTTCCAGGCTTCATATGTCATGACTGGGCCTTCTCCGGTTTTGATTATTTCTTCACCCCATAGGCTAGTTTCCGCTTCGGACCAGTGTTCTAGTTCCTTAAGCCACTTGGTGTAGCGAGGGCCCGTTGGGGATTTCCATGATGTGTCTAATCTTGCTTATCCGGGGGTAGGATCCTAGCAAGCATTCCTTGGGTGTCCACTCGTAACAGGTCAGACCTGCTTCCCTGCACGCTTGGTCGACTTTGGTCCAGAAGTTCTGTATCTTTTTGCAGCTCCAGAACATATGCGCCATTCCCGCATCTTCTTGATTACATCAAGGGCATAGCTTAGCTGGGGTTTGCTGAATTTCGCAATTCTGCTGGGGTTCATTAAGTTCTATGCAGCACATTCAGCTGAATTAGTCTGAATCTCGCATTTCTGCACACTTCTCTGGGAAATTGTAGGGTCCTCTCCCATTCCTGTTCAGTAATGCTTATTCCCAGGTCTGTTTCCCATAAATTCTTTAGTGCTACACTCTTGGGATTAGGCCTGTCAGTGAGCTGGGCGTATATCCTGGAGGTTGGTTTCCAGCCGTCACCCAGGTTGTGCATTAGGGTGAGGGTCGGGTCCGATTCTGGTTCCTCTGGCCATTCTCTCCATTTTTATTTAGCCACCTCCCTGATTCTCCGGTAGCGAAGGTGCTGGCCTTTGGGGAGTCCATCCTCAGTTATTAGGGAGTCAAGTTCTCGAAAGGAATTTCCTTCATGCATGTCCCCCCAGGTATAGACGCCGTGCCTTTCCCATAGTCTTATCAGCGCCAGTTCATCTCTGTTCGAGCAGGTGTCAGCAATGAGTGGTGTCTCCGAAGAGTATGGGCTCACTATCTTCTGCAGTTTCAGTACTCTGTCCCATACTTTGTGCCCTAGCTGGATGAGCAAGGGAAATTTCGCCGTGTGTTTCCAGCGGACCCAGAGAATTTACTTCAGACGCACCGGTGCAATTAAGTGGCTCAAGAGATCGGTCTCGGAGGTGGAGTCATCCGCCAGCCATTTGGCCACGAAGGTGAGTTGGGCAGCCAGGAAGTATTTCTCTAGATCCGGGTGCTGAACTCTGCCTGCCTTATATGGAAGCATTAATGTGCCAAGGGCGAGTTTGTGTCCGGAGCTCCCCCACACCAGGTCCTTCAGTAGTGTGAAGAACAAAAGAGGAATCCAGTGAGGATAGCTACATCCCCTGCACACTTTCTAAGAGGTCAAAGACGGCCTAATGGAGATTAAGTATAACATTTTAAAGCAATTTTAGTCTCTTATGAAGGCAATTTCAATAAAGAATTCAATGATAAATTTGTGTTTATAAAAAACAATTTTTGCTTTTTATTTGTATCTTGGTAGGCCCAACGCATTTCGAGTTATGTACACTCTTCACCAGGGGCAGCATATTCAACAAATTAAAGTCTACAAAAAAGAATATATACAACAATACATTAGTATTTGTTTAAAGCAATTATTTGTAAATCCATTTAACATAAAAGTGAGAAATCACGTTATCTATTTCAAAGGCCTTGTGCCTTATTTGTGACAAAACATCCTGTCATCCGTCTTCATTAGTGACCCAGTAGTTACTCATCATGAGAAGAGCGAATACTGATGTGCAACGGTATTACATCGTATGAACGTTTGAATTAATGGTATGAGGTTTCTACACATTTTATATATATACATATATATATATATATATATGTGTCAAATGTGGCCTAGTAGGTCCTACCCTTATGTTCAGTGCGGGGTATACTAAAAATATGTTACAATTGGTCGGAAGAGTGAATATCCAAATCAGAAGAAATGGACCTCCAGGGATGATGGAAAGAAGGGTTAATATGAATAGTGCACGGATTATCAATAACGTGCATGTTAAAAAAAGGGGGTGAGAATAAATAGTATTTGTGGGAGTGGAAAGTCGTCATCTTACCAAAAGGAGCCGTAATTTAGCATAAACTGATGGATGGAGACTGCCGGAGAAACTCCAGATGTCTTGATTCGTACGTGATGCAGAAGTCTTGTTCAAGCCAAGTATCATCTAGTCTACAAAAGGAGATTGTAGATCCAAGTAATTAGTATACTAAAAATATCAGAGAGTAAGCCAAATGGCCAATTGGCTGAAAGAAGTACTTACTAAAAAAGAACCAGCGAGGTGAGAAGCGTCCAGATGCGGTCGGGAGCCGCAGCTGAATGAGCTTGTCAGAACACGGCCATGTATTTATACTGATTGTAACCATGACGTAATTCGCGCATGCGTCAGAGGCATCAGATGATGTTGTGATGTCACTCGCGCATGCGTGAAAAGACGTAAACAATTTCAATACCGATGTAAGTGCCGATATTTGTTGTTGTATAGAATAATGATAGAAGGTAATGTTCTTAAATGCAAGTTTGCGAGTCATGCCGTTTAAGAGTAGCTAGAGGGCAAATGGGATAACGGCAAAGTGTTAAACTGGGAGGATAGTGGTTGCAATGGGGTACAAGTGTTGTCTTGTTAGTGTACCTGGATAAATTATATGTGGCTAGCCATAACAACAAAGGCTGCCACATATTAATTTTTGGGGGGAACACGTTCCATAGATTGCGAAGTAGACAGGTGCCTTGGAGATGAGGATACAAGAAATGTATCTAGAAGTGTCTAGTACACTGTGGTACAGTGAAATTGGGTATTCTAGACTCTCAACTAGTCCTTAATTCTAAACATTACATACAAGCGTTTTCGGAATTTCCAAATGTTACTGACCCAACAGGAATTGTGGGTGTACATTCTAATGCCAACCAGTGGCAAACATGGACATAAAATGCAAGTATTATGAAACAGCAGATAAACCTCCGACATGTCCAGTGTTAAATCAAGAGAATGTGATGTAAAGAGTAACTAACCCAGACAGAATCTTGGGTGTACATTCTAGTGCCATCAAGTGGCAAGCATTGGAAGTGCCTTGGAAGTGTAAGACTGTTGGGCTGAGACGCTGTTGCTGCGTTGTTCCTCTGCCTTTCCTACTGCCTGCCTGTCTGATCGAGGCTGACTGAGGCTTTAAGGGCTGACCCCTTCATAGCGGCGAAATGCTACTGCTGTGTGGACTTGGACAGTTACACCAAAAATCGGACTTCATTGCCCAGAGTAATTACATCTTTTTTGTGCTTATTGAACTTGCGTATCTCCGCTGTGGAGCTTGGGTGTGGAGCTCCTGGGGGTGGGGGTGACTTGCTCCTCCTCCGTGTTGTGCTGACCCAGGTTGTTTATGTTTGCGCACAATCTCGCTAACGTCAGGCTTTATTCTGACTTTTTTTTTTGTAGATCCTGTGCGTGCTGTGGCTCCGCCCCCCATCCCTCCACCCCTTCAGCCAGCCTACTTACACTCAGGCATGTGCGCATTGGGCGTGCCTTGGAAGTGTAAGGCTGTTAGGATGTGGGTGAGTCCTAAATTATGCTTACATTTTCAATGCTTCTTTAAATGCACACAGACTGCTGTCTCACTACCAGGTTGTTGTTGACACTGTGTAGAGGTAATTGATTATTTTTGATATTTTGTGTGGGTCGGGTTTATTGCAATATGTTGTTGCGCTTCATGCTTTAATAACACTGAACCATTTCACAAGGTGCTCTCACTATTATTAATTGCACCGAGGGTTAGCACCACTCTACCATGGTAAACGGTCTGCGTAGCGGACGAAAACTTTATACGGTTACACCCAAATCTACCTCAAATGTTAATCTTGCTGACACTTCGCCTACAATGTCCGACGTCCATTTTATTGTTCCCGAGGCTACTATAGCTTCTGTTCCTAAAGAGCCAGTCCCGTCTCAGATTGAAGAAGATTTCATTTCTTCTGTGTCATCTGAGTCTGGGAACGCTCGCCCTATTGATAATATGCTCACAGATGAGCCATCACAGGTTTCTGATAACAGCAAGGTAGATTCTATCTGCCTCGCATCTGACACTAATTTTGTGCCACAGGACACACAGCTGAGTCAAATGATTGTTAGTGACTCACTGATTTTTCAGATATAGGCGCACAAAATGGACATAGTAATCCCGAAATTTCCGTAAATAATGAAGCGCTTCTGCAGCATTCACTTCACTTAGACAGAAGCGACATTCCGGGAGCTTTTACAACAGCACCCGATGCTCATAATGGAGTTCCTACTGTTGGTGATATTTGTGATCCCAAGGCAACTAGTGAAGCGATATGTACTCCTTTTTGCGCAAGCTATTGCAATCTCAGAGAACTGCACTAATGCTCAAGTACATAAACACGCTATAGGTTCTCTAACCCTAAAAGAGGCAAATAAAATCTCACCCATAAAATGGGACAGTGAGGATGATAAGCTGGACTGCACCGCAGAGAGGGAAACCATAAAAAGATTGATGGGAGTGGAGGGTGGTATTATGCATCACGCTGATGTTTCAATGCTTGCTCCTACAATTGAATCAGAGCTAGGAAAGCGTATAAGGCTTTCTAACGAACCCTCGACTCCCGTTACTCAAAGGAAATATGGCATAGAAAATGTCTTCTTGTATAATAACTTACCTAATTACTCATATAGTGCTCCATCGCGGAATTTCTCATGTAGTGATGGGCGTGGTTTCAATGGTATTTTTACCCCTAGAATTCCACTGTTACCTCCTGCTGTTAGACAAAAAATCAGCTCCCCTATATTAGAAAAAACTGTATCTCATCATCCTAAGAGCATTAACACCTTTGAACAATCATTGGCTCATCATCTATCTGAGGCCGAACCATTTAATAACGAACCTGTCCATGAAACAACAGCAAGTTTAGATGAGGTTCGAGTGAGTCCTGAAGCATTTCCGGTTCTCACTCGAATACTCAATTTATTGGACAGGGGCCATGAACAAACAAATTGTGAGGTTAGGATGCTCCAAATGCAGATGTCTGAAATGATAGGTAAGCTCAGCAAAATTGAGGGGATGCTATTCACCTGTGAGGCAATTTCTGCAATTTCTGCTCTTACCCAGAAGTGCGATAAGAAGCCAGAGTCTCATTCTATGGCAACACAGACAACATTTGCAGAAATAGCGGCGCACAAACCCCATAACGAGTTGCCATTAGGCCAAAGCATGGACTCACAATTTTCTCAACTCATTGCAACTAATGCAGCCAAAATTGCAGAATTGTCATTGAGATTTGCAGCACCTGGTCCTTTTCAGTTGCCCAATTCTTGTTCTAACGAAATTGGACTAGTAGGACCAATTAATTCTCGAGAAATTGAGAACTTGGATAGCCCCACAGCCTTCACAGATCTCATTGAACTCTCTGACGACATCATAGAGTCAACAGTAGGACCGTGTCTGCCTGAGAATGCTTATTGTACTAACGAGATCTTTAAACCGGTATTGACGCATAAACAAAAAAGAGCTAATGCCAGAGTTGAGAAACGCAAAGCCTTTGAAAAGAGATCTATGACTAAAACAGAAAAAAACACAAAAAAATGTAACTTCTGAGAAAATTGACAGACATAACACCCATATGAAGGATATCTGTAATCTGTCGGGTAGTGATGCAATTATTGATCTAAATCAATTGAATACAGAGTCTAAGCTAATGCTTAATATACCTGTGCTCCAGTCAAAGGCTCAGTTATCGATCAATCTCGTAACCGAGCCAAAAACAAGAAAAATTAAAAAAATTAAACCACCTCCTCAAGACAGAAATGATTTAACAGATTTATCTGAACAGAGCTCAGGTCCCAATGATAACAAAGGCCTACTTAAATCATCTAAAGGTGCTAATCTAGTTTCCAAAGGACTTACTAAAGGAGCCTCTCTACCTGTGGCCCTTCTGAAACATTTGAAACAAAGCAATCTGTTCTCTCAAATTACTACCCAATCTTGGGCATCAGGAAAAAGGAAAAAGTAATTATTGGCGCAACAAAAGATCAATGTGTTAAAAGTTCTGTCAAAATGGCATCAACCAGAGTAAACAGTGCATTAATATCTTCTGCTGACTGTATGGTAAATATTGGGGGGAGTGGTCTTAACAATGGAGGAGTACTTATCGGGGAAGTGCCTTCCTCTGCTAAATCCAATGATCAAGAAACTATCTCCCCCCCTCCCAGGCGTAGTGAAGATCAAGAACAAGTTATAGGATGTAATGACCCTTCTCACCCTCCTATAGAGCTTACCTCCGCTTCAATAATGGGCTGGCAAAGTGATTCGAAATTTCACAGCAAAGCCCGTTTGAATCGGATGTTTCTCCTAAATGCTTTACAAGAGATTCCAGCATTACGCATTATAAGATCCAATGATTTAGATTGGATCAAACTAGCCTCAGTGAATAACAACAGAATGATATGCAGATGGACTTCTCATTTTATTCTCAAACTTGTCTGGGAACATAGAGAAGATCTGATCTCTATTGGTTTAATGCTGCACTTATTCAGAACAATCGAGGATGCTACTCGCTTTGTTGAAACTCCACTACCTCCCGTAGTTATGACAGCTTTAGGAACGTCCCAGGGTAATCCTGCTACCATAGATGAACATACTATGAAACAATTTATGACCTGGAATATTCAATCTCCCCCTATGATTTTTGACTCCTTTAATTATACTTGGTCCAGGGGAACTAGTTTCTCTCTAATTGATTTCTTCTTTATTTCTTCTGGTTTATATCAATATATTGCTCCTGTTAACATTCTTAATCCTGAAGTGGGCGATCACATGATGATTGAATTATTGCTTCAAATTCCAATTGCTCAATTCCCTAATAACCATTTGTTACCTTTAGTGGAACCAGATCATCCGTCTTTATCTGTAAGATGGAACCCTTCTATCTGTCGTAGACTCATTAAGAACATCAAATTGGATAAGGAAATTATTACTCACTGTTGTGGTCATGGTTATTCTCTTTATGATTTGGATACTAATAACTCCTTGTGTATACAATCTCATGCAAGGAGGCTTGCACTAGAAAAACGCAATCGTACCAATCTCCACTTGCATCATGTACACCCATACAACTCTAGCCTTGCTGTTTGCAAGAAAGAGAAAAATGTTTTAATTAAGCGGTTACTTAAACAAAATCAAAATAACCTTCATTGTGAAATGTTGAATGAACAAATAAGAAAAATCAAACAATCCTATAAAAATAAAAATTAAATGGCTGCGTACACAATTGCATATCACTAACAATCAGAATATGATTGGTCATCTCTTAAGACATGACACAAGGCATGTATGGTCGTTTTTGCGTACACTAACCTCTTCCCCTGCCACTGTAGTGGAGTCGGTCATCTCTGCAGAGAAATGGTCAAGTTTTATAAAGAATAAATACTATCTGCCTGATCGCTTCAGAATGTTGAAAGGCTCGCACCCCAAATTACCTTTGGGTATACAATCCTTGTGGTCCTGTGAAGATATTATATATGCCATTGGACAATTAAATAATTCTAGGGGCCCTGGCCCCAATGGTCTTCCCCCCTGTGTATAAATCGGATCCTAATTTTTGGGCTCGGATTCTCAAATTCCGATTTGACTTGATTACAACAACTGGGACTGTTCCTTTGTCCTGGTGTTCAGCACATATTATTCCAATTTATAAGAAGGGTCCTCCTGAATCCCCTCTTAATTACCATCCAATTGCGCTTACTGACACTTCCTCAAAGATATTTTCACTTCTATTGTTGAATCAATTACAAACACATTTTGCCCAAAATAATCTGCTCTCCCCATATATAGTAGGGTTTCACAAATATATTGGCTGCCCCTTGAATGCTACCATCTTAGCTCACCTTCAATCTCAAACTTCTTCATCTAAAATGGGGCCTGTTTATATGGCCAGTCTTGACCTCACTGCAGCTTTTGACAGTGTGATTCGAGAAGTTCTCTGGTCCAAAATGCTAAACTTAGGAATTCCGTCTTATATGATAGCTTTAATCGCCTTATTACATTGTGATACTACCTATCGTATCAGACTGAATCGTGAGGGGGCCCTGTCTTGTCCAATTCCAACTGAGATCGGGGTGAAACAAGGGTGTACCCTAGCAGCAGTACTCTTTAATTTATATCTTCTTGGCCTTGATAAGTCTTGGAGTAGTTCAGTGACATTTCCTGCTAAACTTGGGTCTATTAGATTGGATTGGATTTATTTTGCTGATGATCTTTTACTCATAGACAGAGCACCATTTGGTCTACAAGAGAAATTAAACTGCTTTGACAGTTTTGCTAAAGAACATACGGCCTCATTACACGGTGGCGGTAACCATGGCGCTATTAGTGCCATGGTTGCCGTCGGTATTTTACCGTGTCCGCCTTGTTGAATGGCGGAATTACCGCCCTACTCCAAACTGAGCGGGGGCGGTAATTCCCCATTCACCAAGGCTCTTCCCCATTCCCATTTTTGCTCCCATAGGGCATAATGGGAATGGGGAAGGTGCTAATTACGGTACCGCAAATTGCAGTACCGTAATTAGCTCGGAGGTCCCTTTGCGGCACCCTCATTTAACGGCTGGTAAAACCAGCCGTTAAAGTCGGGTCCCGCAAAGGGAACTCGTAGTAAGGCGGTAGGGGTTTACCGGTACCGGTGCCCTTACCGGTAAACCCCTACCGCCTACCGTGTAATGAGGCCCATAATCTCTTAACAAATCCAAGCAAATCTCATATTATAACCTTTAGAGATGGTAAGCGTAAAACAGCACGTTTTGTATGGTCTCTCAATGAGACCGTTATAATCCATGTTCCCCTAATTCGCTATTTGGGTTACCTATTGACTGATTCCTATTCATTGTCCATGTGGAAGAACTACCTAAATGTTAAAGCGAAATCATTGATTTCAATGATGAAAATTATATTTCACAAGTATTGTATGTTTTCTCTCCTCCCTCTTATTCAATTTTATTTGCTGAAAGTGGAGCCTATTCTTCTCTGTTCATTGGACATCTGTACTTTTGAAATTGATTTCTATCTAGACAGTCTACAGGGTAGAATTTGGAAAACTGTTCTTGGCCTGGCTCAATCAATTCCAAATGCTATCATATGTCATGAACTAAATTTGCTACCCCTCTCAGCTAAACTTAACTGGCGTCGCATAACTAACCTTAAATTGTTGACCCTCCTAAAAACACCCTCTATGAGAATCTGAAAAAAATCTGAGATGACCCAAAAATGTCTTCTTTGTACAAATTGACGTCAAAATTAAAATTGCTGCTTAATGATATTAACGAAACCCCGGAATCTATGTGTGCGCGAATGCCAAGTCAAAAATTGAAATTCGAGCGTTACCATTGGTGTATTATGTTGGATTTGATTTGGGGTTACCCCTCTTTTTCCGAGTACAACTTATATCGAAGGAAATGGGCCAATCGCCCTAAATATCTAAATCAACTCCATTCCCCTTATGCATGGAAGTTGTACCTTCGATTTAGACTCAATCAATTACCTGTTTTTGCTAGAACCAAGTACTGGTATAAGAGTCAGCAGCAAGTAGGTTCAGGTTTCTGTCGCTTTTGTACCAGGAATGAATGCGAAGAAACCCTAAAACATTTGGTTATCTCTTGTCTATTTTTTGAAGTCCCTCGTGAGCGCATTTTTGATCTAGAGATGTCACTCGAGGGTCAAATCAAAAGAGAATTCTTATGGAAACGATGCATGGAGGGCTACAGTCAACCCTTTATCTTGAAGTTGATTGAGTTTCTTGGCCATATAGAGGACCATCTAACGGAATTTTGTTGAACTACAAAAATTATCCCTAATTGACTCCTAAATCTTCTTATATGTTGAATTTACTTATATTTTTTTTCTTTTTATCCCTATATTCAACATTTTATCTTGAAGTTGATTGAGTTTTTTGGCCATATAGAGGCCCATCTAACTGAATTTACTGAACTACAAAACCTATCTCTAATTGACTCCTACATTTTTCTTATATGTTGAATTTACCTATATTTTTCTTCTTTATATCCTTTTACCTTACTATATGGTGATAATAACTGATGCTGTAAGGAATATCGTGTTTATGTTCATAGACAGGGGCTGTTGTGAATTCTTGTCACCCTGGATTAACAAGTTTATTGAATTGGGATAAATATGTCTTGATTGAGACGCATTGTGAAATGAACTGGTTATTTGCTTAACGCATGCACTCAAGTATGCCAAAGATGTATATATATTAACAAAATGATATTAGTTTCCAACATATTAGAACTTTATGCACTGACTGAGTGACTTTTTATAATCTGTGGACATTTTACTTCTTCATTTTTTGATGAATTGTAAACTTTTTTTAACTAGTTAAAGTGTATATATTCTGTATTGCTATGTATTGTTTCTAACTTTTGTAAAGGTTTTTTTTTTTAAACCATATACAATAAAAAAATGACAAGCATGTTCATACATTACATATCAACAGAGGGTACTTGTACAAGTTGAAACATAGAGATGCTATGATGTACAAACTTTCCTGAAGTGGAAAATTGGTGTTAGCGTTCTGACCGATAGGGTACAACAGTTGTTTGCTGTATGGGTGATGGAACCCCATGGTGACATAATATTATGTAAAGAAAGGGATCTAATGTGATTCAAGTATCTGAAGTGTAAAATAGTTTATAGAAATAGTCCTAAATAGTAATCCTCATTGACCCCAAGGGGGGTCATAGTGTCCAGTTTGTTTATCCAAAAGCGTTCTCTTTGTGCCAGGAGTTTTGGAAGGTTACCACCTCTGCGTAGTGGTCGTAAAACCTCTAATACCACAAATCTCATTTGTGATACATTATGTTTTTTATCTCGGAAGTGTCTGTAGACCGTGGATTTGCAGCTTTTCGTCCTGATACAGGATTTGTGCTCTGTCCACCTGTCTTTCACTTTTCTGTTCGTCTTACCAACATAGTAAATGCCACATGGGCAACGGACGGCATAAATGACATTTTTTGTGCCACATGTTGCAAACATTTTTAGCATGTTCTTTTTGCCATTGTGGGTATGTCTGATGTTGTCGCCTTTTATCACGTTGTTGCAATGTTGGCAGTGTAAACAGGCAAAGGTGCCTGTTTTTTGTTTGCTGAGAGTCGTCTGGGGTGATGGTTTGGGTTTATCTGCTTTTATCAATTGCTCTCTCAGGTTCTTTTCTCTTTTGTAAGCCATCATGGGTGGGTCCGGGAATAATTCAGTGAGCGTGCTGTCAGATTTTATTAAGTCCCAATTTTTGTATATTATTCTTTTGATCTGGAAACTTTCACTTGAGTATCTTAATGTGTGGATTAACCCTTTTCCCTTTCTTTTGGGATTTCCTTCCAGTAATGTGTTTCTTTCTTGGGTTTCCGTGCGTATTATCGCTCTGTCAACTACTTCAGGTGGAAATCCTCTGTCGAGGAACCTTTTCTTCATTGTGTTGTATTCTTCATGAAGTGTGTCTGTTTCTGAAGTTATTCTCTTCAGCCTTAGTAGCTGATTGTATGGTAGATTTTCCTGCAGATGTTTGGGATGGTGACTTGTATGATGAAGACAGCTATTCACATCCGTAGGTTTTCTATATATTTTCGTTTTCATAGTGGTGCCTGTTAATTCCACAGTGACATCCAAAAAGTTCACGTGTGGCTTGCCAATTTCAATAGTAAATCCTATTTTCGGATTACATGTGTTGAGAAAGTTCCAAAAATTGAGCAGTTCTGTTTCAGTGCCCATCCATATCCCGAAAATGTCATCGATGTATCCCTGCCAGCATTTAATCTTGTTCTTCCAAAGTGGATTATCCAATACGTGGGTTTTTTCATAATGATACATAAAAATGTTCACATAGGATGGGGCCACAGAGGACACCATGGATGTTCCAGAAATCTGTAGGTAGAATTGGCCTTTGTGTCTAAAGTAATTATTGTAAAGGATGATGTTAAGTAATTCCAATGCAAAGATTTTTTAAATATCAACTTGTCCATGTGTTAATAAGAACCATTCTAGGGCCTCAATGCCTTCAGAGTGTGGGATGGAAGTATATAAACTGTTGACGTCCATAGTGAACAGTATGAAGTTGTCCTCTGTAAGTTGTAATGTTTGTAGAATTTTCAAAAAGTGAGTCGTGTCTTTAAGGTAGGTTGTTGTAGCTTGTACCAGTGGTTGAAGTGCTGTGTCAAGGTATTTGGCAAGAGGTTGGAAAATGATATCCATTCCAGCAACAATAGGACGAAATGGTGGATCCTGAAGGTTATTGTGTATCTTAGGCAAACCATAAAATACTGGGGTTATTGGATATTTCTGGATCAAAAAATCTGCTGTTTTTTCTGATATCCAATCTATTGTTAGTGCTTTGTCTACAGTAGTTTTGATGATGTTTGTAATCCCAAGGATCGGATCACTATCTATTGGTGTATAAGTCTGAGTGTCTTTCGAAAGTTTGGAACAGCCGAGATCATAAAGGGTTGTGTTCATCAAAACCAGGGCACCACCTTTATCAGCTTGTTTTAAAGTTAGGCTACTGTCTTCAGCCAGTTGTTTGATGAGTTTCAATTGGTGTTTACGAATATTCTGTTTTTTTAGGTGGAAAGTATTTCAGTCTTTTGAGGTTTTTGGTAGTTTTTTGTTTAAATAGATTGATTAATCAGTGATTAACCTGCGGATAGAAGTTGCTTTTGTTTTTCATTTCTAGGTATCTAGATTTAGTCTTCGGTTGCATGTTGTCCTCTATGTGTTGAAGAACACCTTAAGTTCCATCTTCCTTATAAGTTTGAAAAGATTAATTTCTTCTTCGAAAAAGGAGGTGGAGTTTGTTGGTACGAATGAGATTCCCAGGTTAAGTGTATCCATTTGTGCCACAGTGAGATTTTTAGAGGAGATGTTGATGACAAGGTTATATTTTATTTATTTTTTTGGCGTAGTTTGCTTCTGTCCTCGTCTAGCTTTCCGTTTCCTAAAAAAGGAATTTGTGGAGTTGTAGCTGTTGGTCTGCCGGTTGTCCCTTCAGGTAAATCAGGTGTCGTGATCCCAACTCTGCTGGAAGTTGATGCAGTGCTAGGTATCTCTTCAAGTTCGCCACTGGTTACTTCACTACTTTCTGTGTGATTTTCTGCTCCTGTTGGTTGCCTGGGGGGTCTCCTTGGTGTTGGACGACTGTTTGCATAAAATTCCTGCCAGGAATAGACGATGTCTCGAGCGTAATCCAAAGTATCTCTGCGGAATTTCCTAGTCTTGCGCTGTTCTATGTCCTGTTTGTAGGATTCACATTTTTTGTTGGTATCTTCTAGAATCTGTGTAAGTTCTGTTTCTGTCTTAATTTTGGATAGTTGAGTTGAGATTTCTTCAATTTGTTGTTGTAAAGTCGTGACTGATTTTGAAAGCTCTTCAATGTTGAGAAGAATTAGGTCTAATGAACACTTATTCAGGATGCGTTCCCATCTATTGACAAAGTCCTTATTTTCTTTACAAAGGGTGGGCCTGAGATAGATTCTGAGGCCCATTGGGATACGTTTGGCTTTATAATATTGAGCAAGAGTTGTAGCGTGAAGTTTTTGTGAAATTTCACGTCTGAACAGGCGTTCTAGTTTTTGTATGAGGCGCTCTGGATTATTATCCGATGATGTTGTTGTACTGGTATCTTTGATTAGCCCAAGGATCTTTATGGCTTCTTCAGCTGAGAAGGTTAAAGTAGTAGTTGCTTTGTCTGTGAGCGAGCTAATGCTTGAAAATGAAATATTCTATATATGGGTGCTAGTGTGTTGTATAGATACCAACCCACCAGAAGGATGGAAACAAATGATAATCAACACGGGTGAATGCACTTGCACACCAAAGTAAATGTAGTCCAGTAGAGGGTAAACAGAAAGATAAGCATTAAGTTGAATTGTTCAAGGTGCGGGGAGAAGGACACAGCCTTGGTATCTAGGCTGGATGCATACATAGAACAAAAGAGGAATCCAGTGAGGATAGCTACGTCCCCTGCACACTTTCTAAGAGGCCAAAGACGGCCTAATGGAGATTAAGTATAACATTTTAAAGCCATTTTAGTCACTTAGAGTCTCTTATGAAGGCAATTTCAATAAAGAATTCAATGATAAATTCGTGTTTATAAAAAACAATTTTTTCTTTTTATTTGTATCTTGGTAGGCCCAATGCGTTTCGAGTTATGTACACTCTTCATCAGGGGCAGCATATTCAACAAATTAAAGTCTACAAAAAAGAATATATACAACAATACATTAGTATTTGTTTAAAGCAATTTTTTGTAAATCCATTTAACATAAAAGCGAGAAATCATGTTATCTATTTCAAAGGCCTTGTGCCTTATTTGTGACAAAACATCCTGTCATCCGTCTTCATTAGTGACCCAGTTGTTACTCATCATGAGAAGAGCGAATACTGATGTGCAACGGTATTACATGGTATGAACGTTTGAATTAATGGTATGAGGTTTCTACACATTATATATATATGTGCCAAATGTGGCCTAGTAGGTCCTACCCTTATGTTCAGTGCGGGGTATACTAAAAATGTGTTACAATTGGTCGGAAGAGTGAATATCCAAATCAGAAGAAATGGACCTCCAGGGATGATGGAAAGAAGGGTTAATATGGATAGTGCACGGATTATCAATAACGTGCATGTTAAAAAAAGGGGGTGAGAATAAATAGTATTTGTGGGAGTGGAAAGTCGTCATTTTACCAAAAGGAGCTGTAATTTAGCAGAAACTGATGGATGGAGACTGTCGGAGAAACTCCAGATGTCTTGATTTGTACGTGATGCAGAAGTCTTAACAAGTAATCTTGTTCAAGCCAAGTATCTTCTAGTCTACAAAAGGAGATTGTAGATCCAAGTAATTAGTATACAAAAAATATCAGAGAGTAAGCCAAATGGTGTTAGCTGAAAGAAGTACTTACTAAATAAGAACCAGCGAGGTGAGAAGCGTCCAGATGCGGTCGGGAGCCGCGGCTGAATGAGCTTGTCAGAACACGGCCATGTATTTATAGTGATTGTAACTATGACGTCATTCGCGCATGTGTCAGCGGCGTCAGACGATGTCGTGACATCACTCGCGCATGCGCGAACAGACGTAGACAATTTCAATACTGATGTAAGTGGTGATATTTGTTGTTGTATAGAATGATGATAGAAGGTAATGTTCTTAAATACAAGTTTGCGAGTCATGCTGTTTAAGAGTAGCTAGAGGACAAATGGGATAACGGCAAAGTGTTGAACTGGGAGGATAGGGGTTGCAATGGGGTACAAGTGTTGTCTTGTTAGTGTACCTGGATAAATTATATGTGGCTAGCCATAACAACAAAGACTGCCACATATTAATTTTTGGGGGGAACACGTTCCATAGATTGCGAAGTAGACAGGTGCCTTGGAGATGAGGATACAAGAAATGTATCTAGAAGTGTCTAGTACACTGTGGTACAGTGGGTATTCTAGACTCTCAACTAGTCCTTAATTCTAAACATTACATAAAAACGTTTTCGGAATTTCCAAATGTTACTGACCCAAGAGGAATTGTGGGTGTACATTCTAATGCCAACCAGTGACAAACATGGACATAAAATGTAAGTATTATGAAACAGCAGATAAACCTCAGACATGTCCAGTGTTAAATCAAGAGAATGTGATGTAAAGAGTAACTAACCCAGACAAGATCTTGGGTGTACATTCTAGTGCCATCAAATGGCAAGCATGTTCATACATTACATATCAACAGAGGGTACTTGTGCAAGTTGAAACATAGAGATGGTATGATGTACAAACTTTCCTGAAGTGGAAAATTGGTGTTAGCGGTCTAACCGATAGGGTACAACAGTTGTTTGCTGTATGGGTGATGGAACTCCATGGTGACATAATGTTATGTAAAGAAAGGGATCTAACGTGATTCAAGTATCTCAAGTGTAAAATAGTTTATAGAAATGGCCCTAAATAGTAATCCTCATTGATCCCAAGGGGGGGTCATAGCGTCCAGTTTGTTTATCCAAAAGAGTTCTCTTTGTGCCAGGAGTTTTGGAAGGTTACCACCTCTGCTTAGTGGTCGTAAAACTTCTAATACCACACATCTCATTTGTGATACATTATGTTTTTTATCTCTGAAGTGTCTGTAGGCTGGGGATTTGCAGTTTTTCATCCTGATACAGGATTTGTGCTCTGTCCACCTGTCTTTCACTTTCCTGTTCGTCTTACCAACATAGTATATGCCACATGGGCAACGGATGGCATAAATGACATTTTTCGTGTCACATGTTGCAAAATTTCTTAGCATGATCATTTTGCCATTGTGGGGATGTCGGATGTTGTCGCCTTTTATCATGTTGTTGCAATGTTGGCAGTGTAAACAGGCAAAGGTGCCTGTTTTTTGTTTGCTGAGAGTCATCTGGGGTGATGGTTTGGGTTTTTCTGCTTTTATCAATTGATCATTCAAGTTCTTTCCTCTTTTGTAAGCCATCATGGGTGGGTCCGGGAATAATTCAGTGAGCGTGCTGTCAGATTTTATTAAGTCCTAATTTTTGTATATTATTCTTTTGATCTGGAAACTTTGACTTGAGTATTGTAATGTGTGGATTAACCCTTTTTCCTTTCTTTTGGGATGTCCTTCCTGTAATGTGTTTCTTTCTTGGGTTTCCATGCGTATTATCGCTCTGTCAACTACTTCAGGTGGAAATCCTCTGTCGAGGAACCTTTTCTTCATTGTGATGTATTCTTCATGAAGTATGTCTGTTTCTGAAGTTATTCTCTTCAGCCTTAGTAGCTGACTGTATGGTAGATTTTCCTTCAGATGTTTGGGATGGTGACTTGTATGATGAAGACAGCTATTCACATCCGTAGGTTTTCTATATATTTTCACTTTCACAGTGGTCCCTGTTAATTCCACAGTGACATTCAAAAAGTTCACGTGTGGCTTGCCAATTTCAATAGTAAATCCTATTTTCGGATTACATGTGTTAAGAAAGTTCCAAAAATGTAGCAGTTCTGTTTCAGTGCCCATCCATATCCCCAAAATGTCATCGATGTATCTCTGCCAGCATTTACTCTTGTTCTTCCAAAGTGGATTATCCAATACGTGGGTTTTTTCATAATGATACATAAACATTTTCGCATAGGATGGGGCCACAGAGGACCCCATGAAAGTTCCAGAAATCTGTAGGTAGAATTGGCCATTGTGTCTAAAGTAATTATTGTAAAGGATGATGTTAAGTAATTCCAATGCAAAGATTTTTTGAATATCAACTTGTCCATGTGTTAATAAGAACCATTCTAGGGCCTCAATGCCTTCAGAGTGTGGGATGGAAGTATATAAACTGTTGACGTCCATAGTGAACAGTATCAATTTGTCCTCTGTAAATTGTAATGTTTGTAGAATTTTCAAAAAGTGAGTTGTGTCTTTAAGGTAGGTTGTTGTAGCTTGTACCATTGGTTGAAGTGCTGTGTCAAGGTTTATGGCAAGAGGTTGGAAAATGCTATCCGTTCCAGCAACAATAGGACGAAATGGTGGATCCTGAAGGTTTTTGTGTATCTTAGGCAAGCCATAAAATACTGGGGTTATTGGATATTTCTGGATCAAATAATATGCTGTTTGTTCTGATATCCAATCCATTGTTAGTGCTTTGTCCACAGTAGTTTTGATGATATTTGTAATCCCAAGGATCGGATCACTATCTAGTGGTGTATAAGTCCGAGTGCCTTTCAAAAGTTTGGAACAGCCGAGATCATAAAGGGTTGTGTCCATCAAAACCAGGGCACCACCTTTATCAGCTTGTTTTAAAGTTAGGCTACTGTCTTCAGCCAGTTGTTTGATGAGTTTCAATTGGTGTTTACAAATATTCTGTTTTTTAGTTGGAAAGTATTTCAGTCTTTTGAGGTCTTTGGTAGTTTTTTGTTTAAATAGATTGATTAATGGGTGATTAACCTGCGGATAAAAGTTGCTTTTGTTTTTCATTTCTAGGTATCTAGATTTAGTAGTGTGCCCAGCTGCCGAAAGAGGGTGGCCGGTATGTAATAGTGGACGTTTTGGAAAAAGTACAGGAAACGTGGTAGTACTATCATTTTAGCGATGGCCACTCGGCCCATCATTGATAGTGGAAGCCTGGTGCAGAACCTCGTTGATTTCATAAGCCTCTGTATTGCCGCCAGAGTGTTGCCTTCGTGTGTCTGTTCGGGGGCGTGCCAAATATTGATACCCAGACACCTAAATGTATGCTGTTCCCAACCTATCCCAACTTCTGAGAGTGCCGAAGATTGGATCCCTGCCAGTCCTGTCAGTGGGAATATGCAAGACTTCTCTGGATTGAATGGTATCCCTGATACTCTAGTGAAATTTCTTAGTACCTCTAGGATTGTGGGCGTATTAAGTTGTGGGTCCCTTAAGTAGAGTAAGATATCATAGGCATACAGCGAGATCACGTGATATCGGCCCCCAATATGTATGCCTGTGTAAAAAAATTGTTTCCTAAAAAATATTGCCAGAGGTTCCAGCCCCAGTATGTTTAACATTGGGGAGAGGGGACATCCCTGCCTGGTGCCTCTCTGTATATCACATGGAGCGTACACCGTCCTTCCTGTTTTTACCCTCGCCCTCGGTGTATTGTAGAGAATCTCAACCCAGTGAATGAAGTAGCCACCCAGGCCGAATTGTTCCAGGGTGGCTAGGAGCCACTCCCAGTATATGGAGTCAAATGCTTTAATGGCGTCTAGGGAAATTACAGCATAGGGTTCATGTGAGCCTGTTGTGTGTGCTATAATATGTTGTAGCCTGCTTAGGTTTGCTGTTGTCCTACGACACGGAACAAATCCATTTTGATCCTCATGTACTAGGGCCCCAATAACCTTGGATAATCTGTTGGCGAGTATAGTAGTGAGGATTTTTATGTCATAATTAACTATGGCTATAGGTCTATAAGAACCACACTCGGTGGTTGGTTTCCCGTGCTTGGGTATGGGGATCACTAGGGTCTTATTCATACTGCTCCCCGATTTCGAAGGCTTCTTTATAAACTTTGTGTAGAGTTGGGGCTAGCAGCGAACATTTTGTAGAAGTCCGGGGGTAGCCCGTCACTTCCAGGGGTTTTGCCAGCAGATAGCGCTTTAACCGCCTCGTGTATGTCTTCTATTGTGAGCTACTGATTCAGTGTTTCCCTATGGGTAACTTCTAGTGTGGGGAGGCCTATCACGTCCAGCGTATCGTAGATGTCGTCTTGGGGAATGATGGTATCGTGGCTGTGAAGGTGTGAGTAGAAGTCTTTAAATGCCCCGTTAATCACTTTTTGCGTAGTGTGTGTAGTGCCCGTCTGATCTTGGATTTCGAGAATTGGGGTTTTCGGGTTCTCTTTTTTGCACAGCCATGAGAGTAGCCTGCCTGGTTTGTCTCCTTCCGAGTGGGTCCTGGTGGTTTTTGTGGCATAGTCAAATTTGGCTAGTCTGGTCCAGGCTTCTTGGCAATTTTTCCTTATTGTGGCCATTTCTCTTTCAAGTTCTTTGGATTTGTCGGGTGTGGCTTCCAGTCATCTGATCTTCTCCTCATCCCTCTCTAGTTCTTCTTTGAGCGTTCTCCGGATCCCGCCGGAACTGGCTATGACCTCGCCCCTCACTACAACTTCAGGGTTTCCCAGATGGTTCCCCATCTGCTCACACTTCCTAAGTTGTTGTCCGTGTTTTCCACTATTTTGTCGTGGAGCTCCTCTTTAAACGCCCCGTCCGTTAGGGCGTCCGTTGGCATCTGCCACATTGGTATGGGAGTCCTAGGGCCTTTCGGTTTCCATACATTAAGGAGCGACAAAGTGGTTGGTTATGGTTATGCCTAGGTAGGAGGCAGATTATATTTGAGGGAGGTGTGCTTTATCTATCAGTAGGTAATCTATATAAGTATAAACCTCATGTGGGGATGAGTAGTATGAGAATTTCCTACCTTCAGGATGCAGGTCCCTCCACACCTCCGACAGGTCTAGTTCTTGTATAGTTCTCTGTAGGGTGGAGGAAATTTGGTTGGTTGGTAGCATTGGAGGAGCGGAACTGTCGGGAGCGGGATCATTGACACAGTTGAAGTCGCCTCCCCATATGAAAAAGCAGTTTCTGTAGGGGGCTAGCTTTGATTGGAGTTTGGTGAGGTATGCTGCAGTTCCACAATTGGGGAGGTATGTGTTGACCAAGAACACCTCCCTCTGTTCGATACATCCACGAAGTATGAGGTACCTGCCCTCAGGGTCTACCTCCTTTGACCAGAGTTTGAAAGGTACATTGCTACTTATCCATGTGTGGACTCCTCTGGCGTATTTGGAGTATGTTGTTCCAAAACCCTGTCCACCCCACCAGTCTGGGATATGAGAATCAACCTCCGCAGTGAGATGTGTTTCCTGAAGCATCGCGATGGAAACATGTTTACTTCTCAGGAAGGACTTTATCCTGTTTCTGCACATGTAGGACCCCATTCCCCCGACGTTCCACGTCAATATGATTGTGTTGAGGACTATTGGACCCTTTGACCTTTAAGAACAAATAAAACAAACCAAAGATGTCCAAGTGGACCAACTGCACCCAGCAGTCGTGCAGTTTACTGCTTTGCTCGGGTGCCCCTGCTCCGTCAAGGCCTTTCCCAGTCATCTTGAGCGTGTGAAGTGCGTCAGCAGCGTGCCGTTGCAAGTCTGTTCGCTGGGGGGTGTTTTGCATCAGATTGGTGGGCTGACTCCCTCCCGCCTGTGTTGTGCAAACCATGGCTTGCTTGTGTGGTCCGTTTGTTGTTGGGTGAACCTGTCCCGTAGACATGGCAGTCGAGTCACAGTGTCTTCTCCTCGCCGTCCACCAGGTTATTATGCTCTAGCCACATAGTTGCCACCGCTGGTGATTTCAGAAAGATTGCTCTGCCTTTGCATATTATCTTGAGCCTCGAAGGATACATTAGGATGTATTTGAAGTTTAGCTGGTGCAGTCTGGCCTTAATTGGGACGAAAGAATTCCTTGCCCGTTGTACTAAGGGCGTGTAGTTGGGGTAGATGGTGATCTTGGCATTGCCTCTTCTGATTTCCTCACCTTCTCGAAAGAAGCACAAAATAATTTCCCTGTCTTGGAAATTCAGAATTTTGGCTGTCATGGGACGTGGGTAGGATCCGGGTGGTGGCTTCTTCTGCAGGGTCTGATGCACTCGCTTGACCGCAAAACCCTGCGAAAGGTGGGCAGCGCCTATTTCTTGTTGTAGGAGAGTTTCTATGAAGTTGGTGGGGTTGGGGCCTTCCATTCCCTCGGGATTTCCAAGTAGGTGCATGTTGTTGCGTCTAGAGCGCCCCTCGGTATCTTCAGCTCTTCCTTCCAAGAATTTGTTGCGCTTCTCAAGTTCTTGGACTCTTCCTAATATGTCTTTGAGGGACTCAGCTGGCTCCTTCTGCGCTGTCTCCATGGTGGACACGCGGTCTGTGAGGTTGTGTAGGTCTTGTCGCAGCAACATCATGTCTGCTTTTACCTCCCCGATTTTAGTGTCTACGAAGGAGCGTAGCCTGCTGATGGCCTCCAAGATTTGGTTGTCCTTATCTTTCTCCACAGGTGCTGTAGGACCCGGGTTGGGTTCCTTAGCTTGTTGGTCCAGGTCTTTAGGTTTGCCCACCGTGAAGGACTCCATAATGGTGTTCTTAGTCTTGCCCTTGGTATTCGGCATAGTTACTTAAGGAGCACTGGCTCGACTGCGGGGTGGGCCAATCTCCTTGACACCTGCGGTCCGGTTGAGGGTCCAGTCTCCGATCATGGGTCACAGGTGGTTGCTGTGGAGAAGGCTCTTGTGTGTGGTGGCGGGTTGGCTCTGGGTTCTCCTGGAGGCTGAGTCGGGGGGCAGTTTGTGGATGGGCAGTGACTGCGGGTTGGTTTCGTTTCCGCAATATGGCGTGGTGCTTCGACTCTTGTGCAGGGAGCTTGTTATGGCGTTTCTGCGCTTTCCAATTCAGTGTGTGCCCCAAGAGAAGGGAGGTAACCTTCAGGGGGTATGATGTGTCCTCGCTTGGTGCGGCAGGGGATCGTTGGTGGGGGCGGAGCTCCACAGCCTATGTATTGGACTGCAGCGTGTGTCGTTCTGTAGGTCTGGGCTGTGGTCTTTGTCTGGTCGCAGGGGCCTGCTGGTTACTGTAGAGGCTTAGCGGCGGGGGTCCAGGTGGCCCGAGGACCGCCGTGTCCCAGGTACATGCAGCTTAACAATAAGGCACCTCGGATTAGGTGTGCCTCTGATGGAGGCACCAAGCAAAAGCCAGCGGTAAGGGTAGCGGACCACTAGGACCAGATGGCACCACACGACAATGCAGAGTTCCTTAGTGACTGTTAAAATACAGGAATAGTCAGTATGCATAGGAGTTTGCCAAAACCTGCTATTGTATATGAGGTTGCAGGGTGCCCACCTCAGGTTGTGCCAGGTGCGCTTTGTGTGCGCAGACTTCTTTGTTGCTGTGACTCCCTATGTTGGTGTGGGGAATGTTAATGGGAGCAGGCAGTAGCGTGGAGCCTGTGACAGTTCTGTGGCTCCGGAGTGGCGAACGAGCAGCTCCTGTAGAGGCACTCGGGCCAGATGACAGGTGAGCGAGGCTGCAAGCCTGGTCTGACTGGCGGAGCAGGTCTGCTGTAGGTTGCCCACGGTCCCAGAGGCGAGGGGCCGCTTTGTTGGGCTGTCCGATGAGGAGGTCTAGTGCCCGCGAGGAGGGGAGGCAGCCGGTGTTGCTGCCGGGGCACTCCGGATGGGTGAGGGGCCGGCCCCGACAGTATGCGCAGGTCTTCCAGGGGTGCTGATGCGCAACCCCACTCAGCGCACTTGGGCCTTGCCGAGAGCCTGCACCTGTCCGGGCCCTCGGCCCCTACTACCCCCACACGCCGGGTGCTGTCAGCAAGCCCCGGGCAGGTGGTGCCACGGGGACCCAAGAGGGCAAGGGGGTGCCAGTACAGAGATTTCGGGGTCGGGACACGTACCCCACTGTGGCCTCCCGCTCTGGGACGCAGGGTGCTGCTGTGCTCTCGTTGCGGCCCCTCCTCCCTCCAGGGCTCAGCATCGGACCACGGCTGCCATCTTTGGTCTCAGAAGGGCCAGATTTCGGAGGTTGCATTCTTGAGGAGCCGGCTCCGATTTCCTCCCAACGTTGCGGTCGGGGGTGCAGGATCGGTTGCTTCGGATGGGCATATAATTATATATGCTGTAGAGTCGGGTTGGCCATGATTGAGGATCGATGACAGGATCTAGGCAGGAGCTCGGGAAGGACACGTCCTTAGTCCATGGACCCAAGCAACGCCCCCTTCAAAGGTCCCCTTGTCTAATGCTGTCAAATGGTTGCTTACGCACCCAAGCCTCCTCCTCACCTGGTCCTTCGGATGATCTGTCCATGGGGTTCTATGTTGTCGTCTTACAGGGCTTCCAGGTGTCCCGTGTCTTCCTTTCCTTATTCTTTCTATCCTTTTTGTAATGCAAGTAGGGTCTGGCTCCCTCGGAGGCCACCTTGACAGGAATTGGTACCTGCCTTTGGGGAACCCCGAGGAGCCAAACCCCAAAAACCAGGGAAAAGGCCTGTTGACAACAAAAAACCCTAGAGGTCCAATTGTCTTTTCAGGTATTAAACATCCTTTGGTAAGTATGGAGGATAGTAGGACTCTTGAAGGAACAGATGTTACCAGTTCGTATATGCTCAAAACAGGAAAGGGGGTTGTAGTCGAGGAATGCCGACAGAAGAGGTATTAAGCAGGGCAAGAACAAGGGACAACACAAGAAAAGTAATACACGGCGGAGTACGAAACAGCAGCGCTGGAGTCACAGGGACAGGTACAACACGCCGAGCTGTGGGCGTGGCTTGGATATATACCCACGGTGGCCATCTTGGATGAGGACTATACAGTCACTTCAGTTTCTCCCAATGGAACTAGTGTTTCCAGGCATGCCATACCTTCCAACTGCTCTTCTGACTAGGCAGTTTGTGGAATGGAGATTGGAGAGCGAAGGCTGCAGGTAAGCTCCAAGAATGCTTTGAAGCCAGAGTAGCGGGGAACAATGAACTGCAAGATAGTTTGCTCTGCAGAAAATAAGTAGAGAAATATTGCTGTTCTGAAAAGGGAGCCGGAAAGGAAATAGGTGTGTAAAGACAGCACCAGACCAAAAGAATAAGGAATAGCTAGAACAAGGAATAAATAGAGGCAGAACAGTAGGAATAGCAAAGGAGGAAACGCGTTAGCGCCTGCGAATTACAGCCCAAGACAACAGAGCAAAACGAGCTAGAGAAACAGCTGAGCGGAGCCGACAGACTGAGTAAGCGAGGCAACAGGAGGTACGGCACGTAAAGCCGACAGAGGAGGATGCGAGATAATGGGAGGAACAGCAGAGGAATGCCGACAGAAGAGGTATTAAGCAGGGCAAGAACAAGGGACAACACAAGAAAAGTAATACACGGCGGAGTACGAAACAGCAGCGCTGGAGTCACAGGGACAGGTACAACACGCCGAGCTGTGGGCGTGGCTTGGATATATACCCACGGCGGCCATCTTGGATGAGGACTATACAGTCACTTCAGTTTCTCCCAATGGAACTAGTGTTTCCAGGCATGCCATACCTTCCAAAGGCGAATCCTGACAAATGCGAACTAGCCTACTCGCATTGAAGCATCTATTTTCCATTAGAGGAACGGCTCTCCAACCTGGAGAGGCAGAAAGGTCCCCCGTCTAATGCGAACAAGCCAACTTGCTCTGAAGCATATATTTCCCGTTAGAGAAACGGCCCTCCGACTTGGAGAGGCAGAAAGGTCCCCTATACTAATGCGAACTAGCCTACTCGCACTGAAGCATCTATTTCCCATTAGAGAAATGGCCCTCTGAGCTGGAGAGGCAGAAAGCTCCCCTTGTCTAAAGCGAACTAGCTTACTCACAGTGAAGCATCTATTTCCCATTAGAGAAACGACCCTCCGACCTGGAGAGGCAGGAATGTCCTCTCGTCTAATGGGAACTAGCCTACTCACAGTGAAGCATCTATTTCCCATAAGAGAAATGGCCCTCTGACCTGGAGAGGCAGAAAGGTCCTCTTGTTTAATGGGAACTAGCCTACTCAGAGTGAAGCATCTATTTCCCATTACAGAAACAGCCCTCCAACCTGGAGAGGCAGAAAGGTCCCCTCGTCTAATGGGAACTAGTCTATTCACCTGAAGCTTCTATTTCCTATTAGAGAAATGGCCCTCCGACCTGGAGAGGCAGAAAAGTCCCCGTGTCTAATGGGAACTAGCCTACTCACACTGAAGTATCTATTTCCCATTAGAGAAACGGCCCTCTGTCCTAGAGAGGCAGAAAGTTCCCCTCATCTAATGGGAACTAGTCTACTCACACTGAAGCATCTATTTTCCATTTTAGAAATGGCTTTCCAACCTGGAGAGGCTGAATGGTCCTCTCGTCTAATGGGAACTAGCCTACTCTCAGTGAAGCATCTATTTCCCATTAGAGAAACGGCCCTCCAACCTGGAGAGCCAGAAAGGTCCTCTCGTCTAATGGGAACTAGCCTACTCCCACTGAAGCATCTATTTCCTATTAGAGAAACGGCCCACCAACCTGGAGTGGCAGAAAGGTCCTCTCGTCTAATGGGAATTAGCCTACTCACACTGAAAGATCTATTTCCCATTAGAGAAATGGCCCTCCAACCTGGAGAGGCAGAAAGGTCCCCTCGTCTAATGGGAACTAGCCTACTCACACTGAAGCATCTATTTCCCATTAAAGAAACGGGCAGAAAGGTCCCCTTGTCTAATGGGAACTAGCCTACTCAAAATGAAGCATCTATGTCCCATTAGAGAAACGGCTCTCCAACCCGGAGAGGCATGCAGATAGGTCCTCTTGTCTAATGGGAACTAGCCTTCTCAGTGAGAATAATTTAAACCCCATTATTATGCAGGACATGACCACTAGGGGTAAAAAGTGCAATTTCTCTAATGGGAACTAGCCTTCTCAGGGAGAGTAATCTAAACCCCATTATTATGCAGGACCTGACCACTAGGGGAGCAAAAAGGGCCCTTTCTCTAATGGGAACTAGCCTTCTCAGTGAGAGTAATCCAAAACCCATTATAATGCCATACTTATCCACTAGAGGCAAAAAGGGCAAATTCTCTAATGGGGACTAGCCTACTCAGAATGAAGCAGCTATTTCCTATCTGAGAAATGGCCCTCGCAACCAAAGGTCCGTTTCTCAGATGTGAACTAGTATCAACCATTATAGTGTGTACTCCATCTGAGAAACAGACCCTAGCCACTTGCTGCCTCCTCCTAATCACGTCTGTATTACGTTACGTGCTTACTCATCAACTTCCAAAACGTTAGTGTTCTGTGTGCAGTCTCAGTCTATTCTGCACCTCTTAGTATCAGGTTTTGGACCTGCCATGGCAGGGATATGATGAACGAGGGATTGAGAAAGAGGGCGGATAATACGCATTACCTAGAAAGGAAAACGAAAATGTGTACTTCCTGTGCTTGCACCCATTATATATCATAGACACCGAACTTCGCAGCAAGCTTCTTGAACATGAACATGAGAATAGGCGCCGAGTGGGGGGCAATTGTCCCTTAGCTCTTTAGCAGCTGGGTTAGGAACCTCACTTTGCAGCTGTACAGATGCTTAATAATTTTAATTCTCTAGTCCTAGATCCTAAGTGATCTGTGTGCTGTGTCATGGTTGTAGTTTACATTGTAATTGGTCTAAAGTAATATGCATGAACTGCATTTAACACAGTAATTTTGAGCAGTATAAGGGATCCACAGCCGATTGTGTTTGTTTAATAAATGTTGAGTGACGGTCCAAACCAGAAAGGTGCAAAGGTAGCTCAGCATGTTGAGTAACCTTTGTTCAAATTTGATATGTTGAGTGTTGCCTGTCCTTTCCTGGTGCTATAAAATGCACCGTTTTCGATTTGGGTGAAGCCCAAACTAACTAGGGCTGGAAAATCATCCGCTGTATGGAATGGAAGCTCCACAGGGAAGCTCAGCCTCCATTGTCCCCACCACCATTCTTCGGTCCATTATTGCACGTTGTGCCGGGGGCGGGGTGGGGAGGAGTGAGGCATCTGAAAAACGATGGCTGGGGGACCTCTTACCTACAGCTGTGAAAAACGGCATGTATATGTTCATAGTAAAAAGGCATTGATCTGGTGTAGTCCTAGGATTTAAAATGCAAAAGGGCACTTGCAAAATGGTAAACACGTTCTTTGGGTCACAAGCAGTTTCAGTTGGTGAGGCTTTTTAAAAAAAATCTCAGCTGCACATATATGATCACAAAATCCATGTATCACAAGGAATGAGAAGAGTGAATTCAGTGCAACCTAGATAAGGGACCTCTGTAGACTTTTTTTAAAAAAATGTTTGTCCAACTTCCTGAGAATGGCCTCATAAGCATTGAGAAACTCTTCACTGCTAAATCCTCCTTCCGCTTCGCAGGATGGTGGCTGCTGCAGCTCTGGCAAGCTTTTCAAGATTCTTCTCCCTTCATATCCAAGGCTGTGCATGAGCAAAGACAACGCCTTTCAATACTGGGCCATGCATTGCCAGTATACATTCTTAGAAGTCTTCCTTCCTCGTCCCCCATTACACGGAGGGTCCCCCTGGATTGGGAAAAAATGTGGGGGTAGGCTGTTCATGATGCACTCTCTCACTTATCCACTTGTCGAGCAATCTTAGAGTAAGAGACCACAGCACAGCTCGTGATGTTTCCACCCTCTCCGAGCTCGAGACTGCAGTACAGTTTGTTAGCCTTCCACACTCCTGTTCAACTTTTTCCATGCAAATCTTTCACCTCAAACAGAGTGTAGAAGTGGCTGACAGTCAGTCACACAGGAGTGTTGTCCCTAGCTTTACCGTTGCCTAGCAATGCCGCAACCATGCAGGCACACAACATGCAGCAGTGGGTGCCTGACTCTAGTGTCATGCTCACTGTGTACAGCTCCGTTATCATGCTCTGGTGGACAATGGTGCAGGGGCTCAGGCCCCAAACTTGGAGCTGTTGGGGTAGACATTTTAGGTCCCAACACAGGAAAGAGGTTCACACGATGTAAACTGTACCAGTCCGTGGTGAGGCTGGGTTAGAGATGATGTTGCAACTAAATATATGTTCAATGTAGTTAGAAGAATTTAAATTAATGTTACTTTGTGTTTTAGTTTGATACATTTTAGAGTCACAGTAGGCAGTAACATGAGTAGCAGTAGCATGGATACGATGTATTGTGCAATGTACAATTTGTAGCAATGCGAAGTATGTATTGGGGAATTTTAAGCATGTGATAGAGGAGTTCATTGAAGGGGAAACGAACATGGGAAATATGGGTTCATTGTGGGTAAATGGAGACGTCGCAGAATGCAGGTGTCACCTACTTGAGTTGTGGTATGCTGCAGAATCCCTGGATTCGCAGAAATGTGTTTTTGCCTGGCTTGGAAAGGTCATGGAAGGTGGTAGGAAGCGAACCGCATATGGGCAGATGTGAGAACATCACAAAGGCTGAAGGCGAGAGCATAATGGAAAGAGATTTGTTAGATTTGTATGGCCTGAGTAGGTTCTTAGATGCAAAGTGTCATTTCCCTGGGAGCATGAAGGCATGTTTTTTGATTACCAGAAAGGTCCGGTTACATGAAGGGTTAAATTGAGAGCTGATGGTCTATGGGCTCTAAGGGAAATAAGAAGAATGTATGGCAGTCACAAATAGGATTACGTGAAGGAATGCAGGGAAAATAGTATGGGACGCCGGCGCATCTTAGAGGATAAGGATTTTCTTCTGCTTCAAGGGAGTGTTTATTTATTTCTCTCCCTCTCCTTGCTTTGAAGTGGTTATGGGAAGCCTTGCACAATCCCCATCTGGGTTAATGGGTTTCTGTCACATTGTCTGAAAAATAAACTGAATTATTCATGAAAGATAAATGTATTATGTGGAGTACGTCATAACTGATTATTAAAGAAGATAACATGTCAAAGGGATTATACTTTGTGGATGTGTCCAATGGTGTTTTAAAGCTAGAGGGATTAAATTACTTTGTATTAGAGAGAGTTGGCCAATTGAGGTTTTGGCGATGAATCTGTAACAAAATATTTGTGATTATCTAAATTGTCTCACTGTATATGTAAGCTGAAATCTTGTAATTCGGAGAGAATCGGGTTAGTTTTCAGCTACAAGGAACTGACTAGCCCTCCCGATCGTTAGCATGTATTATCCTGTAATAAGTGTGCTTTTCTGACAACGTGCATCAATTTCTTTGTGGAAGCCATTCTTTCGCATTGAAATCTTTGCAATGCCTTACATTGCACAGTGGGGCACACGTGGCCCTTGGCGTGTCGCTACAACCTGCTGTGCCCAGAAATCAGTGAATCCATCTTTCCAACAACACAATCCTTGGCAAGGAGTGCAGGCCTTTCCATGCCATACTTAGCCAAATTGCTGCTCCAGTGCAGGGGCAGCAACAGTGGTGCATGCATCCTCCTGTGGACAGGCAGGCCTTCACTTGCCCGACAGGCAAGGCCAACACAAAACAGGTCTGGCACGCTCAAAGTCCCTTTCACCAGTCGGAGGCCTCGACTAGCTTGTCGCCAGTATTATACAGGTACAGACTCCAATGTGGGTTGTTACTGCTTTATTAACAGGTTGTACAAGTTACAGTAGGCTCCTTAATTACAAGGCCCCCAAACAGGCACTCCCACACCAACACTGCTCCTTCTCCAACTGCTCTCCTTTTTTCATCATAACAACCCCCCAGCATTCCAATGAAGGCATCAATTCTAATTTAACGTCCTGGCCAGAGAACTGTGTACATATAATGAGTAGGAAGTAAACACCTTATCAGCCGCTATACATATTACACATAGGTTTTACCTTAACTTTAAGTTGGCAACCACCACAGATAACATATGCAAGCTGCTTTCTACATTACACGTTTTTCTCTTTCCCTTGAACGTTAATACATGCACCAAACATTATACGTTTAAGAGTAAAGCAAGTTTTACATAATACATTTTAGTTTCTTAAAATAGCAAAGTAAATAAGTTAATGTACATATGTAAAGCATGATTAGAAAATAAGTATTGTATTTATTGCATGCTCCCCCAAATTTCTGTTTTTATTTCAGAAAACATTAATAATATGTTTTTTACCAAAATGTCCAGAAACATTACAGCACTAGTAAAAAGTTATAAAATTAAAATTTGGTTCTGTAGATTAACATGAAAAAATGCAATATATGCCAGAACACCAACAGTACACAGGCACAGTTTGCAACACATTTTCATGGTTCCTGGGCTACAATATATGTCAGCATTGCGGCATGTAAAAAATACTTTTCATGGACAATTACATTTTTATTTGTACATTCATCCTAATGGCCTTTGCCTACAAAAATGAATGCATAAAATGAGAGTAAAATGTTCTAATTAAAAAAAATTTAAAAACAATTTTGCCCACAAAGACAGCAATCTAGAAATGTTGGCAATAGTATCCAGCGCTGGCATCATATTACACTGCTAGTTGATGCATGCTAGCCTGTGTAGACTTAGCTTTGTGGTTTAGTGCCTTGGGGGCCCAAAACTATATTTTATTTATTTATTGGGTATGTATAATGCACCTATACACAATGTGTATCTCCCTTTAGCATTTTGTTAATCTCCGGGCAACTTGGTTGGACCTCTTTTATATCTTAATAAGGTGACTTCTTTCAAATGTTTATGGCTTCATACAGGAAAAATTGATCACTCAAGAGGATTGTTGTAATTTCCCTATAACTGCAAATTTAAGACTGCTTCATTATGTGGCTCAGGTGTTTGATATGATATGATATGATATATGTCATTTGTAACACACCTGTACACAAGTGTTTCAATTGGAAGCCAATATGTAGGCCAGAAAAAGAAGATAATAAAACAGATTTCATTGTTGGCTTTGACTTCTGTTGCATATGTCAGGTTGCTTCAACTTTTTCTTGTGGGCTTTGGTATTCACCAGATTATATCTTGCAAAGGCAAAGCCCTGAGTATGCTCAATGGAGCAAGCTTGTTTTTATATATATATAGCTTGATTTCCTTAGTTAGTTTAGTTTAAGGGGTAGAAATACGTTTGCATACAGGACAGTAGACATTTTACTTTACAAGACATCCTGACTGAGACCTTAGTGTTTAGAAACAGGACAAGATTAGTTTTCCTTTTCTTTACTTTTATATAAATAAAGGTCTTTGCCATCAAGCATGACACCACTTTGTCAGACTCTTACTTGTGCACCCTTACAGTGTTCATGTCAATATCATGGAATCACCACATACAATATTGATGTAACATTTCTCCTGCCAGTCCTGGGGGCATCTGGAGTGACATGCACCATCATGTCTGTCATATTGTTTATAGAAATGTTAAATAGAAAAGGGCCAACGGGCACTCCTGTTTAATCCCTGATGAAATAATGAATCTCCTGGTGCGCTCACCATGTGGTGCATATCTCAAATCGTCCATTGAATTGGTGTATAGTTCTTTTGAGATCTTCAGAACATGAGGGTTCATGGTGAACTGGAGCAATCTTGCCTATTCTCAGTTGACCAGGTTGAAGGCAGAGGAATAATAAAGACAGCATAAAGGGCCAATTTTATGTCTGAAGTGTATTTTTGGCCAGATACTGTAGAATGAACACTTGCGTCATAGTTGCTTTAAAGCTGAAAGTCCCTGGCGGGAACCTCCTTGTAAAGGTGCCATAATAAATATTACCCCGCTATAGCACAGGGAGTCTTGATTCTATTAAAGACACAGAGGCGAGCATTATGCTTAAACTTCTGTTATGCTACTCATCACATCAGATTTAAATCTTAAAACATTTCCTTTAAAAAAATAAAATCTAAAACACAAACAAAAGCCTTACGCACTACAACTCCCATGAAGACATGGGCCTCTGGTAGTCAATCAGTCCAACTTCCTCCCTTGGGCTCCACCAGTCACTTCCTGCCCGCATCCTTTCCTCTTCTTTTTAATGTCCTCCAACTGGCATCCGGTAAACCTTTAAACTGAAACAATCTCGTTGTCAAACTGTAGTCTCAGAACTGGACTCCTCTGCCCACTGGCTCCCTGATCTCCCAAATGAAAACAATCATCCCTGGGCGTGTAATTTACCGCTGCTCAGCCTTGCTTCTGGTCTTCCCCTGCCAGGCATGAGAACATATTAGGGTGGGAATCAAGTCACAAAGTACAACAACAACAGCTATCCAATTTTATCACAATATGACACCTATTGTACTTGCACTACTGAGTGGGATAATGCTTGCCTCTGTGTCTTTAATAGAAGCGAGACTCCCTACTTTATAGCAGGGGTCCACTTTATTCTATGTCAAGACCGGAGGTGAGCATTATACTTGTTCAATTCTATGCACTACTGATGCTGCTATATTCGCAATCGGCTTAAGATAAAAGATCCTAAAAGTAGCGACACTGGACCAGGCTGCGGCTTTCAAAATGTCCTGGAGGCTAGCTCCCACGCTTAAGGCTCTGGACGCCATGGCGCCTCTCACTGAGTGCACCATAAAAAGAGTGACATCTATGCCCACCCGGATCATGATCTTTCGCACCCATATGGCTATGATCGCTGCTGCTATCGCTTTAACCGGTTATGAGCGGTTGAGACATGCCTTGCGGCCTCATCTCGCTTGTCCTAGCCTCATATTCTTTGATACAGTTAGCCACACATCATTTTGGCTGTTTTTGAAAAAAATATGGGTAAGAGATAGTTGCTGAGAGGCACTTTGTCCGCTTCGCGATTGAAAAACACACTTCGTGCGGAGCCAAAGTCTTCCCAGTGCTCTAACGTCTGCTACTCTTCTGCAGGACACTAGACACAGCAGCATAGTTAACTTTCCTGACAATTGTTGATCTGAAAGATCTCTGTTCTGCAGTCAATGCATGAGGTGCCGCAAGACTACATTGACATCCCACAGTTGAACGTATTTCAGACAGGGGGTGCACATAACCTCACTCCCGTAGTAGTCGCACCACCGCTGGATGGTCTCCTACTGGGACTCCTTCTATATGATGTGGCAGGATTACTATGATATGGTATGTTATGCAATGCTATTTTATGGTAGACAATGCTATGCTGTGTTATGCTATGCCATGTTGTGCAATGCTATGGCATGCTACATTAGGCTCTCCCATACAGTTAGGCCTCACACCCTCCATGTCACCTCCCTTTGCCTCCCTCTGCTTCCTCTACATGCAGCACCATGGACAGGCCCAAACCCCTCCTAGGGCAGAGGACACATCAGACCTTCCCTTCCGCTTATTCTCTACAAGTACAGCATTAGCCCCATACATGGGAGATAACAGTAGGGTTTCTGCGAATGCTGCTTATTCATAACACAACACGATGTGCCCGCAGAGCTGCGTCACAAGGTCACAAGTGAGATTTTGACAGTTCTTCCCAAGTGTCTGCAATATTGTGCCAAGTAACACCCCCATTATGAAAGTACTGATTGCCTAAGATATGCTATATAAACTGGCACTCAGGGGCCTGGAGGAGAGGGCCTGTAGAGAGCTCAGTGTGCCGACTGCCTGAACAGTTGTCCTGCTGTGTTCCCTGCTGATCCCCCTGTATGCTTTGTATTTGTTATATAATACAAGAAGCTTGATTTACCGCCAGTTAATGTCTGATCTCCTTATTTGCTGCAAAAGTTAAATTTGGTACTGTTAAATTTGGTATCACTTGTTGCATTGGATGTTTGAATTCTAAATTGGGTAGGTTTAACAATTTGGGTTAATGTACGTTTTACTTCTGTCACTTTGTGCAAAGAGAAGGTTTAGGTCCTCATTGCATTTTCTTATGATGCAGCATATGGCCCCTGCGTGATGTCAAGCTTAATTTCTGTTTTTTGAGCTAGAGAGACATGATGCTGTCTCTAGGTTGAGTGAGTTCAGAGTCGCTGCACTGGTGGTTTATGTGTGCCACCACATAGACACGGTTTGTATCTTGGGGGGTACAGGCATGATGTTGCATGCCCCCCAAGTTTGGACCCAGGTTTGGGGAGCTCATTACGAATCCGGCGGTAATCATGCCGGTATTACCGGCAGGTTGCCGCTGGACCGTAATGATTTACCAGTGCCTGACTTACCGGTAACACCAGGAAAGTCAGGCGCGGGTAAATTGCAATTCCCCATTCCCATAGAGTCCCGTAGGACTCTATAGGAATGGGAAACACGGACGCACCGGCATCATTAATAACGGTGCCGGTGCTTCTGTGACTGTCTGCTTGCCATGGCCGCTGTGTCCGGTAGGGGCCAACCTGTCGGGCACAGTGGCTCCGGCAGGCACACTCATAGTATGCCCGGCTGGAAACAACGGTGCCAGTAAGCTTACTGGCACCACTGTTTACAGACCGGCATGCCTAGAATGAGCCCCTGGGTGTCTATTAAGGGTACTTCCTAAGAGGAACATTTCTGGTAGATCGTTGTGCATTCCTGTGGGCTGCCGTTTCTGGCAGCCGATAGGGTTGTCTTGTGTTTTTTTCTCCACTGCCGTGTTATTCAGCTGTGGCTTGCCTGCAAAGCAATCTGGGGATCGCCGTGGTATGCCACTACCACACATATCCTTGGTCTACACTAGATGTCTTTAAAATTTCTAGCTGCAGGCCTGCCGTGTTTAGATAATTGCCTTATTGCCTTGGGGTTTCTTGTCATTGTGATTCTTTTGGGTTGATTAATTGACTTTGTGTTTATTTCTTGTGGGCACTGTCAAGATTTATTTTGCTATTTTTCACTGACATCCTGTCCATACTACAGACAACTTATTGCAACAGAAATACATACATGCTTTTCTTCCATGCACGGGGAGGCCTTGATTGACAAGAAAATTTTTCCTGCTTAACAACATTTTCCTGATTGGCCTCCCCCCTTTATTTCTTTATATGCTACAGCACTCAGATCCCTGTAGTCTATTTCTATGCTCTTATTTCAACTGAAGAGGAAATGTTAAGGGCTTCTTGGCCATTCCGCAGTTAAGTACCAAATGTGATTGCTGAGGTAAGCCAGACACGTTTCCTCTGGTCCATCTAGCTCCTGTCTCCCCTTGTGTACCACCTCTCTGGTTTGTCACCACTGGTAAATACCAATTGCTGGGAGGATGTTTGCACCACCTCTCTTGATCTACAGTATCTGCGTGCCTACCTCCCTTTGTGTCTCCCCACTCTTTGGATTTCTAGACTTAGCAATGGTCTCTGAGCTTTCCACAACAACACTTACTGCTGCAGTAGGGACTAATGCCTTCTTCATGTTTTCAACGTATGAGTCATTCACCTGCAAATGTTTAAAAGAGTGGAATTTTTTGACGCAGGTTTAAAAGGAGTTTCAGAGGCCACTTGAAGGGTTGTTTAATGCGGATCACCTTGTATTTTGCATGAGGCTTTGGCACAAAGAAAGTCTAAGGTGTCTAATGGCCATTGGTCAGCTTGTTTTGCCTGGTACAAAGTGTCTATGGACAGATTGCGTGACAGTCAGACTAGATCGCTTAGGAACTCTCAGGCTAGGTTAGTAAAGAATCAGAGCAGTACAAGTATCCCTCAAAGGCTGCCCGGCCAAACAGTAAACACACTCGCAAAACAGGCCTTTACCCAAGTGTTTCTGCAGACACTGTTAGAGGTTCCGGTTCAGAAGCACCTACAGCGCCACCTGTAGACATTTTATATGAACTAACACCATGCTCGTCTTACCTTAGGGCCCTCCTCCTTCTCCGACCCTACCTCCACCCGCCACTGCCAGCTGTCACAATCCCCCACCACCCTCCCCTTCCTCCCCCACCCCGTCTGCTTTCTCACCCTCTCCATCCACTCCTCAAGGAGACTTATCATCTTCTCCCCCTGCCCTACGTCAACTTCCAGTTCCAGCAGCCTCTACCTACACACCGCCCTGGACCTGCTCGCAGCCAAGTGCCTACTCCTCAGTCCTACAGGCGCATGTCCGACTCAATCTGCCAGAAATACATGGAGGACCTGCAGGCACTGTCTGACTCTTACGCTTTTAACTCTGTGTCTGGACAAATTACCAGGCAAGATATTCTTTTTTCACACTCATCCATGTCTGACCCATCCTCGCTACACACTGTGGATGCCTCCACATCCTCTGCTGTGGCCACCACCCTTATGCCTATGCACACCTTCCCTCAGGCAAATGCTGATGTGGAACATATGAGAATTCACACTCTCTGGAGATCCACTGACCTATACCATGTGGCACAGCAATTCCCCACATTGCCTGACAACCCCACTGCTTTCATGGAACATTTGAACACAGCGATCACCTGTTATTATCCCACAATTGGGGACCTTAAACAACTCATACGGGCTGTGCTCAAAGACACTCTGTGCAAACAGATTATGGACAAACTGCAATGGCCTTACATGCTGGCGGAAGGTGAGGTTATTACTGCTAACATTACCGCACTTACTGCCCTCATCAAAGAGAAATACCCTGTTAAAGCTGACTGGTCAAAGATCGGCACATGCAAACAAAACCAGTCAGAATCTCCCTCCTGAAATTTCAAACAATATACAGAATGTGCAAATCGGGTGGCAGGATGAATCGATTTGAAATCGAATTGAAAATGCATTGCAAGCAGCGAAACATTTCTATGACAAACTCAAACACCAGGAGCAAGATGGGGCTACCCGCCTCATGGCTTTGCAGATACAGCAGGCTAAACAAAACAATGCCTATGGGGGCCAGGGACGCCCGTTACCTCACGCCAGCTCTATGCCCAACAGACTCCGCAGTCTTTTCACCAGGCACACTAGCCACAACAGATTTTTGTACACCCATTTTTGCCTGCCCAGCAACCCCTTCCAGGGCAACCTTTCTGCAGATATTGTGAAAAGATGGGCCATCTCATCCAGGAATGTCCTACCAAACCACAGCAATATGGTCCCACTACACCTTGCAATGATTTAATTCCTCCTAACAGCTCTATTTGCTACCCAACACCACCTGCCCCTCCACATCATCCTAACGGGGGCTACCAGGACATACAGATCTCCTATTGTCCACAATGACATTGCCAGAGGGACCCTGCCATGCTGTCTGCTGCTTTGCTACCACTGGAACGGTCTGGCCCCTATCTCAAATGTGACATCCAAGGGAGGAGAGTGAACTGTTTGATTGACACTGGTGCCAGACGCTCCACGCTGCAAGCTGCTGAATTTCTAAATGTGGATGTCTCAAAGGACATTGTCAATGCTTTTAACATATCTGGCACCACTATCCCACACTCGTCATCAAATGTATTGTCTGTTTCCATTGGTACCATCACTGAACACCATGCCTTTCTGTTAAGCTCTTGCTCACCTGCAAATCTGTAAGTTATCTGCTATGCAAGATCCATTGTACCATTTATTGTTTTCCTGATGGTATTTATCTAGACTTTCCACAATCTAGGCAGGCTGAATGTTTGGTTCTCCTCCAACAGGCAACTCACCCGGAGCTTCCTACAGAGCCTCATTCACTACTCGCACCCACACAAGCTACACAGGTACAACACCTTATTGGCTTAGTGCCAGTGGCCCTCTGGGTGGCACATGCCAATGAGGTAGGACACATTCTCTCTGCTAAACCTGTTCACATCACGCTCAATCCAGAGGTGCCTCTCCCATATGTGCCCCAGTAAGCAGAGGTAGGTACCAAGCCTGTCATCTCTTCCCTTATTGATATGGGCATCCTCTACTACACCACTAGCCCGTGCAATAATCTGGTTCTCCCCATTGAGAGAAAGGGCACAAGAAAATTCTGTTTTGCTCATGATTTATGAGCACTTAATTAGGCGGTAATCCATTGACATCTGGTGGTCCCAGACCACTGACCATTCTCTCCTGTATCCTGTCCTATGCCCAGTTTTTCACTTTCATTGATCTTGCCTTTGCCTTCTTCTCTGTCCCCATCCACCAGGACTTTGCATTCACTTACAAGGGATGTCAGCTCACCTACAGGTCCATTCCAATGGACTTTATTGACTCCCCATCTCTCGTCTTCCAGGTTCTGCAGGAAGACCTCCAGGACGTCCCCTTTCCAGGGACCTTTGTAGGGGAGGTCTGTACCTCAATCGTATATGACAGGTAGGTAAATAAGGTAGTCAGGGCTTATTGCCTCCCCCTGTCCAACATTGTAAAAATCAGGAGTATTGTCTGTTTAGGTAGTTAATCTGCACTTATTCAAGGCAGCATACACATATAATTATGTTTACATTACACACAAACATTAAACACAGAATATAGATTTCTGATGTAAAGGTTAGCAAAAGATAGCTATTGCAATACAAAATTGTTGTAAGCCCCAGCTCTCAGGGACATTTACAAGTGCTAAGAACAGAGAAATGAAGTGTCTGTTCACAGAAATGGGAGTGTATTTGAACAGAAGCCAGTATGAGGTGATTTATCATTAAATGAGAGAATATACAGTATTTCCACTGTGCTGTTTTACAAGTGAACCTGGCATACTGTCAAATGTAGATAAGCAGGGCGAGACGACAGTGAACAAAAGGTACTAGAAGTCTGGAACAAATGTGTCATTCTTAGAAACTTGTTTTATTCAGTGTAATAATTGAAACATATAATATTTTGCATGGTTAAGTGAAATTTGGGAAATTACCTAGGTTTGCTAATTTGCATAAGGAGTTTTGTCAACCAGAAAAATTGGGAAATAGCAAGTCACCCTAATCACGAAATGTTTTGTTCGATAGAGACGCCAGTAGTACTTTGACCCTTTAGTAAGATGACCAATTAAAATGTGTTGAAATATAAAAGTCCACATTAGCATAAATGATTATACAACCTGTTTGCCATGGTATAAAAACCCATGATGTATGAATTATAGTGTGAGATGTTTCTTTTTGACTTTGAAGAAGAGTGAATAAATGAATGTAATCCTAGAGCTGGCTGATTTCTCCCTTCCTCTCACTCGAAGTATGTGCTGAAAGGATGGCTGGCTGCAAGAGAATTATGGCTGGGAATGAACCTTTCAACATTTGGCAACTGCGAATAGGGACTGTCTTAACAACTGCAAAGACGGCAAGAACCCATGTTCCCCTGTACTGACAGACTCTGGACATTTGCGCAAGAGACAGAAGGGTAAGGCAGTTGAGCCTATGCTTCAGGGCATTTCCCTGTGCCTGACAGGGCAGAAAGCCAGCCAGCCTTGTGGTAATGTATACGATTGTGTGGGGAATACAGATGTGAGGAATTATTTGTGTCAGTTTAAAATTATGTAAATATTCTTTAAAGTGGTTGTGTTTTTGTCATTTACCAGTGACAACTGGTTTTTATGTGTTTGTCTGTTGATAGCAACAGGGCCGTATTTTTTACCAGTGAAGATGTATAATCACCTTGCGTGGAGTACAAGAGCTAAAGAGTTCATAGTTTAGTTTAAATGAATTAGGTTGTCCCACATTAAGCTACGCCCGGCGTTTTAAGTCTTCATAGTGATTTTTCTATTTGTTAGAATTTTTGCCTAAAAATCCAACAGTCCATTTTCAATACCAAACAGGAAAGAGCACTCCTTAGACTGATAATATATTTCAAACAGTGAAGACAGTTTACAAATGAAGAAGGGTTGGAAGAGAATATTTATTTATGCTACGCTTGCCCTTTGTGTGCGCGATAGAAGCAGATCGTATGCTCCAAATGTAACATTGTCTGTGGGCTGTGTTTGTCTTTGATGTAAGTAAGAAGACAGTTTAATAAATGTAAAACCTGAAAGACTTTGCTTGAAGGAAATAGAAGACAGAGCACCTTTTTTCATAGCTCTGAGTAAAAAGTTAATTTGTAGAAATTGTATATTATCTAGGCTTAAATATGTACATATATTTTAAAAATGTATTTTTAAACAAGAAACGAAAAGACGTTAGAATGTATACATGCAGTGTTTTTTGTGAGGGCAGCGTGACATTTTCTGTCGTAATTCCAAAACTTCCAATAAAGTGAGCAGAGGAGTGCTGCTTTGGCAGAAACAGATAACAGTTACTGTCTTCAGTAAAAGGCAAAAAAGAGGGGGGGGGCTCAGAGGAAGAGCATAGTCTCAAGGTAGTTCAACTGGTGAAAGTACAGATCACTCAATTTCCCACATTGGTTGTATTAAAATGCATTTAGAATGCTAAAAATGTGGTTGGGAAAGTTTGTGTTAAGAGATGCCAGTAGGGCTGAGATAATTGGCACGTAGAATATTTATGAAGAAAACTTGGAAAAATTATATTAAATATTTGTTTTTTTTAGGAAGATGGACTGGGGTATTGTAAGTATGTGACAGAAGGATATTTTGTTTTTCATTTTGGCTTGGCAATGATGATAGAAATATGTAGGCTACGCATTTTGAATTAAGGGGCCATATGATGCGGAAATACAATGTGCAGAAAAATGCAGTTTGTTTTAAAGTAGCAGTTATGGAATGATCATATGGACAGAATTTTAAAATGATGGTTTGATTAAAACAAATGTATGATGGGAAGGACACAGATGGCGTGCAAAACGGTTATAGGTGTATCTGTGTAGAGGATGCTTTGTTTGAAGGTATGAGGGTAAGGGGCTGAAAAAGTGATGAATTTAAAGGAAAAAAATGAATCCTTTTTTTTTTAATGTGTGATTTGTGGCACATAAGAATGTATAAATAGAAAATAGATTGGGAGAGCATGATATTTTGGATTCATATGTAAAGGAATGAAATAGGGAAGGCACATATATATATATATGTATATATATATATATATGGTACGTGATCAAGCAGCAGGAGCGCTGCGAAACACGTACCGTCTCTTTTTGATGCCTAATAAAACTGGATAAGTGAACAAACTCGCTGTTGTTTGATGGGCTGATTTCCAGTACTGGCGTACGACTTCAACTTGAGAGTGCCGTCCTCCTCTGGAAGAAGGGAAACCACTTCTTATTTTTTCGAAATATATATATATATATATATATATATATATATATATATATATATATATATATATATATATATATATATATATGTGTTCCACTAGTGTACATTTTTGAATAAAATAAATTTTTGGGGGATTCTATGCATTTTGATATATTAGACTTTAAAAAATTGTATTCTGCATCATAGCAAAATGATTTTGGATAAACTTTATTAATCGAGTATCAGAAGGATTTTGATGGTATATTTTGAATGTATGTATTTCTAATACACAGCTTTAAAAGAGCAGGGGCTCACTGCCACTCTCATGGGAAAAGTAGACCAGAACCAGAAATCATTGAACTGACTTTCATTTTTAAGGGTTTTTATGAGACATATCAGTAATAATGGTGTTTCATAAGTAGCAGAGCTCAGTTTTAGGTTCATCTAACAACAGCAGTTGAAGACTTAGAACATTTTGTTGATTTTGAGGAGAAAATATTTTGATATTTGTTGCATGTTATGTTGAAGTGATGGCCCACCAAGCACCATGTTAAAAATAATAATTAATTAAAGTGCACCATCATTTTTACTTAAAAGAAAGCAGATGTCCATTCTACCTGGCCATGAATATAAGAAAATGGCCCCAGCATCATCATGTTGAAATGAAAGGGGCTCCTAGGGGTCCCTTACGTCTATGGAAACAAGGCGAGTCACCACACACGATCGATACGCCAGACACGAGGTTGTATTCCCAAAGCTAGGGTTTATTGCAAAGCAAAAGTCTCAGTTGGCCAATTCGGTCTCACTCCCCGCGACATGTATCTCTAGACCTCGAGGGATGCAAAAGAGTTGATTACGTACATCAGTTACATATATACAAAATGCATATCAAACAATCAGCTATGACATGTTTAACACCCCCCTTTATTGGGTTTCTTTGAACTTGGTGTGATGATGGACATTTTCGACAACTATGACACCTTCAAACATCTATTCTAGTAACAATTTGCAATTTGTGAGTACGGAGGCATCTTTCAGTTGTTGAACAGAACACAGCGCTTCTGTTCTTGGAAGCGAGCTACATACAGGGGGTGGGGAGAGTTGCATTCCAGACCTTGCTATATATGAGGTGCTATTCGTGTCCTGGGAGCCGACATGCTCTAACGGGGCTCAGCAAAGGGGGGCCGTAAGAAGAGCATAATTCAAGCCTTTAGCTGCTTTATTCTAACATATTCTACTATACAACGAGACTGGCTGGCAGCTGCGAAATGATTAAATGCCCTGCAGCTCTGCTTCAAGGCTACATTCGGGAGGGAGCTGGGCATTCTTCCTGGCGCTGCCTACATTGTGTTTCAAAAAACTCTTGTAATCCTCGCGGCCTTGCGGCCTTGTCCTTTTACGTGCAGACAGCAATGTTTTACAGTCGAGCAGTGTAAGCGGAAAATGTACTGCGAAGCAATAAGAACAGAAAGCAATGAGCAATGGTTAGAAAACAAAATGGCGATTCTTGTTACATCAAAAAGGCCGTTCATTGGCAAACTCGAAAACCTATATTCTGTCATATTGTGCATGAGACGGTTGGCCCACGGCCATCAAAATACGTTTGCGGTCACAAAGTAGAGGTATCCATTTTTCTAGACTGACATTGTTAAGGAAAAACCTAAGCGACAATGCCATTGCCTCCGTGCAGAAGGAGATAGAAAGGACTGTTTTAGGAAAACACAGTTTTTGTTAGTTTATCATGACTTTGCCTCCATTAGGATTCTGCAAGAAGCAAAGGACAATTTTATCCATGGATGTGCAAAGAAGAAAGAAGAAAAGTGGCTAAAGAAAATACCTTTTATTAAAATATTTTGTTGGATTTGTCATGTTGTCTGTTTTGTCTTTTATAATTTTTTATTATAAAGAAAGGGATAATGCAATCCTAGTGCTTTGAAAAATGACACAACCATTTGGAAAAAGCTCTATCAAGAGTAGAGGAGAAATGTTTCTTTTTTCACTTAAAAGAGGAGTTTGGAGATGATGTATGAGTTTTGCATTGGCACTAAGATAGACACAATGAGTTGTAAACCTATAATAAAAGGTAGGGCGAGTAAGAGTAAATACAAATATTTGTGTGTGCTTTTTGGTCTCATGTTACAGGCACAACCAGGTACAAGCATAGATGCACATGGGTGACACTAAGGTATGTGTGAAAGGGAGAAAAAGCAGCCATTGAATTACATTAAGGAAGAGGACATTTAGTAGCAAGTATTTTAGGAAATTGGAGTAATGTTTTAGAGAAATAGGAGCATTGAAGTAGTAAACCTTGTTTCTTTTATATTTCAGATGTGCCGGGAGCACCTGCACTCAGAGTGATCTCAGCAACCAAGCCTACGAGCAGGGAAAAAGGCCCTCATTGTCATTAAAAAGGGTTTAAGGCAGTGGTCTTCAAACTTTTTATGCCAAGGCCCCCGTGAGCAAACAATAAATTGCTCGGGACCCCCCCAGCCCTGCCCCTCTGTGTTGGTGTTATTTTTTTTATAGAGATAGCTGCGAAATGTGTGATGTCCATACACAAGTACAATGGATTGTTTTGTACATGAGACTCTGACGAGCATGCCAATCAAAGAAGTTGCCTCACATTGTAAATCCCCTAGGCCAGTGGTCTTCAAAAATGTTTGGCCTGGCCCCCCCCGAGCAAAATTTGGGCAGGCCGGGCCCCCCCAAAAAATGCCAAATGGACAGTATGTATTGCGCACCGTCACTGCATCCTACTCCCACTATAGTCCCTGGGCTCCCCCACCTGCTCCCATCACAGTGGCTGGGCTCCCTCATCCCACTCCTACCCAGTCCCTGGGCTCTCCCCACACCATCACACACCCTGGGCTCTCCCCACCCTGCTCCCACTACTATCACATGGTTCCCAGCCATCCTGCTCCCACCATAGTCCCTGGGCTCCCCATCCCATTCCCAACACAGTCTGAGAGCCAGTGGCGGTTCATGAATTTTTTAAGTGGAGGGGCATAACTATTTCCCCCAAAAATGCCATAGCGACCGAGCACAGTGAGGGAGTCCGAACCAATCAAGGAGGGTTTGGGGGGCTTCCCCCGTGAATTATTTTTATAAAATAATGGGTTCAAATGTTGCACTGTTGAGCATTCTTTAAAAAAAATGGGTAAATATCCAAACAGTTTGCAATTTCTGTTGGGAGGGGGCAGGGGGTAGGCATGACATGTTTTACTGAACATCTATGATAGATGTCCAACAAAAATATACCATCCCTGTCCCCTGGGCCCCACTAGGCCTAACACAATCAACATGTTATGGTTAGGTTATGTGTGTATGCAAGGCCCTGGGGTGCCAAGGGGGTAAACATGGTATTTCTGACTGGACATCTATGATAGAAATCCAGTAAAAAAAATACCATCCATGTCCCCTGGGCTCCACAGCACCTCAGAAGGAGAGCTGATTTTGGCAGGTCGGTAGGGGTATTGTGCAACAAAGAAATTTAGGAATGTTGTACAACCCTCCTTCCCCCCTCTATCCACCACTTACCAAAATCAGCTCAACAGACCAAAACAAACTAACACACAAACACACACATTCATACAGCAATCACTATCATTCACACGAGCATCCATCACCATACACTCACACATAACACAAGCATTCACGCATCTATAGACAGGTTTCAATAAAATAAATTAACATAACCATACCTTCTGCATTGGCCTGCATGTGGGTGCTGAAACGCCCTGTTCCAGGCTGCTCTGTCCGTATGTGCAAGGAGGCACAGGAGCTCCCCCTCGCACATACAGACATGCAGTGCCTGTGTCAGCATTTCCAATGAGCTATGCAATGCTGGCTAAGCAAAATGCCCCAGCCTTGCATGGCTCAGTGAGCATATGCGGCTGGTGAATGAACTGAACTGTCAAAAGGAAATAGGGTTTCCCTTTGACAGTTCAGCCAGCCCAGGAGCACTCCCTCAGCTGGAAAAAGCAGCTGAGGGAGTGCTCATTGTTTCACTGGGCTGGCTCCTTAGCTCCTCCATAATGGGCGAGGGGGCCACAGGCGCCCCCTTGCCATTCTGGATGAGCCACCAGGCTTTGACTGGCCTATAAGGCAATGCCTGTACCAAAAATACAAAATGCTAGTTTGGGCCATTCAAAATGGGCCACCATTTTTGGCCAATGTGGGCCATTTTGATGAGTTACTTCACTATGCTGTTAGTAATTTTGACCATTGTTGCTGAATAAATATTCTATAAATAGCACAATGTACTTACATTTTAACACAAAACACCCCCTTGGGTACTATTCAAAAAGTCTGTTAATGAATATCCATTTACAACTGCGGGCCACTTTTTAATTGGTGCCTGAGACAGTGTCATGCTTCAACCCGACCATGTGAGCTTCCCCTGCCCATTTATTCCAAAAGGTTTTTTTTAATTTATTTTTTTTACATTTCATGCTGAGCTCTCGCCTCCCAGGGATGTGGCCGCAACCCCCCACGGGGACACGCCCCACAGTTTGAATACCGCTGGTTTAAGGGAACCTAACCAGATGCCCGTTTGCTATTTGATTTAAAAAAGAAAAAAAAAGAAGAAACAATTATCTTTATGGACATTCCAAACCCTTTGTCCCCCAGATTATCAAATGTCCCCTCGACTGACTATTTCATTCGAATCAGAAGATCAAGGGTTCGAGTACCTTCGTGGTCGCCAAACAATGCATCCTAAAGCATGGCCTATGAACTAAGGGGCCCCTGAACTTGCTGCTAAGCAGCCAAAAGGAACAATAAATAATAAATGGTCCACTGAAAGGTCTGTGGACTTGTAATAAAAGAAGAACAAAGAATCTGGTGGAAGATGCGCAGATGGAAGTCAAATAAGATAGCCAGGAAATTAAGTTAAAGTGGCTGGTGAATAAAACAGGGAAAAAAAGGAAGAGTTGTGGGTTGGGAGAAAAGAGAAAATAAAAACAGATGAGAATGTATATACATGACAGTATGAAAAATGGGCTGTTGGGTCCCCGCAAGAAATATAAATGTTGTTTAATGATATCTCCCAATTCTTGTGGTGGAATAAATCACTCGCTGTGCATTTAAAATAGCATTTGTTGGGTAAAATGGGTGGGAACAAGAGGGAGAAAACAACCTTACTGACTGGGGATACATACATACACACACACAAATAATAGGGCAATAAATGCCACACCTTTGACAAAAAAGGGGACATATCCATTTGATTAGGAGAATACAATATGGTTTGAGACACTATTGGTTCTTTAGAAGTGCCTTTCACGATACCTCCCATGTTGTGATAGAGCATTGAGTTGAGGGGGGCACTGAGATAGGGATGAGTACACTGCATGCAATGGAGGGTAAATATTAGGTATGAAGTTAAGTAGTGGGGGGAATGTAGAGGATGTCTATATCCCCCCTCATATATGACAGGCAGGTAAATATGGTAGTCCGGGCCTATGCACCCCGCACCCCCCCTGTCCAACATTGTAAAAATCAGGATTGTCGGTTTAGGTTGTTAAGCTGCACTTATTCGAGGCAACATAAACATATAAGTATGTTTACATAACACACAAACATTAAACACAGAATATAGATTTTTGATGTATAGGTTAGCAAAAGATAGCCATTGCATTACAAAATGGTTGTATGCCACAGCTCACAGGGAAATGTGCAAGTGTTGAGAACACAGAAATTAAGTGTTGTTTGCAGAAATGGGAGTGTGAACAGAAGCCAGTATGAGGTGATTTAGCATTAAATGAGAGAACATACAGTAGTTCCACTGTACTGTTTTGCAAGTGAACCTGACATAAAGTCAAAAGTAGATAAGCCGGGTGAGATGAACGTGAATAAAATGTACTAGAAGTCTGTAGCAAATGCATCATTCGTAGAAACCTGTTTTGTTCAGTGTAAAAATTGCAACATATATTATATCACATGGTCAAGTGAAATTTAGGAAATTGCCTAGTCTTGCTAATTTGCATAAGAAAAGTTGTCATCCAGAACAATTGGAAAATAGCAAGTCATCCTAATCAGGAAATGTTTTTATCCAATTGGAACACCAATAGTACTTTGGCCCTCTAGTAAGATGACCAATTACAATGTGTTGAAATATAAAAGTCCACATTAGCATACATTGTTGCACAATCTGTTTGCCATGGTATAAATACCCCATGATGTTTGAATAGTGTGAGATGACTGTGAAACAGAGTGAATAAGTGCATTTAATCCTAGAGCCAGATGATGTCTCCCTTCCTCACACAAGAAGTATATGCTGACAGGATGGCTGGTTACAAGAGAAGTATGGCTGTGAATTAACCTTTTAACAGCTCTACTATCATCCAATACATGTATGACCTACTATAGCATCACCTTCCTTTCAGGTCTTCCTCACAGACTCTGAAGTGCTCCTCACTGCCCCGGCAGCGAAAGGTCAAAAAGTAAACAAAGCTAAATTGCAGCTCCGCCTACCTACAGTCTGCTACCTAGGACACAACATTTCTGACGGTGCTAGGTGCCTTGCCCCCTTTCGAGTGTCCTGCATCTTACAATGTCCCATACACCCTGTAAAAGGCTGCTGTGCTCCTTTTTAGGTTGAGCAATTTATGTCACCCCTGGATCCTTGATTATGTTTGCACTGTTGCACCTATGCAGAAGATGTTACATGACTCCCAGCCTGACAAGCTCACATGGTCTCATGATGCTTCCACAGCCTTCGCCAAGATCAAGACTGCCCTCTCCATTGCTCCTGCCCTCGCTCTTCCTGACTGCTCTAAATCATTCACCCTGTTCTGTGATGAAAAAAGGGGTATGCCTTAGGTGTACTCTCAAAAAAGCATGGGGAACTACAATGTCCTATAGACTATTTTAGCTCAAAATCGGACCCTGTAGCCTCCACCTTTCCCATGTCTCAGAGAGGTAGCTGCCGCTGCCCTTTTCCTTACAAAAGCTGACAACATCGCCCTAGCACTCCACATAAATGTAGCAGTACCACGCTCCTCTTCAAGGCTGCCTTGCAGCAGTTGACGTATCATCATCAAGAAAAGACCTCAAGTATATCCCCCTCCCCAATGCAGACGTTATTCTCCTTGTTGACGGGTCTTGTCTAGGAGATTCAACAGGGAGTATACAGGCAGATTTTTCTGTTTGCAACTCCTTTGAAGTATTAGCAGCTTTTCAGCTCCCATTACTTCGATCAGCACAAGTTGCTGAACCCATTGCCCTAACACGCGCTGACACTATTGCCACACAATGCATAGCCACTATATTCACTGACTTACATTATGCTTTTTGTATTTCACACGACTACGGGAACCTCTGGAAACAGAGAGGTTACCTCACTGCACAAGGTACTCTCATTCTTAATACACCTTATGTAGAAGACCTGCTTAATGCAATTATACTGCCTACTGAGTTGGTTATTGTGAAGTGCAAAGGCCACACTCGACTTTCTGACAGCAACCTCGTAAGGTAATGTGCCGGCTGGCGACCATGCGAAAAATCAGGCCCTCCATATCCCTCAGGCTCCTGATTAAGTGCAGCTGTTTCTCCTGTCATTAGAGGACCTCCTAGCATCTCTTTCCATCCTGGCAGACCTCCAAGATGCTTCCCCCCCAGGACGAGAAGCAGGGCTGGGAAAAGCATGAATGTGTTTGTTGTTTCATGATAACATGGGCTGGTTAGTGGCCCCACTAGCTGTCCTGACATATCTGCTCATGTTGCTCAATCTGTGTCCCATTCAAGCAAGGGAAAGGTGACCTGAGAGGTCCAGAGATATTGGTTTGCCCCCAAGTTTCCCTCCTTTGCTCAGAAATACTGTGCTCACTGTCCAACCTGTCTCACGTTTAACCCTGGAAATCCTGTGAAAACCACTGAAGGGACACATGAAGTCCCTTATGGCCTTTGTGAATATCCAAATAGATTTAATTAGCTTACCCAAGTTTGCCTATTTTGGGTACATCCTAGTCATAATTGATATATTTTCTGGATGGACTGAGGCCTACCCCTGTAAATATGCTGACTCCATTACAGTGGCCAAGAAATTGCTCAAGGAGTTCATCCCACATTTTGGCCTCCCAGCATCCATAAACTCTGACAGAGGAACCCATTTCACTGACCAGATGGTACGGAACATTTGCAGTGCATTGGGGATACTGCAGCACCTTCATTGTAGTTTTCACCGACAATTGTCAGGGGCAGTAGAGTGGCGGAAATTCAATGTAAACCTCCGCCTTGCCAAGGTCTGCCAGGAAACAGGCCTGATGCCCTCCCTCTTGTCCTCATGGACCTAAGAAACTCTGTAAACAGAATATATGATCTCTTCCCCCACGAGATACTCATGCGGAGGTCCATGCGTATGCTAGTTACTCCACCAACTACCCCTGAACTCTGTGACTTACAACTGAATGATGATCTTGCTGTGTCATATTGCAAAGCACTAATGCATGTTGCCGGTTCTCACTTTCAGCAAATTCAAGAAGCTCTGCATTTACTGCTGACACACCGTGCCACAGCCTCCTGCCGGGACATTCGGTGGTCTTGAAAGTGCATCAGCGAAAATCATCCCTGGATCCTCGATGGAAAGGTCCTTTCCAGATCCTGGATTAAGACACAGGTGCTGGGCTTAGGGTTACAGCCGGTCTGTCGGGCGACTCGTTCAACATTAACTAAGTGCAAAAAATATATATATAATTGTAACTAAATCCAAACTGGGGACAGGAATCACCCCTCTGTTCCTCACATTCAATGATTGGTCGCAGATGACTGGACCGACGGTAAGCCACAACAAATCCATCAAAAATAGTAAAAAGAATATGCCAAAGCATACAAAAAGATCCACGTGTTTCGGCCCTTATCAGCCTTTTTCAAATTAGGGCAGGTGCAATTATACTAATATAAGGTTAGATATACAGAACAATGTATTATTGCATACATATTCGAGACAAAGGCAAAAGAGAAACTATAAGTGCCTTGAGAATAGTATGATATAAGAACATCAAAGTAATTGTATAGATACCAAACAAAAGCATTCATTTATAAGTTGTAAGAAAGTTATTACGTGGGAAGGGATGGAGAAGGGAGACATACAAACAAAACAGGAGACAAAAGAAAAACAATGCATTAGTCACAGTTATTCCCTAATTGATGTGTGCAGTAAGGACCATGACTATTTTGTGTCAAAACTTACCCACACCGGGGGTCTTTGACTTCTCATTCAGAACAAGTGTATTGGGTCAAATCCCATTGTTGTCTAAAGAGTTGCCAAGGGAGAAATATGAAATTGTCTTTCAATTCAGAGTTATCGTGTATAGAATGCTGCACTCGAGTCTCAGTGTGATACTGCACTTGGTTAATTACCAAATTAACTGCTAAGGTTAAGTGCTTCGTTCAGCGCTTTGTTTAAATATACGCATCATGCTGTGAGCAAAATAATGCGAGTGCGTTCTAGCTCCTCCATACTATGTAATTTGCATTCGATCATGTTACAATAACGCATATATTCTACAATTTCCGAACACAATTCTATAAGTCGCTAATAAGCTGGAGCAGTCTGATCATTTCCCATGTAGGAGATGTTGAATTGTCTTTCAATTCAGAGTCTGTTGACTATACAATGCTGCACTCATGAATTAATATAATGCTGCACTCGATTTCTTACGCTGTTAAATGTTGCGCTCAATGCTTTGTTTCTCTATACCTGTCCTGCTGCCAGCACTGTAGTGCGAGTGCAGAATTGCTCCACTCAGTCGAGTTAACAATGATATTTTCCAAGTTATAAGGTCTCATGTCACGTTTACACGTCCACAATCATAACAACGCAATACTATGCAACAATGAATACGCTGATGCAATGGGCGCCACTTACTTGGAAAGGAAAATCGTCACTCGCGTCAGCTCCGCTGATCTACACGGGCGCCATTTTGGGACTATTTTAAATGTTCCCATAGTTACCGGACGCCGAGTACGCTGCATCGCCCTGTTGCTTAGCAAGATGCTTAGCACCATGCTTAGCAACATGCTCGCGGGTCTCTTGAACTACACGGGCTGATCTACGTTGTTTATATTTGCTCGTTTTACCCACTAATGAGCTATGTTCACGAATATATCATTGCGTGAATGTAATCCTCAAACTCTTTATGCACATTTTAGAATACATGTTGTAGCGTCATTATTGTATAAGCATCTTAAAGGTATATGCTCTGAATTAAATATTCTAATGTTTGCCAAAGGTGAACTGGTTATGAACTGTCAGTTCAAGGGCAGAAAATGAGTATTAGTCAGAAAGTAAGCCTTTTAATTTCCGAGTGATAAAGAGTATTTAACAGAAAATATGTGTAGTAATGAATACAAATGTTAAATCTGTATTGTCATGATAGTTGAGACAGTAATTCGCTTACGACCTTGAGAAATATATATATATACTGGTACATATACCATAGTGATTCATTATCAGCATGTCACCAAAACACATTGGTGAAGTTAGGTATATTTAGGAAACTATAAAAATGATGCCATTTCTGTATCAAGATTTAAGCCAAGTACAGTTGAGTTAAAGAAACAAATGATTTTAGCTTCTGCTTGGCGTAATGCTCAGACTCTATTCCCCCCCCCCCTTGTTCATAGTGACGTGCTTTAAACCAATAAATTGTATATCTGCCTTATCATCCAACTGGTGATTTTGTTGCTAATGAACTGCCAGGGGTAGGGTGGGGTCTTCACTCCCAATTTTTGCCAAGTGTTCATGGATTCTGATTCTGAGCTCTCTTTTAGTACTACCCATATACAATTCTTTTACAATTTTTTTTTTACAAGGCATAAACAACAAACTTTGTTCTGCAGTTAATTGAATGCTTAATTACAATACTTTTCCATTGCAGTCCTCCAGGCTCCTAATTTTATCTCCTGCAAATTTGCACATTGTGCAGAAACCACATTTTCGGAAGCCTGGTTCGATTTTGGTAAGCAAAGTAGTTTCAATATTCTTTGGTGTATCTGGTAACATGGATGGACAGATGATGTTTTTCAAAGTATTAGCTTTCTTGAAAATAATGTTCGGACTATCATCAAGAAATTTGTTTAGATGTTCGTCTAATTGTAATAAGTACCAATGTTTTTTTAAGGTTTTTCTGATCAATTGATGGTCTTTATTGCACTGGGTTACAAACATAAGTTTCATTTGTTTATCCTCTGAAAGTTTCTTCGGGATCAATGTATCCTCTTGTTGCAAATTCTTTTTTTTTCATAAGCTTTTTGTAGGCACTTTTTAGGATAACCTCTTTGTTTGAATCGACTCCTCAGAAACTTGCATTCTTGTTTAAACCTATGATCATCTTTGCAATTGCGCCTTGCACGTATATATTCACCAAAGGGATGTTATGGATAGTGGTACGTTGGTGAGAGCTAGATGCATGCAACACTGAAATGACTTCTGTTGTCTTGCGAAATGTCCTTGTTTCCAAATGATCCTCCTTAACATAGATAGTTAGATCTAGAAAATGTATGGATGCTACATTAGATTCTCCTGTAAATTCAATCTCAAATTGGTTGTGATTCAGTCGTTCTGTGAATTCTTGTAGTGTAGTTACAGACCCTTCCCAAATTAGAAAAATATCATCAATGTAGCGGGTCCAAAGTTTGACTTGATCTTGAAATGCTGGCTCTTGACATACTGTGTACTCCTTTCCAGATCCTGCTTACAACCAACACATCGGTTTGCTGTAGAGGAAAGGACTCCTGGGACCACGCCAGCAAGTATGTGAAAGCAGCACCCCACTCAACGACGAAAAGCAAGAGGTCCAGGGCAAATACAACCCATCATCTGCCATAACCAAAGACACAGCAAAACTGCAATCTGCAGGGGTACATGAGAAAGAGAGCTCTCTTCAGCTGCCCACTGGGGTCCCAGCAGCTAAAACACTAGTGCTGCCAGGCTTCTGAGGCCCGCCCCCATCAGTCCAAAAACCGATGCATCTCCGTGCAAGGGTGAAGCAAGGGTGAAGCCTGCGGGGGGAAAGGGTGCAGGTGTTTGCACCCATGGGTGTTCGTGCCTGGCAGTGGGCTGAAAGGTGTGCCTCTTGGAAAGTCCTTGAAGCCCCTCGAGTCCTTCATCTAGTTGTTCTCCATGACACTGGGTCCGATACTGATGATTATCAGGGGCATTAGATAGACCCGAGCCAACTGAGCAACGTATGATTAACCCAGGAATCGAAGGGAAGAATACTAAAGAAAATAATAAGGAAAGTGGCCCTGTGCTTTGCACATCCCTCCTCTCTTTTCTTAATCAGAAGGTCCAGCAAACTTAAAATGGATGTGTTAATTCCTGTAACCTCTGACATGAAGCTAAATCCTGTCAATCCATCACCATTTTTTGCATCCATATTTAGACAGAAAATTGTAACAGTTAAAAGGAAACTCGCAGCACCAGACCAACTGCCAACAGCATGCACCAAAGAGTCAAGCACAGCTAATGATAAAAGACCTTTTGGTGAAGCCCACTCTTTAATAATGTAAATCAATAACTTTCTGGGTTTGTTTGCCCCTCCCAACTTTCCTTCACACTAGTGTGGACCCATGAGGGAGGGGATCAGCTTCCAAAGATACTGCTGATATCGCTGACTCTGCTGAACTCGGCAAAACTGAAAAAGATGGAAGCCTGCGCTTATGCCAAACTAATGAAGACATGGGACCTGTGTCATTGTTAATATCTGTAGGTACACCCCCCAGAATTGAAGTAGGGGGAGCGATTACTTCTGATCTTGCCCCTGATTCTGGGAAGTTCAACCTTACCAGTTGCACAATTACCACAATTCCTGCAGCTGCAGATCTCCTACCTACGACAACTATGATGGGGGAAAACATAATTTCGAAGAAGTCTGCCCCCGATGAATCCCCTCAACCTCCAAAATCTTTGAATATAACAACATGATTGGATGGGTGTTCCCAAGGGTCAGCAGAGAACAATGAATCATTTGGGCCAGTGTACAAATGAATTGTTGGCTTAGGGCCACAGGTGGTACCTCTAGGGGCTATTGGTGATCTTTTTACAATCAAATGGCAGTGCTGTTTTTCCCCTCCATGTGAGAGAGTGGACAACAACATTTGCCAGTGTAGCATTGTTTTGGCTGAAGTTTTCCAACTCAAAAAAATTAGTTTTCCATCTTGTTGAATTGTTGGGCAGTAGCATAAGCAAGGAGGGGCCTTCGACTTGTCTGGGGGCTGAGAGAGGGGCCCATATGACCCAAGTAGAGGATGGGTTGTTTGTGCCTGTGTCAGACCCTGGTCCCGATGATACTGTTACCAAATTCAGAGATGGAGGGCCTTCAAACAGGCTCAAAATTAATATCCAACCCTTAACAGGTCCAATGGAGTGGAGGGATTATCTAAGTTGAATCATAATATCTAAGTCCACACAGGGACCTCTTATCACCTCTCCCAATCCTCCTTGTTGCACCCTGCGGGCCCAGATGCAGCCAGGATACCCGGGGCAATTAATAAACCAGGAAGGACAATACACCAGCTGGGCTACGCTTTTGAAAGATAAACTGACATTAGCTGTGGGCCGTGTTTTTACAGGCTGGGAAGTCACTATACCTCCACAAGGTACCTAAATTGGCCACCGATTTACCATGAAACCAGAGATGCCCTTCTAAATAAATGTTTGCACTGGATCCGGTTGGTGAGGGGCTGCTCATTTGTCAATCGGGACCACATTTTACGTTGTACCTGGTCTTGTTCCTAGGGGTCCGATGTGTACAACTCTATTAGAATTGATTTCACAGATCCCCATCTAGTTGAGGCCATATTCCATTTGAATAAATCAAGTGCTCCTTTGTCAAAATCTGCAATAGAACATAGTCACTCCTGTGTTAGCACCCCCTATTGGTCTGTGCTGACAGGAGCAAATGCTGCCCATGGGGAACAGGTCACCAAGAGAGGATTGCCTGTTAAGCACATCAATGTTTGAGGTCCACTGACACTGTTCAGCATTCCAGCTCAAATGTAGATTGCTCCAAATCTAGTCACTTATGTTTCTTTTAAGTGACAACTGGTGTATCTCTAATCTAGTGTTGTCATTACCTTTTTGGTATTCCTACGGGAACACTATGAGGGATGTTTTTGTAATTGTAGATTGTTGGACTGTGTGTTTGTTAAACTTGTATGGCTTCAACGCCAAAATAAAGGTAACTGATGATGATGATAAATGGAGAACATGGACTCTGCCCTCACGAGATACTCATGGGGAGGCCCATGCGTATGCCAGTTACTCCATCACCTTCCTCTGAACTCATATTCCAAAAGACTAATGCACATTGTTGTTTCTCACTTCCAGCAAATTCCAGAAGATCTGTCTCGACCGCCTGAAACGCCATGCCACAGCCTCCTGCCGGCACATTGGGTGGTCCTGAAAGTGATTTAGTGAAAATCATCCCTGCATCCTTGCTGGAAAGGTTCTTTCCACATCATGCTGACAACCCACAGAGCAGTTCGGTGCAGAGGAAATAACTCCTGGGTCCATGCCAGACAGTGTATAAAAGATATCTGGTCTTTCCATCGAAACACTTACCATCAAATTAAAATCCAACTGAAATTATCCATTGAAATGCATTTAATCCAAAAGCATTTTCATTGAATCATTTTTGTTGGATTTTAGGGTTGGGGTCAGGGTTAGAGTTAGGGTTAGGATTAAGATTAGAGTTAGGGCTGGGTTAGGGTTGGGTTAAGGTTAGGGGAGTAATTCGGGGTTGGGGGGGTTTGGGGGAGAGAACCCCCACCCAATAAACAATAATATGATACATGAAGCTGGCCAGTGCTGAAATTCTTTAAAAATGCCAGCACTGGACAGCTCCATGTAATGTTTTAATGTGAAGCAGGTTTCATCGAATTCCTATATTCCTATATTCGTTGGAAAGTTTCGATGGATATGTACCTTGAAATGTAAAATATAGTATGTCGATGCATTTATTTTCGGTGGTTTCAATTCGATGGATTTCTTTTTCAATGCATTTTTTCAGTTGGAAAGACTATAAACCTGTGTAAAAGCAGCACCCCCAAACGCCGATGAAAAACAGCAAGAGGTCCAGGACAAAGACAACCTGTCATCCGCCATCACCAAAGACACAGCAAACCTGAAATCTGCAACGGATACAGGAGAAAGGGGCCCCTCTTCAGCTGCCCACGGTGGTCGCAACAGCTAAAACACCTGTGACTCTGCATCCAGCACTCCTCGACGACCAAGTTCAGCTACCTATCCCAAGGTACAATTTGTATAGTTTGGCCACAATCTCACCTGACTTCAGGAGGTGAACCATCATACTGAAAAGTTTGGCACCGTTGTCTCATAGGGTTGGCCCACCACTCTCAAAGGTTTTTGCTACTCTTGTCTCCTGCAGGTTGCCTATTGCTTGCAAAGATTTTTATCACCAAGCTGCCACAGTAGCACTATGTACCTGGAGTGTATGTGCATAAGTCTTCCAGCCAAAGGGGTTTCTGAAGGCCAGCTGAGAGTGCCCAGTGCTGTAGCTGATTTCCTCCTGCTCTACGGGTCTGTAATCGTCATGCTGGCAGGGATGCTGACCTTTTGCATTGTCGTGTCTCCTTTCTACCAGGTCCTGTAACGACTGATACTCTTTGGAACTTTTGGGCAAAAGCTAGTAATAGTGCTGCTGTTGCATGAGTATATGTGAAGTATTTGCACCATGTTGCTGTTCATTAACATGGTATTTGATCTGCCTCACCCTACATCCACCATCCTACACGCAGACACCAACACCTTTCTCAATTTGCCTTGGTCCTATGCAGACTTAATGACAGCCTCTGATTGGCATATTTGCTCCCACACTCATATGCATACTGGTGTGGGATTCCCATTATCCCTGTCCCATTCAATCGTGCTGATTGATGTAATGACCGCCTTATAAATAACGCTGCTTGAACAAATATGACCCGTCTTTTTCCCCTTGGGGATTCTTCTACCCCAGCTACGCCAATACTTTACCACCCAAGACACTGACCTGTAAAGTTATAGAACAAGAATGCTGCATATGGGTACCTGATAACTCCTCACAGGTTGAGGACGTCATAAAACACCTCTAAGGGGGTTAGTACGACTTAACACGGTATAAACAATGGTTATGCCGGCTCACTGTTAACATGGATTTTTATTCATTGTTGTTATAATTTCCGTCTTGGCAATGATTGTTTTTCTTATAAGCTGCCTTCTGTCATGCTGTGCTAGACAGTTGTCTCACTTGCCCACCAAAGCCAGACTGCTACCACTTGAAATAGAGAAGCTTCAAATTACGGAGGACGAATGATGCCTCCAGTGATCACGAATGGTAGATGTGTTAGGTCAAATATACAAACTCCGATTCTGCTGAATTTTTGTATTAGGACTTTTTAGGCCCACAATCGCTCTCTCTAGGAACAACATCCTTTCAGTACAAATACCTGTGCCTCTCCACCCAATCCTAATGGCACCAATATACATCAGTTTCTTTGGTTGTGATTGTGCACCGATCCTGCTCCCTGTGATTTACACTCTCTCTCAGGGATGACCAAACGGGAGGTTGATGATGTACGATTGCTATGCTATTGTATGTTATGCAATGCTATGTTATGCTTTGCTATGCTATGTTATGCTATGTTATGTTAGGCAATGCTGTGCTATATTATGCAATGCTCTGCCATGTTATGCATTGCTATTCTATGGTATGCTACATTAGGCTCTTGCATACAGTTAGGCCTTACACCCTCCATGTCACCTCCCTCTGACTTCCTCTGCTTCCTCTACACGCAGCACTCCGGACAGGCCCAAACCCCTCCTAGGGTGTACTACACGGCAGACCATCTCTTCTGCGTATGCTCTACAATTATAGCAGTAGCCCCATACATGGGAGATGACAGTAGGGTTTCTGTGAATGCTGCTTATTTATAATGCAGCACAATGTCCCTGCGGGCCTGCGTCACAAGGTCCCAAGTGAGATGTCGACAGTTATTGCCAAATGTCTGCAATATCGTGCCAAGTAACACCCACATTGTGAAAATACTGAAACATATTAGTGTTTCCCTATGATATGCTATATAAACCGAAAATCTGGCGTGGGATTGTAGAGAGCTATGTGTGCCGACTGCTTGAACATTTGTCCTGCTGTGTTCCCTGCTGATCCATCTGTATGCAGTGTATTTTTTTTTTATTTTATTTTTTTCGGTTTATTACAAACCTTTAAAATAGACAAACAAACATAAACCAAACAGTATCCCGACATCCTCCCTTCAAGAAACCCCTCTCAAGTTCACTATCAATCAGGCAGAGCACTGTCCTCCATCCTCATCAGTCGACAATGCATTCAGGCGAGTTTCAATTATCATTAGAAGGCGAATCAGTGGTAGTATCAGTTTCATGTCCCATCCTTGGAACATATGAGCCCACCAATCGTCAGCACAACGGGAGGGGTAATTCAGGCCCCATGGCCCCAAATGAATTGTCCTTTCAGAACGCAGAGCCGTGCAGAATAACACCAAATGTTTGAGGGTTTCCTTGGCTTTTATACATAGCCTACATCTTAAGTTTGAAATATTATTAGCTTTCCATAACGCCAACCGCTCTTTAGTTTTGAATGCGTTAAGACGCAACATCATAAACACTCTTCGAGCCTGTGGATCCGGAAACAACACAGTATAGCGTTGGGGAGCGTTAACTGGCCATATTTCCAGTGGTACATCCTTCATCATTGACGCTGTGACGCGTTGTGAGCAAGTTTGATCCCAATCCGCACGCCAGATTTTCAATTTGGCAGTCTTCGGGTCATTATGTAACAAGTCCAAACTAATTCCATGATCACTCAGTATCTCTTCACATCTTGAAGACCATAATGACACCATACTATTGTTGGCTGGCGTTGTATCGTGAAAGATGTCAAATTGTGGTATATGTTCGCGTAGGCGAGATTTCCGATACAAGCTCACCAGAGCCCAACAGACCCTAGCGTGTAACGAGATTAGAGACAATTCATATCTCACACAGGATGTCGAAATTCCCCTTGGGAGAGACAGGACCTTAGACCAGAAACAATGCTCCAGGGAAGACCATACGTCGTGACTACAACCCAGAGCGTTTTCAGCACCATATAATAGAACTGGGACTACCTTTTGCTGATAAAATGCTAACACTGGTTTTAGGGAGAATTTCCCAAATTTTGTCTGAATGATGGAAGCTTGACTGGCCAGTTGTTTGCATTTTCTTTTCTTTTCAGTAATCCATGGTCCATCGTTTATAGATGAGTTTATTAACATGCCTAAATATTTTACGCTCTGGGCTGTCTGAATGGCCTCCTGCCCTATGTACCAACTTGGTTTCCTTGATTTCTTTTGGTTTTCATTCTTAAGGTTTTGTAACACCAGAATTTCACATTTTTTTGTGTTTATCACCAAGTGATTAGATTCAACATAGTGGGCCACCGCATTTAATTTCCTCTGGAGACCAACAGGAGTTAGGTCCATAAGAACGAGATCGTCGGCGTATAGTAGCCAGCTTAAGTGGGACTTAGCAACCTTTGGTGGAAAGGATCTTACCGAATCAATTGCTATCCCTATATCAGAGATGAATAGGCTAAATATCGCAGCAGCTAGAGGACAGCCTTGTTTCACCCCTTTATATGTTTTGATTGGGGCTGTTAGATTTCCAGACTGATCCAACCGGATTTTTATGGAGGTATCGGAATGCAATTCTCGAATAGCTGCTATTAAGTCAGCTGGACACCCCCAACTTTGTAGTTTTAACCACAAGAGAGGCCTGTCGATGGTATCGAATGCACATGAGAAGTCGATAAATGCCAAATAGACCTTTGACTTCGATTTTATCGCCTCCATCTTCATCAGATTCAAAAGTAACAAGTTCAGTGAACAGCCCACATGCTTTACAAAACCAGCCTGTCGTTTGTCAACGTGATTAGATGCAATCGCCCAAGCCACAAGTTTTTGTTGCAACATTGTGGCATAAATTTTCCCCAAAGTATCCAGTAAAGCCACTGGCCGATAATTTTTTGGGCAAGATCTGTCCCCCTTCTTAAATATTGGGACAATGACAGCGGTTTTCCAAGATTTAGGAGACATTTGATTCTTGCATATTCTGTCAAATAAAGTTGCGCATATGGAAGCCCAAAGCTCGGGATGATGTTTAATAGTGTAGTTAGAAAGGCCATCCGGACCAGGGGCACGAGAGTTTTTTGCCTTATGAATTATGGACACAATCTCTTCTCTTTCGAACGTTAAAGACCACGGTTTCGCAGTTGACACAAATGAAGTGATACCATGGTCTTCAGCTTTATAGAGGGTTTCAAAGTGATCAATCCACATTACTTCCGAGACCATACATGCCTGTAGTGCCATTTGGGGTGCTTGAAAGTTATTAATAAGTCTCCAAAAGTCACTCGAATTTTTGTTCTTTAATATGGCAAGCATCTGCTCGGCGTCGTTTTGCACTAGAATGTTTTTGTGCATTTTTAGCCAGTTCTTGTATTTTTGCTTCACCGTCTTGATTTCCAATTTACGAGAGACGATATTGAGAGACTTAGCTCTCCTAAGGGCAGCACGCATCCTTCGTTTTTGAATTAAGATTTCGAGATCGAAGTGATGGGCTCGCACCATGTTAGAATTTTTTAAGCCAACCTTTACACTTATAAATTGTGTCAATAAATGGTCGTATTCTAGATCTGGACTTAGGTGGCAGTACTGGGTCAACACGCCCTTGACTTCTCTCTCTTCCAGTCGTAGGCGAACTCTATTTGACTCGACTCGGAGTTTATGAGCCCATTTTGGTCTTTGGGCAGGACCGTCTAATGCCAATTTCATAATTAACATGTCGTGATCACTATTTGCTTTGACGCAGATCCTTAGTGATTGAATCCTTGGATGCAAGGCTTCGGACACAAACATGTAATCTATGGTAGATGAAGACTCCCTACGATGCCATGTGGGGCGAGCTGGTATATCCCCACAGGTGCTCCCGTTCAACATTTGAAAGTTACGTAGACCCATTTCGGTCAGCCACGCTTGAGCCACAGGGCCTTGCACTGAGTTTAATTCTTTAAATAGGTCAATATTTAAGTCTCCACAAATAAGGATGTTGGATGAATCTGATGATTCCATAAGGAAATCAATTAGATCAGTTATCTGGTCAATGAAGTCCATTTTTCCTGCCCGTGAATGATGCCAATACAAGTTCAAAATTGTGATCCTCTCTTGCAAACGCTCTTGTTCACCAGATCTCACAATTATAGTCTCCTGAATATAGGGGGAGTGATTGATGGAGTTTTTTATGCGCCAACCTGAGTCCCTTCTCACCATCGTTAATAGCCCTGACATAGGGCGGCCATGCATAGCTTTGATGGCAGGATTTATTACGCTCTCAAAGCCTGAAGTAACTGGCAACTCACTTAGCCATGTTTCCTGTAAACACACGATTTGTATATTGTCACTCCAAATTGTATTGAACAAATGTGTAAACCCTCGTGTGTTCCAGGATGCTACGCAGCAGGCCATTGGGGTTGCCGAATCCTGGCCTTATTGGATATTTTTTGTGTTTAGGGCCCCTGCCAACCAATGCCATTGGTGGTTTTCAGTTTCAGATGTTATAGGTTGATGAGTCACTTGAATCAACTCGTCAGAGGTCTCTTTTCTTTTAATTGTGATTCTTATTTTCTCCTGATGATCAGCAGGTTGTGCTCTAGCATCACTTGATGACGTATGAGTTATCCTTAACGGGCCCCGTGAATGGATGTGTTTTTGATCATCGGGGTGCGTCAAAGGAGACGGCCCTTGGAAGGTCATAATCGCTGTCTCTTTTAATGGTATAGATGTCAAAGGTGCAATTGTAGGTGCTTCCTCTGAGTAGCCAGTGGTTCCATTGGGGATTGATCGAGACACGTCAAGCTCAATGGTTTTGTAGACGTCAAAACCCAGTGAAAACAAAGCGACGTTTTCCTCCAAGATTGATGTAATTAGGAAATTCGAGGATAGATGGAGCACCACCTTGTCGTTCGTACCTTCAACCGGAAACTCCACAATTTTGATATCGTTTGAAGATATCGCACGTAAGCTTGGAACAAGGTGAAGTAACCTGAGGACAGTTCCTCGATTCAGAATCAAGTTTTCAGTTGGTTCTAGACTCTCAATTGTCAATTTGTAATTTAGGCCATTGGTCGGCATTGGCTTAGAAACGCCTTCCTTTGCGGTTTGAATACTTCGGCCAGACCCCCATTCTTTCTCCTTTCTTTGGTTGCGTTCCCGTGCCTCTTCCATGGAATTTCCATTTGACGGCCTAAGGGGATCGAGTTCATTGGTGAGGTTATTGCGTGGCCCTGCGATAGACAATGGCCTCCCTGATTGAACAACTTGAGTTTTGGCTAAGCATAATTTTCTCTTCTCGTCCATTGTCAAAAACCGTGGGCTTAATGACAGCAGAGGTGGTAAGGTATTGTTAACACATACCTCTATCAATTCGCAGGATCTTTCATGCGGCCCGTTTTTTTTGGTGGGATTTCTGCAAACAACTTCTCCGATATCTGGCAGTGCTTTTGCAGAGTTATCCGGATCAACAGTGGCCCTCTGCTGTGCAGGTTTCTCCTTACATTGGCTGGATTGCACTTTTTGTAGAGATCCTACCTTATGAGGCAAGTCAGCGTTTGTAGGTATTTCAGCTTCCAGCTCTACATATTCAGGATCGTCATAAGTAGATAGATCCAATAATTCTGCCACGTCAACCGCAGATGACGTAGAAGTCGTTGATTGTGGCTCGGTGACCGGACTTGATTGAACACTTTTTTGTTGAGTATTTACTTGATTTGTAATTGACACTGGAGCAGTTGTAGACTTTACCAAGTCAGTAATGAACGCCTGGCCCATTTTGATGTTTCGCAGGAATTTCCGTGCTCCAGTTGCAACTTTATTGTTTTTTTTTGCCTTTTGATTCTTTGTTTTCTTGCTGAATACAGCAAGTTTTAATTTTGGTGGTAAAGACTCCGGTTTCCCCGTAACGTTGGAACCGCCTGTAAAAATAGGGAAAACATTTGGTAACCCCACAGTGGCGGATGTTGGTTGAGCTTCTGAAGCCAATTCCATTTGATTGCCAATACCTGAAGATGAAGCGGTTTGAGGATCATTACAAATTTTATTAGCAGCACATCTTGCCTGTTCAAATGCAGAATTGAAGGACAAATCACCCTCATTCGGTACAAAAGAAATTACGGAAGAGCAAGGACCAATCATTGACGAAAGCTCAACGGCTATGTTTCCTGCATCGATGGGAGCTACAGATTCCCTTGAGGTCGCCAATACTGGCTCCCTCACGGGTAGAGTAATCTGCGTTTGCTTTAAAGCCTGGGTACATTGAGAATCGTGAATGGTTGCAGCCTCAGAAAAAGGATGACGCTGTTTGTTAGACCTATCAAGATCTTGCTCAACTTGAACACTCGATTGTTTTTCGTCAGCGAGGGCACGCTCAGCGTACCTTTGTCGCGTTGTGTTGATTGAATCATGTTTAAATAGGGCAAGTGTCTCCCGGGCGACTTCAGCAAACAACCTTTTGTCTGAAGAGTCGCTTTTTCTGCTCTCGCTCAAGAGATTGAAGGCTGCATCCAGTCTTTTTAGGCTCTCACGTTGTTCTACATAGGAGCGATCGCAGGTTTTTTCTATTTGAATTAGTTTGGAGTTCATCATTGCCACAACGGTGGTTAGGTCCTTCGTGGCCTCATGTATATTTTCATAAAGTTTCATGAAAGGCGCCAATGAGATTGACGAGGAAGCCATAAAAAGGGCTTGCAGATCAGTCGAAGATGACGCTACTGGTATATCTGCCATTGTTGTTTTATCCTGGAACTCCAATAAATTGTCGGAGTGGGGCTCATTATCGCGACGTATTTTCGGAAAAGGTCGTTCCATTAATGAGGAATCCATAGAGGCGTTATGAAAGGAATGCTCGTTACACTCTGGCTCTTCAATGACCCCATTCTCTTTCCTAATAAGATTGGCATGTCTTTTTTGAGAGGTCAGGTGAATGTCAGATATCTCGAGCCTCGAGACCCCATTTGGCGGATAGTCAAAAGACTTTTGACGTTTATAGCAAACTTCTGGCCATATGTCACACGATGCCCCTGACAACTGACTGTTATTTCGTTTTGCCGCTGATTTGGCTTTTTTGTCAGAAGGCGACCTCGGATCTTTGGCTATCTTAGATGCGCACACTTTATTCAAGAGCACTAAATTTTGCAGCACTTTATTCACCATCCCCAAAGAATCTCTTCTTGTGATATTGCTAGAATTACTAGGATTCAGCTCCGACTCACTCGGGTTGCCATTATTCAAGCAACAGTCATCCCCCTGCATGCCTGACTTTAGAATAATTCGTTGGAAACTTAGGTCATGCGAGATTGGTATGAATTCCAAGTTACTTGTCACACTCGTTGGGGAGCTTGCAGAGAACACTGCATCTGAGTCATTACCCATGAGTGCTGCATCCTCACATGGGAGGCTTGAAAAAGAACACTTGTTCAAGCATACTGCTGCATTTATGAGCCCAACAGAGTTCGACTCATTAGGCAAAGCCGGTTCGTGTCCTGGAGAATGGTCGCCACCAGGGGGAGCTCCACTCTCTTTCCGGCAAACGGAGGCCGCCTCGCGTTCAATGACGCTCTGGCGGCGCCGATTCGGGCACGGACTCACTCCTCCTCCCGCCCCCTCCGAGTCGATCGCGTCGGAAGCTCTGGGCGGACGTCTCTCAACGGCGTCCGCAGCCGAGACATGAGTTCCGCCTCTGCTCGGCGGGGCCCCATCAACGCCAACACTCCCAGCGCAGGGACACTGTAACTCCGGCGAGGCACCGGTCCCGGCGGCCACAGCAAACAAACGCAAGGGACCACGGCCGTCAGACACAGCGCCGCCTCCCGCGGCACTCTGCATTGAGTGAGTATAATTATGCACTTCTTGCACAGACACGGCTTCATACATATCGCTCATAGGTTCAAATACAGTATCGCAGAGAGTGTGGGTGTGTGTGGTATTCCCCCAAGGGGTTTCAGTAGCATGTTCATGAAGTACAATGGCGTTATCGTCAGCTATCTCTGATGAACACGTGTGATAGCGACTTACTTTCTGGGTGCAAACTGGTCGTAGCACATTAGAATCAACTGGTAAGGTCGCACCATCCCGACGCCTCTGTGCCCGTGTCCTCGCTACAGGAGACAGGGCAGATGCCATTTCCACTGCCCGCCACTCGCCAAACAGCTAAACAGCTCTGAATCCTCAGCCCTTTCCACCTCAGGGCTTCACGCCACAAGGGTCACAGAGGCGGCCTTATGTAGTCAGCTGGGTGGTCAGCTGACCGACAGGATGATTTAAAGGCACACGCACCTCTACCCACTGCTATGGGCTTTGTAAAGTTGAAAAGAAAGTCTTCTAAAGATGGTTGGAAAGTCTCAGCTCTCACTCCTTTTCACTCGCCACAGCTAAACAGCTCTGAATCCTCAGCCCTTTCCACCTCAGGGCAGTGTATTTGTTACATATTACTAGAAGCTTGTTTTACCACCAGTCCATGTCCGATCTCCTTATTTGCTGCAAACTGAGGCTGGCCAAGGGGAGGTGGCTCTTGAGACGTGGCCTTATCTTAGCCATCACATATATGTTCATGCCCTCGCTGAAATAGCTGATCTGTACACTCCTATGGTCGAGAATGCTTTCACCCCCTTTTCCAGAGATGCCAAGTAATTAAGTACTTGGACTAGAGGGGCCAAAACTGGATGAACACTTTGCTATCCGCATCATAGGTGTCATCTCCACCAGGCTGTGTGATAGTTTTTCCAGGTGGAAGGGGCGCACGACTGTTAAACTCAGGATCCGGCTGCAAAATGCCTGGCAGACTCCATCTGCCAGACTTCATCATCCTCCCCTGTATTTTTCACCCCTGGGGAAGGGCATATGAGGCTTGGCACAGCCGACTGATTCAAGAAAGCTCCTTAAGCTTCTCAAATGCATCAACAGCCTGAGGAGGCTTTCTCTTTCCCTCCTTTACTGGACCCGGGGGAGTTGAAAACACCATTCTGTTGTGGGTCTGCTTACTCCCCTGACAAGTTCCCTCCTCATGAGGTAGACTAGAGGACGTGCTACCATCAGTTGTAGGGACATTCTTTTTTTAAGCCATCCACAATGAGACACTCTAGTGCTTGCTATCTCTCCTGCAATGGCCGCACTCCTTGGGCCACTGCATCGACTAGAGAATCTCCCAAGACTCTCTTGAGTCTGAGGGTGAGATCAGTGTCCTCATCCATACCTACTTGGTTTTGGCTTCCCTCACTCTCATCCTCTGACTTCATGCTGTGAGTCACCTCTGCAATACACTTAGTGGCTGATCACTCAAACGACGTAGGCTGAATGGCACGTTCTCCGAGGTGGGGTGGAGTGGGAACCTGGGGATATATTGGTACCAGTTCCGGTATATCGCTTTGTGACTTGGCTTTCCTATGAGTAAGCAGTGTACTGCCTCTGTTCAGCATTCTCTGCACTAACTCATGCCCCTTTATTGACTGCACACTATCCGCCCTCCGAGGCATATTAATCCGGCACTTTGCCCAATCCCGATGTAAAATGCTGGCGGGTGACAGCTTTAATCAGCACCGAAATCAAAGTGAATTGGGAGCTGTGGACACAAGGAGATCTGCGCGGTCAGAGAAGCGATCAATGCACTTTCCGTGAAACAGTACGACCGCACAAGGGTGCTACGAATTTTGTGCAGACCCTGTCCGGTCGGGATGTAGTTGAAGCTCTTTCCCTGAACCGCGTTGCGTCATCGGAGAGGATAATGAGTTTTTAATTGCACATTAACTGAGTTCAGCTGGGGGCCCTGAAGTGAGCTCGATCCTCACGGGTCCGGCTGCATTCCTACATGAAATAAAAAACGAAATGAATTGAAATCACGTATCACGCTGCCTCAGCAATCAATGAAATAAGCATCTTGCAAGCTGTGCATGTGTCTGGGCAGCTCGTAAACAATGAAAACGTGCTCTAACCATGTGCTAACAGATGTACAGTAACAATCATGATATACATATCCATGAAAAGCATCTATAAATCGGCGCTAACAGAAACAGGTACTTATCTTGGTGATGAGCAGAAGAAGAAGAGGAAAGGACCTGGGCAGGAAGTGACTGCTGGAGCCCAGGGGAGGAAGTTGGACTGATGGACTACCAGAGGCCCATATCTTCAAAGCATAATGCTAACCTCCGGTCTTGACATAGAATTACTCTGCTGAATCTTGAACATTTTGCACACTTAGTTTTGTCACTATTTTAGCTTAAAGTCAATTTAGCCAATTGGTCTATACGATGCTCACATAGATTTTGTCCCATTTTTGTATGGAGGAACTGTAATGCTCCTTCAGGATTCAGCCGTTGAGGTTCTTCAGTCCCTCTATTGTTTGTGTCATTCAAAACATTCTCTTTCACAATATAAACCAACATTGTCACTGTAAAAAACACGTTGATGATCACTATAGACAATGTATGCCAACATTGCCATTGTACAGTGCCTTCATGTTGTCTTTGCCCACAACATATGCCAACATTGCCACTGCACATACGTTGGCATGCTGGCTGCACCCATTTTGCACCATCATTGACCTGTGAAAACATAGTTCATATTGCCTGTGCCGTGAGTGATATATGTAAGCACGCCAATTTAAAATACATTCATTTGGTCAGTGTGGAACCCCTGCCTCACCAAACACATATACATGCATGTGATGAACACACTTATAAATGGAAATAACATAACAACATGAATACACTCTCACTCCCTCTCTTTCTCTCTCTTTGTATCTCTTTCCCCTTTTTTTTCTCTCTATTTCTCTCTCTGTCTTTATCTCTCACTCTCTTGCTAGTGCCCATCAAGAGTATGAATAAGGTGGACCAGAGTATTACAAATGAAGCTAGCGCTAAAAGAATTATGTGATATAAAATTCACTGCTTAGGTTGCGGGTTACAGTAAACCTACAAATAAATCAGTTAAATGTTGTATATCTGGCAAAATTGCATACCTCCAGAGTAGCCAAACAGGTCATGTAATGGTAAAGCTGAAGGCCATGTAGCAGAAAATGCATAAAGGAAGCATGGAAATTGGCAGGTTTGGTAAATCGGTCTCTTCACAAATACAGTCCAATGTTTAGGGAGACAGTGTGGGAATTACATCACACACTTCAGAGCAAAACCTTAAAACATGATTAATCTGAACACATGCAACGATATTAAACACTTATCCCGTGTTACAGAAAATAGTATTACTTTCTTAGAATAAATGAAGAATAAATGAAACAGAAAATGGGCCTCATTATGACAATGGTGGTAGCCGTGCCGGTACATACCGGCACGGCTGCCGCCGGAGTCATGAAATTACCGGCACCCGGCAATGGGCAATTACTGTGGCATTCTGGCCCCACTGTACCCGGTAATTTCCCATTGCCGGGTGCTGGTTATAATTACTCCCCATTCCCATTTGAGCCCCATAGGGCTCAATGGGAATGGGGAGGCCAGATGCACCGGCACCATTCAGGAATAGTGCCGGTGCATCCGACATGGTCTGCTCACGGGTGCCGGTACACCTGCTGGGTCAGACCTGGCGGGCGGGAAGTCACCCACGAGCAGAACTCGTAGTTTGCCGGTCCGGTAATGGTGCCTGTAGCTTACCGGCACTGCTGGTACTGGACCGGCAAACTTGTAATGAGTCCCAATGACTTATCTCAGGAAGCCAGATTGAGGAATATCTATTATCCTTAAAGCAATGCTCAGCATACTCACAAAGCCCTGGTGTCTTTATGGCTGTAATGGCCATCCATGCATCCCTATAGCTTCTTAAGAGGGGTTGAAGAGAAAGACCTTCTGCTTCGCTTTTTTACATTGAAATGATGTGCTCTTTTGCTGGGTGACAGAGGCATCTTCTCACATGAGTGCCAGGGTCTCCTAGGAGTCAGATCACCATGTCTGATTAGGGAAGACAATGGTTGTTAGACAGGCTCAGTGTAATGCCTTGTAAGCAAAGCACTACTGGGCTACTACAGCAGGCTCTGCTGTCTGCATTCTGAGAATTTCCAGCCAGATTGTCCATTTGATCTGTCCGCAGGTCGGGAAAGGGGAACATGTGAATCTGCACAGCACAGTAATGCTTCCCAGTATATTCCTGACAGATTGAACCAAAAGACAAGGAAGTAGTGTCACAGCCAGTAGGATATGGCTCTCATTTGTCAAGTGCAGGGATCTGAAACCTTTGGCTCTCCAGATGTTTTGGACTTCAAATCCCGTCAGCTTTAGCCATTCGCGTCAATGATGAGAATCATGGGGCCTGTAGTTCAAAACACCTGGAGAGCCATAGGTTGCAGACCCCTGGTCTAGTGCATTCTCAAATGCCCCACTAATGCCATTATATGCATGTCTGTAAGGAGTTGCCACCGGCAAGGGTGTAGAAGCTTTATCAGGAAGGGAATTTTCGGTTCAGATTTCCCTTCCATAAGCTCCATGCCAAAAGCATAATGTACACCTGTTGTATCAGTATCCTGATCTGCAACGCCTACTCTCCAGGGGCATAGAGCAGGTTAAGAGGTCACAGCTACGCTCTTGACAGCTGCAAAGACAGCCAAAGTGTTATGGAGTGACACTCTGGAGGCAACAATCCTTCAATTCACAATCAACAACATCTTGCGGCACTAATACTTCTTGGCACTTATGATTCCCACTCTCATTAGTCTGCCCTATTGGCCTTTTCAAAAGTTCATGGGTAATACCAATACATCTTGGTATTTGTAGTTCTTATTCTCTTTTAGTTTCAAAGTAACTATGTCCTATGCATCTCCATTCAACAATGCTAACTCAACTACTACATATGTGGATGCTGTCCCAACCTGCACTGACTCTACCCCTCATGCTGCAACCATGCCAAAGGCATATCCTCTAAACAAATCCATTGCAGCTACTGGTCGGACCCCCAACACCGTTGCCCCTATCAACTTGGCCTCACCCAAAACAGACATAGGTACTGGCAACCCCGCCAGACCAGTTCTCAACCTAGATTTGGTTGATGCCCACTCACTTCCTGCTCATGCCTTGACTGTAGAAAGAATATGCTATGAGGAGAGAATCTGCCCTTAAACTTTGAACTTGTGCCAATAAGCGCTATACAAACACAAGTTCTTGTTGTATTGGGAGAATGGGTTCTGTAATTATCAACGAGGTGATGAGCCAGTCACCTATAGGAAGATGTTATTCTGGAGAGTGACCCCAGGGTAAGCATCGAGTTACCAATAGAAGGTATGGGTGTTGAGGATTCACCAGAGACAGAGAAAGTGGTCGCCTGAAGGGAGAATGGGTTGTGGGAATTTAGACTGCAATCACGAACCCTTAAAGAAGAAAGAGAGTGTGTGTAAGCGTAATGACTCAAGCTGAAATCTCACAACATCAGTAGTCAGAGACAGGTCAAGTTCCTCCACAAAGTACCAACATCTCTGCCAAATGTGCTGGGGATTACAATGCAATTAAAACATTTAAAAAGTATCAAGAATTGATTAATGCGATTAACACAGCGAATGCATTCTCTTACCTGTAGGAAGAATGGATTATGGGATTCACTTTCTAAGGGATATACAACATGTCACTTAGTGGAACAACCTCTTCTATGTCTTTGATTAAGGACAGGCAACATGCTACGTGTAGTAAGGACGGGTTCTGGGAAATCACCCAGGGATAATACAGTGATCAACTGCAGCAAAGGTTGGTTTTATGGGTTCATAGCGAGGGGTAAACAGTTGACCTTAGAATAGATGGGTTTATTCTGAGAAAGAGTACCTGATGATTCACTCAGGAAACCAGTATTGTTCATATGCAGAAAGGATGCTTTATGGTGATTATGCCTATGAGATAGCTTGGCGTGCTACGTGCTTGCCTCAGCGATTTGTATATTTGGAGTACCAAGGTTCAAAGCCTGGCAGGGCCAACTCAGCTCTTCTCCTTTCTGAGGTCTATTAATTGAGTATGATTACAATGGCTAACAACTGCACTTATTATTACTGGGCCTAGAATCCTGAGGAATCCTGCAGAAAGTGCTAGAAGGACATTATTTTTAATATTGAGGCAGAGATCCTGTCGAACAGTAGAGACCTCTGGAATAAGCAAGTAGGTACAGAGCTTCTCATCTCTCAGGGGGAGTGGTCCAGAGGACTGTCTAGGGATACTAAGGCTCCTCCTCCAAGACAGGATGGGCTGAAGTGTCTATGAAAAGGGACACACCATCGTTCACCTGCAGTGCAGAATGAGTCAAGTTGATCGGACCAGGTATACAGTCATTCACCTCATATAATAGTTGCAACAAGACTGCAAAGGGTCAAAGGATTGAACAGAGACACAACTTCCTATCTTTGGAATTGATGGGTTCTGTGCTGATCCAAGGAGAATGGGGTTTGGGCAATTGACACAGAGATCAGCATCTATATCAACATCACTCTTAATTAAGAATCAATGCACAAAATGAAAATGAAAGGGATGGCTAAGTCAATACCCGGCCATTTGAAAATTTCAGGACAGGGATTGACCAGTCATGTGCTATTTGGTCTTTTTCCGGAGGCCTCATATTGAGGTGATTGAATGTAATGCATCATCAATACTTTGGCCTCTTTCTAAAGGGGTGACGTCTCAGAGTTGTATTGGATATTGGGCAAATGCAGTGTGTGGCCTATTATTGCAAACACTCCTCTAGAGATGACATCTTCTGTATTCATGCCCATTCATTCCTTTCCTTCTCTCTGGAGAGATCCCATCCAAAGGCGAGGGGCACATTATTTCCTCATATACCCTCTAGTATTCCCACCTTCTTCCATACCTGTTGCCCGCTTCGATGTTTTCCATGCTCTGCGTTATGCCCACCCCTTCCCATGACCCCATTCCATGATCCACTAGCATCACCCTCCATGCACTTACCGGTCCAATCTTGCTTAGAGGTTAGGATAACGTGCTGCTCTTATTAGATCCTAGCAGTCTTGCTTCATGAGCTCAGCTCTTACCATCGCTGTGAGTAGGATACTAGCCATGGGGATAGGGAGGTCCTGGGAGAAAAACATGAGAAGTTCAAACAAAGAATATCATATTGTGGAGAAGAACATGGCATGACTGCTTTGGTGCTTCCCATGAGACCACCGTTTGTCTGAATTCTTAATAAGTGGGAGGGACAATTGGCTCGAGCAGTGCTTTACAGGGTTTGGAATTTGGGACGCGATTCTTTCAATTTGAGGATGAGTTGATGTTGGCTGAGCCTATGCTTCAGATTGCTCAACTCTCTTCTGCCTCAATCTAGTGCCTCTCCCTCTCTGGCTAAGTGACCTGGCAGTGTGGCAATGGGCACACTTAACGCATAGGCAATCAGCTAGCACCTACATGCCACCAGACAGTGCAGCATGAGCCTGCCAAACATATAAACATTTGTATCAATTTTACCTAGCTCAGACTAGTGCCATGGCAAGCCACTGTGCAGCGTGCTTCATGTTGAGTTGTAAAGTAACAGTCAGCTGCAGCAGGCAAGGCCAAAGAAATAAAACATTCGCCATAGGCAGCAGTGGGTAAAAGCAAGGTGAGTAGATTTAGACATTCTCATCATCCTGACCGTGTGATTGCCAATCTGTCAGTGGCACCAAATCCGAGGTCCCCCTTGTGATCATTGCTAATGAGGCACAGAGCAGGCAAAAGAAATGGAGATATTGACAAGAAAATGCATTTGGTCTCCCATTCTGCATTACCCTAGAGACAGTTTCCCATTTCTGGTACAAACAGAGCATCTGGGTTGGCGAAAGGGTCCACTATCTCCCAAAACGTTTCAAACTCAGGTGATCTAGACCCAGTGGTCTTTCTCTCTGAATATAAATGATTGGTATCACATAGGAGATACGATCTACAGACAAGGGTAGACTCAACTTCTCTTTCAATTTCTTTATTAAGGGAGGTTTAGAAAGAAGGGCCAACTCAAATATGAGGCAACTACTAGGATGGTACAGTGGTGTAGCATAAAATGAGCCTTCCCCCCTGCAAGGACTGCAGGAGGCCCACCCCCCACCGCCTCGAAGAAGCACAGGCCACAGACTCCCAGGCCAGCCTGGGCCATCACTATGCGCAATGCACATGATGGCCATGCTGCCATAGTGCACACAGCGTGCTGCGCTAGATGAAAGATGCAAGTTTGTTTTCTAATCAAACCTTACATCTGTCACCTAATGCAGAAACAAGAGGGGGTGGAGGTTCCTGCATCCTGGTGCCCAAACGTTCCAGCAGCCACATTAGTAATATTAATGGTATTGGCATAGTTGTCCTAATGCCAACTTGACCTCCTACATTTGACTGCATCTTTTTGACCTAATTCGGTAATTCAAATGGTACACTTTAGTTAAAAATAGTTGTGGGTGGGGTAAGGGAATAGGTTGAGGTGGGGGAAGACAGGGGGCGGGTGTAAGGGGGGTCTCCCCCCGCATTAGGGGTGAGTTGCGGGGAGTCTCCCTCTGCAGTAAATAAAAAAATGAGGTAAAAAAATGAGGTCAAATGGGCAGTAGGTCAAGTTTTTTAGGTCAAACAACCCATATCCAAGCAGAATAATACACAGCTCCCTTTTTTCCATAAAGCAAGACAATTATATAGGGTACAAGATCTGAATGACTTGATGGGACCTTACATAGCAGGTAACACAAAACATATTAGAAGTAAACATTCTCTAAGTAACTTAAAGTAACAATTGAAGTAACTGTAACTATTGGAAAACATCAGAGAATGAATGTAAAACAAACTGGAAAATATGATGCAACGTTACTACACCAAAGGTAAAATCTGAAAATAAGACATGTTAATGTTAAATGTTAAAGGTATTTGTACCGTGCACCATCACCAATCGGAATTGGTCCCCAGGTGCCCAGGCGGATCTGCAAACGAGAAGGCGGGTTGTGTTAATAGGTTGAAGAGGGAGTAGGATAGTGAGAGAAGTGGTGTCCTGTTGGCAGCTTCAGTTCGGTTGTCACTGTGCGCTGAGCTTTGGTGTGGGTATCGGGTCGGTGTCAGTCCTCGTGTGCTGTTGGTGCAGCTTATATGTTGTTTGTTTGTTGTTGCGGTGTAGTGAAGTACATGCGGTTTGCTGTGCAAGAGTTGGTTGTGTGGGTTTTTGTATGAGTTAAGTATGCAGAAATAAGAGCTTTTTGGTTAGTATGTCTCAGAGCTCACATACGCAATTAGGCTTAATGCCTAGATTTGAGAGCATCGGATAGTGGGAGGGAGGTTTAGGCTTCACAATACAGAAGACTTCAAATATAATATACAGAAATGGAGGCTACGCGTAGATTTGAGAGTCCTGTATAGTGGGAGAGAGGCCTAGGTTTAACAGTGCAATAGGTTTCAAACACAGTAGGCAAGGACGGAGACTATACCTAGATTTGAGAGTCCTGTACAGTGGGAGAGAGGCCTAGGTTTCATATTGCAGCAGGTTCCAGAATATACTACAGTAGGTTTAATATTATAACAGACACGTATGGTTTGTTATACCTATATTTGAGAGTATATGTAAAAATCTGTGGGGTGCGATGCAGGCTACGAATCACAACACTATCACAATATGGAGCAGGCTAACATTAATAGTACTATCACAGTGTAGGTAATTTTGCTAAGTGGTAGGGCTTCCAGGGTAGAGTGATTGCTCTATGCTTCACCCAGCCCACTCCTACCTTGATTGTAGCTGCTGGTTGACGGCTGGCTACTGGCTTCCCCTGCTGACACCTGCAGACACAATCTGGAGTCGCCTCTGTTTGAGCCACCCTTTGCCTCCGGGCTCTTAGCCACAGGGGCTGCCCTGGGTGGGTCAGTTAAGACCATCAAATCCACCAATAAGGGGGGGGGCTGGTAGGTGGGAGGGCGAGGAACCGGGAAGTTGGAGCGAGGATGGGGTCGGGATAGGAGAGGGCACCAAACAGAGTTAGGGGGCACAAAAGAAACGCAGGATGCATTTTAAAAAATGCCCAGGAGGGTTTCCTTTTGTGTGGGCTCACCTGCTGCGCTGGGGTATCAAGTGGCAAGCAGGGTTGTGTGCCGCGCTACGGCACACAGAAGGTAGGCCCAAATTCACCAATCACGTGAGGCGGACGGGCTTGTAGGCGGTAGGGCGAGGAACCAAGAAGTGGGAGGGAGGATGGGGTTTGGATAAGAAAGGGTGCCAAACAGGGCTGCAGGGCACAAAAGAAATGCAGGGTGCAGTTAAAAAAAGGCCCAGGAGGGTCTCCTTTCGTGTGGGCTCATGTAAGCATGATATTTGGATGTAGAGTAAACCTACAACAATTTACTGCGGGATTATTCAACATAATCTTTTAAATAGAATGGTCTCCCACAGTTCCTATGGAAAGTTCCCTTCTAATGAGAAGTTCCCTTTTATGAATCTTACAAGTTTGCTTGCTCATAACTCGATCATTCACGTCTCCTCTCTCCTGCAATCCTCCAACTTCCTTATGCATCTGCATACTCTATTAAAATTCCACACTCGTTCATCTGGTACTTTCAGAGCACTATGTACTCTCTTAATAACCCTCATAGGTTTCAACCACTTCAAACTTCCTTCTACCCTATTGTTGGGAAATGTTCTATTCACGCAATCTCCTTCCTTAACTATGCATTGTTTAGTCACCTTCCTTATGTCAACATTGGATTTGTTGCTCATTTGTCTATCACTTATTCTCTCTTTGACAGTATCCATATCAATATTTTTCTAACATGTTCTACCCAACCACCCTGGGAATACTCTTTTGTTGGGTTCCCTTCCTCTTAACATTTCAAATGGAGATATACCCGTTGTTACATGAGGGGTGAATCTGTATGCTACTACCTCTGCAGCCTTTTTCCAATCACCTCCTTCTGAAATGGCAACTCTTATACTGTCCTTGATTATTCTATTAAATCTTTCAACTATCCCATTGGTTTCTGGGTAGTAAATGACTCTGGTGTTATCTTCAATCCCATTCATCTTCAGATATAATTTCATTTCATCTGACACAAATTGTACCCCATTATAGGTTATGATGAAGGTGGGATATCCCTCCCTCTTAAAAACTCTATCAAGAAATGTTATGACATCCTTTGCACACACATTTTGAACCTACGACAATTCCACCCAATGAGAAAGCATGTCAACCAAAACAATACCATATCTACTTATCCCTTGACACTTCACTGGTCCTACTATGTCCAATCCTACTGTTTCCCAAGGGACAGATGGAATAGACATAAGAGTAATGGGCTCTACTCTGGTGACGCAACCTTTGGCAGCACCCTCACATGTGGCACAGTCCCTGATGATTCTTTCTATCTGCAAGTCCATTCCTGGCCACCAATAATCTTGCCTAACCAATTGCTTTGTTCTGGTCATTCCCTCGTGACTTTCATGTGCAACTTCGAGAATCTTTCTCGGTACCCCTGTTAAAGGAAGTATTTTATCAACCCTCAAAATCATGCAATCTCTCATCAAATGTTAATCACAGACATTCTTAATGGGATCAGATATATTCCCTTTACTAATTTCAGAGCTTTGTATACCACACTCCAATCTTTCTTTGACATCAATGAGAACAGAGTCTACTAACATGGCTTAGCGACATTCTTTCTGAGCAACTACTGCTTGGTCTATTACCAGGATTTGTTCATCTTTGTCCTCATCATTAATTTCATCCTCCACTATATTGGTTAGTCTGGATAAACAGTCCGCTGCGTTATTCTTAATCCCTGTTAGATATTCAATTTCCCAGTTGTAATCTTGTAAACTGGCTACCCGCTTGCGGATTCTGGTCCCTTTGTTGTGAGAATCTCTCTCAAAGGTTTATGGTCAGATCTAATGGTAAACTTTGCACCCCAAAGAAAAGGAGGAAATCTCGGTATTGCCCGTTTAATAGCCAGTAGTTCTTTTTCTATCGTTGAGTAATTCTTCTCTGCGGTTCTCAAGACCCTAGAGGCAAATGCATTTGTGTATTCCTCTCTCTCACCCTTTTGTGATAAAACTGTACCCAAGCAATGGTTGTTAGCATCAGTGGTTATTATTGTGCTTCTTCTAGAGTCAAATTTCATTTATGTGGGAGCCTTTGTCAAAGCTAATTTAATCTATTGGAATTCCTCATCACACTGTTCACTCCAATGGAATCTCACTCCTTTCTTGACCAGGTTTCTCATGTGAATGGATTTACTTGCTAAACCTGGCACAAATTTGGAATAGTATTCTGCCATGCCTAGGAAAGATACTATTTTCTCCTTGCCAGAGGGACTGGGATAATTCACAATATTATGAACTAAATCAGTTTTTGGTTCAATACCCCATTCAGATATAGTGTGTTCCCAATATTGGATGAAGGTTTTACTGAATTTACATTTGTCTTTTCTCAATGTTAAACCTTCTTCCATACAGATATGCAACACTTCCCCAATCTCTTATCATGTTCTTCATGAGCTTTCCGATATACTAACATATCATCATGGAAGCACAAATCACCCTCCATGTCATGAAAATGCTGATACATAACGTGTTGGAAAACCACAGCAGCTGATATTAGACCAAAAGGCATGTGTTTGCATTGGAACAAACTTTCTAGCATAATAAACACTGTTATATTCCTTGAAGACGGATGAAGTACAATCTGGTGTTAAGCAGATTTTAAATCTAAAGTGCTCATAACTTTAGCTTCCTTAATGGAACCTTACATTTCAGAAATATTGGCTAAGGGATGTCTGTCCAGTATTACACATCGATTTACAGACCTTAAGTCAATACACATCCTGAGTTTACCATTGGGCTCATGTACCACAACTAAAGGGGAGACCCAATCAGCTGCTTCTATTCTTTTAATAACATCATGTTTTTCCATGGGTAACAGTTCTTCTTTTACTGCATCCATGATGGCTAATTGCACACGTCTATGTTTTTGTACAACTGGAATGGTTTTATTCTAATTTTGTGCATAAATCCTTTGAGACTGCCTAATTAATCTCAAAATGCAGCATGATGTGATAATTCATTGCTACCATCTATGGCATATACAGTTTCTTCAGCTTTGGGATCTAGCTTTATCTTAAGCCTTTTTTGATGTGATCAACTTAGTAGTGGATTGCTCCCTTTCTTAGAGACATATACTTTGCCTTTAGCTGACCTTGAATTTCAAAACAGCTCAGAACCATCCTTGTAAATCAAATCTCTTTCCTCCATAGGCAACTGGCCGTATGTCGACTACATTAAGAGAAACCGACCCTTGTAATTTTTTCTCGAAAAAATATGTTTGGGAAACAAAGCGTATTTTGCCCCTGAGTCTATCATCATGTCGAGTTTAATTCCTTCAAGCTCGATGGTGGACATGGGTTTCTCAGTGTCAGCATCATCATCCTGAACAGTTACAACTTCATCAGAGATAAAGTCAATGAGACACGTGCAGTCTTCCATGTCCTCACATAGCTCATCTAAACAGGCTATGTTTTCACTCTTGGTTCTAGAACATGAGGTGAGATGCCCATGTCTATTGCATCTTTTGCACAGATCTTTGAAAGCCGGGCATTTGTCACTGCTTGCAAGGTGAGAAGGACTGTCACAACGAAAACATCTTTTCTTATCGGATTAATCTTTTCCACCTCTGTTTTTATGTACTTCTTCTTCCCATTTTCCAGAACAGGACTGCAAGACTTGTTCTTGGCCTTAAACCCAGGGATCGTATCGCTCCAGCCACGAAATCTCTTCATTGGCTCCCAGTGGCTGCAATGATTACGTTCAAGACCCTCTGCATTGTCCACAAGGCCTTCTGGGGCCCGGGTCCACAATACGTTCAACTCTCCCTTCGGAAATACCTTCCTACTCGAGATCTTCGCTTCTCCACTTCTCCACTTCCATTTCCTCAGGGTCCGTTGCTTCTCCAAGCAACGAGTTGTTGTTAGATACCTTTCTTTGGCTGTGGCATCCCTCTGGAACAGTCTCCCTGCCTCTCTGAAACTTGAGGAGGACCATCTTCGGTTCTGGAAGCTTCTCAAGACCTTCCTCTTTGCTTTTGCCTTCTATCGTCATCTCCCCTGCTGATCTCTGTCTGTTTCTGCACTGGGCAGCTGGGTACCCTCTGAATTTGGGCCCAGATCCCTGCCTACTCAGCTGCATACCCGTACTGCCTCCTGGCAACCCCTGCACTTGGGTCTGTATCTGCAACCCTACAGTCCCCTTACCTACACTTATTAGACACCTGTTGTCTTGCACTTGCCACCTGCTGGCCGTACTACCTGTTGTTGCTTTGATCATGTGTTCAGCACTTTCCACTCCTCCCTTGCCCCTTGCCCCTTGCACTTTCCCCCTTCCCTCTCCTCTGCACTTGCGCGGTCTCAATGTCACTGGGCCTGGTAAGATTGTTGTTTTGTCCTCTCTTGTACCCCTCCCTTGCCTCATCGTTCCTTGAAATACTTGTTTATGGGCGCACTATAAATACAATATCACATCATATCACATAACAGAATACTACAGTATGTTTGTGAAGTAGTGCTGCTAATCTGTTCCATTGCCACAATCCTAACCTTACATCTGGTAAAATTGGTTCCGCCGACATTTCAGCAGTGGTTGCTCACCTGCTCCCCCCTGTGGTTAGTTCACTAGAGGTTTTGTAGATGTCCATGTTTTTCCTGACAAACTCCTCTGGGACTGAACACATGGGGCGGCAGAGGGCGATTTTCAGATGTGCAGTTTATTGTTTCTCTGATTCTCTCCTTTTTGCAAGTTCTCATCATTGCAGTGGTTTAAACAGGTGTCTAGCCCTGAACTTCAGTATCCAGTCTAAACTCAACACAGTATGGCACATTCTGGGGACAGTTATATTGGGCAGTTGTCTGGGAGAAAGCTAGTCTGGGCACGGCCACCTCACCTCTATAATCTATGCCACAATCAAGATCAAAATGTTTTTGGGCACAGACCGGAAGCAAGATAATGGTGACGCATGCTCTCAGGGGATAATCTGGAGCACTATTCAAACTCAGAGTGATCTGGGAGAACTGCCCAATTTACTTAGTGAGGCACAAGCTAGGAGCAACTACACTGGGGTGCAGTCTAAGCAGTTTAGGTTGGTATACATCCAAGGAACACATTTACTTGAGGCATGGTCCAATCAATTAACCTGGGTCCCAAACGAAGAGAAACATAGTTGCCACGGTCCTATGACACATTAATCCGCGGATGAATTACAAGCAGATTAACCGAGGCCCAATCAACGGGAAGATAATCTGGAGACCCAATCCAAACAGGATAATGACTGTACAATCCAGGAGCTCATTGTTCTGTGGCACGAGCATAACAAATTAATGAGGGGTAGAATCCAAAAGTCTATTTCTGTTAGGCAAGGCACAGGCCAAGAGGCAAACAAAGAGAGGAGAAATCAATTACCCAACTAAACAGGGAATAGGCAGAGCAGATTTGGACAGCATCACTGGATCTCCGTGTGGCCTAGATGTGGGGAGGAAAAAGAATTTAATGAGCCAGAGTGTTCATGAAAATATTAACATGAAATAAATACCTTTTTACGCACGCATTTAGCCACATATCTTCACAACGTTATTTCTCTGCATACACACAAAGAACACCGATTTGCAAAAGATAACAAAGTCAATATCGGTGATCTGATTTCGTTTTTACTAATGAGGCAACATTCTCATACAACTCTACTGTCCTGCGTTTGAAAGGGCACCGGGACACGCTTCATTTCTAAATGTTAGCCTCCGTGTCATATTTTGTTATTTGGTGACACCTGCTGGAATTTGTGGGTCTCTGCACGTCTTCAGTTATGTCGCAGTTGCTGATGAAAAAAAAAACCTTCGTCGGGTTTTTCTCAAATCAAAAGAGGAAAATGCTTAATACGTATACGATTGTTTTTTGGATCAAATGTTTTCAGTCCTTGTTTGCCCTTCATTTAATTGGAATAATCTGGAAACACGATATGTAATTTCCTGGTATTTAGAATGGTCACAAAACATAATTACTTCATAAATGTTTGGTTTTAAACATGTAGAATATGTCTTATTTAGTACCGTGGGAATCCATAATCAAATATGAGTGTGCCTTTTAATTGTGTTTTTATGAGTGTGCTCTTAATAGGTTTTTTTTATTGAAAGGTCCTTGTCACTTTATTCTTTTCACTCTTTGTAGCGATTGACGTTTCTGGCGGCCATATGAACACAACGAACTGACACAGCAAGGCTCGCTCTCGTTATTCACGAACAATGGATAAGGTACTCTGATTTACCCTCGACTTAAATCCAGAGAGCGATATACCACTCAAAATGAAGTTACTGCGAGTACTACAGACGTCCTCCTGGCTTCCTACCTGCAAGACAGAGTTACTCATATTAACCTCTTATTGATTCAAATAGACCTCGCCAGGTTTAAGGCAAGTGTATTTCACAGTTACTCGTGGTAACAGCTCTGTCATTCTTAAGACTTATGAAAATTGCTTTTCTTAGGCCTTTGCAGGAATTACAAAAAACAAGAAAAAAAAGAAAACTGCTACAGTAAACACAAAATTGAAGCTGGACCTAATATGTGTACTGGGATTGATAGATAAGCTGTAGCAACTTGCTAGTGAGCCCCTTGTGGTCTTTTGTCATGTGAAAATTCCCACTGATGGACCACCCTGTAATTCAGGCCCCTTATCTTTTCCGTGCACTGGGATGCACCTTCCATTGGTGTAGCCGCCTAAATATACCCAACACTATTGCTACAGGGAAGAGAGATCAAGCGAAATGGGCCCAGAAAGCCGACTTTGTGGTTGGCATGACAACTGGAAATGCTGTGGCATAATCCGCCAACACACTAAATGTTGTTTCTTGTTTCCTTATGCTAATGTAATCCAATAATGGCTCTTACTTTCTCCCAATCAGGAGCACTGTACCATGTCACGTATGTATGTGTCAATTTCAAAATTGGGGCACGTAGTGATATTTCTTTTCGGAGTCAGAGGGAGTTGGGCAATATTTGGGCTACTTTGCTAGCCCCGTTGGACTGCAGGTAGGTTTCCTTTTGTGGATACTGTTGCAAAACAAGTATTTTCTTTTTTCATTAAAAAAAAATGTATTTGATGTGGCTGATTTTCAACCTTTCAAATTTAATTAACAGTACAAAGTATATAATTATTTCAAAGACAAAGTTAAGATTTGTTCCATTAAAAGTTTCAGCGATTATTAGGTAATACTTCTGAGTTCGCATTTCATGAAAGGACAATTTATATATGCATTGTTGTTTGCCAATCATACTGTTTTTTTTATAAACATTAAAACCATGTGATATTATTGTGCATAAGATAGTCATTTTTGGACAATTGGGCAACATTTTTTTAAAGAATTGTCTATGGTTAATAAAGAGGTTGATAAATAACTATTTCGAACGATCAAGTATTAAAAATAAAATAATACATTTATTTCCAAGCCTGAGTGAATATAGAAAGTTAATAGCAGCAACAATCACAGTTATGCTTCCCGCTAAATGTGCTGTCCCATAACATACTACAGGATGTAAATTGAAAGTCCTGATATAATCGCTCTAAATAATGTCTTTGTTATGCTAGTAGTGCTGGACAAAAGGCCAGAAGATGTCTAGGTGTTCCCATTTCTAAGGGATTTTTACAGAATCTGCATGTTCTTTGAGAATATGCTGATTTCGTCCTTCTACCTATGATCTCACAAGTCGTCCAAAGATTTAGCCTGAAGCATAAGAACATTGTTTTGTATTTTGGGCAGGGAAATTATACTAGATGCAATTCAGGGTTGTTCAGGCTTTTAATTTCAAAGTTACCTTCTTCAAATATGATGCATACATTGTTGCTCCGTGCAGATTCAATCATGAAGCCACAGCTTCTTTTTTTGCACGATTGGAATCAGTTATTAGCAGATCTAGATACATTCCTCTTGCTAACATGGTGGTTTCAATATGTTTCTCCCAACACACTAGGTTGTTCACTGTAGAGCTTTTTAGATAAATGGCTAAAATCGCTGACAATGACCCTTCAACATCATTCATAAAGCATTTCTTTTATAAACGTTGAGCATTTTCCACGTACACATTGCGTGGAGGGATAACAAACCCCATTCTTATCGCAGTATGAACATTGGGAAACTGGGGGCAAGGATAAAACTCTTTTCCAGAAGTATCCTTCTAATTTTGACCAATAGGCCATCTCTTGATGAGCCCTAGTTTCTGCTCCATACGTAAGCACCGGGATCATCTTTTGTTTGTTAAATGTAATTACCGGTTGCAAGGTGAATTTTCCATATCTTTTATGTATTATTGTTATTTGTGCAGCTGCCAAATGTGCTTTTTTCTTCCTTTTTTTGATGTGAGGCAGATCTGTAGGATGGTAAGTTCTGCTGAGACCAAGGTAACAGTGCTCATTATTACCTCTAATTTAGTCCCATAGAGGACCAAGTTGCATTTAGTTTTTTTGATCTGCTGTTTGGAGGCGAAGATCAGTATTTTGGTCTTTTCCAAATTAATGGAACGTAAGAAAGACTCGCACTAACCTCCTTAATGTAACTAGCCCTACACTAAAAGGTGCCCTAATCAACGCGAGATCGCTGGTGGCCCATGCCACAAATATAACAGATCTCATTAACACAGGAGACCTAGACTTCCTAGCTGTAACCGAAACTTGGTTACACAATGATGCAGGACCTTCCGTCCTATTGGCTATACCCGACATCTATACCATTGTAAGAGCTGACAGAGTCACATCAAAAGGGGGCAGCATTGCCTTTATCGCAAAGTCAAGCTTAGGGCTTAGAGTAACCACTTCGCCGATCGTTAAGTCCTGCAAATTACTTACATTTAAACTTTACACAACTAAGACAAGTACTTTAACTATCCACCTAATTTACAGAACACCAGGCCCCATTGGGACCTTCGAAGAAGACATTATGACCTTACTCTCAGACAACACCAAACACACCTCACAAATTTTGCTACAAGGTGACTTTAACTTGGGTTACCAAGACCCCAACGACCATCAAGCTAAGTTACTATCTGACGCCTTAGCTGAATTAGGTTTGAAACACTGAATTAACCAACCTACTCATGAGAAAGGCAGAATACTAGATTGGGTTGTAGACCTTAACTCCAAGACCTCTATCTCTTCTATTCAACCTTTATCCTGGACTGACCACTACCTTATCACCTTCACTATGCAGACCAAACAAATAGACGCCAAAACAAAACAGCTAGCGACACCTACCCTTACGAGGAGCAAACAGAACATAACTACAGATAACCTTTAGCCTCTTCTCTTACCTACGTTAAACGCTAAATCAGAATCTTCTGACCCAGCAGAGCTGGTCAAATTATACAACTCCACCATGACCCGAGCGCTAGACACTACTGTGCCACTTAAAATGCACAAAAGCAAACCAAAGGCCCATCTTAACACTTGGTTTACCCCTAGTTAAAATCTATGCGTACAGAAAAAAGAAAACTAGAAGTCCTATGGAGAAACCTACCCTCCAAAGAAAACAAACTTAACTTGAGCGAAATCTCTAGGAAATACAAAGATGAAATCATACGGACTAAAAGAGATACATATAATGACAGGATTAATAAAGCCAATTCCAGCAAAAAGGAACTCTTTGTGATACTAAGGGAATTCGAATCCGCCATAGCCCCTGAAAATCACTGCCTCAAGAACAAAGTATGGTGCACAGACATACAAAATGCTTAATCTAATCAAATTGTTACTCTCCAAAATAAAATTGCAGCCAAAAGACTTACTATCTCTAAATTAGATTCACACTTGGAACCTGAATAACTCCTCATAGACCCTCCCCCTAAATTCAAATTCTCATATGTCTCTACTACAGAGGTAGAAAACATTATCGCATTACTCAAACCTTCAAGATGCCAAGGCGATACCTGTCCTGCCCAAATAATTAAAGAAGCCTCCAGAGACCTGGCCCCATTTATTACCAAACTAATAAATGCCTCATTTTGCACTTGCAGTGTCCCAACTAATCTCAAGGATGCCTGGGTCTTACCCTTGCTAAAAAAAGCCTCTCTTGACCCAACCATCCCAACTAATTACAGGCCTGTTACAACGGTCCCATTCTTGCTTAAAATCTTAGACAAGACAGCTTACTTCCAGATCAGCAATACCTGGCAAACTAATAACCTCTTAGGTCTAAGACAATCGAGTTTAGACCACTCCATGGCACTGAGACGGCACTAATTTACTTGAAAATGCAAACTGACACACTTAAGGACAAAAGACAATGCGCTCTGCTCCTTCTACTCGACCTCTTGGCTGCCTTCAATCTGGTGGACCACAAAATCCTCTGCAAACACTTATCTTCTGGAGCCAATTTCTCTCAAGAAGCTTCAGACTGAATTCAATCCTTTCTGAACAATAGGTCAATGAGGGTGTTTTCCCAGTCGGCAGCCGCTGACCCCGCCCCAATTACATGCTGAGTCGCTCAGGGCTCTTGTATGTCCCCCACCATGTACAACATATTTACCAAGCCATTATTTGACTAATTGGACCATCTGAGTATCATTTACACCAACTATTCAGATGATACCCAGATACTCCTACCTCTATCTGGAAACTATGACCTAAATCTAGCCCTCCTCAATAAAATTTACAAAATCATTCGGGCATGGATGGCAGCCCATGGCTTATGCCTGAATGACGGCAATACAGAAATCCTTATTTTAGGTGCTCCAGCCCATCTTAATAAACTTGAAGCGCAATATACATCCTTCACCATTGATGGCACGGCTATCAAAGTGGCCAAAGAAACCAAAACATTAGGCTTTTACCTCAACACTACTCTCAACATGAGTAAGCAAGTCAACGCCATCTCTTCTGCAACAGCATACACATGTAAGCTGATCCATGCTTGTAAGACTTACTTATTGACCAAGAGCTGTACTACCCTAGCAAGATCGCTAATATTGTCGAAACTCGACTATTGCAACGCCCTCTATGCCGAAGCCAGTAAACAGATCACCAACAAACTCCACATTTTACAAAATAATGCTTTGAGAACTGCCTTAACCATTCCAAAGAGAGAACATATCTCTGAAGCTGCTAGAAGAGATACAAAATGGCTTTCCATCAAGGATAGGATTCAACTAAAAATAGTGTCCATCACCCACACAGGCCTAAATAACGCCACCCCACAACACCTCCAAGAAAGAATGATCAGAAAATGGTCCTCTCGCCCCACCAGGGCTGCCCAATCTGGCTGTTTTACAGTTCCCATATTCAACCTGAAAAGAGCAGGTGGGAACGGCTTCCCAGTACAAGCTGCTCAATACTGGAATGCCCTACCCCTGCACCTCCGAACCAACCAGACCGTCCCAAGATTCAGGAAAAATATGAAAACCTGCTCATCTCTAATGACATCTGAAAGTAAATCGGCACGCTGTAAATCTTTTCCTTTGTACTACTTTTGTATCTGTACCTCACCTGTAATTTGCCTGTATTGTAAATAGTATCTTACCTGTAATTAAACTGTACTGTATATAAATCTGCATATCCTTGTTGCGCCCATATACCTTCGGGTGAGGAGTGCCTTATAAATAAATAAACAAATAAACAAACAAATGGTCAAGGCATTATCATTGGCATACGATTCTAAAGTAGAAAGTACATTTTGTAAGCCTTTAGGAGTTTTAGAAAATAGGAGTAAGTCATCAGCATACAGTTGCCACGGCAATACCTGTTGTCCCAATTTTGGAGGATGAGAAATGACTGACTTGAAATAGTGTCCAATATCTGCTATGAAGAAATTGAACAAGGAAGACGCAAGAATGCATCCTTGCTTAAGTCCTCGGTAGGTAAGTCTGGGCTTAGTTAGCTTGCCATCTGGAGACAATAACACTTGTATCAATGCATTCACATGGAGTTGAGAGACTAGTATCGTATGTGTGATGGGCTCTTTGCAGTTTGTGAAATAGTATTTTTCACAAAACGGAATCAAAAACAGCTCAGAAAACAAAAAAAAGCCATGTACAAAGGTTGTCTGTTTTGCAAACCATGAATATTGAGTATCCATATTGTCAACAAATTGACTGTGGTTCCCAACCCTGGAATAAATCCTGTTTGATATGCATCAAAGAGTTTTTTTTCTTTGAGCCAAACAGCAAAGTCTCTAAGCAACAGTCTGGCAAATATCTTTCCCGGGATGTCTAATAGGGCAATAGGTCGATAGTTGCTAGGGCACTCACGATCTCCTTTCTTGAATATTCGTACAATTATTGATTTTTTTCCAGGTCGGTGGAATCTGTCTCTGCTAAATGACTTTGGAAAAAACAGGATATAGTACCAATGCCCACTCATTTAGTGATCTTTGAGCATTTGGATAGTCAGGACACACTATAGTTACAACAGGCATAAAGATCTTGATAATGTTGTACCCATGTTCCTTCAGAGACAGAATTAATCTGGTATGTGATTTGTGCAGCTTGATATGGTGCGTTTAACATTTTCCAAGTTTGGAACCCGGTTTTTTAGATGCTATCTTCAATATCTGTTCTGATTCTCTTTGGTAGACAGTCTCCCAATGAGATTTTAGCCAGTTCTTAAATTTCATCTTAGATGTTTTGGTGGCTTAAGCGCCTTGCACTCATCGGCAGATGACACGCTCGTTTTATATCTCTAAGCAGCTCTTTTTAAAAATTGTTTTTCTCTTGGTCAAAGCCGTATTTGTGTTTGAAAATCAGCCTTTGAAGAGATGACTGCTGTTTAAAGAGACTGATAGCTGCTACATAGAGACCCTCTGTCATCTAAACCAAGAATGAATAATGTCAGAGGGCATCTCGATGGCAATACTCTATTACTAAGGCAGCTGACTATCGAAATCTATTACATCCACTCAAGATTTCTAAATAGTGAGCATACTATTCAGAGTCATTTAAAGGCATCAGAAGGTCCCATGTCATGGCTAACAGGTCATGATCGCTGTGTGTCTGTGAAAGTACTTGAAACTTTATGAGTGTTTAGCATGGACCGTTGGACAAATATATAATCAATGATGGCAGATTGATTCCCACGTTTCCATGTGGATTTTGGGGGAATATCACTTCTAAGGGACCCATTGAGCATGGTGAATTGTCTCTCCTCCATACTTTATAACCATTTCTGATTACCTTCATTTGTGTTAGCTGTGGCACCAGCAAAACAATGCATGTTTAGGTCACCAGCTATCATAGTATATGCATTGGTTGTATCTTGCATGACACGTTCTAACAGTAGATCTAAGTGTTGAAAAAATGTGGATTCCAATATGCCATCATGATTCCAGTATACATTCATAATTGCAAAGTTAGTGGTGATCTTACTTTGACCAATTGCATGAATATATTCGGGCATGCCCTGGGTTCTAGGATTAAGCGTGATTTTATTCTGGCTGCAACCGTCAAGCCCGCAGATGGTCTCAGTTGGATTTCTGCTGGAGTGGAATAAGTATGCGGTCTGTTGAACAGGAGGAAGAAGTTTGGATCAGGAGCAGGGAGGTGGCTGGAGAGTGGAGCGGATCAGGGGTGGTAGAGAAGTGGAGTGGGGAGAGATAAGACTCAGAAGGCAGAAGGAGGAAAACTAGGTGGTAGTAAGATCAGAGGAGGTTGGTGGAAAGAAAAATCTGAAAGCGGGTTTCCTGGAGGAGGTTGGTGGAGAGAGAGTTAAATATTTAATAACAGAGGAGACTTTAGTAATTGAGGAGGAAACTGTGACATAATAGGAGGACGACAGAGGGGAAACAGTGAAAGTTGAGTGGGGGAAAGAGCAACAGCACATGGGGCAAGGAGTGACAGCGCACGGAGAAGGAGCAACAGCGCAAAAGGGACTGAACAACAGCGCAAAAGGGACTGAGCCACAGTGCAAGGGGTGAGGAGGGACACCGCAAGTGAGGGAGGAGGGACAGCTCAAAGGGAGAGGCGGCACAAAGGGGGCGGAGGGAAGCAGAATGGGAAGGGCAGAATAATGGGGAAGTGGGGAGTGAATCTGTGGGTTTTGTGCATAATTGCAGCCCAGTTGTAGTTGTCATATTTTTTAGTTTTGCTATCAATGGGGCAAATTTTCAGGTTGGACCGATGTCCTCAAAATAAAAATGACATCTCTTTATAGTCATAGTGATTCTGATACCTTTTCCCCACGTCTTATGCAATTTTACAAAGCAGTAGGACAAAGGGCATTTCTACCCATTTCAAAGTGAATGCCAAATACAGAAATGGGATGTGCTTTGAAACGCGCATAAATCATGTTTCAAACGAGAGCAGGGGACTGCACAACATGGCAGAGAGGGAGGAAGAAATAGAATGAGGGCGGGCCACAAGCATGGCCTAAACAGCAAAGGAGAGTTTATGAAGGTGGAAACAGATGGGGGAGACGAGGTTGGTAAAGTAAAAACATTTAGCAGAGTTGAGGGTAGCTGTGAGTGTAACGTAGGCTTCTTTGTAAACAGTGGTCATACTAGGAAGCAGGATTTATGTCCATAATGTCTGTGGAGAGGCATGTCTTTATTAATGTGATGAATACCAGTGGGCTGCATGAGCTAATGATGTAAGTAGAGCAGTGGTGTTCAAATCGGAAGCTTTGAGACAAGTTCACAGACTAATGGAGGAGGCATTAGTTGGGGTAGGTTGCTATGGGGAGGTTAGGATTTCCTTAAGAAATTAGAAGATTTGAAATAACGTTTGATGATATGAAGGTAGGGCAGTGGGAGCGAGGATGTACGGTATTTGTGTAGGAAGTTGTCAGGGGGACTGTCAGTTTTGAGGATAGCATGGAGATGGGCAAGTTAAAAAAAAGGTGCAGGTGGTTACTTTCAGAGTGGGTGGTAAGATTTTATTACAAGGTAAGTGAGTGATGAGATAAGAGGAATTTGAGATGAGCTTGGTGAGAAAAGGAGATGTTAGGAGGGTTAAGGTTAGCTAAAAGGGGCAGTGATGGGGAGGGCGTTGGGGAGAAAAAGTCCAGGCATGCGAAAAAGTAGTTGAGAGGGCTAAGGGTGCTGTAACTGAGTACGCCGTGGACTCTGGGTGCAAATATTTGCCTGGTGAAATATTTAAAAGATTGTGGGAAAGGCTAGCTGTGAGGAGTGGGGCTGGGAAGGAGGCATTGTTAATCAGTAAGTAGGCAAGCTGGCACAGGGATAGAATTGCATCATCATATGGGGATATTCATGTCCCGGGGATGCCCATTGATCCAATCGTATGGTTATGGGCATAAAACTGGCTCGTGAGATAGAATGTTTTGTGTCATAGGATTGGGTGTTCCACATCCCAGGAGGGAGAGCAGTACATGAAGAGCAGGGAAGAGGTATCATGTGAGTTTAGTAGATAAGTTGTGGTTTACGTGGGTGAGTTACCAGATCTAGCTTTTTAAAAACCTTTTATAGTACACAGTGTCACAGAATGATAAAACAATGCTAAATTGTTTAAACATTCCCAACCTCCTACCCCTCAAATAGACATGGGTGTCAACATCTACCACAAAGGGCAGTGAAGGATAATTAAGCTACAAGTAAAACATAAACATAATAAATCAGGCTGGATCTAAAAGAACTCTTAATCCTACTGGGCATCGCAGCAACTGAAAGTCCTTTTTCAGATAGTCTAGAAAGGGATGCCAGGTAATCCTAATTCTTTTTCCAGTCCTACAATGTTTGCCGTACGTCTTTCCATGAGAAGTGTATGCCGGGAATTATTCAATCAAATTTCCATAATGGGGGTATCCATTTGATTCCCCTGTGAGAGAATAGCCAGTTTCTAAGAATGTATGTGTAGCTAGTAATTCCTTCCCCATAGGTTAGGAGGTATTTGTATGCTCCACCCCCAGACTTAAATATATTCTGCTTTTGTGTGATATCCGAATCAAGGACTTCCTTAATCCTAGAACTGACTTCAAGTTAGGGTTTTCTAAGCACCAGACACATCTAGCAGATGTGAATAAGTGTTCCTTTCAGTCAAAAGTTTCTCCTACATCAATTAGATATGACATTGCAAAATGAGTGTAGTTTATCAGTAGTGCTATACCATCTACAGAATATCTTGCATTGGGTTTCACCCAACAGCTTTCACAACTGCTCATTCTGTACTGTATCCCCTCCCTGACTGTGTCCTTAATGAGCTTTCACATCTTCTTCAAAATGTTATCTTAGAGCAGCGTTGTTCAACCCCTTGCCTCGAGGGCTGGAAACATGTTGGACTTTCAGGATACCCCTCATTCATATTCATGAGATACATTTGCATACAATGATTCTAAATGTGTGCCCATTTTTTCTAATGCATATTAATGAGAGATATCCTGAAACACTGTCAGGTTTCTGGCCCTCAAGACTTGGAGTAGGACAACCCTGTTTTAGAGAGAACCTGTTTGTGGTTTAATAAGTCACAGAGTCAAGCCCTTAGAAGAGAAGGTGATCTGAATAATACTCTCCCAGGATGTTGTTGATCTAAATGTGTTGCTTTTCATTGATGGGTTTAGAACCCAATGCCTAACTTGAAACTATTGAAAGTTACACCCTTCATCAAAATCAATTTTACATTGTTCAAAGACAAAGACTTAATGGAGTCACTCTGGAATAGGTTGTCCACCTTTAACCATCCTGTCCTAGCCCATCTCTCAGAGCAGAGCCCATATCCTTTAAGCTAACCTGTGACGCTAGATAGTAATGGTTTGGAAATAACAGGCCCTCTTCCTTTGACTTCAATATAACGTTCAGGAACATATTCCCAATTCTTAAATAGATACTTTGGGATAAGGTATTTGGAGTGGCTGAACAAGGTATAGAGTCCTAAAATGGATATTAATTTAATGACTTAGATATGCCCAGCCAGGATTGATGCAACCCATTCCACCTAAATAGATACTTTTTTATTTCAGAAATATGGTCAGGGGAGTTGGCTCTGAACACCCTAACAAGTCTTTGGGTTAAAAATTCATACCAAAATACTGAGTTTTTCTCGTTTTTCCAAAAGTAAGGAAACCAAGATTCAATTAACCTTTTCTCCTTAAAGCCTGTGACTTCACCAAGAACGTTTTCAATTCTTGTTCATTTCCCTTTAGGGATAAGGAAGGCTGGGAAACTCCAAGGACAATAAACCAATTGATATTAGATGCCAACAGATTCATTTTAGGATTAGTCTTCCCAGTGATAGCACCCACAAAATTAGCGTTAGCCCCGATCTTGGACACCAAAAGTGCAAGTGAAAAGAATAGGGATAGTGGATACCTTTGGGACATGCTGCCATGGAAAATCCATTTTCCCTTAAGGGATCTATTGATGACCATTCTTGCAGAGGATCTTTTATAATTTGCCAGAATCATGTTGGTCATATATGTGCCAAAACCTAATTTGCAAAGTTTAGCCATTAGAAAACTACAGTCCGCCCTATTAAATATCTTTTCAACATCTAGTGACCAGGATAGGGAGAGGATTGGGGTTCTGTTGGCTTTGTTGAAAAGGTGGAGCACTCGTCACACATTTTCAACCAGATTAGGTTGACAAGAATAATAATAAATTCCTCCAATCTCTTGGATAATAGTTGAGTGTAAATGTCCTCATCAAGTAAGGCGATTGGACTAAATAATGCACCATGTTTGTGACCTTTTCCTGGTTTTGGTATTACCATTATCTGGGCCTCTTCCCTTAGATAGTTAAAAAGGTTTGCTCTGGGTCCTACAAGGATTTGATCCAGCACTTTATATAAAGTGTCCATTAAACCATCGGGGCCAGAAGATTTGCTTGCTTTCATCAATGTGATCATGTCCTGGAACTCTTTCAGTCACATAGGAGCCTCCAAAACGTCACTTATTCATGCAGAGATGCTGCAAAGGGTAAAAGACATTCTAATAACATTTCTGGCAATCATGATTATTATTCTCTGACAAACACAGATTTTTATAAAAGGTGTGACATGTGTCTTTTCTTATGTACATTGTGCAAATAATATCCTTATTTTCCCTTACTATTAAAGGATTGTCTAGCATATTCTCAGCTCCGTTACCATTCTCATAAGAAGACTGATTTACTCTTAGAATGAGAGGTTCCACAATACATTTACTATAAGTGTGTGTAGCTGGTCCAGAATTGTGCAAAGTTATTTGTAGCTAGACCTATTAGAATTCTGCTTGGGACGGTCCGTTTTAACTTTCAGTTCAGCCAAATGTTGATCTTCTGAGTGCCCTTTGCCAATGACTTCCCGGTTTGTTCTCATATTGAGATCTGAAACACTATAGAGATCCAGATAGTCTTCAACCATGCGTTTCTGAGTTCTTCTCTGCAAACAGGGCCACCCAGGATCCCCGAGTCCAGTTTTCTGTACCAGATAATGTAAATAGTATCAAATTGTGGTTGCATTACGCCATTGGTTCTATTCTAGCTGTCTGGAGCATGCCCATTTGCTGCTTGGATGTAAAGATGTAATGATTTCTGTAATATACCTCTATACCTGTAAATGGTGGGCATTAGCTTTATTTGAGGTGTGGAAGACGCTATACATTTATGAGGTTAATATCATCAAGTTATTGTTTCAATTTGGATGAGGCCTCATCTGACACTTGGCATCTAGATTGGGTTGATTTCTCATTATAGTTAATAAGTACGAGATATGTCTCTGATCACTAATACCTCTCATTTTGCAAACTCACCAATGGCTTAGAGAAATCTTATTATACAATGATTCTATGCAACATTAAGGGCAAATTAAGAGGCACAAATTACTGGTTTGTCCCTAAGACTTCCCTGTAACTTTATATAGCTCTGATGTTGTCGTGTTTGGTATTCTTGATGAACAATGAAAGGTTTTTATGCATTAGTAGTGTTACTCCTGCCCTCTTGCTAATATGAGAAGAATGATACTTGTGGGGAAAATCCCTGTGTCTAAGCCTCTTTTGATCTGATATTTGTAATTGTGTTGCAATCTCCTTAGCTCCCTTAAAAGTTGCAATTTTTCCTTTGGTGTACTGGGGCCCCTCACTTTCAGTGAACTATACAAGTCAGCTCTTGTTGGAGACAACTACAAATTACACTGTTAGAACTACTGGTGTCATGATTACTTTGAGAAAAATTAGCCTTTTCATGTGATTCCATCCCTTTCATTCCAAGGGGGCTGTGTCTGACTGCCACTTTGATCTTTGAACATACAAAGACGTTTTATCCCATCTCTAAAATAAAACATAGAAACTATAAGTATAATCATGAACACAGCCTATGAGATGCTCCACCCGTCCCATTCTGGAATCCCCCTGCCATAGGCTGTAAAGTTTCTCTCTAAATGATAAAGGCGTAAACCTGATGCATCCCCTGCCTTTCTCTGACTCGGACACAGCAATCAAGGAGGGTAGTGCAGGACTCTATTGCACAGAAAAGACAGAGAGGTACAACTATTTGTCCCCCTGTATCTAGTAGTGATAACCTAAAACATGGATTATGTTGGTAAGTCACACCCACATACCCACTGAAAAAGTCCAGGGGACACCCAATCGTGTGGGATCTTGGAAGTAGTATAAACAAGATCCTGAGGAGGATGGCACTAAAAAACTCAGACGACAGCTGGGATAGCTAAAGATAAAGTTGGACCTTGCTGCACCATGGTACTCGGTAAGCTGCTGGGGAGAGAATGCCTGGATGCAAGAACAGGGAGGGGAAGACTAAAACTCCAGCTTGTACCACAAACATGAAGGTTGAAGCGGGAAGAGGGAGTAGGCAGGCGCGGAAAGACTGAGTGGACTACTACACTTAGCACCACTGATGGAGACAAGTGGGGGGGCACAATTACATTTTTGGGTGCCACCCTCAGAGAGCCAGGGTAATATAATGGCAGTTGTTCTTGCACAGACGTCCTGTCCATGTTTCTCCTGCACACCTAATTTGATTGTAATCCAATCAATAGTTACGATTTACCAAGTAGTCAGTTAAGGTTAATAGTTCTTTCCATAAAGGAATGATTTTACTCACCAATTATTCAATGACCATCTGAATTTTTTACATGTCATTTTTTATAACACTAATAGACTGTACATGAATATTTTTTCAACATAAAGAATCAAAAATAAATTATTTTTTAAAAAACAAAAACCTATCACATGAACATTGCTTAACAAAAATAAGAACATGGAAAAGATAAATAGACGATATATTTGCCATCTGGAAAGTAAGTAGAACAGGACTAGATGAATTCCTAACTTACTTCAACTCAATACATGACTGCATCAAGTTTACCATGGATTTGGGCACTCCGAAACTACAGATTTGGATGTTGAGCTTGAACTGAAAGGATGATCCCTCGAAACTAATATTTTTCACAATCCTACTGATGTTAATAATACACTACATTATCAAAGCTATAATCCGGTGCACCTGAGAAACAGCCTTCACTACAGTCAATTTCTGAGGCTGAAATGGATTGTGTCAGAGGAAGAAACACTGTTATCAGAAAATGCTAAAATGGCAGAAAAATACAATAAGAGGGGTTACCCAGAAAAGATAGTGGAGATGGCAGAAACCAAGGTCAGTCAACTTAAACGAGAGGATCTTCCCATTTCCAACACAAGAATAGAGGAAATACTATTCCTGTATGCCTTGAGATACTCTAGCCAGAGTCTTCATATTACAGGACTCATTAAGAAGAATTGGAGATTGATACCACTAGATTCTCAATTACAAACATCCAATCTTAGCATACAAAAGAGGTCACAACTTCATAGACCAACTATTGAGGGCAGAAAGACCAAGAGGAAAGTCCTGTGTCTGAACTGTAACAACTGTAATAACATAATGAGAGGCAGTCATGTAAGACATCCCCGTACTGGCTCAAAGATCAAATTGAAGGATGTTGCTACTTGTGACTAAAACACAGTTATATATGGACTTAGCTGCCCATACTGGTTATTCTATGTGAGAAAGACCACACAGAAGGTAAAGGAACAGTGGATTCATCATAAAAGTGATATAAGAAACAAAAATTTACATTCTCCAGTAGCGCAACATTTTACAGAAAAATGACACACAGTGGCACTACTCAAAGTTATTATACTTGAAGTAGTCAAAAACCACACAGGGGTGGCAAACTGGGGAAAAAGTTGGATTAACAAGAATGATTTTGTATTGAAAAACTCGGTTGCCTGAGCCCCAATGGGATGAATGAGGACTTCTATTTGGGAGCCTTTCTGTGAAGATATCTAATCTACATGAGACAGAGAGTCTAGAGGATATAGAGTAGTGATCAGTGGGAACAACAAATACGGAGGCGTGGTATATGTGTACTTAGAACGGTTGATACATGTATGTACTGTATGGAAATACATCAATGGTGAAACACATAATCACATAATGAATTAACTAAAACACACACATGTTTGGAATATTCACTTGTGATGTATCATATATGTTTCTCTTACAGATTATGATCAGACAGAAAACAGCTCCGGAAGGGGCGTTAGAAATAGAAGAATTACTGCAGCAGAATGGTAGCATGGATCGGGAATTAATATTTTAGCTAGAAAAATATACATAAATCTTGAATTAATATCTTACCTGGAGAAATCTACATCACCAGTTTATATATTAAACAAGTAGGCAATAATGAAGGTTTTTTCTCCCAAGATTGGGTCAGATCTTTAGATATTGAAATTACCCACCTGAGACAGTCGCTATTGTACTATTCTAACAATCGGTACACTGTTAACTGATCACTTTGTTATGGGGATAATAACCACAATGTTCTTTCATTTTCTATGACTCGCAAGCATTAGTGCAAAACATAAGAGTTAACTTATACTGGTCTAGATACCCGCTGCACAACCGCGTGGGTACACGATAACAACGTCATCACGTTACGACGGACAAACTTACTCAGACATGAAGTCTGGCATTTGTGACATCCAACTCACATAATCATGATGAGCAGTGGGAATTCAAAGAACATCCTGACAAAGATTCCCATGACAACCACCCTTTCAGGGGTAATAAATGTCACAACTCTGAGCCTCAATGGAACCGTTAGCATATGTTATGTTGCCAGGCCAAGAACTGTTAGCCCAGGGCTGTGCTTTACTTTGTAAAGTCAACCTATTCCATGCATTATTTACCAGCTCTCAGGTGTTATGTTCGAATCTCATTGTGAGTGTGGCCAGTTCTTACCAGCCTATGGTAGCTTCATTTTTATTACAGGTCACTACCGTCCTACTGCACCTTAATTTTGTATTGGTGGTCACTACCTTTCTAGCACCTATAATTTGCATTGTTGGTCGATACCAGACTACTGTAACTTTATTTTTACTGCTGGTCTCTATTGGCCCATTCGTAAACATTTTCCTTTAAGTTGGTCACTATTAGCATCCTGAACCTTCACTTTCATTGTTCGGCTACTGTCCTATTGCCTATAAGGGTTACTGTTGGCTGCTACCGGCCTATTGCCTATACTTTGAATTGTTAGTGGCTACGGCCATATGCCTCTTTATTTTTATTTTGAGTCGCTACCAGCCTATTGCCTACAATTTTCCTTGTTGTTTGCTACCAGCCTAGTGCACTTTCATTTTTTGTTGCTGGTCACTACCAGCCAACTCCACCTGAATTCTACTTTTTTCCAACATGCAGTAATTAAGGCTAACAGCAACAAATTCAGTTTCAATTTAATAGCAAGAGCTATTAACCTCTAGACTCCATTTATATATAAATACCTTTCACTACTTTCAAGTGATTTCAGAGGTAGACACCATTTTCATCATAGTTTTAATACAAAATCTTCTTTCCCTCTTCTTTGTATATCACGTATACAAACACTGCATAGTCTGTTTTGCTGAGTCATACATCAGTTAAGGGTTGGTAAACCAAGTACTCGTTTTTAGAAGATCTTGTGCTACTTACGGTAACCAGGAAGAGTTATGTAAATGATAAGTACTACACAGATCTTAAGACACCCATTTGTTTAAAAGCAATGCTGGAGTTCTCCAAATGTGTACTTGGTGATAAATCATGGAATGATGTCACTGTTCCCTAGGGGGGAGCCCCTCCCTGTCAGGTTAGGGTGGTGCGGCAGCTAACCAATATTCTCCTTAGGGGTGGTAACATGTGTCTGAATCTGTCAGGGGAGGACTCCCCTCTTGGGGATAGTGGCATGTATTCAGTAACCCACTTACCTAATCCCTTATTGGCCCGCAATTCAGTATGCCCATTGACATCTAAGGACATCCATTTTGACAGCATAAGGATTTTAAATACTGAGGTCGAAGAAGCCCCCAAGAGTTATGAAGGCTCTAGAATATACTTAGAAGAGGAAGCCCCAAGGAGGAATGAAGAGCACATCGTGGAACCATAAGATGTGTTCCAGTGTTTCCGCTGGGTAGGATTCAGGAAGGCTCCATAAAAACAGAGGATTGACTAACAAACCTGTCAAAACCAGCCGGGAGAGGCAACGGGTGTGGAAACCAGCGAGGTTTCGAACACCGTGGGCAGACCAGATTTGGAGAAGAGTGGACGATGCCAGTGAGGCACAAAAGCAGTTCTCCAAGAGTCCCGTTGCAGCTGACCCAACCCAAACGCGATAGCAGGAGAGAAGAGTCAAGCAGTTTACCAGAGCACAGATCCACCACATTGCTGCAGAAACAGGAGAGAGAAACCTGTTGTATCGGAGAGAAGAACCCCATTCGCAGGTAGTCCTTGTAGCATGCTGAAATCCTTCAGAAGTTAATAGGAGGTGCGAGAGACCCAGAGGGGGAACGGGGTCGAAGATAGATGGTCAGGGACCCTAACACTTGCAAACTAAGTATCCAAGGAGAGTTTCCTCGTGGTAGTGGCAACCATAAGCCCACTGACCACCAGAGACGGGTCAAAGACCCTAACCAGTACAGACCAAGCATCCGATGAGAGCTTCCTCATCACAGTGGTGACCATAAACCCACTGACCACTGGAGATGGGTCATAGACCCCAATAAATGTAAAAATAAGCATCCAATGAAAACGTCCTCATCACAGTGGGAATAGGAAACCCACTGATTACCAGTGAAGGGTCTGGGACACTGACAAAAGGGAACTGAGCAAGCAAGGAGAACTTTCTCGTTGCTGTAGCAATACGAAGCCCAGTGACCATCCAAGATTGAATTGGGGGCAAAACCGAGTGGCAAAGTGTATGTCAAGCTGAAGATTGTGAGAAAGAGCTTCATAGACATTAATAGTAGGAAGTCATTCTCCTGGAGAAGAGGAAAAAGCTATTGGAACATATTCTAAAGATACCAGGGGAAGAGAGCCATTCCCCCTGGTCTTGTTGTGAACTGTGCCAAGGAATACCAGGAGAAGGGTGACATTCTCCCAGAGAAGGAACTTTCTGTTAGATTATCCTTAGTTGTAGTGTAAGAGTAGGTTGTGAGACAGGATGGCAGAGTTTGCATTGATGGACATTCTGACTGGCCCTTTAGTATTAGATTTGAGGCAGGGAAACACCGCATGGGATAGGGGTGGATAGGTTTTTGATACAGAAAATAGAGGTGTATAACTGCCACCTTCTTCAACACCATTACAACTTATAGCTTAAAACACGAAAGCGTATTAATGTTTTTAAGATATTAAGGACCTAGCCTCAAATGCTGCTTTAAAACATGTTCTCCTTATTTTGTTTAATAGTAGCATCGGTATAACCCCATACCTAGGTAGCATATTTGGCAACCAACCAAGATTTAGCTTTATATGCATCACTCAGATAATGAATAGATAGCCGTCCAGCTCTAAAATGATAAGATACAATTGAACCATTAATATGGAATAGCTGAAGAACATGCTAAACGAGATGTGCAGGTCATGCAAAACACACTTTACAATGCAAGGATATACACATTATTACTAGTGGTGACTTGCAGGTATTGAAACTCATCAACCAATTTTTATATAGTTCTTCCTTATCATTCTTTTAGTTTTTGGTATTCAATTTCTGTTCCCTACACATCATATATGATTTAATCTGGTTTACCAATAATCCGTGACCTTTCAGAAATTCACTGTATTTTCTAACTAATGTCTGCAATGTGGCCAGTATACGACCAATGAAGACAACATCATCTCTAGAGACTAATGGTATTTACCTAATCATTCTGGCCATAAAGGAGAGACAAACAGGGGATCAATACACACGCTTTCCTATGCCATATTTATTTTAAAAAGGCTCCGATATCTCACCATTCAAATGATATCTAACCCCTGAATTCAAATCAAAGTGCTGTAGCACACCACTGCCTCCAGGGGATGCTTGGGGTCTCATTCAGAAGGGATTTGACAAAGAATTTCTGGCAGGACTTTCTCATTTGCGGTGTGACCAAGCCTGATTTGCATACTGTTTTCTCCCTGAATTGGAATCAAAGTGCATATTCATCGGAAGGGTAATTATGCTCCTAGGTAAGGCAAGCACACTTAAGCGATAATGTGTTCCTATTTACACAATCAAGCTCATGGGGAGTTCCATGAATGAGTTCCATGAACCCTAGCTTCCCATCAGCACATTATCATACTTTCAATGTAACCCATACTACAATTCATAGATAACATAAATGTCACTGGCCCAAGACTTTAACCTGCCATAAACAATTCTCGCAAACTTTTTTACGAACCATTTGAACACGGAAGTGAGCCTATGTGCTTTAGGCTCAGTTCTATCCTCTTTTTTTTAAAGTTGGAAATAATAGCCAGTTTCCAATCAGATGGAATTGCTTTCATTTCAGCTGGAGCTGAGAAACATCTTAGTGGAACCAGCCTCAGATTTGAGTGCCACGCATTAAAATATCCAAGGAGAAAAGTCAGTGCCAGATGCTGTACCACTAGTGAAGCTTGCAATGGCATTGGTTGCCTCCATTAAAGCTAATGGAGCAAGGCAGGCACAATCATCTCATCGTTCACCATAGCCCCCATTGAACCTCCTCTATGGTTCCTGGAGTCATAACATTGTAAGAAAACCTGCTGATCAATGTAGGCTGATAGCAACGATAATAGATATTTTTGCCTTAAACATTTGGAGATTAGGACCTATAGAAGAAGGGAGTCTGCACACTATATTTTGAAGGATCGCAAGGAAAAGGGACAGTTTATTACACTGTAGTGTAATGTAACCAATAACTGATATTAGTTCCCGGCATAGGTGCAGCCACAGGATACATGTAACGTGATTGGCTCGTTTCCAAGCCATACCACGATGTAATCCCGTGGACGCACGTACGTGCCTACATTTCTTCCCGGCGGGGGGCATGGTAGCCCGTTAGCCAATGAGGAGGCTCGAAACAGGGCAATCCTGGTTCCGAGCCACCACACGGCTGGAGGCTGCCTTCGTCCCCCGCAGAGGACTCGGGTATGTTTTTTTTCCTCCTCTCCCCTCCCCTGCAAACTATCCTCTCCCCACCCTCCCAACCCCACTTACCTTCTTTTTTCTTCTTTTCTCGGAAGCAAACGCGCTAGGAACACTTCTGTTCCCAGCACGTCACCTCCCGATGGCCGCCACGGAAAGGGAAAACAGACTAAGTTTTCCCTTTCCCGACGGCCATTTTATTTGGGCCGGGCCAGGTCCGGGGTACTAATGGCAATAAGCCCTGAGACGGCGGCCCAATACCGCCCCAGGTAATGCTCCTGTAACTACGGCCACGGAGGCATTACCTGGGGCGGTATTGGCCGGCCATCTCAGGGCTTATTGCTACAGTAGGAACACTTCTAACCACTGGACACTGATATTTATAGAGCATAGCCTGAAGACAAGAAGGAAACTAAATCTGACGACAAATGTACAAAGGCGCCTTGTCCTGGGAGTACAGTCTCGCTAAGCCCCTTTTCCATTTCAACATTAGTCCGTTGTCGACTCAAATGGCCCTGCTGGACCAATAACAGCACTTAGAACTTTCTAGAAATGTTCAGACCTGGCTTTAAGGCGCAAGGTGTCCCACCTGATTACTCACATGGCAGTAACATTCCAGTATCACATTCAAATATCAGTCCTCCATTGATATGATAAGATATTTTATTTGTATGGCACTCATACACAAGTGTGGCAAGGGAGGGAAACAAGGGGGGACAAAACAGCGATCTTACTAGGCCCAGTGACATTGAGAATGCGCAAGTGCAGGGGAGAGGGAAGGGGGAAAGTGCAAGGTGGAGTGGAGGAGTGGAAAGTGCTGAACACTGGAGAAAAAAAATAACAACAGGTAGTGTAGCCAGTAGGTGGCAAGTACAAGGTTAAAGCACAGACAAGGGGTGTTTTAATAAATGCAGGTAAGGGGCCTGTAGGGTTGCAGATACAGACCCAAGTGCAAGGGTTGCCAGGAGGCAGTGCGGGTGTGTGGCTTGGTGGGTAGGGACCTGGGCCCGAAAATCAGAGGGTAACCAGGTACCCAGTGCAGAAGCAGACTGATCAGCAGGCGAGATAAACAGCGAAGGCAGAAGCAAAGATGAGCACTTGGGGTGCTTCCGGAACCGAAGATGGTTCTCCTCAAGTTTTAGAGAGCCAGGGAGGCTGTTCCAGAGGGAGGCCCCAGCCGAGGAAAAAGATCTATCCCCAACTCCTTGCTTGGAGAAGCGACTGACCCTGAGGGAGTTGGAGGAGGAGGAGCAAAGAGCGTAGGGAGAGTTGAAGGTATTGTGGACCCAGACCGCAGAAAGCCTTGTGTACAATGCAAATGGTCTTGAATTTAATCCTTGCAGCCACTGGGAGCCAATGAACAGATTTCAGGGCTGGAGAGATACTATCCCAGGCCTTGAGGCCAAGGACAAGTCTTGCAGTCCTGTTCTGGATGAGTTGCAGAGGGTGGAGAGTAGAAGCAGGCAGATTTAGAAAGAGGCTGTTGCAGTAGTCCAGCGTGAGAGAACCAGGGCTCTAGAGACAGTGAGCTTCTGGGGGAAGGAGTGGAAAGGAAGAATAAGTTTGCAGACCTCATGACACCTCCAAGTGCCAAGGCCTACTGCTGCACTCACCTATTACTAATGTAACCAAGGTCTTATAAAGCTGCACCAGAAACCCTAGTGGATGTGCCATTCATCAATACAAAGTATATTTCTACTTTAAAGTGTCCATTCTAAATGAGAATTTCAAAACTACAACAGGATAGGGAAAAACACAATTAATAGAATATTAACATGCTCAGTTAATATAGGAAACATAAAACGATTGAATGAGAAATATTCTTCCACAGTCCCAAAAGACATGTGGATATTTGACTTCAGAGGCAACAACTATTTTGATAGTTATTACTTCACGTAATTCCAATGTAGACAGCCTCAGCATATAGTTTCCTTGTGAGTCTGAGGTTATCTATATAACAGGGTGTGGAATACCAGACTATTTATGTTTTGTCCCCTAGTCCCTGTCCCTTGTCTGTGCCCCTTTTAACCCTTCATCACCCAGATTATCTAATCCAGTCTACCAATGTAGACACCCTACCCAGGGACTGCCTCCTCCTTCTGTAACTGTATAATATGCACCACATTTCTGTTGGAAATGACATTCTGGCTTTAATTAAGCAATACATCTGCATACCAAGGGAATTACAACGTGGTAGTGGCCCAAATCCCAAATTGTTTAGGCTATTTCTGAGGTTCAAGTAATTTTACTGAGAAGGGGGCATTATCGCTGTTCATTCCACATAATTAGGGTAGAATGTTGTTTTTAAAACAAGAAAAAAAACAGAATACTTATCACAGCCATTGTTGCCATTTGTACTGCACTGTCTGCAATGGACCTTTCATCATCCAAATGTTCTGATTAAGCTTTAGAGACCCGGTGAGAGAGCCATAAAAGGTGTTGTGGGCGCTAAAGACCAAGTTAAAGGCCCTAACAAAGCAACAGTCTTTAACAAGTCTTAGAGGGCAAAAACATGAAAGCCCGAAGCTATGTCAACCTGCATCACTCTTGATGGTATAAAGACTGACTGGAACTCCACTAGGAAATCATTTTAAGGTGTATTTGTTCCTGCCTACTTCTTCTATACATTGAGTTTTGCCATTTGTTTTTGCATTCTCATTGGGTGATCTGCAGGTTGTATGAACAATATATACCCCACAGATTGGTTTGTACAGCCTGTAGATTATTCAGAAGGCTACATTCATTGGCAACCAGCAGTGCAGAGGGTAACTGCAGCCAATTCCAGCAATATCCCAGCAATTCTCTGCAATAGCCTATTAATACTTACATGTATTCTTACCAATAAAGCTCTCAGATTGGTTTGTACGGACTGTAGATTGTTTCAAATTCAACGTTTGATGGCAACTAGCAGTGCAGAGGGTACCTGCAGCTAATACCTGCCCATCTCCCAGTGGATTTATGCACCAAGGTATAAATACTTACAGGTATAGATTTAGGATTTATAAACATACACGTCCTCAGTATCGGACTATATTACAGGGCACCATCAGTCAATTGTATGCAGTCAGTTAATCGTGATCGGGGAAGATATTTAGTGAGGTGCGCAATCCCTGTCAAAAGGAATTCCTAAGGAAGTTTCAGTCTTTTTCATAGGAAAGGCAGAATAATTGTATATATATAATATAAGCTAACATACATTTAAATTTTGTGACCATCGGTGGATACCGAGAATTATTGGCAATCGCATCTGGACTATGCGCCTGCCAATAACTCTCGGTATCCACCGATGGTCACAACATTTAAATGTATGTTAGCTTATATTATTGGGATTTGTACTGCACACAGCTTCCATTTGCAGGCTCTCCGTGTTCTCTGATGGATCTGAAAGAGAGGGGCAAGGGGTCGGTTAATGCGGAAAGTGAAAATGGAAGTATGGTGTGCTGTTGTGTTGATGAGTGCCCTGAGCTCTGAATGCTGGTCTGTTTCTAGGTATCCTATGTGTCAAGAGTCTGGAGGCATTTGTGCACAGATGGCAGCCCTGCATGCCCATGGTGCTATGAAGCACTGACCGGGACTGTGTTATATAAGAGGAGACTAGAGGTGTAGTGTTCTATTTTTTTATGTCTGTTGAAATAGTTAATTCATTGATGTGCATGAGTGACTTGGTTGGCATGAGTATAGCTTGATTGCTCATAGAAATTGAAAGGTTAGTGGGGATAGGATTGGCGAATGGTCTTGTGGGCCATTTGGAGTATCCATCAGGTGTTGCCAAGACTTTAGTACATAGTGGTACTGGGGTGGTGGGTAGTTTGGCATTTCCTGGAGGTGGTGGGTTGGAGGGTGTTGGTATGCCTTTCTCTTGAAGAGGTACAGCTGATGTATAGTTGCCCTTTTCTCTGGGTTGATGAGTGTTGTAAACTGCCCATCACCTTCTGGCTTCTAGGTGGTTTATTAGTTAATTAGACATTTCAAGTAGACATTGAAAATGCAGTTCTTTAGGATTTTCCTGAACATAAGGTGGTCTTCGACTTTACGGATTTCCATTGGAAGTGAGTTTTAGAGTTTGATCACTATATTGTGGAGAGCTGTCTGCTGTAGTGTATATTCTCTAGTAGTACCTTGCAGCTGAACCTTAGTGCCCTTCTTGATTGGTATTGTGCGAACCTTGCTTGGGTGAATTTGGCTCAATAGCCTGAAGAGCGCCGTGGGCAATGTAGAGAGCTTTGAAGTGTATTCCTTCTTAGCCCATTGCCGGAGCAGAGGTCTAAGTTCTGGAGTTATGTGTTCCCTTCTGCCGAGGCTGAGCAAAGGTCTTCATGCTTCCGTCCTATATACACCAGGTCTTTTTCCTTTGGCATGCCTAGAGATATGCTGTTTGTTTAGTTGATTCTTGATTGTGCAAGAACTCTGATAGCAAGTGTCCTGTGTGGGAAGGTGAGGAATGAGAACATCCGTCTGATTAAGCAGAGCTGGTCAACCATTTCTTTATTAGTGTGGTGTTTTGTGACTCCAGATCAAGCCCATTGTCCATAAGGACTTCGAGATTCTTGATTATTTGTTAGGTTTTGGCCTGGTGCCCAGTTCCAGATGCTAAGGCATTGGTGCTTGTGGTGCTGTGTCGGGTGAGACAATCATGATTTCAGTTAGGGAGAGTTGAAGGTATTGTGGACCCAAGCCGCAGAAAGCCTTGTGTACAATGCAAATGGTCTTGAATTTAATCCTTGCAGCCACTTGGAGCCAATGAAGGGATTTCAGGGATGGAGAGATACAGGTTGTTTCCATGAGTTGGAGCTGATCATATGGAGTCAGATGTTTTCTATATTCTATATCTGAGAAATATTTCATCCACTGTACTGCTGAGAAGGCCAACTTCTTCTAATCTCCTGCTTACAGCTCCATGATAAACCGTGTCAAAATCAACTGAGATATGGAGGAGCATGAGGGCGAAGGTGATTTCAGTATCTACATTAATTCTGAGGTCATGCCAGATAGATACAAGCGCGGATTATCTTTCTCTTATTTTTCTGAAACCTACTTGTATCAAATCTAGGATGTTGTTGGACTCTACACATTGTCAGTGGCATACAGGTGAGAAAGTAAGAACCCCACCCAGGGACACAGACACATAGATTTCTCTGGGGGGAGACATTCTGTAAAACCATTGAAACATGCAGTGAGAGGAAAACATGAACTATTGTAGATGAAGAGAACATTCTTCCTGAGACAGGATAGGAGAATGCCTGTGTAGTTACCACAAAAAAAGCTAAACTGCAGTGAAGGAGGGGATTCGGGCACTACTGAGGCTAACTAAGGGAAGTGCTGTACTTTTCATTCACTATCCTGTGAACCCTATGGCAATGGATCGGGATGTTGTGGCCCAGGTGAAGGATCAGAAAGAGCAATGGCAGAGCTAAAAAGGAAAGAGATTTTCCCTTCCTGGCTATCATTATTGATGTACAAGTTTGGATTATGGGAGATCTAAGTGCTAAGGAAACATATATTTCTCCCTGGAAAAGGCAAGGTGAGTTTAGAGTTGCTGTGCTAAAATAATTTAAATCTCAGCCTATGTTTATCCCACTGAATTGAACTTGGACCCCACAATTCTAAAATTAAAATGGCCAGATGTCTGAAGCTCAGAGGCCTGACACCATAAAACGAGTAAGCTATGGTACCAGACTGCCTAGAAGACTCAAGATGATCCTAGTGACATACCCATGGACACTATATTCCATTTCTTGATGTTCCTTAAAATATAAAACATGGCCTGAGGACCATTGAGTTTTGCACTTGGAGTACAATATGGTTATTCCCTTTTTACACTTACAATGTTATAGTTTATTAGGAACGTCTTGGTTCATGATAGACATACCTACAGAGATACTGCAACAACAACAGGCTCAACAATATGCGCCTAGAAGGATCTCATCCACAACTCTCAGACTCAGCAAAATCGTTAGGCTTCACCAATGAGACCAGTCTGTCCTTCGTGACGAATCTGACAACCTCGTCACTGATTCCCTGGAAGGAAGGCTCTCTTATGTGGCCAAGGAAAGGCAGAAACTAGCTGACTCTGACCTTGGGCGTGGTCATCTGTGAAATAACCACGTGGGAGAGGACAAGCTCCAGGCAGGCAGAAAGAGATTAAGTCAAGATAATCCTTCAGTTATGCCTTTCAGTGATAACCAGGTACCGTTTCAACATTCATACATGGCTTGTTGTAATGTAGATACAGATTTCCTAGGTTTTCCGAGCTGAAAACCAAATTTTCCTCCCCCACACTTTTTGGGTACTGAGATGAGGAAGAGAGATGTAGTAATGTAATGACTGCACACGGTAAACCCACACTGCGTTCTAGTCACTGTAGAGAAAGACCAGGGCATTTAAATGCAACACAGGTGAACCAAATTCAGGAGAATGAGAGAGACAGTAACTGGATAGGCACCTGATTTGTGCTGACACTGTGGAGGACGCCGACGACAAGCAGGCTGCACAGCACAGTCCAGAGGCCAACTTGCACTGTGTGCAGAAGAGCCACACTGCAAGAAGCTTGCCGCTTTCCGACAATGAGCAGCCGAAGCTGCCAAAGTCAGGAGAAGGCGAGACGGGACGCAAAAAACTTGCCAGACACAAGACCAGTCAATGGACCGGGAGCTCAGATGCTGGGAAACACAGGGAATGCTGAAGGTGCCACCCATGACCGGTAAGCCAAGAGAGAGTGAGCAGGTTACCAGGGAGCCTCTAAGTGAATGCTGTGTACCGCATACTATCTTATGGAGCCCGAGAGTGAATATTACCAATACGAACATTGTTCAAGGAACAAGCCTATGTAAAGACAAATTGAATAATACTGATACAAACATTGTTTCTTAGTTTTGTTGAGGTAGGGAAACACATGAAATGAAAAAATGCTGCTAAATGATGATACTACAGGTACCAATGTTAAACAATAGAATCTGGGAAAGGGTTATCAAAACAGTAGGCCTTTGCAAACGTCAAATCCCACTTTGCACATATATTACATGTCAAAAGAAACACAACCACACAGCTTGGTTTTGTATAAACAAAAGAATAATTGTTATTGTCCCACTTTCCACAATTTGCAAGAATAAAAGGACACAATGCACGTAAATTTAAATAAATTAAAGAAATGCAATTATTTTTTTCCTTGTTCCTGTACATCAAAAAGCACCGAATAAAAAGAGGAAAAGGGGAAATTATACACATCATTTGTAAATATTTCAAACTTATTTTCCTAAAAATTCAACCATGTGGAAAGGTCTAGAAAGGTATAGGCTCTGAAAAGTAAGACCCAGTGTGAGAGACAGAGTTTGCGAGCGAGCCCCGTAGTGTTGGCATAAATAGCTCGAAAGAAGAAGGAAACAAGAAAGGAATCCAAACAAGTTGTAAAATAATAATAACTTGTTGTGCAAAAACTATTGTTTGTAATAAGGTCAAAACACAGCACTTTTGGTTAATGCTTATTGCCTTGAAATTGTATTACAAATGATTTTCAAACACAATGTAGGTGAACACATGAGAACATCTCAATGTTCATGCATCATTAATCATATGCCGAAATCCTTATTTAGTTGGTCAATATTCTAATTGTTTGATGGAAGCTCTATTGGGTCTACCATGGAAACCCCATTGAGCCTGCCTACATGGGGAGGAGACACTGTGGTGAGGAAGTATTCATTCCATACTAGAGGTGATCAAGGAACCACGTATGTCTCCTTGCTATGTCGCGTTTCGGTGGTCAATCACACAAAATAGAACCAACTTCATCAGGGCATAGGTAAATGACCCTGCGGGGGAGAGAAACCATAACAAAAGGGGATATTTTGAATTCTAATGTCTGTGATGTGTGCAAGTGATGGCATACACAAATTAGTAACCAAAGGATTTATTTTAAAGGCTGAGGTTGTGGGCAATCAAATGAAAATCCTCATAGGTGTAACCGATTTTTACCATGAGGGGGACAGAACCAGAGATCCCTGAGTTTAAATGCTGGTTCCCACTGCAATGGGCTGGGCAGGAGCGAAGCCAGTGAATACACTGTTACTGCGGTGTTGCTGGTTGAGGAGGTGCATATGTTCTGGGGAAAGCAGACATCCCGGATTCCTTTCTGGAAAAAAAGGGAGGATGGCATGTAAGTGGCTGGAGAGTAATTGTCCCTGCATATGTGTGTTGTATTTGCAAACTACGGTCTATCTATTTGGCACAATTGGTGTGACAATGCAAACCAAAAGGTTGTTACCCATGCAAGTAATCTGAAGTGCCTGTTGATGGGTCCTCCCAGGGTGCAGGGTCCCATGTGTTTGTGTCCACACAAACCACTATGCTGGCTGAAAAAATGATCATCTTTTAGATCCTATCATCTGTTCTTAGATCTATAGAGGATCATGGGTGTGGAAAAGGGAAGGAAAAAGAAAAAGAAAAAAAGAAAATGAGAAGTGGGAGATATATTTTAGCATATAAAGTATTATAGTTGTAATTCAATCCTCACTCTCTATCGCGTAGTGGGCTAGAAAAGTTATTCTACCCGTATTTTCGTTTACCTGATTCATGAAAAACAAACCGCGATCGATTGCGACACGTTCCATGGGTTGTGTTGCCTGGTCATGGGCATCAAACGTTGCCCTGTTGTGGGTCACGGTCGTGTATTCTTCCAGGGTGGGTGGACGCTGGTGAAGCTCAGGGTCATATTAGACCTGCACGTGAGCCGCAGTGTTTTACTCTCACTTGATCAGAGAGCGAACACATGTATGCCGGATACGTGGCACTGCGTGTTCAGCTGTGTGGGAGGGTGGGTCAATCCGTATTCCATACAAACTGGGTGATGGAGGGTGCGCATGCGAGAGCCAATAATATGGCTTCTAATGCTGCCCTCCCATAGGTGAAACGCAGGAAAGTAAAGTGAAAACGCAGCGTTTCACTCTCACTTGGTCAGAGAGTGAACGCTTGTATTCCGGTCCTCCTTAACCTAGCTTGTGTATGTTGCTAGGATACGTGGCACTGCGCATTCAGATGCGTGGGAGGGTGGGTTCCTGTCCAGCCAATCCATACTCCATACAGACTGGATGCTGGAGGGTGTGCGTGCAGGAGCCAATAATAGGGCTTCTAATGTTGTACTCGCACAAGTGAAATGAAAGAAAGTAAAGTGAAATCCTCCTGCGGCGGAACGAAACAAAGCTTTGTTTGCCGCTTGTCTGGAGCATACAGAACCCATGGTAGGCTCCTGGTCGAAGGGTAGAGATGAAATATTCCTCTTGTTGCTAAAAAAAACATGTTATTTTACTAAATACGCCTAATCCGAAACGAGATAGTATGACATGTAAATTAATGCCATGCTTATTCCTTGTTAATCATATGTATGATTTCTCATGTCATGGCATATAGATAATTAACATACCTGACAGTTCAAAAGCCAAATCTCATTGATGATATTCGGTCTGCATCATATAATGTTGTCTTGACCATGCTCCAGAGTGGTAGAGTTAAATGGGTCAAATGGCAATTGTTCAATGCATATTGTGGAAGAACCTAAAAGGCTATTCATTTCAGACAAGGGGAGGCAGATATTGCTCATTTAAACCCTTGTTAACACTGTCTAACCTATGAATCCACCTGCACTCCAGGTCCGATGGATAGTTTTGTGTATTGCAGCTGGTCTTGACTTTCTCTAATACCCACCATAATAGATTGTCCGCGGAGTATCCTGTGGTTAAATAGTGATCCACTAATGGTGAAGAAATGTTCTTGCATCTGATCCTGGATTGGTGTTCCGAGATGCAGGTGTTAACATTTTACATAGTTTGACCCACATAGAGGGGCCCACAGGGACATTCAATACAGTACACCACTTGTGTTGATTTGCAATTAGTGAAATGTTTTAGAGTCCAAGTCTTGTTTCCATTCTTAAAATCTGCATTTTCTTGGCATATTTACATGCTGCACAGGATCCACATGGCTAGTGTCCAGATATTGCTCGTAAATTCCATGGGCCTGCTAGTGGAGCTTCTCTCTTGAACAAAGAATGTACTAAGGATACCCGTATATTCCTAGATATCTTTATAGCAAACCTGGGCGGTGGTTCCTCAGATAAATTGAGTCTGGCCAGAGGCCAGTATTTGCGGATGATTTTTTTAATTTCAAAAGTGTGAGGTCCATGTGTGATCACACAGGTCAGTTTATTGTCTTTCTCTTCTTGTGGGGGTTCTTGAGGGTTAAGGATTGCCTCGCGGCAAGTGAATCTGGCCCATTTTTTTTATTGTGAAATAAGTTTCTTCGGGTATCCTCTATGCTTGAGTCTTTCACCCAGTTCAGCTGCATTTTTATAGTAATCATCAATTGATGTGCAGTTCCTAAGGAGGCGTAAAATTTGCCCGTATTTTCTTTGATGTGTCCCGGATGATTGCTAGTGAAATGTAAAAGGGTATTGCGATCTGTGGGTTATCGGAATAGGTTGCAAGTGAGTTTGCCATTTGTGTGGCACATTTTTAAATCCAATAAGTGTATCCATTTATTGCTGGATTTCCATGGTGAACTGAATATCAGCATCACAGTTGTTCAGCCAAGAGGGGAAACCAGCAAGATCTTCTTTATTGCCCTCCCATATAAAGATGATGTCGTCAATAAAACGGAGCCACCATTTTATTTGTGTTTGCCAGGGGTTCAGTGCACTGGTAATGTATTTCTTTTCAAATGCGGCCATTTACAAAATGGCCATGCTGGGTACAAAAGTTGCACCCATTGCGGTACTTTTTGTCTGCAAATAGAATTGGTTGTCAAAAGTAAAGAAATGTTTACAGAGGACCAAGGTCATTAACTCAATAATGAAAGCTGCTGGAACTCGAGATTGTACGTTTGTCTCCAGAAGGTAGTCATAGATACAATGTATGGCTGCCAACTGAGGAATTCTGGTATATAGAGACTTTATGTCCATTGTTACCAGAAATTCAGTGGCAGGGTTAAATTCTGTTGTATAACTTGCTTGCCTGGATGCTGCACCCTTAAGTGTATATTGTGGCTGCTGCAATATTTAAACCAATAATTCTTTTTGAAAACACTTATATGGAGTGCGCTTCTGGCACTAACAGTATTATCACACCAACAAAAGGGTTAAATTCTGAATCTTCAAAGACCTGAATGGTATGGGTCGTGTCTCGCAGGTATGAATCTGTTGTGATGATCATGGGTTTGAGGAATGCATCTATAAATTTGCACAGAGGCTCCAAAACGGAGCCACAACCAGACACGATGGGTCTGCCTGGTGGATTAGCAGCATCTTTATGTATCTTGGGTAGCACATATAAACTTGGTGTTCTGCCTTCTGAGGTGGTAAGAAAGGCTGATTCTTTTTCTGTTATCCACCCTCTCTCTAGTGCAAAGGAGACAATCTCTGAGATTTCTGCTTTTATCTCCTTGGTAGGATCTTTCTTTAGGGGGCAGTAGCTCTCTCTGTTGTTGAGTAGTGACAAGACCATCTTTTTATATTGATCAGTAGACATAATCACAATCCCCCCGACTTTATCAGCTGGCTTGATCACCAAATCTCAGTTGGCTGATAACTGTTTCAGCACCTCTCTTTCTGTTCTGGCACAATTGTGTATGAGGGTCATTTTCTTTTCAGCTAATATCCTCACATCTTTTATGATACACTTCTCAAACGTTGGTAAACCGCTCAGTATTTGATTATCTGCTGGACAGAAAAGCGATTTAGGATGTAGTCTTGTGTCTGGTGGTGATTCAATCTCTTCTCTATTTTCATAGAAGGTTCGTAATCTGACTGTCCATAAGAACCGTATTGGTTCTACCTCCACATTGTACCAATCAGTATTAATTGATGGTACAAAGGAAAGGCCCTTAGTTAAAACAGAGATTGGTGTTGTCGTGAGGTCAACCTTAGCAAGATTAAAGATGGGAAGATCTATTTTCCCAATGGTGTTGGGAGTTATCTCCTTCTGCGTCGCTGTTGCCGCTGGTTGCCGAAACAGGGGTTATTCCACATGGGGGGCCCCATCCTACCCCTGGCCCACCTCTGCCTAGAAAAAGGAGGGGGGGTGGTAACAAAGGTTGACCAAATTAATTGATTGTATAATCCGGGTTGATAATTATACCCTGATCCATCGTCCGACGAATTGCTACTCGACCCGGAGGAGGTTACCCACTTTCTCCTTGTTCCAACTTTTTGTGGCGAATGTGCCCCTGGTTTATTTAGGGACTTGACGTAATTGTCTGTAGTGTAAGGGTATATCAATTCAGCCTTGAAATCTTTTATATCTTTCTAGAGTTTGTTAGTTTTTCTCGCCACGGTGTTGGTTTTAAAAATGTTGAACTGTTTGTCTATGTCTCTAGTTGTTCTATAGCATTAGTGATCACTGTGCTTGTTGTGCATTTAGATTCTTCTGCGTCTAGGGTTCTCTGAATTTTGCTTGTGAGCATTTGTGCTGTGGATATTGTAAGGACCAAAGGTTCCTACTGCACTTAGACGCTATGAAACTAAAATTTGTTGTGTATTCTTTGTCTGTAAGGAACAAAACTGGTTTGTTCCGAACCACTAGGCCTGCTGGAATAATATTTGCCTTTAAATATTCACAGAGGAAGTGCCCGTGCAGTTCCATGTGGAAGCACTTCTTTTTAAGTTTTAGTAAATCTTCCCCTGTTTTGGTCGGTATATTGGATTGATTGCGTCCCTGAGGGTCAAAGAAAGAGGACCTTGAATGATTTCTTGAATCTGTTCGTCTGTGTAACTCAAGGTTGCATTTACTGCCATTCTACTGTTTGTCAGCCTGTCTGTTTGCCTAGGACAAGCATCCAGAACTTAGTGGAAAAGTTTGTGATAGTGAGGAAGGGGATTGCCCAAAATGTGTTAATCACAGTCTCAATTCCCGGTAGACAAGTCACATTTAACCTGAACTTGTGCTCGGGAGTCCTGAACACAACAAGTAACAACCTAGGTTGTCTTATTGAACCAAACAGAGAAACAGTGGTTGGGGTGCCCTGATAGGACCAGCAGTTTCATAGCATTAGGGACCCCTCTTATTGTATTTTGATAATAAATCTCTATAAACAAAACTTAAGATGCCGCTGTGTCCGAGTCTTACTCTTGACCCATTACATCTTCCAGACAAACATAGCAAAGAAGGCCCAAACAGGCTGGCTCCGAATCTCCACCCATTGCAAAATCAAACCTTTCATCCCGCCACAGGACTTCCAGACTCTAGTGCAGGACCTTGTGGTCTCACACATTGAGGGCACCCCCGTTCTACACAAACTGCATTGGCTTGCACTCAAGGCCAGAATAATGTTCCAGACTGCATGTATCATCTACATAGCAGTCATGGGTAGCACACCGGCTATGCGCCACATATCGGTTAGCACACACTCCTCGCACAGCAAATCAACCAACTCCTCCATGAAGAGAGGACCTTCACCAATCCTTCTTCTTTTCACACACCCACCCTGTTTTCGGCGCAAATGATGTCACAATTCTTCAAATCCATAAATCTTTCCAAACATGACTTTTCAACAACACCTTACCAAGCATTAACTCCAGTGGACGCACATACCAATGGACAGACCTCAACTACCAATACTGTGCTACTGTTAAAAGATGCCAGCCCAAATGCTGTCTATCCACACTCTGTACTGCACTTTGCTGCTCTTGAGATAGGTTTGTGCTTTAACAAATAAACTGCAATTTAAAAAAATTGGGAACGCAACTTGATCAGATTAAATCTATGAAAGTCAGGGCTCTGGTCGAGGGTACACGCGGGTTGAGGGAGTCCATCCACCTTTTTCAGTTCCCCCCTGTTAAAATATGAAACATTGAATGTCCTCTTTGAATTTATTAATTAAAGCCGATCCCGCAGTCGTCAGCCTTGCAGGCCCCACACTTCACCACTGCTCTATATAACCTGATCAAAAATATTACAGCTAAAGGTGAAATGTCCCATTTCGGTACTGCAAGTTCCAGGGAAAACATTTGTATTGGTTCTTGGACTTTAAAACATGCACACCTTTTAACGTTTTCAAAAACACTACGGGAAGAAAATATCCTCTCTTCGTTTTGTGTATGTGTTGATTTTATGAAAGGCAAACGCCATTCGTTCTGTGCAATTTGGGTAATTATGCAAAGCCAATTTAATTAAATGCTCATATTTCACCTTGATATGCTAATTTCTGGTGATGTCCCCCCGCTTTAATTTTCAGGACTCGACCCCTTATAAAAGATGTCTACAGAATAGTCTGAAGTGCATGCGAATACTTACTGTAATTGTTACCAGACACCAAGTAATGATTGGCGTATACTTTATTGTCTTCTATGTCATATGTTCTTTATTTGTATTCTGCAAAAGTCAAACCACTTTCTTTTCGGCACATATAAAACATCAGGTTGAGATCTGACCGGAGACACTTAAGACTGAATTTTATTTACAGTGGTTTCAGCCACTCCAGGATTTCTAAAGAGTTTCACTTTCTTAGTTCCAAGTAGGGGGCCAGCATTTTACCAGAATGCCCCAAAATCAAGGTAATTACCCCTAGTGCTGCAGAAATGTTTTAACGAACACTGGACAGTGGAAAAGAATGTGATTATTTACATAAACCTTAACCAGTGGCCTGGTGAATTATTGCACTGATATCTTGAATAATAAAGGGTTACATTGTGTCCTTCTGTGCCTTAAGACTTCTGGCAAGACACATGACAGGGACGTCATTTCACCAAAATATCAGGGGTAGCAGAAGTGAAATCACATGAGCATTGACCTCTGATGACATCACAGGAAGTGTTGTCATTTGTACCACCCTGAAGTGACATCACGGGAAGTGATGCAACACAATCTTTCACCCATTGACAAAACAGGAAGTGGCATCACATAGCATTGTTCCTGTGTATATTACGATAAATATGGTTATGATATCACTGTAATGTGATACACATTTTATACAAGAATGAATCACTATATGTATCATTAATATCAGTGTGTATAGACCCATATTACCAAATTACTGTGAATGCAAGCAGACGTCCATGGCCAAATGATAATGACGTGTTATTATATAGCACTTACGCTTAAGTGCTTTATATAGAACCAATATACACACAATATCACCCAACCTGTGTTGGTACTTATTTATAGACCTCAGAACGATGAAAGGCTGAGTTGACCTGGCCAGGATTCGAATCTGCAACCTGCAGATGAAACACACATCGCAGCAGTGATCGCTCAACACAGTGAGCTATCTTACTGGCTATAGCTATCTTACCGGCTGTAGTAAAATGAGCAATTACATGTCTCAATGGTCGCAAAGTCAGAAAGCAAATTACACTCTGTAGTGGTTACCAATACACTGGTAACTGAGATTTAGCAGCAGGCAAGTTCATCTGCACGTCTCGTGTAAGGTTGGCCACATGTCAAGCCTGCGTGGATATAGTTTTCAGGCTTCAGAGGATGGCAGAATGCATACCATTGTGAGGCTTGATAACTGTGTATTAAAGAATTTAGAGTAGCGCAGGGAAAGCAGCACACTCACATGGCATTGCGTACTCTGGGCACTCGTTGCCTTATGCATGCTAACAGACATCCTGAGCAGCATGCCAGGAAGATAGGAAAGATAGACACATTTCACCAAAGCATTAATTCTGGCACAATGAAATCAACGGCCACTTGATGTGCTCTGCTCAAACATTTCTACACTGTACACAAGCTTTTAGGCACAAGGAGTTTGTCAAGTGACCGAGGACACCGAGATAGAATGTCTTATGACGATTGTAATGGAGACAACGCCAGAAAAAAACATGCTATAACTGCAACTTGCAAACAGCAAAATACATATACTTTGTGGGCCTCATTACGCGGTAGGCGGAGGACCAATGTGCTATTAGCACCTTGATCCATGCCGGTAAAATACCGGCACCACCTTGGTGGAAAGGGGAATTACCGCCCTAATCCAAGGTTGGCGGGGCGGTAATTCCCCCTTGCCCCATTGCCCGTCCCCATTCCCATTTTTGCCCCATAGGGCTCTATGGGAATGGGGAAGGCACTAATTACGGTGCCGCAAATTGCGGTACCGTAATTAGCACCCTGGTCCCTTTGCGGGTTGCTTTTTAACGCCTGCTAAACAGCAGGCATTAAAGTACCTACCCGCAAAGGGAGCTCGTAGTAAGGAGGTAAGGGTTAACGGTCACCTGTATCATTACCGGTGACCGTTAACCCTTACCGCCTTCCGTGTAATGAGGCCCTTTGTCTGCATTGTGAATTTGAGGTGTTTAAGAACAGTCTAAATCAGACTAAATCAGGGACTCACCACCTGAGTGTACCTAAAATAAATCTTTAATGAGTCTAGCAATTATTGTATAGAATTCCTGAAAGACTATTTGTATTCCTATTCTTTCTTATTTAGGGTCCCTGCTCAAAGTGTTACACTTGTGGAACCCCCTGTTTCTTTTTAAGAGGCCTGAACAAGAAAGCCGTCCACTTTGAGCCACATGGCGCTGGCCACAGCCCAGGAGCTTCCATTTAAAAAACGAAAAAAAAGACAAAAGATATATATATATATATATATTTCTTTTTAGGGGTAGCAAGGGAAACCACAGGGGTCGCAATTGCGACCCCTATTGGCACCAAATAACATCCCTGACACATGAATGTCTCTAATTGACAGCCATCTCAGCATTTTGAACGGAAGTGTTGAAAGGAACTACTTTCAGATCATTGGACATATTTAAGTAAAGAGGACATTTGACTCTAAAAACCACAACTGAAGCTTACTTCGAGCTTGTTTTTAATTGGCTATGCTCACTTTAGCCATTCATATGCTCAGTGGCAATGTGTTTGTCTTGGAAGCAAGACATTGCTGGGCAACACAGGTTTGAATCCCGATCTTGCACTTAGATACCAATCTCTGGTATTAAGCGTGTTATAAACAATTATATTTATAATTTAGCGTATGTAGTTTATATTGGAATTGTTAATTCCTGAGATTTTTGTTGACATTTTCTTATGTGATCGAAGTGCATTATATGATCACAAACCATGATAAACCTATATTGAACAAGCATTGGCAAGGCCAACCGTTTTGGCCTTTAAGTAGGCACATGATAGGCATGTTTTAGGCACCCCCATAATGGTAAAACCCCACCATAAGATGGCAACAGCTTGCAAAGGGAGTTAGTACTTGGGCATATTTGGACAGTGTGACAGAATGCCATCTGCACAGGTAGGCAATCTTTAACCTTATGTTTTGACAGTAAATTAGGCTGAAAATTCTGCTTCAGAGAGTGAGTTCTACTAATCAGGCTTAGTTTCATAATGCTCCATTCTGACAAGTATAGTGCAAACATGTAACTCTACGGGGACAGTCTGCTAACACCCCCAGCAGCTGCATTGTAGTTTGGCAACATGGCAGTGACAGAGTAATATATACATTCCTGACAAAACAGTCTGATGAAACTAAATACATCTTTAGCAGCACTAGGGGTGGCACGCTCAAAAGTGCTCCAGTTGATTTGTTCATGAAAGGTATATACCCATTTGTTGTTGCCAAACCTGCCACAATAGAGGTATCATTCTACAAATGTAAGAACATTCTTGAATGCTTCAGAAAGGAGCACTTCAAATGATTTTTCCTGGTATGTGTACAACCAATTTTATTCTAAAATTCTCTTTGGCCTTTATTGGTATAACAACAGGAATCCCTTTGGTAGTAAAGGAGCAGTTTTTGATTTTATATAAAGGTACCACCCATTAGCCTGCTGGCAGCTTGATTAAAAATACACATACAGCTATATCTGCTTTGATACATAGGCTTATGGAGAGATAGAGTTATACATTGCCAAAACCAGTCTGATGTCTCATTATCCAGCTAGTTTTCCAGTGGTCTCTTCCAGCTGTCATAGTTTAGCGTATCAGCCTGTGTAGGGATGGGGTCTTTTCACAACAGGATTCTAGGTCCAGCCAAAAAGACTTCCTTTGTTCTTGGACGTGATGTGTTGATACCTTCCAAGGAGAACAGGATTTGACCCTCGGGGGCCTGATGGGAGTCATTGCTTCAAAGAGAATTCTGCCAACACAATAGATGATCATACCCCAGGAGTCTCTTTCATGTAAGACTGATAGGGGAGAGGGGAAGGAGGGTGGTCCAGGTGAGAACGAACTAGATAATGGTTCAGTTTTCTTGAACTTCTTAGGTCACTCACACGTTCTGTCATGGGTGGCTCATCCATAATGGTTGAGGGTGCGTCGACCCACCGGCCCCCTCGCCCATTATGGAGGAGCTGACAAGCCAGTCAGCGAAACACTGAGCACTCCCTCGCTCATGGGCTGGCTGAACTGTCAATGACAGTTTCCCTTTGACAGTTCAGTTTCCCAGGCGTATATGCTTAATGAGCCATGCAAGGCTGGGGGCATTTTACCTCCCCAGCCTTTCATTACTCATTGGGAATGCTGGCTTGGGAACTGCATTTTTGTATGTGTGAAGGGGCGCTTCTGTGCCTTCTTGCACATACAAACAGAGCAGGCTGGAGCAGGACATTTCCTCATTCATGCTCAGGCCCCTGTGAGCATGTGCAGGAACCAGGAAGCTCTTGCTTTCTGATTCCTGTTCATAACACGCAGGAGCTGGAGCACTGGGGAGGAAACTTAAGGGCCGGGTCAGAAGGCATGTTTATGTTAATTTATTATTTACATATGTCTATGGATGCGTGTATTTTAAAAATGCCTTTGTTGCACAAGCCCTCTACCCACCAGCCAAAATCAAGTCTCCTTCTGAGGCGCTGTGGGGTCCAAGGAACAGGAATGGTACTTTTTCTTTACGGGATGTCTCTGATAGATCTCTAAATAAAAATACCATGGCTGCCACCTGGGCTCCCCAGAGCCTTGCATACACACATAATAACTTTGTGTCTACAGCGCCTGCCTCCAGGAGAGGTAAAACGATGGGAGAAGGTGATAGGAAGCCAAAGAAGGAGCTAGTAGATGCGTTACGGAAGGTGGAAGAAGAATTAACCAGATTGAAGTTGGATAGGAGGGATGGGCAATGTGTATCTGTAGGAACAGACGAATGGAGGGTGGGAGATATTTTGTTTCGAATAGACAGCACGTCTTTTAAGGATGTGTATATAGAGAAGGATAGGAAAGAGAGGAGGAGAAGGAAGCAAACTGAAAGTTTGGATTATGGCACAGAGCGGTTGGATGATGATTATGACCGTACGCAAGGGGGAGAAGAGGAGTGGGACACTGTAGATGAGTTGGAAGAAGAGGAACAGCCACCTGTAATTTCCCCACAAATCGAAAGTTCGTGGGATCATCGGTTACAAAATAGATATGGGTGCATGGCAGTGGCTAAGAAATCGGTGATGGGGTGGAAGCGGACAGTGAAGACAGTAGGGTCACAATTCCTATTATTACCCAAGGCACCAGGGAGAGCACAGTACATACCCTTGGCCCATATGGACAAAACTAATCTTATGAAGACATTTCCATCTCTCACTGCTGAAGCGGGTAAGTGGATATACACTTTCGAGAAGCAGACATCCGGCATGACTTGGCTGTAGGGGACCTGAAAAGTTTCTTTGTTTTGATACTTCAGGACCAGGCTGATGACATATGGGTCAAAGCTGGGTATCTGGGTGTCAAGCCGGGTGATGACAGTCATGACGGAGCACATTTTAATGACATTAGGCCCGAAGTGGGGGCGGCATTGCAGCGAACATACCCAGACATGCCCAATCTTCAATCGATCATGCAGAGGACAATGCAAGATGATGTGGACCTCACTCAGTACATATTACACATACAGGAGATGTGGAGGGTAGGAACAGGGGATTCCTGGGACCAAGCGGTCCCATTCCTTTACTTTGTTGTGGAAAGGGGACTTCCGAAGATAGTACAGAAAGCCTTTGACAAAATAGTGGGGATCGAAGCAAAGGGCAGAGAGGTATGGGCCCCCCTGTTATAGTCCACTGAAACCCTGATTAATTTGTTGGGCTGGGACATCTTGAGCAAACTCAATATGATGACCTCATTCACTGAAAGATGTGTGGAATTTTCAACAGCTGGTATGTGTGCAGTCATGGTAATGTTGACCATGCATGCATTGGGCAGTGACTCAGTAGTAAGAGGAATACCAGTGGCCCCTGACTTGTTCATATATGGGATTATAGTACTTCTCACTGCACTGCCACAAGTAGCCAACAAATACTGACGGGTGCCCTCTGAATTTTTGTTTAGGCTTGCTGAAAATCAAGAAGTAGTTGCAGGAACCATCATTATGCTTGACATAGAAGGAGTTTTGGTGGTGAAGGACAGGATTGTGTTGATATCAGTTGATTCTGATAATGGAGAGTGTATTGATCCTGTTCAACCATTGAAAGATATTGTCAGGTGTATCGACCCACGTTCAAGTTATTATGCTGGAACATTTGGTGCTGTGGGCTTAGAAAAGCCAAGATGGCTTCCCTGGGAGGAGGCACAAGGGGAAGGGGCGTGTAAAGCCTTGGAGGAAGCTTCCTTCCCCACTTTTAAACAGCCCTTGGAAACCAAGGAACCGGAAACAAAATCTCCTACCCCTGAAAGTCTGCCACCCAAGGAGCAGAGAGGAGGTAGGAGAAACAAAGGACCCAAACAGACCCAGTTTGTGGAGGAGGTACAGATCTTCCAATTTGAGGGAGAGGGATCCTCAGAGGATCCTGGGAAAAGGATCTTCTCCTTCAGAGATGGGGGAACTCCTCCCAAAGAAAGATGGGTCCCAAGAGATTCACATCCCGACTGGGCAGATGTGGGGACTGAGCTAGCGCCGCCCATTATCTCATCCCAGAACCAACCGCATCAAAATCCCCTGGTTCAAACCCATCCTTGTGACTTCCTCCAAAAAGGGGGGGCGGCCCAGAACCGGAACCAGGGGAACCCACAATGGCTCTGACTTCCAGTTGCCAGCTTTTTCTTGCAGATTCGGATGACTCTCCGCAGAATTTTGCCCGGATCTCTTCTCTCGCAATGTCTAAAACTAAAAAATTAGCCAACCAGTTGTCCAAAAATGTGCATTATTTGTGCCCCCTTGAGGAGAAGGAGGGAAGATGCTATGCCCCGATACAAGTGCAGGGGCAGGGTACAATTTTGGCAATGGTGGACACTGGATCCCAAGCTACCCTTCTGTCCAAAAGGGCCTTTGATGAACCAAATGCAGAAAGGGGGGACAATTACCGAATTCCTCTCACCTCTCTTCCTGGACTACTTCAGAACTTTGACGGGAAGGAAATTCCCGTCGAGGGGACTGCAGATTTGGACATTAAAATTGGGCGACACAAGGTGAAACACCCGGTCATAGTAGTGACTCCAGAGGGCACCCCTTGTTTACTAGGGAATGACCTCCTGAGAAGGTTGTCACCCCTAATAGATTGCGTAAACAAGGTCCTCTGGACCCAGACTAGCCGGCCAATAAAATTAAAACAGAGTGTCAACCATGTTAGCTTAAACGGCACATGCCACATGGTTGAACAAAAATCTGACCAAGTGGAATTTCACTTTCCGAACAACCAAATTCCAGACGTGGCAGTAATAGCAGTAGGACAACAGACTGGTGATGGGGGGTCCTCTCTATTTCTTAAAATCAACCTTCCTTCCAGTTTAAGGTGGTATTCCACACTGGAAGGAAACACTCTGAAATTCTTTACTAATCCACATCAGATATTCCCACTCCAATAGTCCAGAAAGATGTGAAATCAGCTCGGAGCCTGGCAGATATTCAGCAAATTGGAGAGCAGTTGTTCATCCCTGTTCAGTTAAATGATGGGAAGGACTCTGTTCCCGCCCGAGTGTGTGTGAACAACGGTAAGAGCTTCATCAGCGAAGACATGTTCCACCAACTCCCAAAAGATCCAGCCATTCCCACATTCAAACTGATAGACAAATGGGAAATGGATATGGAAACACCCAATTCCAAACATCTCCTGCCAAGTAGGTGTATGCTCAAAATCTCCATTGGCAACAAGAGCATAGTCCATAATTGTTGGGTCGTGCGAGACGTCACTGCTGCCTTTTACTTAGGGAGTGACATTCTCAATCGCTTTGCCATTAGTTTGGACCTAATAAACTTCAAAGCGTGGTCCCGATTAGCAGATAATCCCATCGGCTTTGATGATCCAGAAAAAGCATTTAGGTCAGCTCAATTGCTACCTTATGCAGTTGAAATTCAGATTAAAGAGGAAGTCACCATCCCAGAAAGGACCCGACAATTCTCCCTGGAAGTGAAAGTTAAAAGAGGACAAAAATTGAAAAACCCTGATGCTCATATTCATCTAAATTCTGCTCTCCAACAGCAAGGTTTGGGGGTAAACCCAACACCATTACTCAACATAGAACATGACACCATTCCAATAGAGATGGATAACAGCGACTTAAAGAGTATTACTCTAGCCGCAGGCACCATTATTGGAATGGCGGTTGATGACCGACATTTTTCCATTGATTTAGGAAATCCCCAAGGACTGTTTTGACAGTGACAGTGATGACAATACAACACCAGACAAGATCTTTACCCTGCATGGGGGGAACTTCGTGGTGTACACTTCCTGCCCTTATGGTAAAGAAGATGTGACTTGTGACTTCAGAAGGGATGAGGTGATTTTCCAGGTCCATGAGGGCTGATTTTCCCACCTGAAGCCTCCAGTCCAAATCAGCACCCTGACCAGGGACTTCTCCACCCAGTTGGAGGAGGCCGCTGAGATAGCCAAACCATAAGTCTTTCCAGGCTTCAGGCAGATGGTGGAAGAGAGAGTCAACCTAGCTGATGCTTGTGTGACTCTGGAACAGAAGCAAAAGTTGAAACAAGTTTTCTTGGATTTCCAAGATCTCTTTGCGGCAGACTCATATGACTGGTCGCACCGACATCCACACAACAATAATTCCCACGGACCATGGCATGACTCCAGTGTTTGTGAAGCAATATTGCTTGCCTCTCGCATCCATGGAGTCCCTTACTGAAATAATTAAGAACCTTGAGTCCCGGGGAATAATCCATCCAGTACACAGCACCTTCAATAATCCGGTGCTGGGAATATTGAAGCCAAACAGCCAGTGGAGACTCTATGCCGACCTTCGGGAGCTCAACAAACGGGTCCATACTTCCTGATGGCCTCTTCCGTACATTGACCAAGGGCTTGCCCAGATCCAGGGGTCACAGGTATTCACTGCAATAGACCTGACCAATGGATACTGGACTGTGCCTGTCAGTAGGGAGGACCAATGCAAACTGGCTTTTACCTTTGCGGGCCAGCAGTACACATGGACCCGAACTCCCTTCGAATACCTCAACTCCGGCAATGAATTCAACATTTTCCTACATAAGGCCATGCCCGACCTGGGTGTGAGGGGTAACCTGGCTTATGTAGATGATATCCTCATCAAAAGTTCATCTGTGGAAGAACACATAGCGATCTGTTTTGTTCTGACACAGTTGAGGGCCGCCAGAGCAAAACTTTCCTTTCAGAAAGCACAGTGGTGTAGAACCCGTGTTAATTTCTTGGGGCATGAGATTACGCCTCAGGGTCTCTGTCCCCAGGAAAAGAAAGTGGAAGCACTTCAGAAATTGAAAGACCGCACAACTCTGCGGGAACTAAGGAGCCTCCTTGGACTGACTAATTACAGCAGAAAGTTCATTGAGGGCTACGCAGAGATCACCAGACCCCTGATTCATCTCTTGAAGGGGGGGTCAAGTGGGAATGGGGTCCAGAACAATCCGAGGCAATAAGACAGCTCAAAAGAAGCTTCGCACAAGCGCCTTGCCTAACTTACCCTGTCAGAAACAAGGAGTTTTTCTTGGAGACAGGGTTCTCTAATACATGCTTGACTGCAGTATTATATAAAAAGCATTACAAGGTCAATAAAGTAATCTCCTATGCGAGTAAAACTGTATCCTCTGTGGAGGCACTCCTGGCAACGGTGTGGGCATTGAAGAATTACCGCCCGTTTATCCAGGGGGAACACATCATAGTGGAGACTTCACACCAGCCTCTGCAATACCTCCAGGGTGACAGAATCCGAGCCGGAAATGTGAGTAATTCCTGAATTACTTCCTGGATTCTGTCAATGCAAGGCTTTCCTGTGGAGGTCAGATATGGCCAAAACAAGAAGAGTCCCCTCGTGCAAGGTCTGGCTGACTTGCATGATTGTGCCAGAGAAAACTGTCTCGAGGACGAAAGTCTAAAAATCAAGGACAACATGGAGGCATACCTTAATTCCCCACACAAAGTATTTGAAGACGCCAAGTGTGAGGGAATGCCCACTGTATATGTGGATGGATGCTCTTACCATGTTGACAACAACGGGGAAAAAGAACTTGTGGCCGGCGTAGGGAATGTCTGGGTGAATGAGTCCCCAGATCCCTCCGCTGGGTACCAAATTGGTCCCCGAAGTAGTCAGGTGGCAGAGTTGATGGCTGGCGATCAAGCCATCCTTACTGCTGTCCAACGTCAACTCCACAAACTGGTCATAATCACAGATTCAGAGTATGTACAGAACGGGTTCGTGGAGCACCTGGTTAATTGGAAAACAAGAGGCATGTTATGTGCTAATAACAAACCCTTGAAACATGGGAAGTTAATTCAAAACATTGATCATCTGGTCACCGTGAATGGGATGACCATCTACTGGAAGAAGATCAAGGGTCATTCCAAAGTAGAGGAACCAGACAAAACTGGAAATGACTTAGCTGATCAGCTGGCCAAAACCGGGCCATCCAAGGGGATCTAATAGAGATTGAGTCCCTGTTGGGGGAAATCCAGGTCACTGCCATCACTAGGTCCCAGACAAATGCTCACAATGATCTTTCAACTGCACAATGGAGTAAGGAGACCCCAGATGCTTTATTTTATCACGGCTCAGAAGGGGGATCCAATAATTGGTAAGTTTTACCAACACATTGAGGACCCTGGGAACTTTCCCCTGACGGATACTGATTACATTGGGAAATAGGACCTTAGAGTGTTGATGAAATGTCCAAAAATGTTCCGAATCCAAGACGGTTTGTTGGTAAGGAAATCTCAAGCTGGCCATGATCAGTGGGTGGTTCCTACCTCATTCCGAAGCCTGATGTTAAGTCAAGCCCATGATGTGGCCGCAGCCGGTCATAGGGGGTTTCACACAACACTTGAGATCTTAAGAGAGGTTGCATACTGGCCACACATGGGGCAGGACCTTGACCAATACTTGAAGGGGTGTCTTGTGTGTGCACAATTTCAGCCAATATCCCTCACAACCCGTGCGCCTCTCCAAAAGAGGTGGGTGACACTGCCATGGTCAGATTTGCAAGTCGACTACATAGGGCCCGTGATTCGCTCCTCTAGGGGAAATAAGTACATGTTAACGGTGACATGCTTATTTACTAAATGGGTGGAATGTCTCCTGGCCCCAAACTGCAAGGCAGAAACAGCAGCTGCCCTGATGATAAACCACATCTTTTCCCATTTTGGTCTACCCCACAGGATTGAGTCAGACAGAGTTAGCCATTTCACTAGCGAAGTAATGACAAAGATGCGGGAGATACTGGGGATTAAAAGAAAGCTACACAATGCTTACCGACCAGCTTCTTCTGGGGCAGTGGAACGTTACAACCGAACCATTCTGTGCATCTTAAAAACGTTTGTGGCAGATACTGGGCCAAATTGGGATATCCGATTACCTCTGGTCTTAATGGCCATCGGATCTACCCCTTCATCTGCAACTAAAATGTCACAATTTGAGCTGATGACTGGACGCAGGATGGTGCTTCCCCAGTATTTGCTTTACAGGACCCAAGAGCAAACTTTGAACAATGCCTCCACAACGCATGAGTATGTTGAAAATTTAAGGAACACCTCCAACATGCTTTTGCCTATGCTCAGCGAAACCTAGAAATATCAGCCGATAGCATGAAGACTCACTATGATTTGAAGACTACTAGGAAAGAATACAATGTGGGAGACTGGGTCTATCTATACACTTTCCAAAGGAACCAGGCCAAACAGCGGAAATTTCTGCCCACATGGCAGGGACCTTTTGAAATTGTAGACAAGATCTCCCCAGTCGCATACAATATCCGCATTCCCAAGGGTAGTTTGGCGGAAGGGGAAGACAAGTGGGTCCATATAAATCAGCTAAAGTATTGCCATCCCAGGCACACTCTACAGCAACTGGAGGAGTCCTCTGTGATCCCAGAGGGGACCGCTCCAGAGGAATACAAGTCCAACCCTAAAATATTCCACATATAGCCTATAAAATTTAATGCAAATGTCTCCTGATGTATAAAATGTATATGTTCGCCCCACCATTAATAGTGGTGGGGAAATGTCTACGAATATGTTTCTGTCGCTTTTGCTTGGTCATCCTAGGAGAGATGAAACCATGGAGCGGAAAACCATGGAGATTGACCAAGAAGGACGACCCGGGGACCGGGAACAAAGATCCGAGGGGCCAGAGGTACTGCCCGAAACTCCCATCAGGACCGGGGAGGAGAACTGTCTGATCCACCCTGATGGAGGAAAAGATGCTGAAGATGATACGGACATCCCAGCGCGTGGATCAAAACATCCTTTGCACCCGACTCCCCCTCGACTCGAAATCAAAGTGCAGTCGGGCGGGGGGCTTGTCAGGTGTATTGACCCACGTTCAAGTTATTATGCTGCAACATTCGGTGATGTGGGCTTAGAAAATCCAAGATGGAGGAAAAGCCCACATTTGCGCCAGAATCCAGGAAAACCGCGCAGTTTTTGCGCACACCAAAATGGTCGCCTGACCCGCCACCTACCAGTGCGAGCGTGATGGGCCAGAAGCACCATGAGTGAAACGTGGTGCCAAAGGAAAAACAGCAGTGCCTGTTAGCTCAAAGAGCGCTTTGAAATCGCCTTTGTTTCTCTGAATGCAAGCTCAAAATGCCTATTTCAAACATTGCAAGATATTCAAAAATCTTACTGAACACCAGCAGACGTCTGGTAGAATGAAGTCTTGTGTGCATACAAAATCTGGAAAGATGAAGAGCCTAAAATAATGTTCATAACAAAACTGGCTGAGCTGTGGATGTCAGCAGCTTAAGTGAAATGGGATTTAAAGCCACTAAAATCGAAATGTTTAAAATAAATGAGTGACCTACCTTTGAGTGTCACATAGGTTGCAAATGCTTAAATGTCATGGTTTTGAACTTAGAATCAGCGTTCTAGCTGCATGTGTCAAAATTGTAAGTTTGATTTGAATGAAGAAAAATGGGAACAAAAGTGATCTTTGGCTGAAGCCTGGCTTAAAGGGACTGAATTCTGCCCCGCAACTACCCCCGACAGGAGTTGAAACTTGTCCAGCAACTGTATTCACATGCCTGGCCTGCCTCCTGCTGCCCCACCAAAAGGAGATCACACCTCTCTGATTGAATCAGGGAGGGGTACCTGTGTGATGCTGGAAATGCATCAGAGGGACAGGGCCTCTGAATCCTAGTCCTTTACTGCTTTTTATCGTGTGTTCTGTCGTGTTTTCTGCCCAGGAGTCCATGTGGGACTCCTGGCAGTGCACTTCTCTCTTTTGGTTTGGTGAACAGACCCATGGGATACCCTTATGGCACCCATGGGTAGGGGTACAACCCTGTGCCCCTAGTGTATGTTTTTGGGCACCTGTGGGTGGACCACAGAGCAGGGTATGGGCTGGTGGCAGCTCCATGCTGAATTTGACAGGTGCTCTGGGTGTCCTCCATTTTGGGATACCCAGGCCCTGCCATTGGGATCAGTTGATTCCTGATAGGAAACAAGATGGCCCCTGTGGCCTCTTGCTTTCTATTGCCTGTTACCCTGTTTCCCAAAGTCCTGGGAAGCCCTGACTCTGTCCCTTCCCCCTGACTGGCTGTTGGGTGGAAGTTCCATATATGGTGTTGTTGTGAAGGCCCAGCTAGACTGACTGGAGCCTTCCCAGTGACTGTATGTTGTGGGTATCTCCTGTGGGTGGGACCTGGGTGAATGGAGTGTGTGACCAATATACACTCCTTGTTGTGGTTGTCTGGTTTCTGGCATGAGAGACAAAGACTGAGACAGCCCTGCCCGAAACTGGCCTGAATGCAGTGTGTAGTGTTGAATGGCTGGGTACTTGTCCCAATCCACATTCCTTGTTGTGAGTGTCTGAAAGGGAGGAGTGTGGCCTGAATGCACTGTGGGCCTGATTGGCTGACTGCATGAATGCCCCTCTGTATGATTGGCTGCTGAGTGTGTGCCAGCAGTGTGGATGAGAGACAGAATAGTATATCTGGGGACCTCTCAACACTGGTAATTGTTCAGGAACGTTCAGAAGCGTTCAGAAGCGTTCTGGAGTTGAGTCTCCACTCTAAGAGTAACTGGAACTGCTGATCCTCGACATCCAGCTGGAAGAAGAAGACTTGCTGTTGCATTTGCTTCGACCGATCCGAAGGCTGCCGAAATTGTCGAAGACTGACCCGAGAGAGGACCTGGTAAGGCGCCCTCTTCCCGTGCTCCGAGGGACCATCGAGCACCGCTCCATCTTCGCCGAAGCGCCCTGGAAGACAGACCCTCGAAAGGCTGCCGGCCCGAGACGGGACCGCCGAGGAGATCGAAGTGAAGCACCCGGACATCGCCGCCGTCGAAGTCCATTGCCGTCGACCAGGGTTCGCAGGTTTGTGTAACCGCTGGAGGCCCGTCGAAGTTGTGTTGCCCAGCCGTGGGAACCACTTGACGCCCTCCCGCCGACGACCGGAGCCGTCCGCTCCTTGCCTAAGAACATTTGAATCGAAGGACTCCCTCGACCGCACCGTCGACCGCTTTATCCTGCCGGAGAAAGTCGAGGACGACCAACGTGCCGAGGAGAAACCTGCCGGTGGGTTTCCCGCCACCCGAAGACCACAAAGACTCAAACGACTCGACGCCCTTGCTGGGCCTCTGTCTCCACAATCTTTGCGGTCCAGAACTATTGTCACCGAGGTGCCCCGCACGCCTCTGCCTTGCAGGACGCCGACGCTCCGACGCCGACGAGCACCGCTTGGACGAAGCTGCCGCCTCATCGATGCCGTTCTTCCCTGTTTGTCGACAGACGTTCGACGCCCCGTGTCTCCCGCTTGAAAGGGAAGGCATTCAAGAAGGGCCGTCGATTCCCCGCCGCCGAACGCCGAGTTCCTCAACGCTTCTCGACGCCTCTCGACGATCCGTGACTCCCACTTGAAAGGGGGTCGCTCAAGAAGGATCTGTCGACGCCTCTTCGAAGAACTCGACTCCACCAGGTACATTGGGGGGTAAAAACCTTATAGGAGGGAATAAGACTTGCAGAACAATATATGGACTGGGCTTGTGCTATACCTTTATTTTACAGGTTGCCCAGGTGGGGGGATCTCCACACAGAACTGTGTCTAGTGGTAGGGGCCAGTATTCTGCCTATTGCTCAACCATCTTATTTTCTCTCCTCTCTCTATTGCTGGTTTCACTCTATTGATCTGTGTGACATTGTTACAGTATTGTTGATGCACTTTAATGAGATCTAATACAAAGGGTGGTACCACTTTAGAATTGTATATAGTTGCCATTGTTGATTTTCCTAAGTACAAAGTGAGTTATTATGATAAGTGTACATAACCTTGAATATTGATTATATAAAGACTGTGTTCTAACCAATACAGTGTGTGGACATTCCTTTGTGGGGGCTTGGGGACTACACTGTACTTAAGAACCAGCCTGCATCACCTCCTGAGAAGCTAGGCCTTGATTGCTCGTCCATTGCTACCGTAATAGAGAATCTTGGCTGGGGTCTTCTGTGCCTCTCTTCTACCATATAGAGAGCAGAAGTACAGACACCCCCTACCGGTCCTTTACAACCTGGGAGCAGGGAAGTAGAACAATGAACTTCCCTTTGCTCCAAGCAATTGCTAAATCAGGGGCTCGTAAATGGCTTCATCTTGGAAGGAAATGGAAGGGGCACTGCCTCTGTGAGCCAGCTGGGCTTGGAGGAAGTGGACAAACCAGACATCCCCCCATGTGCTTTGGGAAACCACACCCCTCTGGGCCAGAGCATAATTTTAGAAAGATAGATAATTCATAGTACATAATTGTCAAAATTATATCAATAATATCAGCATTCCTGTGATTTTTCTGTGCACATTTTAAGAGGTGTTAGGACTCTGTGGTATGTTCTGGGGGTAGTAGTGTAAAATAGGGTATTACTCCAAATGCATGTATGTTAAAAATCTGACACTTCATCATCTGATGCCAATATTCCTTGCGTACATTTGTGTAAATTCTGGAAAAGTTTAGAAGTTGTGTTCTGGATGAAAAGGACAGAATTCTGTCAGAAGTGAATACAACATCTTACAAATACAGGGATCGGATGGTTTGGCGCTACAGAAAATATGTTAACTGGACATATAATATCAGAAAAATTGTACATAGATAAATATGCATTTAAGTCAAAAATAGATTTGTGTGCAAAGTGACAAAGGGAGTGTTCTTTCTTTATGCCATAAAAATGATGTCTCATGACATGGGATGACTCACAGCTCAGTTCCCCAGTCAGGCGACAGAGAATCCTATAGCCTATCAGGATCCTCAGAGGGTTGGGCATACAAAGTCAGCCTTCCCACCCACTTTCAAAAGACATAAAAAGAGCCACTGAGACCCAGGTAGAGACATTCACTTTCCACTTCAAACTGATTTCTTGCGAAGCGCTTTGCCAGAAGACTCCAGAACCAGAACTTAGAATCCAGACTTCAGAACTTGTAGCAGAGAGACTAGTCCACAGACTTTAGAGGCCTCAGAATCCACCAACATAACCAAACTATTCAACAGCTGGGCTGTGCTGTTTGATTCTAGCCAAGAACTTTTGCCAGAATCAGACCGCTGTGCAGTGCCAAGAACTTTTGCCAGAACCAGAGATCCAGACCAGCCGAGCAGAGAGAACCGCAGCTAAACCTGTTGACCAGATCTGTGATGAGGCCCATTCCTTCTTACTTTATTTCTGAAAATATACCTCCACTAAATTGCCCATATCTTTTGAACCGCACGTCCTAGGAGCGAGATTTAACATTCATTTTAAAGCTAAGAACCTAAGCTTTCCAACAACCTTTCTACTCCTTATACTTTTTCCGTAATCGCGATTGGCGCACTCGGAAAAAGTGCAGCGAATTGCAAACTAGCTCAATCTCACCAAACGTAAAAAAAATAGCTGTCTCTTGCTTGCATTGCTGAAATTCGTTTTCAACCTGATAATCCCTCATGAATCATTGCTAGTGTTGACCTGAACTAATGCAAAGTAGCTGTCACCCACCCTGAATCTCCTATAGGGAATTAAAATCATTTTTAGCATATTTTCACTTCATTGCAAATCACATTAAAAGTATTTCTGCATGATTTAAATGGATACCGGTTGCTCTAAGCTTGTTAGGGGGGGGGGGAACTAGAATTTGTATTGCATTTGATTATATTCCTGAAAGTTGTGTGCTCCCCTTCCATCTCATTATGTTGCATAGGGGGAGAGTGAAATGCCACAAGGGGAAAAGTGATTATATTATCTCTTGTTGAAACCATATCAGTGTATCCCTGCTGCATTCTTTTCCATCATTGCATTTCCTTGAAACCATAAAAGTATTCTCTGCTACCTTATCCCTTCTATACTAACTCCTCACTGATTAAAAAGAGTGTGCAATTGTAACATTACCCATTGTTGATCAACATTATATTCATAAGTGTGCTACCAAAAATTAGTTAATGTGATATATATATTGGTTAATTTTTAAATAAATCTTTTAATTTGCAAACAAACCTACTTCTTGGCTCAGTGAGGTCAGGGGAATTCAAAGAGAGGGGCGTTATACAAGGGTTTATCATCCAAATCTATGAACTTGTCATAAAAATATATAAATGAGGGCTTCCATTGGGCATCCCAGACTAGGCATTGACTTAGTTGGAGTGCTGAATTGAAGTCACTTAACAATATCTCAGATGAGGACCTGTTTGAGAACAAAGACAATGAAGGCGAGATAATATTGGAAGTATGTGTCCCCAGTAAAATAATGGTACAATACAGGCACATTCCATGTTCTATGCTACTTGTAGGGAATGCCCCTTCTTTTGTTTCAGAAGATTTGTCTCAAGTACTTGACAAATTGTTGACAAATAACATTGAAAAAAGGTGCTGTGTTGCCCAAAGTTAAACAGTACCCTTTATCTAAAGCAGCAGAGGAGGGAATTTATGATACTATAATGGCTCGCTTGCATCAGGGGATCATAGTACCATCCAATTCCCCCAGCAACACAGCAATTTACCCAGTGAAAAAATTGAAATGAGCAAGTTGGAGGATGATTCAAGATGTGCGCCCTCTCAATGATATAGTGCAGACAGAGTTTCCTGTGGTTCCTAACCCTGCTACTATTGTGTAACATAGTCACCGAGGCCACACATTTTACTGTGGTGGATTTGAAGAATGCCCTTTTCTCAGTTCCGTTACACCCAGACTTGCACACAGCGTTTATGTTTGCTGGGAGCCAATTCTAACACACCAGACTTCCTCAAGGGTACTCTGAGTCCCCAAGTATTTTCAACAGGGTCTTACACAAAGACTTAGGGAATATCCATGTCCCTAGCACTGTTATTCAATATGTGGATGATTTATTGGTGTGTAGCTCTACTGAACAACAGTGAAGAGAAGACTCCATAGCCCTGTTAAACTTGCTAGCTGCCAAGGGATATAAGGTGGACAGGGCAAGGTTACAGTATTTCCAACAGGAGGTGTTGTATCTGGGTCGGTAGATTACGGTCAATGGTAAAAGAGTGACTTCAGAACGCGATGCAGCAGTGCGCAATACTCCTCAGCTAGTGACAGTTAAGGATATGCAAACGTTTCTTGGCCTGTGTAATTACTGTAGAGCATGTATTTTTGATTGTACATCGTATACTAGACTACGACTGCAGGCCCTCAAAGAAGCACAACGGACAACAAATACTATCATTTGGACTGACGAGATGATCACCAGTTTTCAGGAGTTGAAACGTTTTATCTATATTGCTCCTGTTCTAGCCACCCCTGATTAATCTAAAGAGTTTAACCTTTTTTCACACTGTAATGGCCAGATGATAACAGCAGCTTTGACAAAACATAGTTCTATGGTCCATAACCACCCAGAGTATTATAGTGTTATGTTGGATTCTGTTATGCAAGGACAGTTCCCTTTGCGAACAAGCATTGGATGCAGCTGGTTTTGCCATTGAGAAATCGCCCACTATTGTCATCGGATGTTCTTTGACCCTTTATGTTCAACATGTGGTATTTGCGATATTGGAGAAGTCCAAATCCACACTGACTACGCAAAGGGCCTCTGCAATATGAGGTTAATCTTTCCAGTCCATCTATTCACATTGTTTGTTGCAAAACAGTAAACCCTGCTACCTTTTTGACAGAACCCATTACTGATGTCATGTTCATGATTGTGTCACTTACAAGGGTCCTGAGGATGACATTCCAGAAGCATGTGCTGCAGATGATGGAGAGGTATTCTTTGTTGACAGGTCATCAACTATTGATCAGGAGACAGGTCAGTGACATATTGGTGCGGCATTGGTTCCACTGATTGATGGGGAAAAGTAGGTTTTTGTGCAGTGAAGACTACCAGGCCATTACTCAGCATAGGCAGCAGAACTGATTTCCCTTATTGAAGCACTTCAGGCAGCGCAGAGTTGCCTAGTGACCATATAGTCTGACTTGGCCTATGCTACAACTTCAGTACACTGAGGGTTGTCGAGGTGGATGAGGAGAGGGTTTTGCATATGGGCCCATCTGCTGTGAAACATGCAGCTCTTTTGGAAAGATTGATTGATGCCCTCTCACAGCCCTCATTTGCCGCAGTCATCAAGTATGCCACCCATACATGTGGTGGGGACTTTGTCTCCTCACTAATGAAGCAGCAGAGGCAGTGACAAATTTAGCAGCATAGTTACCAGTAGCAGACATTCCAAAACATCCAGCCCTTGTTAATAAACCGCTGCAGTTACAGGTTCCATTTAATGCGCTACCCGTCCCTGAAATAATTGAAATACAAGGTCAAACACCCCAAAGTGAGATGTTGCTATGGCAGAAAAAGAGATGTACGCAAACCCAAACTTATTTGGTGTGCAGACAGACTAGTACTGGAAAGGAAGTGAGGCCTAAAGAAATGGCCTTAGTAGCGTTCAATCAGCTCCATTACCCCGCCCATGTGTACAAACGGCATATTTCTGCGAATATACAAGAAGATTAGTATGTGCCTAATATTCAGGAATTATTGTCCATGTCTGTTAATCACCTAGTACTGGGCAAACCTTGAAAACTTTAAAAGGTACCTTGCCCCATCCAATTAGTCCTTTCCGAGATCTTCACATAGATTTTGCAGATATGGTTGAAAGATGTACCACGATTCATAGTTATCGTGTGTCCTTTCGCCCGTTGGATTGGTACTGTTCCATGTGACAGTTGAGTACATGGGTTAGTATCCCCTATTCACTCTATGAGAGCGGTGTTTTGTGATTCACAGGCTTTTTTGTATATACCAAGGGTTTTATCCTTTACGCAAGGGTTTGCCTGTGACTCCAAGTTTTCCCTCAATGTCCCAGTGTTTTCTTCCTGTTCCATGTGCACATCCTGATGTCTAATCGGCTGCCAAGGTTTTGGTGAGAGAAGTGTTCTCCCAATGGGGGGTGTGCAAGACTCTCAAAAGTGATAATGGCACTCACTTCTTTCATGAGCTGTTCAAAGAAATAGCAGCTCTTCTAGGAATAAAACACAAGATGTGCTCCATTTATCACCCTCTAGCCAACTTTGTTAGGGAGAAGATGAATGACCTTTTAAAGAATAAACTTTCAAAGTTATGTGTAACACTAAAAAAAGAACTGGGTCTATTGCCTCCCCCTGGCTTTATTTAGTTTAAGGACTCAGCCCTGCCTAGACCATCACCTCTTCCCGCTCGAAATACTAACGGGGCCAATGCATTTACATGCCATTCTCCCATGTGTGTAGTTCATCCGTTACTCACAGGGCTGCGTCAGTCGTCGGGGATGCATTTCATTAATATTTGACCCAGCTAACAAAATGTATAAAATACTTTCTCAACAGATTTCTCCATGACAAACCGAAGAATGTGTAAACAGTGCTGCCACAGAATCTGCAAGCTCGCCACCATTACAACTGTACCCTGGTGATAGAGTTTGTGTTAATAATAGTGTTCACAGGTGGAGCGACCCGCGCTATAACGGACCTTATACAGTAGTGTATGCTACTCAGCTTGCAGTCAAAGTGAAGGAATTACCATACTGGTTGTATTTTGTCTCAGGTTAAAAAAGCACCACAAACATTGCCTCCTACAATAAGTATTTTATCTCAGTGCTTTTGATTCACTACAGTTTTTTTAGGAACGCAACTTTTGCAGCATTTTTTCAAAACTGTTTTGGATTTTATTACCCCATGGGCATTTTTATATTGTGTTTATTTTTATGTTCACTTGAAAATTTATTTTTTGAATGTTTATTTGCAGATTTTTTCTGATATCATTTTGTTTACGTTTTAGGTCTTTTGTAGTAAACTATTTGTTCCTCTTATGTGTGGATTTTTCTTAGGGCTATTTTTGTATTTTTCCAGTGTTTATATGGTTAGGACATATAGAGGGGGCTGGGTGTATATAGGGATACGGAAATAGTGCATTTTCTGATGCTGGAAATAGTGTCCATTTTGATGCCAAAACACCTATTGATGCCCGTATGACTACAGCAGTGAATTTTAAAAGACTTCAAATTCAGGACACAGAGATATTGAAATTAAAATTGCAGGTTAAGTGCGGGTTAAATGAGGAACATGAAAACAATCAGTATAAAGGAGTGTTTTTTGACACAATGGCCCTCATCACGGGTTCGCAAGTAAAACCCACCTGTAACACCATTTCCGCCACCTGAATTCCCAGGGCCACTGGGATATTATGGCAGGTGGCGGAAATGGAAAATCCCATTCCGTTGGAGTCCCATGGGACTCCAACGGAATGGGGTCACTGAAGCACTTGCACCATTGATTCAGTGAACACACTGGTAGGGGCCTGAACTCCGGAAGGTCAGGTCTGCCGGTAGTTTCATGCCCCTACGGGCAAACTCTTAATGTGGCTGTCCAGAAAGGGTGCCGGTACATTGCTACCAGCACCCTTATTTCCGGACCGACAAACTTGTAATGAGGCCAATGCACCATCTAGAATTTTGCAATATGTGGTACAGCTGCATGAGCTCAGTAGGGAAACAGGGGTACAATGGTAGTTGTTATGTCTGCTCCCTCATCCCCCCCCCATGTGCTAGGTGCATCCAAAATGTTAGTGCCGGAAATGTCATCCTTAGAGGCCCAGTGTTTGGTTCATTTAGCGCTGTTTCGGGTTCGCAGACTGTTGCAGGGGCACAAAGTACACGTTGTACTAATGGACAGAGAAACAGAAAAATGTGCCAAAGACGATAGCACATGCCCATGCTAAAATTGGATGGAGTGTTGTTTGTATCGAACAGATAGGAGAAAGCAGTGATGAGCTGTGCAGTGGGAGGTGGGTTGGTAGGATTCGGTAAAGAGGTAATATGGACCATTGATAAGAACTGTCTCACAATATGGACTGCATAAATATCAAAATTGACATGGATTGAAGCATGTGAAACCCCAGTAAAAGTCCAACCAGTTGAAGAATATCTGTTCTGTTTCTGAGGGCATGGGATCGTTCCTATGTCTACCAATGCTAAGTGCAACAAGACAATGTTTATTCCAGATCTTGCGAAGGGAACAGCAGCTCTAATGGATCTGTACTGGTTGTGTGGGCAGCAAGCATACCTGCATCTCCCTCATTCGTGGTGAGGAACATGTGGATTACTAATGTTGCACTCAGCTTTCCTGTGGTGCCCAACGCACATTTGACCATAGAATCTAAGCATAGTGCATTGCAACACACCTCAGCTCCAATCCAACCCCCGGGGAGGAGGAAGAAGTGATCATTGAAGTCACGGAGGAAGAGATCAAATTATCTGTCAGAACGAACGTTCATCCAAGCTGCTCAAAACAATTCCAGACACATATCGGTTGTATACCAAGACAGAGGTGTTCTTTGCATCTTTCCTGATGCCAGGGGTCCAGGCTGCAGCAAATTCAAAATGGTTGCAGCTTGTTCAGTGGGAGATGATCCAGTTGGCAAATGATACCAAACAAGGCCTGAATGCTCTCAAGATTGAGCTGAGGGTGATCTGGTTGATGACACTCCAAAACCTTTACGTCCTAGATCTCTTGATGGTGAGGGATGGGTGCGTGAGCAAGAAGATAGCGTTGTCCTGTTGCACGTATGTTCCCCCCAAATGACGCAAACAATGGGTCCCTGAAAGCACATCATAGGGGCCTTGCACAAGCTAAATACTGGCATGGAAAGTGAAGCAGGAGTGCAGGTTGTTCTCAGGGGCTCACCGTCCTGGCTTGGAGCAGTGGTGAAAATACTGGTGATGATCATGGTGCTTGTATTTGTGTTGTTTTGCACAGGCCAGATGATGCTTCGATGCTGTTCAAAGACTATCATGAACAGTGCAATGATGATGTTCACAATTGCGGCAGGAAAGGCTCTTCCAGCCATGAAGTATGGGCAGGTTCAAACTGAAGAACCAAAAAGGCCATGCATGTTCAGAATTAAAAGGCCCATAACCCCGAGATCATTGATCCTACGCCCACCAGATCCAGAAAACTACACCGAATATTGGGTTGACCAAGCGGATAATGGGTACTGTATGTACCTTACTTGCACTCCCAAAAATTATGCTCATGAGGGGGACAGTTCACATCACGTGTGTAGGGCATGGGTCCCCAAGGATGAAGCAGAGAGAAATTGAGAACTTGGTTAATGTAGGATTTACTGAAGGGGGAATCTTGGAATGAATGTTCAGATCCCAGTCCCTCCCAAGCAATTTAGATTCACGGAAAGTATACTAACATGTGGGGAACTTTTAGAGTGCAGCGTAAGGGAGAGGGGGAATCCTGTGGTTAGAGGTGGCTGACCGGTGAAACATGTGATGTGAGAGTTTGTACATATTCTCAAGGGGAACTAACCATTTGCGTTGTTACAGGGTTATGTAGAATCTAATGCATGCGGGCGATATCTATAACCTGAATGAACAATGCAGTTGAGAGTAGGCCTGAATCCTTGCTGGCCATGTTGGAAACACAGAACAACAAGGCCTTTTCTCTGGCTCGATCATTACATTCCAATCCCCAGGCATGACAGGGAACACGCACACACGCGCACAAATGAATCCAGTTAGTCCCTTGTACAATTAGGAAGGAATGCGAGCAGCCAAATGGGAGTAGGGCTATGGCCCAGTATGGTTGTCGTGAGGTTACTCTACAGAAGCAAGACCCTTCCCTTGCCCATCTACAGGACCAACTGAGGATACCTTCTGCTGGAAGAAGGCCTGCCTGCTGCATTAAATCTGGGACCCAGGCCTAAGCCCAATGGAAGTGAGAGCCCTTCCAAGTGCTCTCTGGGAACCTTCTTGGCTGGGAATGACAGAATAAGGACTTACCTTACATCTTGGGACCCTGGACTGGGTCTCACAGCAGCCCAGGGACAAAGGTAGAGCTCCTCAAACCTCTTGTGAGCTAAGCCACCCTGTCTGCCTCTGTTAAGCTTCTTTTTGCCAAATACTGTTGCGCTTTGTTGAACTAATGCACTTGGTTTTAGACCCAGTGAACATGTTCACCAACCCAACACCAAATCACATTTGAGAACGCTTCCAGATTCCCAGATCAATGCTATCAAGCCCAAAGAACGATACTGAAAGGATTTGTAATGATCTGGGGAACTTGTCTTGGTTCCAAGAGCCTCAGAGACATTAAAGACCCCGCTCTTTTCCTTTCTGAAAGACATTCCCAAAGGCTAACCATCTCCAGAGCTCTGGTTCTCTCTAGGCTGGACTATTGCAACAGCCTCTTTCTCAATCTTCCTATTTCTACAATCTGTCCGCTACAACTCATCCAGAACCGCAAGACTTATCCTTGGCCTCAAGCTCAGGGACCAGATCTCTCTGGTGCTGAAATCCCTCCACTGGATCCCCTTGACTGCTAGGATCTAGTACAAGACCCTCTGCATAGTCCACAAGGCTTACTGGGGCTGGCACCTGACTATCTACAACACTCTCTTCCTAAATACTCTCCTTCTAGAGCCCTGCGCTCGTCCTCCTCCAAATCTTTGCGTGTGAGCCATTTTCCATGCAGAGATTTGGGGGTAGATCTCTATCCTCTGCAGGTGCGTCCCTCTGGAACAGCCCCCCTGCCTCTCTCCACCTTGAGCCGCAGCTCCTTAAGTTTCGGAAACTCCTGAAGACCTTCCTCTTCTCTTCCTCCTTCTCTTGCCCTCTCACTTGCTAATCTCCTCTCTCTTTCTCGCCAGCTTCACCACTCCATCCCTCCCCTAACTCTTTTCCACTTTACTGACTGATCACCTGGCTGACCTCCAGAGCCTCACAGGTCCCAGGCTCCCCCGTCAGTCTTTGCACTTGCCTACTGGCCTCTGCACTATGCTCAGCACTACTGCACTTTCAGCATTCGATCCATGAGAGGGGTAACCCCTACTGCCCTTTCTGCATACGTTTCATGTGAGAGGGAACCGCCCTGCTGGACTGGGTGCACTTGTTCCCCCTCCCCCTTCCCTTGCACTTCCATCTGTACACTTCCATGACCTGAATTTTCTAGGCTTGGTAACTCTGTCTTATCTCCCTTTTGTCTCCCCTCCATAATCTGGGCACGCCTGTTACACTTCATGCACTTGCACTAGGAGAAATGCTGTCAGGCCTAGTACGCCAGTAACCTTTTTGTTAGATAATTTGGAAACTTCAAGGCCAAAGAATGAATACTGTTTTCCCTTGCTCCCTTCCCATCCTGAAGCGCTTTGAAGCACTTCACTTGTGTACAAGCGCTGTACACCTGTTTTCAGCCCCAGAGCGCCCCTTTTATCTAAATGTCTGCACACTCTGTATCTTCTCTTACAGGAGCAGGTTATTGGGTTTTTAATTAAATGAAATACTCCTGTTCTTTTATAGAACCTTGACTGGGCATTCCTTTATTTTGGTAAGTCAGGAAAATTGTTGTTTGGATGCTCTTGTGCTAGTTTACACCCATATTGAACAGAATAGGGTGGCTGTGGTGTTTTTTTGTCCTTTCACTGCTTGCTTAGCCTTTGCCATTAGTCCAGGGAGGGACCAATAACATACCACCCCTATCCTAGACCAGCTCTGGAGTGAAGAACATGTTAAGCAACTTGAATTGCAAGATAACATTCTTAACAGGAGATGGGTACCACCTGAATTTCTTTGATATTACCACCTTCTAAAATAATGAGACAGATGACACATGAAATAGAATTTTTAAATTCAAGAGGGGATCTCAGTTTTGAGAACAATATAACAAACATGTTGGAACTTCATACTTACATGCACTAATATGCTTAATTCTGGCGGAATATTCATCATGGGTCCCGGTCAGGCTAACCATCAGAGTCTCAAAGGGATCACAAGAGGAACTCCTCAGGTGGGCATTCAGAGAATTCGCTATATCCATCCATAAACATATATAGAGCTATTGGGTAGCTCTATAAAGGTGACCATTTGCAAGTCACCTTTCGTAACTTTCAGTCCATCCAATCAGTGACCTCATAAAACACATCAATAACTTTGGCAACCTTACCCTGTCTCTCTACTGCTCCAACTCTGTGTAACTTGATTATATGCATACTATATTACTATAATTAAATATGTATGTACATTTATTTATTCATATTTATTTGTAAAGAGGTACAAGTAAACATGTGTAACAGTATTTAACCATAGAGCAGCCTTCTTTGAATGGCTGCACCAGAACAGTCACTTGAGATCCAGCCTCAACTATCGATCACCAGACAAACGATAGTTATGATCACTTAAGCATACGTTAAAGCGAAAGCATCTTTAATGAAAGCAAGCCTAAGTTTTCGTTCCTGCAGTTTAGTCATGGCTAGATGGACATCAAAAGCAGACTTTAATTAGTACAAAATACATTGGGCCTCATTACGACCCAGGCGGTAGGGGGTTAACGGCGCTGGTAGAGCTGCTGGCGCCTTTAACCCCCTACCGCCTCATTACGAGATCTGCTCGCGGGACCCACTAAGGACGCCTGGTAAAACCAGGCATCCTTAGCGAGTCCCGCGAGCATCCTCCCCATACCCATTGAGCCCGATGGGGGCTCAAATTGGAATGGGGATGTACCGGGTCCGGGTTCCTTGAATGGGGAAACACCGGGCCCTCCAAGGTCGGAATGGCCTGGTATTTCCCCATTCAAGGAACCTGGACCCAGTACCCGCTATGGGGGTAGCCATGCCGCTAAAAGCGGCATGGCTACCTCCATACTCGGAATGATGCCCATTGTGTTTGATGGTAATAAAAAGAGGACTTCCCCTTGGCAACCTCAAGGAGCTATGTAATCTCTATTTTTAAAGTGTTTACTGCTGCTCATTGTTTCTGTCACCTAGAGACCTTCATTGATCCAGCATTTCACATTTTGAATCCTAATTTTATGGAAATCCTATGAGAGCAAATCCATGTCAGAATGTCTTGGAACATCTGTATGGACCACAAAAACTTGAGGGCGGAAATGGTGCTCAAAAGACATATGTGCAACATATCAGAAGTGACAAAAAGTAAATCAAAATAGAACAATCATTAAATGTCAATAATAGTCCATCCTTATCCTGATTAAAACTTGCATTGAGGAAACTCTCCTGTGATGGGAGATAAAGTATGATTTTTAAAAAACAATTCTAATGTTTTTGACAATGCCTCTGATCCTGGATGATTGTAACCCATGAGTTATAACCCAGTTGTAATGAGATGTAACCCAGTTTTGTTGTTTGGTTCAAACAATGTTGCTCTGGGTAGGATTGTAGCTTTCTCATATACTTGTATAACTGTCTTCTTACTATAGCCTCTTTGTATGATCCATTTGTTCATTTGTTCACATACTTCAATTACATTTTTCTCTGTTGAACAATTACATCTTGCTCTGAAACACACAGAGTGAGGTATATTTTGTGTGTTATTTCTTTGGTGAAAAGGTATTGCATGAAGAATAGAATTACATGGCTTTTTCTTGCGTTACGTTGTAGTCTGTTGTCTTCTACCTCAACAAGATCTTAAAATTCAATGTGTGTCGTATTTTGATTCATAGCATATATCAAATTGAAACAATTATCATTAAAAAAATGTACTAATTGGTTGAAATCTTTCGCCGTTCCTTTCCATAACAAACAGATCATCAAAACACCTGAGACAAATGGTTACATTGTCTTACCATTGATTCCTCACATTATTGAGAATGTAGCAGTCTTCCCAATAACCCATATGATGGGTGGAATTTATTCCCCATTGCAGTCGCTATATGCGTAGTGTGCTTGTTTGTTTGTTTGTTTGTTTATTTTATTTGTATGGCGCTCCAAACCCAGAGGTAGAAGGGCGCTTAAGAATTTGGTTACATAGTTGAGAAGTATCTGTGTGTTGCATACTTCGTACAGGTTTATAATATGTACATATATATACAGAGGTCAATAAATAGAGCATGTGTAGTGCGTACAATATACAATTTTCAGAGTAAGTACAGTGTCTAAGCTAGTAATCGCGCAGGTCTAGAGTTAGTGGTGTTGTTCTTTGTTTAGCAGCCAGCTAATGACCTGCTTCCTAAAGATCTGGAAGGATTCGAGGGTTTTGATGTTGAGCGGTAGGGAGTTCCAGAGTTGGGGGGCAAGCACTGTAAAGCTTGCCCCTCCAGCTCTTTTTAGGTGGAACCTAGGTACTAGTAGACAAAGAGTGTTGGAGGATCTGGTGAGTCTGGTGGCAGGTTTCAGGGTGAGTTTATTAGCTAGATAGGGTGGTGCTAGGTGGTTGAGGGCTTTGTACGTGAGGCAGATGACTTTTAGATCAATTTTTTGGCGTATGGAGAGCCATTTGCAGGCTTTCCTAGTGGCAGAGATCTGCTCTTGTCTTGGAATGTTGAGGGCTGCGCGCAAGGCGTTATTTTGAGTTACCTGCAATTTATTGAGTACGGATTGATTAGCGCCAAGGAACAGGCTGTTGCAGTAATCCAGTTTGGATTGTATTAGTGCCCTGGCAAGGGTGAGGCAGCTGTTGGGTGATAGGAAGGGTCTGCTGGCCCTAATGAGCTTGCCGGTATAGGCAGCAGCTGAGGCTGTCATATTGGTATGTTTGCTAAGGTTAGTGTTGGCATCTAGATAGAAGCCAAGGGTCTTTACGCTTTTGGCTATGGGAATGGAATGACCATCGATGGTTATGTTGTTATAGCTAGGGTCAAGTTTGGTTAGGGTGTTGGGGGAGCCGACGATTAGGAGCTCTGTCTTCTCATCATTCAGGCAGAGACCATGGGAGGCCATCCATGCCTGAATGATGGAGAATATTTTGTTGATCTGGGCAGAGTCTTCTTGGTAATTACCAGAGATAGTGAGGAGTATCTGGGTGTCATCTGCGTAGTTAGTGTAGGTGACACCCAGATGGTCCAGTTGGTCGAATAGAGGCTTTGTAAATATGTTGTACAAAGTGGGGGATACACATGAACCTTGTGGGACCCCGCATGTGATGGGGATGGGGTCTGCAGCAGCAGTGGTGGAGAAGACTCGTATGGTTCTGTTTGCCAGGAAGGATTGTATCCATGTGATGGCAGGTGAGGAGAAGTGGGCTGCGGTGGCAAGGTGGTTACAGAGGACCTCATGGCTGACCAGGTCAAAGGCCGCTGAGAGGTCTAGGAGGAGTAGGATTGCGGCATTGCCTTTGTCTTTTATTTCATCAATCTGGCTTTTGAGATCAACAAGGGCGGTTTCAGTTCCGTGTTGAGGTCTGAAGCCAGATTGACGTATTCCTAGTAGTTGGTTGGATTCTAGGTATTCCTGAATTTGGATGTAGGCGACTTTGTCCAGGATTTTCAGTAGGAAGGGGACTGTGGTGATGGGCCTATAGTTTGTGGGTGTGGCCGGATCGAGGGATTGTTTTTTCAGGAGAGGGAGAACCCATGATTGTTTTAGGTTGCTGGGGATGGAGCTGTTGGTGAAGGATAAGTTGATGAGTTTGGTGATGAAGGGGGAGAGCTCTCTGGCTGCATCTTTTATGATTTGAGCCGGGCAGCTGTCTCCTTTACAGTTAGAGGGTTTCAAGGAGGTGATGATTTTTTGAACTTCCGGGATGGTGACTTTTTTGAACGAGAAGCCTGCGCTGGTGTTGTTAGGTGTGGGTAGGCTAAGGTTGGTGACATTGTTGTTGAATAGTTGTAGCCGTTTGTTTTCGATTTTAGTTTGGAGTCCTAAGATTTTGTTGTTAAGGGCGTTCTGGATGTTGGTGCACCAGGATTTGTCTTTTAGGCAGGTTTCTGGGGGCGAAATAGGGTTTTCTAGTTCCTTCAAAATTTTGAATAATTCTTTAGTGGAGGATCCTGCCTGAGTGATCCTGGTGTTGTATGAATCTTTTTTGGTCCTGATTATCTCGCTTTTGTAAAGTGAGGATAGGTTAGTGAGGTTGGATTTGTTTTCCTCAGTGGGGTTAGTCTTCCAGGTGTGGTGAGCTTTAGCTTTCTCTTTCCTAAGTAGTTTGAGCTCAGGGGTGTACCACGAGTTCAGATGAGCTTTGGGTTTGGCTTTGCGTATTTTCAAGGGGGCAACGGTGTCCATTGCTTTGGCCATGGAATCATTGAAGGTGTCGATCAGCAGGTTTAAGTCAGCGTTAGCTGGGAGAGCATTGAGGGTAGGTAAGACCAATGGTAGTAAGGCTTCCGCAGTGATGTTGCGTTTGTTCCTGGTGGGGCATGCTGGAGCCATGGGGTGCTTATTGGGCAGTACCTGATTGGTGTTAACCTTAAGGGGGATCATGTGGTGATCGGTCCATGCCAGAGGTTAGGGGTCTTTGCAGGTTGTGTTGCAGTTGTGGGTTGCTACCCAATCAAGGGTTCTGCCTTTTTGGTGGGTAGGGAGCACAATGCGTTGAGTGAGACCGTGATCAGTTAGGATATTGGCTAGGGAAGCAGCAGGTGCGTCGTTTGGGTCTTGGTAGCCGAGGTTGAAATCTCCAAGGATCATGAATTGTGCTGTTGGTTTGGAAGTTTTGGTGATGAGGGATGTGATGTCTTCTTCGAAGGTCCCGGGGGGACCTGGGGGTCTATATAAGAGGTGGATGGTTATCGTGGTTGTGGGGGAGGTTTGTAGTTTGGTTGTGAGTAGCTCGCAGGATGTGCATGCGACTGTGTCGGTTGGTCTGAGGCCTAAGGCGGATTTGGATATGATTGCTACGCCTCCACCTCTGGCGTTTGGTCTGTCCGCTCTAAGGATAGTGTATTTGTCTGGGATGGCTAGCGCTAAATAGGGTCCGGACGCTTCATGGAGCCAGGTTTCTGTTAGGGCTAAGAAGTCAAGGTCATTGGTAAGGATGATATCTGCAATTTCTGTGGGGTGGGCGGCCAGGGATCTGACGTTGAGTAGGGCACCTTTTAGTGGGGGAGGAGTGGGCTTGCTAGGTGCAGTATGCTTTGTATTCGTTTTGGTGTAAGGTCTGGAGTTAGGTTTAGAATTTGTGGTGGGGAGCCTGGAGCCTAATCTGTCGTTGCGGGTTGTGATGTTGGGAGTGAGGGAGAGGGTGGTTGGCCCGGGTGGCTTAAGGCGGGTGGGAGGTTTTGAGGTCAATTTGGTTTGGTTAAAGTTGTCAATGGGACTGTGGTGGCTGTTGGTGGGTAGGTCATGGATGGCGATGGATTTGGAAGTGAGAGGGTGGTGGTGAGTGGAGGGGAAGGGGGGTATGGAGGGTAGGAATGGAGTAGGGCAGGGGATGGGGTGGTGTCTGGGGCACCCTAGTTTGGCTAGGCCGTCTTGGTGGGCTATGTAGCTATTGTTGGAAACAACATAATTGCATTCTAAAACAAATTGAAGAATTTCCAACAGCATATCTGTATGTGCTTTGTGAACTGTTGGGCGATAACTTAAAACATATTTTTGAGGCTAAAATGCAATTTAAATGGGAGATTTAAGTATCCAATGATGTCACGTATAATGTGACTAATCTAAAATCAGACTCCCAAGGAATAGTATAGTCTGTTAAGGACATCCATAGTGTCTTTTCCATGAAAGGGGAGACTCTTTATGAATGGTAATAAGAAATAGCTGATAAAGCTGGAAATAAATTGTTATTGAACCTATAGAACTAACGTTACTTTACTTTTACTATATTCATTCATATAGTGCTAGACACAGGCCCGCGGGCATAGTAGCGCCAACATGACAAACACCAAAAAGACATAAACCTAACCAGGCATCAGAAGAAAACTATTGGTCTTCCAGGATGATTTTTGTCATTTTAGTGTATTTTAAGCAACAGGTATAGTGTGGGTATCGTTTGATGTTTAACAAATACAAAACAATACTCATCTTTATTCAACAGGCCTTGATCTTTTCAAACACAGTTTATACTTTAGTAAGGAATTGTAGTTATATGTCGGGTTTCGATTCAATTAAGCATAACGTGTATGATCAGAGAGTTGTTGTACAACTTCCTGAAATATAGTTGGCGTCCCCACAGACAAATATTTTCGCCTTTATCCATTATTGTTTTGTAATTGTTTTAGGGTTGTTTGTTCAGAAATGTTTGACAATTTTCGATTATATGATGCCAATTCAATTGACTGCATTTTCAAATTGAGAAATGTAGCAGCGTGTATTATCAATGGAAATAAAATGGATTTCGCTATGAATTGACTATGATAGTGTTGTGTATAAACCTCCAAAACACGAGCAGACTTTTATAACCGTGCTTATTAAGATAAACAGTAGAAGATTCCCAGCACAGCTTCTACCCTTGCTGCTCAGATCCAACTGCTGTGCATGGAACTGGAATACATTACATATAACATTCGGTATGGAGTGTTGACTACCTCACACTCCACACCTGACCAAGATACATTACAACACATCGCCCTTTACTTATTCGACAAAACCTCTCTTCACCACCACAATCATGCTCTTATTCTACACCTGGCAACCACTCACCCGAACAGCACCCTTTAAAACTGCCACTAGCCTTATGGGATCAGAGTACAACAGATCTCCCTTCCTTTTAACAACACCTTTCTTAATCCTCAGCCAATCACCACACTCCACTCGCAACTCCTTCTTTCCCTGCCTCACGTTCTCTCTCGTCACCCACATCTACTTTTTTTAAACTTCTTCTCAACTCATCAACCACAGCATCAGACTCTCTTTCTCTCCCAAGCCACGGGGACTCATCTTTGTGTTTTCCTTGCAACCGCTCATCAATTCTACACCTGTTGCTCCATGAGTGACATACACAAAGCATATATCCTATCCTGAATAGTCACCTTCTTGTCTTTCCCACACACCCTCTGTGCAGGTGGCATACGTTACGCACTTATTCATCCTCTCTACCATCCCATTCCCTTCGGGATGATACAAGCTGACCGTCTGGGTTTTACTCCACACCTCTTCATATATTTCACAAAACAACCACCTGTAAACTGCGTACCATTATCCGTTAAAATACTTCCTGGCAAACCTTCTCTTGCAAAAATGTATTGAATAAAATCAACTATACTCTCATCATTAATCTCTCAAACTATCTTGAACGATGTCCATCGTGAAAGCAAATCCACAAAAACCACCACAAACTTACCATGTACTCCTCCCTCATATACAGGACCTAAAATATCCATAGTCAATTCATCCCACACTTTAGTGGGAATACTCGTCACCATTGTTGTGTATAAACCTCTGACACGCGATCTGGCTTTGATAACAGTGTTCATTAAGAACAGAAGACCCCCAGCACAGCTTCTTCCCTTGCTGTTCACTTCCAACCGCTGTGCTTGGAACTGGAATACATTACATATAACATTCTGTATGGAGTGTTGACTACCTCACACTCCACGCTTGACCATGATATATTACAACACATAGCCACAAATCTGAGGAGTGCTATGTTCTGGGAGGAAAGCTGCAGCATCAGGATAATCCTTTCTGAAGTGAATTACTCACTTCTTGTGAGTGGTAAATATCGGAACTATTTACCACAGTCAAATTTTGACTGCCCATGTTAAACTGACTGTCTGTCAATGTCCTATCTGAGCCCGGGTCAGAAATTGAAGTTGTTACATTTTTGTGAAGCCCTGCCTCTCCCCCATCCTTTGTTACTACCTCTTGTTGCCTTCCTTATTTTTGCATACCTTCTTTTGTCAATATTGAGGTTTCATTTCTTTCGGAGTATAGAATTCTCTTTTTCCCATAACAATCTCTTTGTTGGCGGATAGTCATGGGAGCAGATACTGATGTCTCTTCTTCTGCTACACTGACATCTGAAGATTCAGGTGCTATGTTTGAAGATTTGCATGTCTCAAGAGCTCATTCAGGCTGCATTGAGAGAGAGTCCTACTTCTTAGAGAAGGTGTATATTCTTCAATTTTTGTAGTCATTTTTGTCCCTCTGCAATTTCCTCATTTTACTTTGACGTATTGCTGTAATTATTTAACTGAGAAAGATCTTCTTTAAGGGTTCTAATCTCTTTTTCTATTTTTATGTGGCTGATTTTAGCGTATTTGGTTCAAAGATGAATCATGTTGAAGGAACAATCTGTAAGATCGATCTTCCATTCTTTTAGTGGTTCCTGATGTTTCCCCTCATAGCTTGGAAAGGTTAATAGACTCAAGCCTCTAGGAATCATTTTACAGTTGAGAGTTTGTCTCTGCAGTTTTGCAGATGATTTCAACTTGTCGATGACACAGAACAATCTTTTGTTTGATTGGAATTCTCAGTATTCATAGTTTTAAAGCTCAACTCTGGCAATTTCAGGCAGCTTTGAATGGAAAGGGTTTCTGCCATTGTCAATTCAGTGGCCGTATCTGAAGGAGGGTGCTTCCGTAATATTAGCTTCAGTGAAACTATCTGTTGACTGTAATATGCATTTTGAAAAATAAACCAAGTCCTGTGGTTAATTGTCTTGGCGGTGTAGCGTTTTGTAGGGATCATCTACCCAGCTACAGCCATTGTTGGACTTGCTAAGTAACCAGCAACTTATCTGTCTATCAAGAGATTTCTACCCTCCTAAGACTATGGGCCTCATCACGAGTTGGGCGGTAACACCGGTGGTATTACCGCCGGTGGTATTAGCCCTGCTGCCAAACCCCCGGCGCTATTAGCACCAGATCACAGGTTTGGCGGTAATGGAATTCCCCATTCCCCACTGAGCCCATTCGGGAATGCCCCATTCCCCATTGGGCTCAATGGGGAATTTTTGCACTCTTACCGCCGGCGGATTTCCCGCCGGCGGTAATAGCGCAAATTTTTGGCGGATTTCCCCCCAGCTCAGAGCTGGGGAGAAATCTACCGAAGCCCTGATTTGGCAGACCCTTAAATCCGGCGGTAATAGCACAACCGCCGGATTTAAAGGGTTACCGCCAAACTCGTGATGAGGCCCTATGTCTGTAGTTACATAGTTGCTCTCACTGGAAAATATGGCAGATGTTTCAGTCAAATGTGAGCTTGTGGTGAGGTGTTTTACAATCAAGTAACATGCAGAACAATTGTCTTTTATCCATGCTACGTTATGATGCTCACTTTGTAGCTTTGTGTAGGAGTAAATGCCCTCTGTCTAACTTCGGTTTACGTTTCTTAAAGTATGTATTCTTTGCTGCTGCAACCAGCCATGTCAGTACACAATGCAGAGGCCCATCGTCTTTTTGTTGGGGCTACATTGCCCATTAGCCCCCACCGGTACAATAACTTCCTATTTCTTTTTCACCCAGGGGCTGACACGCATAATCCTTGTGCTCTCCCCACACTTCCCTGATGCTATGGGCTCTCAAAACTGCTGCCCCCTGCACCAGGAAATTCAGTCACCTTAAGGAGATGGGATGTGGCCCACCATCCTCTCTTCTGTGTACTTGTGCAGCACTGAAGGGGAGTGGGACCGCCCCACTCTCATGTGTCACGACACAAAAGTCCCACCTCTCACTGGCTGAACAAGAAATCTGGGAGCGCTACTTGAGCACAATGTGGCCTCGAGCGGTTGTATGTGGTCTTTTGCAGAAGAGATGTGACCATGGTGTTCAGACTGGCCTGCCCCTTTTGTGGTGGATACCAAGCTTCATTGGGATATGGTCTTTATACTTTCTGTAATGGCTTGTCAGGCTGAAGAATGATGGTCTGTAGGTTTGCCCAGAGCAATTGTTACAGGTTAAGATTAATTCTAGGGGGCATGGCCAGCTGCCTGCAAGATCACCATCTAATGACTCTGCTTCACATCCCAATCTCCATACAAATTTGATCTGAAGCATTTTCCCATGTTTTGGCATCACCAACTTACCTGTTTTGAGGACTGGAGGTTCCAGAGACTTGGCGGTGAGCTTATCAGTACTGCATCAAAAGCACGGTCATTCCTTCCCCGAAGTTCTCAATCCTGTGGCAGCCTTGTGGACATTGTGAGAAACCTGAAGGTGTCTCACTTACTAGTGCCCCAGGGATCTGTCATCCAGGTAGCCAGGACACGCCCATCGCTATTGGATCCAGTTCCTGGTGGTGGACCAGTGCGGGAGGATCACCTGGTTGGGGGGTCCTCGGGAGGGGAAGTGGGACGCTGACAGGTGAGACATGGTCTCCCCATTCCTATAACACCTTTGGCCCATCCTGCCATGCAGGATACTCAAACACAATCCCCCCTTTCCGATACAAACACTTCACACACCACGAAAGACAACGGACAAACACATGAGCCATTTACCTGACATGTCCCAACACAAGGGTCAGGCAAAGGGAAGCAATTGACCAGAATCAAACACAACTGACGGCCCAAACAGGGATAAAAGGTGGAATTGTATTTTTTTGATTTGTATGAATGTAAATTTGTTGTCTATTTTCTGTGTATGTTTTGTAAAGGTGTAATTAAGTTTACTACCCAAAACAAAAATAAAGAAATAAATAAAAAAACAAAAAAAAAGGTGGAGCACGAGAGAACGATATGAGGAAAGTAGACTAAACAACGAGAGAGCTAACCTAACATGGCAGTTCAAGAGGAGGAGAAAGACGGCGAGAACCGTGGGTGTGACAGGGAGAGAAACAACCTTGACCTTTTTGACCCACATCTGTGAAACATCCATGGAAGTGTAAGCGATATTCAATCAACACTACAGCTAAGTCAATGCCTAGCCTGGGATGCTGAGGAAACCCCTTATTGATGTATTTTTATATCCAGTTCAGTACCCTGGATGACAACCCTTGTATAACACCCCCCTCTTAGAATCCCAATGACCCCACTGAGCCAAGAAGTAGGTTTGTTTTGCAAATTAAAAGGTTTATTTGAAAATGTAAACAATATATATATATATCACACTTCTATAAATAAATTGATAATGGATATTACACTTGTGAATATGAGCAGTAGTCAACAAGAGGTAACTTATGAATAGGAACAGAAGAATAAGGTGGGAAAGAATGCTTTATATGGTTCAAGGAAACGCAAGGTGGAATAAAATGCAGTAGAGAAATAACTTGTTATGATTTTAGCAAAAGGTAATATGATCACTTTTCCTTTTGACAATCCACTCCCCCCCTATGCAATACAAGAAATGGAAGGAGAGCACACAGTCTTCAAGAATCCCCACAAATCACACTTTATAATGCAATACACAGTTCCAGTTCTCCCAGCAAGCTTAGGGAAAACAGAGATTAGTTTTAAACACAGGCGAATTACTTTAATGTGGTTTGCAAGGAAGTGAAAAGGTGCTAAAATTGCTTTTAATTCCCTCTAGAGGTTCAGGGTAGGTGATGGCTACTTTATACTAGTTCAGGCTCACTTTAACAATACTCTATGAATGATAAGCAGATTGCAAACGAATTTTAGCAAAGAGAAGCAAAAAGCTGCTGATTTCTAAAGATGAAGAAATCGGGCCAAATTGCAAATTGCGGTAAATTTCGCGAGTGCGTGTCTCGCGATTACGGGAAAAGTATAGGGAGTAGGAAGTCAGATGAAAGTTAAATCTCGTTCCTAGCACAAACGGTTCCGGAGATACGGATGATTTAATAAAGGTAGATTTTCAGATTTAAAGTAAAACTCAAAATGACAGGTGACAGCTTGCAGCTGCAGAATTGACAGGTGACAGTTGTGCAGCTTTAAAAATGACAGATGACATGATTTCTAGGAGGCTGTTCTAATTAGGTTAAACTAGCTTGAATTAGATTATTTTAACTAAGAGATTGGGCTCTGCACAGTTATGGCGGATACTCACTCCTAATTTTGAAATGAATGGGCCTCGTCACGGATCTGGTCAACTGGACTGGACTTCGGTTCTCTCTGCTCGGTGGGTCAATCAGGCACCGGTTCTGCTCACAGCGGTCTGGGTCTCTGGTTCTGCTCACAGCGGTCTGGGTCAGCTCTCTGGATACAGCGGCCTGTGGGTCTCTGGATCTCTGGTCTGGTCTCTGGCAATTGTTCTTGGCAAAAGAATTCAGACAGCTTGCCCGGCTGTGGAATAGTTTGCAGATGATTTTAAGGATGCTGAGGCCTGCTGAGAAGAGTTCTCAGTTTGTGGGTTTAGGCCCTTGCTTTAAGTTCTGAAGTAAAGTTCTGGTCTTTGGAGATTGATGGATGTGAAGTCTGGAGTCTCCCGGCAGAGCGTCCCGCAGAAAATGGAATTGAATCCAATGTCCCTACCTGTCCCAGCAGTCTCTTTTTATGTGTTTTAAAAAGTGGGTGGAGAGGCTAGCATCCCTAAGCCTGCCCCTCTCTTGATTTGATAGGTCAATAGATTCTTTGGTCCCTGATTTGGGAAGGGATAGTGTGTCAGAGTGATGTCATTTTTATGAACTGCAGAAATGACACTCCCCTGGTCAATGTGTACACAAATCTATTCCTGATCCAAATACATATTTCCCAGATACACAGTTGTTTGACATCACATACACACATCATATATTACTAAAGATAGTCCCTGTCCTGACTCTGGCGTTTCTAGGAGCTTGCATTCAAAAATGGCAACTTATTTTCGATTTCAGTGGGTTTTGCAACATTAGTTTTTCATCAAAAATTATACAAAGGTACATTTCCCTTCCACATATATCCCAGTAACTTTCCATGTCTCTAGCTTAAACACATTGTCTACAATAATCATAATTAGCAGGATTTTTCACCAGAACATGGTACAACTTGGAGTTTGGACTCAAATCGTCAGGGCATTTTTCAAACTAAGACTCTCAAAGTTGTACATTCCTGTCATTTGGTTACAATAAATTATCACTGTTTCTATAAAATATATATTTGTTGCAATTCAACTCCCCCAAGTGTTTGGGTCCGCCTCCAGGAGTCTGGGTGGGTCAGTGATCACATGTCTCTCCTTGCTGGCAGAGGGCTGTTGACAGAAAACACTCAAAATTAACATACCCCATTCAACAGAAAGAGCCTTTTGTGTGGACTCCAGCAGGCTGCCTGGAAGTCTCTCCTCAATCAATCAACAGGGTCATGTGATATCCTGCCTCCTGGTGTGGAATCTCTGAGGTGTTAAGGTTTCCCAGCCTCTTGGCCTCTGGGAACAGCAGGTGGCTAAGATTTCCAATTAACCAACAAGCTTTGAAGTCCCTGCCCCTCTTGCAACTCCTAAATGCAGTTTCCCTGTCAGAGTTTAGACCGCCAGCGCCACCTTGGGGAATTTGTTGGTACTGCATCCATTTTTGAGTTGTTTTGAATTACTGCATTTCAATAGAATGGTCTTTTGCTTGACAGTATAGGATCCTTGCTTAACATTGTTTTGATGGCATCCTTACAGTAGAGTGGTGATGTGGAACCCCCCACAAGAAGGTTGTATCTTTAGAGTGGTCTTGTGCCAACTGCGCAATTCTCCTATTCTGACCTGAATGTGGGCGGCGATAGCTCATCCCCACATCCACCCAGTCTATTGATTTAGTTTGTTCTGGGATAGAATAATGGGCGGCAACAGCTCATCCCCACATCTACCCAGTCTATTGATTCAACATGGGTCAAAACCCTTGAAAAAACCCCCCCGCCTGACTACGCTTTGATTCAAGTCGAGGGGAAGTCGGGTGCCAAGGAGGTTTTGAGCCCTTGCGCTGGTATGTCCCCATTATCTTCTTCCAATTCTGTAGATGGCACAGTTCAGCATCTTTTCCTCCACCCAGTTGGATCGATCGGTTCTCCTCGCCGGTCCTGATGGAAATATTGGGCGGTACCCCGGGCCCCTTGGGTCTCTGCTCCCGGTCTCTGGATCGTCCTCCTTGGCCAGTCTCCAGGTTTTCTTTCTCCTAGGATGACAAAGGAAAGCGGCAATACCTATTCGTAGACATTTCTTCCCCACCATTGATATAGTGGGGTGGCATATACTTTTTATAGTCAAAACATTTGCGTTCTTATTTTAACAAAAAACAAAATACAATCATAAGACATTTTTTTTTCCCAAATCATAATATTTTAGAGACTATATGTGGGATATTTTAGGGTTGGAATTGAATTACTCTGGGGCAGTCCCCTCTGGGATTGCAGAGGACTCCTCCAGTTGTTGCAGAGTGTGCATGGGATGGCAACACTTTAGCTGATTTATATGGACCCACTTATCTTCCCCCTCTGCCAAACTGCCTTTGGGGATGCAGATCTTATAGGCAACAGGGGAGATCCTGTCTATAATTTCAAACGGTCCCTAACATGTAGGCAAGAATTTTCGCTGTTTGGCCTGGTTCCTTTGGAAATTGTATAGATAGACCCGATCACCCACCTTATATTCCTTTCGGGTAGTTTTTAAATCATAATGGGTCTTTATGCTCTCGGCTGACCTTCCTTAATTCCGCTGAGCATAGGCAAAAGCATGCTGAAGGTGTTTCCTTAAATTCTCCACATGCTCATGAGTTGTGGAGGCATTTATCAATGTTTGCTCTTGGGTTCTGTAGAGCAAATGCTGAGGAAGCACCATCTTGCGTCCGGTCATCAACTCAAATGGTGACATTTTAGTTGCAGATGAAGGGGTAGATCTGATGGCCATTAGGACCAGAGGTAATCGGATATGCCAACTTGGCCCAGAATCTGCCACAAACTTTTTTAATATGTTAGCAATGGTTCGGTTGTATCTCTCCGCTTCTCCAGAAGAAGCTGGCCTGTAAGCAATGTGTAGCTTCCTTTTAACCCCCAGTATCTCCCACATCTTTGTCATTACTTCACTGGTGAAGTGGCTACCTCTGTCTCACTCAATCCTTTGAGGTAGACCAAAACGGGAAAAGATGTGGTTAATCATCAGGGCAGCTGCTGTTTCTGCCTTGCAATTTGGGGCTGGGAGACATTCCACCCACTTGGTAAACAAGCATGTAACGGTCAACATGTACTTGTTTCCTCTAGATGAGCGGATTACAGGGCATACAAAGTCGATTTGCAAATCTGACCATGGCAGTGTCATCCCCCTCTTTTGGAGAGGCGCACGGTGTGTGAGGGATGATGGCTGAAATTGTGCACACACAAGACACCCCTTCAAGTATTGGTCAAGGTCCTGCCCCATGTGTGGCCAGTATACAACCTCTCTTAAGATTTCCAGTGTCGTGTGAAACCCCCTATAATAATAATAATAATAATAATTAGGCTTTTATATAGCGCTACAAACCCTCAGGTATCTGAGCGCTGCTTATTATTACCCACGGTGTGTGGTGCTCATTTATCGACCTCGGAAGGATGAAAGGCTGAGTTTGGCCCCGCCGGGATTCGAACCTGCGTTAACAGGCTCTGCACGGGTGTCAAAGCGGGCGCTCTACTCGCTGTGCCACTTGACCGGCTTAAGCGGTCAAGTGAGCGGCGGTGGCCGCATCATGGGCGTGACTTAACATCAGGCTTCGGAATGAGGTAGGAACCACGCACTGATCGTGGCCAGCTTTGGATTTCCTTACCAGCAAACCTTCTTGGATTCGGAACCTTTTTGGGCATTTCATCAACACTCTTAGGTCCTCTTTCCCAATGTAATCGGTATCCGTCAGGGGAAAGTTCTCAGGGTCCTCAATGTGTTGGTAAAACTTACCAATTATTGGATCCCCCTCTGAGCTGTAATCAAATCAGCATCAGGGGTCTCCTTACTCCATTGTGCAGTTGAAAGATCATTGTGAACATTGGTCTGGGACCTAGTGATGGCAGTGACCTGGATTTCCCCCAACAGGGACTCTATTTCTATTAGATCCCCTTGGATGGCCCCGGTTTTGGCCAGCTGATCAGCTAAGTCATTTCCAGTTTTGTCTGGTCCCTCTACTTTGGAATGACCCTTGATCTTTTTCCAGTAGATGGTCATCCCATTCGATGTGACCAGATCATCAATATTTTGGATTAGCTTCCCATGTTTCAGGGGTTTGTTATTAGCACATAACATGCCTCTGGTTTTCCAATTAACCAGGTGCTCCACGAACCCGTTCCGTACATAATCCGAATCTGTGATTATGACCAGTTCGTGGAGTTGATGTTGGACAGCAGTGAGGATGGCCTGATGCACAGCCATCAATTATGTCACCTGACTACTTCGGGGACCAATTTTGTATCCAGCGGAGGGTTCTGGGGACTCATTCACCCATGCATTCCCTACGCCGGCCACGAGTTCTTTTTCCCCGTTGTTGTCAACATGGTAAGAGCATCCATCCACATAGACAGTGGGCATTCCCTCATACTTGTCTTCTTCAAAGACTTTGTGTGGGGAATTAAGGTATGCCTCCATGTTGTCCTTGATTTTTAGACTTTCGTCCTGCAATCCTGCAAGTCAGCCAGACCTTGCGCGAGGGGACTCTTCTTGTTTTGGCCATATCTGACCTCTACGGGAAAGCCTTGCATTGACAGAATCCAGGAAGTAATTCGGGAATTACTCACATTTCCGGCCCGGATTCTGTCACTTTGGAGGTATTGCAGAGGCTGGTGTGGAGTCTCCACTATGATGTGTTCCCCCTGGATAAACGGGCGGTAATTCTTCAATGCCCACACCGTTGCCAGGAGTGCCTTCTCACAATCGTTGAATTTTTCCTCCACAGAGGATAAAGTTTTGCTCGCATAGGAGATTACTTTATTGACCTTTTCATGCTTTTGGTATAATACTGACGTCAAGAACGTATTAGAGAACCCTGTCTCCAGGAAGAACTCCTTGTTTCTGACAGGGTAACCTAGGCAAGGCGCTTGTGAGAGGCTTCTCTTGAGTTGTCTTACTCCCTCGGATTGTTCTGGACCCCATTCCCACTTGACCCCCTTCAAGAGATGAATCAGGGGTCTAGTGATCTCTGCGTAGCCTTCAATGAACTTTCTGCTGTAATTAGTCAGTCCAAGGAGGCTCCTTAGTTACCGCAGAGTTGTGGGGTCTTTCAGTTTCTGAAGTGCTTCCACTTTCTTTTCCTGGGGACAGAGACCCTGAGGAGTAATCTCATGCCCCAAGAAATTAACACGGGTTCTACACCACTGTGCTTTCTGAAAGGAAAGTTTTGCTCCGGCGGCCCTCAATTGTGTCAGAACATAAAGGATCTCCGCTATGTGTTCCTCCACAGATGAACTTTTGATGAGGACATCATCTACATAAACCAGGTTACCCCTCGCACCCAGGTCGGGCATGGCCTTATGTAGGAAAATGTTGAATTCATTGCCAGAGTTGAGGTATCCGAAGGGAGTCCGGGTCCAGGTGTACTGCTGGCCCCCAAAGGTAAAAGCCAGTTTGTATTGGTCCTCCTTACTGACAGGCATGGTCCAGTATTCATTGGTCAGGTCTAATGCAGTGAATACTTGTGACCCTTGAATCTGGGCCAGCCCTTGGTCAATGTAGGGAAGAGGCCATCGGGAAGTATGGACCCGTTTGTTGAGCTCCCTAAGGTCGGCGCAGAGTCTCCACTGGCCGTTTGGCTTCAATATTCCCAGCACCGGATTATTGAAAGTGCTGTGGACTGGACGGATTATTCCCCGGGACTCAATGTTCTTAATTATTTCAGTAAGGGACTCCATGGATGCGAGAGGCAAACGATATTGCTTCACAAACACTGGAGTCATTCCAGGGTCCGTGGGAATTGTTGTTGTGTGGATGTCAGTGCGACCACAGTCATATGAGTCTACCGCAAAGAGATCTTGGAAATCCAAGAAAACTTGTTTCAACTTTTGCTTCTGTTCCAGAGTCACGTAGGCATCAGCTAGGTTGACTCTCTCTTCCACCATCTGCCTGAAGCCTGGAAAGACTTCTGGTTTGGCTATCTCAGTGGCCTCCTCCAGCTGGGTGGAGAAGTCCCTGGTCAGAGTGCTGATTTGGACTGGAGGCTCCAGGTGGGAAAGGCAGCCCTCATGGACCTGGAAAATCACCTCATCCCTTCTGAAGTCACAAGTCACATCTTCCTTACCATAAGGGCAAGAAGTGTACACCAGGAAGTTACCCCCATGCCGGGTGAAAATCCTGTCTGGTGTTGTATTGTCCTCACTGTCACTGTCAAAACAGTCCTTGGCGATCGGTCCTAAAAGTTCATTTCCTAAGTCAATAGAGAAATGTTGGTCATCAACCGCCATTCCAATAATGGTGCCTGCGGCTAGAGTAATACTCTTAAAGTCGCTGTTATCCACCTCTATTGGAATGGTGTCATGTTCTATGTTGACTAATGGAGTTGGGTTTACCCCCAACCCTTGCTGTTGGAGAGAAGCGTTTAGATGAATATAAGCATCAGGGTTTTCCAATTTTTGTCCTCTTGTAACTTTCATTTCCAGGGAGAATTGTCGGGTCCTTTCTGGGATGGTGACTTCCTCTTTGATCTGAATTTCAACTGCATAAGGTAGCAATTGAGCTGATCTAAATGCTTTTTCTGGATCATCAAAGCCCATGGGATTATCCACTAATCGGGACCAAGCTTTGAAGTTTATTAGGTCCAAACTAATGGCAAAGCGATTGAGAATGTCACTGCCTAAGTAAAAGGCGTCAGTGACGTCTCGCACGACCCAACAATTATGGACTATGCTCTTGTTGCCAATGGAGATTTCGAGCATACACCTGCTTGGCAGGAGATGTTTGGAATTGGGTGTTTCCAGATCCATTTCCCATTTGTCTATCAGTTTGAATGTGGGAATGGCTGGATCTTTTGGGAGTTGGTGGAACATGGCTTCGCTGATGAAGCTCTTACCATTGTTCACACACACTCGAGCGAGAACAGAGTCCTTCCCATCATTTAACTGAACAGGGATGAACAACTGCTCTCCAATTTGCTGAATATCAGCCAGGCTCTGAGCTGATTTCACATCTTTCTGGACTATAGGAGTGGGAGTTTCTGATTGTGGATTACTAAAGAATTTCAGAGTGTTTCCTTCCAGTGTGGAATGCCACCTTAAACTGGAAGGAAGGTTGATTTTCAGAAATAGAGAGGACCCCCCATCACCAGTCCGTTGTCCTACTGCTATTACTGTCACATCTGGAATCTGGCTATTCTGGAATTGAAATTCTACTTGGTCAGATTTTTGTTCAACCATGTGGCAGGTGCCATTTAAACTAACATGGTTGACCCTCTGTTTTAATTTTATTGGTCGGCTAGTCTGGGTCCAGAGGACCTTGTTTTCGCAATCTATTAGGGGTGACAACCTTCTCATAAGGTCATTCCCTAGTAAACAAGGGGTGCCCTCTGGAGTCACTACTATGACCGGGTGTTTCACCTTGTGTCGCCCAATTTTGATATCCAAATCTACAGTCCCCTCGACAAGAATTTCCTTCCCGTCAAAGTTCTGCAGTTGTCCAGGAAGAGAGGTGAGAGGAATACAGTACTTCTCCCCCTTCCTGCATTTAGTTCCTCAAAGGCCCTTTTGGACAGAAGGGTAGCTTGGGATCCAGTGTCCACCAGTGCCAAAAATGTACCCTGCCCCTGTACTTGTACCGGGGCATAGTATCTTCCCTCCTTCTCCTCAAGGTGGCACAGATAATGCACATTTTTGGACAACTGGTGGGCTAACTTTCTGGTTTTGGACATTGCTAGCGAAGAGATTTGGGCAGAATTCTGTGGAGAGCCTTGGGAATCTGAAAGAAAAAGTTGGCAACTGGAGATCAGAGCCATTGTGGGTTCCCCTGGTTCCGGTTCTGGGCCGCCCCCCCCCCCTTTTGGAGGCAGTCACCAGGATGGGTTTGAACCAGGGGATTTTGGTATTGTCGGTTCTGGAATGAGATGATGGGCGGCGGTAGCTCAGTCTCCATATCTCCCCGGTCTGGATTGGAATCCCTTGGGACCCATTTTTCTTTGGGAGGAGTTCTCCCAAATCTAAAGGAGAAGATCCTTTCCCCAGGATCCTCTGAGGATCCCTCTCCCTCAAATTGGAAGATCAGTACCTCCTCCACAAAATGGGTCTGTTTGGGTCCTTTGTTTCTCCTACCCCCCCTCTGCTCCTTGGGAGGCAGGCTTTCAGGGGCAGGAGATTTCATTTCCGGTTCCTGGGTTTCCAGGGGCTGTTTACAAGTGAGGAAGGAAGCTTCCTCCAAGGCTTTACACCCCTCTTACCCTTGCGCCTCCTCCCTGGGAACCGGTGGGTTATCGGGGTGCTGCCTCCGTCATTGTTCTGGAGCACCAGGCCCAGAGTTTGGGGCATTCTGCGGTGGCATGCTCATCTAAGGGTTCTGTTGAGCCCTCAGTATGTGACCCAGATCCCGTGCCATATTTTGGACCTGGCACTCAAGTTGTGAAACCCGCTCAGGCTGATACGGGACTCTATTTTCTCCCCTGGGCTAATCCCGGGAAGGGTAGCTATCCCTTCTCTGCTAGTACCCCTGGTTGGGAAGATTTTGGTACCCCTCCACCCTTGGCCTCCCCTCTCCCGGATTAGGTTGTCTGGGCTCAGGGAATTGGGGAAAGAAGGATATATGATTTTATGGGGGGAAGTTAGGAGGGAAGTTCCCCGGGTCAGTGCTTGGCTGGATCCCCCCCCTGGGCTGGAGGAGTCCACACATAACCCAGGATTGGTCGGTTTCCCTTGTAGCGGGGACTCACATAGTCAGGGGAGCGGGGGACCCCATTTGTGGGACTACCTCCTCGACTCCCTGTCTGTGACTGGCCTGAGGGCCTTCTGGGCTGTGAATTATTTGGTGCAGGCAGGTTTTTAGGCCCCCCCATCTCCAAATCTAAAACGGGGGCAACCTTTACCTCTGCCACCTTGGCAGCAGCAGGGGTGCTGTTGGTTTTGGGGTTTTTCGGCGCATTATTTTTATTTTCGATGGGCTTCTGCACCTCATAGATCCGGGTAGCCTGTTCAATGACCCAGTCGAAAGATCTTTTCTCATGAAAATCTCTCACGAGCTGGGTCATTATGTATTTGGGTAAGGCATGGAAAAACGTATTGATAAATTATCTGCTATCCGTGCGCACCCTTCTGGTGGTCTGCGCAAAAGCATGCTTTAATTCTTGCACAAACTCTTGTGGGGCCTGATCCTCCCCACATTGCAAATTGTAGGCTGCCTTGCGAGCCTCTTGAGGATTTCTGTGCACAGAAAAATGTTTCAAGATGGCCGCCCTGTATGTGGACCACCTTGAATGGTTTTGATCCTCCAGCCCTGCAAAGAAACTGGAGTATTCTGGTGAGAAGGTCCATTTGACGTACTGGATGCAGCTACTGCTGTCCTTCAAATGGAAAGTTTCCATCATTTGCTCATAGAGCTCCAAGTGTTCCCAAACAGAATACTTGGCGTTCTTGTGATAAGGCGTGATGACACTCCTTATTGCCTTTATGTGTTTCAATGGGTCCTTAAGCAAAGGCCCTTTTTGCCTTATTGGCCTTTTTGGTTCGGGTAACCCTGGTCCATTCATCCTCTGACTCAGAAGCGCTGCTCCCAGAGGTGCCCGTCTGATCTTCCAGGTTTTCCTGGATTCTGCGAGCCTGGGAATGGCTGGCAGAATGTGGGGACCTGGTCTCCTGTGTCCTGTGATGCTCAGAGGAGTCTTCAGATCCCTCCTTGCTACCAGGATTTGCTGGGTATCCCCCCCACTGACCTAACTGGGCAGAGGTTTTCAGGATGCCCTTAGTGGGCCTACTCTCCTGGGGTTCCCCACTAAATTGCACTGTGCTTGGGTGCCCATACCTGGATGCCCGCCCATCCATTCCTGGGAGGTACTGGCCTATGAGCCCCATACTTCTAGCTGGATAGTAATCTGCCATCCCTATGGCCCTGGGCTCATGTGCGCGAGGGGACATGAGGGTGGCAGAGTCCAGGGACTGGGAGAGATGAAGGCCTCTGGTACTAGGGCTCCTGAGGTTATGTTCAGGAGTTTCTCTTTCCCAGCAAACCTCATCTCTATCCGCCCCTGCTTCCTGTTGCAAAGCAAGAGCCTGCGCTTTCAGTTCCTCAGTTAAGGCCTTACTAGACTCTATCAGTCTCTCCTGCATCGCTACCTGTTGCTGGAGCCTATCATTGTGCTGGCAGAGAGGGTCATTCTCTCTCTGTGCCTCCTGATTGGTCCTGGGGTACTGGGCCAGTCTCTGCTGCAGGAGGGTTACCTCCTCAGTCCCATCCCTACTGGCCTGCTCCTTTCTTGCCAGAGCCTCCTCCACCCTCCTGGTGTGATCTAGCAAGCCCTGATGCTCTTTTTGGAGGTCACCCAGCCCCTGGAGGGCCACGTGATTTTCTTCAATTTTTCTTTTTAAATGGCAGAATTCCTTGCCTAAGGTATCCCTTTCCTGACCAAGAGTCTGCATTTGTGATGCCAGGTCATCCCTCTGCCTTTGAAAGGCACCAGCTTTCTGGCGTTCTTCATCAAACTCTGCCTGGGTATCCAGGTCTTTCAAAATCAATTTATTGCTTTCCTCTTTCTCTCTGTCTAGTAGGATTTGCAGGGTGGCTACCTGCTCTGTGCATGCCCTGTTGAAATTGATCTGTTGCTCCAGCTTTTTCTGGCTCTGCAGTAAGGAGTCCAAACTGTTTTGGTGCTCCTTCTGCAAAGCCAGAATTCTGGTATCCTGGTCTGTCTTTTCCTGTTGCAGTATATCCATGTCCTCTTTTATTTTAATGATATACTGCCTACTATCATTTTCTGACTCCTGGCTCCTCTGCAGCCTCTGCTCAGAAGAGACCAGGTCAGATTGGGCCTTTTCTAACGCCATCTGTTGCCTATTTGCCATGTCTTGGCCTTCAGCACATTTGTCCTGCATGGCTCCCATATATAGATACAAATATGCCGCTATCCTGGCAATCCTATTGTGTTCATCTTTGGCCTTAGAAGCCATATATAATTCACTCAGGGCCACATGTAATGGACCCTGATCTCTCCATATATCTGACCCTGTTTCAGTGACCTGTTGCGCGATTGCCTGCAACCAGACCGTTTGGTCCTGATGAGTCCACTCACCTCTCACAAATAGCTTATGTAAGAAGTGCTCTCTGGCTATTTTCATATCTACCAAGGTCGTCATTCTGGAATTTGAGTTCCTTCCTGACTTACAGAAGTTTGTATTTTATTTTGCAAAACAGACCGTTTCCTTAGAGCGTTCCTTTGAGGGATGCTTTCACAGTGTAAAACAGCATGGTGATCTAACCGGATATGTGTATCTGGTCAGTTGACACACTGTATTAATCTGCACAAGTGGTAACTCTAACCCAGAATATCCCGGCTCCGAGCCCCCACTTTTGTAAGCGATATTCAATCAACACTACAGCTAAGTCAATGCCTAGCCTGGGATGCTGAGGAAAACCCTTATTGATGTATTTTTATATCCAGTTCAGTACTCTGGAATGCAACCCTTGTATAACACCCCCTCTTAGAATCCCCCTGACCCCACTGAGCCAAGAAGTAGGTTTGTTTTGCAAATTAATAGGTTTATTTGAAAATTTAAACACTATATATATATATATATATATATATATATCACACTTCTATAAATAAATTGATAATGGATATTACACTTGTGAATATGAGCAGTAGTCAACAAGAGGTAACTTATGAATAGGAACAGAAGAATAAGGTGGGAAAGAATGCTTTATATGGTTCAAGGAAACGCAAGGTGGAATAAAATGCAGTACAGAAATAACTTGTTACAGTAGAGTGGTGATGTGGAACCCCCCACAAGAAGGTTGTATCTTTAGAGTGGTCTTGTGCCAACTGCCCAATTCTCCTATTCTGGCGTGAATGTGGGCGGCGATAGCTCATCCCCACATCCACCCAGTCTATTGATTTAGTTTGTTCTGGGATAGAATAATGGGCGGCGACAGCTCATTCCCCACATCTATCCAGTCTATTGATTCAACATGGGTCAAAACCCTTGACAGAAGGAATCGTAAGACTGCGAACAATAGCCAGTATGTGTTGCTGCAGATGTCAACGGTATACAGGGCTCTCTTCTGCTGATAACCATGGCAGGTTCCAATGCTGCTGGCTTTCAAGACCTCTTGGCCAGGGAAGTCATCATCCAAACGTTTCCCCAGTGCATCTTGGGAGTTGTAGTTTCCTTCAACTACCAGAAGACCCGGAACGGTCCTCTAGCAGTGTCTTCTGGAATTCAGGATACCATCATCATCCGGTCCTATTCAGGGTTTTTCAGAAAAGCTTTTCCCTGATTGTGTGGTGGACTCACTGGAGGCCCCCACTGCCGGGTATACAGCTATAAGGCAGGGTGGCTTCCAGAAGAGCTTGTCCTAAGACCTACAAAAAAAAGAGTCTGATAACACCTGGAGAGAGAGAAGAGAATTATCCATCGAGGAATCATCCAACGACGTGACCACAGGTGAGGAGGAGGAGGCGGGTGAAAAGATTAGTGAACCAGCTTGTTTACCTTCAGAGTGTAAGAACTACAAAGAAGAAGCCTTGCCTTAGGGCCTAATTGATGAGAGATGGTAGGCTAATTGGCCAAGTGGGAAGTTTTCTGACGTTGCTCCTCACACCTACGTTTCTTTTTGCTAACGTGCTGCTAATGATCCGAATCTCCAAGGTTGGTAGAAAATGCCAACCAATCATGAGGACCTATGCAATGATGAACCATACATTGTTGCAAGGGCCAATCTGCTGCTGTTATTCAGCTATTATGTCATGTAGTTTGAGGTTTTTCTCAGGCGTGCCTACCAGATAAGGGGCAGCCAATGATGTTACTAACACCTAAATGTTCTATAGGATTTCAATCAGGCAATACACCCTGGTCTCAGCCTAGTATGCAGTGCACAAATGAAATACTTATTTTATTATGTCTATAGGTTCAATATTCTGAGTGATATACCACTATATCACACCCCTTCTCAAAATACCCCCAGGTCACAACCACGAATCAGGCTGGCTGCTAAAGGTAATATTTATTTATTTATTTAAAGTTCAATTCAAATCATATGTATCAATATATGGGGCAGCAATCACCAATGTGGTGACAATAACAGATAGAAAGGTAGGTAAGGCAGTTAAATTCACTTTTAACAACACAGAATACAAAACACAGAGAAAAGAACCCTTTTGGTTTGTTTGAAAGATAGCACTTGAGTTAATATTTCCGCCTGCAAAATTATCAACTCACAAATAAGCAATTCTAAACGGTTTTAAGGGAGCAACAGGTATTCAGGAATAAAGAACAGTCAACAGAATTTAAATATAACCTTCCCTCCCCAAACAATTGAGAAAAACGGTTTGTAAATCTTACACTTTTAAAATGACATTCGAAAATGGCTGTGTGAAACAATGAATGTGTGCAACAGTTCTTAAATCAATACAAATTTCTATGGGAGCAACATGGGAAAGATGCTATCAATCATAAGCAAAATGACACACTTTGAATCTTAATGGAAGTTTTGGAAATATTTTTAATTGAAAATTACACGTGTAAAACGTTGCAGAAATGCGGATCCCGCCTAAAATTCACTAAACAGTTTTTAAGAAAAGGAGGTGAAATACACTGTTTTTGGATGTGCTTGATGTAGCTACAGGTCTTATGTATAAGTCAGAGTTGAAATGATTCAAATAGCTATTAAATTGAGGAAGTTATGCAATGTTGAATGAGAGGCGTTTGTAGGAAAATAGAGCAGAGAAAAACAAGAAATTGGTTTTAAAATGACAGGTTAACTTTACTTAAACTAAAGTAATGGCTAAGAAAAAGAGAAGGCCACCCGTGAATCTCCACAGTTACATGACCATTGTAACCCTTCACGTGGTGGATACCCCGTTTTCTTTATGCAATTTAATTTATTTATTCAAAATCACTAATGGCTTATGGTCTAGTAAAACAAAAATGAAGAGATAATCGGTGCTAACACTAGGAATCACAGACAGGGTTGCTATAATGGGTCTGACAATACTACACGTTCTTAAGGTAAAGATAGGAGGGTTTAGAGATTGGGATCGGACAAGGCAAGATATCCTGTGGTTTACTATGATTCCTATTAATACTTACAGTCCACTTTAATTTAAGATTTTGGACTGTCAAGGGTTCTGGTCATCACACGGATCTGGTCTAACAAAGAACAGCAGTGCACATCTGGCAGAACAGGATCAGCTGGGCGGTTCTGGTCACCTGGACTGGCACCTCGGACTGGAGACTGCACTGGACTGCACTGGTTACTGGAGACCGGAGATCAGTGGGATGGTGAATTTGGAGCAGGCAAGCATTTAGTGGTAGCAAGCCAGACTGGATCAAAATGCTTCCCTTAAGTTTTGGGATTGCTTCAGAATGTGAGCCTAGCTGAAAAAGAGTTCAGTAATGCAGAGACCTGGGCTTTGCAAAATAATCTGGAATCAGGAGCAAGATGGAGAATTCAGGAACAGTGCACCACACAGAAAATCAGGATGGAGTCAGGAATCAGTGTGTGTGGGTGCTGTGAGGTTCCCTTATTTATCATGCCAAATGACATCACTAAAGTTTATGGTAGGGGCAGTCTTACAACCCACAATGCTATGATTGGTCAAAAGCACAGTTTCTGCCTTGCTGTTCGCTGATTGGATGACAGAAAGGGATTTCATGTTTTATGAGATGATCTGGAAACCTCCTATAGCTATTGGGACCAAAATCTAACTTTCCCACAAATACATATTTATGTAGTTATGTCCTGTAAAAAAATCAGATACATAAGTTACATATTTTGTGGGTCACATTTAAATCCAACTCCCAAGTCTGTGGGACCTGATTTAGTCTTCCTGTTGAATGTTGGCAATTTTAACCAAGAAAGATTTGGCCTAACATTTCCCAATTCTGTACATATATGCACGATTACCCCTAGAATATGCATACACAACGTTATGTTTGCAACATTAATAGTTTCTGCGCAATTGGTCATTCTTTGTAACATCTGTTCTTTACTGCTCTTTTCACATTTTTTCTCATTCTTGCTGCCAAGTTAAATGACTTGAAGTTCAGTGGCAAAATAAGCATTTTAAACCCAAAAGTCACATGTCCATTTTTTTTATTTTTCACAAGTGTAAGCAAATGTCAAATCCTTTGAAGTTGAATGAGGGGCCTCTCCCTGGAGAGTGGAGCTTCCTGCCCCTTCCCTGGAAGAGTGAGCGTCCAAGCCAGCTATTGTCTTCGTCTGGGGCAAAGACGAATGTCTAATGAAGTCATGAGTATTCAAGGCCTCCCAGCAGCAATTAGCCTTTCCTGTTCCAGCAGTGGAGGTGTCAACCTTTCTCAGGGCTAAGAACTGTCAGAGCAGGTTTTTTTTTTATATAGTTGATTAACTCAGACTGGGTTTCACCTTTTTAAATCTTTCCTTTAAACATATAAAATTGAAACAGTGTAAAGGTGGATTGTTAACATTAGCAAATCCTTTGACATTCTTAAAGAATTAAGCCTTTAGACAAGCATGTACTTTAACAACAGACGATTTTGCTCTTCATTCATGAAAAAGCACATTAAACTTATTTCTTTAAACCCGGTTTACATCTGCAGCAAATACATATTTTAGTCAGCACTAGTTCTTCCCTCGAGTGCTGGGATTGTTTACAGCATGAGTACATGTATCAGACCTTTGTTTAGGGTCCCTCTCTACACAGCTGATCTGGATACTTGTTGCAAAGAAATAGCCACATTTTTCCTGTGGAAAATGAAAACAGGGGTTCCTGAATTGCTTTTTCATAGATACATTTTGTAGGAGCTGTCATTCCAATGAGGGCCGGGTTCCTCTGAGCCACACTGGATGATCCTGGGCATTGCAGGGCCCTTTAATCACAATGATTCAGTGGAAATTAATGAATCTGGCACCAAAAACAGCACTTTTTAAGATTAGGAAAATGTCATTTTAAAAGGCATTTTCGGGTTTTCACACAATTATGTTGTTTCATTCACTTTGCTCCATTTTGACTGTGGCAGAGCCCTCTGGCATGCTCCTGTAGTGAGGACTCTGTTTTCACCTCCCCTGAACTGTGTGTGGCAGGGTGTGCAGTCTTTTTCTGGTTGTGACACAAATGCAGTTTTTAAGATTTTGACATGCACAGGAGTCAGCACGGTCATTTTGGCTGTTTCCTTCACCATTGCAATTAAGTGATGTAGTGAGGCACATTGGAATGGGTCACAATATCCCACAAGGTATTTGTGTTCCCTCAACCAATGCCTCCGCCCGATTGGCTTTACTATTTGCCATGTAGGATGACGTCATAGCTGATGCACATCGAGGTATAAAACCTTTGTATAACTGAAATATATTCGATAGTGTGTGAGCAGCAATCTGTGCGTTCGTCAGGTTTCCCTACTTTATTGAACTGATAATAAAGTTGTGTTTTGCCAAATTCTTTGAGTCTGTCCGGTTATTTGGGTATGAGATCAGTTATTGTGGTAATCCCATGCTGCACTTGGAGCTCTCCAGGTGCTACTGCACATTTTGGTAGCCGTGCAGATGGTTCAATCCAGACTCTTTTTTTACATATTCCACCATCAGCCAGAAGACTGTAAGGTTTTCTTTGGAGAGCAGTAGCAAAACACGTGTGACCAGAGATGGTGGGCAGGTGCCTCTTTGGCGAAATTCCTGCCTGGTCCCAGCAAGTGTCCCGTGGACTGAAGTCGATTTGGTCATTTGAGGAAGAGTCAATACTGCAGGGCTCGAGCTGAACAGAAACACCCAAGTTGACTGAAAAAATGTGTTCTTATGGACAATTTGGTTGAATTCGACCACTACAAAAAAGTATTATGGCCTTTAAGAGGTTGCGTGGGTGTCCCCTGCTTCCAGGACATGGGAAGCGGGGTACTAAAAAAAAAGGAAATAAACTAAAAAGGGCGCCTGCAGCATCAGCTCCGATCCTCTTTGGAGGGACGGAACTGACACCGCAGGGTAGAGCAGAAGCACCAGTGGCTGGCAAAAAAGTTAAGATGGGGAGGGGGGATTGGTTTAGGGCTGCTGGCGGGACAGGGATTTGGGTGGTTGACTGAAGGTCAAATAGATTAAATAGTTTCATGGCGAAATAGACTACGTTCAATTCTGCCGCAAATTTACTGACTTCGGTCAAACAACCCATAACCAACTGAACAACAGATGTAAGTAGAAACATTGAAAGTGGCAAATAGAAGGAGAGGGACCATATTGTATGTATAGTGAGGGAACATAACAGGATTTATTTAGAAAAAGTAGATACCTTGATACCCGTCCTCAAGGAGGGAGAAGGGACAGCACCAAACTATGGAACTGAGTATTATTTAAGGGATTCATGCGGCTAGGCCAAGAAAGTCGGAATGCAAACTCCAAAATGGAGTAAAATAGAGATGAGATACTTTTACTAGAGAAAGTCAAGGAGACGATTGTAGAAATTGTTGTGCACATTTGTTTGGGGTTTTGAAAATATCAGTGTAAAAAGTTGATGTGTCTCATTAACTATAAAAACATAATAATAATTTGACTAAATATTAGACCCTATAAAACAAGTGATTGGCACCAATCAATCATAAAAGGGTAGCAGTTGAGGAAAAACAGAACAAATAAGATTCTTAAATTGTAAATATCAAAAGCAGGATAGTAAGAATCAATAGAACCATAAACAAAGAAACAAAAAGAATATTATTGTATTGTGTTGAAAACTGGAGAATATTTTTGGGGGAATTGGCGGCGATTGATGGAGCTTGACCAAATTGATTGTCATGGTATAAATAATTAAAGTAATAAAACTGGTTAGTATTGACAGTTAAAAACAACTTTTCGTTATGGGGGACACTCCCCTTTTCCACTTATGCAAAACACTACCAAGGTAAATACCCAAGATTAGGAAGTATCATGCTGAGTGGGTAAAAGGCACCTCTGACAAGATGTTCATGCCTTGGGCTCAAGAGAGTTCCCTATCAAGAACAGTATTTCAACACATGGCAACATACTTTCATGCCGCGTATTCAGGGAAAAGGTTACAGAAAGAATTAGCCATTTTAGAGCTATGGAAAATATATCAGAGTGAGAAAGAAGACTTGCCCGAGAAAGAGTGGATGCTTATTAAGCATAAAGGGGAGGGTGTTATGCCCTCAGCTCCTCTTTCTCCTCCTGAAAACAATAGCACAACTGATAACAAACAGAGAATGTATCCTCTAAAGGAGTTAAATGCATTGGTGGGGTATGTTAATCCAGCATACCACCGCTCTGCTATAGTAGTGTGGACAATATGGAAGAAAGTAAAAGAATTTAAAGATATGTCCACACACAATGAACATAAAGAGCGTTATGTGGGAAGAGACAGGCGGATAGAAATAGAAGAAGAAGCCAATAGACAAAAAGGAGAGAAATACAGAGTAAGTGGAACAACGATAGGACATAACCAGTGGATGGGAGGACAGATATTACTCAAATTAGATGAAAAGGTATTGACAATGTTAGAGAAAGAGAAGAAAGAGAGGAATGGGAAAAGAAGGAAAAGGAACGAGAATGGGAACACAATGAAGAGAAGGAAAAGGAGAGGAACCGAAAGGAAGAATGAAGCAAGTATGACAAAAAGAAGAAAGAGAACGAGAGAATAGAGGAGAAGAAACAGACGGAAATAGAAGCACAAAGAACAAAGATTGAAAGAATGCAGGTTGCAAAGAAGGCAAGAGGAAGAGGAGAAAAGGGAGATGATAAGAAAGGTAGAACAATTGAGAAGGAGTACGAGACAAAAGGATGACGAAATAGATCACATTGTTGATAGATTTATAATACCCATTGAAACACAAGAGCGATGGTAAGAGAAGAGTGGATCGCAACAGACCCGCAGGGAGCTGCACGATATACTGAGAGTACAGACATGGACTGATGAGCATGAGGCAGATGATATAGGGAAAAGGTTTGGGGATCTATATAGACAGATGAGAGAGAAAGATGGTAACGAGAACAGTGGGAGCATCAAAGGATCTCCACCAAAAGAGACATGGGGTAGATTGAATGACGTAATGATGGACAACATAGAATGCTGTCCCTAAGCAGACTCATTCTTGATAATGAGGAAAAGGATTACAGCCATACCAGCTGGGTGAAAATGCTGAAGAAAGGGAAGAAAACGAGAGAGCGCGAAGAGAATGAGCATGCAGTTTTTTCGATAGATCAGAACATAAAGAGAGGGGTGAAGTGGTCAGACTTAGAGGACCCAAAAGAAAAAACACCAGAACCCATACCATATTCTGAATGACCACAAGCATGGTCGCGTAGTGTATGGGATATGTCCCCACCATATGCAAGCAGATTGAAGTCATTGCCAGGACTAAGACAAACGGGCGAATCTATCCCCACCTGGAAGACAAGAAGTATAGGTGGATATGATTGTAGACCTGGATTCCTCCAGTTCCCATTATTAGAGAACGGCGAAGGACGACCACAATATATTCATGGCCACAAATAGATAATGAACATTTGAAATGTAAATTACCTAGTTTGACTGCAGGTGCTTGAAATTGGATTCATGAGTTAGAAAGAATGACTGTGGGAATGACGTTATCAGTGCCTGACGTAAAACGCCTAGTAGCAGCTGTCGTAGGGGAGAGAGCTCATGCCATTTGGAGATGAGCAGGATATGAAAGTGTAACAGCACAAAATATGACACATGACGGAGCACCATTTAATAACTGCAGAGCAGACATATGCAGGGCGCTTAGAGAACAATATCCTGACACATCAGACACGGGGCTATCATGACCAGGAAAATGGGTGAGGATGAAGATCCTGTTGCTTTTATTCAGGAGATTCAAGAACCCTGGCATCTTGAGAAGTGGTGAAGGTGTGGCCACACAAGTATTGCAGCCAGCACAGCAAAGCAAAGTAATGCAGGGTACCCTATAGATCAAGGTGGGTGCAACCTTTGGCCACGAGGTAGAGGGAATGGACCTAGAGGATGAGGTGGATTTCAAAACCCTCAAGGGGGAGGAGAATTTAATGGGGGACAGCCACAACAATGTTGGATCTGTGGGAGGACAGGACATATGGCTCGAAACATGTAGAAGTAGAGGAGGCATGCAACAGACCTGACAAGCTTCAAAAGGGGGGTGGGCTATTCTTCACTGTATAATACAGGATTAGGGTAGTTTAGGCCGACTTTTCAGTAGCAGTCAAGCAATTTTTTAAATGTATTTATTCATTCTTGTTCTTATTGTCATCTTCTGTCCTCTACTCTGGCCCTCATTTTGGCCTTTTCTACTTCCATTTCTTCCCAGTCTGTTCTGCAATGAAGTATTGTAAACTCAGATGTTGCCTTTGGACTGACAGTTAGTGGTCGCTTTGTATGAAATTAGGAGGATTCTTTCTTGTATAGGTGACCCTTTTGAAAGTTGGATACTTGAGACCTACTCTTTTGTTAAATCCACTTTGTATGGTTTTCTTCGTGTTTGCTGCACATAATCTCAATAAAATGAGTAAACTAAAAAAAAGATTCATTCTAAACCAGCCATAACCTCTTTTATTTTTCTCCAGGGACCTAGTTGCCATCATCTTTAATTAGGCTGCTTTACTGACACAGCACAGGACTTTTAACACCTTTGCTGATTACAACAGCCCACCCGGTCTGCCTCTGTGGAGGGATGCACACCCAGCAAACCCCATTCTTCTTTCTGGGATGCAGAGCATGTCAAATAAGAAATTATATCGTGCCTCCTATTGCAATAAAATATGTATATTGGCCTACGCCAAGCTGCTTTTAAGTCGCTTGCGAAGTAATCCGTGTTGCAAGGTCCTGACCTTAAAATCAATGTAAGCCGCCATTTTAGGTCAATCCGCTATTTTAGGTTCGATTTGTAAAGTCACCTTGTGAGTTAAAATGGTGGACGATGTCATTCCAAAATACAACATGGCCGTCTTGACCTCTGTATGAAGCTAATATGTAACTTGCCTGCAGGCCACTTGTTGAGGTTGTGAACTGAGACCTTGTCCTTCGTTGACCTGTGTGTAAAGGATTACTCGTGCAATGAAACTAATCTGCGAGCATATGTTAAGGACAATGTATTCAAATACTGAACGTAGAACACTTGTATAACTACAGTGTATTAATGTTTGAGAAGACCTGCATGGGAAATCCACGAATACACAGTTGTCGTATAGGCTTGTTGATATATGTATTAAAAGGAAACCAGTTATATGTGGATGTGTGAGACTTGGCATGAACCCTAGATCGGTGATGTATTAGCGGAGTATTAACCCGAAGTAGGGCTGGACATCATGCTCACAAAGAGTATAAAAAGACCAATGCATTCTAATGTACAGCGTCTCTCACTGAACACACTGAACCACGCTGGAGTTCGTTGTGTTGCACTGAGGGCCGAAAGCTATCTGATTTTTGCTCTGTTCTTCGTAACTGGATTCAGTATAAAATAAAGTACTTTGTATGTTCCTGTCTAACCCGTGTTCGGTGTATTTCCTTTTGGGGAACTCAGCCTCGATATTTTGATTTTGTTTTCACAAGCAGACGTAGCACAGGCGGGACTTTGATCTTCACCCAAACCAGACCACACAGACACTTCACAGGCCTACCACCCAACAGCTATCCAAGTCTACTCCCAGGCCTAAACATACTGGGCGAGGCACAGCTCACTCCTGCACACCAATGGTCAGGGACTGAACCACTGACTTGGCCCGGGGCACACTGGCACACACCACAGGCCACCTTCTTCTCCCTGGATTAGTGTGACTTCCTCCCTTTCAGGTGCAACATGTTCACGGGTAACCCCAGGTAAACTGGTCCCAATTGGGCAAGGGGGTCACACAAGCTTTTCCTGAGTCCATGCTACCTTAAAGAGGTGAAGTAGGTGCACTGTGCATGTTGTACCTGTTTCACTCTTTATCCTTGAAATTATTGCTGGTTTAGTAGCAATGTTGGGCTGAGTAGGAGTTTAGAAACCACTACTCAGCGATGCACTCTTGCAGGGCAGGATGGGTTAGGGCACTAGAATATGGAGACCACTGCACTGATCAACCAATATATAAGTACACCCTGCAGCTTGCGAGGGTAGGGGTCAAGAGAGACAGTGAAAGGAGGAAAGCCCTTATCACAGGTGCTGGGTGAATGGGAAGTTAAGACTGTATAGTCCAAGTTCTAAACAATAGGCAGACTCTAGTAATTCAATACAAAAATGATTTAATTCTGCAGTCAACAGACGTTTCTACCCTTGTAGGTCTTTATCAAGGCAATAGGTCTGCTCATTAGCAGTAGCTCAATGAGAGTGGAAGATTGGCTGTGAGCAGCTTGGCGCAGTATAGAAGACTGAAGTCTTTCAAGATAGTGAATGTCCTGGTAGGGTGCAAGTGCATGTCGCAAGGATTGCACCCTGCGATCGGGCAAGGAGAATTAGTAGCCAGTGGGGATCCCCTGAGGTATGGTAATTTCAACTAATGGAAAACCAGACCCTTAATCTGTCAGGCTGAGTATAACGTTTTAGCTTGTGAAGCCTGGTGATGTGTGCAGCGATGGAGCAGGCAGGGCAGAAGTTTGTCACAGGCAGTGGCTGGCGAATACCTATCTAACCCCTATACAAGAGCCAAAACTATTGGCTTTGCCAGTGCTTGTTTTGAACAAAGTGTTGGTGCAACGAACAGATACAAGGACACACATATTGTTTATAAATCAAGGGGTTGATGGCACATTTGGCAAAGACATTTCTATTACACCAGTAGCTTATTTCAGATGCAATGAAGCCATTGGCCCTCATTACGACCCTGGCGGAAAGCGACTGACCGGAGCGCCACAGCGTAAATAGCGTTTCCGCCATTGCACGAAGGAGCAAAGTGCGGCCCATTCCGACCCATCGGGCACGAGCACCACGCCACGGCGGAAGTGCAAAGTCCGCGATGGCGGAAATGACCCCAAAACGGCCCACACCGCCGCCGTACGGCGCCCTAGGTGCAATACCGCCACCCCTCTTAGCGGTCACCGCAGTGTGCGCCTACCGGAAAGTACGGTGCCCGGAAATATACGGAAACGGAAGTTAAAACATGGGCCCGGAACGGGAAACATCCCGGCGTACACCTATAAAAACACTAAAACCACACAACCACTAAAATCACTACCCTGAAACACACCCCAACCCGTCAACCACCCTAGCGAAACCAAGAAAAATGGGAAAAGTAGCGAAGAAAGCGTGCGACCGCAAGCGGCAGGTCCACTTCTCCCGTGAGGAACTCACCGTGCTAACAGAGACCCTCCAGGAGAATGCTGCCGTCGTCTTCTCCACGCAAATGACCAGGACGGCACTTGCAAACAAGAAGGCCATATGGGCTCTGGTGGCACAGCGGGTAAGTGCGGTGGGGACCGCACCCCGCACCCCACAGCAATGCCGCAAGCGATGGGACGACCTGCGGATACGCGTCCGCAGCATACTCTCTGCCAACCGCAACATTGCCACAGCCACCGGGGGAGGTCCTGAATCACCCATCAAGTTGACCCCCTGGGAAGAAATCTGTGCCTCCACCATCGGAATGGAGAGCATATAGGGAGTCGGAGGGATGGAGAAAGGAGTGCAGACATCCGAAGATTCAGGTAGGTGGGCCAGATAAAACAATGCCAAATCCACACAGTCCATCCATGTGAAGTACCATGCGTCCACATAGTGCAACAGAAACACATGTCCAGGAGAACGTCCACACACATCGGCCTGAAAGCGCACGTTAAAACCCACAATAAATACATAAATAATTAAAAACCCCTAATACACGCACTACACGTGCAGCAGGCACACCCTAACTGCAGGCTGCCAAACAACTGCACCCTCACTCCACACACAAATCAAAGCACCTCCAAGGCCCCGACCCAAATCACCCTCAGGTACCACCCCAAAGCATGTGATACAATGCCATTCCAATTCCCACAGACCCATCAATAACCCTCGCCCTCCTTTACTCCACCACAGGGTCCGATCCAAACGACGAGCTACAGGACACCCCTACCAGCACACCTGCAAAGAGGGCCAAGACCAACGGCCAGAGACCCTCCACCTCAGCTGCACGCATCAAGACACGGCAGCAGCACAAATCAGGTGGCAGCACAGAGGAGGGAACATCAACAGGCACCCCAGCAGCCAGCATGCCCACAACACCACCACCACAGGTCCCCCCAATGGATGCCACAGAAGGCACTGCCTCTGGTGGCAGCAGCACCATAGGTGACACCCCATTGATGGCAGCATGCTCGGACACAGAAAACGGGGATGCCGAAGTCAGATCCATCCATGACCTGTCCCAATCCCCCTGTCTGTCCCATCCCGTACAACATGAGGATACCACGCAGGGGCACCCACAAGACGACGACTGGCCATCCCCCACAAGCCCTGTGGCAAGGCAACATGAGGACAACAGCCCCTCTGTGACACCCCCGCAAATGGCCATGGCCCAGCAGAGGCAACAGTCCCTCGACCAGTTGATCGTACAACAGCAGCAACTGGCCACACTCCTCAAGGACCATGCCGATGAATGTGGGGGCACTAAGGCAGACATAGAAACATCAACTGAGACACTTAGGGCAGAAATGGAGAGAGGTACAGAGACGCTAAGGGCACAAATTGAGAGAAGCACCGAGAGCCTGAGGGGGGAACTGCATGCGACGTCCAAAGACGTATGTGCCGAACTTTCCGCAGTGCGCCGTGTGCTCACTGAGCTCTCGCAAACCCTTAGGGACATGCATGGACGTGAGCAGGCAGACACATCATCCGTTGCAAGTTCCGTCCAGGGCAGCCCCCAACGTAGATCTGGAAGGAACCTGCGCTCCACAGGCAGGGGTGCCCCTGATACCCGCAGAGGGGGCATGCAATAGCGATAGCCCACTGACAATGAGCATCTTTGGACACTGGTGTTCGGGGGGGAGGTAGGAGGGTGGAGGGGGTGTGTTGGGCTCACTTGGGTGGCGGGTCGATAGGGTGTTCAACATGATATCACATATGCCATAAAAAGTGCACGATCCACCAATGAGAAGTGTGGACATTGATCTTTGTGTACTAGGCCATCATAGGCGTACAGTCCATATTGTGCATGTCCCAGACACACGCAGTGCCACGAGTCCCGTGTCCATGTATCAGCCACCAGGCGTGAGTGCTAGAAGCATACATCAATGAGATGCTGACGAATGTCACGGGCCTCCGGTGCCTCGCAGACTCCATGAGGTGCTGCCACATCCCCACCCTCATCATGACCATCATCAGGTGCTTGCAGTTCTGCGTCAGGGGGCATGGGCACATTTCTACGTACGCACATGTTGTGGAGCATGACACATGCCATCACCATCTTTGCAACCTTCTCATGGCGGTACAGGAGTGCCCCGCCAGACCTGCTGAGGCAGCGGAAACGAGTCTTCAGTAGGCCGAATGCCTGTTCAATGACTACACGGGTACGTGAGTGGGCATGGTTGTAGTCCTCCTCATGCTGGTCCCGTGGGTTCCGGACTGGTGTGAGGAGCCATCTCTTCAGTGGATATCCAGCATCACCTGTATGTGGACGAGAAACGTATGATGTGGAATGCCATTGATACGTACGCACACCCCCCCCCCTTCCTGGCAGGTCATTGCCAATTCACATACCCCACATCATCATGCATGTAATGAGACTCACCGAGTAGCCAGGATCTGTTCCCTGCGTGTCGCTCCATGTAGCGTGGTATTGTAGAGTTCCTCAAGACCATAGAATCATGGGTTGATCCAGGGAATCGGGCACAACAATGTGTAATGATCCTGTTGGAGTCACACACCATCTGTACATTCAGGGAATGAAATTGTTTTCGGTTGCGGTACTGGGCCTCCATGGCATGTGGGACGACCAATTCAACATGGGTGCAGTCGATGGCACCAATGCAACCCGGTATGCCGGCAAGTGCATGGAATCCCACTTTTGTGTTGGTTATTTCCTGCTCCGAGCGTGGTAGAGAGATGTAGTCGTCTGCGTGCTTCAGGAGGGCATCGAGCACTTGCAATAGTGTCCGTGAGAACAGTGGCTGAGAAATGCCATGCAACTGTCCGACTGTGTGCTGGTAGGTGCCTGTGGCCAGGAAGTGTAGTACAGACACCACCTTCAGTAGGGGTGGGATGGCGGTTGGGCTATCTATCATGCTGACAAGGTCAGCCTGTGTCATGTCCACAATGGCGGCTATGGTGTCCCGGTCCAGACGGTAGAGGGTGTGGATCTGCTCATCAGTGAGGTTGAACGGATGTGCTCGGAGGCGTGGGATTGCGGGCTGCCTGCGTGGTGGTAGTGGCTGTGCTGGTGGGCCTTGCTGGCCCTGCCTTGGCCTCCTCCTCCTCCTGCGTCTCCTCCGTGCGGCTGGTTGTAGTTGGTGTTCGTCTTCTTCTTGGAGTCGGAGCACTTGCAGTGCTATCAGGTCCCCCAGGGCCAACATCGCGAGTCCTGCCGGTAGCATTTCGGAGTGGTTGTGGGAGGAGACTGGCTGTGCAATTTATGTGTTTTCAGGCTGTATGGCCTCCACCTGTGGTGATTGATTCCACCTGTGCAAACTGCTCTCCCCTTTGGCCGAGCACGTCCCGCGCACAACGCTGCAATTCGGGGAATTGTATCTTGCTATTGCAATCATGTATTTGTACCCGATGGCCGTGTAAGATTGGTTGATATGTTCATTCTGCTGTGGTCCCATTGTTTCACATACTATCTGTGCAGTCGCGAACAGACTTGTGAGGGGTCAGTGGAACGTAGTACTCGAGTAACGGTGGGCCCTCATGCATCACTGTACCGAGTTGCAACGACGGGCGGCGCGTCCCATTCGTGGGTGAAGGCAGTTGCCATTTTCACACACAGCCGCACTCGATGGAATAATTAGTGATTTCAAACGGCCACAGATGCCTTTTCGACGTGATGTTGCAAATGAGGAATTCGAAGGGCGGCGCTTTCGGTTTCCAGCTAGCGGCGAGGAGATGCCCACAGGTCTGACTGCAAATGTAACGTTCTATTGTTCTATGTCCTTGAGACAGGGCCCATGGCGAGGGAGCAATGATTGATATGAATAGTTTGGGATGCGCAATAGCTACGTGGGCGATGAGGCCGGACGTTCCCAAATACATGTTACTTCACAACACTGGAATTACGGGCTGGGGCACTGTGGATTTAGAAGGCTGCATAACGCACAGACTCAATGGATGTTTCTAATGTGATGTGAGTAATTATTCAGGCATTTTGATCCCGGGATGAGGGAATGATGGATGGATGCATGGGCAGGTGATTTGATACAGAGTTTGCCATGTACAGGGCTTCTTGGGATCTATCCGCCTCCCCTACGCTATGTGATGCAGGGCTGCCATAGTGGGACCATCGTCCATCTGGCCTTGTTGAGCCCTCCCTGTCTCGAGGCGCCCTCAGACACTTGTGTCCATGCACGTTAACATTCCCATCTGATGGAATCTGTTTTGACAGACGCATGCACAGGTACACTCGTTTGTGATGGTGTTTGCACCTCGATATAGATGGTTATGAGTCGCAAGTGGTTTTGGGGTGGTGATGATCCTTTTGAGTGGGCTAGCATGCATATGGCTGTGGATTTCGTGTGATCATTGAGGTGAGTTGTTGGAATGTAGTTCTGATGGCCATTCTGTTCTTTTTCTTTTCTTTTGGTTGACAGGTATCTCCTCCCCTTTTGCCACTGCCATCTGTATGCCACTCCTGCTGATGGATTTTACTCCCGACACCTGCTGCTTCGTGTTAATCAGTGGAGCAGCATTACGATCTTATGGGACGATCGCCAATGGGCCACATGCCCTTACGCAGTACTGGTGGCTCGGAGCAACATTTCGGCCTTTCAGCTGGACTAGTGCCTCCCCATTGGGACGGCCCTGCGGTTCTGTGCGCTTCCATGTTGCCTTTTCGTACGTGAATGTGGCTCTGTGTACCATGGGGGAACAGGGCGACACACAGGTAGTGGCTGGTCATTTCTTGCGGAAGCAGCCCACAATGGTGATTAGTGTTTTGGAGTTCATGGCCTGATGGCTGTATGGGCTTGGTGATTTTGATGTGCATAAAATTTCTATTCTGATTTGGCCCGTGTAGCGTTTTTCTTTGCAAGTGATGTGGCATATGCCTATTTGGGGGGCGATGTATTGTGAGGAGATCTGCATTGGGTTCCAGCTTCGGGGTTTAGTTGCGTGGTACTGTGCTGTGCGCGTTTGCCTACGAAGCCCAGTGAGGTCAGGGATGGGGGCTGCCAATATGACAGTTTGAATGTTGTCATGCTCAGGGGCGGGGGATTGGGTTTTGTGTAACAGATGCCGGTCAGCCAGGTGGACTGGTGGAATGATGTGATTTTCTGAATATTGCTGGTCACAGGTGCCTGTGTTTGCGTGCGTTTCTTGGTGGGGGACTGTGGTCATGTCCATTGGGATGGCTTCTGTATTCGTGCCATCTGTGCCCTGCAGCTCCCATTGGCCCCTCTTGTGTTTCTTTTGTTCGTTGGCATACATGGGTGACTTGTACATTTCAATGGTTGCATTGTGGCTTCATTGCACCTACGGGGAGTTGTACTTTGTGGGCAGGGAGCGGTGTACAGGCACTCAGTGGGGCCGTTTACGGTTGATTCGCGATGCCGTACTTCTCGCCATGGCGGAATGGTACATTACGCCATGCCTGATGGCGTTAGGTACATGTCCGCTAGGGTCGGAATTGGCGTACCGTTGCACCATGGTGGTGTTTGCGGTTTGGCATGGCGCGCGCGCGTGCTTGGTGCAGTTAACGTTGGCGTTCACTACGGTGTCGCTAATGGCTTCGTACTTTGCGGTGACGGGTCATAGTCGCACCGAGCGCTATTCGATGGCGGTATTGCATTTCCGCCATCGTTTTTCGATTTCCGCCAGGGTCGTAATGAGGGCCATTGCCTTTCAGAAGACTGATTAGAAATAATCAGCTCAAAGATCGAATGTGTATTTTGGGCAGAGAAGGACAGTTAATGGGTGTGAATGTCCATAGGGACTAGCATGGCCATGGGTGGTCAATGGATGGGTAAAAATGCAAACACCACCCACATGCTGCCTGTGTCTACTCACATCCCTTGCCTCTCCAATTTTCACTTCACTTGCAAATATTTTGGGATTATAGGCAGCACTTAGAGCTCCAAGTAATAGCCAAAACAGAAAAATGTGCCTTTTCATGCATGGCCTTTTCTGTAGTTTTCTGAACCACGGACATTTAGAGCAAACCACAATTTGAGCATTTTTTTGCTGCGTTCAGAGATCATTTGGATGGAATACAGACATTGTAACATTGAAGGATAAAAGCAATGAGGAAGACAGCCACCCGAGGCTGCGGTCGGACATTAAGCGTATTTGACATACACGCATAATGGTCCCATGTTACTCAGAATTGCCATTTGGCCGCACAGCTCAAAGAGAAGTTTCTATTACACGGTTGCAAGTGCATGTCAAGTACCTGTGAAGTGACATTGTAAAGTTGTGCATCCCTGAGCCCGCTAGCATCGATTGAAGCTTTTCCAAAGATGTCAATTTCCACTTTCGCCACTTGAGGGCGGACATGAACTGTATTTTTCTTCCATGCCTTCTGCTTGATTCATGTAATTCGTCCGTTTAATTATTTTTCTCGCTGCTATGGCAACACATTGACTACAACCTCGAATCCTTAATAAATATATTTTGCAAACATAAAATTAGGACTGAATTACTCATTCTGCATTTAGTCTTGCTCCGTGCTCTTGGAGCTACATTTTAAATAGTTAACTAATCCCTCTAAAATAAAATATCTTTCATGCCAACCTATCACTGTCATATTGTGATAAACTAAACAAGATTTTCACCTGGAAGCTGTTTGGGGGAAAATGCACATTTTAATCAGCCTTTTTTTGCCAAGAAATCTGATTTGTGTTTGAAAACGTGTCACAAAAGACCGAGGAGAAAAGCAAGTTGATCTCTTGCACATAACAATTCTAATAGATTTACACCGAGAATGCGTCTGAGCAGGGCCCCGATGAAAACCAGACCCTGTCTTCATCGCGTTTATCCAGTTCAGCCTCCATAATCTGCCCTGTTTCCTTTGCAAAACCCACACCACCTGTGCCGCAGGATGGGGCTATTTTTAGCCCATTCGGATGTGCGCAGGAGATCAAAGGCCACGGCGGACCATTAGGGCAGCTGGCCCCCTCCCTGCTGGTGTGCCCTTCCTTACTTTGGGGTCCTTCATCTATGTGCCAGAGGCTCGTTTGATCTATGCGATAATCAAACCTGGTCCCCGTTGAGGGCATTACTACTGATGGTCGTAATTAAAAGACTGAGTAAGGGCGCCTCGCTGCGCCCTGTGTCTTTCCGGAGGTCTTAAAGCCTTTGCATCTGTTGCAGAGCTCTGAGCGCAGCTATACGGCCACGCGATGAGAGACCCAAAGGGCAACTCTGTGGACTTATTCCCCTAACAAACTAAAACGCCACACGCTGGCCTGGTAATGTAATTCCCCATTCACTATTTGCCCTTCCCCATTCCCATTTTTGCCCCATAGGGCATAATGGGGATGGGGAAGGCGCTAATTACCGCACCGTAAATTACAGTGCCGTAATTAGCACCAAGGTCGCTTAGCGCCTTGGACTTTAACGCCTGCAAAAAGCAGGCGTTAAAGTATGAATCGGGCATTAAGGGTTAACGGCGCCGACGGCGCCGTTAAACCCTTAACGCCTGACTTGTAATGAGGGCCAATGTGTGTCCAACTAGACTGAAAATTGTCATAGGTTGTCTTGTATTCTAATGCAGAGATGTTGTGGCAAGTCTGGTGTAAGGGTGAAGTTGTTATGTGTCCTTCTAGACTGAATTTGTTGTCGTCGTAGCTGCATTCCAAAGTGCATCAGTGGATAGCCGTGCTTGTGGCAGATGTCCACCAAAGTGGTACGTTTATGCATACCTTACCCTCAGATGGAGCTCATGTTTGATCTTGCTGTGTGATCGGTCGTCTGTGTGACGGAGACAAGCTACCCTCATAAGGTATTCTAGGCACTATAGACAGGCTACCCTCAAAGTCCTCAAAGCTCAAAGTAGACCGGCTGTCTCATACTGTCTTCTCAGCGTGGGAGAAAAATGTTCTGTTTGTATCTCTTGTTTTTAGTGAATTTGAGGATTTTAGGCAGTGGTCGAAGTGTACGAAAAGAAGTAGTGGAACTATGTTCCCTGCTGGCCTTCACCCACTCCCCACAAACCCCATCACCACGCCCCCTCCCACACACAATACACACCACCAAAAGCACCTGCTGTTTAAGGGAACGTCAAAGGGCAAGTTTCAACTTCTTCCTACACTATTATTTTAAAACAAAACCATTCCGGAACGGTTTCTTTTTCAAATAAAAGTATAGGAGCTGTAAAAAGTAATTTAAAAAAGTAGAGGAGCACCCCTCCCGACCGCTCCCGCTCACTTGGACCACTGATTTTAGGCCATTTTATTACGATATGTGGATTGTTAATGTGTTGTAACATTGTATCTATTGCCATATCATATATATTTTTTGATCATGTATGTTTTTTGTGAGGCACTCTGATACTCTTGTTGACCATGTACGCTCAATAGAAAAATGTTTAATAAAATAAAATGAAATATGTGTGAGACTTTCCCTACAGATAGTTAAGGAAAATAAGGCATAGTGATGAAAATTGCTCTGCTCAGGATTACATCATGTGTTAAGTGTGGAAGGCAGGGATTTCCGCCCTGGCTTCCTGGTTCCATAGTTTCCAATGTAGACAACTGGGAAGGCTTCACCTTCATCACCTTCATCTACCCTGCTCCCCCTTTCAAACCCCCCCTACATCCTACCTCTGCAGGGGTCTGTACTGATACATTCTGGTTTCACCATCAACGCCTTTTGCCAATGCTTGGATTTGACTTTTATGGACTTCACTGATTCACGGTGCGTCACCCTCTCTCAACTCTCATACTGGACTTCCCCTGCATCTTCTACTCATGGTGGCCCTGAATCATGCTGTTCTCATTTTCATCTTGAATCCTGGTTTGAATTTGATGTTCTCTCGCAACATTATGTGTTAATTCTGACTTCTGCAATTGTATTCACTCTCCCCTCTTGCTTCTCCACTTTTTTACTGCTCATTCTCTGTTCTCTCCTCCTCTCCCTTTCTCCCTTTTCCTATCTCATCCCCTCCTCCCCTTACTTTCTTCTATGCACTTACTTTATCAGAATCGTTCATGACCTAGTATGATAGCAACCTTGTGTGTCTCCTCCCCCTCCCCTAATCCCCCCTGCCCTACATGAAATGCCGTCAGGCCTAGTACGTTAGTCGCTTGTTTTGTTCCTCCCCTCCCTTTCTGCACCCCTCTCCCTCACCTTTTGTTAATCTCCCTCTCTACCAGAAATGTCATCAGGCCTAGTAAGGTAGTCGCCTGTCTGTTTCCGTTTCTTACTCACTCTCCCCCTCTCTTCCTTATCTATGTCTTAGCTCTTGCACTATCTGAAATGTTGTCAGGCCGAGTATGATAGTTAATTTCACATTCATATTGTTAATGGCCTGTAAGAATGTAATTGTATTTTCCCTTGTCCCCTCCCTTGCCTTGAAGCACTTTGAAACACATTGTGTATAGGCACTGTATAAATAAACTATCATATCTTATCATATCATTCCATCAATATTGGTTCCGTCAATATTAGAACGTACAGAACGGTTTCTGCAAAGTTATTATTCAAGGGCTAAACTAGAACAATGTTCAATAAATCTGGCTTTCCAAGATAGTCACATGATAAAGCAACAAGACAAAATGTAAAAACAGTCTCTATTGAAACATATGTTCATAAAGTAAGTATGCATCACTTTGTCAGAAACAAGAGTTGAGCAAGTCCCATAATCGGGTGTTTTGGCATGCAAGTCAGGCACATATCTCAGTCACTCAATCTGCTGACCTACCTTTCCAAATTGGTACCTTTGTCTCATTTACACTATTTCCCTTACCCATCACACTCCAGAATCCTTCCCTTACACTCCATTCTTGATTCCCCTTCACCCCCTTCCTTGCAATTAACTTTTAGACCTCTATCCTTAACCCTTAACTCAATCCCCTTCCCTTGCACATGCACCCTTCCCTTGCACCCATTGCTCTTTCACCAATTCCTTGTCACTCACCCCCTTCCATCCCCATAGATCACATATTGACAGTACAGCACCTTGATTTGCCAGTCAGCCTCTGCTAGAAGTGACAAGAAGCTTTGGCTGGGATCTTGCTGGTAATTGTAGCTATGGGGTTTGCACTTGGACAATGTAGAGCGAAAGTCACCAAGGAGACGTGGCTGTTATAATGCTCCTAAATTGCACTTTCTTGGAAAGTTGGCTGCAGATTTCAATTTGTGGTAGCAGAGGGAACTGTGAGGGGAGTCTGACTAGGATCCAGTGATGTAGAGGGAATAAGAGGGAACTAGTCTAGCTGTTTGCGTTTTCGAAGAAGGTGGAGCATGCGTGTTTGCGTCTTTGATTCTATGTGAACATGTTCCCAGGAAAATGTAGTCATGTGAAAATCTAGCCTGCAAAAAGGCATTTTCAAAAATTCATCATTCAATACAATCACTGTAAAGTGTAAAAATGTTGCCAGCAATAAGGTTGCCAAAAAAGCTATTTTTAAATACACAAAGTACAAGGCTGTAACCCTAACAATGACCCACACCTTTAATAAAACCTCCACAATCACCCTAACTTCATTCCTAAACATTCTCCTAACTGTAATTACTACCCTACTACTCTTACTGAACATATACCCTTCAGCACACTAAAGCATTGTATGTGCATGTTACTCAATACAAAATCAATGGTAAATCAACAGTGAACCTAATGCCAACCTCAGCACCTATTCGGGTGGCTAGCTCAGGGGCAACGTGCTCGCCTTGGAAGCAAGATGACACAGAGCAACACAGGTTCAATTCCTGGGTCCACACATAGAAACCTCTGGGTATTAAGCACGTTATAAATAACCCATCATATCATACTCGCAACAAATGACACTGCCCTTGCCCTAACAAAAACCCTTGCACTAATCCTAAACTTAGCCTTACCCTAACTGAAACTCTCACACCCTAATGCTTACTTTGATCTAACCAAAAGGTCTATCCCAGCCCCTATACGATGGCAACATCATCAGCCCTCTCTAACACCCCTAGCACTTTCTTGAACACTTACCCAAACAAATACTCTATTAACCCTAGCCTTACCATAACCCCTACCCTAACATTTACTCTGGCACTTAATCTACCCTACGGACTAACCAAACCCCAACATCACCAACCCTACAGCAACCACTCTGACCCTAACTCTTCCCCCAATTCTAACAAAAATCTTTACACTAACCCATATTCTTACCCTAAACTCTATCCTTACCTTAGACTGTATCCTAACCCTAAACCAGGCAATTACAAGCACACAAAACCCTCCTTACCCCTAACAATTACCTTAGCAGCACTACTGCATTTTGTGACTACTTTTTGCTTGCACAAATGTTCACTGTATACTGCATCTTTGGAGGTTTGTTTTGATTTGAGTGACTGTGGTAATGTGTTGTTTTGTATTTGTAACTCTGTAAATTATATGTTGAAGGATGTACATCTGTATTCATGTCACAATGTGTCTACATGTGTGCATATGTTGTTGATTTGTATGTGTGTCTTTTGTTGGTCACATAAGAGTTTTGTGGGCAAGGCAATTAAAAACGATCACTAACTCAGGAGGGTAATTCAGTGGTAGGTGGTAATGGTAAAATCTACGGTATTTGGCAAATACCACTGATTTTCCTGACCGCTCAATTCAGTACTTGATCTAATACTACCAGCGGGATTCCATGGCAATGGCGGTGGGCACATTTTACGTGGCCTTTCTGCCAAAAAATGCATTTTTTTAACCTCCAACAAAGAGGTGGAGGTAAAAAATCCAAATTGGCCACAATATTTTATAAACACTTTTTTTTCGGTACAGTCGGGAGGTACAGGTACTTAGCTTCACTACAGTGAAAACTGTTTTTTTTTTTACAAAGGGCCTTAGTAAGGGTGTGAAAAGGTGGGCATGTCTGATGCCAAACGCTCACCAGCTTATCCACCCAATCCATCAAAGAGTCACAATGTGCCATTTTGTACATAATTAAATGTACAATAGTGGTATGATTCACTACTGTACATAATTCAGTTCCACCTTCAGATTGAGGGTAGAGATGGCTAAAAGCAAATGTTTAAAACATGCAGTTTTACATTACCACAGGCAGAGATGGTATTTCTGAAATGTCAGCTCTGCCAATAGTAAACTCTGAATTGTGCTGATTTTCAGAAATAGCGGCAGCAGAAGAAGTAACTTTCTCCAGCGGTATTTCATAAAACATCTACCCAACTCTAAATGACCCTTTTAGTTTGTAGTCTAGTAATAATGAATACCTGACTGTTACATCTTTCTGTGTGGGGATGTGTGTGGGGATGTCAACTGTGCCCAAATGTGAGCACTACAAACAATCCAAAAGCTATTTCTATAACAACAATATAGTAACATCCATGGATGTTATTCATGGTGCTATTAAACATTTTTTGGCAATGAACTCATAATTGATCAAGAAATTCACCAGAACATAGCGGTAGCCTTCTTACACAGTGAAACTGTGGACATACTCCAATATAATATGTACACTTACGTCCTTGGCAGGTTGGAGTCTTGATAAGCTGCTGAGGATTCTAACAGACCAATGGTGCATTGGCTCCCGCTGGTGCCAACAATATCTTCCAGGACCACAGAATCTGTCATTTAACTGCATACATTGCTGCTGGGTGGTACAAACTGGTGTCCACAGCCTAGGGTCTTCAGAATCACTACACAATATCACAGATCATTACTGCGAGCTAGAAAACCTTGAATTAAAAAACAAAAATGTAGATGAAAAACTAGGTGGGGTTGAAGTGGGGTATTTGTTAAAAATGGGGATGTGCAGGGGAGTGCCGGGGGTCTCCCCCACATTTAAAGTAGCTAAAATATGTGGTTTAAATTCAATGTTTTTGACCTCCCAGTAAAAGATTTGATATGTTAACCTAGATCCGGCTCTTCTCCCGCTCACAGTAGCTGTTCGGCATAATCACCTGCAGTACCCTTGGGGAACACTACAGGCAATTAGGACTACAAGTGTAAGCACAATTTCACCTTTGGTACAAGCCTGTACTACACAGTAAAGTGGTAGTGATGGCTGAGCAGCCAGACTTATCTCAAGAGTTTAAATGAGCAGTAGAACAAGTTACACAAAGTACCAACCAATAAAGTGATTCAAGTAAACACTTACTCAGGGTTTCTCGGTAAAAGAATATACATTAATTTACTCAGTCAGTTAGAAAACATTACACTAGCACAAGCAGCTCAATATCACACACTAAAACACCACAAAAATCCAACCAGTAAGTAAATTAACAAGTTTAGCTCCAAATTGAAGTGGGAGCAAAATGGCACTTCAAATAATTAATAAAGGAGGGAAAAGACAAGGTTATAAGAATAGACAGCCCAAATACATTCATAGGTAGGGCAAAGGGTTTCAGTTAAATACAACCAGCAATTCTTCTCAATAGGCCTGGGCCAAAGTCAATGGTCTTTTATATAGGATAGCACAGTTCTGGTATATAACGGTTAAGTCTTTGCCACACATTTTTAAAGGATTTGGCTAAGCGAAAAGTGTGAAGAATGTTTAGGGAAGGACAAGCCTTTGTAGTTGAGGAAAGTTTCACGCACTTTCTCGATGGCTGAAAAGATTTCCGGACCTCATTTGCAGAGTACCTTGTCAATGAAGAAAGCTGTATCTGAGGCAGTTGTTCCTGGCAGTTCGAGCAGATCTCGGTGTTCCTGAGCCTCAGTCATGGGGACAAGAAGGAGGACGTCGGGAGGTTCCTGCACTGCCCAGGGAACAGGCCAAAAGCTGTAGCTAGACGTCGGTTTAAGGTGTGAGTGCCTTAAAATCAGCTAGCTGGTTTCCTTCCTTCTGGCTATCTGTTTTTCAACAGCATTCTGATGAAAATTCGACCAGAATAGGCTGGTGTCCAGGTGGCTTGTGAGTTGGTTGTTCCCACCAATCTCAACGGAAGAAGTTAACCTTGAAGGGCTTCTCTGTCGTCGGAGTTTCAAGCAATTCGGACCTGCAGCAGGGCTTCACCAGTTGTCCAGGAGTTGCAGCAGTCATCTTCCTTCATCTCCCCTTCGGTTCTTTCGTTCCAGTGGTCGCCTCCGCCTTCCAAGTCCCAGAGACCTGCTTTTAAACAGTGTTCCCCCATTCATTCCATCCTGGCTGTCACTCACACAGCAGGGTGCTGTCCTTGCCGGACAGCCAGCCGGCCAATCATTGCCAGAGTGCATTCAGGTCTCCTAGGAGACTAAGCACAGGGAGTTTCAGGCACCCCCCTCACATCCTGTTCACCCCAGACACTCAGGGGCCAGTGGAGGGCTTCAGCACTGAAGCCCACCAAAGGCCAATGAACAAAGGGACCAAACCTGGTTTGGCACACAGAGACAAGCACAAGAAGGACCTTTCCTAAAAGAAATGGCGAGAAACGATGACCGGAGTCTGTTTTTACAGATAGATCTTGGGCGCCATATTGAAAAACATGGCTGACCTGATTTTTAGCAGCCGTTGTTAGCGATTGGGAAAAATCATGGTAGTTGATCTAAACCACTGCCACCAGCCATTTAAAGTAGGAAAGGGTAACACTTTACTGTTATATGAGTGTTTTGACTCAGGGGAAGCTAAGCAACCCCTCACACACTCTATAGGAAAATAGTGTGTGCTGGGTCAGTACATTTAAGGAGATTAATAAAGTCAATTTAACTTGACATGCTCTAGGAGACAGTAGTCAGTCCCAGAGAAGGTATTTAAAGTTGCTGGGGGTCTTAAAAAGGTAAGGGAAATTAGCACATATTGAGAATTCTCCCTAGCAGTAGCCCACATGTGGGCACAGCCCATGCACATCTGCAACATTGTGTTTATCACCATGAGTGTCTCCTCCATACACACAGAAGCCAAGCAGGATGTGCATCAATTGGTTTCCTTTGAGGCAGGATGGATTCTGGAGGATTTTGTCTTTTTAATTTTCTTTTTTGCATATTGCTGACCTGGTCCAGAAATCAACAGTGCAGCCAGCGTTTGGGGCATTTGTGCCCCACCCCCTCCTAGCCTGCCCTTGTTTGTACTGCCATTTCGAGATTGGTGGACTTGAAACTGTCAAGTTATTTTGATATCACTTCATACCAATTGCTAATTGGTGTAAATTATGATACAGATTGGAGCTCATGTTCAATGAGCACGTAACATAAATGAATAAAGTAAAAGTCTTCCATAATGCGTTTATGCCATTCATTCATGTTGCGGCTTACTTTCAACCATTTGTATGGCAGGGAGATGGTAAGAGGCAGAACAGCACTTGCATTTCTGCTGCCTCTCTTCCTCTCATCCATACAAATGTGCCAGCATTTGTACTGGCATCGACTTTCATGCCAGTACAAAATCTGGAGATCCCTTTGGGGTCTGTCAGCTTTAGGCACCAACACCAGAACTTGTTTCTGCTCTTTAACAGCCAACCTTTCTATGCTTTCTAAGCTTGGGAACAGTTTGGAATTTGGCCTAGTTGAAGATAGGGAACATGTTGGTTGATAACATATAAGTTTATTTCTGAAAAATGTGTGACCTGACTGACAAAAAGCACAATGTGTTATGCAGAGATTGTTAAACTGTATGCACGCCTGCACTGGCCACCAATGCAGAGAATGCATCGATGGAGATATGTGAGCCCTCTGCAGGCGAGACAGCTGGTATGCAGGGAGACCCATGCACAGCCAATACACACTGTCAACACAGCCTAACACACAGAATGATCGCTAAGATGTAGCCTTACAAACGACGAGACAGGGGTATCTGCTTCACCATTCTAAGATGACAGAAGTATTTCTTCACCATGGCGGCCATCTCAGGTGCCATTGAAAATACAGCATCCAGTAAAACAGCCAGGAAATTAACTATTGAAATGGGAGAAGGAGAAATACCTAGTTACCCTTGCCAGCTTGTTCTGGGACAGTTTTCGAGTGACATTCCTACCAGAAGAATATTCGTTTTGCTAGGGTTCGGTTTAAGAAACTTGTATCCCATCCAACTATTAATATAAGTCATGCAAGGTGCACCATTTTGCGTTGGTTGCTCAAAGCATAATTATGGATTGTTACTCTCATATTCCTGAGGAGAGTTACCAGTAGAGAAAAGTACATGTTAAAGGTGAGTGGTGATCATGTACCCACATGATACAATTTCAAAAAGTACTAAGGAACCGAGGCCGTTTATTACATTGCAATGCAATACAAAAACCAGCAACTTTTACCCTTCTAAATTACGAGCAGAAACCAATGTACTTCTTTGACAAGAAGAAAAAACTACCAGCAGAAACCTAACTACCTCCCCAATCACCCACTTTTATAGAAATGTACTTCTTTGACAAGAAGAAAAAACTACCAGCAGAAACCTAACTACCTCCCCAATCACCCACTTTTATAGAAATGTACTTCTTTGACAAGAAGAAAAAACTACCAGCAGAAACCTAACCACCTCCCCAATCACCCACTTTTATAGAAATGTACTTTTTTGACAAGAATAAAAGTATATGTGCAAAGTCAGTAACATTGCCATGTCACAAGGGGATAGGAATCCCCTCCTGGCTGGAGTGAGAGGTCTAGTAGGGTGGAAGCCAGAGCCATCCCTACTCTAGAGGGAAAGTCTGGCAGTTCAGAGGGCACAATTACCTTTCCCTTCCTGAAGTGTAAGTCTTTACATGTGCAGTACCAACGTGCATCACCTCATACATCTTGACAAAAATTCGTGCCAAGTTTTCTTTCTTTTCTAGAACTGTCAGAGAAACAACAACCAATACGAAGAGACCAACCGCAGGACAGCAACACATCAGTGCCCTATTTTATCATTTTACAGATCCAAGCTGAGGAGAGAGAACCATGGAAGGGCAGGTGGGGAACCTATGCAGCTTTTCCAGGAACCACAAAGTAGTTCAGAGGACGGAGTAGTAGAGTGTAGGGGGAAGTAGTATTACAGAGGATGGAGCAGTAGTGTGGCAGAGGTAGTGGCAGTGCGGAGGAGGTAGTAGTAGAGCAGAGGAGGGAGTAGTAGTGTGAAGGAGGGACTAGTAACATCGAAGGGTGGAGCAAGCAATAGAAGGAGTCATGGACATCAGAGGATGAAGACACAGGGCCTCATTACGAGTCCGGCGGTAACCTGCTGGTTTTTCCGGCTCGGTTACCCCCGGACTCGTATTACCATTCCGCCTCCGTGATTCCCGGAATTACCGGGGCATTACAACCCCTTTGACCCGGGAATTCCGGAGGCGGAATTTGGTAAATCCCCATAGGACTCAATGGGAATGGGGCCATGGAAACACCGGCACCATCTCGTGACGGTGCCGGTGTTTCCACGTCCGCCTGCAGGCGGGCGGTGTTAAACCCGCCAGGTCAGACCTGGTGGGAATTACACCTCTGCTGCAGGACTCGAGATCAGGCGATCCGGAAACAAGGGTGGTGGCGGGTTTACCGCCACCGTTATTTCCGGACTACCTGACTCGTAATGAGGCCCACAGAGAGTAGAAGTAGTAAAAGTGGGTGGAATTGTGAGTAGGAAAGTAGAGGAAGAAGGATAGTATACTGAGACAGGAAGAGGAATATCAGGCTGTGGGAAAAAGACAGAGTGGGGCAGAGTGTCTGAAAGGCAAACCACAGATTGTCTGTTAGCAACTAACCAAAGTGGTAGTGTAGGGCTAGTCTTGGAAGTCCGAGAGGGAGTCTCTATAAAGAGGTCTTTGACTTTAGGTTATCCAGACAGCTAGCCTAGAACATAGCAGGTGTTTATAGTCTCTGTATACCAACCCAGGGACTAGGGATGCCTAGGTTAGGGTGGAAAATGCTCCTTCTAGGTGTGAGAGGGAGGGACAGCCCCTGCACCCTGCTAAAGAAATTCAGTAACACCTTTAACCATCTCCGGGATTTGGAGTATTCTTTGAGCCATCTATGGCATTAATCAAGGAAGATGATTTCACTCGGCCTCATGCAGTCCTAGGAAGACACTACTCATGATTCCAGGAGTGAATCCAAATTAAGTCCATCTTCTGTTTCTTTATTAGTCCATTGTTATCTGCCAATGCACCTGCAGTGCCTGATTATATGGCAAATAGAGTTTCGAAGTGTCCAGACTCAATGCTACCACTAGGGCTCCCCTTTCTCCAATACTAAACTGCAAACGTCCACTCTATCCCATTCTAAATGTAGTTCTGCATTGTTTGTGAGTCCACGTCCTGTACTGCTTCCCAGTGCCAAGGCCAGACCGTAGTACCAGCAGCCTGATGCTGCTCAGTCTCGGAGCACATACCATCCGCTCTAAAAAAGATGCCTTTATGTAAACATCAAAGTAACCCTAATGGAATTGCTCTCATTATAGTGTTTATTAGAGGTAATGTATTTCTATGCTGAATAAGTATTACACGCCCAAGGAGCCGAATAGAAGAGATATGAAACACTGGAGTGGTTAGCCTGCATAGGAAAGAAGCACACAATGATCAAACGGAATTACACATTCACAATCATGAAGATCCATGAGGCACTCCAGAACTTGTGCATTCAACATGTCATTCAAAAGGAGCCAGAAGAACTGTAATGTACGTTTCTTGGTTAGAAGTGGTTTGATCCAAGAAAAAGCCTGATCTTGTATTCCTATTAATGTCAGGTGCATCATTTGAATGTCATGGTTTCTGACCTCCCATTTCATCATTGTCTACCTTCCATCTGAAGTGAAGTGATTACCGAAATGGACGCCGCCTGGGCTTTGCCCAATAACACATTTGGTTCTTTTAAATTTTGGAAGTGCTGCGTTACTTCTTTCTCCAATAGTTTTGATGGATAGTGAAGATTTATATTACGTCTATAGTCGGATAAATCATTTAAGTCTACGGAGGGTTGTTTTTTGTAGTGGGGCACACCAGCAGATTTTAGTGTGTCAAGTGTGTCGTGCCTAAAGTGCGCAATTTATTGACTTGAGGTCTTAAATGAGAGGTTATTGGCCCTGGACTGGCTAAAGTTGTATGAATCCTCAGCGGAGAACGATCAGCTGGTGAATCAGAACATTAACTGATTTTCACTCAAGAGAAATTCTGCTCCTTGTTTAATGGCTCCAGTGTCGTGAGCATGTGGATTATGGTTAGATTCACTGAACTTATCCTCAGACTTTTTTGAAGGATTCAATTCTAGCTCAACTGTCATTTGTTGGAAAACTTAAAAAAAAAAACTATCATATCATTCCTGAGATGGGGATATTGTATCTCTTCTCACTGTTGGTGTTCGGAACTCTTCAATAATTTTCCTTTCGCATTTAACTGGAACCTTCCAACCGTGTTTGCTAATAGCATTTTTTTGTTTTGAATCAGGCTTTTTAAAACGCGCTTTAAAATCCCAAGAATCTGATCCCATCCTTAGGATGTTAGCATTTGCACCATTTGCACTCTCATTTCTTTTCATATTTACAAGCCGATTCATGGAATTAATGTGTGCTAAAAATCGCAGCGCGAGCGTGAAAATTGCTGCGCAAGCGTGCCAAAGACGCGCACATCGATTTATGGAAGTCTGTGCGTGTGTAAATCCTGGGATGTGCGTTAAAATCGTGGGTGGTGCACGCAGGCGCACACGTCATCAAACGGTGTGCGCTACGTGCACAGCGAAAGCGCACATAGCGCAGCGCACACAACAAAAGTGGGCGTAACACGGGCGTAACACGCAGAATGGGGAACAACGCGTGAAAATGTGGGCGTTACGGGGGAAGTACAGGAGGTAAATGCTTGCAACGCCCACACACGCGCCTACAACACGTATTCATGGAATCGAACAGGGGAAACGCGTGTGCCAAAAAAGACGCGCTAATCCGGAAACACATACGCCAGCAAGAAGCAGGCGACGCGGCCTCGCGCAGCATAAAAGTGCGCGCAAACAAGAAACAAGCTCAGACGCTATGATGAATATACCGTTCCTCGCAGCAGTGGCCGTGAGACACCGCAGGAGGAGGAGGAGGATAGCCAGGCCCCAAATTTTTACACCCAGGACCAGCCTTTTTGGGATGCCTGATGACCAGGTGTATGGGAGGTACAGGTTTCCACCACACATAATACTCGACCTGGTGAGTGAGTGGGAGGATGAGCTCACATCACCCACCCTGTGCTCCCAAGCACTGAGCCCCTTGGAAAAGGTGCTCAATGTACTGCACTTCTTGGCCATTGGTTCATTTGAGTGGGCAAGTGCCATAGTGGGGGGGGGTGTCGCCGGCCACACAGTCACGCTGCCTACACCAGGTGTTGACCATCATGACTGCACGCTCCTCAGTCCGGAGGCACATATACATGCCCAGAACACCTGCAGAAAAGCAGGCTGCCGTGCAGGACTTTTACGGGGTGGCACACTTCCCCAAAGTGCTTGGTGCCATTGATTGTACCCATGTGGCTCTACGTCCACCCAGGGCAACTGAGCACATCTATAGAAACCGCAAGCACTGGCATTCCATCAACGTGCAGGTAGTATGTGATGCCAAGGGAATCATCACCTCAGTATATGCTAACTATCCAGGGTCCACCCATGATAGTTTCATTTTCAGAATGTCACCCCTAAACCAGGACCTAGAAGCTGGGCGGCATGGCGATACATGGCTGCTTGGTGATTATAAATGCCTCTGCACATGCATGCATGTCAGATACTGAATAATGTCACAACCCCACTAATGATACTGTAAGCAACTTCAATTCAACACTACAGCTAAGTCAATGCCTAGTCTGGGATGCTGATGGAAGCCCTTATTGATGTATTTTTATGTCCAGTTCATTTACTCTGGATGACAACTCATATAACACCCCTCTCTCAGAATCCCCCCGACCCCGCTGAGCCAAGAAGTAGGTTTGTTTTGCAAATTTAAAAGGTTTATTTGAAAATTAAACAATATATATCTATCACACTTTCATAGTACATTAATATTTGATAGTACACTTGTGAGGATGACAGTGATCAAAAATGGATAATGTTACAGTGGTACACTCTTTTTGATGGCTTAGAAGTGATATAGAGAGGATGAAGTAGCTGAGAATGCTTTTATGGCTTCAAGGACAATGCAATGATGAATGAAAATGCAGTACAGAAAATAAACTTGATATGACTTCAACAAAAGACAATACAATCACTTTTCTTTGACAATTCACTCCCCCTTTATGCAAGGTAAGGAGATGAAAGGGAGAGCATACAGTTCTCAGGAATGCAATCAAATATAATTCAGTTCCCCCCTAGCAAGCTTAGAGGAAAACAGGTAGGAGTTTTAAACACAAGCAAGATACTTTGATGTGGTTGCAATTAAGTGAAATATATGCTAAAAAGGCTTTTAATTCCCTATAGGAGGTTCAGGGTAGGTGATGGATACTTTGAATCAGTTCAGGATCACTTTAGCAATGCTCTATGAATGATTGTCAGGTTGCACACGAATTTCAGCAAGGAAAGCAAGGACAAATATTTTTACACGTGGCTGAAATTAAGCAAAATGTCAAATCGCGGCAAATTTAGTCGCGAGCGTCGAGCGCAATTACGGAGGCACTATAAGGAGTAGGAAGTAGGTTCTAGGCTCGTTGGAAAGCTTAGAATCTTAGCATTAAGATGACAGTTAAATCTCGTTCATAGCACAAACGGTTCCGGCGATACGGCCCATTTACTAAAGGTATTTTTTCGGATTTGAAATTTTAAAGCTCAGAATGACAGATGACAGTTTTCAGTTTTTTAAAAATGACAGAATGACACGATTTTAGGAGGCAGTTCTAATAGGCTAACATAGTTTGGATTAGATTATTTTAAACTAAGAGATTGGTTTTGGCACAGTGATAGCTGGGTACTCACACTAGATTTTGGACAGGATTGGCTGGACATCTGCTAGCAGTTCTTCACAGCGATCTGGTCTCTGGTTCTCTCTGGTTCTGGATACAGCACTGCTTTCTGGATACTGCTACAGGTTCTTGCAAAAGTTCTTGGCAAAGATTTCAAACAGCTCGCCCGGCTGTTGAATAGTTTGGTTGGTTTTGAGGCCTGCTGAAGAGGATTCAGCTTGTGGATTCAGGCCTTTCTGCTACAAATTCTGGAGTTAATTTCTGGTCTCTGGAGATTGATGGATTTGAAGTCTGGATCTCTGGATGTGAAGACTGAAGTCTCCCGGCAAAGCGTCCCGCAAGAAAGTGGAAAGTGAATGTCCCTACCTGGGTTTCAATGTTCCTTTTATGTGTTTTGAAAATGGTTGTGTGCCTGGGCCTAGCTAAGCCTGCCCCTCTCACTTATCATTGGCCAAGCTTTCCTCTCTCCCATGATTGGGGGAAAGAAATGGAGTGTCAGAGTGATGCTGTAGGTTTTATGGTCAGAGGAACCTCCCCTTGTCAAATTGCACACAATCTATTTCTGACCCAAATACATATTTATCTATGTACCATTTTTCTAATATTATAGGTCCGGTTAACATATTTTCTGTAGCACCAAACCATCCGATCCTTGTCTTTGTGCGATGTCGTGTCCACTTATGACAGAATTCTCCCCTTTTCATCCAGATAACGACCTCTAAACCTTTCCACAAATGTGCCCCAGGGATATGGGTTTCAGATGATAAAGTGTCAGATTTTTAGCATGCATACATTTGGAGTAACAACCTTTTTTTCCGCTACCATCCCCAAGAACATACCACAGGGTCCTAACACCTCTTAAAATGTGCACAGAAAAATCCCAAGAATGATGATGTTATTTATATAATTTTGACAAGTCTGCACTGTAAATTATCCATCTTTTTAAAATCATGCTCTGGCCCCAAAGGGGTGTGGTTTTCCAAAGCACATGGTGGAATTTCTGGTTTATCCACTTCCCCCAAGCTCAGCTGGCTCTCACAGGCACTGCCCCTCCCAGTTTCTCCCAAGAGGAAGCCATTTTACGACCCCCCCCAATATAACATTTGCCTGAGTCCAGGACAGGGCTTCGTTCAACTTCCTGCAGTCCCCAGGTGCTCCTCCCCTTTTCCAATCAGAGAGGTGTCATCTCCTTTTGGCAGGGGCAGCAGGATGCAGCTAGAATGCTGATTCTAAGTTCAAAACTATGACATTTAAACAATTGCAACCTATGTGACAGTCACAAGTAGGTCACTCATTTATTTTAAACATTTCGCTTTCAGTGGCTTTAAAACTAAATTCACTTAAACTGCTGACATCCCCAGCTATTTTTTATATATACATTAAATAATTACTTCCTTCAAGTCATTTCAGAATATAGTTTTACATTGTATCCACCTCTTAGCAAGTCTTTCCTTGGCCTGGTTTGGGTTCATTTGTTCAGTTTTACACAAAAGTCTGGTGGTTTTAAAACGCCGGCTTTCTGATAGTGGTGAGCACCAGTATTGCATCCATTTTTAACATTAAGAAAATGAATTCCCCACAGTTCTGGGTTGCTTTTGGCAATCAGCATTGCCATTCCCAATGGTTTCAGGCTCCTGTGTGTGTAGCCCAATGGTGGTTTTAGGCAGTGCCCTGCTCACAACATAGGCAAAAATGGGTGGCAGCCTATTCTTCATGTTTTCCCTGTGCACTCTCTGGGGAGTTCTGGCCATCATGATGTTTTCAATGCCAGTAATGCACAGTTTTATGGTAGGGCTTGGATGCATGGGTAAAAACATCCCACAAGCCCCCCCTCTTGTGATGGCCATTCTGATCTTTCACTGATGGAACTCGCAAGATCTGGGATGTTCGCCTCATCTTCTTCCAGTTCCGTAGATGGCACAGTTCAGCATATTTTCCTCCATCCGGTTGGATCGATCGGTTCTCCTCGCCTGTCCTGATGGGAATATTGGGCGGTACCCCGGGCCCCTCAGATCTTTGCTCCCGGTCTCCGGGTCATTCCCCTTGGTCAGTCTCCGTGGTTTCATCTCTCCTAGGATGATAAAGCAAAAGCGGCAATACCTTTTCGTAGACATTTCTCCACCACTATTAATGGTGGGGCGGCATATACATTTTATACATCAGGATACATTTTTCCGTCTTATTTTAAAACAAGATATAACATGAAACATTTTTTTTCCAATCATAATATTTTAGAGACTATATGTGGGATATTTTAGGATGGGAACTGAATTCATCTGGAGCGGTCCCCTCTGGTATTGCAGAGGACTCCTCCAGTTGCTGCAGTGTGTGCCTGGGATGACAACACTTTAGCTGATTTATATGTACCCACTTGTCTTCCCCCTCTGCCGAACTGCCTTTGGGGATGCGGATCTTGTAAGCTACAGGGGAGATTTTGTCTATAATTTCAAACTGTCCCTTCCATGTAGGCAAAAATTTTCGCTGTTTGGCCTGGTTCCTTTGGAAATTGTATAGATAGACCCGGTCTCCCACAGTATATTCCTTCCTGGTGGTCTTCAGGTCGTAGTGGGTGTTCATGCTATCAGCTGATCTTTCTAGATTCCGCTGAGTATAGACAAAAGCATGCTGAAGGTGTTTCCTTAAATTCTCCACATACTCATGAGTTGTGGAGGCATTTATCAGTGTCTGCTCTTGGGTCCTGTAGAGCAAATGCTGGGGAAGCACCATCTTGCGTCCGGTCATCCACTCAAATGGTGACATTTTAGTAGCAGATGAAGGGGTAGATCTGAAGGTCATTAGGACCAGAGGTAATCGGATATCCCAACTTGGCCCAGAATCTGCCACAAACCTTTTTAAGATGCTCACAATGGTTCGGTTGTATCTCTCTACTGCTCCAGAAGAAGCTGGCCTGTAAGCAATATGTAGCTTCCTTTTAACCCCCAGTATCTCCCACATCTTTGTCATTACCTCGCTGGTGAAATGGCTACCTCTGTCTGACTCAATCCTTTGAGGTAAACCAAAACGGGAAAAGATGTGGTTAATCATCAGGGCAGCTGCTGTTTCTGCCTTGCAATTTGGGGCCGGGAGACATTCCACCCACTTGGTAAACAAGCATGTGACGGTCAACATGTACTTGTTTCCTCTAGACGAGCGAATTACAGGGCCTACGAAGTCGATTTGCAAATCTGACCATGGCCTTGTCATCCCCCTCTTTTGGAGAGGCACATGGTGTGTGAGGGATGATGGCTGAAATTGTGCACACACAAGACACCCCTTCAAGTATTGGTCGAGGTCCTGACCCATGTGTGGCCAGTATGCAACCTTTCTTAAGATCTCCAGTGTTGTGTGAAACCCCCTATGACCGGCGGTGGCCGCATCATGGGCGTGACTTAACATCAGGCTTCGGAATGAGGTAGGGACCACCCACTGATCATAGGCAGCTTGGGATTTCCTTACCAACAAACCGTCTTGGATTCGGAACCTTTTTGGACATTTCATCAACACTCTTAGGTCCTCTTTCCCAATGTAATCGGTATCCGTCAGGGGAAAGTTCTCAGGGTCCTCAATGTGTTGGTAAAACTTACCAATTATTGGATCCCTCTTCTGAGCTGTAATCAAATCAGCATCAGGGGTCTCCTTACTCCATTGTGCAGTTGAAAGATCATTGTGAGCATTTGTCTGGGATCTAGTGATAGCAGTGACCTGGATTTTCCCCAACAGGGACTCTATTTCTATTAGATCTCCTTGGATAGCTCCGGTTTTGGCCAGCTGATCAGCTAAGTCATTTCCAGTTTTGTCTGGTCCCTCTACTTTGGAATGACCCTTGATCTTTTTCCAGTAGATGGTCATCCCATTCGAGGTGACCAGGTCATCAATGTTTTGAATTAACTTCCCATGTTTCAATGGTTTGTTATTAGCACATAGCATGCCTCTGGTTTTCCAGTTAACCAGGTGCTCCACGAACCCGTTCCGTACATAATCCGTATCTGTGATTATGACCAGTTCGTGGAGTTGATGTTGGACAGCAGTGAGGATGGCTTGATGCACAGCCATCAATTCTGCACCCTGACTACTTTGGGGACCAATTTTGTATCCAGCGAAGGGTTCTGGGAACTCCTTCACCCATGCATTCCCTACATCAGCCACCAGTTCTTTCTCCCCGTTGTTGTCAACATGGTACGAGCATCCATCCACATAGACAGTGGGCATTCCCTCACACTTGTCTTCTTCAAAGACTTTGTGGGGGGAATTAAGGTATGCCTCCATGTTGTCCTTGATTTTTAGACTTTCGTCCTCGAGACAGTTTTCTCTGGCACAATCATGCAAGTCAGCCGGACCTTGCCTGAGGGGACTCTTCTTGTTTTGGCCATATCTGACCTCCACAGGAAAGCCTTGCATGGACAGAATCCAGGCAGTAATTCGGGAATTACTCACATTTCCAGCCCGGATTCTGTCACTTTGGAGATATTGCAGAGGCTGGTGTGGAGTTTCCACTATGATGTGTTCCCCCTGGATGAACGGGCGGTAATTCTTCAATGCCCACACCGTTGCCAGGAGTGCCTTCTGACAATCGTTGAATTTTTCCTCCACAGAGGATAAAGTTTTGCTCGCATAGGAGATTACTTTATTGACCTTGTCATGCTTTTGGTATAACACTGCCGTCAAGCACGTATTAGGGAACCCTGTCTCCAGAAAGAACTCTGACAGGGTAAGCTAGGCAAGGCGCTTGTGAGAGGCTTCTCTTGAGTTGTCTTACTGCCTCGGATTGTTCTGGACCCCATTCCCACTTGACCCCCCCTTCAAGAGATGAATCAGGGGTCTGGTGATCTCTGCGTAGCCCTCAATGAACTTTCTGCTGTAATTAGTCAGTCCAAGGAGGCTCCTTAGTTCCCAAAGAGTGGTGGGGTCTTTCAGTTTCTGAAGTGCTTCCACTTTCTTTTCCTGGGGACAGAGACCCTGAGGAGTAATCTCATGCCCCAAGAAATTAACACGGGTTCTGCACCACTGTGATTTCTGAAAGGAAAGTTTTGCTCCGGCGGCCCTCAACTGTGTCAGAACATAACGGATCTCTGCTATGTGTTCTTCCACCGATAAACTTTTGATGAGGACATCATCTACATAAGCCAGGTTACCCCTCGCACCCAGGTCGGGCATGGCCTTATGTAGGAAAATGTTGAATTCATTGCCGGAGTTGAGGTGTCCGAAGGGAGTCCGGGTCCATGTGTACTGCTGGCCCCCAAAGGTAAAAGCCAGTTTGTATTGGTCCTCCCAATGTCCAGTATCCATTGGTCAGGTCTATTGCTGTGAATACCTGTGACCCCTGGATCTGGGCCAGCCCTTGGTCAATGTTGGGCAGAGGCCATCGGGAAGTATGGACCCGTTTGTTGAGCTCCCTAAGGTCGGCGCAGAGTCTCCACTGGCCGTTTGGCTTCAATATTCCCAGCACCGGATTATTGAAAGTGCTGTGGACTGGATGGATTATTCCCCGGGACTCAAGGTTCTTAATTATTTCAGTAAGGGACTCCAGGGTTGCGAGAGGCAAGCGATATTGCTTCACAAACACTGGAGTCATGCCAGGGTCCGTGGGAATTGTTGTTGTGTGGATGTCGGTGCGACCACAGTCATATGAGTCTACCGCAAAGCGATCTTGGAAATCCAAGAAAACTTTTTTCAACTTTTACTTCTGTTCCAGAGTCACGCAGGCATCAGCTAGGTTGACTCTCTCTTCCACCATCTGCCTGAAGCCTGGAAAGACTTCTGGTTTGGCTATCTCAGTGGCCTCCTCCAGCTGGGTGGAGAAGTCCCTGGTCAGAGTGCTGATTTGGACTGGAGGCTTCAGGTGGGAAAGGCAGCCCTCATGGACCTGGAAAATCACCTCATCCCTTCTAAAGTCGCAAGTCACGTCTTCCTTACCATTAGGGCAAGAAGTGTACACCAGGAAGTTCCCCCCATGCTGGGTAAAGATCCTGTCTGGTGTTGTATTGTCATCACTGTCATTGTCAAAACTGTCCTTGGGGATTGGTCTTAACAGTTCATTTCCTAAATCAATGGAGAAATGTCGGTCATCAACCGCCATTCCAATAATGGTGCCTGCGGCTAGAGTAATACTCTGTAAGTCGCTGTTATCCACCTCTATTGGAATGGTGTCATGTTCTATATTGACTAATGGTGTTGTGTTTACCCCTAACCCTTGCTGTTGGAGAGAAGCATTTAGATGAATATAACCATCAGGGGTTTTCAATTTTTGTCCTCTTTTAACTTTCACTTCCAGGGAGAATTGTCGGGTCCTTTCTGGGATGGTGACTTCCTCTTTAAGCTGAATTTCAACTGCATAAGGTAGCAATTGAGCTGACCTAAATGCTTTTTCTTTATCATCAAAGCCCATGGGATTATCCGCTAATCGGGACCAAACTTTGAAGTTTATTAGGTCCAAACTAATGGCAAAGCGATTGAGAATGTCACTGCCTAAGTAAAAGGCGTCAGTGACGTCTCGCATGACCCAACAATTATGACTATGCTCTTGTTGCCAATGGAGATTTTGAGCATACACCTGCTGGGCAGGAGATGTTTGAAATTGGGTGTTTCCAGATCCATTTCCCATTTGTCTATCAGTTTGAATGTGGGAATGGCTGGATCTTTTGGGATTTGGCGGAACATGGCTTCGCTGATGAAGCTCTTACCGTTGTTCACACACACTCGAGCGAGAACAGAGTCCTTCCCATCATTTAACTGAACAGGGATGAACAACTGATCTCCAATTTGCTGAATATCAGCCAGGCTCTGAGCTGATTTCACATCTTTCTGGACTATAGGAGTAGGAGTGTCTGATTGTGGATTGGTAAAGAATTTCAGAGTGTTTCCTTCCAGTGTGGAATACCACCTTAAACGGGAAGGAAGGTTGATTTTCAGAAACAGAGAGGACCCCCCATCACCAGTCTGTTGTCCTACTGCTATTACTGTCACGTCTGGAATTTGGTTGTTCTGGAAGTGAAATTCTACTAGGTCAGATTTTTGTTGAACCATGTGGCAGGTGCCATTTAAACTACCATGGTTGACACTCTGTTTTAATTTTATTGGTCGGCTAGTCTGGGTCCAGAGGACCTTGTTTACGCAATCTATCAGGGGTGACAACCTTCTCAGGAGGTCATTCCCTAGTAAACAAGGGGTGCCCTCTGGAGTCACTACTATGACCGGGTGTTTCACCTTGTGTCGCCCAATTTTGATGTCCAAGTCTGCAGTCCCCTCAATGGGAATTTCCTTCCTGTAAAAGTTCTGCAGTTGTCCAGGAAAAGAGGTGAGAGGAATTCGGTAATTCTCCCCGCTTCCTGCATTTAGTTCATCAAAGGCCCTTTTGGACAGAAGGGTAGCTTGGGATCCAGTGTCCACCAGTGCCCAAATTGTACCCTGCCCCTGTACTTGTATCAGGTCATAGTATCTTCCCTCCTTCACCTCAAGGGGGCACAGATAATGCACATTTTTGGACAACTGGTGGGCTAATTTTCTGGTTTTGGCCATTGAGAGAGAAGAGATTTGGGCAGAATTCTGTGAAGAGCCTGGGGAATCTGAAAGAAAAAGTTGGCAACTGGAAATGGTTTTGGGTTCTGGGCCGCCCCCCCTTTTTGGAGGCAGTCATCAGGATGGGTTTGACCCATGGGATTTTGGTATTGTTGGTTCTGGGATAGAATGATGGGCGGCTACAGCTCAATCCCCACATCTACCCAGTCTATTGATTCGGTTTTAGGTTCCCCTGGTTCCGGTTCTGGGCCGCCCCCCGCTCTTTGGAGGCAGTCACCCTGATGGGTTTGAACCAGGAAAGTTTGGTTTTGTTGGTTCTGGGATAGGATGATGGGCGGCGACAGCTCAATCCCCACATCTACCCAGTCTGGATTGGAATCTCTGGGGACCCATTTTTCCTTGGGAGGAGTTCCCCCATCTCTGAAGGAGAAGATCCTTTCCCCAGGATCCTCTGAGGATCCCTCTCCCTCAAATTGGAAGACCTGTGCCTCCTCCACAAAATGGGTCTGTTTGGGTACTTTGTTTCTCCTACCTCCTCTCTGCTCCTTGGGTGGCAGACTTTCAGGGGTAGGAGATTTTGTTTCTGGTTCCTGGTTTTCCAGGGGCTGTTTACAAGTTGGGACTGAAGCTTCTTCCAAGGCTTTACACCCTCTTCCCCTTGTGCCTCCTCCCTGGGAACCGGTGGGTTATCGGGGTGCTGCCCCCATCATTATTCTGGAGCACCAGGTCCAGAGTTTGGGGCATTCTGCGGTGGCATGCTCATCTGAGGGTTCTGTTGAGCCCTCAGTATGTGACCCAGATCCCGTGCCATATTTTGGACCTGGTTCTCAAGTTGGGAAACCCGCTCAGGTTGATACAGGGTTCTGTTTTCTCCCCTGGGCTGATCCCGGGAAGGGTAGCTATCCCTTCTCTGGTAATACCCCGGGTTGGGAAGATTTGGGTACCCCTCCACCCTTGGCCTCCCCTCTTCCGGATTAGGTTGTCTGGGCTCAGGGAATTGGGGAAAGAAGGATGGATGGTTTTGGGGCTGGAAACCTTGTGGATACCTGGGAAAAAAAGTTCTGCCCAGTGTTTGGGGAATTTCTGCCCTCCTGTGGGAAGTTAGGAGGGAAGATCCCTGGGTCAGGTGCTTGGCTGGATCCCCCCCCTTTGGGCTGGAGGAGTCCACACATAACCCAGGATTGGTCGGTTTCCCTTGTAGAGGGGACTTACATAGTCAGGGGAGCAGGGGACCCCATTTGTGGGACTACCGCCTCGACTCCCTGTCTGTGACTGGCCCGAGGGCCTTCTGGGCTGTGAATTATTTGATGCAGGCAGGTTTTTAGGCCCCCCCCATCTCCAAATCTAAAACGGGGGCAACCTTTACCTCTGCCACCTTGGCAGCAGCAGGGGTGCTGTTAGTTTTGGGGTTTTTCTGCGCATTACTTTTATTTTCTATGGGCTTCTGCACCTCATAGATCCGGGTGGCTTGCTCAATGACACAGTCTAAAGATCTTTTCTCGTGAAAATCTCTCACGAGCTGGGTCATTATGTACTTGGGAAGAGCATGGAAAAATGTGTTGATGAATTCTCTGCTGTCCGTGCGCACCCTTCTGGTGGTCTGCGCAAAGGCACTCTTCAATTCTTGCACAAATTCTTGTGGGGCCTGATCCTCCCCACATTGCAAATTGTAGGCTGCCTTGCGAGCCTCTTGGGGATTTCTATGTACAGAAAAATGTTTCAAGATGGCCGCCCTATATGTGGACCATCTTGAATGGTTTTGGTCCTCCAGCCCCGCAAAGAAACTGGAGTATTCAGGGGAGAATGTCCATTTGACGTACTGGATGCAGCTACTGCTGTCCTTCAAATGGAAAGTCTCCATCATTTGCTCATAGAGCTCCAAGTGTTCCCAAACAGAATACTTGGCGTTCTTATGATAAGGCGTGATAACACTCCTGATTGCCTTAATCTGTTTTAAGGGGTCCTTCAGCAAGGCCCTTTTCACCTTATTGGCCTTTTTGGTTCGGGTAACCCTGGTCCATTCATCCTCTGATTCAGAAGCACTGCTCCAAGAGGTGCCCGTCTGATCTTCCAGGTTTTCCCGGATTCTGCGAGCCTGGGAATAGCTGGCAGAATGTGGGGACCTGGTCTCCTGTTTCCTCTGACGCTCAGAGGAGTCTTCAGATCCCTCCTTGCTACCAGGATTTAATGGGTACCCCCGCCATTGACCTAACTGGACAGAGGTTTTCAGGATGCCCTTAGTGGGCCTACTCTCCTGGGGTTCCTAACTAAATTGCACTGTACTTAGGTGCCCATACCCGGATGCCCGCCCATCCATTCCTGGGTGGTACTGGCCTATGAGCCCCATCCTTTTGGCTGGATAGTAATCTGCCATCCCTATGGCCCTGTGCTCATGTGCACCAGTGGACATGGGGGTGGCAGAGTCCAGGGACTGGGAGAGATGAAGGCCTCTGGTACTAGGGCTCCTGAGGTTATGCTCAGGCGTTTCCCATTCCCAGCGAACCTCATCTCTATCAGCCCCTGCTCCCTGTTGCAATGCAAGAGCCTGCGCTTTCAATTCCTCACTTAAGGCCTTACTAGACTCTATCAGTCTCTCCTGCATGGCTACCTGTTGCTGGAGCCTATCATTGTGCTGGCAGAGAGCCTCATTATCTCTCTGTGCCTCCTAATTGGTCCTGGAGTACTGGGCCAGTCTCTGCTGCAGGAGGGTTACCTCCTGAGTCCCATCCCTACTGGCCTGCTCCTTTCTTGCCAGAGCCTCCTCCACCCTCCTGGTGTGACCTAGCAAGCCCTGATGCTCTTTTTGGAGGTCACCCAGCCGCTGGAGGCCCAAGTGATTTTCTTCAATTTTTCTTTTTAAATGGCAGACTTCCTGGCCTAAGGTATCCCTTTCCTGACCAAGAGCCTGCCTTTGTGACGCCAGGTCGTCCCTCTGCCTTTGGAAGGCACCAGCTTTCTGGCGCTCCTGATCAAACTCTGCCTGGGTATCCAGGTCTTTCAGGATCAGTTTATTGCTCTCTGCCTTTTCCCTATCTAGGTGGCTTTGCAGGGTGACTACCTGCTCAGCACATGCCCTATTGAAATCTAATGGTTGCTCCAGCTTTTTCTGGCTCTGCAGTAGGGAGTCCAAACCTTTTTGGTACTCCTTCTGCAAGGCCAGAAATCTGGTATCCTGGTCAGACTTTTCCTGTTGCAGGATACACATGTCCTCTTTGATTTTAATGAGATACTGTCTGCTCTCATTTTCTGACTCCTGGCTTCTGTGCATCCTCTGCTCAGAAGTGACCAGGTCAGATTGGGCCTTCTCTAATGCGATCTGTTGCCTATTTGCCAGATCTTGGCCTTCAGCACATTTGTCCTGCATGGCTCCCATATATAGATACAAATATGCCGCTATCCTAACCATCTTGTCGTGTTCATCTTTAGCTTTAGGAGCCATGTATAGTTCACTCAGGGCCACATGTAAGGGACCCTGATCTCTCCAGATATCTAACCCAGTTGCAGTGACCTGTCGTGTGATTGCCTGGAACCACGCATCCTGGCCCTGCTCAGTAAATTCACCTCTCACAAATAGCTTATGTAAGAAGTGCTCTCTTGCTATTTTGATGTCTACCAGTGTCGTCATTCTGGAATTTGAGTTCCTTCCTGACTTACAGAAGTTTGTATTTTATTTTGCAAAACAGACCGTTTCCTTAGAGCGTTCCTTTGAGGGGTGCTTTCACAGTGTAAAACAGCGTGGTGATCTAACCGGATATGTGTATCCGGTCAGTTGACACACTGTATTAAGCTGCACAAGTGGTAAATCTAATCCAGAATATCCCGGACGAGCCCCCACTTTGTAAGCAACTTCAATTCAACACTACAGCTAAGTCACTGCCTAGTCTGGGATGCTGATGGAAGCCCTTATTTATGTATTTTTATGTCCAGTTCATTTACTCTGGATGACAACCCTTATATAACACCCCTCTCTCAGAATTCCCCGACCCCGCTGAGCCAAGAAGTAGGTTTGTTTTGCAAATTTAAAAGGTTTATTTGAAAATTAAACGATATATATCTATCACACTTTCATAGTAAATTAATATTTGATAGCACACTTGTGAGGATGATAGTGATCAACAATTGATAATGTTACAGTGGTACACTCTTTTTGATGGCTTAGAAGTGATATAGAGAGGATGAAGTAGTTGAGAATGCTTTTATGGCTTCAAGGACAATGCAATGATGAATGAAAATGCAGTACAGAAAATAAACTTGATATGACTTCAACAAAAGACAATATAATAACTTTTCTTTGACAATTCACCCCCCCCCCTTTATGCAAGGTAAGGAGATGAAAGGGAGAGCATACAGTTCTCAGGAATGCAATCAAATATAATTCAGTTCCCCCCTAGCAAGCTTAGAGGAAAACAGGTAGGAGTTTTAAACACAGGCAAGATACTTTGATGTGGTTGCAATTAAGTGAAAAATATGCTAAAAAGGCTTTTAATTCCCTATAGGAGGTTCAGGGTAGGTGATAGATACTTTGAATCACTTCAGGATCACTTCAGCAATGCTCTATGAATGATTGTCAGGTTGCACACGAATTTCAGCAAGGAAAGCAAGGACAAATATTTTTACACGCGGCTGAAATTAAGCGAAATGTCAAATTGCGGCAAATTTAGTCGCGTGCGTCGAGCGCAATTACGGAGGCACTATAAGGAGTAGGAAGTCGATTCTAGGCTCATTGGAAAGCTGAGAATCTTAGCTTTAAGATGACAGTTAAATCTCGTTCATCGGTTCCGGAGATACGGCCGATTTACTAAAGGTAGTTTTTCAGATTTGAAATTTTAAAGCTCAGAATGACAGATGACAGTTTTCAGTTTTAAAAATGACAGAATGACACGATTTTAGGAGGCAGTTCTAATAGGCTAAAATAGTTTGGATTAGATTATTTTAAACTAAGAGATTGGTTTTGGCACAGTGCTAGCTGGGTACTCACACTAGATTTTGGACAGGAATGCGACTTCGTCACCGATCGGGTCAGGATTGGCTGGACTTCTGCTAGCAGTTCTTCACAGCGATCTGGTCTCTGGTTCTCTCTGGTTCCGGATACAGCACTGCTTTCTGGATACTGCTACAGGTTCTTGCAAAAGTTCTTGGCAAAGAATTCAAACAGCTCGCCCGGCTGTTGAATAGTTTGGTTGGTTTTGAGGCCTGCTGAAGAGGATTCAGCTTGTGGATTCAGGCCTCTCTGCTACAAATTCTGGAGTTAATTTCTGGTCTCTGGAGATTGATGGATTTGAAGTCTGGATCTCTGGATGTGAAGTCTGAAGTCTCCCGGCAGAGCGTCCCGCAAGAAAGTGGAAAGTGAATGTTCCTACCTGGGTTTCAATGTTCCTTTTATGTGTTTTGAAAATGGGTGTGTGCCTGGGCCTAGCTAAGCCTGCCCCTCTCACTTATCATTGGCCAAGCTTTCCCCTCTCCCATGATTGGGGGAAAGAAATGGAGTGTCAGAGTGATGCTGTAGGTTTTACGGTCAGAGGAACCTCCCCTTGTCAAATTGCACACAATCTATTTCTGACCCAAATACATATTTATCTATGTACCATTTTTCTAATATTATAGGTCCAGTTAACATATTTTCTGTAGCACCAAACCATCCGATCCCTGTCTTTGTGCGATGTCGTGTCCACTTATGACAGAATTCTCCCCTTTTCATCCAGATAACGACCTCTAAACCTTTCCAGATTTTACACAAATGTGCCCCAGGGATATGGGTTTCAGATGATAAAGTGTCAGATTTTTAACATGCATACATTTGGAGTAACAACCTTTTTTTCTGCTACTATCCCCAAGAACATACCAGAGGGTCCTAACACCTCTTAAAATGTGCACAGAAAAATCCCAAGAATGATGATGTTATTTATATAATTTTGACAAGTCCGCACTGTAAATTATCCATCTTTTTAAAATCATGCTCTGGCCCCAAAGGGGTGTGGTTTTCCAAAGCACATGGTGTAATTTCTGGTTTATCCACTTCCCCCAAGCTCAGCTGGCTCTCACAGGCACTGCCCCTCCCAGTTTCTCCCAAGAGGAAGCCATTTTACGAAACCCCCCAATATAACATTTGCCTGAGTCCAGGACAGGGCTTTTTTCAACTTCCTGCAGTCCCCAGGTGCTCCTCCCCTTTTCCAATCAGAGAGGTGTCATCTCCTTTTGGCAGGGGCAGCAGGATGCAGCTAGAATGCTGATTCTAAGCTCAAAACTATGACATTTAAACAATTGCAACCTATGTGACACTCACAAGTAGGTCACTCATTTATTCTAAACATTTCAATTTTAGTGGCTTTAAACCCAAATTCACTTAAGCTGCTGACATCCCCAGCTATTTTTTATATATGCATTAAATAATTACTTCCTTCAAGTCATTTCAGAATATAGTTTTACATTGTATCCACCTCTTAGCAAGTCTTTCCTTGGCCTGGTTTGGGTTTATTTGTTCAGTTTTACACAAAAGTCTGGTGGTTTTAAAACACTGGCTTTCTGATAGTGGTGAGCACCAGTATTGCATCCATTTTTGACATTAAGAAAATGAATTCCCCACAGTTCTGGGTTGCTTTTGGCAATCAACATTGCCGTTCCCAATGGTTTCAGGCTACTGTGTGTGTAGCCCAATGGTGGTTTTAGGCAGTGCCCTCCTGTGCTCACAACATAGGCTAAAATGGGTGGCAGCCTATTCTTCATGTTTTCCCTGTGCACTCTCTGGGGAGTTCTGGCCATCATGATGTGTTTAATGCCAGTAATGCACAGTTTTATGGTAGGGCTTGGATGCATGGGTAAAAACATCCCACAATACCCATCATCACCTCCCCAGGGGACAGTGCCTACCCTCTGAGCACCCACATGATGACGCCAATTCGGAACCCCACCACACCACCTGAGGTAAGATACAACACAGCCCATATTGCAACCCGGGGCATAGTGGAGCGCACATTCGGAGTGCTCAAGTCACGTTTTCGCTCCCTTGACCGCTCTGGTGGGCATCTGCTATACACGCCCCCAGTAGTGTGCAGGATCATAGTGGCAGCATGTATACTGCACAACTTTGCAACCCGCCGGGGCCTGCCGGTGGACATGGGGAGGCCCCCACATCCCCAAACACATGCACGGCCGCTGCGTATGGGAGGTGAAAGGGCACGTGGTGAGCCGCCCGTACACAGCTGGTGGCTAATTACTTCACCTAAAATCCTACCCCTGTGGAGTGCACACAGCCCTGGCACATACCAGCTGACAATCAATGATGATGACATAAGGGACAGTCAACTGTCACAACCATACCAGCCTGAGATTGGTCACCTGGAAGTGTTACATTGTGTGCATCCCTACGTACTTAAAGACAACCAATGCTGTGTGACAAAAAAAATGCTGCATGAATGACTACCCCCTTTAAAAATACTACATGAAAATAGTGCCATGTCACCCAACCCCTCCCCATCTCAGCTGCCCAACACACAATGGCATGTCATGCAATGTGAAAGCAACAAAATGAATGCACAACACATGACACAAGTGTCACAAAGTGCACTGTTCCAAATGTAAACAGGCAACAGACAATATGTTCCCAGTAATCAATAAGAAACAGCACACATGAACAAATACTTACCAGCAACACAGAACAGCAACACAGGATGAAACAGTGTCAAAATATGACAGTACACAATCAAAGTAGTGCAAGTCTCACAACCTGACTAAGGCAGAACATTGACCCCTTCCAACTGCAGAGTGTTGCTGTCAGGTAAATGTGTCAGTGTACTGCATACAACATGAACTGCATCTGCAAAGGAGACAGCCTTGTGAAGACATGAAGAAGGTACATGTGAATAAGGAGAAAGTCATGGATGCACAAGCACATATCAATACACCATGCAGTGTTCAATCCAACAACAATCCCCACTAGGGATGTACACACAGTTTTGACTACAGACTGCCCACACAGCTCATGGGAGCCCAATGTCACTGTGTAAGTTACTGTCACTTGGTCACACCCTTTGCAAGCGCATGGAAAGGGGAAGCAGGAGGGGGGTGTGTGTGTCAGGAACTGAAGCATCTAACCCAAACACAGGACAAGCCTCCATGTGCCCAGCTGGAATACACAGAGCCACACAAGGCAACACACTGTAAACAAAAAAAAACAAACAAAAAAACAAAAATGGCCATGTGTGGTCCAGGGGGGGAGGCCACCTAGGAGGTTCGAGGACAGGGTGCACACCAACACCCACATGCGTGGATGTTGCAAGAAAAAAAAATACCTCCATGGGCTCATGGCCTGCACGGCTACGCTATTGTGGGAGAACTGCTGTCGCTCTCTTCACCCTCTGCTGCTACATCAGGAGGTAGCTGTGCTATGGGAGGGAGCTCACACAATGCCCTGGTATGGTCCTCCATGGCAGCAAGCATGCAGGCGTGGAAGGTTTCGTTCTGGAGGATGATGGTGCGGAGATCCCCAGGCAGCACCTCACGGGTAGCCTGCATTTCTACCCGCATGGCCTCGAGTGATGCCCGGATCTCCGCACGGGTTGCCTGGAGCTCTGCTGAGAGTGAACGCGTGAGCTGCTCCAGCTGCTGTTCTGACCTAAAATTTCAGGAAGCCTCAAGTTCACCCAGAGTCTCCCTGAGGAAATGGAGTTCTAACCTCAGGGCTTCCCTGTGGCCCTGTGACTCTACAGATATGGCTTCGCACAGAGTCTCCAGTGCCGCCCGTCAGTCCCTCTTGGACGCCAACATGTCTTCCCTCTGTGATTTGCAAATGGTGTCTGTTGCCTGCTGTTGTTGCTCCATCTGACTTTCAGGGAGAGAATGGAAGTGGCCACCCTATCCATTGCCTGAGCCATCATTTCAACCGATGCTCCCTATTGTGCTGCTATACTGTACATGAAGTTTTCCCATACAGTATTGCCTGGGGCGTACGGCCACCGCATCGGCGGGCACCACACCTGTTTGGGGCAAGGCGATCTGCACCTTGCTGTGCTGGCACTGCCTGAGGCTGCAGGACTGCATTCCCCCTCTGATCTGCTGGCCCAGGAACAGGATCAGATGTTGTGGAGTATGACCCTACATCCGTAACCGCCAAAGGCGGAGTTACCAACACTGACATCCCCATAGAGGGGTCTCCCCCTGGTGCAGTTGGGTTGGACAGAACAGCATCCATCCCAGTAACACTCACCTGCAACGCCACATATGTCTCACTGTCCGATTCAGCACCTGAATCATAGAGGTCTGGGGAGGTGCACCCAGAGACACCCGTGAACAGTATGGTCTGCAGGAGGATTGGGTTTTCACCCACCACCACCCCACGTCCTCCACTGGTGCCCGGTTGTGGCTGAGATTCCGCCTGGGTCTGCACCATCTCCTACACCTCAACAGCATCAAGTGCCTCATCACCTGCAAAAACATGAAAGACAAGAAATGGAAACAGGCATGAGCACCATAGCACACACATAGGCCTCACAAGCCATAGATCCAGTACATGAATTACACATGTATGTATGCACTGTCAATGAGTTTGAAGGGGAGGCACAAATAAGACACTGAGGACTCCAAGATGGAAAAGCAAAACATTTGATGCATGCTGGATAGCACTGGCATCACACATTAGCCTGTGAGTGGCATGTCAAATACACGTACATGACACATGCCAGCACACAGACGGCATGTAGCATAGCCATGGTACATCTGACAAGTACAGCCATATGTTAGTGAATGAGTACTGTCACCCATCCATGTGAGATAGTCATGATGAGATGAAAAATCCAAAATAGTGTGACAAAATACGCATGTGCCACACAATGCAACACATCCAGTGTACAATTATACAGTGATGGCAGGCAGATGGATACATCAATGGTTGGTCACTTCAACATGACAGGAAACAACAATCATGTTCCACATTCAAACAGGCCACAAAAATTAATTAGAGCAGGCACTTACTCAATCAGCCTGTCACATATGTGGCATTAGGGCAGAGAAATGTGTTGCAAAAATGGGAGGATTGAAACAATCAGGCTGAATGAACACTGAAAATTCCTAACAATGTTGTTGCAAGATGACATTTAAAGGGCAACTGCAGTAATGTGGTGCTAATTGGCCACTGTGGTTAGAAGGGATACATTCATACCAAAATGCAAGGCCAGTGAATGGTTTGGAAGAAGCACATGGGTGACCCATACCACTCATGAGTACACACCCTCACCTGGCACTCAATCATAACACATCACCCAAGCAACATACACATGGATTACACACACATGCATGGGCACTCACCGGACAATGCTTCATAATCTGGTAGGTCTCTCACGCCTTTGATCTGTTCCTCTGTGATGAAGGTTCCAGCAACAGACTCATGTTCAGTGAGTTGGTCGACCTCTGGTGGAGACCCACCGCCAGTCGCCAGAGTAGAGACATGATTGGAAGCCAGCTTGTTCTTTGGTCTGCATTTCAGGCCATTCCACCGCTTGTAGCAATCATCAGCTGTGCGCCTCACAAATCCAAGGGCACTAATGTGGTCCGCGATGGTCTGCCAGTGGGCCCTAGGTTGAGCAGGCGTAGTCTTGCAGCCTGCAGTCACCACCATTTCGCGGCTATGTGCCAACACATAGGCCACAAGTGCATCAAGTTCGGCGTCATTGAAGCTAGGCTTCCTTGACGCGCCGGAGTGTGTAGCTGTGTCTGGGGTCTCAGCCTGTAGTGCAAGAGCACCCTTCTTCTTCTTCTTGTAAGGTGGTGCGGATCCTGAGTGGCTTACCCCGCTCTGGTCAGTAGGGGCAGAAGCGCAGGTGGACTGGGTACTTGAAGCCTGTAAAGGCACAATGACCAAAGGTCTTGGTGCAGGCATTGGCTGCAGGGTGATGGTGGCAGGGCCAACGTCGGTGTGATGGACCTGGACCGACACTGTCCCGGCTGGGAGGCTCGGAGCTGGGGTGGATTGAGCTGCAGCTGCCCCTGCATCCTCCCCACCATGGCTACTTGGGGCAGCAGATGACATTGCTGCCCCAGATCCACGTGGCCTGGTGACAGCAACTTTCACCGCCACACGTGGCTTAGACTGGAAGTCAGTCTGGGAGTCATCCTGTGCCAGTTCAGTTGACAAAATGGGCCGGACTAACAAGTGCTGAGCTGGGATGGTGTCAGCTACGTTTCCCACAACCATTGGGGGGGGCAAAGGTGGCCCCAATTGGTCCTCCACACACTGAGCTCTAGGGGCACCCTGCAAATCCTGGCCACGTCCCCTACCGCAACCACCACGCCCACCTCTTTGAGATTGGCCACCATTGCCTCCCTTACTGCTTGGTCGCCTCCTAACCATGGCAATGATGTTGTTGTGCATATGGGAGTTTCAGTAAACAATTGTCCTGGGCAACTGGGGTGAAAGGGGTAGGGTACTAGATGGAATTTGTACCCTAGTGCTCTAGCAAAGCTGTCTGTGACCCCTGGGGGAAGATGACGAGTCACGCAAATCACAGGCACACCTAAAACAAAAGTACATGTGCACGCAACCCCTGGTAGACCACGTGCATGGAAAAATGAACCCACAATACGCTGTGGCACCCAGAAACACAAAAATAAGTGTATGCAGGTTACACACAGCCTACAATGAGCTCTGAAGGGGTACGCGACACACGGGGGCAACCACAGTTGGAAAATACGTGCGCAACTCACCGTCTGCCTAGAAAACGAATGTGAAAAAGACGCGCGTGTGCGCGTTGGCAACTCCCCCGCCAAAAGAAGAAAAGAACGCAGTCTGAGGAAACAGCGAGTACGAACTGAAAACGTTGTGAAGTAATCGCATGTGAACCGACAAGAAGTATAAGAATCACCCGCTCGCTCTCCACAAAAAGCACGTACAAGAAAATAGCGTCATAATCGTACCTTTTAAGCCAGCCCACACGTGCAATGTCACTTACGCGCTTACGCGCTAAGGCCCTTTCCTCCAATAGCATGGTGACGTTCAGTTATCTCACGTGCTGTCTCACTATGCACCCGTGTTGTGGGGAATGCCTGTGCACGTAACGTCACTTATGCACTTACGCGCTAAGGGCCTTTCCTCGATTTCACGCTGACGTGCACTTTTTTCACGTGCCAAATCACTCCGTATCAAGCTGGCCACGCGAAAACACATGGAAGACCACGCTCCTACCCAGAAGGCCATATTCCTGCCCTCCAGAGCCCCGAGCACGCTCCCACCTGCCATCTGCTGCTGCCTGTCTGCCTGCTGCCCACGTGCCCCGCTATTTGGTGCCTGCACGTCAGCCAGGGGTATAGTTGCTGTGACCACCCCTGCTGGAACTGAAGACTTCTGACTGGGATACCATCGCTCCACAGCCCAGCCCCAGGACCCAGTTGCCCACCCACACGTGCCTCTGGGGTTGCCATGTCAGACACTACACCATCTGGCACCACTGGCAACCCCCAGGCAGAGAGGCAGAGGGCCACCAGCTTCAGTGCCAGTGAAGTTGGTGTCCTGGTGGAGCAAGTCCTGGGGAAGTATGATGTCCCCTTTGGAAGTTTGCGCGCCGACAATGAAGGACGGAAGAGAATCTGGATGGACATTGTGACTGCCATCAACAAGGAGGGGGTGGCAGTCCGCGAGATCAAACATGTCTGGGAGCGCTGGGAGGACTTCAGGTCCAGGACCCTCAACAAGGCCCGGCGCCTCTTGAAGGCAGCGGATGCCAAGGGGTGCCGGGTCCACCTGACAGACAACCAGATGAGGGTCCTGGAACGCATACGCCCAGCGCTCCACGTCCAGGTCCTTGAGGGGCAGACCCGTCTGGAGTCGAGCGGTAAGTGTACATGCATACTGATCGGATGCTGTGCGTGTTGTGGTGTGCCAGGAGTGTGCAGTTTGCACATATGTCTTTGTAGGGACATGTATGGCTGCGTATGTACAGGGACGTGAACCTGCCACATGTGATTCCTATCAACTGTGAGACACATCAATGGTGTATGTGTTGGTAAGCATGATGTGCAAATGTATGTGTGGGTGCACACATGTAATGAATTATGAGTATGTACTGTGGCATGGTTGTGGTGTCACACATGGATGCTGGTTCATGCTGCATGCATATGCACTATGCACATGTGCAGGTGGGTGTATTTGACAAGTGTGCAACTGTGATGCAACATGGATGCATGTGACACTGACATGTAGAAGGCTGAATGCGAGATGTGGCATGGATGGCGATATCATCACTGCGACAGTTGGAGATGTACACATGCATGTAAGTCTGGTGGCATGTGTGCATGTGTTATGCACTCCCCGTGTTTCATGTGACGTCAGGCTCACCTTCGGCTGCTCGTGCTGTTGTTTGTGTATGGACCGTGCTGCCTGGTGCAAGATTCCTGTTGATTTGCTCATGTGTGTGAGTTGAAATGACATGTGTGTTGGGGAGTGTGATGCCATGTCTGTAGTTTTACACTGCCACTCATGTGCAACTGTCATGTGTGTATCAGTCCATTGTACAGTGCCCTGATGCCTGTGTTCTATTTCTCCCTGTCTGCAGCGTCAACTGATGAAGAGGGCGGAGAGGGTGCTGTGGAGCAAAGCGGCAGGGATCGCACTACCAGCCGGAGACGCAAGGCCCGGCTCCCCTCCCACGTTGTCATCTCGTTGGGGAGTGAAGAGTCTGGTGCCGTGTCCCAGGCCGCAGCTGCCGAGGGTATGTCCAAGAGGCGGAGGTCGGAGGTGGACTCCTCGGCAGCAGAAGGGGCAGCTGAGACCCCACAGGGTCTGACAGAGGAAGATGGCATGGAGTCATCCAGTTTAGTGGGGGTTTGGTGGAGGAGCAGACCGTGGAAGGGACACACACGGGGTCTGGAGGTAGGGATTCTACTGGTGCTAGTGGTGCAGTGCAGGGGCAGGGATAGGAGGCAGCACAGGCTGCCGCGGAGGTGCCTGTGTGTAATCCTGTCCCCGATCCTGTGACTGCATCATCCTGCACCAGCAGGGATGCCTACGTCCAGACCCGTATTCAGGGAGGGGATGAGTGCACAACAACTGGCCTTCCTCTCCCTGCGGCCGTGGCAATCCGGGACCGGGTTGAGCCTGTCCTGGCTGGGATGGCGTTGCGTCAATGGGGCATGCAAGGTGACCTGCAGTGTTTTCGTGAAGACACTGCACATCATCTCGGATGCCTCATTGACCGGGTTGACCTACTGGGATGGGTCACCAGGGCTGGATTCCTCCGTATGCTGGACCTTATTCCGACCCCCTCCTCACCTGGACCCCCTATGCGCCAGTCGTCCTCCATGCCATCTTCCCACCCATGTATCACCTGGGTACCCTGTGGAGCTGCCTCTGACCCAGCGGCAAGGCTGGTGGAGGACACATCCCTGCCACAGTCGGGAGTCGGACGTCCAGCAGGGGTGGCCACCACGACACCTGCACCCCAGCCGGAGGAGGACGTGCAGGCAGCAAGAGCCAGGGCACAGGCACAGCATCAGCAGCAGCAACAAGGTTGGAGCGATGATGGCTCGGGCCATCAACATCAGAGGGGCAGGCATCGGCCACAGGGCAGGAGGACCCAGGATTAGAAGTGTCTTCTCTGTGGCAGCGGTTGGGCCAGGCCATAGGTGCGGAGCGGCGGCAGGCAGAAGAGGCACGGCTCACAATGGTCAGGGCGGAGAACTCCATGCGGAGGGCACTGAGGCGGGCTGAGTGCCTCGAGGCTATTCGCAGGGAGTTGGAGTCCAACATGGCATCGTCCCTGCAAACCCTCGCGGCCATGGAATAGGACCGCCTCCAGGACATTGAGCAGGAGTTCGATGATGCCCTGGCCCGGCACATCGGAAAGTGAGCCGTCAGACTAGCCTACTGCCATTGTAAATAGTTTTTAGTGTTCTGTTTCCTTTTCGTTTTGCTTTATTTTGGGGTGACTGGACTATGCCCCACACTTTTGTATATAATTCTTTTCTTAGGTAATTTTTTGGATAGGTTTCATTACTTTCGTTGGGCTCATGGACCCTGGATGAAATCGGTGTACATAGTTGAACAGTGGATCATGTGAGGATTTTATTTTATTAATCACCATGGATCAATGGATTTTTCAATTTACGTTTCCTTTGGATTTCATTTGGTGGACCGTGAGATTGGACACATGTTTCTGTTTCATCACTTTGGATTGGTTCTTCATATGTTTTTTTATTCTGTTTCGGACATACATTTCATTTCATCGTTTGAAATATGTTTTATGCTTTCATTTTGTTAATAATACATTTTTGTTTCTCACTTCCATGTGTGGTATTCGCTCATTGGGTTACTGCATGTGAAAAAATGGATTTAGACAATCACTTGCACCCAGTGTGTGTGTGAGGGAATGTTTTGATGTACATAGTTCACTTTTGTTTTGTGTCATGGAATAGCCATTTCAGTGTGGGGTGGATTGGGGACTTGATTGCCTCTCAAGACTGGGGTGGCGTGCTGTGGGATTTTGGTGCCTGTGAGGCCCATGATTGTGGATCTTTATGACGTGTTGGGAGGGACATGAGTCAGGGCCTGCTGGCAGGTGCCCGTCAATGCTGGGTGGGTGGGGTGCCGGGGGACATGAGTCGGGGCCTGCTGGCAGGTGCCCGTCAATGCTGGGTGGGTGGGAGTGCGGGGAGACATGAGTCGGGGCCTGCTGGCAGGTGGCCCTCAATTCTGGGTGGGTGGTGGTGCTGAGGGACATGAGTCGGGGCCTGCTGGCAGGTGCCCATCAATGCTGGGTGGGTGGGGGTGCTGAGGGACATGAGTCGGTGATCACTAGTGCAAGGTGACATGTGGGCTGGCTGGGGGGCATGCCCATGGTGGATGGGCTGCCTACGGGACATGACCAGGGGTGTAGGGTAGTCCCCTGTGGTGTGGGCTGCCTGCTCGGGCTGGGGAGAGGGTCGAGGGCACAACTGGGAGGACCCACACTGGCAATTCATGTGTGTAACACCCCGCGCACCCCACTGGATACACGTACCCTGCCCAGACAGTGAAATCACGTGTGAAACTTCCTGCGCACCCCAGAAATACACGTACACCACTCACACAGGGCCAATCGCGTGTGAAAATGCCAACGCACCCCTGAAATACAGGTACCCCGCTCGCACAGGGCCAATCACGTGTGAAAGTTCCCACGCACCCCCGAAATACACGTACCCCACTCGCACAGGGCCGATCACGTGTGAAACTTCTCGCGCACCCCAGAAATACACATACACCGCTCGCACAGGGCGGATCGCATGTGAAACTTCCCGCGCACCCCAGAAATACACGTATCCCGCTCACACAGGGCCAATCATGTGTGAAGGTTCCTGCGCACCCCAGAAATACATGTACCCCGCTCACACAGGGCCGATCACGTGTGAAACTTCCCGCGCACCCCAGAAATACACGTACCTTGCTCGCACAGGGCCAATCGCATGTGAAGGTTCCCGCGCACCACAGAAATACACGTTTCTGCTCGCACAGGGCAGATCGCTTGTGAAACTTCCAGCGCACCCCAGAAATACACGTACCCCGCTCGCACAGGGCCGATCGCGTGTGAAACTTTCCGCGCACCCCAGAAATACACATACCCCACTCGCACCGGGCCGATCGCGTGTGATACTTCCCGCCTACCCCAGAAATACACGTACCCCGCTCTCACAGGGCCGATCGTGTGTGAAACTTCCTGTGCACCTCAGAAATACACATACCCCACTCGCACAGGGCCAATCGCGAGTGAAACATTCCCCACACAGCGGGGTACGTGTATTCGGAGGGGTGAGCAGGGAGTTTTACAGATGTTTTCGTGGTTGAGGGGCTGTATGCTGGTCCACTGGCCTGTGCGCCACGTACGGGATTTGTGCGCTGTTCATGGCACAGGGGGAGGGGTTGGGGTGTAACTGGCGCTGCTGCAGGGTCGCTGCGCTACTCTGCACCACGGCTGATTATGGATGTTGAAATCCATGAATACGCTGTGCGCGGAAATTGATTTTGGCACACGCGGCTGGCGCAGACTGCCGCACGCGCACACTGTGCGCCAGCCGCATGTGCCACTTGTGCGCTGAAGTCTATGAATTACCCCCTTAATTTCTTAAATTCTGTTTGGTGGTTCAGTACTTCTAGTTTTTAATTCTGAAGATGCTGCAAAATCTAGTGCTGAGTGAAGGCTGTTATTAATGGTAAGAAAGTAGCTATCACCCAACTGATTCATGACTTATTATCTTAACAATGCTTAAATATTGAACATGTGTCGTGGTCGTAGTTATCCATTTGGTATGCAATGATATGTCACTTTCTATTTCATTTAGTTTTCCAAACAAAAGGCTGGGTACACTGTTTATATGTATGTATACATCAGAAGGTACTAATAAGCTCACAGTGACACAACCATAACACCAGTACACAAGCTATCTAGTGAGCAGTATCGATCATAATATGGATACGCAGAACAGTAGGACCTTCATGAACAAAGCAAAATAGGACCCCCATGAGCATATAGAAATGACAGTGGGAATTTGGGTGGTGAGAGGAGGAGCAGCTATACATAGGAAATCAACATATGCAAGAATGCACAATGATAGTTCATAAATCAACTCACATATGATATCTCCAGCTCAGAAACATCAGGATGGAAACGACGAGCTATAATGATGCCACGTTGGTGAACATCGGAGCAGGAAAACAGAGGCAATGACTGGAAGTATGCACCCGCCATTACCATGAATAATGTCTGTCGTAGCCTGTAAGGGTTGCTTGTATGACTGAGAGACAGTTGGATGGTAAACTGAGCTTGCACTATCAACCAGGAGTAGGAGAAGGGCAAGCGCCTCCTTCCAGGAAGATAATGAGAGGGTGAAGCAAATCTCTATCATGATTAATCATATTGGGGTATCTGTGAGCCATGCTAATCCCCAGGTGCAGCATCGAGCATGCTGTATTCCACCATGTAATTTCCATAGTTTTAAAGATGTTTTTTCATGACTTCCACGGTAAGGAGGATGCTCAATACGTTGGACCACGTATTGTCAAGTTGCCTGTGTACACAATAAAACAGGGAAGTGGAAAAAGTATGTTTAGGATTTTACAAATTATCTTCCATTGTGCATTCCAGCAATCCTGTGGCCAGTTGCAGGAGTACATCAGGTGCCACAGAGTGCCTGATTCTTCAAAGCAGAACCCGCAATGATCTACTTTGGTGAATGTACATTTACACAATGTTTTTAGGGGGGTCCAAACAATCCTAGAGTTTACCCAAAAAATGGTTTGAGTAAGTACCACAGACTCACTCACAGATATCTAGCCCTTTCATGTCTGTTTCCCCCATCTGCCCCACAGACTAGAGAATAGGTTTAGAAGACCTCTACAAGAAGTCAAAAACAATGCCAGTGAGCCAATCTTAATTTCCTCCAGGTATATTGGGGAGCTGAAAGCTCACGAAGGGGAGACAGCATTTACATTTCTCTTCATCCAGATCTTTCTGAATATATTTTAGAAATATCCCATCATGTAGGAGACATTCTGTTTTCAGCATGTTCAATGATTTGATCTGGGTGTATAAAAGACATTGATTAACATATATTAGGCCTGTATCCTTCCAGGACACCCAGAACATTACTTTCCCACCTGCTCTGACGTTTTTTATTAAACCATGCAGACACCTGAGTGGAGTCAGTGCGGGGCTGTGCTTTGAATGAAGGGACTGGGAACTGGAAAAGTTGGTTCTTGATTAAGGAAGCGAATAGAAGGGTGGAAAAGTGAGCTTTGAGACAATGGGGGGCCTAGTGCTGATTCAATTTTCATCCAGATGGGAATGCAAATGGTGAATTGTCCAAAGCTATCTTGGCTGCTTGGCATAGAGCAACTACACACGGATGGCCCATAGGTAGGGGTAAACAAACCAGCACTACCCTGTTTCTTTCTGTAACTGTGCTAGCTTTGCACACAGTTTATTAGCAGGTCACAGAAAGCTAGGTAAAATGTTATTGAGAGATGTAAATAAGTCATTAGGTAATGTTTTCGGAAGCATACTTAAGGTATACAGAATCTTTTGGGCTAGTATTGTCTTAAAAGGCTCAAGTTAGCCATACTAAGAAAGGTAGCGCAACAACCACCTAAAAAGGAATTGTGTCTCATCTACAATGTGTGCAGCATTAGCATGTATGCTTATTGTGTCCTCAATGGTGGGAGGCTCTAGACATTTAGGTCTCGATATTTAATCTTCTTACATTGCCAGGCAAGGAGAAATAAAAATGCAGGCACTGTTTGTTTAGGGTGAGGACCTTGGCTTTCTTCCAGTTCGCATTGAGCCTGACATCAAGCTATAATCTTAAATTAACAACAACAGGGCAGGAAGCAAAATATTGAGTTCAGTGGCATAAATTAAAAAATGGTCTTCATACATTCATTAACATTTTAATTTGTTGCTCTTTAATTGTGATATCTTAAATGTGCGGGGTTGCTTGCATCCACATAAATACAGGATCTAAGTCTGCAATCTATATATATAAAACACTTAGGTATGTTTCCGTACTCAGCTGATGCAATTTATCAATGTTACGTTGCCCTCTTTTGTTCAAATGTAGTCCATCCTTGAGTGAGTTCCATGATGATCTGGGGATTAAATTAAGTTCAAAGAACAGATATGTAGGACTCTTAAGATGAGTATTAACTGAAGGATGACATGCTCGCTGTCAGTGAACTGCGTGTCTTTGATCTGGCAAATCTCACATGAGAGCTCCTATACAGATGTGAATCGATACAGATATTGAAATCGGCGATAACAATCAGAAGGCCACTAGTGCACTTTGTCCAATGTTTTAGCATGTTATACCATAAGTCCAGGTCATGCCATAGTGGAGCCATAGATGTTAATGAAAAGTATATGTTAAGAGACTATATTTAACTTGACTATTGTTCACCTCCCTTCTAGATCTGTTTCTCAGTAGACTACCTTAGCACCAAGTCTATAACTAGCTCAATTTTGCTGCTCACTGAGGAGGCAAAGATAGACATAGAAACCCAAGCATGATTCTGTCGATGAAAGGCGGGTCTCTTAAAGCATAGAAATTACAGATTTATTTATTTTGAGGATGTTCATAACTGTGGTACATTTGATGGAGTTGGAGTTTTAAAGTGCCCGGATATTCCAGGTTGTTCTCTTAAGTATGCTCATGTCTGCTGTGAAGAGGCAGGACTAAACATTGGAGTAAGGGTGTAGGAATAAATGTGTATAAGGTAGATTAGGCAGGCGTATCTCAGCCATGATGAGTTGAGCAGGTGATACCATTTTATTGCTGTCATAATTAGCGAATATAGCCTGAAGAAAGAGGTGCAGTGCATAGGGGCATGGGGACTATGCCATTAACAATCTATTAGCTTGAGCCATCCGTAGATGCCAGAAGTACACTGACCATGTTGGTAAAATCTCCAGCCAAAGCTCTCAAAGGACATAGTAATGTTAGGCCTGGTGCCCAATAGCAAGAAATAGCTGTTAACATTAGAATGAAACGAAATAAGCGAACAATCAATTGTCAATCTAGCCATATATTGCTAGTAACCATTCTCTATTCATCAATGCCATTTGAATAATATTAGGTCAGATAGACTTTGGCCCCATATAACTATCTTTGGTTAGAACTCTTATAGGTCTGGAGAAGGTCTGTCACTTGGCATAAGTGCAAGAGTTCACAGTGTTTCTGCGTGGTTTGTGTACTTTTCTCAGGGTTTGCATTGGTTGAGATGGTGAGCCCTCTAAACATCGAGGGAGAGGGTGAGGGGAAGCCCAATGATTTGTGGTAAGAATTTCTGGAGTAACCTGAGCATTATTTCCCAATTAAAGAGTAAGCATAACTATCAAAAATATTGATATTTCAATTATCAGTGTGAGCCAAAGATGCATATCACACTATAAGAAATATGTTTTCTCTCCATACAAAAATCGCTGTGGATTATTCTGTATAATAAATAAAATCACATGGGAAACAGTTAAGTGATGGCACCATAAATTCATACAAGATACACAAATTATGACTAGTATAGTATCATTGATAAAAAAAATAATAATACAAAAAAGTACATCACATTTCAAAGAACGAATAACTTTAAATTGCATGGTGAATATATCACCTATGAATAACATATTCCAACACGTTTCTGTCCTTATAAACAGTGGGAAAGAAATAAAAAAAACGATTGCCTATGAACAAATCTATACTGGTGTGCAACTCCTCATATTTAAAATCTCTAAAATGATTAAGGGAAATTAACAAATACTGCAAAACATCCGTTATAGTGAGTTCAATTATTTAATACATTTGCTCTGGCTAGATAACTCCCACCTTTTAAAATGAATACTGTAGTTTATTCGTCTTTTTTGATGATGCATTTTTTAATTCCTCTGAGATGAACACTCTTGGAAATCCTGACAAAAGTCACTTTTTGGATGATGTTGGATTCCTTTCCTTAGATGTTTGACTTCTTGCAGGACTTTATAAAGTGAGGTAGATGTTCATTTTTACTGTTGCTTTACCACTTTAACACGTGAAACATAACTATCATGAATATGGCTTGTAAAGTGCAATAATGAATTATAAAAATTTGTAAAACAGGAATCAATACCTTAATTATTTGTGATGCATGAGTAAATGGGTCAGGGTTATAATCCACTTCTCCCATATTGTATTTAGTTTTGAAAAAAACCACTATGCTTCCTACAATACAAAGGATAGTAAAACATAAGAATTGTCGGGGGTATGATTGTTGCGGAAGATACCAAAATAACATTGTACGGTTTAGAGATATTTAGGAATAGAAAAATAATGCTAACTCCCTGTGAATGTCATTTGTAATGCCTACTGCTATGTGATAATGTTTTCATTATTCCCACAATAGTAGAATGTTGCTATGTTCTGCACCACTGCTTTTCTGGTAAAGAGTGCTGTAAAAGTAATTACCATTATGGTTTTGTATTTCAAATAGGAAGTCTATAGTTCACATACAGAACCAGATGTATAAGCCAAGAGTAATAAGAAAAAGATCGAGCAGTGACACTCACCTATGTCCATACTGCATTCAGCATTTGAAAAATGGGGATGCCCACAACAACGCCGCGTAAAGCTTGCCGATTATTATGGGTCCTTTTATGGTACGTGGAAAAGAGAAATGACATAAGCACGTGAATGTGCAATAATGTCAGTACACTGCGCAGCGGCCATCTTTACTTCATATGTGGTTTTTGTATGAACTATTGCTGCACTGCAAATTAACTCCTTTTAATACTGGAGGAATCAGGATTCTAAGATCCCTCTTTGCCACAAAGTGAATTATTTCTCCATTGTACATTCATTATATGGAGATACCCAATTGGAAACAAATCAATAAATAATAATGTAGTTTATGCTATAGTTTAAAAATAACTTTAGGTGGAATCTTGTCTACATATGTCCCTTCCCTGCACTTACATGCTCAAAAAGAGATCAGAAAGTAAACTACCTATTATATATGAACAGTCTATTGAAGAGTCACCTTATTCCACTCAATGTTCTATTAAGGCCATCAATATGGCTATGTTGAGTAGATGCATTTGTGTTCCTGTTTATCTAATATCTACGATCGCCTGTCTGATAAAATGTGTCAAAGCTGTGTTGTGCCTCCAGGGGGCTGTAATCATTTTGAGGACTTATGGTATGGTGCTACCTGTAAGCATGTCATCAGCCTCATTTCCTTCAGGTACTGCATAAACACAAATATTGTTTCACTTGTTCCTGCCTTTCAAGCTGTCTACTTTATTCTCATGGCCTACTTGTCAGCATCAAGGCATTGCATTTACTTGGTTTTGTCTTCAGGTCCACTTTCAAGGATTCCACAAAGTTAAAACCTTTATTTGCTTGGCCTTAGGGCATTCACATCTATTTTGATGAATGCAAATTTCTTTTTGGTCTGAAACATTTGCGGTATTAATGAATAGCTTGGCCGTGACTTTGCACAGGGAAGGCAACTTTCGGTTGCAAAAGGAGGGTCTGATTTCCGTTTGGATCCTCAAATATTGAAGCCCTAATTGTCTTTGTGGCTGATTTTGCATAGGCCAGAGTGGGCAGTGCTGTCTGATTATTGGGAAGAGGCAGTCCACCAGGGAAGGCGCCAACATTGAGATTATCCTCGGATTAAAAAATAACTTCACCTGAGATGAGGCTTGGTCCAGATGAGGCTTGGTCCAGTTGTCTGGTTGCTGTGGGCTTGTGACACTAATGCAATTCCCTGTTAGCTGGGAGCACACCTGTGATGTTATAACACTTAATCAGTTTTTAAGATAAGTCGTGCGGTGCCAAGGAGATAAACTAACCTTGTCACTAGGTAGAATTAACAGTAAAAGACAACAGACGTCCACAAACTTGTGGAACCCTCCCGTCCCTCGCACACCCTATGTATGTTGACAAGATCAACAGAAAAATGTTTAACAAAAAATGTTTTACACTTTGGTTATGAAGGAAAGATTCTGACTCCGTCTTCTATCTAAAGCAATTCTGCTCAGTTTATGCAATAGTATATATGAAAAAAATGTATTCCAATTCACAAACAATGTACACTTCCAATTGATGTAGCATTAATTATTTGGATCACATAAGAAAAGTCAAAACAATTTCCTTCATTGTCAAACTCGTGATGAGTGTCCATTCTCAATTAAAGTGTGATTATGCTTAACGTGCTTCGGTAATATTTTCCCTTCTTCAGGAGCTGCTAATTCCCTGTAGTTGCATTCCTTTCATATCTGGATGATGCTACATGGATAAATGTAATCCCGTTTCTCCCAAAAAAAAAGTGTTGTTCCATTAATCATAGTTTCACATGCGTTCAAAGCCGGTCTGTGTCCACCTGTCAAAAGAAGACAGAACAAAGATTCCTGTTGTTTCCACTTGGCTTGGGATATTGTTAAAGTATGATTCTCAGACTATAATTCTCCCATATACTTCCACCAGTTATCAATCCAGGCTCCTCCTATTTTGGGCTTGTTTGTTCAAGAAGTCTCTCTGATGTCCATTAGTGCCTTCAATTCATTTTGCAGTATGCACAGTGTTCTCTCTACATCTTGTCTGCACTCTGAACAATGTTGCAATGCACCCGCACGGTTTGACTTTTACTTGTGGCTTGTGACACTAATGTACACTTTCAGTCATGACGAAACTCACACTTTAAGCACTTAATTGCAGATATGGGTAGTCCCTATGATTTCTTAAGGGAATTCAGAATGAACACACTCGCCCTAAAGGACACTCTTAATATATTTTTGTGAGCCCCACATCTCAGAGTATGGTGTCATTTGTTGGATGTCACCCATACACCACCTATTTGTGCAAATAATACACCCTCCATTGAAATTTTAATCATTGTTTATGGATTGTAAATTGTTTTTATACTTTCCTTTCAGTTTTATCATTCTTACTATGTTCTCATTCTAACAGCAAGGACCCGTTTGTAAACAGAAAGGGCATTCAGGGTACTTACTGGCAGCACTGGCGCAAAGTTGCCTCCAACATGATGGACAGTGAACACAAACCCATTCTCCAATTCGAATCTAGGGATAAACCAACACACAGGCGCGTGCACAGCTCAGAAAGTGTATTGTCACCTTGTGGGCACAGTCGCGTGCAATATTGCATGAGATTATTCATGCAGACTTTAGTTGATGAATGCTTTAATGAGTGCTGTACTTGGTGCGAGATGCACGCCGATGCGTGAGGCTCGCAATTGAGCCAATCCACGTTCAATGTTTCCCATAGCATCGGCGCACCAGGCACTAATAGGGCATTTGGCTATGTTGTCTTGCAGACGACAGGACCGCATTGACCTGGAGTAATGACCCTGAATGCAAGGCTAGTAATAGCCACTCTTTGATGACAGTGGTCCTCTGAAAGGAGTCAACAGCGAAACGCTGCTACAATCTTCACTAGCAGTGGTGTGGCATGTGCTTGCATACTAGGTTCATTTAGGTCCTATACCCAATGTGTCAGCATGTCAAGTATCACCTGGAGGAAAGTGATAGTAATTCAAAAAGAGTCCAAAGCCGGCTAGTTCAAGACTAACACTCTCCTCGAGCCATTGATTTCGCTTCTCCTCTTCCTCCTCATGTGTGGAGACAGCAGCATGCTGGCAGCTGGATGAGCCACTTCAATGTATGTACCGGTAAGGCTTGGCTGTGGTGTATCGCCTGTTGTGGTTCATAATTGGTGCAGCTGATGCCAGGCATTTTCTGTGCAAATCACATGCTCACATCTCCAGCTCCCTTGCTCCAAGTCAGGATTGGAGCAAGGGGTATTAGGCATATTTCTGAACAAATCACTTTATCTTGGATTACATGGTCAAGTGGGTGTTTCTCGCAAGTATGCATAATTTCCATAGCCACACACTACTTGCATGTCTGATTCGGCTACATTGCATAGATTGTACCCGCTTTGTGCATCTTTTGCCTATTTGTTGTGCCATTTTACAGCATGTGTACATCTCCGATATGCATGATTTGTGAATCATATGCCTTGTTGAATGCATCCTTCACTTTCCAAATCAGGCTCATAAATATTCATTTTCAGGTCTTTGAAGAGCTTCACGAAAGTGGTTCATTTGAATGATTCAGTCCTGAGCTTAAGTCTATCATGTATGACCATTAAATAATTCTCCATTGCATTCACGCAAAATCATGGACAACACCTTGGAAATATACCAATGCATTGAGAAACGGCTGAGGTGTCAATGAATATTTGGGAAAAGAGCTCAGAAGCTCAATGTTCCCTTCTGGTTTCCATAAGAAAAGAAGACCGTCCAAATCCAAATAAGTGCCTCAGGGCTCTGCCAGAACATTGAATATAATGATTTGATTTGTTCTTTACATAGCACTTTTGCCAAAGCGCTGTCCATATAAAATGTTTACATACAATTCCCACCCAACTAAAATTGGAACTCATTCTGTTGACCTTGGATGGATGAAAGGCTGAGTTGGTCTTACATGGATTTAAACCTGCGACATGCAGATCACAGCAGTGAGCACTCAACCCCCAGAGCTATTTTACCAGATTCATATTTTTTCCATATGGTGTTTGAAACAAAACCAAGACGTGGATAACCCCTCATGACACAGCCACACTCATTACTAGTCAAACTGATACTGCTATCGTCTCACACACTCCATGACTTGAAAGGTGCACTATAGTGGAGGGACTCGGGAGCAATAAGGCCAACACTTTTGTTCCTGACCTGCTTGCTTTCCCCCACTACCCTCAAGCATTCCACTATAAAACTCCTTTTGCTACCCCAGCATCATTATCTACAGGTCCATGACCCTGTGAAATCATTTCCCCTCATCATGGGTCTGCTTCCAACCTCGTTCCCCACTGAAACCCCCATTGCTCTCTTAAGGGACTGCAGTTCCATAAACTATCCACTACCCATCAAACTGACGTTGACGTTTTACTGTCAGAACACCCCATAAAAGCCAACTATGACTAACCAAATCACATCCATGGCAACTCACTTGACCACATCTTATCATTTTCCCTGACCTCATGCTTCCTCTCTATTGATACTCAATTGATACTTTTACACCTAAATATTTTTGTCCCACTCATCTTGCTCTTATCCACAATTCGGCAATAACTAGATGACGTTCAAGCCTGTATCATGAACCCCTTTCTTGGTTAAAGTTGGGTCCCAGCTGTGCCACACTGAGACCTACATGCCCCTTCCTTTCCACCTAAAAATCAGGGAGAAAAAACCCTGAAGTCTCAGAGAACATCTTCCATACAAACCTCTCAAATAATATTAGTTATATAAGAGCACCTACCTAGGTATTCAGAATACTACAGACACCAACTCCATAGGAATTATAACAAAAATGGGAGGAAGAGGTGGGCCAGGGATCAGGCATGGTTAGCATTGGACAAGTATTTCCAGGCCGGGGAAAGTGCAAGGTTACTGGCTAGAAGGAGGACATTGGAGCTGAGGGACAAGAGTTATTTTTTTTTTATTGAAATATTAGCTGAAATTAATCAACTTTTTTTCAATTTACCAAAACAACATTTCAAAGACTATTAATACATGGAATAAGAAAAATTCTACAATATTTATATAAGTTTAAGAATCCAACATTGAGAGTCAAACGGTGATCACTAGGTTACAGAAAGGAAGCATTCTAATAATAATTATACAGATCAAACAGTGAGAAAATCTTTAACAAATTGTCATTATGCGCGATTTATCAATACTTCTTTCATATTCCATTAATTATGTAAATGCAGGGCATTGAGAACATTTACTGATGCAAGAAATAAGCGAATGTTAACAGAATTGAACAAAAACGCCCATCTCTGATTCGGCTGGATATTAGCAACTGCAGTCATATGTTTCACAAATAACTTATTTCTTAATGGGGAGAAGGCTACACATTCAACTATAAGATGTTCTAAAGTTTCTTTTTGTGATAGATCACTGCAAAATCTACAAAAGTTCTCTGTCAAGGCAATTTGTTTACGTTGTGCTAGGACATCATGAGTAGGCCAAAGATTAAATCGCATTCTCAGACTTGCCATGTGAACTTGGGGAGATGGAGATTTTAGCAAATAGAATTCCACGCTCCCCATTTTCTTGCCTGCATATAATTGACAGGAAAAGTGCTTATATTGTAGGCATAAAGCGCGAGTTTCAATCCAATCATGAAAATACATTTTCTTTTTTGCTCTTACAGGGTTCTGTATAAGCGTGATCAAATCAACATCTACCATGGCCATAATTTGATAAACATAGTTGGTCCATTTCAGAATGAACCGATGGTTCGAAGTAAACAAATATGTAGACAAAGTAGCTCAAATCGACCCTTCATTACTGTTCACAAGACATTTTCGGAGTAACGCGCATAATTGCCAATGATATTTTGCACTTAACAAGGTAAGACCTAACTCGTATCTTAAACACGGGCCAGGTGTAAATTGTGGTAAATTTAATGTTTGTCTCCAGAATTTGGCTTCCAATTTATCTAAGTATTTGGTATTAGTGATATCTCTAGCCTCCAACCCATACAATAACACTGTTGTTACTTTTTGTAGCCAATAGTGTAGTGCAGGATTGATCGTAAACTTGCCATATTTATAGATAATTAATTTGGTTTGTGATATTGCCGAAGACAGTTTGTTTTGCAGTGACTGTTGATGTTCGATGATAGATGAATTTGCTTCAAATTGAGAACCAAAATATTTATAATAGGATACATTATCTAAGATGATATCCTTGACCATCCATATAGATTTGCTTCTTTGAGTTGGTTTAGGAATATCAGCTACTACCTGAGATTCTTTTACATTCATCGACAACTCATTCTTATCGAAATAGGTTTGCGAGGGCAGATATTAGCTTCTGTTAACCTGATGGGGTCTTGGAAATAAGAACAAGATCATCAGCATACCATAGCACTTGTATAACAGTAGAATTCATTTTAGGTGAGTCAGATGCTATATTAAAGAAAATGTTCTTTACATCGTGGATAAAGAAATTAAAGAGGGCTGAGGCGAGGATGCACCCCTGTTTCAGCCCTCTCGATGTTCTAATCACCGCAGACAACAAGCCCATCGTAGACAAGCGTACCTGAATGGACGTTGATGAATGTAAAGCAAATATAATGGCAATTAGATCTTGAGGACAATGCGCTTTGATAAGTTTTTCAATAAGTTTGACTCTGGAAATTGAATCAAATGCTGCATTTAAGCCAATGAAAGCGAAAAACAAAGATGTTTTTGTGTTTTGCACTTGTGCTTTTAATGAATGGAGGATCATTAGATTAACTGCTGTCCCAAGGCGAAGTACAAAACCTGTTTGATTTCGATCACGGCAGTTGGTTTCATGTGTCCATCTGTTGAAGTCTCTTAGAACTAGACGATTAAAGATTTTACCGGGAGAATCCAGAAGCGCTATCGGGCGATAATTCGCCAGCGTTCCACGGTCTCCCTTTTTTAATATTGGGACAATTACAGAGGAGCGCCAAGAATCTGGGATTTTCTACAATTTTAGAGCGCGCTGGAAGATGTTATTCAAAATTATGGCCCAATGTTTGGGATGTTGTTTTAGCATGTAGTTGGTAATGCCATCAGGTCCAGCCGCTCGAGATGAAGAAGACTTTGCTATTAATTCTTCTATTATGTCCTCAGAACATTCCAGGCACCAAGAAGTTTACGGATTGTCGTTTGTACTCAAAGAATTCAAAGGATTTATCCTCATATAGTGCCGTGAAATGTGAGATCCATTGATTTTCAGAAACTCCATTTAGTTGGGACTGATTTGTATTTGCATTTACATTTAGTAACTGCCAGATTTGTGTGGCATTTTTATTTGATGTTGCAACCAAAAACGCCTCTCCATCTTGTTGAAATAGTTTGCTCTTATGCGCTCTCACCCAATTTCTATAACGTGTTTTTATCACTTTACGAGAGTTGATCCTCTCAGTCTCAGAAAGATGTCTGGTTGCTCTCAATGCCTTGCGATATTCTTTTTTTGTTTGAAGCATTATAGGATCAAATGTGTGGGCATGCGATCTTCCAGATGGAATAAAGAGGTTTATGTATAAAGACAAAGCCTCCACATATGAATTTGTGTTTAGAGATTCATCTTGCTTCATCAGAATTTCATTAAGCGATGTTAGGTTCTTCAGAGACCACTTGAAGCGGGACTTAGCATTATTAATGGTTAATGTTTGAGGCATCCATTGTTGTTCACGCCGATCAACCTGGCTATCTCTTGTCCACGATAACATAAGCATATGGTGATCACTCCTTGATTGCTTTATTATCTTAAAGTTGGTTGCCTGGATAAATTGCGCCGCCAATAAATATATGTAATCGATTTTGCTTGTCGAGGAACCTCTCTGCCACGTCACCTGAGATGGAATATCACCAGGAAGTGATCCATTGGCCATTCTCATACCAACATGTGTCATAAAGGAGGTCCATTTGATAATCTCCTGTGTTTTTTTGCCTTTGGTAGATTTAATGGAGTCAAGATTGAGATTCCCAGGTAATATGACTGATGTTATTCCTTTAGTTTTAGCGATCAATTTGAACAATTCTGATAGATCTTTGTAAAAGACTCCATCAGATATGGCTGCTGGATTTCTGTAAAGGTTAATCAGTGCCAAATCTTGAGAATCTATCGAGATTTTAACCAGCTGTGTATAATTATTCGGACTAGCCCATGGTTGCAGTTTTAATCTTGAACTTGATTTTACGGCAACTAACAAACCTGCCATAGGACGACCCTTTTGCGCCGTTATCGCAGGAATAATGGATACTTCATGATTGTCCCATATTGGAGTTGTAGTGATCCAGGTTTCTTGGAAAGTAACAATATCTGCTTCATTGAGGGAATTGTTCTGTTCTGTTAGTAAATGAGCGTGACCCCTCGTATTCCAGCTCACTAATGTCAAAGAACTTGATTTAATCCTACTCTGTTTTTGCTGCAATAATGGTTTTGCTTGAGGTATAGACGAATGCATTGTTGCAGTTTCATCAAGAGTACAATTGACACATTGGCATTGAATAATGGAAGATTTAGTACTTGTTTCCCTTCTGATGTAATTTCACAGTTTTTCCTTTCAGGATCTTGGGCCAACAAAAAACCCAATTTGAAAAGTTCCATTCTCACTTGCCATAACGAATTCATCACCAACCCGGATTTCATCCATAATCGAACTATAGCCAGATTCACATCACAAATACATTCCACTTGATCGATATCTGAAGAGGTTAGATCTCCTAGTTCCGGTACATCATTAAAGATGTTAAGCATACTTGCTCATGATGAATCATATTGCGGGTGAGGAGCTGCATGACATTTCAGTATTAAAGTGTGGTAATTTGCAAAGGGCTTTTTTTTTTTAGGTCCATCTTTTGCTGTTTAGTGAAAGATTCTTCAGCTATAGTTTGATTTTTGCAGGATGTGTTTTTCGTCAAACTACTCGGCTTTTGTCGTGTTTGAGGGTCACGTACCAAGATACAATCATCTGAGAATGTAACTTTTAGTTGTATTTCTCTCAATGGAGCAGGGACATTCGGTATCTGGAAGTGATTTGCAAAATAGGTTTCAATCTCAATTTTGATGGTCTCATTCTGTTCATTATTCGAGCCGATTGAATGGCATTTCCCTTACTGATACTGGTACAGACGATTTCTTAACGGTAAGTTGATTTGATTCTTCTCTGTAGTTAAATTGATGTGTTTCTTGTGGAGCTTCATGTGAGAGCGTCTCTTGTGATGCTAGGTTCTCTTTTTTTATGCTAACATTTTTAATTCGTTTGACCGTTGAAGAAGATAGGCATCCACCGCAGTTTTTATTTCATCAATCTGGGGTTGGTTGTTTTTTATAGAGACGACTGGTGTTGGAGCGAAATTCATAATGTGTGAGGCATCCTCACCAGATCCTGATGGATTTGTTTTATTGTGATGATTGATTCATTACATCAAGTGCCGTAACAAGTTCATTTAATGGAGAATGATTTGTTGGCAGTTGAGGTTGAGTTAGCGTTTGTTTTGTTGGAGCTGACATTTCGACCAATGTATCAGCTCTGCTTAGAGGGTCATCCAGACTCTTTGTTGGACCTATCAAATCAACCATAGGCGTACGTGAAGAAGGTAAAGAAGCTTTAGTGGTTATTTATGTGGGAAGAAACGGTTTAGTCACAAGATGTCTGGCTTTACCTTTTGGACGAGGTTGTTTAGTAAAAACATCATAAGACAATTTGTTAGTTTGCTGATTAGTTATTATGGGATTATTATAAACTCTTATCCAAGAAGAGTTTGGATCGGCTGTTCTCGTTGCATCTACTTCAATTGGGCAAATAATATTCTCAAAAGCAGGAAGACTTGTTGGGACTGTTAAGGGTATAGTCAGAATTTCAACACTCCTAAACATGTCATTTATAGATAAGTCTTCAGGGTGAGACCTCTCACTTCACTGAGGATGTGCCTGAATCCATATAGTAATCTGGTCAATCTTTTCAGATTGAAGATTGATTTTATGCTCAAGAGTTTCAAAGAGCTTAAATAGACTTTGGATTGTAGTATTTACCGCCATCAGCGTGACTTCTAAAAGCCCTGAGTTTGCAGGGGTTACTGCCATTTCTCTTGTGGATACACAATGTCTCAGCGTGGGTAATAAATAAGAGGCAGCCTCAGAAATGGATGAGTTGATTGAACAGCATTGATGATAATCTGTAGCCGAGGTTGTTGGAGACGTTCTCTTTCTTCTAGTAATCGTATGAATAGAGATCTCTGAAAATACTTCTTCATTACTTTCGTTGTTTTCAGCCTCAGAGATTTCTTCTATTTGTTCTAGTTGTGGTTTCGGCATCATATCTTGTTCGGATTGTTTAAACATTTGTAGCATGGTGTTATCGTGAGATCCTCGCAAATCGCCGGTTCCATATCAACTGTCTTAGCCTCTGATCCGGGTACACGCGGTAATGATGGGGACAGGGAGTCCTGAACCATTTGTTTCAAAATGGGTTGTGTTTCATTGAACTTCTGTGCAATACTCCCTGGAATGATATTTACATCCAAATGAGGGGGGTTGCATACTTCAACAGAAGGGCCCTTCAGAGGTGTCGAAATAATGATTTTTTGTGGAGTATTTTTCAAGGAAGGGCAAAATTGCCTAATATCTTTACTCGCAGCTGGGGTTTCCAGTCGCGATTTAGGTCGCGTGTGAGTGTAATTGTGGTAGTTGATGTACTTTTTGTAAATTACTTTTTTGCTTCGTTGCACTGGCACTCAAAGGTGAGCCATTCTGAGTTATTGATTTCGGCATATTGGATTTAAGCGTGTAAGGTCCTAGATTCATTGCAAAATTTAAGTGAAGTGGCTGGTACAATTCCAGTTGCTTAGTTTGTTATACTAGTAACAGAAATAATATACAACGATAATATATCTGTTCTCGGTACTTAAAAATTAAATTAAAACAACATCAAACTTACAATGATTGAAAACAACATAAATATTTTAACCTTAATGTATGTCAACATGGGCGTTTGAAAAGGAAAAATGATGAAAGTAGGCAAAAAATAACATTTAGAATCATAAAAAATAAAGCATACACATGAAGGAAAAAATGAAAACAATAATCTCCTGGCCACAAATCTGCAACTCCACGGCTAAGCGGCAAAGCGGGACTTGAGGGGACTTGCTTGGGTGCGCGCGCGCGGTGCGCGTGCACATCAGTTCTTATAGTCCCGCCTCAAAGACGCAAAGCCTAAGGAAAATACAAAACATTTTAAAATGTCTCTTTTAGCACTATAAGTGCTATGAAAGTCAATATAAATGATGGCAGGTTCACCTTCTGGTGAGTGTAGTTCGTTGAAGTAAACGCTTTTCCAATGAGATGCAAAACGCGTCAAAGCAGCAGAAGGTGTAGCAGCAAGAATCACTGCGGCAAAGCGGGACTTGAGGGGACTTGCTTGGGTGCGTGCGTGCGATGCGCGCGCACAGCAGTTCTTAAAGTCCCGCCTCAAAGAGGCAAAGCCTTCTGGTGAGTGTAGTTCATCGAGGTAAACGATTTTCCAAAGAGATGCAAAACGTGTCCAAGCAGCAGAAACTGTAGCAGCAAGAATCACTGCTGCAAAGCGGGACTTGAGGGGACTTGCTTGGTGCGACAAGAGTCCTGGGAGAGAATGGGAGAGAAGTGTGCACCACAGAGGCAGAGGGTAGCGGGAGGGTGAGATAAGCACAGTAGAGAAGGTGGGAGAAGGAGCAGGAAGGGGAAAGATAGGAAAACGAAAGAGCAGATGATTTACAGACTGACTCAGAGTGCTGGTCAAGAGGGAAAGAGGAAAATCAAATACCAAAATCCAAAAGGCATATCCAAAAACTGAGGGGCTGGAACAAAATCACAAAGATCCACCGAAGAATGTGGCTAAGCAATTCTTGAGGTTCATACTGAGTTCTCATTATCTGTGAGTCATTTGTTTGCATTGCTTCCCGAGATCTAATCTGGGGGCCATCTTAGATGGTATTTACAAAATCATCTCCATACTGTAACTTATCATGATTTGATCCCCTGTGGTCTCCTGACTATTTTATCACTCCGTTTCCATTGATGCTAGACCTTCCATCCCCTTCTTGGTCCATTCCACATCCTGATCCTCTCATCAACTGAATCCTGACACATGCCCATGGATGTCATGTGGGTGTGACCAGGGGTTGCAGCTGTGACCCCTGTAAACCCCCGTGCAACCACTGGCACTGCCTCGGCAAACCTTGATTATACGGGAGGGCTTCTTGGATTTCAAAAATAAATACTTTCACTTTACAGACATTTTGTCTTCAGAAATCTATTACTTCCATTTCTGTGTTCCATAAAAGAAATAAGTCAGTGGGAGTGGGTTCAATAAGAAATTATTTCATTTTGAAATCCAACCCCCCCTTCAGGACATGAAGGCCTCCGTCTCCTCTGCTCTGCTGCTCATGACAGGAACCAGAGCTAGATCCATGCCTGCCTGCTGGAGCATGGGAACCAGAGGCCTCCCTGCAGAGGAGGAGCAACGGATTCAGGAAGGTAAGGAAATGTAATATTTAAGTGTAAAAGTGTTTGTGTGTCTATATTATGCAATGTAACTGTGGTCATATATCATGTATTGTGTGTGAAAGCATGATGTATAGGTGGCTGGGTGTACGTATGGATTGAATGGTGATTGGGTGCTGTGACAAATCCTGGGATCACGTTACCTATACACCTGGGTAACCTTTTCCTGTGAGGCTAGGGAGGTGAGGCCGCTACCCGATATTCCCCCTGTGGGTGGTAAAAAGAAGGAGGACTACATAGGGAGGGATTTACCTCATGGGGATGCTGTCTACTGTTCCGCGATGGAACTCCATAACCTGTTTGCCTTGAGACCTTAAGATCTCCACAAATCCCAACTAACCAACCAGAGAGGACTACCACTATGTGTTGCAATACTCTCTGGTATACTCATTTAGAGACAGACCACAATATGACCAGGAAAAGACAAGGTAATTTGCATACCCTTTCCTCATGTACTAAGAAGAAGATCGAAGGAGTGATGTTGATTACTCCCTCATCAAAGGTGGACAGTACTGAGAAGAGGAGGCCATAGGAAACATGAAGATTACCCCATGGAAACCATGCCTGACCTGCCAGTAGTTCAGGCCCCTACTGGCAGCTAATTCACTGAAGTACCGGCACCGTTAACAATGGTGCTGATGCTTCAGTGGTACCCATCTCATGGATTCTTATGGGAATGGGAACCTATTGTTACTCCGCTGCCCGTAATAACCCAGGATATCTGGTGGCTAAAATGGTAAGCAGAGATTGCTGGTAAGCCACCGGTGCTTTTTCCGACACCACTACTATTCGCATACAACAACAGCAAAATGATACGTGATTATCTCATCAAGTCAGATTTCAGCCACAAAAGAACATCTTCCATGGAAATCTATAAGGGAACCATTCCATGTAACAATTGTTGCCACAACATACTCAAAGGAAATTATGTGAACCATCCACACAAAGGACAATGTATCCCACTGAAGCACACTTCCACATGTGATACAACAAACGTAATCTATGGAATAAAATGCCCCTGTGGACTATATTACGTGGGGTTGATTGGAAGGAAAGCAAAAACGAAATGGGGAGAACACAAGTCGAATATTCAACAATCATCCCAGAAGTCCGAGTTGCAAATCACTTCAGAGAACAGAAACATTTGGTTGCACAAATTCAGTTTATCATCTTGGAACACGTAACTCTACCCAGAAGGGGTGGGAATCTGACTAAATGTTTACAACAGAGAGAACTTCATTGGATAGATAAACTAGACTCTATGTCTCCTCGGGGGATGAATTTAGAGTAGGATCTCACCTGCTATTTATAACATGAACAAGAATCAAAATGTTTTTATTGGTGTTGGAATCATGAACATATATGAAACTGTATCGGAGTATGAGAATAGCATCTGGTGATCACAATTTTTGTAATGAGATTACATTCTTTTTGATTGTATAATTACATTTGGCGATTTGACATATGTAAGATACAGAAACTTGCACTACAACAAGTATATAACCATACACAAGACATTTATAGTCATATCTATGATATGTGTTAGTTATGAATCTAAAATTAATAACATTACACTGTTGGTGGTTTACAGATACCACTTTGTTGCAACTAGTACAATTTGCTATATTGTGGTAATCACGTGAACAACTAGGCTTACAATGAAATAGACAAGAGCTGTGTCAGACATGAACTCATTACCAAGATCGTAACACACTTGGCTGTCAATAGACACCACTTAGAGATACAATCATAATCTATTCATATCACGGACAGCACATGGATAACTAGGTTTTTGCTAAATCAAATACAAACTGTTTAAAAATATTTCTATATATCCACAAGTTCGATACTCATTGGGAACACAGTTTAATTACTTCAATACTATCGGAGCCTTAGTCATGTAAAGTATTTACACTCACAATGTAGATAATTCCCACAATTAGATAGAAGACATAACAAGGGAGCTAATGTAGTCAAAATGCTCCAATTCGTAATCAAGGAGAGGTTACCTAGCAACGTATTGACGCTCAGCAGACCTACGTCTGAGAGTTGAAGCCGCAAAGGGACCCCGTATAAGATGGGCATTTCGTGGACAAATGTAAGTCAAGATATAACCCAATTTTTTTGTAAGTAAGCTCTATTATATGGTTAGAAGAATAACACCGTACCAACGCCAAAATAATTATGCACATTACCCCCATAGAATACGTATCGAGTCAAGCCAAGACTACAGGAGCACTGGGCTCTGTGAAAACACACAGTGACTCACGGCTACACAACTAGCACATTTAAACCAATGGCATGATCTTGCAGCACCTGGTGAGGTAAGAACCTTAGGTACCTTATGCCCTCCAGCCTCTTTTCCTTTGCTGATGGGGAGCAGGTGCAAGTGGATATAGGTCACCTGGCCTATGCCCCGCTCACCTGGTGCATTCCAGGTTGTCGCTCTTTTCCCCGCTTAGCAAGCCCCGCACACCTGGTGCCTTCCTTGTTGCCTCTCTTTTCCCTACATAAGAAGACCTTCAGCCTCTTTTCCTTTGCTGATAGGGAGCAGGTGCAGGTGGATCTAGGTCACCTGGCCTAAGCCCCGGCCGCCTGGTGCCTTCCAGGTTGCCGCACTTTCCCCCACTTAGCAAACCCCGCCCACCTGGTGCCTTCCTGTTTGCCACTCTTTTCCAACTTAAGGAGACCTTCAGCCTCTGTTACTTTGGAGATGGGGAGCAGGTGCAAGTGTATCTAGATCACCTGGCCTAAGCCCCGCCCACCTGGTGTATTCCAGGTTGCCGCTCTGTCCCCACCTAGCAAGCCTCGCCCACTTGGTGCCTTCCTGGTTGCCGCTCTTTTCCCTACTTAAGGAGCCCTCCAGCCTCTTTTCCTTTGCTGATGGGGAGCAGGTGCATGTGGATCTAGGTCACCTGGCCTAATCCCCGCCCACCTGGTGCCTTCCAGGTTGCCGCTCTTTTCCCCACCTAGCAAGCCCTGCATACCTCGTGCCTTCCTGGTTGCCTCTCTTTTCCTTACTTAAGGAGCCCTCCATCCTCATTTCCTTTCCTATGTGCCAATTCACCAGGTATATTTGTATCAGTCAATAGCCTGAGCCTAAGTACTTGGTTATTGGGTGCACAACCTTACAGAAACCCGCATGAAGGTGGCTTATCCTGTCCAATTTGTGTATCCAATCCTAAGCATGCCAATAACACTTTCCCATACAGTTACCGATAATATATAATAAAGACATTTGGGAGTCATTCCCAGGTAAATCCTGGTCACCCTTTTTGTATATTGGTAATATCTCTGCCTTCTGCAATGAGTTTGAGACTTCACTCAAATATTAATTGCGTTGAAGAGTTGGAAGAGGCACAGTATCCAAACAGACTGCTCCTGCTTGAGCAAATCATCTAGTTTCTTATCTGGCCTGAGTGCCTTGCTCAGGGGCTTGCAATTCAAGGCCAACCATATCTAGTCCATTTCAAAGATCACATTTTCACCCAAACGAATTGCCATGCATTGTGTCAAATATATATTTAAGCATAGGAACCTTGGTACTATATCACCTGGCATATCTGGGACATACACACATGTACACGCATGTACACAATGAGCAACCCGCAATTAGCAAGATAGCTCACGCTTTGCAATTCACATGTGCATAGGTGTCAAGATTGACACAATGCATGGCCACGTCAGGCATTAGCTGAACATTATATGGTATAATAAGGATTTTGGGTGCTTCGCCTCATCTACATTGCAAAAACTATGTTTAATTTTGTGTCACTTGTTACTCATAGCATTAAATTAAGAGGATACACATTAAGATGGCTATACGGCATGCCAACTAGCTAGATATTGATGATTGAATAACAGTGTTATTTAATTATGTTAATCCTTTGATTCTGTTTGGATTCCTCTTTCTTTTTTCTGTCTGCCTGCCCTAAATCATGATTTTGGTATGTATAGTTTATTCTAAAGTTTGGCAATGCTATCATTATTTGTTACCATTGATATGACTATGGGCCTCATTCCGACCCTGGCGTTAACCAAGGCGCTATTAGCGCCTTGGTTGACGCCGTTATCATTCCGACTCCGCCATGGTGAATGGCGGAATTACCGCCCCATTCCAAGGTTGGCAGGGTCGGTAATTCCCCATTCACCATGGGCCCTTCCCCATTCCCATTTTTGCCCCATAGGGCTCAATGGGAATGGGGAAGGTGCTGATTACGGCACCGTAAATTACGGTGCCGTAATTAGCTCCAGGGTCCCTTTGCGGGGTGGTTTTTTAACGCCTGCAAAAAGCAGGTGTTAAGTTCCAACCCGCAAAGGGAACTCGGAATAGGGTGGTAAGGGTTTAACGGCACCGGTCTCGTTACCGGTGACCGTTCACCCTTACCGCCCGACTCGGAATGAGGCATGTCGAAACACGTGTTGGCTGTGTTAAAAAAAGTATTGGATCACAATAAATCCAAATCATTGGACACATCATATTTGCGCAGATATATTTGTTGAAATGCTCATTACAGGGGGAGTGCGAATAAGAAGTATAATTGGGTAACCTTTGCATTATATGAGGGCAAGGATCGAATCTCATCATACTAGTTACGCAGCATGTTACAAAGTATACAAGTACCAGAGCACACCTAGAGGCGATTTGCTACTTGTTTATAATCAATATGCCTCAATTTGGCCTCCCTCACAACTGTTGGTGCTGGTGGTACATTGCCCCAACTCTGCCATTGCAAGCCCTAATCCCCATTTTAAACAATAACCAAGCAGTCTGTAATTTGAGATTTGGTAGACAAAGTACAGGAATATACATAAGAAATCTTCCTGTTCACATATCTCACTTATCTACCTACTGATGCTACAGGCAGGATAAAATAATAAACCTACCCCTCAATGATGAGCGGGTCACCTGCTCATGTTTCTTGAAAACCAATGACATCATTTTTCCTGATGAAAGATACACATCCATCATTAAGGATATATTTGGCTATCCCACTATTCTTCAAGATGTGATAATGATTTTATGTAGTGTATTCCTCATGTCTGTTGTTCACTTATCCAGATTGGTTAAGGGGTGGAGGAAGGGTATATTTGTCGAGATCCTCCAAGTCAAGGATATTAACATGTATTAGTACCCGCGGGGTCTCCCAGCCAATGAGGTGGCTTGGAGCGGGGCTTTACCACATGGTACAGCCCCCGCTCTGATTTTCCTCAGAGCGGAGGCAACCATATTTCCTAGCCAGGTTTTGCAGGTAAGCGTGTGTCCCTGCTTTCCTCCCCCTCCCTGCATCCAATCCCCCACCCTCCTTTCCACATGATAAGGCAACCCCCAACCCTTTGATATTTACCTTCTCCTTCCTTGTCTGTAGGCTGCGCTGGAACAGCAGTGTTCCCGGCGCAGCTCTGACGTCTGCAAAGCCACCATGGAAAGAGAGAATGGACTACGTATAGTCCCTTTTTCCCAAACCATGGTGCCAATCTTTTTTTAAATGTATTTTTTCGTAAATTGCAAAGTTTCCCAACTTACAAACTGTATAGGTGAGTGGGGCTCTCTAGGAGTCACCCCAATTACCAGCTCAGAACATATGGGCCCATGAAATACTCCCCACCACAAGAACGGAAGACTCATCCATGGGGCAGAGTTACTGTCTTTTATTAGCCAACAAAATGACAGGCATTACACCAGAAAAACAAGTATCCTCCGGAGCTCTCATCTTCTAAGCATGTGTCACCTGGTTTTATCCCTTTGTGACATCACAAATCCAGGTTCCATCCTTTGTGTACAGTTATGAGCATCGTGTTATGGCCTTTTTTAGCGTCCCGTTGCCTTTTTCATTGGCAGGAACGAATGCATAGAAAGAAGACCCAATCTTAGCGCAAACTGCCCCCTCCATGGCTGTGAGGAGATCTAGAATATATCTATTCTGGAGGGTCATTAGTCTAACTGCTATCAGCTCTTCTTTGATGGCGTTAAACCCCTTCACAGTTGAGTTTATTGTCTGCATCAGCTCCCACCATGTAATCTGGAGCCACTTCGCATTCGTATTTGTCTGCACTGCTAAAACGATGGATGCAAAAAACATCTCAGTTCTGCTTAACAGCCTGTGCTCTGGTGGTGTTTAATTCAGTGCATTTGCCATGTCTGATGAGGGATAGTTCCCCCTTTTCACTCTGGTCAACCCAACAGATCTCTTCTTCCTTTTGCTGGTATCCATTTGAGTAAGCCCTTCAACTTGCATGTGCTGGGGATCTAACAATGCTGGAGTGTTCAAATGTAAAAGTGAACATATTTCTCCCCAGTTGGGTGGCAACTACAGATATGCCTTCGATCTGCAGGCTCAATAGTGGTCCATGAGCACTGCTGTTCTGACTTTCATGCCTGGTATCCTCGAAAATCTGCTTACATCCTTCATTTTCTCCAACCTCTACGTCACCATCATTCTGGAAACATGTAGCTGCACCCTTGAGTGGTGTGATGGGCATGGGCCCTGCTTTGTTTTTTACCCATGTGATCAGTTTGGCACTTACCTCCCATTTTTTGAGGCACTTGTCATTTTCTTGCTGTACTACTTCCACTGGAACTGTTATGAGAGCATATGCTTTGCTTCTAAACAATTGTTCTTTCCATTGGTCTGTGTTGTATACATTTCCATACACCAGCATCTGTTTTTTTTCCAGCATCCAGACATTCCTCCTATTTTTATGTGTCCTTTCTTGGAACACTGTAACTCCTTCTGGGTCACTGTCTGGACTTCCCCCTTATGCTGACCCTCTGTGATATATGCTATGCTATCTGTATTCCAATAATCGTTCAACATTTCTGGAGTCTTTTTGTAGTTATCTTCGTACAGGAACGTCTTCTTGGGCATGCTCCTTATTGTGGCATGCTTCCCTTGAAATCGTCCTCTTGTGTTGCAAAGCAATAAATGCATGAGGCATTGTGCTCTTGCCACTGGAATTTCAGTTGCCACAAATGTTATGAATGCACTCATGGCATAGGGAATGAGAGAGCAAACATAACAGCTCTCTTTTGTCGTTTGTTTCCCCACTTTGGCCATGTGGCTATACTACATGTTTTTGGATATATGGACCGAATCAGTTATGTAGGAATTTATCTGGTTAAAATCTTCTTCTGCACTGTGCCTAGCTCTCTTTACCTCTTTAGCAGTGCTTATTGCCTGCCTAGATATGGCTTCCGTAAAAACAACATGGGTCAGGGTAACATTATTAAGGGTCAAAGATTATGCTTGGGGAAACATCAATCTTCGTAAAGCAATGAGTGTAAAGAGTTAAACACAGCAGAAGATACAAAACATTATCACAATATTTTGAATTACATTTCCATGTTGTTATTCTTGGGTGCTTCTTTACGTTGATCCGAGGGTTTGTGCATCTCACCTGAAAAGCCTGAGAAATGCGTTATTGTTGTATAAGTGTATGTTAGGCTAAGCTCTATGCCTATAGTATTGGACGAGTGCTGCGAAGAACAATCGCTCCCACACTATACAGATTCTTGAATCACCAAGCAGAGAAATGATAGACGGGTTTCCACTGGTCAATTGTGGGTAGATGTGGGCAACATATAACAAAAAAGCATGAAAAAACAATCATAGAGGGATCACTCATTCACCTTCTGTCCGTATCAAGAAGCGGACAAAGCATTCCTGGAATGGGTTACGTGTACTAAGCACCATGTAGCTTGAACTGTCCTTACTTTCTCGACAAATACCCATTGTAAGAAAAAGGTAGTGTGCCTCTTCAAAGTGTGCATTTTGTCCTTCCCTAATTCTCTTGCTCTTCACCTTGTTATCCACAGTTGTTGTTCTTCTTTGTCTTTGTCTTTGTCTTCTCCTTGCATTAAATCATTTTCTCTTAGATGGGAAGAGGTTTCACCTTGGCAGGGCTTAATGTTTCCAAAGTTGTTCCATGCCTTCTTCCAATTCAGTTTCACTGGATGCTCTGTTGCTTGCTCTACAGTATAGGGGCTCTTCGAAGCTAGGTGTAAACCAGGGCCTTTCAAAGTTCTGGAGTAGGACTGTATACCCTGGAATAAGTAGTGGTTGCTTGAGTCTTTCACTTGCTGCTGGAATAGCATCTTCCTCACTGTTCTTCTACCTCTCCCGCTGCGCCTGCAATTGACTAGACATAAAAGATGCACTAGCGATGAAAAGAAGCCACATATTCGTACATTTAATTTCCAAACACATCGAAGGTTGCATTTGCATCAGTCAATGCTCTAGTTGGAGTAGCCAGGGGTAGTCACATGCGCTGTCCTGTTACCACCTCATGGGGCATTAAGTGGTGGTCGGATCCGGGCTGATTGCACAATGCGAACAGTGCTAAGGGCAGACAGTGAAGCCATCCCTTTTTTAAAGTTGCTATTATTTTTTCAATGTTATCCTTGATCAGGCCATAGAGGCACTCACACACCCCGTTTTCTTCTGGATGATAGGTACAGGAGAATGTTTGCTGTATCTCCAGTAGGGTTGGGACGTGCTCAAAAGTCTCATTCACGAAATGAGGACCATTTTCTGGCCGCAGGAATTCACCCTCCCCATTGTGTGAATACCTCTTACTAGGAATCGTGCAGCCTGTGGGGTGTTATGGTGCGAACAGAGACCTGCTTCGATCCATCCACAGAACAGATGCACAACCACTATCATGTAGCGGTAGCCCTGGCACACCTGGAACATATCAACAGAGTCGATGTGGAGATGTTGGAAAGGCCCGATTGGACGAGGTATGGCTCCCTTTACTAGATGTAAAGTATGCCCTGCAGTGAATTTCTTACAAGTGACACAGCTTTCCATAAATACTGCTACATGCTCCAACATATTAGGATAGAACCAAACTTCCCCAATGTGAGCAGCAAGTACTTCTTTTCCATGTGTGTAAGATAATGCAGCTGTGTGAATGCAATCTGAAATAATCCTGTTTGGAGTACTAATTTGCCTATGCTTTCCTGTCGCCATAAAGCATATGTAGGAGATATTGAACATCCCCTTCTGACCCATAAACCAGAGCACAAGGTTAATGTCCACTCATTACTGGGTCTAAACGTCCACTGTAATAAGCTAATGGCTTGTTCCCTAGGGTAGTCCTCTATGTGGGAACCACAGTAATCACTACTCCATTGAAGTGTGAGAACAAATAACATTTGTCATGATGGTCTGTGATCCCTAGCACTAGAGCTGTGCATATTGCTTTATTCAGCTCTTCGAAGACTTCAGTGATTTCCTGTGCCCATGCCAACTCACCATGGCCTCTCTGTGCCTTCATGAGCCCGTTCAACAAGGGTCTCATGTATGTGCTATACTCAAAAACACAGGCTCTGCAATAATTGCAAAGGCCTAGACACTGCTGTATTTCTCTCACCATCTTTGGAATCAGCGTTCTACAGATCACCCTTTCTAAAGTCACTTTTCACCTTCTTGTGGTATCAACTGCCCTATATATAGCACATCCCTTTGGCAATATTGTAATTTACCCTGTCCAGCTTGTAACCCTTTCCTGCCACTACTGTCAGCAAATATACCAAGTCATTTCGACACTGTTCCTCTGGCTTGCTACAGGTTAAAATATTGTCTACGTATTGTATGACTGTTCTCATTATCTGTATGTTGCCTAGATCCATCTGAAGGACCCTATTAAAGATGGAAGGTGACTCACAGTACCCGTGTGGGAGCCTTGTGTGTTTCCACTTCCGATTTTAATATAGGAAGGAGGTTAAGTCCTGTGACTCTTCATGGAGTGGTATAGAAAAGAAGGTGTTCTTCAAGTCTGTTAGTGTGAAGTGCGTAGCTTCCATTGGGATGCTGCACAAAATGGTTGCTGGGTTCGGAACTAACAGGAATTCTGATTCCACTATTTAGTTCAATGGACACAAATCCTGAATAAAATGCCATGATCCCCCTGTCACCTTTATCACTGGATTCACTGCAGTGTTACACTGTTATTCTAAAGGCACCAGAATGCCTTGCTACACTAATGCAGCAATTGTCTCATAGATACCCTTGTCTGCTTCCCTCGATAGAGGATACTGGGCGCCATTACAAGTGTGGCAGTCCAGAAATAAGGGTGCCAGTCGTACCGTACCGGCACCCTTTCCGGACCGCCACACTCCAACTCTGCCTTCCTAGTTGATTGCGCCTTGCAGGTCTGATGGGTAGGTCACAATGTCTTCAGTAGGCAGTGTTGTCACAGAATCACTGACACCATTAGCAATGGTGCCAGTGCTTCCGTGTCCCCATTCCCATTGGGTCCTTTGGGACTGTAATGTCCCGGTGGTACTAGGATCTCAGGTGGCAGAAAGGGTGTAACTAGTTTGGCGGCAACCCAATAGTTGCACCGTTGGGTTACCGCCGAACTCGAAATTAGGCCCACTGTCTTGCCCTTGGTAAAATAGCCCCGGGTTTAAGCTTTATCTTGACCGTTCCTATCCCTTTTAACAAACCCACATCACAAGGATTATTGGTCAATAAGACGCTGGGTACCCACCCTAAGTCTTCCTTGATAAATGGTGGTGGTGGTTATCGCAACACAGCCATTTTCTGTGATACTTCCCTGTAATGTATTTCAACCCAATGTGTAATGCTTATGTCAAACACCACCTCGTTATCTGATCGATCGTCTTGGAGCAACTCCTCATCTGTATGTCTGTCAACCTGTATCCTTCCCCCACTGCAATTACAGAGCTCCATGATCATCTGTTTCATCAGTCCCATGCAGCGTTATCCTCTCGTCTCTCACTATAACTGCCTCGAGCTCTGTTGGGATCACTTTTCCTTTTTTCTCATCTAAAGGAACCTCTGGTCTGAATAGGACTTCATTGGGTATGTGTAACAGTCTGCCCTGTATCACTGGGATCCATGCGATTAACACTTCTACACCATATGAAAACAATTCAATGTCTGCTGGCACCCCCCTCAGTACCGTTAGGAAACTATAAGCTTGGATGGGTTCCGTTACTTTCATGTAATTAATTCCTGTTGCTAAGCACATTCAAATAGTTACGTTAAGTCTGCTCGTCATGTCTTTACACATTATATTCACTGGTGTAAGTAAAAGGAACCAAATCCGTGGCCCTAGAGAATCTGTACGTATTCATGGCAATGCCTGAGATTGGGTATCTCCCCTCCCATATACAGGACCTAGTTGCCTCTGTACCCACGAGAAAGGGAAAAGTCTTGTCACCTATAGTCACCACTATTCGTGTTTCCACAGCTAATTTGGATGTAATAGATAGAATGGAACACATCAGGTCTGTCTGTGGGCTGTCCTATTGTTGATATAATGACATTCCCGTCCCTGTAAATGGATTGCTCTCCACAACAGTCACCCCTCCCAGCTTTCACATGGGTGCCGACATTGTGGAGCCCACATGTGTTGTTATAATGCTCTGTTGAACTGGTACCTGCTGTGCTGTCTGTGATTGTGCATGTTCCCTGCTGCTGTAATGCATGCCTCATGGGCTGGTACTGCTGTAATGCATGTGTCATGGGCTGATACTGCTGTGTTTGTATGTCTTGGGTATGGTCTGTTGTGGTGCGTACATCTGAGCTTGTGTGGGATCTTGGGCATAATAGTCAGTCTGCTCTGTCTGGTATGTGGCTGTTGCTGCATTCCCCTGTTCTGATGCATCCCGCCGCTGTATCTGTACACTCGCGATATGTGGACACTTTGTCTACACATCCAGCACTTTAAGGGACCCCCATAAGTCTTTTCTGCCCCCATGAAACCCTCCTGCATTCTGCTGCATTGGGTGTGCAAACCCTCTTACCGAGGTATCCCTCATCATCCTCTCGGCCACTGATTCATATCCCTGCAACCTGCAAAACCTCCCCCCGTCAAGTGGTCAGTTCTGCGCTTGTTGAGAAACTACTGCTTCTCCGCTCGTCAACCTCGCCCCTTCCATTGTATGCTTATATCATTTCATCGGCACAAACTATGCTTCTTTTTGTTTCCTCTCCTCACGCTTCTTTCTCATATTTTCTTGCATTAGCCTGCAATAGTGCACTATGGTTAGCTGTATTTCTGACCATGGCCTAGCCTCCATCCCCACTGGTTTCTTAAGCTGCTTTTGCACTTGATCAGGTAACCCTTGACATAATATGTGGTCAGATACCCCACTGTTTAATCCCACAATTCTCTTCATCCTCATGTATTTTGCATGCCATGATCACACTTATGCCCGATGTGTCTGGGTATTACACACTAAGAGCTTGCTATACGGCCGCCCGGCAGTTAGTGAACGGTGCACCATTGTGCAGTCACTCCAGGATATCCTGCTCTTTTCCATACATCATCAGCTACCTCCCCAAGAATTGCTGAGAGTGAACACTTCCTGTCTCCTACTGCTACTGTTGTCCCTGCCATCAGTCTGTCAATCTAATAAATCCACTTGCCAGCCACAGCAGTTAACAAAGGCAGCTTGCATCTTAAATTGTTTTTGTACATTTTCTGCCATGGAATATACTGAGGTCGCCCCCACTGTTTTCCAGTAATGGGATCTGTGTCAGTGTCATTCCTCCATCCTGTTTCCCCATGTCCTTAGTGGTGGTGAACGCTGTTGCCATCTCTCTCCTTGTGCATCCTGGCCGGGCCCTGACCCTCACACACACCGAGTGATATTGTCTGTGCTCCGTAATCCCCAACCGTTTTGGGATATGGTAGTCACCCTACAATGTCCTCCTCTTCTTGACCCATGTTTTCTTTGCCTCTGTCTGGGATTGCTTCTTTAGAGTGTTGAGAGTGTCTTCTCCCGTCCTCGCTCCTCTGTGAATCCTCATTGGACCCCATGCTCCCATTACTACTGTCACTATCCCCTTCTCTGTCTTAATCGAAGCTAAGTCTCCTTAATGTTGTGCCTTCCTGCTGTTTTCCCCTTGTTCTATCTGCAATTTCATGCTCCCCCCCTTGCAGAGGGTTCAGCACTTCTATCTGCCAGTGGGACAACTGTGCTGCTTCTTCTGCTCCTGTAGAGCTCCCCTATCTTTCTTCGTATACCTTCCCAATCCTCATCATCTAGACATGGCAAATCCATCTTTCTCTGTTTTCGTCTCTATCTCATTTGCTTCTGCGCTCCTCTTTTTCCCTGCATCAGTGTTCTTTGATGAGCAGCTCGACTTCTAACCTCCTTTTCTCCTTTCTTATCCACAGCTGTCTTTCCTGCACTTCTTCTGCTTTCCTCCTTGCTATGTATTCTAGCTCTCTTTGTTTTCTTCTCTCCCTTTCATATCTTTCTCATGCTTCTGACCGCCTCCTTTCTTTTCACAGTCTTTCACTTTCTTCCTTCTCTTTCCTTCCATTTCCACCATTATCTCAGCCCATTCTTTAGCTTCCTCCTTTGCATCTTTGGTACTCAGTAATTCCTACCCCGTGTGCCCTGTCTCACTTGCTGTTTTCCCATCCAGTTTAGCCAATATCTGTCCCCCTATCTATTCATTTGGTACCACCGATTCTTGGCCTTCACTAGGCTCTGTTTTCCCCAAGTCATTCTCTTTTAGCTTTGCTTGCATCTCCCTGCGCTCCCTATGTTCGCTGCTGCTGTCTCACGCTGTTCAACGAGCTTGAATTGCACCATCAGATGCGCTTGTACCACTATACGGTGGAGGTGCGAAAGTGGGATTGGTGTATCTCGTTGCAGCTTTAAATTCCTTCATGGGGTAAAAACCTGTGCTTTATGTCGCTGTCTCTATGTCTGCTGTTTGAGGAGGAGGAGGGGGAGACAAGGGTTGTTCTACCCCGTGTCCCATTGGCTCAGCATCCAATGCCGCCAAACCGGGGCTCCTTCCTCGTTGTGAAACATTTGCCCTAACTCTAATATCGTCAATCGTTTACTTAGTTTACTTCCCTTATCAGTTGCCTGCAAATAAGGTCTGATTTGTTGCTACACGCATTTGGAAAAAAGTCTGTCTCTGGGCCATGGCTTTGCCAAATTGCCCACTCTGTCGCGAGTCCATTCTCAGCAATATTACGGTAATATACCATTTCAAGGTTTTTCCCCAGTTTATTTTGCGATATTTTGGCACACAACCATCCTTGTGCCCAATCAAATTGACATCACTGCATGTGTTCACTGGGGTGAACAGGAGATGGAGAGTGAGAATATTGGACACTGCACTCTTCTCTCTTCTTTTTTCTTACTGTACTCTCTGCCATTAAATGGATATGACTTTGAATTGGCCTATTGCCGTAGGAAAATATATACTTTTTCTTTAATGGTGTTGGCATAAGTATACATTAATGATAATCCACGGACCAGTGACTAATGTCATGCAAACAGTTTGCACCATGTGTATCAGCAGAACATGTAGCTAATTTTTTTGCCCCTTACTTTCTGTTTTCCATTTATGTATGAAACATTGGATGCTATATCGGTGGACTGACTGGTGAACGCCCTATTCATCATGGTAACATGTCTATTTTTGACAATATGGCATCACTGTATATGTGTTTAATATTCACTACGAATTTGTACTTCTGTGTGTTTTTCTGATGGGTCTGACCCCATTCCCCTTTCCTCTTTCAACCATGCTTTGTAAAACATGTCTTCTTTTTTCTCATTTATACTTTTTGTATGGGATGCTTCATGTGTTTATTACACCATGTGACTTTTGTTTCATATTGTGAACAGTTTTGCCTTGAAAAAGACCTGTTGCAGAGGGTCGAAACACGTGTCGGCAGTTCTGTTTCTTTGTTTTATTATAAACTTTTGGACTAAGCACTCAGGTTGATGACTTGATTGTTCAGTTCAATGTGGATCTTTGTTTCTCAACAACGTCATTGATCAGACATATCTGTGTACCCATTAACTTGTTTTAGGGTTGCGCAACAAAATAGAGGCGACACTTTTTCTTGTGTTACATTCTGCACTATACTTGCGTATTTTGTCTTGATACTGAGGGAGTTACTTGGACATATGCTGAAGAGATGTATCCCTCATGTTCCTTACCTTTATATAACACTTTATTAATATTTACTTGACCTCAAATCAGGATTTCGATACATCCAATTTTAATCAACACAATATAAAAAATATTTTCTCTAGCCTCTCCAGCTCACCGCCAAAATTCAGGCATGCTCCACGCACCGCTCCTCTTGCAGCTTTCTGCCCTGAAAGCTGACCTCACAACTCCACTCGTAAGCTTTTCAAACTGCCCAAATGGCACAACATTGATTTGCAATTACAATCGTCAAACTATCCACCAAGTTCTAGTGCGTTCCATAAACTTCAAGCCCTATTAAACTGCCTCACTGGCGACATCACCTCTACCATAGAGGAAGAATTTTCAATACTCGATCTTTCAACAGATGTGCTTGTTTATGCCCTGCCCAAACACAATAACAAACACAACATAACATATATATGGCCGCCTTCCTTTCTCCAACAGGGAAATCCCATAGCTCTTGTGGTCCCTTTTATATAGCGTCACCTTATAGAAATACACCTCTGCAAGGAAATACAAGAAACCACCTTCTGTGATATATGGTAGCTTCTTCTGCTAAACAATATACCCAGGTAAACCATCAAATAATAATCCACAAACCAAGTTAACTTGCCTAATTCAATGGGAAACCATTATATATATTATTATTTTTTCCAAAGTGTTTTCATCCACAAGCTAAGCCCAAACTGACTGCCTAACAAATAGGTATCCTTACATCAATCAAAAACTTCAACAAAAACACCAAACTGATATTTCCTACCCACATTTGCCATAATAACTGAGTCTATACTTACACTTGGTGATCCACTGAGGTCTTTCGGACACTGGGCTTCATTACGGGTTTGGGGCTAACTGTGCCGGTGCTACCAGTGGGTTTCCGCTGGACCTGTAAATATTTACTGGTACCTGACTTCCCGGTGCCACCGGGAGATTACAACCCCGGCGGCCCGGAAAATCAGGCACCTGTAAAATGTAAGTCGCCATTCCATAGATTCCCATAGGACTCTATGGGAGTGGGGACACAGAAGCACCGCCACTGTTGCTAACGGTGCTGGTGCTTCCGTGACCGGCCTGCCTACCGAGGCCACTGTGCCCGGCAGAGTCAGACCTGTTGGGCAGGGCGGCTCCAGGCAGGCAGTCTTGTAATATGCTGGTCCGGAAACAACAGTGCTGGTAAGCTTACCTGCACCCTTGTTTCTGGACCGGCAGGGTCATAATGAGGCCCACTTACTCTTCCATAACCTGACACTCTAATGTCAGGTCTGATAGGCATCCCATGGGAAGCGGCGAGGCAGCTCAGGCCAGCCTCTTCTTTACACACATGTGGTTTTAGGGATCGATTTCCGCAGGTCGCCGCACAGGCATGCGGGAGGAGGAGACAGCTTGTCACTGAAGAATCCCAGTGACCGTCCTCTGCTACCACTTTGTATAGGTGGCCAATTATCAGCTGAGAACATTTTGGCCCATCAAAGACTCCCCGCCACAAGAACAGAAGACGCAGTCATGGGGCAATGTTACTGTCTCTTTTAGCCAACAAAATGACAGGGATCACACCAGAAAAACATGTTTCCTCTAGAGCTCTCGCCGTGTCACCCGGGTGTATCCCGTTGTGATATCACAAATCCAGGTTCCATCCCAGAAACCTACCACATATCTACATTGGTCAGTTTGGGTAGGATAAAAAAAGGAACTATATGGGTTGGTTGTACAATTGGGTAGCCATGTCTAGGGGCCTCTCCTAGTACCACCCCTACTAGTATCAATCTACAATGTTTCAGGGTTGCAGAGAGACCATTAGCCCTTACAACAAACTATCCTCATGTGAAAGGTAAAGCTGGATTGATCAGAATGTGTCATCCCATCCTTGATACTCTGGGGAGTTACCAGACTGAGTGTTCCTTTTCAAGCCATGGGAATGGACATGAACACCTGAGCCTGGGAGAGTACAGTCAGTTAGCAGCTTGTGGGAAACACGTGTATCCTTTTTCCCTTCTGGTTCCGTGGGAACAGTCCTTGACTGAATGGACATTGTCCTGTTCAGCAGGGCCACGTGTGTGGAGACCACGAAATGAAGTGGTCCTGCTTATAATTCTGAAGATTTTAGCCTGATTTTCTGCAGGTGGTTCATTGTCTTGGTAACTGGAACATTTCCATCTCCAACTGTCCTTGCTGAGTGCCTTGGTTCTGCTCACCTCTGGCTGTGGCATTCATGTCAGCTTTTCCATTTACTCATAGCCTTTATCTCCTTTGCCATCCATTTCGGAGACCCATAGATTCTATGTCATTTCCTATGACTTCTTCATGTTGCCAAGTATGTGCAAGCTAAATATATGAACACTTGCATCTTGCAGTTTCTTCTTTAGCGAAAGATATGAATATAAAGATATGTACGTGCATCTGTCCTCTACCTACCTGAGTCATGAGCATGTGCTTCATGTCTATATGCAATAAACTAGTGTATGTTCATGTAACTTCATGAATGGATGAATATGTACTTCATGTACAATGCGGCTACGTTGTGATGTCAGTGATGATGCCATTGATCTCTGGCTTTGCAGTCAGTTGACTTGCTCGAACGATGTCATTTCCATATTGTCCAAGCCATTGATTGGGTATGGTCTGAATGGTTGTCTGAGCGAATAGCGTTTCTTACACCTGCAATACATTGAAGTTGGTGGTGATGGGCCTAGAACTGAGGCATATCTGTTGGTTCTCTGCCTTCATGTTGAGGGTCGTGTGGGGGGCATGAGGGGCAGATTTCGTCTACATCTACAAAACTATAAGTATCCCAGTACAATGTGCCGGGATACTAATAGCAATAAACCCCTTGCTGGCGGGGCCATTACTGTGTTTGGTAACGCCCCAGGGCTTCGTTACGGCCCTCACTTTGTTCAGGCCTGTAACTATGGCCCCGGGCATTACCAGACATGGTAATGACACCGGAGCTCGGGGTTTATTGCTTAAGAATTCTGGAGAGCAAATGGGCGTCAGCAGGGAGATAACCCAAAAGGTAACTGCCATATTGACTATTTCTGTGAATATCTCAGAAGAAGAACAAGGGCAGGTCAATGAACAGATTTAGGAAGAACTTGTATAAAATGACTTAGAGGTCTATCTCACAATTCTATCTGCACACGTGCCAGAGATAATGGGCCTCATTACGACCCAGGCGGTAAGTTACCGCCTGGGTCGGACCCTTACCACCATTGTGGATGGCGGATTTACCGCCCCATTCCAAGGTGAGTGGGGCGGTAAATCCCCATTTCCCATTTTACCCTTCCCCATTCCCATTTTTGCCCCATAGGGCATAATGGGAGTGGGGAAGGCGCTAATTACGCCACCGTCACGGCCACAGCCCAGCTAAACAACTCCTCAGGCGCAGTCCCCTCTCCCGCCCCTTCTCCTGAACTTCTGAACTTACTTATAGACCTCGATGGACGAAGAAAACTGGGCGGGTAGGGGCGTTTTTAGACGCCGTTCTAGCTGCATCACCAGTGGCTAGTGCGAACAACTCACCCAGCCCTGCTGGAGGAAGGGTGCGGTCTCCAACGCCTGGCCCGATTACCGTTTCGACGAGCGAATCCTCGCCGGAGACTGTTGGAGGACGGTCGCGGCAGGGATCTGTACGGCCGGGTTTGACGAAACCCAACCAGCCGCACATAAGCCCTGATACGAGCGACCATCTCGATCATCTCGACTCTTTGGCCCATAACAAGGCTGCTAAATGTCACAGACCAGACGGTCCGGTGAAACCTAAAGGTCCTGCCGGCTGGTGCCCCCACAAAGACCACAGTCCAGATTCACCAGAGCCAAGTACATCATGCAGGCCACTCAAGGCGGGCGCATCACCACAGGCCCAAACCCACCATCCGGAAAACTAGCTCGAACGATTTGTGGGACACAGAATCGGAGGATGAGGTGTTCGCGCCTAATGCACAGCCGGACTAGTCTGAGGCAGCTACTAAATCAGGAGCAGCTAGTACTATGGACCATGTGCTGGTCCGAGACCCCCAAGTTAACACAGAACTTACTCAGCCAACAAAACTGGCGATTGAACCTACAGTCTTCGATCTGGACACAGTCCTCAGAGCTCCTGTTTCAAACCCGGCTGTAGGCACGCCCTTCGTCTTGATTGAAGCCCAGCTGAGTGACACACAACATTTCTGTACCTGATGCGGACAAGTACCTGAGACATCAAACCAGGCCCCAAAGACTCTGTTCAGTAACGGAAATTTAAGCCAGAATCAAACAGTGGGGAAACCAGCGCTAAAGAAACAGAAAAAACCCACTCTCAAGCCCCACTGGGGCCCTAAATGCTGCTCAAGCTCGTTGAATCTAACAACTCTGAAAGAATACTTTCTGAAGCAGCATAAAAGAAAATTAGGCCAAGAGCCCGAGCTGTCAGACGTGGAAATCTTGGAGGCAATCCAAGATAACTCACCATTGATCAAAGCCAAAAAAACCGACATAAATCTCCAAGGGCGAACTCCCATGGCCACATCATCCCAAAATCTAGGCGCTGCAACGTCGCCGAGTTCAGAGCCAAAGGGAACAGTATCTCCAAAAGGTCCGCAACAAGAAACAGGACAGAAGGATGCCTTGGAAAGGGAATCAGGCTTTGCCAATAAGATCGTCGAAGACCCCCCAAGTCTGCCAAACTTGACCAGTGTCAGCCACCCTAGGCCCAGCCAACCCTAGTCAAAACTACTGCTTCAATCAGCAAGCAGACAACTACGCTTGGACTCGGCCACACATCCAAGGAAATCCGACCCAAACGCCAGAACATCTGTCGCATGTGACCTATCCCAATATCTCAACCTCAGAAAGAAGGCTCTCTGAGAGATTTATGGTACTACAGGGCGCCAAAGTGTCAAATACCCCGCTTAAAAGTAGATGCCCTACTAACACATCAAACACGTCTGAAAATGACTCTCCTTCAAAAAAGAAAAAAGATCTCTTGTCGGTGATGTCAGCATTTATAATTGTCCTAAATCCTTTCGGAAAGCTTTATGAATCTATACATGAGGCCCTGAAAGACAATACATCAATGATCAGCGAGCTAAAGGACAAGTTGATTTTTGTCGAAGGATACCTAACAGCTACTGAAAGAAATTTGAATTCTATACACGCAAAACTGGAAGAAAAAATTGACAAACTGTCCACAGAACTTCAAAATAGATGTGGCATTCCACATAAAAGCACAGAACTCATGACAAAAGCCACGCAGACCACACAGACTGAGAAGAAAAAAATGCCCTCAAAGATCAAATCTCAATCTGTTACAGCACCGACATCGTCGCCGGCCACGTGCTTACCCAGTGGGAAGGCGAAAGAAAAGAGAAAAAATTGCACCAAATCGTCTGTGCTTTTATGCACGGAAGAATCCTCATTAAAAGCCCCACCCCAATTGGGCTCTATCTGGGGGACGGTGAATTCAACAAATCAGGTGGAAACAGTCAAAAACCCAATGCCAACAAACCTGGAGCAGACGGATATGGTAGGCACATCCAGAATAAGTGTCGATTCAAACTCGTCCTCAGACCTGCTGAACATATCACAGCATTCAGATGCCAGGGAAATAGACTCGCCATCTCTGTCTAAACGCGGGGATCCGTCAAAAAAGACGCAAATTTCCCCTCAAGAAGTTGACTCTACTCAGGGAGGGGAAAAAATAAAGCAAAACGAAGTGCCCAGGGACAGCGCTGACAAGCGCTCACACTCAAATTCTCCAACCACTGCCCTAGAGGCACTAAGAAACCTAAAGAATACAAAGGAAAAATGTAAATATGAGTCGCAAAGAGAACAAGAGCCAAAACAAAGTAGAACATATCACGCCGACAGAGTGAGACTCCCCTCCTTGGGAGAGCCCAGACAATTCCCGGAGGCTGTCTCAAAAAAAGACATAAAACTCGAAGGGGCACTACTCTTTAAGCTGGAACAAATTTCGGCTAAGGACAGTTATCTGGTATTGAATCGCAGAACAGTCTTAAATAGACTGGGGAAAGTAGATAAGCTCCGCAACTTAAGATCGGACGAATTAATACTGGTCGAACCTTACCATCGTGAACACAGAGCAAAAGCCTACCTCCATGTAAGAAGTAAGGCAGCGATGGCGCTCACCCCAGAAGTAATAAAAGACCTTCACCAACTGGGTCTAAAACTGCATCAGCTCCAGAAGCCAACGAAGGACAAATCAAACAGAAACCGAGACAAAAGGGAAGTCTCGAGTCAGGACATGGAGCGACACAGAGAAAGACACACACAGAAGACCCCTAGAAGACCAAACCCGGAAAAAGGCACAGAACGGGGTGGCGGCTCAACCAAACAACTCCAGTAAAGACCAGCCCAGGGAGAAATCATGACGCATCAAAAACCCAAAAAGTAAAGAGAGAAAAGACCAAAGAGAGCCCAGAGCGGAAAACATAAGAGAGGTTAGGTCCAGAAGAGAACCGAGTCCGCCAGCTGCACTCAAACCATGGAGATGGATCGCGGACACCTTTGCTAGAAATCAAAAGAAATAGTAACAAATACAGGGGTCTAGCACTACAGAGAAGCGTCTTGCTGGACCTCAAAATCTCTGAACAAAGAGCACCCTACATATGGCATCTTGGAACACGAGGGGGTATCGGCATCTAACTACACCAAGCGACGTAAATTTGAGCTCATTTGAGTTGATATGCCTCCAAGAAACATGGCAGGTTCAAAAGCCGTCCATGGAGGGCTAGGCAATAGAAGCCTCTCCAGCATCTAAGTCCATTTTAGGCTGTCCCTCTGGAGGTGTATTGATGGCAATCCGCCTGGGTTGGGGGATTACACCTAAGGAAAAGATAGCAGAGGGATACGGAATACTAACTACGCTGACCTCATGGTTCCACCAAGATCAAGCCAGAGACGCCTGGATAAACTCGGAACTGGCGGTAATAAATTTGTACTGGAACCCGGACAAAAAAAGCATCACAGAATTCTGTACCACGGTCACCAACTTAATCGATGACCTGACCGTAGACCGGAAAGTGCCAAACATTATAATCTGCGGCGACTTGAACGGCAAATGCGAGGAAAAAACGAGAGACGATTCAACGGCTACCTCGCTGATGGATGAAAGAGGTCGGGCATGGTGCCTGCTAATGAAAACGAGAAACTTTCATAACGTGTCATCCCTCCAAGACAAGAGAATGCATTTCCAACGTGGGAAAGGCTTAGTTCGGCCGCCACTCTCGACTACATATTTATCACAGAAGGGCTGATACCCCACTTCAGCGATTTTGTAGTCATAAAAACAAAGGAAAGCGATCACAATCTTCTCAAAATGTCGTGGAACGGGACAGCTTTGACAAGATCCCTGTATGCAACGGACATTGAGTCAAATCTGCAACAAAACAGACTATGCCTAACATCTGATAATGTCAGATCTTTCACGTCCAATATGTCCACGAAATTTGCTCTAGCAAACGATGGGAAGAGTGACAGACGACCGGACTACGTCTCTCCTCTGGCCCCCCACAAAGTGAATTTTGATGGCAAAAATTCTGGTCAGCCTACGCACACTCACTCGTTCAATAAAGAAGTGGCGACTAAAAGACAGAGTGAACAAACTAAAAAAAATGGCAGTAAGAACAGCCTCCCCGGAAGCCTGGACCACATATCTCTCTAAAAATAAGTCCTATAAATCATGGCTAAAACAGCTACGACTGCAAATGTACCAGAACGATGCTGAAGCAATGCTCCATACTTGGGCCTCAAGAAACACTTGTGATTTCTGGTCGCTACTAAAACCAATAAATGGACAAAAGGCAAATTCGCTCTCAAACTGTGTACCCGAACAAAAGTGGATCCAGCATTTTACGGAACTATACCGATGCCCCTCCACCTCATCTCCATCGCGAATAGCACTGCCAAACTCTTCATGGATCCTCTTGTCATCTATTGAGGACATTATTGAAGTGATCAAGAATCTGAAATCTTCAAGGTCTCCGGGGCCAGACAGTCTGACTAACATCGACCTCAAGAAATACCCACTAGCATGGGCGCGAGCTATTGGTGAAATATTCAACCAGTGCCAAAAAATCAAACAAATTCCAAAAACTTGGACAGAGGCAGTACTGGTGCCAATTTTCAAAAAAGGCGACAGAGGTATCCCAGCCAACTACAGACCCATAGTCTTACTTGATATCATAGGAAAGATCTTTGCGACACTGCTACTACACCACTTCAAGGGCTGGGCCAGCTCCTCCCCGGCAGCCGATAACTTCCAAACAGGCTTTCAGAAGGGTGCTGGGACTGCAATCAACCTCCGAATCTTGAACATCATCAAAGCAAAGGTGAAGAGGGGAGCTCCGAAGGTTCACATGGCAATGGTGGACCTTTCCCAGGCCTTTGACTTAGTAGATCGGGAAAAACTGTGGCGCAAGTTATCCACCTGGAAATGTCCGGCCCTGATTCTTGCCCCTATAATGGCACTTCACGCAACAACATCGCTTAGAGTCCGTTTAAACCAACAAGGGTCTCTCTCAGATCAGATCATGACAGAGCGCAGTGTAAAACAGGGCTGTCCCTTAGCCCCAGCTCGGTTTATTGCCTTTATTGGGGACTTTCAAGAATTGGAAAAACACTAAGATCCTTTCCACCTCAAGTTGGCATCTCGAAAGTCTCTAGACTCTGGTATGCAGATGACCTAACACTGATGGACCAGACTGTGATTGGCCTGCAGTGGCTACTAACAAACTTGTCGAAATACATGAAGATAACCTCCAAACCAATAAAATCAAAACAAAAATCTTGTCCTTTTCAAAAAGTGCAAAGAAGAGCAAGCTGGTTCCTGGAAAAAACTAAAATTGAAGTGGTCTACGAATTCAAATACCTGGGCGTGCAGCTAGACAATTCACTGAACGAAAGCTCACCTCAAGCCTCACTATGGCCAAAGATGAGAAACTTGACAACCCAAACTCGAGCAGTGGACAGAAAATTCGGCAAGTTTTCATGGACGCCGGTACTACAGTTTTACAAAACAAAGGTAGTCCCTGCAATAACATACGGCATGGCAGCCAATCTAAATTTTACCAAAGATTTTTGGACCAGGCTAGAAGGTTTTTTGTGTAAATCGGTTCTGGGTCTCCAAAATTCAGCTCCCATGCCAGCAATTCGTCGCGACCTTGGCTTGGAATCACTAGCCTCGGCAGTACTGCAAAGTGCAACTCTACCCTACAGAAAGATTCGGACTCCTGACACTCTTCCAATCTTTCGAGTAGTAGAAGCAGAACTGAACAAAAGGTCGTGCATACCCATAATGAAATGGGCAAAAAAAATCGAAGGAAAGCTGGAAGAAGTCCACTATAACAAGGACCTCCTCATTTTAAATCCTGGACAAGTAAAGTTAAAACTCTTGCAGCAAGATTGGATAAACACAATAACGAAACAATACTCCAGTATAAATCACTACAAGACCTGCCACTGACTCACAATTGCCTAAAGGTTCCACTAAGATATTGTGAAAAATTCCCAGAGAAAAAACCTCTTGGCAGCATCAAATTGCCGCATTTGCGGCAAAGTCTATCAAGTAGAGACAGTTCTCCATCTCCTCACCTCTTGCCCAGCACTATCGGCAGAGAGACAGGCTTACCTGGCACCACTCATTACTTGCCCTGCGGCACTTGACGAAGAAACCATATGGTTCCGACTGATTGCTGGCGACTCCACAAGATGGTCTAGAACGGCCGCCAAATTCTTAGAAGTAGCCCTTATAAAGCAAGTGCCCTTGGCCCTTCTCTAAGCTCGTCGTCTGGCGACCTCTAACCCGACCTTCAGGACTCAGAGTGGTGTCTTGAGTAGCCTTGGCAAGACAAAAGACAGCTCATCATGGACCATCGATTTTGTAAAAAGCCCTAATTGGGTTAATAAACAAAATTAAAAAAAAATGTTAATCTCATTATTTTTCTCTGACTGGGATTATAATTTCTACTGTTTTATGGAGTCTGGTAAACTCCATATGTTTAACACAGGCATCTGCCTTTTGCTTGGGGACACCCATCACACTGTGCAGTGTCACTGAGGAGTCCCTTGGATTTCTCTTTAGGTTTAAATACCTTTTCTTGTGAGAACTACAGTCCCAATAATACTAAAATAACTTTGATCTTACTTACTTTTCCTCTTGTGGGTCCAACAACACCACCTTATGTGGGGTACTTGGGGAGTTACATTGTAACTCCTTCTCCTACTCCTCATGTAACTTTTTGTTACACTGACTAACTTAAATGGCTGGTGGAAGTGGTTTCTTTTTACTACATTTTGTGAAGGTTACTAGCAGGCTGATTTCTCATCTGCAGTAGAGCATTTTCTCAAAATAAACACTGTCTTCTTTCTTCTTTTTCCACCATTTTTCATTTGTCAGTTCTTTCTGGGCTTTTCTTCTATTGTTTAGAGTAGATTTGAGTCCTTTGTGAGTTTTACCTTTGGTGGGCATCAGCCTGAAGTATGTCTGGGAAAGGAAGTGAGGGAGGAGCCCGAAACCTCCCTGTCTTTTGTATATAGGCGTGCCTGGCTGAAACCAGTTCAAACTGGGTGGTTGGCTGGTTGGCTGTCCTGCAGGACAGCCAACCCCCAGGTAATCAACAGCTCCATTGGAGTAAATGAATGGGTTGCAGCATATAAGGCGAGGATTTTGGGACTACGGAAGAGTCGACCACTGGAACAAGGAATATGAAGACGATCGCAGAAGCACTGGACAAGCCCTGCAGCTGTGCAGACCCTGTTTTCAAATTCACAGGTAAGATCCACCAAGGATGACTTCCTCCCTTAGACTGGTCATACCAATGAGCCCCAGGAGCTTCTTTATTTTGGGCCATCCCCAACGCCCTGCGACTTTCCAGGGGCGCAGAACACCAATGCCCGGAGTATCTGGACCATTATCAAGGAGCAGGAATCAGGGTCTGCAATGTTGCACCTAGAAAGAAGCCAGCTACAATTCCTTCTTCATCTTCAAGGTACTCTGGGGCTTGGGTTGTAATTACCTTGTGCCATTTTCGGTGCTTCCTTGCTTCGAAAGTGCTGTTTTCTTTCATTGAGAGTTGACCTTGTCGGCTCTGTGCAGGCCTAACAGCCTGTGTCTTATCAGGAAGGCTCCCTTAGAGCGCCTATGTTTTCTTAATGAACCACTGAATGGTTAACTAACTGTTCCTCTGAAGATCTTCATCAGATCTGGAATGTCCATTTGACTTTGGCTGTCCTGGTTTCTTTGAGTTCCACCTTTTTGATCCTACTGGCTTTGGCAATGCTGGTTCCTCCATAGACTTTAATTGTGAACACTTTTAGAGTTAGGAAACAGGCTGCCTCTATCTCTCTGGGAGAGTTTACTTCTTATTAACAGTTACTAACTGTGTTCTGTTTAACCTTAAACTTTCCCTCCTAACTCAATTCTGCAATGGTGATACATATAAGTGCTGTTGCTGACCTTAACTGACCTCACTCTGTATGATGGATATGAGATAAGTCTTATGAGGTCCCACACTAGTTTGACCTTTGAGAAATGTTCCTAACACTGGTGGCAGGCAGTAGGATTGGTGTACAGTGGATTACATTGGCTATTGGTAATACTTGAGTCCAAGAAATCCATCAACAAGGCTAGCTCTACTAAAGAAAAGTAACTCATAACAAATTGAAATGGATAATCTTAGTGAACAGGCTCTTACACTGCTCACAGTAGATGTACTAAAAGAAATGTGTAAAGCAAGAATCCTGAGTTTTATGGGAAGAAAACATGATTTAATTCAAAGGCTGTTAAATCACCCAAATCCTGGGAATAGGCCTGAAACCCCTACTCCCAACATTGATATGGAAGAGAATACTGAGCATGAATGTTTAGAGTTTAGTTCGAGCCTACCTAATGGATCAGAAGGTGGAGAGAGTCCTCAAGGGTCTGTCAATCCACCTCCACAGCCTTCATCTGTACCTCAGTTACCTCCAACCTTGGCCCCGGCGGGTCACAATATAAGCCCAGATTATCTATCTCCTGAGAAATTGAACTTGAATTCAGGAAACTGACCATTGAAAGAAGGAGGCACAGGGAAAGGGAAATAGAACATGAATATGAGATGACGGAATTGTCCCTTGACTCTGCTTCCTTTTCAGGGTCTTCTCTGTCTGACGGTCCCAAGAAGCCTCACCAGCCAAGAGAGGTGGTCAGTCTGTATGATCCACGTCTTGATGAGTTGGATTGGTTGAGTACATTTGGGTTTATTTGTGGTTTGCAAGATATTAGTGGGAATGATTTACTTCGATGGGTATGTCTAGGCTCCCCCAGAACGGCTATGATACTCTCATGGAGTTGAATGCTGAAGAAAGAAAATAATATGAGATAGTCAAACAGGCTCATATAGCCAGGTTTGAGAAAACTCCTTCCCAATACCTAAAATGGTTCAGAGACCATTACTCTTGGGCTACATAGGTGTGTGAATGCCTGAAGAACTAAGATGGCCAGGTAAAGGGTAACAATGTGAGCTCTTTTGAAGGAATGAGGAATTTGTTTTGACTCAAAAATATTTTTGATGCATGCTCCCCAGAGCCGAGACAGCACCTTGATGACTCAAAAGAAATTGATCCCAAGAGGCTAGCACAAGATGCTTACTTGTGGGTAGCCAACAGGGCCTCTGTTACGCTCACCTGGTCTCTGTAGGGCGTTGGGGCACGGTTGGAGCCCTCCCTCGACTCGACTCCCCTGGATCACCTCTCTCTCCCTGTTGCTGTCCAGCCTGCTGTTCTGGATGCTGGTATTGCCACTGAGAGAAGATGAGAGGCCATACGATTGGCGTGGTGGTGTTGTGACTTCCCTCGACCCTCTTGTGACAAAATGAAGTGCGCAAGCGTTTTCCCATGCAAGCTCACCTGTTGTGTTGTAATGTTGAGCTATCCGTCCTGCTTCTTATACCAGGGGCGCGTAGAGTGTACCTAGTTGCTTCACTTGTCCTTGGAAGGGTTGATCCAGACCGGCTGTGACCAATCCACTTAGAAGGTAACAACAGTGCCTACACTTCTTTGCGCCAAAGTAGATAAATAAAGAATTCCAAACAACCGTTGTTTCTGATGAAAATAATTCTTTGTTTATTTTTTGCTTTGATAAAGGTAAAGCCCTTCTTGGATGACACGTGTTTCGGCGACTGCGCCTTTCTCAAATCCGGGCTCTTCATATTGATACAAATGAAAACAAGAGAAAAATGAAATACATATGTAACTTGCAACTCAATTATTTCACACATACTAAATATTTTGACTTTCTTGTGTTTTAGCCCCACACCATGAATCTCCAGAAACCATGCTTGTAACAATACATGACACCTCGTGCTTTCTAGGTAAAAACTATATTGTGTGCATGTGTCAGTGTTGCAGGACCAAGGAAGGGGGGAGGGTGGAAATAAAGTTATTTTTATTGTTATTATATTGTTGACCTGTATACTATTTACTATATTCTATCTATGTCTCACTCTTTGTAAAATACCAGAACTGCTATTATCTTGTTACCTGACACTCATAGTACTGTACAATCACAGTTCTTACCCTTTTTAGAAAGGTTGCAGTTCACCCAATATAGTGTAATTTTGCCGTCCTATTATTGACTTTTACGTCCTGGGTTCAATCCCACCTACACAAAAAGGCATAGATGTTTGTTTACAACCATATATTAACATTAGGATTAAATCTGTCATTATTCAAAAATCAGCCTTATAACTTGGCTTGGCTCCATGTTTGTGTGCTCTTTGAAAAAAATATATGATCAGGCTGATGCCACCACTAGTGTTAATGAGCATAAACAAAATGATTGTATTTATATGTATAAATCAGGCTGTTGCCACCTCTAGTGTTGGTAAGCATATACAAATCTTACGTGCATTGTACCAATGCCTCTACACAAAAGCCTGATTTAATCGAGCTGCCGGCTCCTGATCGCTGTGTACCCCTCATGTCACGCGTAATCCGAAAAAGCGCCCATTTCCTTGCTGTCTTTGTAAAAAAGACGGCAAATACAATCTCCTAGCATGATTCTAAAAGTGCCTGCAGCCGTGGGTGGGCTTCCCACCTAATCTCAGGGCTTACCTACAAATTCATTTTCTCCTGCTCCAAGCGTCGGGTTCCTTCTCTCCTGATGATCTTGTATGTTAAAGGAGCATTATCCCTAAGTCTCTCCTCTCTTTCCTCGCCACCAAATTGGTGGCCATATTTTGGGATACCTTCCCATGTTTTGCTTGGTAATGTGTTACCATGAACCCTTTCTTCCTGTATTGTGCTCGTAGTAATTATATTTCAGTAATAACGGCAGCCATATTTTGGAATGCCTTACCCTGTTTAGCTTGGTAATTAACATGCAGCCTTGCTGGGGAATATTGCTCTAATATTGGTCTTGTTAGGCACTAGTTAATTCTAAAAATCCTGCATATGATTAATGTTGTTTGTTAGTCGTAGGAATTACTTAATTCCGATGTGAACCTGTTTCCAAAGTGAAGGATTGTGGGTAATGTAGTTTCCCCCAAAAAATAATAAAAGTTGATATTTTTACTTTTAGTCGTTTAGTCAGTAATTCGGCCCATACCTAGTAACCAAACCTCCCTCTACATGAACCATGCTTTTTCCTTTAACTAGTTCTATTCTATGGTAAATGGCCATTTGATTCTATTTCCAACACGTTGGTTTTGTGCATTATAGGAAATACAACAATTTGTATTACTGATAGAGCAAATGTAAATTCGAAACCACCAAACCCTGGCGCAATGTCATATTACATATTGTGCATTCATCCATTCGTTGTCATGGTACAGGTTCATAATTGAAAAAGTTGTCAATTATTATTGTCTTCTCAAAGAAAATGAACCATCTCATTGTCTGAGTTTAACCCTTGTTCTACCGCTTTACAGCTGAGTAGAGGAACTCAGTGTCTCTGTGGCCTACACTCATGCGACAAGTCTTAAAACAATAGACAAAGGAATACAATTCACAAGGCAAGAACCAAAACTACAAGGAACAAAAAATAACAGGTTGCAAAGGTACAAGCATATGATATCTGTTCCAAAAACTTCCTCAATGTCAAAAAAGCACTTAGAAGGTAAGTCTTTTGGTTATGATTATAGTTTATTATAATTTCTTTATCTTGATCATTAAAAGTAATTCTTGCAATGTCTTGTCTCTTCCCAAAAGGTGTGAACATGCAGATCGGAACTGTGGCCCGAATCCGGGAATTTCCCTGAGGATGATGGAGCTCCCAAATTAGCTGGTAAGTTGGCCTTTATGATGGAACTCTAGTCTCGTGTGGTGCAGCCAAGCGTTCGTTATCTATATTATTTCTAACCTGTTGTGTTCTTTCTCCCTTGCAGGAGGAGGCCGGTGGCATAGAGCGAAGTCTGGATGTTCGACGCAGCTCTGCGGTTGCAGGATGAAGGTACCGCGAAGGGGAAGAAAAGAAGCAGAGCTCCGAGCAGCTCAGGTGAGAAGAAGGCTCTGTCTCTGATAGTGATGAGATGCAGGTAAGAAGCACGCACGGCGATGGAGCGCTGGAAGCAGGTAGGGTGCGCCTCCAGCGGTGGAGTAGCTGGGTTCAGGTAAGAGGCTCCTTCAGCGATGGAGTAGCTTGAATCCGGTAAGATGCGCCTTCAGTGGTGGAGTAGCTGGAATCAACTGGATGCACAGGTAAGGACAGCGGTAAGCGTTAAGCTGCAGAAGGCAGACTAACGTGAAGCGAAGGCACGTGGATGGGTTGGCCTTATATCGGCTGTTCTTGGCCCCTCCCTTTAGGCCCGCCTTGTGGCTCCACCTTGCCCCTCCCAGGGACTTTTGCACGTGTCTTCCAGTGATGTTCTATGGCCACTGTGGCCCTGCAGCACGTGCCTTAGGCACAGAGGTGCCAGGACTGGGTCCATTTGGACCCTGAGGGTGAGGAAGGACAGGACCCTTGTCCAGTGGCCATGACAGCCACTCGCCCACTCACAAGGACTCTGGGGCAACTCATAAAAAGGGGGCAGGGAAAAGCAGAAGAAAGAAGGTCAAGACAATTCTAATTCTCCACCATCCAGAGAGTGATACCAACACCATGAGGGTAAATTCCAAGGGAAACCATACAGGTCTAGTGAAACCTCTGGGGCCAAACCAGAGGGAGGTTATCACAAACCCCCATTCCAAAGATGCTTTCATAAGTGTGTGGTTTGTAGGTCTGTTGACCATGTGAAAGGGGATTCAGATGTAAGGGTAAACCTTCAGGGGTCCAATCAGTCTTCTTACACTTTATCCCTGAGGGAGAAGCTCCAAAGGCAGGTGCTCACTTTCACTTACAAGCTGAAGAACCAATTGGAGTTCAAGCTAGTGTTTCTTTAGTGTCCTTGGGCATGTGGGAACAACAGAATATTGATGTTTATAATATAATCCCAAAAATATTACAAGGACAGACACCTACCATTAGAGACACTGGGGCCAGCATTACGGTGGTTGATGAAAGCTTTTTCAAACCTGAGGATGTAGCCAAGGCACCCAAAGGTCCCACTAAGCTTGCTAAAGGTCCTATCCAAATTGTCCCCTTTTTACCAGCTATTAGGAAAGCTGACACAGCAAGCAGGTGAGGTTTTCAAAACATAATCTTCTTTATTATTTAAAGCTTTGCACCATCCCTAGACCACTGTATCCAGAGCTCAACAGCCTCCCTCTTCTAAAACAAACATTGTCTCTCCCCCCAGCAGGTGACATGTGTAGTGCTCTATTCTAGAACACCTGCACTGTACAGTTCTTGAACTCAGCATAACTAGATTGCACCTTAAGTATATAAACGTCCTTAACTATGTACATGTATACAACACACCTCATTCCCTTTATCCTGTGATGATATTTTTTATATACCATGAACATCCCTGTATTTATAAGCATAGTTTTTATACCATAACGTCTCTGTTTCACATAAGCATCCCTTTTGACATTAACATTATTGCTTTGAGGCTGCACTTCTCACGATAGCCACTCTCTCCTTTCGCCATCGCTCTCCATTACTCAGTAACTCAGTATTACCAAGATCCTTCACTACCTTCAATGGCAAAGAAAACTTAATAAGGCCTTTATCCACTCTTCTTCCTTTCCTCACCTTAACCAGCATGCCTTCTGTCAAAACACACTCCTTCACACAGTTCTTTTCGTCATACCTTTACTTTGATCTCCTTTGCACATTCCACATCCTATTGCGTAGTACCTTCACCAGTACATCTTCATGAGCTCTCACAAATGTATTCATCCACCTAGGATGCAACCTTGAATTCAATACCCTCTTCCTCAAGGCCTCAAACTGAGAAACTCCTGTCACCTGGTATGGTGCAATTCTATAATGCACCACCCATTCCATTACCGCCCGCTCCCAATCTCCTCATGTCACTCCAGCAATTCTGACTACTTCCATCAACATCCTGTAAATCTCTCTACTGTGGCATTCCCTTTAAGAATATACAGGACTGTTGTGGAATTATCAATTCCGTTATCTTCCAAAAACTCTTCTATCTACTTTCTCACAAATTGAGGTCCATTATCTGACACTATTTTCCTGGGAACCCCTCTCCAAAAATTGTATAATCCTGCGGGAACTAATGTCCCTCACAATGCATACATCCAGCAATTTGACAAGAGATCTTCCAGCAAAACCAGATATGCACTCTGGGACCCAAAATGTCCATGGCCACTACCTCCCAGACTGAACTGGGAGGCTACGCCATCTTCATAGGAGACACTCTGGTACTCTGCACCATATCACTGCCCGTGCACGCCTCACACTCCTTCAACATTTTCTCAATATCGTTGTCTATTCCCGGCCACCAAAAATGTTGGCACAACAGACCTTTTGTCTTACTGATTCCAAAATGCCCCTCATAGGCAATCTTAAGCACAGTACACCTCATGGCTTCCGGCACGACCAATCGCTCCCCCCGGGCCAGAATACCTCCTGCAATGCTGAATTTTTGCTTCACTTTCTTGTAACCCTTCAATCCCTCATCACTCTCCTCCATGGGCCATCCTTCCTGAACGCATTTCACCACTACCTAATAAATCAAATCTTTCTCACATTCTTCCCTCCAATCACTTTCTCTGGCTACTTTACAGTTGAAAAAATCCTCACCCTTCTCCTCGCATCTGTCAACGTCATCCTCTTCTATGGGATTGCGGGATAATGCATCTGCTGTGACATTTAACTCCCCTTTCACATGCCTCACTTCCATGTTAAGGCCCTGCAAAGAGGAAATCCACCTAATAATCCTCCTTGAAACTCCATCCAACCCCTTCCTGGTGAAAATGCCAACCAAAGGTTTGTGATCCATCACAACCACAAACTTCCTCACCCAAACCAATTGGCAGAACCTCTCTATCCCCCACACACAGGCCAATGTTTCTCTCTCCACCACAGAGTAACGCCTCTCAGCCTCCTTTAAAACACGTGAAGCAAAAGTCACAGAATGCAATACATCACCTTTCTTCTGCATTAGAACACAGCCCAGTCCATTTTCACTTGCATCTGTATATAAGAATACTTCCCACATTCCTCAAATCCTTTCAAGATGGGGGCATTCACCAAACAATTCCTTATGTCATCAAATTCAACCTCGCACCCTTTGCACCACTCAAATTTTACATCTTTCTTCACCAGCATCCTCTTGTACTTCGTCCTCTCAGCCTCATTTTTTATGAACTTCCCATAGAATTCAAGTAATCCCAAATAAGAGGATAATTCCTTCTTATCCTTTGGTGCTCTCATCTTTTTAATTGCCTCAATGGTGGCATACTTTGGCTTCACACCTTCCGCTGACAATCCATGGCTCGAATAATGTACTTCTGCTACTCTTTTCACTACTTCTTTCAGCTGCATGTCATGCTCATCCTCATCCTTACCCCATACCAATATATCATCCTGATAACAACAAGTGCCTGCTAGACCTTTGTGTAACTTATTCATGACTCTCTGAGATACACTGGAGGCAGACACCGACCCAAAGGGCATTCTCTTACAGCGATATAGACCAAATGGTGTTATGAATGCATTAAGATCCATGGAGTTAGCATGCATCTTAACCTGGTGATAAGCTGCTTTCAAGTCAAGTGTTGAAAAAATCATGGCGCCTCCCACTTTCACCAACAGGTCATCCATTTTAGGAAGGGGACATCGGTCTGGCATCACACTTTTGTTAAGCCCCCTAAGGTCAATGCACAATCTCAGACTTCCATTCGGTTTTCGCACAGCCATAATGGGACTTATCCATTCAGCTGCATCTGTCTATTCTATGATTCCATCCCTCATCATGCGATTCAATTCATTCTCCACATCCTCTCTGATATATCGCAAAGTGCGGCTAAGTGCAGTCTCTGGCAGTCTGTTCCGTGCTATTTTGCTGTGCTTTTGGATTGTTTAAAGCTGCTGGACAAGAATGTGTTGCTCTTGCAACGTGAAGGACCTTACTGTGTGAAACATTGTGCGGAGGTCTGCAGCGTGAGAAATATCATTACTGCTGCTTTAAGAAAACTGGCGTGGAAGCGGGCTCTCCGCCTCTCTTGAAACCTCTAATTGCTCTTAAGCCTTCTTCCTTCGCGAAGCGACGCAAAGTGCGGCTAAGCACAGTCTCTGGCAGTCTGCGGTAGGAAGGCACGAAGGCAGCAAGGTCATTTTGAGACCCCTTTTTTTTTTTAAAGACTTGCATATCAACCTGGTACCTCTGAAATTCCAGTAAATTTGGCCAGGTTTTATTGACTAACTGCTTACAATGGTCGACTCCCCGGTTACAAAGCCTTCGCCACACAGGACAGTGGCGGGTTGCTACCCCGAGGTAGCCATTACATGCAGTACTGCTTCGTATGAAAACATTTTACAAATAAATGTGGAAACGGCTGAGGAGGTGGTGGAAGGAACTAGTTCAGGAGAAGGGGAAGACTCCCATACACAGCTTCACTCACAGCCCCAACAGCCTTTACAGATCCCGGAAATATCGGCGCCACCCAAAGAAACTGGAATTTGTGGACTTTCAAATAGCATGGTGGCCATTGAAGACATGGGTCAGAGTACGGAACCACAAATGGGACCGTCCCCTAAGGATACAGTGCGGGAGGTTTCCCCTAATTTGACTCACTTAAATTCTACTCCCTCCTCTCCAAAGGACTTGGGTGAAACTTATGATGATGAGACGGGCTCCCCAAGGCCAACCCCTTCTTCAGATGTGAACCCCTTTGTCTTTGGTTCTTTAAATGGGACCAAAAGAGATCAGCCCCTTGAAAAAAAGCCGGATAACAGCTGGAAACCCTTTGGGATTTCCTTGCTGAACACCGATTTCCACACAAACTACTCTAGTGTGAACCAGCAAAACAGGGTGACCACTCGAGAATGTCTTCCGGATCCCTTTACGTCACGGCCCAGACCCCAACAAATGAACATTTCAGGGTCTTATTCATTCATCCCCGAGCATAAGGGGTCATCATCAAATAAATGGGGGGGGCCTCTTGCCTCAGTTAATAAAACTCTCCCTCGGGGACCCTCACAAAGATTCCACAAAGGAGTATTCCCCCAGCAAGCGCCGTTTCCAAGAAAACGGCAAAGAAGACAACCTTCTCCTACAGACGAGGATCTCTTGTCCATCTTGGAATCTACCCAAGGAGAAGCCCCTTCCAAAAAGAATCCTCAAATCGATCCTGGAATGATTACAGCATTTGCTCTCGTAATGGCCCCCTTTATGAAACTTAGAGTCGCAAAATGATCAGCTTCGGGACCATACGACAACAATTGCAATGCTATTTTCTAAAATGATCTTTATAGAAGGCTTCGTCTCTGCAATTCAGTCGAAACTCTAAAAAAACGACGAACATACGACTGAAATTTTGAAAAGTATCATTGAGCCGATTATAAACGAAAAAGAAATAAGGAGATCGGAAAGGTCAAGTCTTCGGTTAGGGAGTGCAGGTGGCCCAGAGAGTGGTCCGTCAACTCTGGAGCTGTCTCAAAACCCGCAGGTGGTTTTGCCTACAAAGAGTACTCTTGAGGAAATTTCCACTACTAAATACATGGACACTTCTACCAACACGGACCCTTCTTTGTGGGCAACTAGCCCAGCAATGAAGGAGGGTAGGCGAGCACCGAAAGAAGGATGTTCAGTGACTTCCATTGCAACAAATACTTTGCCCCAGGTTACACTGGATCAGCCCGAGGCTCCAGTGCCAACTAACAACATCAAATTGTTTGACTTATTTAGGAAACCAAAATCAGGTCTATCCCCTTTGAAGGAAGGTTTACTTAAAGTAAACAAGAAAGGGGACAAAAACTATGGGGAAATGGTTACATTAACGGAAAAACCTATAGGACAGAGGCCTTTGCCTATTAGGAAACCCACAATGGGATCCAAAATTGCTACGGGTCTACCCCTTCCAAGGAACTTGGCATTTCCCTGCAAACCGTCGATTCACGAGAGACCATTAAAAAAAACAGATAATGCTTCCGCCGCCCGCCCAAAAGTGAGTCCTGACGAGTCCCCTCTGGACATCAAGACGGCGAATGAAAATATGAATATTTCTCTTATGGACTTATCTGTTTATTCGGACATAAACACCTCATGGGAGGGGAAGCCGGGATCTAACACTTCTGAAACATAAAGTGTCACCGAGGACGAAGACGAGGAAATATACAACAAGACCAAAGGTGTCGACTCTAAAGGGGAGACGAAGGGTCAGGTGGCTAAAGACAGGGTGGAGCGGCAAGTGTCTTTCAAAAAGCCCTCAATACCCACGTTGTCGATCCTGAACCCGGACTTCGACACAAAATTCAAGTGGAAAACCAGAGTGCACTCTGGTAGAGAAGAATCGGCCAGCCCCACAGAAAAAGAAAGGACAGAGATACGTCCGTTCAATGTCTTGGTTTACACAACACTGGAAGACAGAAGGAACTTCCTTGTCCAGAGATCCTTGGAAACTAACAGTAGCAAAGGAGTCAGCCCTGACGCGACAAAGGAAATTAAATGAACAGTGTCATGGGCAGAAACGATTGAGAGTAAGCCGGTACGTGGGCCTACCAACCAGAACGCTCACAAAGGATCTGGGGCAAATAATGCCAAGGAACACTACAGAGTTCTACTGGAAAGAACTCTAGGTTATGAAGACAACTTAACTATGAATCGGGCAAATGTTATGAGGCTCTTACAATCCCTGGACCATCCTGAGAAATTAAAATCAAGGGATTTAGATTGGACTGAATTCTACAATGAACAGCGACACGACAATGTGATTCTCCACACAGGTGATCAAAACACCAAAAAGTCACTATTAGAGCTTGGTCCAAAACTCAACTTATGTGGATTCGTGCTTAAGGAGTTGGAGGAGGAAATTAGAACTGATCGTGAAGTTCCAAAGGATCTGAAACATCCACTAAGTAACTCCTCAATCTCCACTACCAAACCCAATAAGGAACAGGTGATGAAAGTGGGAAATAGTGGTAGGGGGACCCGAGAGGTTGACAGTAGAATAGATGAAGTGCACATTCAATCAGAAAAAGCAGGACTAAATTTGGGGAACAGTCAAGAGGATTGGAGTTGGCTGGCAGGGGCTCTATCTGCTAAATCATAACGCCAACATCTATCTACGAGTGCCCAATCCAACTCCCCGCCAAAAGGAATAAAGATCATGAGCATGAGTTGGAACACAAGTGGTTATTCGCATTTACTTGGAAATTCAGCAACACATCTGTCCTCCTATGATCTTTTCTGCTTGCAGGAAACCTGGTTGTGTGATCTACCTCTTTTGGACAGGTTTGAGCTATACTTAAACCCTGTAATAAAAGGCACGAAAGGTAGACCGAGTTCGGGTTTATTGTTAGGGGTAAAGCGCACTAGTGGCATAAAAGTGCTCTCTTCTCTAAACAGAAACCCCTGGATCCAACTCACTAGGATTTCATCCATGACTAAACCCCCTTTACTTATTCCTGATTGGCAGCTGCTCATATGCAATGTATATTGGGGCCCGACAGCTCGAGAAGAGGACAAATTCATGGAAGTTCTACTGGAAGCCATAGATGATGCGAGGATCGAAGCTCGTCACTCGAAATTCTGCTATGTGGAGACTAACATGGAATGCTACTATAAGAAGCAGAGGAAAATAGAGCTCCTGCCTCTGAATGCCTCAAAAAATATAACGAGAGGAGTGACCATGGAGAAGGAACTAATAGCCAGGAACATACAGATGGTAAACGGGAACTTGACGGGTGACAAACCGGCCGCCCCTACATGGAAACAGGCTGCCCAAACGAGCACATTGGACTACATTTTTGCATCAGAAAACCTCTTTGGAAAACTAACATTCTTGGAAGTGATCCCCACGATCCAGAGTGACCATAATATTCTGGAACTTAAATCTGAGGCCTGGGATAAGTTCTCGTTTGCACCAGGTAAACATCTACCAAACCAGCTTCTTGAGTTAACTTCTGGGGGCAATAGGCTACGTATGGGAAGAAAAGAGACGACCCTGGCGCTGGATTCCTTAATCAAGGACCAAGGTCCCAATTTGATAGAATATGCTGAAGCACTGAAGATCTTTCGCCCAAAGGTAGTTGCCAAGGAGATCCATCAATGCAAGCGGCACTGTTACGACCATCAAGTAGTGACAAAAAAAAAATTGGTAAGAAAAGCCAGGAGGTTATAGGTCAAAACCAGTGCACCCGCTGACCTAGTCCTGTATAATAAAGCTAGAAACAACTACAGGAACTGGCTTAAGCAACATAAACATCAAATAATGCAAAAAGACAGTGAGAAGATGCTTCATCTACTATCTACCATAAACATCACTGGTATTTGGAAATTGATTAATGAAATAAACATCCCTTCTGATTCAAAAATGGTGAACCCCATAGCCTCAGAAGTTTGGGAAACTCACTTTCGGAACCTTTATTCTATGGGGAAAATCTGTGATCCCGCCTCATTTTTACCATCGAATGAGTCTTGGGACTTCAAATTTGGAAAACAAGATATCCTAGACCTCATTAAACACTCCAATTCTTCAAGGGCTGCAGGACCAGATGGACTTACTAACGACATCCTTAAAAGGGACACGGAAAAATGGGCTTCATTTATGTTGGTTTTGTTCAACGACATAACAAGACTAAAAAGGTTACCTAAATCTTGGACGACGTCCATAATTGTGCCGATTTTTAAGAAGGGAGACAGGTCCGCGCCCACAAACTACAGACCGATCGCCCTTTTGGATGTCGTCGGCAAAATATTTGCAGCAATAATCTTGAAACATCTGAATGATTGGAGTCGGTTGGCAGAACATTTGGACCCTTGGCAATCAGGCTTTCGAAAGGGCATTGGAACATCCCTAAATGTGCTAATCATAAATATAATTAAATGTATGGTTAAGGACAAGAAATACAAGAACATCTACATTGCGTCAATAGACTTGGAACAGGCGTTCGATTCTGTTGACCGTGGAATTCTATGGCAAAAACTGAAGAAATGGGGTTGTCCGAACAACCTGAGAGAACCTCTGGAAGCACTGCACACTGAGACAACCCTCAAAGTGAGGTTGGACAGACAGGGCCACCTTTCAAACAATGTGAGGCCTTGAATGGTCTGAAACAGGGCTGTCGGTTGGCTCCTGCTGTTTTTTGTCTTTTCATATCCGATATGCAGGAAGCTTTCGAAGCAGTGAGATGTTTCCCCCCAAAAATCGCGGAGACCACCGTGGGAAGGCTGTTGTTTGCGGACGACCTCCTGTTGCTAGACCAGACGGCTGTCGGATTACAGCGGCAACTAAAGGCACTCGAGTTATACATACAAAGAAACAGCCTCCGTATAAATCAGAAAAAATCAAAGATCTTGGGGCTAGGACCTATCATTGGCATGAAAAATCTAAGGTGGTTCCTATAGGGGGAAGAGGTACCAGTGGTCTCGACCATGGTATACCTTGGAGTAACCTTTAACAACAGCATCCAAGATGGTCCGGATATCGTCAGGCTTAGAAGTAAAGTTACAAACTTAGCTTCACAAGCATTGTTAATTAAGCGACGATACTGTTCCATCTCCCTTTGTCCTCTGATAGATTTTTACAAACTGAAAGTTGTGCCTATTCTCACTTACGCGGCGGAGGCGAATTTCTTCATTAATTCAGAGGTTTGGAAACTGTTGGAGGGCCTATTCTGGAAAAGAGTATTGGGCTTACCGACATCAATTCCAAAGGAAAGTGTGCGTAAAGAACTGGGCCTATCCTCCCTTTACATATACATGGTCTGGAAATCCTTGACACTCCTTGGCAAATGTCTGCACCCACAGGAAAGAAGCGGATTTGTGGCAATTAATGAAGCAATCAAAAGAAAACTGATTCCGGTTCTAACCAAGTGGCAATTAATCTGCTCAGAAATTCTGAATACCATAGCATTAAAACTAGACAATCTTATGTTAAACCCGCTCATATAAAGAGGAAACTCTTGGATTGGGATTGGACAGCCACTCTGGACAGGCTTAGTGTTTTGCCATCAATAACCCAAGGTATGATGAGCACTACTGCAGAGGTACCGTTCACCCGTACTTGGATAAATTTCCCTCAAATACAGAAAGGCAGCGGTTTCTAAAATTTAGATTAAACCTTTTCCACACGAGAGAAGTCCTAGGGAGAAGAAACAAAAAAGAGGAAAAACCCAGTTTGCTGTGTCGAGGCTGTGGGCAGGAGGCTGAAACCTTACAGCATCTGGTGATGAACTGCGTTACCTTATCTAAGCACAGAGAGAAATGGTTGGGGTCGCACCTTTTAAATTTAAGTACTTTAACCTTGCAGGATAGGTGGTTAATCCTGAGAAGGGGAGAAAAAGTATCTATGACTTTGGCTTTGTTGAATTTCGTGAGAGAAATCTCTTCAATTCTGGATATTTAGTTATTCTTCCTTAGTTATACTGTTTTCTCCCCTATATATAATTGATGTAATTGTGTCTTTTTTTTTTTTATTTTTTAAATTCTCTTTCCTTACTTCCACTATGCATTTAAAGTTTCCTTTGGTAACTAATGGATGCAATAAAATTAAAAAAAAAAAAGATATGATATGATGAGATGATATGGCATTAATAGCGCGCCTATACACAAGTGTTTCAAGCCACAACGAGGCAAGGGAGGGGAACAAAGGGAGGACAGACAACGATTCTACTAGGCCAGGTGTCATTCAGATCGGGCAAGTGCGTTGGAAGGGGACAGAGACAGTGCAGTACATGGGAACAGATAATAACAAAAAGTAAGGTAACGGCCAGCATGTGGCAAGTGCAAGGGTAAGTGCAGACAACAGGTGTCAAGGGCTGGTAGGGTGACTGTAGGGACACAGAAACCGTTCCAAGTGCGGGGGTTGCCAGGCAGGCAGGGCAGGTGTGTGACATTGGTGGGGGAGGGACCTGGGCCCAAGATCAGAGGGTGTCCAGGTAGCCAGTGCAGTTCTGTTTACAGCCAGGAGGTCAGCAGAGGAGAGGAGGAGAAACGGCAGAAGCAAAGAGAAAGGTTTTGAGGTGCTTCCCAGAACCGGAGATGGTTCTCCTCAAGTTTAAGGGAGGCAAGGAGGCTGTTCCAGAGGGAGGCACCAGCCGAAGAAAGAGATCTACCACCAACTCGTTGCTTGGAGAAGCGACTGACCCTGAGGGAGTTGGAGGCGGATGAGCACAGGGCTCAAAACAGAAGATATTTAGGAAGAGAGAGTTGAAGGTATTGAGGCCCCAGGCCCCAGAAGGCCTTGTGGACGATGCAGAGGGTTTTGAACTTAATCCTCACAGCCACTGGGAGCCAGTGCAGAGATTTCAGTCCTGGAGAGATACGATCCCTGGGCTTGAGGCCAAGGACAAATCTCGCAGTCCTGTTCTGGATGAGTTTCAGAGGGCGGAGATTAGAAGCAGGCTGATTTAGAAAGAGACTGTTGCAATAGTCTAGCCTAGAGAGAACCAGACCTCTGGATACAGTGAGCTTCTGGGGGAAGGAGAGGAAAGGAATAATACCTCTGAGGGGGTACAGCTGGTAGTGTGACTTCTTGGAGGCGTCAGAGATGTGAGGAGAGAAGGAGATTGTGTAGTCAAAGATGACACCAAGGTTTTTAGCCTTGCAGGTGGGAGCAGGAAGAGGGCTGAGAGAGGCCGGCCAGAGGGCTACAGGAAAGGAGGGAGCAGGTGTGCTAATGAGGAGAATCTCATTCTTACTGGCATTAAGGCAGAGGTCATTGGCGGCACACCACTCCTGGATAGCAGACAAACAGTCAGAGATGAGGGAAGGAGAGGAGGAGGCCGAGGGTAGCCTGAAAATGAGCTGGGTGTCATCCGCATAGCACTGAAAGTTAGGGCAGAGAGCAGCGATGCCGTGGGCAAGGAGTGCCAGGTATTGGTTTAACAGCCAGAGAGAGAGGTTAGACCCCTGGGGGACACCACAGGTAGAGAAAAAGATAGCAGAGTGGAAGGACCCAAGTTGGACCTGGGAGGGTCGGTCAGAGAGGAAAGAAGTCAGCCACGCCAGAGCCTTACCAAGTTATCACGGAGACAGTTGAGCAGGATGGCATGGTTGACAGTGTCAAAGGCAGAAGAGAGATCAAGCGGGATGAGGATGCAAGGGGTGTTAGAGTCAAGATTGGAGAGCAGGTCTTCACATGTGTTCAGGAAAGCAGTGCCCTGTAAGTGATTTCAATCCGGCACTTCACCTAAGTCAATGCCTAGCGTGTAATGCACAACTGAAATCCTTATATATTTATTTGTGTCTAAAAGTTCTTTTATTCTGAACAATGTACCACTTATATCACACACACCCCCGTCACACTGAACCAGGAATCAGGCTGGTTTTCAAAGTTAAAATATTTATTTATATATTCACAATATAATCACACTATTTTTAATGGGGATACAATAATCACCAATGGGGTGATGTCACACTAAGCAATCTCTTTAATCACGAGAAGTAATAATGAGCAAAAACAATGCAGCATACTTTTGTGGGTGTGTGTTCAGATCAAATGGCAATGTGGTTACTCTTTCCCCCTGCACACCCCCCAACCCCCCAATATGCAATGTAGAGAGATAGGAGGAGATAGAACAGGTTTCAGAAATGCAGAATTCAAATACAATGTCAATCCCAATTTCTCCCAGCCAACACAACAGAGAAACAGAGTTGATTGGCAAACTGTCAAACTGGTTTTTAAAGTTGTCTGAGAATGGATTGGGTAAAACACTAAACATGGGCTAAATGACTGAAATTGTTTAAATTCTAATGGGAGCCACTGTATATGGTTGCAGACAAACACTAGCAATGATTTGACACCAATAAGCAATTTGTAAATGGAAATTTGAGGTCAGGTGCAATGAAAAGCTATTTTGCACGTGTAATATTTTGCCGAAACAAAAATTGGCGGCAAACTTTTCCGCATGCGATAATTGCGATCGTGGGAGAACTATATGGATTTGGAGTGCGGTTCTTGGTTCTATGGAAAGCTGTGGACGTTAGCTACAATTTTGTTTCTAGCCTCAAATTTGAAGACATTATAGACGTTTTACTGGAGGTCGTTTTTTCAGATATAGGTGCAACAATGAGAAACAGGGATGCACTTTTAAAAGAGAAACACGATTTATTTACACTAGGGTCAGATTATGAAGAAGCAAATACTACACGGGAGCACAGCCACTAGACCAGGACACCTCTGGATCAAGTTTTTGCCTGCCGAGGAGCTTGCCTTCTTCAGAGGAAATATATCAGCACAAAGATATGTTTAACAATACTATTACAGAAGATAGTAGGGATGAGATAGAGAGTTCAGGCAATTCAAAATAATTCTAACAATGCAGTTCTGGATATAAGAGAGGATGGATTTGGATAGGGATTGCTATGGACAGTACACAGGCTAGTGAGACAGTTCTATCCTCTGGATACTCACTATATGTATTTGAACAGAAGCGTCAGGAATTCTGGTCAGTCAAGATTTCTGGACAGGAATTCTGCTGGGCACACCAGACTGGACGGGGTCTGCAATCAGCAAGGGGCTCTGGCCACTGCATGACAGGACTGGACAGGATCGGCACAGCACGGCACAGGATTGGGTTTAACCTGCCCTGGTTCTGCAGATAATTATTTGGCAGGCAAGCAGTTACAGCACAGCCCGGCGGTTTTCTTTGATGTTCCCTTTAAAGTTTGTGGGATTCTGGTTCTAGAAGTTTAAGGCCTAGCTGCGAATGGTTCAGCTATAGAGTGGGCCTTTCTTCTTGCCAAGTTTCTGAAGTCTGGAGCAAGGAATATGGATGGATCTTCTTCAGGGTTCTTCGCCAGGAATTGGTTGGTGGGTGAATCTGTGTGTCTTTCTAAGTCCTCAGCTGTCTCTATTTATGCATTTGATAAAGGGGTGTGTGTGCTGGATTATCCTAAGCGTGCCCTCTCGGCTGGCTATAGGCTAGAATTCCCTCTCTCCCTTGATTGGAGGAGAGAACATGGTGTCGGCATGATGAGGTGTTTTTATGAGGCAGAACATCCTCCCTTTTGCCTTTTGAACATAAAATCTACTTTTGGTATAATAAATATTTACATGTGTGCAATATTTATACCAATAACATACATAGATCACATATTTTGTGGAGCAAATACTTTTCCAAGCCCTGTCACTGTAGGATCTTGGGTCTGGATTTGACAGAATTTTGCACATTTTGTCCGGGACACAATATCTAATTTATCCAAAGTTTGTACACATGTATATGGGCATAAGCGTGTGAAGTTACATGCTTCTGACATAAATACATTTGCTGCAAAACCAGAATTTTCACTGTGCCTTCCCAGAACATCGCACAGAGTTCTGGCATCTCTTAAAATGTGCACCCAAAAATCACATTAACAATGCTGTTAATTATATAATTTTTACAAATTTGCACAGTCATTTATCAGTCTGCTTCTACAATATAATATGCTTCATGTGCTTGTGCTTGTGAATCCACAAATGGTCGTTTCTCCCTGCCTTCTTTTCCTCCTGGCAGGTCTGAAGCAATCTGCCTCCTTCCTTCTGGGAGAGGCCATTTTTGACACTTCACAATCTGCATATCCTTTCAGCCAGAGAAAGTCCATTGTCCCCTTCTGCTGCAGTCCAAGATCTCCTCCCCTGATCTAATTCTCACAAAGGTGTGATTTCCTGGCCTTGGTGGGAAGGAAAAGGGAGGTGCCTTTTGTTGGGGGAAGCTGTGGAACTGGTTTGGTGGCTTTGAGTTCAGCTTAAATCCAATGTCATTTTATTACATTTTTCTTGGTTTAAAACAAAACTTGCAATTTCAAACAAGCAGCTAGAACTCTTATTCCAGCTTCTAAACCATGGATATTAAATAGTTACAACCTAGGTTGCTCTTGATAACATGTCCCTTTGATTTCAGACATTAGATTTCATCCTTCTGATGCAAACTACTGACAGCTGTCATACAGGCGGCCGCTGGTACTGCGCCCATATTTTGACAGATCCCACAGGCAGGCAAACATGTGCTGTGGGTGTTTTGATGACCAATTCAGCTTTCCAGGATATTGCAATTTCACAATGATTTCTTGAATTCAGTAAAATGTGACTCTCAGCAAGATGATTGGATGTTTGTGGGTGTTTTGGACCAGCATTCTGTATTTTCAGCAACCAAGAAAAGATTTAAAAACAAGATTCCGGATTTCTTTCAGCAAGCACTGCTTTTCATGCAGTCTCCATTTTTACTGGTTGGGCAGCCCAATGACATGTTTCAGGAGTGAGGTCTCCATTCCACCACAGACAACATGCATGGTAGATTTGGCAGCCATCTTTGTGTGCTTTGTAGAGCGCAATTTCCATAGGTTTTGGTGCGCCTGGGGTTTTGCGGCCATTTTGATGATTCTGGCACCACCAGGACACAGTGATGCCACAGGGCAGAGCATAAGTGGGTTAATGCATCCCACATGTGCTTCTGGCAGCTCTGAAGCCAGACTGATGGTCATGAGACAACCGACAGATTCAGTGTGGGGATTAAGCTGGGAGATGGGCAGTTTCTCCAGGAGTTTGCCCAGGAAGGGAATGATGGAGATTGGGCGATAGTTAGCCGGGTAGGAGGGGTTGGCAGAGGGTTTCTTAAGAAGAGTGAGCACAAGGAAGTGCTTCATGGGGGATGGGAAGACTCCAGCGGTGAAGGAATGATTGCAGAAATTAGCCAGGGCAGGAGCTAGGGAATCTATGTGGTCCTTGATAGTTTCGGAGGAACAGGGGTGAACCTGTTTTGACGAGACTTTCATAGATCGGACTTGTCTATAGACCTTGTCCACGGAGAACAGGGGAAAGGCAGATAAGGAGAGGTGGCTGCAGAAGGGCCAGAGGAAGAGCAGGGAGTAGAGGGAGGGAGGGGATAGGAGGAGAGTGAGGACAGGATGTGCTGAGTTTTAGAGATGAAGTGAGATGCCAGTGCCGTGCTGAGGTCCTGGGAAGGGACAGGAGAGATAGAGACTGCGGCCGGATTGGCTAGTTCCTTGCTGATTTTAAAGAGTTCCGCCGAATTGTTAGATGCCACAGAGATGTGGGCTTGGATATGGGCTCTCTTTTTGTTAGGACAGAGAGACGGTATTGCCTTTGGAGCAGGCAGCAGGCCAGTTTTTCAGAGGATGTACATGAAGCACGCCATTTCATCTCGGCCACCCTGCACTTGAGTTTTAGGGTGATGAGGTCTGAGTCGTACTAGGAGTTGCACTTGGCTTTGGGCTTCATGCGGATTCTCATGGCAGTGCCAAGAATATCAAGAGTATCAGATGTAGCAGAGTGGAGCGTGGAGAGGGCTTTGTCAGGGTGAGAGTCAGCCAAAGGAGGATAGGGGGATGAGAAGGTGGCAGCGAAAGCCTCAACTGATACGCGCTTCAGGGGTCGGATGACCGAGAAAGTGGGTGGCAGTGATGGAAGTGGCGTGGCTTGAGGGGTAGGGAGGGTGAAGTGGGAGGAGAGGAGAAAGTGATCACTCCAGGACAGACTAGTGGTGAGAGGGACACAAAGTGGAAGGTCTGATTAGATCAAAACAACCAGAGTGTGCCCTGCAGAGTGAGTCGGGCAGAGGGGAGAATAGTGAGTGAGAGAGAGTCACAGAGGTTGCAAAAGAGTGCAGAGGGAGGACAGGAGGCATCCAGGTGGATGTTGACGTTTCCAAGAAGGAGGAGTTGAGTGGTTGAGGCCAGGAGTGAGGAGGAGAGGTCCGCCCACTCAGAGAGGAAGGAGGTGATCTGACTAGGTGGCCGATAGATAGTACGCTATTCTCAAATGGCATGTACCATGTTTAGGGGATCATACGCTTCTTACCACATGGATAAGATATATGTCATACAAAAAGAAGATGTACTAGCAGGTGTCTAAACCCAAAATGTGCAATGACAGAGGGGTATATTTGATACCCAAAAATTCACACATGAACGTTAAAACATTTTTTTATTAAACATATAGATACTGATACTCATAAAATGATCACATTACATAAAACTCCATAAAAACGTATATATATAAAACATATATCTGACAGAACACAAAAAGTACAAACTACGTGGGTTCATTTTTCTAATAACTATCAACCCTGTGTGATGCTCCACACTGGAGTTGTTCTCCCTTCTTTTGAGGATGGTATTATTGTTCTCTAAACCCTAGGTAGATAGTAGCCACAGTAAGGGAATGGCTAGGGGAGAGAGAGAGCCTGCAGACGAGGCATTCAAAAGAGGAGTAGGCCTGCGTAGGAGTGACAGAGGCAGGAATCCACTCGGGGAAGATCAGAGCTACACCCCCTCCAGAGCGGTTGGACCTGGGTGCAGAGAGGAACCTGTAGCCGTCAGGTAGGAGTGTGTCAGAGCTAGTGACAGAGCTGTCAGTGAACCATGTCTCGGTGAGACTGAGGACATCAAGGACAATTTCTTCCAGAAGGCGGCAGATGTCAGAGGAGTGTTTGACAGCAGAACGAGAGTTGGAGTGGCAATATGGAGAAGGTTGCCATCCTCGAAGGACTTCCGGGGAGGGGTACAGATCAGAGGCACGCCCTTCAGAGGTGTAGAAGTAGCCCGAGAGGGGGAAAAGAGGGAAGGAGAATGCAAGGTAGCCACAGAGGAGGCAGAAGGGGCAGACGAGGTAGCCGCAGAAGGGGGAGAGGGGACAGTAGGAGAAGAAAGGAAATTGATGAGACGCTGGAAGCGTCTATCAAAGAGGTGAAGGTTGGCCTGAGGGCCTTGGACCAAGACGGTCCCATTCGAGTAAACATTAATGATGACCTTAGAGGAGTGGAAGGAGGCCATGAGGGCGTCCCAGCGGGTGCCACCATTAATGGGAGAAGAGGAGAAAGGAGATAGCACAGAGACCATATGAAGGGTTCATAGGACTGGTGAAGGAATGACAAAAAGGATGTCGGTGAGAGTTTCCTTGGAGGAGGCACTGGTGTAGGTGTCAGCGATAGGGAGGCCTGGGTTGGAGACCAGGATGTCATTTTTAAACTTTTTCCTACCAGATTTAGTGAGGAGAGCAGGATAGTCAATAGAGAAGCAGTTAGAAAAGACAGAGAGCACCAGGGAGTAGGTGGGAGAGGAGAGAGGTGGAAGGGAGAGGTGGAGACACTAGAGAAGAATACAAGAGTAGGCAGACAAGACAGCGAGAGGCAAGCAGGTGGAGCAATAGGATAAGACGACGACACTCAGGATTAAAGAGCTCACAAGATGCACATTTTAAGACAAGGCAAGGCAAGAGGTATGCTGCGAGCTCTCAACCTTACAGGTATAGCTCCTGTCTTCAAACTAATCGGATAGAAGAACCCCTTAAGGCATCCCATATTTTCCACAAAAACCTCCAAAAACATCTTCGCCACATCTGTTTCCTTTGTCTGCACTGACTCCACCCTTCCCGGATCTTTTCGTATGACCATCACTTGAAATGGGTGACCAGGAACAAGTCCCAAACCAAGATACGCTTGGACATCCCAGAACAACAAGTTACCTCCTGTGGCGGTCACTCTTACCATGCCCTGTGCACAACTGTCGCCATATCTGAATTGTGTCCAGAACTCTCCCACCATGTCAATGAGCATATCTCCATATGCATGCGCCGACACACTTGCTTCCTGCGAAACAAGAGTTACATTTCTCCTTCAAAGTGTTCATGTTCACCAAGGTGTAGTCTGCTCCACTGTTAATTAAAAGCCTCAAGGGCACTGCATTCACAATTATCTCTGCATGAGGTTTAACCCTTTTGGGCGCTGCAACAACAGCATTCACTACACAAGCTTCATCTTCTCTGCTACTTCCATACTCCTAGTACCAAGATATGCCTTCCCGGACCATTACGACACTTCAGGCTTGTTCAGTGCTTGCAGCAGCGCAGCACATGCCCTTTTCTCCCACAGTCCCTGCATATTACATGATGAACAAAGCACTGCCTATCACTGGCGATGTGATCTGGGTTCCCACATCTGTAGCACCTTTTGATTAGTGTCTTCCCTTCCTTCCCTTTTGCATCCATCCTCTTCTTGTTCACCATTTTTCCTTCGTCCTTGTGTCCTTGCTGTTTATTTGCTTTAACTTGCTCAACAGAGAGGTTTTCACAGGCTCTGAATCCGAAGCCCTAATGCACTTTTCTGTTTGTTCCACCATCTTCGAAATTTCAATGGCACACTCTAGTGAAAAGTCCATGACACTGGCTCTGTCTCTCTGCACAGAGCTTAGCTTCCTTAATCTTATGATCAGCACATCTTATCAGTAACTGGTCTCTAACGTGCTCATCTCTGCAGTGACTATAATAGCATTTGATCACTAGACCACTAAGAATGGTGACAAAATCTTCAATCGATTCTCCACCTTGATTGATCCCTTAAGACAAAGTGATACCTCACTAAGAATTTGTTTTCCTTGACGATGAAGTGCTTGTCCAATTTTAATAAACTTTGCTCAAAAACAGACTGTCCTTCTGCTTCCTGACTCAGACTGGCCCAGACAGTGATATAGAAGAGAGTCTTTACAATCCACTGCAAAATTGCTTCCATACAATCCATGCAAATACCTCGTGAACCCCTCCATCCAGTCTCCCCATTTGACATTGGGCTCCCCTATGTGGGTCAAGAATAGGGCTGAACCTGGAATGTTCATTGCGCCGGTGGATTTGCACTAAGAATGATACGCTGTTATTTTATGTTCTTGCATATATATGGGTGAGTGCTTGTGGGATTCCTTAATTTCTAAAATGTAGAAATGTTCATTCCTTCGAACCTGAGAATGCAATTTGTCTTCATTGCGCTTTCTCAGTAATGGGTTTCTCATTTTTCATTGCACTGTGTACTCTAGGTTCATTGAATTGCTATGCTGTCTGACCTTAAAAGGTCTGTGCAACCAGCTTGTATGGGTATTGGCTGTCAGTCCACCTGACCTTAAAATGGCTACCGCAACCTCTTACAAGATTTCACTCGCATTGCAGAAGTGTATTAGGGAACCTCCCCTTGCTTCCCGCAAATGGTAGTCCCTGTATGGATCAGCTGTCCTAGCTGCTTGGTCATATGAGGCCACTTGTGCCTCCATCAGGAGCTCACCCTTGCGTTTTCGTTGTCCCTCACAGCAGCTTCAACTGACCTGGTTGCTGAATCATTCATGGCTGCTTACGCCTCCCCCAAGGAGCTGTCCCTCGCAGCTTCTCCATCCCTCATGATGGTTTAAGTGAATGCTGCAACAACAGCGTTTCACCGCACCGGGTCACCAAGGGCTCCACACTGTTGGAGTCAGGCTGGGGCTGCTGCACTTTGGATCCTCGTCGGCAGTATTAGGAATGATGACATTGCAAGAAGGTGAGGTTTTCACCACTTAATCTGCTTTATTACTTAAAGCTTTGCAGCAGCCCCAGACCTCTGCATCCAGAGCTCAACAGCCTCCCTCTTCTAAAGCAAACATTCTCTCTCCCTGGAGCAGGTTACATGTGTAGTGCTCTATTACAATTCTTGAACCCTGCATAACTAGATTTCACCTTAACTATATACGCTTCCTTAACTATGTATACATGTATACAACACCAGTCCTCATTCAGTGTAATAACATGCCTATAAGAATTCCTGTTAGTGTGCAATCTGAAGTACCTACGAGAGTCCTGTTGGGTAATGATTTGAAAACTCTAGGATTAATCTACAGTACCCCCATGCCTCCCAGTAAAAAGAAACAGGAGATGACAAGATTGGCCAGAGAGGCAACCTTGAGAGACACTCAGTTTGAGATCAAGGATCCAGTATCTCAACTCCACAGGCAGGCCAACCTTCCACTTCTCAAAAGGCTCTGAAAAGAAAAAGGGCCTCAAGCCCAAACCTGCTTTAAAGAAAAAGACTTCCTCCAGAGGAAAGTACCAATTCACCCCAGGGATCCCACCTCCAGCTGAGGCTGAGTCGGTGGTTGAAACGACTCCTGATGGACCAGCTACTGGTGAAACAGAACTGGAGGAGATCCTTCCCTGGATCCTAGAGACCATCCTGAGCTGCAGACTTTACTTGCAGAAGGTTCACCCTCTAGGGCAGATTTCAGCAGAGGACAAAGAGATTGTCCCCCCTAGGAGGTCTGCGTCAGCAGACGGCTTCCCAGCTGGAAGGGCAAGAGCCAGGAAGGCCTAGACTCTACTGGGAGGATGGACTCCTCTACAGTGAGCCTAGTGAGCCAACTCCAGGGGACTTCAGGAGACTGGTAGTACCCCAAGAAATATGACATGGGTTTCTGCAGCTAGCACATGAGATCCCTCTGGCTGGCCACTTGAGTTCCAAGAAGACCAAAGAGAGACTCTTGTTGTACTTTTACTGGCCCAATATGGGTGCAGATGTTGCCAAACATTGTAGAAGCTGCCATACTTGCCAGATTTCTGGCAAAAGTGGTACCAAGAATGTAGCACCCTTAGTGCCTGTTCCAGTTGAGGGAGTCCCTTTTGAGAGGTTGGGGATTGAAATTGTTGGTCCTCTAGAACCTCCAACATCCTCAGACAACCAGTTTATTCTGGTTGTGGTAGCCCATGCTACTAGATATCCTGAGGCCATACCTATGCGGACTGTTACTGCTCAGGCATTGTCGAAGGCCCTACTTGGTATTTTTACCAGGGTAGGTTTTCCTAGGAAGTAGTCTCTGACAGTGGTCAAATATTATGTCCCACTACATGCAGTCTATTGGGAAAAAAAAACGTGGAGTTACTAACAAGTTCTCAACTGCCTACCACCCACAAACAAATGGGTTGGTAGAGAGGTTTAACCGTACAATGAAGAGCATGATAGGTGCCTTAGAGGAGCCCCTGAGAAGAGAGTGGGATCTTCTAGTGCCATCCCTTCTCTTTGCTTATAGCAAGGTGCCTCAAACTTGAGCTCCTCTACAATCATCCTGTCAGACACCCTTTAGATCTGATCAGTGGCTCCTGCCTTAAAGGGAGTTCAATCAAGAAGGATCCGTTGACGACCCAACATCAAACTCTACTAAACCAGATACATTGGGGTGGTAGAACAATTTTAGAAGGAGATAAGACTCTGAAAAGCAATATATGGACTGGGCTTATTTATTATCTTATTTACAGGTTGCACAGGTGGGGGGATCCTCACACCCTCACACAGAACTGTGACATAATAGCTATTGTACTATTCTGCCAATTGCTTAACCAGTTTGTTTTCCTCCTCAAGTCTATTGTTGGTTCACTTTATTGATTGATGTGTATGCCATATGGAAACTGTCTACAGTTGATGCATTTTAATTGAATCAAAGAATAGTGGTACCACATAGAGACTGTATATATTTATCATTATAGAATTGCCTGAGCACATAGTGTATTATTGTATGTGTACAAAATCAAAGCCTTATTTATATAAAGAACTGTGTTATCACTAACATAGTGTGTGGACATTCCTTTGTGATGGCTTGGGGACTACACTGTACTTAAGAACCAGCCCGCATCACCTATTGAGAGCTTAAGCCTTGATTGCTCACCCACGTTTACCCAATAGAGAATCTATGGCTGGGGTGCTCTGTACTTCTACTCTGCCATATAGAGGGCAGGAGTACAGATACCCCCTCCAGCCTTTACATTTAGGATGAAAAATCCAGGCGGGATGGCAATGGAGAAGGCTGGGCCTGCAGCGGGGTGGAGCCAAGTTTCTGTGATGGCAAGCAAGTCAAGTTCTTTTGAGGTTATAAGGTCAAGGATTTCAGCTGCTTGTGCCCGGACTGATCTTGCGTTGATTAGAACACGGTTGATGGTTTTCTGGATGGGTCTGCTGGGCGTCCATGTTTGCAGAATTCGCAATGGTTAGGAAGTGTGGGGGAGGGGCCGTGGTATGAACTAGGTGCGAAATCGGAGCAACCTGTTCCTTGTGTGAGACGGATGGGGCGAGATGAGGGCCGAGTTGGGGATTTTGGGTTGTGTGAGGCATGGTCTGTGGATTTGTGGTGGGACAATTGATTGCGATGTTTGGTGTGTGACGCATGCAGTGAGCCAAGTGCACAGCCTGAGGAGGCTGTTCCTCATAAAGATCGGCGGGTGCGTGACAGTGGCTGAGTCAAGGATATTAGGTTGTGAGGGGCCTGGACTGTGGATCAGCGGTGGGCTGATTGATTGTGATGTGTCGTATGGGGTGCATGCAGTGAGCCGAGTGCGCAGCCTGAGGAGGCTGTTCCTCATAAGAATATAGGGGAGCATGGTGATGGCAGAGCCAAGAGTATAGAGGTGATGGTGGGGTATAAGTGGTGGTCTTGGGGAGTGTAGGAGGAGCGGTGAAGGGTGAGGCACCAGGATGCTTACCTATGACTCAAGTGGAGCCGGCGTTCTTGAGGTTGACTGGACTTGCGTCCAGGATGTAGTAGTGGTTCTTGAGTTTCCGGCTGTGGCCACACACAGGTCTATTTGGGGTTGTTATAGGTCCATAGTGATGTGGTTCAGCTGAAACTGAGAACTAGGGGTGTAACAGGTGGCTCCATTGTGTGGCACCTAACACTTGCAGAGCACAACACTGCACCGCAGAGGGTTCGGCACATAGGTTTTATCGCAGAAGAGTTGAGTTAGATGGGTAGTGTAGCATACTGGTTGTGGAATGAGAAGCATGCTCTGCGGACTTTCAGCGCACAACACTGCACCCTTAGCCTGTGCAGGCTTTGCCGCAGAGGGTTCAGCACGTGAGTTTTATTGCAGGGTAGTTGAGCATCGATGCGTAGTGAAGCACGTAGTGGACGTGGAACAAGCAGCATGCTCTGTGGAACTGTGGTGCACAGCACTATGCCCTTGGCCTGCATGGGCTTTTCTGCAGAGGGTTCAGCACATAGGTTTTATCACAGCAGAGTCGAGCATCAATGCATAGTGCAGCATGTAGTGGACGTGGAACGAGTAGTGTGATCTGCAGACCTGCAGCACACAAAACCACACCCTTGGCCTACGCGGGCTTGCCGCAGAAGGTTCCGCACGTAGGTGTTAGCTCTGCAGAGTCGAGCATTGATGCGTTGTGTAGAGCAGGCTTTTGAAGGGCTGAAAGTTGCCCTCTGTAAAGCTCCAGTATTAAGAGCTCCTGATTACACCCACACCTTGATTGTGCAAACAGATGCATCTAACACAGGAATTGGGGCAGTCTTGAGTCTGCTGGATGAGTATCATCATTAGGAAACTGAACAACCATGAGACAAGATGGGCAACCATAGAACGAGAATGTTTTGCCATTGTATGGTTCTACTTTCCTTATTCGAACAGACCACCAACCCTTGAGATGGTTAATGTGAATGAAGGAGGGACATCCTAAACTGCTAAGATGGTCTATCAGCCTCCAAGGTTTTGATTTTACCATTTTGCATAGGTCAAGAACCATTCATCAGAATGCTGATGGTCTCTCCAGGAAGTATGAACAATTGGCCCTTAGTCTGGGGGGTGAGTTTTAGGGAGAATGTTCAGTTTCTGTGGTAATTCCCTTTAATCTGAGAGACTCCCAGCACTTTTGCTGGACTCTGGACTTTTTTTAAATTTTAATCTCCTGAGTGAGTGGAACTTTTTACCACTCACTCATTCTTTTTCTCTGACTGGTATTATTATTTCTACTGTTTTATGGAATCTGGCAAACTCCATATGTTTAATACAGGCATCTGATTTTTGCTGTGTAACACCCAGCACCCTCTGTGCAGTGTCACGGAGGAGTACCTTGGACTTCTATTTAGGTTTAAATACATTTTCCTGTGAGAATTACAGTCCCAAGAATAGTAAGATAACTTTTATCGTACTTACCTTTCCCTTTGTGGGACCAGCACACACCTCCTTACATGGGGTGTTTGGGGGTTACATTTTAACTCCTTCTACCACACCTCATGCAACTTTTTGTTACACTGACTAATGTAAATGGCCGGTGGCAGTGATTTTCTCATCTGGAGTACAGCACCGATGGGTGACCATTTTCTCAAAATAGCCCCTGTTTTATTTGTTTGCCATTTTTCATTTGTTAGTTCCATCCAGGCTTTTTTTCTATGCTTTAGAGTAGATTTGAGTCCTTTGTGAGATTTGCCTTTGGCGGCCCGCCCAGGCTCCAGTGTGTCTGGGAAGACAGGTAGCGAGGGAGGAGCTTGAAACTTCCCAGTCCTTTGTAGATGTGCCTGGCTGAAACCAGTTCAAGCTGGGTGACTGGCTGTCCTGCAGGACAGCAAAACCCCAGGTGATTGGCAGCTCCCTTGGGGTGAATGAATGGATTCCAGCATATAGGGTGAGGATTTGACCAATGGAAAAAGGAATCCAAAACAGAAGATGAGCAGAGATGCCAGCAGCACCTTCCAGGACCACAGACACACTGGTGAAGCCCTGCAGCATTGCTTACCCCTGTTTTCAAAATGACAGGGAAAATCCGCCAAGGATGGCTTCCTCCCTTAGGCTGTTGGGACCAACTAGCCTCAAGACCTTCTTCATTTTGGGCCATCGCCTGTTGCTCTGTGACTTTCTTCGGCTGCAGAACATCAATACCTGTGGTACCTGGACCATTATCGAGTGCATCATCTTCGAAAGATCAAATCTGGCTGTACTGTTGGAGAGGACCTCCAGGGCTAGGAAATCTTCACCAAAAGTCCCCTCAACAAGAGTTCAGGACCGAGTAATCAAAGAGAATTCAACCAGCAATATTTGTTTCATCTTGGCGCTGAGAAAAAGGTGCCAAATCCATTGCTGTTGACCCCTTCTCCTGAGTGCTGCAACAGAAGCCTGCCAAAGGTCCCCTTTTGTCACCATGACCAAGGAGCAGGAATCGGGTTCTGCAATGTTGCATCTAGAAGAATGCCAGCTACAATTTCTTCATCATCTTCAACGTAATGTGGGGCTTGGGTTGTAATGAACTTGTGCCATTTTCAGTGCTTCCTTGCTTGGGAAGTGCTGTTTTCTTTCATTGAGAGTTGACCTCTACTCCTCTCTGCAGGCCTAACAGCCTGTGGGTTATCAGGAAGGCTCCCCTTGCGCTCCTGTGTTTTGTTCATGAACCACAGACTGGTTAACTAACTTTTCCTCTGAAGATCTTCATCAGGACTGGAAATGTCCATTTGACTTTGGCTGTCCTGGTTTCCCAAAAGTCCATCTTCTTAATCCTACTTGCTTTGGCAATGCTGGTTCCTCCATAGGCTTTAAGTGTGAACACTTTTAGAGTTAGGAAACAGACTGCCTATTTCCCTCTGGGAGAGTGTAAATGTGATTAAGAGTTGCTGGCTGTGTTCTGTCTAACCTTAAACTTTCCCTCTTAGCTCAATTCTGCAAAGGTGATACATTTAAGTGCTGTTACTGATCTTTACTGACGTCATTCTGTGTGCTGGATATGTAAAGCATAGAAAAATATACTCACCCGCATTATTGTTCCTTTTATAATTTGATTTCATTTCCAATTTAATGTTATTGTTAGTTGCTTCATTTTAGATTTGTATGTGTGCCTTGTGTATATGTAAATACATATATTTTAATATAATTTTAAGTGAATGTTTTCTTGGGTCTATGTATGTACTGATATCTTTGTACTGTTTTATAGCTCGCATAACTCCCTCCTAAGATAAGCCTGGCTGCCAACCACTCTACCCGCTTGTGTAGTACAGGCCTATATTAAGAGTTTGGTCCCTAATACCAAAAGATAAGTCTTATGAAGTCCCACTTTAGAAAAACCTGCCTAACCCTCTCCCCTAGGGGTTTTGTGGGTATTGGTAATACTGCTACTTCTTAGCCGTTAGCGCATGCCAATAAGCATTGTTGATGCTTTACTATGGCGTGAAAACAGTAAGCAGTTTCGAAACTCCCCCTTTAATCACCAGACTCGGGCACGTCTCTTTGAATCTCAAATGCAAATATATGTATGACAGAACTTTTATACTAGTTCCTGTATGAATTTATATAACATTATTTTAAGTAAAATAAAACATTGGTCTATACCGTCATTGATATTATACAAAGTTGTCTAAGCCACACAAGTGTCATTTAGATTTCCTGTAATAAGCCGTATAATTTACAACATTTTGTATAACACATAGTCAAGATAGTCCTTAACTACAAATCATCTTTACATTGCAGACACATTTTCACTACACAGGACTTATTTGTAATACAAAAAACAAGTGGGGTCCTGGGAGTCCCTCTGCCGCACATTAGTCCCAGTTACGAGAGACTTACCCAGAGTCTTTAGCTCACTATCTTTCACAGAGGAGAAATATCTAAAACATATCAGTCTTTGTCTTGCCATAGGGCAGTCCTGCACTGAAATGCTAAGCAATTCTCCTCTGAACAAGAGTACCAACAGCAAACCCAGACATTTGTTTCGGTCTGGTCTGACCTCATCAGTAGGGTGGAGCTGTGCCTCTCTAAGAATAGTGAGCAAGGTGTTCACGTCTGGATTCCCCTAGTAACTTAGGGTGAGACCCGAAGTTACTTAAGTATGCAAAAAAACAGGGGGGTCCTGGGAGTCCCTCTGCCGCACATTAGTCCCAGTTATGAGAGACTTACCCAGAGACTTTAGCTCACTATCTTTCACAGAGGGGAAGTATCTAAAACATATCAGTCTTTGTCCTGCCCTAGGGCAGTCCAGCACCAACATGCTAAGCAATTCTATTCTGAACAAGAGTACCAACAGCAACCTCAGACACGTGTTTCGGTCTGGTGGGACCTCATCTGTATGGTGGAGCCGTGCCTGTCTAAGAATAGTGAGCAAGGGGTCTCACCCTAAGCTACTAGGGGAATCCAGACGTGGACCTTGTTAGGATGGATTTCTGAACTCTGACCTGGTGGGCAGAGGTTCAGAAGGCCAGCCTAGTTTCTGGGAACAGGGTAACCTCTGGACAAGCCAGACCAATCAAGGTAGCTATGGCAGGAGGTCAAGACTAGGTCTCAGGAGGGGTGAGGGTGACTGAAGGACTTCAATGAGCACACACAGCAAGGACACTTACATATTACTCCCAGACAGTGTGTTATATCAAAAATATATACACATTTATCACAAGGCCTTTGTAACTCAGACCATAGCAAAAGAATCACAGTAACACTCAGTAAACCAACACAACACTATCAATACAATGTATATACAAGACCTTTGGGGTCTAAAGGGTTATATCCACAAATTATGTCTACCACCTAGAGGGGAAGGAAACAGGCAGTGCAGGTAGTCTTTAGGCCCCTTTGACATCAACAACACACCTAACTAAGAGGCAGTCCAAGCCCTAAGACGAGGGGAGCCTTGTGCTCAATAGGTCATGCATTGCAATCACACTCTGTTGTTCCAATGGGCAAAATTGGGTCTCTTCAGGGGTCTCTAGCAGCTCAGGAAGGTGGGTGAGGCGATGAAGAATAGATTCCCACTATTCAGGGAGGACCTCCACTTGAAGGCAGAAGCAGTTCCAGAGTTCGGGAATAGTTAGCTAGTTCGCACTAGCAGTGGAAAGGAGGGGGGCCCTCAGGGGCCACTCGTGCATAAAAAGGGGCCCTGGCACTATGGCCCACCGGTTAGTGTTGGAAGTACTCACCGGTCCCAGGCGCACTCAGACCCAAACTTCGCCAGTTCAGTCCACTTCGCTTGCAGGTTCGAACACGGCAAAAAGGACGTCTCTGCGCTTTCAGTTCCGAAGATACAGGGACGATTCCTCCGCTTCGGGTGGATGAATCGGCCCAGTTTAACTGTAGCAGGCTTCAGGGGAAAGAGGGTCACCTGCAAAGGTTGTTGCTGCGGCAGGGCAACACAGTAACCACGAATGCTCCGGTCCTGGCACACTCGTCTCCCTTCAGACCTGGGAATGCCAAGTGCACGAAATTCGGTGTGAGCGTGCCGCGGACACAGAGCTAGCAGTATACCAAGTTTCGAGGGCCTCCTCGAAACGGTGGCAGTGACAGAGCAAAGCAACTGGGTAAGCTGGTGAGCCCACTGGTTGGCCCAGGAACACTTCCGAGAAAGCTTACTTGCAGGTTTTGATGAAGGTGCCGAGAATAGTTGGTCACACTATTCTAATGGTTGGAAGCGTCTTCGCAGACCTTCTAGGACGATCAGATGCTGAGGGGTCCCACAGGACGACAGCGGGCTCAGGGTGCCAAACCTTCCAGCGGGTCACCAGCAGTTCCTCATCTCAGCTTTTGAAGTTTCAGGACACTTGGATCCTATCCTTCGTTCAGTGAGAACTCCAGAGATCGACATGGCATGGGTGTTTTTTGCCTCCTCTTATCCAAAGTTCCCTTCGCGCCAAAACGAAGAGGACCCAATGGGAGATCTGCTCACAAACACACACTCCATATGTGGATCAATCACAGACCACGGTGCTCCCAGTCATTCATGGCACTCCATACTCACTGGAACCCAGGATGTGTATTGGACTCAGACGTTACAGCCCAAATCCTGGAGGCACACACACAAGGCATGCAGAAGCCCGTGAAAGCATTGCGTTTCACAGGAAAATGCATGGCCAAATAAGGTGAAGGGGCAAGATGGCCAAAGGACAGGACAAAGAACCTCGTGGCATGGCCATTTTGGAGCCAGGCCACCTATTTGTGCCAAACGCGGTTAACATGGCAGGAAAGGGTTAAAAATAATGCAGAAATATAGCTGCCAGCAGCCCTGTCCATGACACATCTGTACATCTCACAAAAAGTCAATCAGGAGTATCTAGGGCTTTTGGAAAATGACTACAGACCCATGTACACTGTACTGGAAGGTACATTGTGCACTTGGTACATGTTGCAGAAAAGTTGCAACTTTTGAAAAGGACTAAGGGAAACAAAGTCTCCCATTACTGACTGTCTTAAGGGCATGTCAGTTTCCCCATTAAAAGTGAGCGAAAGCCCAGAGGAATGCAGCTGAAGGCTGTGCTTCTCTGGCAAAGTCAGTCTATGGTGTCCAAAAAGCAGCACAAAGTTTGGGGGTGTACACATGGAGGGAAAATTACATACAATTATGAAATCTTTCCTAACAGACCCCTTGCTCACTATTCTTAGAGAGGCAGATCTCCACCCTATTGATGAGGTCCAACCATAACAAAACACATGTCTGAGGTTGCTGTTGATACTCTTGTTTAGGTGAGAATTGCCTAGCATTTCGGTGCTGGTATGCCCCTGGGCAGGACAAAGACTGATATGTTTGGGATATTTCTCGTCTGTGAAAGATAGTGAGCTAAAGAATCTCGGTAAGGCTCTCGCAACCATGACTAATGTCTGGCAGAGAGACTCCCAGGACCCCCTTGTTTTTTGCATATTTAAGTAACTTTGGGGACTCACTCTAAGTTACTAGGGGAATCCAGACGTGGACCCCTTGCTCACTATTCTTAGAGAGGCACAGCTTCAGCCTACTGATGAGGTCCAACCAGACCAAAACACGTGTCTGGGGTTGCTGTTGGTACTCTTGTTCAGAGGAGAATTGCTTAGCATTTCGGTGCTGCACTTCCCCTGGGCAGAACAAAGACTGATATGTTTGGGATATTTCTCCTCTGTGAATGATAGTGAGCTAAAGAATCTGGGTAAGGCTCTTGCAACCAGGACTAATGTCTGGCAGCGAAACTCCCATGACCCCCTTTTTCTGCATATTTGTAATACAAATTGCTCTTCTTTGTATACTGGGAATCCAGGAACATTGGACTGGTGATGATATTCTGGACTTACCTGTATCTTTGATATTTCCTTTCAAAATCAATCTGAGTCTGCTAATTTCTTTTGCAAAGTAAGTGCACTCAAACATTTTGGACCTATTTTTTAGATGGGGCATAGTTCTTACTTGGTTCTCAGCTTTGTCCTTTTGAATTGTCACAAAGTGGTTGAAAGAAATTATGTAATCTACACCTTTGGCTTTACATGTGAAATGAGCCCATGAAAATTATTTCAATTCAAAATTTGTTTTCACAATATTTACAATGTTGTTGGGTGCATACATTTGTGTTCAGTATTTTGTGTTTACAGTGCACCCTTGTCATAACAGCTGTGAGAAAAATATGCAATCAACACAGAACAAACTCCTTCTGGTAAAGCCTCTTACTCAGTAAGGGAGTTTTCGGTCATAAGTCTTTATTCCAAAGTTTTAAACAGGATCGATGAACTGCAGCAGACTTCCCTCACCGGTTCCCCCAGGAACATTGTATCTGTGCTTGAATTAACCCTGGCACAATCTCTGCGTTCCATCTACACTTTTGAGCACTTACATGAATTAACTATTCCAGTACTGAGTAATTGTTTGCATTCTGTGAATTGTTGGGCTCCTTTTTTAATGGGAAAAGAACATTTCAAGTACTAGAACTCAAAAATGAAATCTAGGACTAGAGTAGCTGCAGATGCACCACATTACTTAGATTGTCAGTGGAATCGTTTCTGCTTCTGCCATGTACACACTGGGGCTATGAATTGTATGCAATGCCAATGACTTCTGGGGTTATGAAAGATACCTAATTGGAATTTAAAATTCATTTGAAACATACTATGGACACCTCAGAGGAATTACAAAGATATGGCAACCACAAGCTAAAGGGTTGACATATAAGGATGTGGTCGACAGGTTGACTAGAGGGGGGACTGAAAAGGGAGTCAGAGTCCTGGGACCACCCCCCCACCATGTTCATGACAACATGTAAGGCCAGAAAAGCCCAACCCCCCCCCCCATTTTATTTCGGACGAATCCCAAATGCACCAATGGTCGACAAATACACAGAGAAATACCCTCTCAGTCAGTCATACAGACCAAATGCAGTAGAAATCTATCCATATCTGGGAGAAGAGCTTGAGACCATGGTCAAAGACACTTATATGGACAGCCTGGACTACGCACCAAGAAGCCATGTTACTGACGTCATCAGAGACACCACAACATAGCATCATTAGATATGAAGCACACGTGCAGTCCGCACTGCACACACACAAACACACACTCATATAAATGAACAACATGAGTGCACAGTTCTATAGCTAGAGGACAGATACATATACATGCTGTCATTGCTTTTTTATTTTGTCATTAGCCAAATGCAGTAAGGCAGAACCACAAAGCACAAGAGATCCTGAGCCAGTTTGCAGATGCTTAACGCAAATAACTCTACACAACTGCAACAGCACCTTTAGAACCTGACAGAGCCAAGTGTGACTAACCTATGGAGAATATAGCATAGCATGGAGAATGTAGAAACCAGCATTATAAGGTTTAGGAAAAGGCCTAAAACCACTGAGCAGGAGATGAACAAAGCTGTTTCAGGCTGCACAGGGAGCCAGGTGCGTGAGACGAGGCCCACAGCCAAGGTCAAACATATGAAGGGACATTCCAATCCCCAGATGACAAAGGGACCAGCTGCAGAGAAATTGAATAAATCCTCACAATTAGGACTTGGAAAGCTCGATTTTGTGGTCTCTGAACATGTGGTACAGCCGAAGAGGACAATGGACAGTTTCCATGGTGGGAAAAGGGAGCCGATCCCAGCAGAAGCAGATGCAGGCTGCGGCATTTGTTGCAATGTATAGAGCACATTCTCATAGGCAAAAGGTGCTGTGCACAAGTTACAATACAGACACATAGTCGTTCACATCACCTTGAAGAGATGCACAGAGCGCTGAGAACTCATTGGAGTCCCAGGTGTGGAGGCAGCAGCGCTGGCCAATCACAGCTTAGTATTCCAGGGTTGGATGGCAAAGGGCATGAATTAATGGTAAGCCCAGTACTCTGCAACAATTCAGTAGATAACGTCATTGGGATGGGACAGGCCAGCCAACTGACATGCGAGAGCTAGTAGAGTAACACGTATAGGTGGCCCTTTAGGTTGTTGAACTCCCGATGGCCAATCCCACACACCGACAGGTTTTTGGAGAAAGGCCCAAGTAATGATGGAGTGATGACACAGTTTTAGAGTAAAACTGGCCTACGAGCCAGGAGACATTGAGAAGTACTGGAATCCGCCTGTGTTCTTGTATCGAGCCCTGTTGGTTTTATTTGTAATAAACCACAGTTTGAACTTGCCGTTGACTGAGTCCTCTGTGGATACTGGGGAGGGAGTTGGGCTCTCCAAGTCTGCAGACTTCTAGCATACCTCTGGCATACCTGGGAGTTCGTCCCAACACATCCAATGTACTCTGTTGACAATAATGCATGCTATCTATAATAGTGTACTCTATAGATGCTAAAATCTGTTTTACCACCAATAGAGTACACTAGAAGGGTGTTTATAGATAATATGCTTTGCCACTGATCCTTTGATTGCACTTCATTCCCATTCCTAGGTCTTTGTAGGGACTGCAACTATAAAGATGATGGCATGGTTTGACCCATCAGTGCCTGTCCAAAGGTACAGCTATGGTAGGTTAGGCATATGGTATGGGGAGGCTGCCGCTGCCAACGAGAAGAGGAGACTAAGAAAGGGGTTGCATGTGCTGTAGTGTATATGGCTTTGTGTAACTATTTTTCCAAAAATGTTCTTGTCGAGAAACCCCCTAAACAAAGATTTAGAGATTTCAGACAGTTTAGGTCACTGTGGGGCATCGGCTGTGGTTCCAAGTCCAGCCCTATCATAGGGTGTGATTCCCAGTCCAGGCCTGGTCTCCAGCGCTTCTACATTAATCTTAATTTTGCAGTGAAACTCATTGACGAGGGGTGTGCAGTGGAGTTTAGTCGAGGTGAGTGCATGGTGACCGCATCTTTTCTACTGCTTTTTAATGTGGAAAAAGCGCACCTTTAACATTAATTCAAAGTAAAAAATGTACTCCCAGGAATTGAAAATAAAAAGTATAACCATAAACCTGTTGCCATTTTGTAAGTCCAAGGTTTATCCAAACAGAAACCAGGCAACAGGTACTGTCTAGAACGAGGCAGTTCTCAAGGCGGCCGCGGAATGAGCTCCGCTTTGCCTGGTGTGTGGGTGGCGCAGTGTGATGGATGGGTAGTGTAACTCGGTATTTCACAGGACAGGAGGCACTTGGTTTAAGGAGCTGCAGGAATGCTAGACACTGAAGCAGGGGAGGTCAGCTGCCACCTGTTATGAGAGACTGCTTGCCAGGATGCGGCTCGTAATTGCTCTAGGTAAAGGGATTGTAAATATAAGGGATTGTAAATATAAGCGCAATGATGACACGAATGAACAGGAGTGAGGATTGCCGGGCCCGACCTGCAACCCTTAGATCCCCACAGGACTACATCTAGGAAAAACATTACCGAAAACAGCCCGAGTAGTATTCCCAATAGAAGCTCTGCTTTGGTTAGCTGGACAAAAAATACTTAGCTAGTGTAGCTCGCTGGCTTCAATCAAACATAAGTGCTGTTTCCTGTAAAGCAGAAAGGAATACATCAACTTTCTTTGTGCCAGAATGTTTTAATGTACCCAGTTCATTGGATGACACCGCTGACAACTGCAGGTTTGATGGCTCACAGAAAAATACCCCCAGCTCCAGGTCTGGATGAAACAATACGATTTGCTGTGCTGACAAAAGTTTGCATTTAAAGTTATGAACACATTTTATTTAGAGCTTCCAGCAAAGGTTCACATCAGTTGGCACCAAATAGTGCTGGAAATTGGAAAGGCTTACTCTGGGAACGCACCACTGGTTGGGGGCATCACGTGTGAGGTGGGGGGCAGGGTTGGGCACGGGAGTGCTAGGAAAGGCAGTAAAGTGATACAATGTCTAGAAGGAAGGTGTCTATGCCCTTGTTTCCAAACACAAAGTACCCACAAAGATTCTGGTACTCAGTCTTTCAGGGAGTCGGCAAGTCAAGCTGAGCAAGAGTATTATGAGTATTATATTGCTATAGAGCTATTTAATAGTCTGTTAAACTCTTAAATCAGACTTTTTTTAACACTGTCCTCTGTGCTGAAATTGGTACTCCTAATTTCGGCAGATACGGCATTGTGAGGTAAATGATTTGGTGAAGATCACAAAGTGCACTTTTCAGCACTTGACCCCATCGTTTCGCAGCCCTACTTGATAAAAAATGTGTGTTGAAGTTTGGCTTTAAAAGGCTTTAATAACACCACACACAAAAACAATCTGTCAAATTCATACGACTTTATAAAACTTGTTAAGCAAAATGATTAAGGTCTCAGCTTTATTTTTTCCCGTCCTAAATTGAAGACTACAAGTACCAGAATTCAAAATAAGGTGAGGCTAAACAACTGTCCTCTGGGTTTTGCAACTGTAAATACTTTTTTTTAAAAAAACATTTTTATTAATTTCAACCAAACAATACACACCAAATCGGCAGTGCATATATCAACAATTCCATTGTACACTGCTTACTACTAGCCACTGCTTCCCTTATCCCACCCCCCATTCCGAGCCTATTACTTTACACATTCTGTTTCTGCATCCTGTGGTATTGACCCAAACAGTTCTGCTATTAGTAATTTCTAGGCCATTAGGGACTCTGTCTCCTCCTCCCCCCAGCGTAGCTCGTTTCTTGCCATACCATGGTTTCTGCCTCCGCCCATTTCTGCAAATCTTTCCACCACACCTCCACTGGCTGTCTATGGCATGTCTTCCACCCCATCGCGATTCTCCTCTTGCCAGCACGTATGCCAAATCCCTCAGTTTACTCACATGCTTGAGCTTCTGTGATCTTGGGAACCCACCCAACAGACAGGCCCACACTGTTTCCACTACAATTCTGACCCCCTTCTCCGCTAGTTTCCGCTCCACTTCGCTCCAAAAGCGTTCTATTACCGGGCATGACCAGAGCATATACACCATACCCGCGTTCTCCTCATCGCACTTGGGGCATGCTTGCCGTCCCGCATTCTCAAACTTCGATATCCTCTGGGGTGTCATATATGCCCTGTGCGTGATATACAGTTGTATCTGTTTCAATCTCGCGTTTCGAGATACCTTCTTATGATACCCCTAAGCCCGTTCCCACATCCCGTCCTCCATCGAAGCTCCCACCTCCGTTTCCTAATCCAGTCTCAGCTGTGTGACCTCCTTCCCCACTTTCAACATTAACATCTCATATATTCTACATATCTCATGGCCCCATTCCGCTATGTCGTATATCACATCTATGGTGGCTTCTGGTTCATCTTCTAGCACAGTTTCGGGCCATATTCTCTTAATTCTCTGCACCATTCTATGATGTGTGATGTACTGGCCCGCATGCAACCCAGTTTCTTCCCGCAGCCCCTCAAATGTAATAATAGATCCCTCCCGCCAAATATCTCCCATTGTTGCCAACCCAACCGGTTCCCAGTGGTTTCTGATTATTATCCTTAGCTGCTCATCTACACCTGTTAATGCAACCAGTCATACCTGCAGAGAGCATGGAGACGGATTCTCCATCATCTGGCATGCCCTACGCCACATCTTCCATCCCAATACCATCATCTTGGGGCACCCCTCCATTTCTGCCTTGGGTACCCACATCATCTCTTTCAAGTAAAATGGAGCACAATCTCGTCCAAACAGCCTGGATTCAGATGTCTCTTCATCAGAGAGCCATTTGGCAACATATTGTAGCTGGCTCGCTACATAATAAACCTCATAGTTAGGCAATGTTATCCCCCCTTTTTCATAGAAATTCTGTAGCTTCCATAGCGCCACCCTGTTCCGTGTGCCATGCCACAGGAACTCCCTGCACATACTGTTCAGTTTGGTGAAGAACTTCTAAGGTATCATGTATGGTATGTTCCCAAAGTAGTGCAGGACCCTAGGCAGGACCACCATCTTGAGCATGGCTCCACGCCCCTTCATTGCTAAGGGCAACCTCACCCAAAATCGCATGCAATTTTCAATTTTTTTAATGGCCACCTCCGTGTTGCGCCTATGCTCCTCTTCCACTGTGTGGTATATGTCTATTCCTAGTAACGAAATGCGCTGACTGCCCATGGTACCTGCAACACGGGTAACTGCTCCAATGGAATCCCTTTATACCCACCTAATGGGAACATGCTGGACTTCTGGGGATTCACCACTATGCCAGACATCTCTGCGTATCTCTCCATTACTTCTAGAATATATTGGAGATTTTCTTCCGGGTACCGCAAGTACAGCAGCATGTCATCTGCGTATAGGGAGATCAGATGTCGTTCCCCTTTCGCCTCAATGCCTATGGTATCAAATTGTTGTCTCAGGTATATTGCTAGGGGTTCCAGGACCAATATGTAGAGCATTGGAGACCACGGACATCCCTGTCTGGGTCCCCTGCGAAGTTGCTATCTTTCCGATATCACTGATCCTGTCTTGACCCTAGCCAGCGGTTCACTATACAGTATTTTCGCCCACCGCACATATCCAGGCCCCAACCCATAGCCCTCCAGGGCCACCAGCAGCCACGGCCACTTGACCGAATCAAAGGCCTTTATTGCATCCAAGGACACAATTGCCCTTTCACCTGCGTTTTCGCTTTCACACTCTATAATTCGATGGAGTCGTCTATGATTATTAGAGATATTCCTATTTGGGACATAACCCGTCTGATCAGGATGTATTAGTCTACCGATAACCCTCTTCAACCTATTTGCCAAGACAGCCGTCAATATTTTGCTGTCTTGATTCAGCATCGACAGAAGTCGATAGGAGCTGCAGCTATGCCCAGGCTTATTAGGTTTGGGAAGCGGTATAATAATAGCTTCTCTCAGTGACTTTGGCAAACTTCCCGTCTCAAACGCTTCATTTAACATTTCTAACAGTGGGGGGAGAACCTCTTCCATGTATACTTTATAAAATTCACTTGGGAGTCCATCCGCCCCCCGGGGTTTTACTAGTAGGCAACTGTCTCACCACCTCCCCCAATTCTTCTAGGGTAATTGGTGCATCTAGTTCCTCTTTCTCTTCCGCACTTATCTGAGGCAGATCTATATCCTCCAATGTTTCTGCTATCGTGGCGCAGTTGCTCATGCTGTCGTCACCATATAATACCTTATAATAGTCTGCAAACTCTTGGTTTACTCCCTCTTGGGTGTCCGCTACACTACCATCTTCCCTTGTTATAGTTCTTATTGTAACTCTGGGGTTTCACTCTTATATAGCCATGCCAAGAGTCTTCCTGGTTTATCCCCTCCCGCATGCTGTCTCTCTACATATTTTTTATAATTGAGGTTACACTATCTATCCCAATACTCCGCGCATTTTTGCTGTAGCTTTATTATCGAGTCCAATTCCCCCTTCGTGCCCTCTTCGCCCCTTAAAGCCTCTTCCAATCTCTCCTCCATCTCTCGTAGGTCAGCTAGGATCCCACCCTGCACACCTTTAGATTTTGCTAAGGCTACCCCTCTCATCACAACTTGAAAGTCTTCCCACAGTGTTCCTGCCGAGTCCACACTACCAGTATTCGTCTCAAAATAGTTTACGATCTCATCCCTCATATCCTCTCTAAAAAAGTGATCTCTCAGTGCTTCTGCTTGTAGGCGCCATGTCAGAATCCTTGCTCTCGGGGGGCAGTATTGCCATCCGAGGATCAGGGGCGAGTGGTCCGAAAGGACCCTTGTTTTATACTCTATTTGTATAATCGCTGTTGTTACTTCAGGTGTGGTAAAGACATAGTCCAACCTCGTGTGTAACTGCTGCGGGGCAGAATAATGCGAATATTGTCTCTCCTGGGGGGTGTCTCATTCTCCACTGATCTTCTAGACCAAAGTCACCTAGCAATGCTTGCAGTGCTTTAGCAGCAGGGGCGGGTCTATCCATCTTTCCATCCGATCTATCCACCCTTGGGTTAAGTACACAGTTAAAGTCCCCTCCCCAAATTACCGCTCTCCCCACACACATGCTCAAATTAGTACACAATGTTTTAATGTACGCCACTGTGTTCTGGTTCGGGGCGTACGTGTTTACTATGCTTACCTCCCTATTTTCCACCAATCCCCTCAATATAACCATCCTCCCATCTGTCTCAGCTACCTCATGCAACCGTTGGAATGGGACATGTGGCGCCACCCAAATAAGCACTCCCCTGGCATAAGCAGAATATGATGAGCCCACCATCACTCCCTTCCACTTCCCAGCGATCATATCCATTTTCTCCCTTGTCAGGTGGATCTCTTGTAGCAGTGCAATATCTATTTTTTGCCTACACAGGTACAACATGACATTGTTTCTCTTTAGATAACTATTGAGCCCCCTTACATTCCATGTGACTATTTTAAGGTCCCCCATGGCTTGTCAGAGTTCCATTCCACCTCCCACAGGTGCAGTCCTGATCTGAGTTCCGTTCCATTCTGTATAGGCTCGTCCCTGGTTTAAACTCCCCATAACCAACCACACACCAAACTCCCCAATCCTCTCCCCTCCCTTCCCATCCCCAACAACACACCCCTCAACTGTTGCCCAGCTCCATCCCTGGATCTCAGGCACCCCCACATCTAGCTCTTTCTGGCTATCGCCTATTCTCGAAGCTCCACAGGGTGAGGACGCCCTAATGGCTATCCTACTGCTACTACTACTATTGCACGGGGGGTAGTGCGCTTTCGTCCCGCAGCTCCTTTTTGCTTCAGTCCAACCACACTTTACTACTCAATTTAATACAAACTTCTATATTCCAGTCCATTAAATTCAACACAGTCCAAGGTATCATCGCCATACACCCGCTTTACACGGTCTCACCCCTTTATCTTAATCTCTCTCATAGTCATTGATGGGATACCCGCACTGCGTCATATCAATATACATGCATCATCCCAGTCACTTATCGTGTTCCTCTTGAGCTTGCTCCGCATCTCGTTCTGGGCAACCCTGCAGGTCCAGCCATGTCGCTGCTTCTTCCGGAGTGTCAAAAAAGAACATCTTGCCTTTGTGCAACACTTTCAGTTTCACGGGGTACAAAAGCATATATTTGATTCCAGCCATGCGTAACCTCCTTTTGATTGCCACATAGCTGTACCGTTGCCTCTGGACCAACATTGTATAGTCAGGATATGCCGTGATGGCACTTGAAGCTCTTTCAATCGTTCCCCCTTTACGGAAGTACTCTAAAATCTTCTTGCGATCTTTATAGTTCAGTATCTTTGCGATGATTGCACAGGAGGGGCTCCAGGTTTCGGCCTCCTCGTAAGGGCTCTGTGTGCGCGTTCCACTGCGAATCCCTGCGAGAGTTTGTCGGTCCCTATTTCTTGCAGGATCAGGTTCTCAACATAGTCTGTAGGGTCTTGGCCTTCCTCCCCCTCCGGCAGTCCGACCACGCGGATATTGTTCCTTCTTGCTCTCCCTTCCGCTTCCTCCGCACGATTGTCCAGGTTAGCTACCTGTTGCTTCAGTACGTGAACCTCCTTTGCATTGTTGGTGCTAGTGTCCATCTTGGTTTTCACTGCACTCTCCAGGCTGCTCATTCTCTCTACCAATGTCCGAACATCTTGTTGCAGCAGGGTGACTTCTATGCCCATGGCGTCTATATTAGCCTCCATGGAAATGCGCAGATCGGTCATCGCTGTGCCCCATGAGTCCCTCAGCTCCGTAATCGCCGCTCATATCTGGTGATTTTCAGTCGCTAAGGTGCTCTCCACAGGGGCTGTCGCGCCTTTGGGCGTTGTCGTCGCAGGAGATTGCTGCGTTTTGGCGAATGCCTCCATCGTGGATTGTTTGCTTTTGTTCCTACTTACAGCCCCTCGCCCTGTCATCTTTCCGCCTTAGTTATGTATCCGTAGTTGCTTGGACTATGGTGTATCAATCCTATTTCACTTTCTTGATGCAGTACCAGTGTATCCCTCCAAACCTGGGGCAATTGTCCTCGAGGAGCCCCTGTGTAAGTTGTGCTCGATGGGCTATTTCACCGAGTGGTTTGCGTCCTCCCACGTATCGAGTTGCTTTGCTGTGTTTTAGGGACTATTCTTTCTCACCACATGAGCACCCATCCCATGGGCCCCTTGCACTATTCACACCATTTCTCATATCCGTGGCAGTCTCTCATATGTCCTCATTAGCTTGTTTCCTCCTGGTGCACCGTGCCCCTCTATAATGGCTCTTACTTTCTGGATCATGCACTCCTTGGGGTCCTCCACTAGGCTTCAGTGCCACAGAGGCCTCACACTTCTCAATGCTGCGCTCCCCTTTATCTCTGGGAGAAACAAACCTCCTCTGTCAAGGCCAGCTCAGTAGGTTAATATTTTGACCTCTCGTGGGTATTGCTACACGGTATCCTTTCCGCCGTATTCAGCTGCTGGCATCAATAGTGTGCAGCCTCCATTGGGCTCCAGCTGCCCTTTCTGATGGAATCACAATGGCTTTGCTCTCAGCACAATGTTGGCGCCTTCGCGTGTCTTCTCACTTTGTCACCCGAGCTCTTTTATCTTAATGCAAGCATCTGCTACTTATGTAGCCATCCTTGCTTGCGGCGCGCCCGCTGTCTCCGCCACAATGTGTCTCAGCGTTTCAATCAGTTACACGTATGCTCGCTTGCGGTAGCCGCTCCTCGTTCTATCAGCTCCGCAGCACCCGGCTGCACGCAGCCAGCTCCCTTCAAATGGAACGCTCGGGGAGACACGCGTTCAGTTACACTTTCACCTCAATCCGCTCCTTCACACGCCGGCTCGCCGCGCCCTGCTGCTGCTGTTATATCAAATACATGCTCCGCTGGGCACCCCGTCAGGAGTCAGCCCTCTGCTCACTGCTCTCAGCCCAGCTCCTTAGTTTCGCCGGTCGGGGTCGCAGTGCCTTTGTTGCCCCCCATATTGCAGGGACACGAGCCCTCCGAGTCCCACACATAAGAGGCAACAACACCGGCTTGCCTGCATCCAGAAGCTTGATGTTTGCTGGTGTCGTGGAGTGCACCTTCAAATGCCTTTGTCTATGTTTCCAAGTACTTTTAGGTAGGTTTAGGCATGTTATCCAGGATCAACAGCGGATCAGCAGGAGCTGCTGCAACGAAGCACGTCCTATCTCATGGCTAGTTAGCCACGCCCAAATAACTGTAAATACTTAAAGACAAAAAAACGAAAGGAACGTTGATAAGGTTGTTGAGGATTTCAAATCGGTCGACACCCCTTGGTCTTAGCTTAGGATGTAGCGCACAATTGTAATGGTTTCTCTTTATTTTCTACTATTTCAATTTGAGATGGACCACAACCCGTCTCACACCCCGTTTTACAAATACCCCGGGTCACAATGGACCATGCACCATGCCGGTTGATGGGAATGTAATATTTATTTATTTAAAAAATCATAGAAGTCACACAAATTCTAATAATGGGCAGCAATCACCAATGGGGTGATAATTACAATGAAACTACTGAAATACACTTGGTACCTTCTACAAGAACATATCCAAATCACAAATGAATCAGAGCACTTTTTCAATTAGGATAGATAGCACCCGAGTTAAGGTTTACCCCTGCAATGTTCCCTCAATCCACAATTAATCAAATTCTGAGAGGATGGAAAGAAGCAGCAGGCAGTCAGGTATATGAGGCAGTAAACAGAATCAAAATCCGAGGCAAAACGGATTTGAAACCCTTTGCAATGGCTGGAAATTGATAAATAAATAATTAATGTGCAGTTAAATCTATGAGGCAAATATGATTTTTCACAATAGCAGTAATGTATAAACCCTAGCAATCACAAGGCAAGGTATCAACAAAGGCATACAGTTTAAAAGCAAGTTGAAAGTAAGAACACGATGCAGCCAAATTCACATGTAGAAAAGTTGCATTTACACTTTTTTCAGTTTTAAATTTCAAAACGTTTTTGTTAAAAAATGGGTGAAATATACAAAATCGGAATGCGGTTTTTGGGCAGGGTGATAGATGCACATCACAGGGACAATCTGAATGTGAAAGAGTGACTATAGCTGAAGAACTGGATGAGATTTTCAAGGTGAAAGGAGGTTCAGTTTTGGTAAAATTAAGCAATTAAGAAGAGCAAATCGGTTTGGAAAGAAAGGAAAAGTTTTACTTAAACTAGATTATTAAGACTAGATTGATAAAGAAAGACACAGTACGATCCCAGGTTAATTTGCAATGTAACCCTTTCACCCCATGTTCAGATCTATATGGGAATTAATTTGCATTATTCCAAATATTGCTAAGGAGTTATAAGATGAGGTGAATGAAAGAATTGCGCTAACACTAGAAAAACAAGGACAGGGTGCACAGAGAATTCTAACAGTTTTGGACAAGTTACTAGGGTATGGATAGGATCACTTAGAGAGTAGAACAAAGACAAAAGGATCAGGCTGGGGTAGCCTATGTGTTTCTATGGGATGGGGAAATACAGTCCACACTTGAGTTTGGGATATTGGGACAGTGAACCGGGTTCTGGTCAATGCAAACGGGCGCCGGATAGCGGGCTCTCCTGGAAAAAGACAGCTGGAAAAAGGTCTGGTCCCGGCACAGCACCGCCTCAGCGGGATGGAGCGGTTAAGCAGGGCAAGCAGGCGGCACTGGAGAATCCCAAAGCGGGCTCAGCCACCTTTCCCCTTTCTCCCTGAAGTTAGTGGGATTTTGTTATGGGGTTTTTTAGTGGGATTTCTGGATGAAGGCCTAGCTGGATAGGATCAGCTATGCTTTGGACTTGCAGTAGAGTCTTGAATCTTGCAAAGGTGGATCTGGAATGTCAGGATATGCAGGCGCTGGAAATTCAGGAGAGAGTGTCTAGAGTTCTGTCAGCCACCCTTATTTATAAGACATGGTGACATCATTGAATTATTGGTGGGCAGAACTGAGCTCGGCCTACCCACAAGACCAGGATAGGACAACCAACGTTGGTTGCCTCCTGTAGGAGATGACTCAGTTTTTCTGGAGTTGGACTTTATGACGTGCAAAGCCTTCTCACAGAACTTTTTGCCAAAAATCAGTCTTAATATAATGTACACATTTGCACAGATGGGAAGATTACATATTTTATGCAGAGTATGCCAGTCCAACTCTACAGTTTATAAGACTTTGTTTCATCTGCTTAACCATTTTTCATCATTTTCAGTGAGAAATATTCGGCCTAAAATTCTATAACTTTATACATGTGTGTAGATTATTATTAGGCATATCAGTATATAATTTCAAAGTGGCATCATGTGCACTTTCCTTAGAACATGCAATTCTCTGCCATTTCTGTTCCCAATATGTCAGTGAAGCCTACAACGTCTTGAATTAAAAACCAGAAATTATATTTACGCTGTTAATTTTTTACATTCCTGCGAAGTCTTGTTGCAAAGATGAAAGTTTGAAAAGTTTCTTAATAAAATAGTCTTTTGAAACAAATGGGGCTAGCCTTTGTCCTTCACTTGGCCCATTTGTTTTCCTCAGCTACCACCAACTGTAATTTCAGCCCAGGGTGGTCATGGGGGTTTCCCAGTTTGATTGAATGTTTATTGCCACTTCCTCACTTCACAGGTTGGTGTCCCAGAATCTCTATTGTAAGAGGCCTCTGCCCAGACAAAAGTCTGATGAGCCTGTGATATACGGCCTTCTGGTCCTATTCAAAGTTTTCCAAGCTTGCCATTATCACTTATGTGTCCCAAAAGTTTATGGTGGCTCCTTTTGGGGGAAGGCCTCCATTTAGCCAGTAGAAAGACCTGTTCTGGAGCTTGCAAAATCCAGCCAATGCATATTAATTCCTTTATTTTCTTTATTCTGTTCTGAATCAAAAACAAGCCTGTTGAATAAAATATTGCATATCCGTTTCCCCAGCAAAACCCCCTTTACATTGCTAGGCAAGGACAAGTTTTTATTCAACATTGTACTTTTAAAACAGACATTTTCTTTTGGTTTGTAAAACTCCATTTTGACACGTGGTGAAAGCTGCCAGGATTTCTCTTTTATATTCGGTTCTTCCACCTGACTTCCCAATATTGTTGTGCAGCCCTATTCAGTTTCTTTTATACAGCAGTTTGCTCAAGCGAAAGGTTCACTGAAATTAACATATGCCCATAGAGCTAGGATTTCTTTGAAGCCTTGATTTTTGACATTTTGTAACCCAAAAGTTAAGTGTTTCCTGCATGGCTGAAGGGGAAGTTTCTTTTGATTTTCCCAGGTTTGGCTTGACACAGTCTTGTCATGCAGGGATCATGCTCTCTTCTGCTGAAGCACAATGTGGATATTGATGGGCATGGCAGGGCCTTATTGATAAAAGCAATGTGATGTGGAATAGATGAAAATTGCATCAGGGTAGCATCCTATTAAATGTAAAATATTCCCTTTTCAATGGGAACTTTTTGCAGACAGCAGAGCAGTGCTGTTTTTTTTCAATCCGCTTCTTTTGGTGCACACAAAAACACACACTGGAACCTTTCTCAGTGTGCTCCCTGTTCCAACTCGCCTAATAGGTGTTTGCCAAGATAGTGCAGCCATCCTTTTGTCGCTGCAAAACGCAGTTTTGATGCAATGGTGCTCCAAGGAGCCATCGCAGCCATTTTGCTGTTGAATACAGAAGCGCAGCTTGGTTATGGATGGGCATTCTGCTGAGTGGGTCAATGTAGCCCACAAGGTCACATACCTGTGATTGTTTGGCACCTACTGTCTGACAGACACCCAGCTTGTTATTATGCAGGATGTGAAAAACATTTTGAGTACCAGGAAAAAAAAAGCAAACAATTCTTGTTCTTTCAAATAAGCAGTCACGTTTGTTGTAATCTCTAATAATTAGAAATATTTCTCTTTTATTCACGTAAAAAATAGCTACACACAATTCAAAAATGTCAGTCGGAACTTGAGGATGTGATTCAAAAAGCTCTGTGCCAGGCCCAAAGAAGCAGTTAAAAAAAGGAGGAAATACTGCTTAGTGATGCGTCAGACAGACTGAAATGTGTTTCCCCCACTCCTTCCTTGGAGTGCGTCTGAATGGGTGGTGGTCGCTGGCAGCGGTGAACAAGGGATCCTTGACCCCCTGAAGAAGGGCTAAGTCTGCAGCTGATATTTATGAGCAACCGTGTCATAAAGGACTGCCCCCACACACCTGTAATGTTGGTTTCCTCGGCTTGATTCAGGATTTAGCTGGTATGCGGATGCAGGCTCGAAGCAGGCTTTGGAATAAAGAGCCGAGGTGAAGAGGCTTTCCGTGATCATAGCTTCCCCGGGGGTGGTCTGGGAAGTCCTGCAGAGGAATATGAAGAAAGCAGGCATATGGCACTTAGCAAGGAAGATTTAACTCCCTGTCTTAGAGGAATGGACGAAAAGATGAGTACAGCAATGCAAGATCCGATCGTGAGTCTGAAGGAAGATCTAAAGAATTTGCTGAAGCAGATTAGAGAAGACATTAATGCTCTAGGGAGCAGAGTGGATAGCGCAGAACAAGGTTTAGCAGTGCTCTCTACAGAAGTCACGCACAATTCAGAACTGTTGGAACAGATCTCAAGGGCCAAACACAATTTGGAATTACAAAAACGAGGACTTAGAGAATTGTTCCTGAAGATCGAGCATTAAGATAAATTAGCTGAAACAACTATTGACGCAGACCTCAACAATATTTTGTGAACTTGTTAGCAGAAAATGTAACTGAAGATATTTGAATAGATGAAATTTATCGGGTAGGTCCAAGAAGATCTGTGCAGGCGGACTGACCCCGAGATGTTTTGATGGCACGCCCCTCCTATGAAGTTAAACAGGTAATACTTAAGGCAGCCCGTGGGCAGGTAGACATTACAGTTAATGAATCAAAGGTATTGCTCTCTCAGGATCTGGCCGCAATCATGTTACAGAAGAGGATGGTGATGGGCCAGTGACTAGCTAGGGCTCTAGCTGACAAACAGATCCCTTACAAATGGACTTTCCTTTTCAGCATATTGTTTTCCTTGGGATGGCAAACAACACAGGGTTATCAGTCTGGGAGGAAAAAGGTGGGCACCACAATGGTTCGTATATTCTGATCAAGCTCAGGTTACAGTAAAAATGTTCTGTAGGAGCTATCTGGTAAAAAAAGATCCCATGACACATAAATCCAAAAGGTACACACAGCTGAACTGGGTAAAACCTCTCAGTAAACCAGATGCTCAAAGACTCATCTTCTGAAAGAAGCAGCACTATGTTTTTCCAAAAAACACTCAATAAACGTCTACTTAGTAGTCCTTATTCTCTTAGCAAATTGTAAGATAGTGAAGTTAATGTCCAGTGCTTTCAATTAGTTATGCAGAAGTATATTTAATCAAACAAAATGAGTTAAAATGGAGGCAAACAGCTTCCAAAGCAGTAAAAAGACTCATAGCCAATGCATTTCAGAGCATAACTCCATATTCAGGGCTGAGCAACGTATTATTTGCATACATTAATTCAAGGAATTACGTTTACATCACTATTGATAAAGTCATTTCAGCAAAATCAAACAATAAAGAATGAGATGCATAGAAAATCAGTTCATGTGGCGTGTGCATAGCCGTGAAAAAGAAAGAACAGAAAACAAAGTTCAAGGAAGAAATAAAGAAATAGGATGTTGGTCATGGTGTGATCACTTTGGAGAGCACAGCACCTTAATGGATGGGTCTTTTGAGTCTGTAAATCAACACAGTGTGCTATTTAACTAGAGAACAGATTGAGTTGATGTGTGGGAATCACATCAACTGTGATTACCTTCTGATGTGTTGCTCAATCATGGAAGGCTTTTGTAAAACGATCTGTAAAAGATCCAATCCCAACTGTAAATGAATATGCGCTGGTTTAGCAGGAGACCATCAGCCAGTAACTCACCTTCAGTAGCAGAGCTCAGCTCGCAATGGTGGAGTGCATGGGCACGCGCATCCATTAGTGTGTATATCCGTTGTCCAGGTGACAGCGGATGCTGATGTTTAAAATGCCAGTTGGCATTGTGACATCATTGGCACCTTGCGCCTCGGACTCCCTGTGTCAACAGGGGGGCCCAGGTGTGTCTGGACGGACAATCATACCAGCAAAGGTGTTCAAAAGGGTATTAACTCCAATTGTAAGGGATCATAGGGTAAGTATTAACAAATAACTACAAGAAATTGTGGGTCCGACAATGATGGCAGAAAAGGTATTCCAAAGAGTATTAACTCCATTACACAGAAGATACACGTTTAAATTCTAAATAATTGTCAAAATGGAACATCGACAATGACAATGAACCCCACAAAAGTTAGGCATAAAGGTAAAGACATAATAATGTCCAGCATAATCCGTTATAATAGTATGTTATAATAGTACTCATGGGTGACGGCGCCTCTGCTAAAGGCACTGTATGTGGGTGATAAAAAATATATTAAAAATATATAATATGAGTGAAAGCAGAAACCTTATTGTGACCACTTCACCAGTGGTCACACAATGAGGCACACAATTTAGTTCTGGGTCATCAGTAGAATTTCAAATCTAACACAGATACTCGGTCTTCAAATATAACATGAATAATTAATCTAATCATTCATGCCGTTGGGTGTGAGAGTTCTGAGGCGATCAATCCAGAAGGAATTCCTTCGGTCGAGTCTTATGTTTATATTTTCATGTGGGTTATGCCTTGTCACCACTTCAACAATTTCGAATCTTATCTGGGAGAAGTTATGCTGTTTCTCCTCCCAATGTCTGGCTACTGCAGGGTTCAAGTTTCGATTCCTGATGGACAACCTGTGCTCATTCTACCAGAGCTTTGCTGACCTCTTCGATTGCCCAATGTAATACAGCCCACAGGGGCATTTGATTGAGTAGATGATGTTTGGGGTATCACATGTGGCATAATCCCTTAATCTAATCTTTTCTCCTGTTCGGGATGGTTAATTATATCCCCTCTGTTGATGTACCCGGAGTTACTGCAATGGAGACGGGGGAACGTTCCTTTATGAGTAGTACCAGCTCCTTGCATAGGTGTTCTAGTGGTGACCAATTCGTAGCTAAAGTTCCTGCATCTCTTGTAAGCAAAAACCGTAAGTTCCTTGAAGAGATGTTCCACTCTGATTACACGTTAGAGTTCTCCAATTTTTCTTCATGATATTCTTTATTCTGTTGCTTTGTGTTGAATATTTGGAGACATACACCAGTGGTGATATGCTTGTTTCTTTTTCTTTTGGTGTTAGTATTTACTTACATTGTATACCTGCTGTTTTGGAACAGCTGATTCCACCTCTTGTGTTTTGTATCCTCAGGCAGTTAATTTCTTCCCCATCTCAGCTAGCTCTTGTGAGTAATCTTCAGGGTCACTAACAATGCGTTTGATCCGTAACATTTGGCTGTATGGTAAAAAATGTTCAAACTCCGTTGGTGGAAACTCAATCTGTTCAACATAGGGTTACCACTTGTTCGGAAGGTCTCTCCGTCTTAGGTTTGGAAGAAGATGATGAGGAGACAGGAGAGGGTCTCTGAGACCTCGCTGGGCAAGGAAAGAGATCTGGCCCATCAGGAAGGAGACGAGGGAAGTTAAAAGGTCCTCCCACTAAGGTACTCAGAGATGGCAAACGCTGATGGGGTCCATGGCAGATTTCTTATGGAACGTTGAGATCTCACCGTGGAAGGAGGACAAAACGCCAAAGCATATGATGGTATGATGAGGGGAATTAAAGTGATGGGGATAATAGGAGATGCAGGACTTGGTCAGTGAAGCAACAGTACAACAACCACACAGAGACATTGAGCCTTTTATCGACGTGTTGACCTGACTCTTAAACACAAATGCTGGACAATCCTTTAACCAAAGATCAACCTCGTCCTCTTGCTACCCATCTATGACCTCCCCAGGTCACTATACCTCAGTACTTTTAACACATAGGTACTGAATTTCAGAAAAAAAAAAACCAAAGGAAAACAATTCACAATTTTATTTCATGTACAATTATACAGTGAAGCAACAGGCCAGGTTGGACTTGAGATGTTGGTTTGGTGTTGTAATCTTTGAGGGGTTAGTTCTCGCAGAGTTCCTTTAGGGTTTGAACATGGGCCGGCTCCAAGTAATATTGGGATGAGGCACATGACACCTGGTCCAGGACCAGAGAAGGAGGGGTGAGGAAAGAGGGGGGTTTTGAGTTGGGGTGGGAAAGGGGGAGGGCTGGGAAGGGGAAAGATCACGGTCATATTGGAAAGGTTTTTTCTGGCTTACCCGAACACGAAGACCCCACAAATATCAACCTATACAAAGCTATGGCTGCGATAAGAATACTATCCCATAATGTATGTGGTCTGAATACCCTGATGAAGAGGAAAAAGCTAGAGATGCAGATGATAAGGGGATTGCTTGTGGGATGTATTAACCCACTTATGCTCTGCCCTGCGGCATCACTGTGAGCTGGTGGCACCAGAATCATCAAAATGGCAGCAAAAGCACTATGCATGCCAAAACCTAAGGAAGGTGCGCTCTGCAAAGCACAAAAAGATGGCTGCCAAATCTACCATGCATGTTGTCAGTGGAGGAACGGAGACCGCACTGCTGAAACATGTCACTGGGCTGCCTGACAAGGAAAAATGGAGCCTGCATGAAAAGCAGTGCTTGCTGAAGAAATCCGAAATCTTGCATTTTAAATCTTTTCTTGGTTGCTGCAAATACAGAATTGGTCCAAAAACACCCACAAACACCCAATCTTCTTGCTGGGTGTCACATTTTACTGAATTAAAGAAAACATTAGGAATTGCAATAGCCTGGAGAGCTGAATTTGTCACAAAAAAACTCCACAGTCAGTTTGCCTGCCTGTGGGATCTGTCAACATTTGGGCACAGTACCAGCGGCTGCCTGAATGCTGTTTCAAAAGCCTCCATTAAAACTGTAAACTTGCACCATTAAGATCTGATGTCAAAAATCTAATTGACCTGCATCAGGAGTAACCTAGGTTGTAACTATTTAAACTTCATGGTTTAGAGTCTGGAATCAGTGTTCTAGATGTTTGTTTTAAAATTGCAAGTTTATTTTAAACAAAGAAAAATGTAACAACATGACATTTAAAGTAAGCTGAACTCAAAGCCACCAAACCAGTTTCACAGCTTCCCCCCGCAACAAAGGGCATCTCCCTTCTGCTTCCCACCAAGGCCAGGAAATCACACCTTTGTGAGAATTAGATCAGGGGAGGAGATCTTGGGCTGCAGCATAAGGGCACAATGGACTTCCTCTCAGGCAAGGAGATGCTAATCAGGATGCATTGTAAAGGGCCTCTGCCAGAAGGAAGGGGGCGGAGATTGCTCCTGAGCTGCAAGCAGGAAAAGGAGGCGGGCAGACAACTTTTGTTGATTCACAAAGGACAGAAAGTATATTTCTAAAAAGACTGATAAGTTACTGTGTATAATTGTAAAAAATATGGAAACCCCGGACTTCTGAATCTAAATTTTGGCTGCACATTTTAAGAGAAGCCAGAACTCTGAGCTATGTTCTGAAAAGTAACTGTATAAATTGTGGTTTTATAGCAAATGTAATTATGTCCAAAGTTTGAAACTTCACACACTTATGCCCATATGCAATGCGCACAGTTGTACACATTTTTGGACAAACTCGATATTGTGTTATGGCCCAAAAGGGCAGAATTCTGTCAAAAGCTGACACAAGATCCTACAATGACGGGGATTAGAAGAGCACTTGCTCCACAAAATATGTGATCTAGATATGTTATTATTATAAAGTCTGCAAAATGTTAAATATGTGTTATACTAAAAGCAGATTTCATGTTCAAAAGGCAAGGGGAGGATTCCCTGACTCATAAACCCACATCATCATGATGACACCCTGTTTTCTCCTCCAATCAAGGGAGAGGGAAGATTCTAGCCTATAGCCAACCTAGGGGGCGCACTTAGGAAAATCCAGCACACACACCCCTTTACCAAATGCATAAAAAGAGGCAGCTGAGGACTTAGAAGGACACACAGTTTCACCAACCAACTGATTGCTGGTGGAGCACTTTGTGAGAGAACTTGACATCTTCCCTGCTCCAGACTCCAGAAACTTGGCAAGCAGAAAGGCCCACTTCTATAGCTGAATCATTCTCAGCTTGGCCTTAAAATTCCAGAAACCAGAATTTACCCCAGACATCTAAAGGGAACCAAAGAACAGCCTGGCTGTGCTGTACTGCTTTCCTGCCAAAGAATTATCTTCATAACCAACAAGGGCAGATTAAACCCAATCCTGTGCCGTGCTGTGCTGTGACCAGAGAGCCATTGCAGATCCAGTCCATTTGTGCTGTGACCAGACAGCTGTGAACCAGAGCCATTGCCGACCAATCCAGTCCGGTGTGCCCAGCAGCCTGTCCCAGTCCGATGTGCCCAGCAGAATTTCTGACCAGAATCCCTGATTTTGACGGACCAGAATTCCTGGCGGTTCTGTTCAAACCTATATAGTGAGTATCCTTTGTATAGGACTGTCACTAGCCTATGTACTGTACATAGCAATCCCTATCTAAATTCATCCTCTATTTTTCTCAAAACTGCATTGTTAGAATATTTTTGAACTGCCTGAACTCTCTATCTCATCCCTACTATCTTCCTTCTGTAATAATATTGTTAAACCGATCTTTGCGCCGATATATTTCATCTGGAGAAGGCAAGCGTCTCGGCAGGCAAAAACCTGATCCAGAGACATCCCGGTCTGGTGGCTGTACTGTCGTGTAGTATTTGCTTCTCCATAGTGTAAAGAAATCCTGTTGTCTTTTAAAAGCGCATCCTTGTTTTCCAATTTGCCTCTATCTGAAAAAAACAACCTCCACGAAAACGTCCATAACGTCCAAATAAATGTAAGTGTCTGCCTGTAGCTAACATCCTAAGCTTTCCATAGAACCCAAAACTGTATCTCAAATCCTTATAGTTCTCCCACGATCGCAATTACCGCGCACGGAAAAGTTTGCCACGAATTTCGTTTTGGCAAAATCTATAACGTGTAAAATAGCTTTTCAATTGCACCCGACCTCAAAATCAAGTTTTCACATTGCTTTTTGCTATCAAATCATTGGTAGTGTTTGTCTGCAACCAGATAAAGTAGCGCCCATTAGAATTTAAACAATTTCAGAGATTTAAGCCATATTCAGTGTTTACCCATTCCATTCAAAGCCAACTTTAAAACCATTTTGACAGTTTGCCAATCAGTTCGGTTTCTCTCTTGTGGTTGCTGGGGGGAAATTGGGATTGACATAGTATTTGAATTCTGCATTCCTGAAATCTGTTCTTTCTCCTCCTATCTCTCTACATTGCATATTGGGGGGTTGAGGGGTGTGCAGGGGGAAAGAGCAACCACGTTGCCATTTGATTTGAACCACACACACAAAAGTATTATTGATGTGCTGCATTGTTTTTGCTTATTATTACTCCTTGTGATTAAAGAGATTGCTTAGTGTGACATCACCCCATTGGTGATTATTGTATCCCCATTAAAAATAGTGTGATTGTATTGTGAATATATATATATAAATATTTTAACTTTGCAAACCAGCCTGATTCCTGGTTCAGTGTGACCGGGGGGAGGGGGGAGTTCCAACAAGAGAGGGGTTTGATATAAGTGGTACATTGTTCAGAATAAAATAAGTTTTAGACACAAATAAATAAGGATTTCAGTTGTGCATTACACACTAGGCATTGACTTAGGTGAAGTGCCGGATTGAAATCACTTACAATTTAATATAGTTATGCTCCAAGAAACTCTGTTTAAGAAAGTAGACAAATCTACATTTAGATTGTGGCACTTTTCGCAATTTTTTCAGGCCAATGCAAAGGGGAAGACGTTCAGAGTTATGATTGGACTTAAATATACTTTAGAAGCTAAGGTATGTGGTACAATAACGGACCGTAATGGTAGATACATATTTTTACGACTAACTATTGGGGACAAGGTCATGACTTTAGGTACACTATATGCTCCTAATTATGGACAGGAAGACTTTATACATTGAGTATTAGAGAAGTTGGAATGGTTTGCTGAACGGAAAATACTGCTGACTAGTGATTTCAATCTAGCTTGCGACCCTAAGAGAGATAGAAGAGGCCATATTGTGGGTAAGGCGATGGGTCCATCGGATACTTTAAAAGAACATTTTTTTAATATGGCTTTGAAGGAGCTCTGGAGGGTTAAAAAAGGGAACGAGAGCAGATACTGCTCTCGCATGTGCACCACATGTTTTCAAGAAAGGATTATGTCTGGGGTACTCCGGGAATGATTGGTGCACTGGTAAATATAGAGCTAGCCCCAATTTCTTTGTCTGATCATGCTCCCTTGAAGGTTATGTTAAGGAGTTGGAAACAGGGGAGCCGATTATGGTCATGGCTATTCCCAATAGATGTGACACAGGATGCAGGTTTACAAGAACACGGAGAGGGAAAAATTACAAATATTTTGAAACCAATGGGCCTCATTACAGCTGTGGCGGCCACAGTGTGAACGGTGACAGTAAGGGACCGGCACCGTTCATACCAGGCCGCCACATTACAAGTTCTGCAGTGGGTCCCGCTCTGTATGCCTGGCCAGACCAGACGTGCAGAGAGGCACCCGCTAGCAGAACAGGATGCTAACAACAGACCCGACATTAACGGGTCAGTTGTTAGCATCCTCCCCATTCCCATTGAGCCCCATGAGGACTCAAACGGGAATGGGGACGTACTGGGTGCGGGTCCCGCGAATGGGAGTTACCTGGCCCACAAAGGTCGGAATGGGCCGGTAATTCCCATTTTGCGGGACCCGGACCAGAGTTTGGGGGTAGCCATGCCGCTAATAACAGCATGGCTACCTCCAAACTCGTAATGAGGCCCAATGTCTCAAAGGAGGTGTCCTTGAACAATGTATAGGGTGCATTTAAAGCAGTGATTAGAGGCAAGATGATCCAACCTCTAGCGATACGTTCTAAACAGAGGGATGGCCTGGAAAAAGAATGGGAAGATACATTATCTAAGGAACAAATGGAATTGGAATTGGTGGAGAAAAAGAGCAGACAGGGGTACAGAAAATGATGCTATGAGACAGGTAGAATTATTTCATAATAGATGAGCTGTGAAATCCCTACTTCATATAAAACAACGTCATTATGGTAAAGCCAATAAGGCTGATAAATTACTGTCAAGGCAATTGAAAGGACAGAATTCTAATCGCCATATCAATGGGATAAAGCAAAGGGGCGGGTCTATAGCTACAGTAACGGAGGATATTGTGCAATCATTCATGTCATACTATAAACAACTGTATTCCACTGAATGTCCAGGCTTGGTATCTATTAAGGGGTTTCTCAATGAATTGTGGATGCCAAAAGTAACTTTGGGTGATAGGGAAATGTTGGATGTATATATAAGAGAAGAAAAGGAGGAAAAAACGGTAAAGGGACTTCCTACAAATAAGGCACCTGGCCCTGATGGATTTTCAGCTGCCTTTTATAAGACATTTAAAAAATTATTGATTACATAATAACAAAGTTATTTAATTTGTTTCAACATAGTGGGATTATAACCCCATCAATGACAGAAGCAAAGGTGATCCTATTAGTAAAACCAAATAAAGACTTTACACTCTCTAGTTCTTACCGACCTGTAGCTTTGCTAACAATGAATGCTAAAATATATATGGGGATCTTAGCCACAAGACTAAATAATATATACTCCCATCTCTGATAGGTCAGGACCAATCAGGATTTATAATTGGGAGACAAATAAGGGACAACACAAGAATGGTTGTACACCTTATAGAAAAAAAATGGCAATTAAAAGTATCCCCGCACCATTGATGTTCCTGGATGCTGAAGAGTCGAATGGCCCTATCTATTTGAGACAATGAAACATATGTGTTTGGGTCAGAATTGTTTTTTACAAATGTTAGAGGTCAACTATAGGGATCCCATAATGCACCTCTCTATTAATGTAAGCCTACCTAATGTAATAAACATTGAACGTGGGACTAGACAAGGCTTCCCGCTTTCCCCCTTATTAAATGCAATTTATTTGGAACCCTTGCTATTTTTGATTCGTCAAAATAATGCTATAAAGGGTATTATTTTCAGGGGGAAATGCATAAAACAGAGACATATGCAGATCATATGTTAATGACTTTGACTGAACCAGAAACTTCTATCCCAGTATTGGTTGCAGTATTGGAAGAGCAGGAGAAATTGTCAGGTATTAAAATAAATATGACAAAATCTGAATTAATGGGGTTGGGTCTCTCTAGATGCTTAATAAAATGTGTACATCTGGGAGTGAGTTTAAATACTTGGGGGTAAAGCTGACCAATAATGTTAATTACCTAAATATAAATATATTATATATATAGAGAAAATGATATATAAATATAATATAATATAAAGAGAAAATTAAGTCAGCCACGGCTAATTTCTATAACAAGGAAATCGAGCATGCCGAAAACAATACAAGCAAACTCTTCAACATTTTGAAGAGTATAGAAAAACCTACATCTCTTACTCCCCCGTTTACGCCATCTGAGGAGGACTGTAATATGGTGCTCAATGCATTCCAAGCCAAAACGGAAAAAGCGAGACAAAATATTATTAAGGCTAGAACTTCCTCAAATCAGGAGAACTGCCCCACCGAAGGGAACGTATCTGTCAGAGAACAACTCTTTAAATTTGACCATATCTCAGAAGCAGATATGCTAGAGGTGATGAACAATATGAAACCTTCTACCTGCGCAGAAAATATCCTGCCCCCTGGTATTATTCTTAAACACAAGGATATATTTGCTCCCATCCTCCGGAGAATAGTGAACGCTTCATTTCATGAGGGCACAGTGCCTAAATGTCACAATCTGGAGGATGACTTGAAGTCACCGTAAGGGTATTGTCCAAATGCTTCACTTTCCCACCCGAGGCACCACTCTCCTCACCTGAGTCTTCAGGGTCTGAGGCTCCGACGCCGTGTCTGTGGGCGAGGTAATCCTTTTTACTCTTCGTTGTGAGTGCTCTGACACGGAATGAAGCCGTGGTGGAACTCTGTATCGGTTACCACCTTGGCTCCGTTCCCGTATGCAGGCGAGTAAGGGGAAAAAGCCCAAAGGCGGAAAAAACCCCTGAGTTGTAGTCGTGGATTGCGATGAGAGATGTAGTTGTCGCTGTACGGGTAGTGGAATTCAATAGCCTCGGGATCCTTGGGTAAACAACTCGAAGATCCTTCCGGAGAGGAACTGACAAGGGAGGAAAGAACGCTGGCAAGCAGCCGGTAGGCGTAAAAACTCAGTAGCAGAGGGAAATCGGCGGAGGAGAGGAGCCGCCAGGGAGACGGGGAGGAAGGAGAAAAGAAGGGAGAGAAATCCCCAGAAGGGGGAACAAGAGCGAGCGAGAGAAAAGCACTGGAAGCGTCTCACCGTGAAAACGAAAGGAGACGGTTGCAACGCAAGGAACCATGGGAAGCAGGAAGTAAATAGGCGAGACGAAGAACAGAGGAAAAAACACTAGACCGTAAACAGAGAAACGTGAAAAGAACGTGGTGGCAGTGTTAATGGCGGCGAAGCCGTAGCAGCGGCATCCATCGCCAACCAAGAGGGTTCATGACACTAAAGACCTGAAGAGAGTCACCATCACCCCACTTGTTAAAAAAACGGGACTAGATCCCAAGGATCCCGCAAATCTTCGTCCCATAACTAACTCGAATTTTGTTCTCAAACTGTTGGACAAGGTAGCCACACAGCAACTCCAACACTTCGTTGAGAACCAGGGGATTCTGCACCAGCAACAATCCGGCTTTAGAGCATCCCACAGCACTGAAACAGCTATGCTAGACTTGCAGAATCAGATGCTGACTATGCTGGACGATAACAAATTGGGGATGCTTATGCTCTTAGACCTTAGTGCAGCGTTTGATTTGGTGGATCACCACCTTCTCATCAAGGCGCTTGGGTAGAATGTGGGCTGCTCGGAGAGAGCCATCGATTGGCTCCTATCCTTTCTCTCCAACCGCCAAGCAAGAGTACATTGGGGTAGCAGTTTCTCTGTCCCATGTGACATTATTTTCGGAGTGCCTCAAGGGGCTAGCTTATCCCCAATGCTATTCAATATATATATGCGCACTTTGTGCAGCCTTCTGGTGAAAGCCGGAGTGTCATTTACAAATTACGCAGATGACACCCAACTCATATTGGAGTTGGGGGGTAGGGATCATGCCATGGACAGTGAAGTACTCACCAAGGTTTACAAGTTAATTGACGACTGGATGCAGGCAAACTGGATGTGCCTGAATGACTCTAAAACCGAATTGATGTTGTTTGGCTCCAGTCGGCAGTTGGAAAAACTAGGGGCAGAGTACAGCTCTTTTCAAATTAAAAACGCCATTATCCAGGTGGTTCCCAAGGTGAAGACTCTGGGTATGATGGTCGATTCAGTCGTCGACTCCCACCCCAGACTAACTTCCTCCAAAAAAACTCAGCATACTATCTCAGGCTTATGAAAGCAATCATACCACTACTTAATGAAGTAAACAGGGCAACGATAGCCAGAGCCATTATTCTCTCACGGCTCGACTATGGTAACGCCCTGTTGTTGGGGGCCGCATCCAGGGATCTATCCAGTTGTCAGGTGATCCAGAACAACGCGGTCAGATTAGTAAAAAATCTGAAAAGGAAAGACCATGTTAATGAAGAGAGGCGAGCTCTGCACTGGCTTATAGTAGAAGAGCGCATCAAGTTCAAAACACTCTGCATGGTACATAAGTGCCTTTATGGCACAGTGCCTGCATACTTGAAAACACACATAGTGCCCTATAACCCCAGCAGAAACCTACGCTCGAGTGGAAAATGCCTCCTGCATGTGCCTAGGTTTAAGCTAAAAACAGGGCTGGGCAGATCCTTTCTTGTGCTAGCTCCTAAACTGTGGAACAGCGTTCCCGAATCCCTTAGGTCTGAAGTTAATCACTCTGCCTTTAGGAAGATGCTGAAGACACACCTTTTTAGATGAGATCTTAGACGTAGGACTCTCTGAGAGACTTCGCAACGCAATAGTATTTGTACCCATTGTCTGTATCTTACGTGTTGTTCGTCGTGCAGTACCGGTGTTTTATGTACAAGCGCCCTGATGCCCTCGGGCTACCGGCGCTATACAAAAACCAAATACATACATACATACATACCTATACAAGGCAAATTACTTGGATTCCTTACAGAAAATGAGAGAACATCTGAATAGATGGACCCCTCTTAGAGTGTCCTGGCTGTGCTGTCTTAATACAGTTAAAATGGTGACTCTACTTTCAGGCCCTCCTAATCCCGAACCCTCAGGTATTTTTTAAAACAGTTAACACAATGATAACCAAGTTTGTTTGGCAGAATCAATGTCCCACAGTTTCCCTTGAGGTACTAATAACTCCTAAGAATAAAGGGGGTTTGGGCCTTCCAAGCATAAGTAGATACTATGAAGCGACTCAACTGTGGGTGATCCGTGAACGGTTCCTTATAGTAGAGAAAAAATGTGGGTGTGACTGGATAGTGCAGTGGCAGGGGTATCACTGGTAGGTCTCTTATGGTTGCCAGAAAAATAAAGACCTTTAAGTGCTGGAAGGAGCGTGGTATTAAGGACAACGTGTGACATATGGGATCGATATTTAAAGAAGGGCCATTTATCGTCACACCTCTCTCCATTTCACCTTTATTCGAGAATCCTCAATTGTCTCCAGGAATGTTAAAAGGGGCATTCAGTCAATGGAAGAAACAAGGTTGTCTGAAATTAGCAGACATGACAAGTGGAGGGAACATAGCGACATTTGAAATATGCAAAACAAATATAGACTTAGAAGAGCCAGATTTCAGTATAGACAGATGAGACAGTGGTTGATGCAATGTGAAATCAGGCAAGCAGCAGTTAGACCTGTAACACACTTTGAGACATACATAAGTACCCACACAGGCGATATCCAATTAGTATCGCAACTGTATCAGATACTATTAGCTTGTAATCCCCAAAACATTTGGCCTTATCAATCGACATAGGAGGGAACGTTAGGGGAAGGAATTTCACAGGAGCAATGGGAAAAACTGTGGAGACCTATACCAAAATTGACTTTCTCAATACAATTAAGAGAGATGTGGTATAAAATGATGACACAATGGCAGTATACACCTCAAATACAATGTCATCAGAATTTTGGAGGGGATGTAAGGCAGAGGGGGACTGGAAACATATTTGTTAGGAATGTCCAAGGATTATGGGCTTTTGGGATGACGTTAAAATGCAAATGAAGAATATTTACTCAGGAACAGGCTCTCTTTCGATGGGGGGCGGTCTATGTGGGCTGCTTGGCTCTGAGTTATGGCAAATCCCAAAACCAACAAAAAAAGCTTTAATGTATATGTTAATATCAGCGTGCTTGTTGATTGCGAAAAATTGGAAAAGCGCAGATCCCTAGACGATAATGCTTTGGCTGCCCATACTGTGGGCTATACTGTCAATGGAATGGATAATTTATAGGATTCAGGGGGAGCTTGATATGTTTAGAAGTTATTGGGGAGTGATGTTGGAGTATTTGAAAAGTGATTTAATGCTGCAGTGGTGGCCGCAAAATATTTGTATATTGGACATTATGTGAACCCCAAGACTAGAAATATGGACAATGAACCATGTGACGCAGGATGGTCTCAATGTGTTTGAAATATTAAGAGGACTGTGATCTTGGGGGGAGGTGTTTGGGAGGGAGGAAGGAGTGGGGGTTCTTTTTCTTGGTTGTAGGAATCAATGAAAAGGCTAATAATAATAAAAAAAAATAGGTTTACACATTTGTTCTGATTAATGATTACACCACCCTCGATCCAGCATAAAAAAGAGCAGGTCAGTAGGTTATTCCAAACCTTACATTGGAACAACTGAAGTTCTATTTCTGTGCCTGACAGAGGATGGTGTATCAAGAAAGGGCCACAGCAGGGCTATATTAGTAGCCGGCATACCTGACTTCAATCCAACATGGCCACCACCAATGTTCCATTGCTCACTGTCATCTTTGCTCTGCTGATGCACTAGCATTATAGGAGGTAGGCAGGTGCAGCAATGAGGCAGGCACAGGCTCCTTCGGGTTCCCATGGACAGCAGCTATGGAGATGGCCTTCCCCGGTAAGCATGCTATGGTCAGGAAACCTTTGCCATAGATTTTTCCCTGAAGCTCTGGATCTATTTATTCCTCCCCTAGTAATACAACAAAAGTGGTACTAAATAAATACTTTTTTCCATTGTGCTATAGAGGAGTGGAAAATCGGAAAATGCATTAGAATCTTGCAAGGTTGTATGTGAGTTGACACCATTACATGTTCACTTGAGATTTGATGCTCACATCTAAGCAACTGAATCACAGCAACCTGAACTGTATGCAGCTTGTATGGCACTTCCAAGGTGAAATGATCGAGACAGTTTTTTTTTAAATCAATCTTTGTGTTATTCAACCTGTGTCCGTACTCACAATATTGGCAGTTTTTGACTGCAACAATTGGTGTTTAGATGTCACAGAAATGTGAAGGTTTGGTGCTGTAGCAATGAACACATATCTTGGGTGTTTTCACAAACTTCGAACTCTCGCAGTGCACTTCAGATGCCCTTCACTCATACTATTCAATATGTTGTGCTCATATTTATAGCTAGACCACTGCACTGGTTGCATCAATGTATAACGCGTTGGAATGCACCCTGAGGCCTTCGGGTGAGCTGGCGCACTATAAAAGTTAAAATAAATAAATTAAATAAATGCTAAAACGCTTTACCTAATTGTTTAATGCTATCCCAGGTTCATTTGATTTATAGCACTTTGCCCCGCTTTAAGCACTTTACCTTTGCTTTGATGTTATCCTTGGGTGGTGGGTCTTCCTTATCTGCACGTTAGTTCCGTAGCCAGGCCCCCTCAAGGACCACTCGATGCCAGTGTAGTAAATGAATGTCTGTGGCTCTGGTAGGTCCGAGCAGGTTCCTTTATTGAGGTCCTGTTCACATACATTACAAGTAAAGGGGAAGATGAAGACCCACCAGTCAGGTAGCTCTTCCAAATGTAACTCCTGGAACCTATTGGAGGGTACCTTCCACAATATGCACGCATTCTAGCACTCACTCTAACATCACAGCTACAGGCTAACATGCGCACATGGAAAGAAGGAATACAAGACACTACACACTTCCCTTTCTACCAAACACATTTACCACACACACAGGGAAGAGGGGCAAGACACTGCAGATGTTCTTAATGTTGCACAAATCAAAGGAAGAATGAACTCACATACAAATAATCAGTGTGCTTCTAACCATGCGTTTTCCATTGGCAAAACAAGATATTGTGATTATTGTGAGAGGGGGTGTGCAAGGAATGAAGCACTCTGTCGCACATCAGTTCTGCCTCCTCATCTGCTCCTCCTTGTGAGCAAACTCCTTTATGCCCTCTTTGCATGCACACTCCTTGCTGGCACTTTGCTTGCTGATAGAGTTATGCATACGGAAAAGAAAACACGTGACTGCCAGAGTCCTCTGTTGTAACAAACAAATTGCCAATATAGTGCATGAAAACAAATTGCCAATATAGTGCATGATCTCTATACTTCTACAGGAAATCTCATTCACAAGAGGATCTGCGGGTAGTTGATTAACCCGGCGTCTGGAAAATACTTTCATCGTGTTCAGTAGTACTCATAAGGCAACTTGCATCTGTCCACATGCACTCGCCTTTCTTCAGTTAGACATTCTCTCCCCATGCTCAAAATAGCTTTGCTTTCTTCTTCGATACTCTCCCAGTGATCCAGGTCTCCCCAGAGGTTGTCTTCATATTCACAGGATGGAGTTTCTTATTGAGGGTGTTGGCACAAGCAAGCTTGGGTACTTGTGCCACATTTTCCTGGCTTCAGTAATTACATAGCTTCTTCTTTTTTAACTTTGGCTAGTGGGCCATACTTTGAAAGTGTTTCTTTATCCTCTGGTGGGTATTCTCACTTACGTAATAGCTTCTGGTTGTCTAGGAGAAGGTGTGCCCTGGGGCTGTATGTCATACCATATGTTGGTGCTTCTTTTTTCTTCTTCGCTCCGCACGGTATTTCACTGGTGTCTGTTTTACCTGTGTCCTTGTAATTTGCTATCCAAGGGGTAAGTGATTGGGCACCCTTGCCTCCTTCCCATCATTTGGAAAGGGGTTTGGCCCGAGAGAGACTTGCCTGTGAGCTGCTATACCCAATAACACGCCAATTCATATGACTGACCTACTACCATGGCAGGTTGTGGGCTCTCCTTAATCAATCGATTGGTGGTTCCCACTTTTCCATTTACCTGTGGCAGATACAGAGCTGGCCTACTTTGCATTATGCTGCAGTAGTTGGAACCTGCACATTTGATGTAATGTGTACCCTGGCTCAGATACTATCAACCTGGGATGTCCTTCTCTTTTGAAAATGGTTGAATACATGGGGGTTGTGTTTTTTAGTTTTGTCTCTTTCATGGTTGGAATGAGAAAAATACAATATTAAGGCTTTTACACCATGCAAAGGAAAATACACCGACCCAGGCTTGTAAAGATTCCCAGGATCTTTATTACAAAACTGAACAGTATCGAACAAAGTACATCACAGAGACCACCAGCAGGGTTCAATGTGAGCAGTGAGCAGGATTTGCTAGCTGGACATAAGCGTATTTATACAGTTTGTTATAATGATGTCCAGCCTCTTACAAGTTCATTATGTACTGGGCTAGGGTCGCGCCAGGTTTGTTTCCTAATTTACATATCTCATGCATGCGGTTTACTTTTCAACATATTTACTAACACACACTAGTATTCTTTATTTTAATGTTACACTCTTTACACATTGCTTTAATACAGATCAAACAAATGTTTCGCATGTCGTATTTGGATAGTGTTATTGTTCTTGTATACTTGTCGGTTAACATCGCTGATTCAAGTAATACCCTGATCCCGAGGTCAACGAAGGACAAGGTCTACATGACCCTAACATGTAGCCTGAAGGCAGGTTGGACATTAACTCCCCTACAGAGGTTGAAGAGGTTAAAGCAAGAACAAGAGCACACGAGACAGCCATTTTAGACTACAGGGTCACTTTGCACGAATAACTAAAATGGCGGTTTTAACCTAAAATGGAGGCTTGATTTACTTAAGGTCACGGCCTTGCAATACGAATTTCCTCACAAAGCGACTGGGCATAGGACAACATATAGAATGAGGACGAAACAATATTATATCAGTTCTAACACATGGTGTAATTTGGTCAATTTTCCGAGTAAATTCACTACTATTATTCCATATCTGCTGTTGGGGCCCATACGTTCCAATGGTTCTATGAACTCCAAGTCTAGTTTTTCCTAAACTCCTTCATTTTAATCAATGCTTTGCAAAGACGCATGACTTGTACTCATTTGCTTGTGGCTGTGAAAGTATTTTTCGCAATTCCTGACAGATTCCTCTGTTTCACTATCAATTCTGGGCCAACAATAGACATTTCTTACCCTACATATTTTGAGTGTGATGACCAAGTGTCTTTCGTGGGCCATTGCAGCAACTCTTGCTATACACCTCTTAGTGGTTATCTCGTCCCTGTCTTGTAATTAATCAATTTAATGCTGAGATTTAAGATGCTAACTTCTGGATCTCTGCAGCAAATGGGGTAATGGTCAGTGTTCCGGGCATCCTTTCATTGGGAATTCCTTGCCCTGTCACAGTATGTGGTCATTTTCAATACACCTTATTGCGACTTATCAAGGGAATTCGTCCCTTCTCCCCAAGAGTCAGCCCCCTCATGAAGCTAGGGAGGTGAGCCTGCTCTGCAACACCCTCGCTGAGTTTGAGATTTCTAAGATGTTGATCAGAATCCCAAAGTCAAATTCACCCACTAGTCGAACGCTACTCATCTCTAATGTTATACTCTACATGGCCACACCACCCCACCTTTCCAACCCCTGCACATATGGAGTGCCATTGCAGGTGGTGTAGAGTGGAGGCATGAGGGACCATTTTTATTTTATTTTATTTAAACTTGTATACAGCGCTGCCCTTCTCAGAGGCTCAGAACAGTACAGGAAGATCAGGATTCAGAGATGGTCTGGCGGGATTAGGTGGTGGAAATGAGATATGGTTTGAGGATTTTGATGATTGAAGGGGTGGCACGGATGCACGTGGGGTGGCTATTCCAGGTTATGGGTGCTCAATGGGTAAAGGCCTGTTTCTATGTGCAGGTTACCTTGCACAGGAGACTTTGGTTTGCTTGTCTGATTTTTGTGTGGTTGATGAGTTTCAGTCTGTTGTGAAGATAGGATAGAGTTTTGAGGTGTGTGGCTTTGTATGTGATGTAGAATCCTTTGAAAACAATTATCTGTAGTATGGGGAGTCAGTGGAGCTGGGAAAGAGCTGATGTGATTTGTGAGTATTGTGAGGGTTCAGAAATGTGAGGCAGACACATTTGTAAACGTTTTTCATAAAATGCCAGTTTTTGATAAACGCCTCACTATATTTATTTATTTATTTATTTCCATTTATAAAGCACACAACGGCCCTCAGGCATCATGGCGCTGTTACAAGAATATTTACTTAGGTGCTGGTTACCTGGGAGCAAGTCTTGGTGTTAGGTGAAACATACAGTGTAGTTGTTACATACATGCAGTTTACGTGTTGGGTACATTGTTGGTTGGCATACATGTTATACAGTCAGGTGGTAGGGTTACATGGCATAGCAGCAGTGAGAGTATGGTCTACTTAAAAAGAATGGTCTTCAAGGCCTTTCTGAAGGCCATGAGAGAAGTTTCTTTTCTAAGTCTGAGCGGGAGTGCATTCCATGATTTTGGTGCAAGCACTTCAAAACTAGAGCCTCCTGTTTTGACTCTCTTAAAGGTGGATCATGAGTTGGTGTGAGTATAAGTCACGTTTGGGTCTGGTGGAAGGTGCTTGGTGTATTCCTTCGGTTAGAGAAGGGGGTGCAGCTTGTGATAGGCATTTGTGAGTGATTGTGAGAGCCTTGAAAAGAATGCGCTCTTTGATAGGGAGCCAGTGGGCGTCTTGTCTAGCCTGAGAGATATGCTCTCTCTTAGGGATGCTGAGCGTGGCTCTGAGGGCATTGTTTTGGGATATTTGTAGTTTATTAATGTTTTTGGATGAAGTACCTAGGAAGAGGACATTACAGTAGTCCAATTTTGCCCCTATGGTGGCTCTTGAAATATTGAGGCAGTTTTTGGATGAGAGGTGAGGTTTGATGGCATTAATTATTTTAGTTGTGAATGCTGCTGAAGACGTGATATAGCTGACTTGTCTGTCTATACTATACCTATCCTGAAGAGGATTTCCCTGCCTATGAAATAAACTAAAGGACAACTCTAACAAAAAGGAATCTGTCCCTCACACTTATACATGCAACAAACATATGAAGGGGATAGATGGCAATTCACATAAACAAATCACAGTTATATTCAACATAAGCTTTATAGCTGTTTCTCCTTGTAACCTGGGTAATGTTCCCTTCTCCAGATGCAAATCAGGACTTTGTATCAACAGTTCAACAAGTAGGAAAGTTCAATTTTACAACAATGTTCTGGTGATAATATTCTTCTTGCTCCAAACGTCTCTCACTTAGACTTTCCAACCGTTCTTTTTCTCTCCACTTGTAGCAGAGTTCAACACAACTTCCACAATTCATCTTTAGCAACAGCAATGTTTTGTCAGGATGATTTTACAAGGATTCACAGGATTTTGTAGTAGCCTTGCCGCTTCTTCTTCTCAACACTCTTTACCCACAACAAAGTAGTACTTCAGTGAACTTTACTGGGTCCACACAATTCCCAGGTCTACGCTACATGGTCCCTGCCCTGGTATACTCATCTGTCAGGTCTAAAGACACCCCCCTAACACTACTGCAAGTACTTCTGTGGTAAAGTTCGCTTCAAACAACTTTGTAAAGTCTTTTGACCTTCAACAACACCATCATTGAATAAAGCACGTGGAACACATTGGTGCCGTTTATGCCACATGCAATGCAGTTTATGCTCATCTCCTTCTGAATGTTTTCTATCAGAAGGGCTGCACTCCTGCCACAACAAAGTCTTAACGTTTCAACAATATAAGGTTCAACAACTTCAGTTTGAACTACTTCTTCTGGGAACGCATTAACACATTGGTGTTTTGTTCCACCCTTGTGATTGTCACATGAAATGCAGGTTAATCCACTCTCCTCCTGAATGCTGTGTATCAGGATGGCAACTGCTCTGCCAATCCTGTTTTCCCCCACTTGCATCAACGAAATGCTGAAAATTGATTTTGATCACGCTTGCTCTTCTACAGCTTAGACAATGCTTGTTTGGGTCTTTAACAACTATTACTTATTCCCCTCTCTGGCAATAGGGCTTACAATTGGTGTGCTTGTTAATTACCTTCTCGTGGCCTTGGCAATATTGTTTCTTATTTACTTGCGTTAGCTTTGCCTTTTCTTGGCTTTGGCAATGATAGTTTTTGTTACCTTCTTTTAATATTGCCCGAATTTGATTCTGGCAATTACTTTGATGTTTGTAATTACAATAATAACCTTCCTCTTTGTTCCCAGGGTTCTGATTCTGCCACTTTAGCTGTTTTGCATTAAATTGGTATGCAAAGTAATTCTTAGACTGCCACATTAGTCTCTTTACATTAGTTCGGTATTCACTATTCCCAATAATGGCCAGCAGGTGATTATGCCACGTTCGGGGGTCACACACTTCTAGTGAACTCACTGGGTGCTGCATACACATTCACTCACTCTGCTGCCACTTCTGCTTCCTCCGCTTTACAAGGTAAGCTGCTTCCTTCTGCCTCCCGTGGGCTATGCCGGTTGGGAGAGAGCGTTCCTCTCTCCACAAGCACTCCGGTGCTCGCATGGCACCAGAGTACAAGTCACGTTGGGGAAAGCTTCTCAACTTAATGCTTCCCACTACGCAGCCTCTGCATACAGGGTCTTCAAGGGTAGAGACCCTCCTAAAACTGACATCTGCTTCACAAATAGTGCTCCCTTCAACCTCTGCTGCCATTGCAATGTGGAATCTCAACAATTACTCCATCTTCTTATGGCCTGCACCTGAGTAGGCCCTTTATACTGACCAGTCCCTCTCAGGTGTGGGTCATTAGAGTCACTAGCTGGCACCTTGCAGTCTAGTGCCTCCAAATCCCTCTTCTGTGTCCCAGTACTTTGGGCATTGTGTGACTTGAAGTCCCATTGTGCAAATTAACTTTTTCTTTCTGCACAGTATTTTTAAATGCACTTACTTCACTTCCATTATTGATTATATATTCAGGAGGAATGTTAAAAGGAGTCAATGATTGGTTTGGAATCAAAGGAGAGTTATCTGTATCAGAACTTAAAATGGTAATGTCCTTTTGTCCGCAGTCCTGGGGACTACAAGAGTTCTTACCCTTATAGTTGTGGGCAACTTTAGGAGGGGGAGTTTTACACCTAACAAATGATTGATTAGGATAGTTTTTACAGCCCCCAGAATGAAAAGATTTGGAACAGAAAATCTCACTCTGACAAGAAGCCATTACATATTTTGGCATCACTGACATCTCTTCTGAGGAAGATAGATACTGCATCTCACCCAACTGAATCCTCCTATTCCTTTGGGACCCTTCTCCTCCCAGGTGATCCTCCTGGCTAATAACACCCCAGGGTCAGGTAGCAGCGGCCTTCCTCTGGCCACCTGGGAGGAGACGTCAGGTAGGATTTCTCCGAGGACTCTGCAGGATTCATCACAATGTTTGGCTAAGTGCAAAATGAGTTTTGGTTCTGATGTGTGTATAGAATTCAGGTGGGCCAAGATGTTGTTGGAGCATCCAGTGAAAATTGTGTTTCTATAAGTCTAGCTTGAAGAGAAAGAGTGCCTGTACTGTGGTTCAGAGATTCTCAAGGAGGAGGAGGAGTTGTATCTTGCATAGGAGTTGTATCTCTAGGTTGCATACTTTGGTAAAAGCAGCTATGTGGTCTGTGGAGGATAGGTGGAGTCAATGGTGAAGCCTAGAGAATATACTGTTGCAGAAAGGAAGATGTGTGGGTTGTCAGTGGTGAGTTTTCTGATCCAGGGTGTGATCTGGGGTTCTGCCAGGAGGGATAAATGAGGAGGTATTCTGTTTTGGGGATGTTGAGTTGTAGAAAGTGGGTAGCCATCAAGGTGGATGATTCTGAAGAGACTGTTTCTGAGGGTCTGTAGTTCTAAGGGCAGAATTCCGAAGAATGTTTGCATTTTGTATGCATATTGGTGAAAGTTGATGTTGTGGAAGTGACGGATGTATCAGAGGGACTAAAATACAAGGTGAACAGGAGAACGCATAATGAATATCCTTGTAGTCTGAGGTGGGATTTGATCTACAGGGGGCATTGAGATACATTGTGTACTGTCAATGAAGAAGGAGGAAACAAGTCATGAACAGTTCCTGAGAGTTTCATTATGTGGAATATGATGTTTAGTATTATGATAGGGTAAATGGTACTGAAATCTGTGGAGTGATCAAGAAGAACTAGAAGAGCTGGCTGTCCTTTGTCAGTGATGATATGGAGGTCACACAGGATGTAAACAGCTGTACTCTTGGTGCTGAATCCTAGTTGCAATGAGTTGAGGAGGTAATTTGTTGTGATGTGCTGTTGGCTTGCAACACAGTGTTTTATGATTCTGGAAAGGCGTAGCAGGATTGAAATGGGGTAATAGTGTTTGTTGAGCATAGGGCAGACGGATGGTTTCTTCAGAAGGTGGGAGATTTGTCATGTGTTGAGTGTGAGGGGGTGGTGCCATCTGAGATACAAGAGTTGATAATGTTGACACAGTGTACGGCCAGGGTGATGATGCAGTCTGAGCTGGGCTTGAGGCCTCCAGGAAGTGTACTAGTTTTGTTTTGGCTGTGATAGTGATGAGGATGTCTTGGTTTATCGGGTGGAATGTGTTCCAACTGTTGCAAGGTTGGAAGTGGGGAGTAGGAGTGAGTGTGTGGAGGTGAGGGTCTGTCTGATGGTGTGTATGTTGGAGCCAAAGTAGTCCATGAGTTGCATATTGATGTGCAAGGAGTGGATGGTGGATATGAGAGTCAATTTATGATTGTTCAATTGTACTGTGTGCAATGGGGGGTGGATTAAAGTCCTTGGAGGTAGTGGTTGCTTTCGTGATGCATATGGCAATCTTGTATTTGGATGGTCCTTCTTTGTGGGATTTCCTAGTAGAAGGGCATCGTTTATTTTGCCAGGCTCTTTCTAGGCATCTGGCTTCAGGTTTGATGGTGGGGATGGTGTCATTGAAACATTGATGGTGGTGTTGGTTGAGCAGCCTCTGTTTTTTAGGGGGCCTTTTAGGTCTCATGCTTGTGTGATGGTGGTGTTGTAATTGTTGAGGACTAATGTGGGGTCAGTGTGAGGGGAGACAAGATGGTATGGGTGGTGTGAGAGCAGGGTCTGTGATGAATATGGTTTGCCTGGCCGGGTGGTGAGTTTGATGTGTGGTGGGTGGTGTTGGGAAGTGGTGTGGCCGAGTGAGCATGAAGGGAATAGCAAAGAGGTCTGACATGATACCTAGATTCGATTTTCATAGAAACTGAAATGTTGCAAGATACCAGGAGGTCAAGGGTGTTGTCAGTGGTGTGTTTGTGTGTGGGATAGTTGCTTTGTTGGGTGAGGTTGTAGGGGCAAGTTGTGTGAGGATTCTATTAAGTATGGGGTTGTTGCCTGGCTGCAAGCTATCTGGATTGAAAATGCCAAGGTACATTTTGGTGCAGGGTGAGCTGTGGTTGTTTATAGTGAAGTCAGACCATTCAGAGTGGAAGTTAGGAGTGTGTGTGGGGTGGTAAATGAGGTGCAAGAATGTGGGATGGAAGCAAGAAGGAGGGTAGCATCTGAAAGAGAGGGTTTCAAAAGAGGAGTATGGTGAGTGAGTGGGTGTTTTGAATGTGAGTCTATGTATATTATATTGATTCCACCACCTGTTTTCTGTAGGCAGTCTGGGTTAGTCTGGGAGAAGCATGTTGAGTTGATAGATGGGTTGGGATATGATATGACATTTTTTAGTGCGCCTATACACAAGTGTTTCAAGGAGCGACGAGGCAAGGGAGGGGAACATAGGGGAACAAGACAATGATCTTACTAGACCAAGTGACATTGAGATCGCACAAGTGCAGGGGAGCGGGAAGGGGAAATGTGCCAGGGGAAAGGGAGGAGGAGCAGGTGCAAGACATAGGATCAAACATTGAAGAACAAGAAGTGCGGCCATCAGGTGGCAGTGCAGGGGTTAAGTGCAGACTACAAATGTTAGATAAGTGCAGGTAGGGGGGACTGTAGGGTTACAGATACAGCCCAAGTGCAATGTTGCCAGGAGGCAGTGCAGCGGTGCAACTGGGAGGGCAAGGACCTGGGCCCATGGTTCAGAGGGTAACCAGGCATCCAGTGCAGTGTCAGATAGATCAGCAGGGAAGAGGGGTTTCAGCCAAGTCTCTGTGAGAAAGAAAAACACATTGGTGGTCTGTGGTGAGAAGGTTGTTGATTTCATGAGTGTGTGCTTTTGCAGAGTGGCCAGTTGATGAGAATGCAGGTCTATCTAAATAGGTGTCTTAGTGGAACTGTGTGGTGACATATTGTACTAATATAAATGTGACTGAACAGCTTAACACTCCAAGGCGTGTTATAAGCCTGCAACCTATTTACATTCATTCCCATTGACCTTGACAATAGCAATGCTAGTTCTGACCTATTGAAATGGACATGTCTTACTTGCAAACACTTGTAAGGCATACAAATCATGTATTACACTTTTTCAATAGCATTTGAGGCTGGTGACATAAACGTGTGCCCACCATAAATGACACATGAAGTGGGCCCATTATCAGAAAAGAGGTTCCATTTAAAATACATGTTTTATACATAGAATTCATAGAGCATGACAACCTGCAAAAGGTTTTGTTTATATCTTTTATTGCTTATTTGCACACTGTGAAATCATTGCTCCAGGTTTAATGCCAAAATGTGTTTGCTGAATGGGCTTTATTGGCTATTCTCATTTTATTTTGAAACCGAGAATGCAGGGTTCAAAAACATAGCAAGGCTATTTGTTAAACACAATGTGCTAATCAGGGTCAGACTGGGGAATAACATTGTCTCAGGAAAAATGAAAAAGTGGCCAACAGTTGCAAATGGCAATTCATTAATTTTGTAACAGAATGTTTGAATAGAACCAAAGGGAGTTTTTTTGCTAACTGTAATGCAAATTGTTCAGCAACAATGGTCAAAACTACTAGCCACATTGTGAAGTAACTCATCAAGTGGCCAACATTGGCCAAAAAAGTGGCACACTTTCACCCAAAACACTGGTCCACACTTGCATTTTGCATTTATTTCAGGCATGGCCCTATTCCCTTGTAGGACACTCTGTGTCTGGTGATATGTTATCCAATAGTTATGCTGCACGCATCAACCTCGTAGCGGTAATGATAATAAAAATTATTTGTTATTTATGTAGCACTTATGCCTAAGCGCTATATATAGAACATATTTACATGCACTAACCATCCGAACCAAAGTTGGTACTCATGTTGTAGTACTTATATAGTGGTGCTATGGTGCCTGGCCTTATCCAAAAAGATGGCATATTGTGACCCTGCCAGGGTGTCGCCGAAACCCTTATTTACATTCTCTCGCAGAACACATCCTTGAAAATTGACAGTTAAATCATTTTCGTTTTATATATTCCATGTAATGTGAATTTTGAAAATCTGGCATTTTGAAAATCTGGCAGTACTGTTCCTTGAAAGCATTACCAAGATAGAGGACATTTGAAATGTGAACTATATTACGAAAACCTTTGGGCCAAACACCTTGCATTAAGGGCAGCCACTCATATTGGATGATTGGAACAATCACAACATAAGTTAGCATAGGCTAACAATGATAGGAGTTAAACACCTAATATTCAGGATTAGAGATGGGGTGGTTATATCTAAGTAGCTTCACAGGTCAGCAGACACAAAGAAGACAGAGGCAGCTGGGGCCACTTTCCTAAAGAAGCCTGATGCGGCAGGGTTGTAGGACCTGACTAATTCAGAGCTTGACTGCCTTTGTCAGAGAAAGCATGCGTATATTTTAATTATTTATTTATTTATTGTTATAGTTGTCTTTAGTTCTAAAGAACTTTTACAACTGTTATAAATACTTTTTACATAACATTAGCATAAAACAGATGCATACAATTTCACATCATCTAAAGTATATATCGACACAATGTTTTTAAAAAAAATATCTATAACAGTAGTTATGCATATGAGCCTATGATTGGCACTTAGCCAATGTTTACAAATTCTTATTTGTAATACGTGCTTCAATAATATTTTGGAAGCAAAGCTGAATTGCATGGCCAAACTGTGTTAGTGAAAGAAGCAAACAACTTTCAGATGCCTTCGCAATGAAGCAGTACACCTGCTCATAGGCCTAAAACGTTCCAACTTTCCAAATTAAAATTTTGGATTGTTTCAATATTTTGAGGCTGAAATAAGTCAATATTACCAATTCTACAACTCATATTTGTTTCCACCGTTAAACCATGAACAGACATCATGATGCATATTTTTTATGTAAGCTTTCCAACTATCCCAGTCCTGATGAGAGACTGAGTTTATCATGATAGTGAGTTTTCACACCATCCCTGTGCTGACCCTCATATTTCTTTGGCCAGAATAAATGGATCTATTAAAGAACGGACAGATTTAAAATGCTTTACCTTAATGTTTTTAATCCATTACTTTAGAAAGCTTTTATGGTGTTCTTAGTTAACTTCACTTAGAAGACATTGACCATTGGCACATTTTTCATTCTTTCAAATTAATGGGTTTTACAGGGGTTGGTATGTATAACCTCAACTGTCCCGTGGTTCACCAATATAGAAGGCACCACTATTGTCAGCATGATCTTATGTTTTACCTTGCCACCATGGCTAAATGTACATTGCTGATTGGTTGAACTTTACTTTAACATTTTTGAAGGAATAGGAGAGCAGGATGTTAGGACTCTATAAAACTACTTTATTGCTAATATTGGGAACTGTATATAATAATGTTAATATATACAAACAATAATATTTAAATATATTATACTATGTTGTAATGATCATACATTATCTCTAGAAGACAATAAATATACAAAAATACATGAATGCTGAACAAGAAAGTGCAAGAATTCCTAATATTGATCTAATCTGTTGTTTATCAGACATACAAGGGTAACAAGAATTGGTTCCCGGATACTCTAGTGGTAGAATCATAACAATATTGCTATTCAGTAGTAAGCCTGTCAGGTGATCAGGGGTAGTTGATTATCTTGTACTAAGAACATATATCCAACTTTCTCTACATCCTTAAATTGGGTACAGCACTAGTCTCTGTCACAAAGCATGTCAAAGCCCAATGAGTATATTTAATCAGTCTTTGGGGTGGAGATTTCACTCTGGCATGCAGGGTATGGTGAATATCATGAAAGTCTGATCTATAGCTCGTTACCATTTTCGTGTTTGTTTTTTGTAATGTTAGTGACACCCGAGGCATACAGGATATAATCAGAGGCCCAGAAAGATTCAGACTCTTACCCTTTAGTCTGTCCACTCTTTTCTCGGGATGCTCAGGAGATGGGATGACAAAAGAAAGTAGGTTATAGTGACATGTTAGACTATATGTAACAAACATCCTTACAAGGTTCCCGGTGAGGGAAAACAGGGCGATGAAGTCACTCTAATTCAGTTATCACCAATTTCCCACACCACCAACTTCCTAGTTTGGGTATAAAGTGGAGGCACTACTTCTAGCATGTGCTGGTGGTTTTTCATCCGCTTTCCAAAGAAGAAGTGCAGGACTTACCATAAACGTATTACTGCCGGCGTCATAGCCCCCATATCCCAAATGACGTCTCATGGATTTGCCATTCTTCCACTCATAATCAGGTAGAGTTCCATGACTGCAAATCGAGGAATGATAAACAAAATTGACAGTATTTCCAAACTTGTTATGACGAGTTCCCTAGTTCCCTATTCCGTTACCCCACAGCACCCCAAAAAGGATAAAAAACACCTTTCAGAGAAAATGCGGTACCCCCGGCTGTGAAGTCGTAGCAGTTCATTAGGATTTTCAAAATCCTCTTATATGACTTCACACCAGAAAGGTACAACCGTTGAAAATGGAAGTAGCTGTTAAATACAACAGATCTTTGCTACTTTATCCAATCAACTTCAATGGACGATTTAAATGAGTTTCTGAGTTGGGAGGCTTGGTAATGAAGGGATCTATCAACATTGTGTACTAATGCTTGACCAGGGTCAACATGTTTTGGAAAGCTAATTTTAAGCGAGTGTTCTTTTGCATCCTGCAAACCGTGAAATTCGTGGTAGTGTAGAAGCATAACAAGGGCTCTCATTGCACAAATATCCCAGGTGCTGTAGCCTTCCATCCAGAAACAAATGGTAATTATGTGCGTGAACCAAGAAGCCAAAGATCATGCCTGGTGGCCTGCGTACATATCAGAGATCAGGAATGTAAACAGAAATGCTCCAGGACCTACCACTGCAAAATTTAATGTATTTGTAATAAAACGCCTAATAAACGGATGAAAAATATTCATTTATTTTTAATAATATTAACTTTGGGATTGCACAATCCTTAGGGAAACAGAAGGCACGCACGATTTTATTTGATACAAGGGCATTATAAAAAATTACTGTGCGAACGATCAAATTATAATTGCTTAAAGGTTGTATATAGCCAGGTGTTATTTGCAGCAAGGATTACTGCAAATAAACGGTTGCTTGTATAATCATAATAATTAGCAATTATGCATGAATAACGGGGCCTCGGTGGATTGTAAGGTGTGCTATAATTCCAGCTTTCCATTAAAAACTGCCTGTCAGGCATCTGACAGTTATGGATCAATGCTAGCAGCCGCAAATTCGAAAGCCAAAGCGTGTATGACAAGGGAAGTGGGAAGAATCGTCAAGGGCTGTTTTGGGGGGCATCCATGCATTAAAATATGTAGAAATTAAACACGCTTAACTTCTTGGCTGATTTGCAGACCTCCTGGCTCTTTAACAACTTGCACTGGGACAAGAAAACAAAAAAACGGAGTTATAATTTAATTGACAAAGTGCAACAATGAATGCACGCTTTTCATGATAACATTGGTGCTGCAATAAAACATGGCGAGAAGCACGCATGGAAAAATAGAAGAACACTGCAAGACTACAGGACGAAACACATTTGGTAAGCGCAAGAGTGGTTGTAGGGAGGGGATGAAAGAAAGGTCATAGTCAATTCGATCATTTATAATCGATGGAATGGTACATTTTACCGAATTCAGCCAATACCTTTCGATCGATTATAAAAAATACTGAACATGTGGAGTGGGGGTTGCAGGGTTGGCCCCTGCTCCCCATGTCTGGTAATTTTGGCCTCTGGCGGTTTGCGGGGGTGTCTTTCCCTTCCTCAACATTGCAGGCGGGAGACCGAAAAAAAGAAAAAGGGACCCTGCAGTGTCTGATCTGACCCGCGTTAGAGGGACAGATCTGATACTACAGGGGTGCAGGGGTAGCGGAGGCGAGCAAGCAGGTAAGTAGACAAGGGGGAGTGGGGGACATTTGGATTTGTTTTGCAGGAGTGCAAAGCATTTGTGGCAAAACTGACTATGGTCAATTCCACTGCGAATAATTGCACTTCGGTCAAACAACCCTAATCCGAAAGAAATGCTACGAATTGCATGAGTGCTTGTGTACACCCTCCTTAAAATGGACTCTTAATAGTAAGAAGTCATAAATGCAAAAAGGGATCAAGCGCACTTTTAGGTAGTGCCACAATACATAGTAGGACAGGGACAGCCTTGCTCATCAGGGTAGAAATTGTGAATGCCCCCTTCTGATTCAAAGCTCCAGTACTGAGGTTTTCTTAACCCATTATAGGTTTTGTCTCTTAGTGCTCCTGATTAAGTGTTTCGAGGGGTGTGTTGGTTTCATCTTGACTTTAACGTTCTCCAGCCAAAATCGAACACCTTTTTGTGTCATTCACAAGGACCTAGAGGAGTCAGACAAGATGGATGCCAAGGTGGAAGAGTGTGGGACTGGCCCCTGCATTGTGAGGATGCCACCATACACTGACATTGGGGGGTGGAGATAATACAGTTCTCCTCATGATAAGTGACAACTTCTTATGGTGGGTTTTAGAGCTCGGTGGATCCCAATCAGTGCGGTTTAGGGTATCTGCGATTGGCACTGGCAGCTATCGCTCAGATCAATGACACCAAAAGAAAGAAAAAAGATTGAGGCTGATTTGAAAAGGGCATGAATAGGGAAGCAAAGGCTGCTTTTGGAATCCTGTTGTGGTAGTTAGCTCAGAAGGGACCAGATACAAAGGCTCTCACTAACCCTAATGGTAGAGTTGATTGATTAGCTGATTGACTAAGTATATTAACATAATTTGCCTCTATCCTTGGCTGTTTCTGGAAGCTGGTCATCAACTGCCTGGTGAAAAAGGTTTATAACCTGAGACCTAGAGTACCACAAGAAAATATAATTCCAGATGTCCAGAGAAAGGTTAATCCAAGTTGTAGAGCTTGCTACACAAACCAGTGAGAACTTTCAGGGAGAGTTTAAAGTGTGATAGTGTAAGAGAAGTGTACTACCAGCCCTCAGTACTGTCTGTAGGATATAGTGTGGGAGATCTTTGCCATCAAGTAAGAGTGAACTGAGAAATTCACACATTTAAGGTCAAGGCAGGCAGGTGAAGGCACGCCCCTGCATGCTCACACCAGAAGAAATACAGTTCACTAGGGAAAAAGGCCAAGACACTCTTGCAAGGATAACAAGTCTTTATTTCTACAAAAATAGGACTGCATCAGCAAAGAACTCTGCTTCCGCGGGACGTTTTGATGTCCGTCGGCATGTGCAGTACATACTAAGCACAAACAGTGTCACTAATGATGTAATCATATCTAGTACAATTCTACAAAAGGAATTGGCGGAGGCCTATCGATGTAGGGCTTACTCCATATGGGATGCCAGCCCATTGGTCCGTCTTCATCTGTCCATCTTTGTTCACGTGTGTTCTGCTAGTCTTGTCATCCGTGGTGAGCTGACCTAACAATTAATTAGCTACTCATAATTAGCTACTCTGACACACAATGTTATTCTTACGATTGTAACAATGCACCTGGCAGATACAGGAATGGGCTCGGGGGAGAACCAAGGTCACACTAACTCACACACACTTCACTCATTCCCATACAGATCAGCAAAGTTCCCCCCCCCCCTTAGTTTTGGGCTATAATTGCCATCCTGCACCTCGCTGCACAAATCACGTGACCCATTCCTGAAGGTACGATAACCTTGCCTTCTGATGTTAGTGATCGATCAAGGGGTGTAAAAGTTTTGTGGTTGATGGTCTAGGTTTGGGTGGTGCTGTGGCATGCAGGGGTCATAGGATGAAACCATGGCAAGGCAGTATTTCTCATGTGGGGATCATTGGGGGCATGAGGGCCTTGCACTCTGCTTCGTGGGATGGTGCTGCCAAGAGGCGCTTTTCTCCCTTCTCATGACCTTGCAGGGCACATTCTTCCCAGGGCACAAGGACCTGCAACTTTCTGAACAATGGAGGAGGTTGTGGATCTCTCAGACCTGGCCAGGGTGGGGGTGTTGTTCGCGCTCATGCAAGGGGCATAATACTAACACACAAAATACTGTTTGTCGCGTCCCTGAAAGAATAAAGGCAACCTGGCTGTGTTTCTTCTACTCAACTTATAGCGGCCTTCAACCTGGTGAATCATAAAAATTCTATGTAAACAGCTTTCCACAGCTGCCCACTTTCCAGATCAAGCCAACGCTTGGATCGAATCCTTCCTCAATAATAGATCTATGATTGTCTTTCCACCTTTTGCCTCCGCCTTGTCTACTCCTCTCACTTGTGGGGTGCCCCAAGGATCTTGTGTGTCTCCTATCCTTACAATGTATTTACTAAAACACTTTTTGATGATCTTGACTATTTGGGCGTCGCCTACACCAACTACGCTGATGATACCCAGATACTCCTACCCATCACTGGCGATTACATTGTGGATAGCTGGACACTCAACAACATTTACTTCATCATACAAGCCTGGATTGCGAAGCACGGGCTCTGTCTTAACGACGATAAGACAGAGCTGCTCCTCCTGGGCTCTCCTGCTAAGTTGAATAACTTGGACATACTATTCTCCTCCTTCAACATTGACAGCAATACAATCAAAGTAGCCAATGTGGTAAAAACTTTAGGAAATTACCTGGATTCGGCATTAACAATAACTAGACAAACTAACACCATGGGCTCCTCTTCCATCTATACCTGTTAGATTATCACAGCTTGCTGCCCATACCTATCTGCAGCAAACTGCATTACAATAGCTAGAGCCTTAGTCCTCTCTAAGCTGGATTATTGTAACGCACTATACTTGAGCACTTCTCAACAAAACCTCAAGAAAATGCAAGTTCTGCAAAAGAACGCGATTCAAGGAGCTCTAAACGTCCCTAGGAACCTTCACATCACGGAAACTAGACACTCACTAAAATGGCTCAACATTAACCAAAGAATAACCTACAAAACACTGTCCCTCACTCACAAGTGCCTCTCCAACCAAGCCCCTAGCTATCTGTTTGACACCTTTTCCCGTCATACATCTACACGCCCTATCAGATCAGCCCTGAGGCACTGCGTCAAGATTCCTTGCTTCAGGCTATAATGAGCAGGTGGGGCTAGCTTCTCTGTCCTTGCTGCCAAAATGTAGAATGCCCTCCCTTTGTCTTTAAGAGATTAACCATCCTACCACCTATTCCGAAAAAAGACCAACGCTTGGCTCCACGAGCAAGAATTCAGACCCACCCTCTAACTATGTACTAGTTACTTCACCTATATTTTCCACATATGACAAACCTGTTGTATATCCTATGTATAGATAGCTAATCTTACACCACAGGTTGGACTTATGTTTATCCTGACATTTTGTAAATTCTGCATTTTGCTGTATGTCTGTAAATTCTGTAAAAATGTGGTTCTATTGTTGTTTCATCCTCTATAAACTGTTTGTATTTGCTCAACATGTAACATTAGCGCCCAGTTGCCTAAGGGCTTGGACCGCTCTATAAATAAAATACTAAAACTAAAACTAAACTTAGCTAACTTCTGAGATGGCTGCCACTTGTCAAGATGGCGTTAACACCCACATCTACCATATAGCTTGTAATGCATGCACTAAGGTGATTGCGTGCTCCCATTTCTGTGCACCCCTCTTCCCCCTGCCACTTGGAGATGCTCTCTTAGCGTCTAGTTCTTGTTCGGTATCGCCTAGGGGGGTGGGAAGACCATCTCTAATTCCCAACACAGGTTTGAAGAGAATATCAGACATGATCTCTCCTACACTGACCACAAAGCAGACACATCACTGTGTTCTTTGACGTTTCCCTAAAATGGGACATCCACATACAGTGTTGTCAAATTATGACCTAACGTTGACCTCTGATCTAATGACTGAAGCTCCGAGTTTAATGTAAGGGAGGTGGGAGCTTCCATTCTGCATTTTAGGTTTTCCAAAGCATCTTTCCGAGGTGACAGAGGTTTTAAGGTCATCATATCATTAAACATGATGCCAAGGTTCATAACTTTGGGCCTTAGTGGCAAGTTAATATTAAGCAAAAGAGGAATCCAGATGACTTGGCGACTGTTCTGGTTCTTGAACCCAAAATTCATTATGTTGTTTTTGAGTGGTTTGTGCTGTTGGAGCTGCATGTTCTTCCAACCTTGGATATGAAATTGCAGTCCTGGTGAGCATCAAATTCCCCTTCTTCCCCAGATGCCTTGATATACACCTGGTTATCGCTAAAAGAAAATTGAATGCTGAATTTTCTTAGGGAGGTAAACAAGGGTATGATGTATACATTAAATTGAACTGGGGCCACCAGAATGTCTTTCTGTAATGAAGGCCATGGAGTTCATATTTAACTTTCTCATCTTTGCCCAGAATTCGTGTTTTTATGGTTCTAATATCCTAGAAGGGAGGGGGGGGTCTATTGTCTTGGAAAAGCCTGACATCAGCATATTTTTAGTAATCATCTCTTGATTTATGAAGTGCCCAGCCGTCAGTACATGGAGGGTCTCTGTGTTCCCGGAACAATGACATTTGGGCATAGACACACATGTAGTTCCTGGTTCACCATATTTACTTGAACCTGTCCCAGGCATAGCAGGCAGTTCAAATGAACTACGCTGTGCCCAAAACTATTCCCAGTGGGCATTGCAGGAATGGCACAATGTTTGTTGGTTGTAGATGCAGGGTACATCAGGTACTGCAGGATGGGCACCTTTTCTGTGATTCTTGGCTGCAGGCTATGCCAATTGGTCAGTACAAGGAGGGTCACTTTGAACCAATAAGAGGCCCACACAGACGGTGGTATGGTTGCACACCATGCTCAGCGGGCTTCGCAGTGAGAGGAACAGTGTTGTCTGTGCATGACTAAAGGTCATATACAGCTGGCAGTGAACAGAGGGCCGCTGTACCAGGGCCTGACACCATGCCCTGGCCACAGTGTCTGCAAGTGTCAACTAGTAAGATAAGCATGTTTTTTTATTGATTATTATTGTGGTACAGTCAATTATATGCCTTTTCACAAATTGAAATATTTTAAAATAAGCATCTTTTATTACTAGCTGTCCCGATGAAAACAAGACTTATCACCTGCCATACAATAGGCTTAAGTTAGGGGTTCCTATATAACAAGGCTCATTTGACATAAAAAGTTGCAGTACCACAGGAAGAGGGACCATGCAGTGCAATGACTTTTGGTGTTCTAGCATGGTGGCCTCCTTCTAAAGCCCAGCTCTGCCATGACCTTACTGCCCAAGGCTAGGCTGTGACATGTTATTCTATTGTATCACCAACTTAATGCAATTTCTGTAAGTCATGAAATCTCTTACCTCTCACACAAAAGCCACCAGCATAACTCTTTTGAAGCTTGTCAAACAAGCAAGATGGATGTGCCCATAAATAAGTCATTATGAAGGACTTCTTCCTCCATATGTACATTGAATAACACCTTTTGTAAGAGGAGCTTACATGTAATAGTTTAAGGGCCATGGATTTCATATATATATATATATATATATATATATATGTATCTGTCACTGTTCTCCTCTGTGGCCCCTCCGTGAAGTTGCTTTCTTGTGAGTTACAAGTCTGCCTTTATTTGTGCCCGTGGCCTTATACCCTACATCCCAGATATAGTACTGCGAGCCTGGCCATGTTCTGTTCCTGTGAGTAGTCCTATTTTATGAGCTTGGGTATTCCTTTTTTGAACCTTGTGAGCCAACCTCACTTCAGTTTTAGTAATGACTCATCCCTCTTAACCCATGGACCTTGGCAGTTTCACCCTCATGTGACCCTGTAATGCTTTCCAGAGTGAGCCTGCAAACACTCTAAACCTGTGAGCTGCCCCCACCTGGACCGGTGTGCTGTTTATGCGTGATACTGCCCCTTTCGTGTATCACTGAGTGGCTACTCAACTGAATTCACAAATGTTCCTCCTTGAGCCCGTAAACTGGTCTCCTTGGTATATTTTAAGCCACCACCTGAGGTGTTATTTTCAAGATGATCCATACACTTCTGAGCTGAACATGTGTGATGTCTGCTTCAATTTCTAACCGATTCCTATTTTATCCATGAGTCATCCACTGTCTGATTCTTTGCCATTGCCACATTCGTCTGATGCTCACATGGGTGGCACAGCAACATCAACACTGTCAGTCTTACCCTGTCCTTGATGTCATCCACTGTTTGCCTTTCATTAGCCTTTACACATCATCTAGCGTGCCTCACCCTGGCCTTCGTAGCACTATCATCCCATCGCTCCTTGGCAGAATTGCTCTGCCTCTCTCACCCTGGACTTCTCTTGTTCGTTGCACTCTGTCCTTCATAGAACTGTCCTACTCTTAGGCAGCCTTGGTGGCACCACACTATTCATGCTAGTTTGTCATACTCTGACATTGTTGGCACTCCCTAACTTGTTCCACTTTGGCCTGAATGTCACTGCCCTGTTCACTACTGTATGGTTGATTGTGTTGTATATCAAGCTCTTGCTTTCATGGAATCTTTCTGTCCAGCAAGTCCATTCTGCGCTTGATGACATGGATCTATTTGCCTAGCTCTTTTCTATGTTTCTGTGGTAACTAATCTTGCACTTAATTCTTTTGCACATGTGACATGCCTGTTTTAATGAAATGTCTAAGGAAAATATCGTTCTCTTTCTATTGGTTCATTGATATGGAGAAAATCTCACGGCTCTAATACCCTTGTCTGCAACAATCCCGGACAACAATATAGGACAAGAAACAGGCAGTTGTGATCAGAATATTTTTGTTTTATTCAGAATAATAAATCAGGAAATGCAAAAAGGTTCCTAACTTACTATTTTGGGAAGGTCCCCTTTAAAAACTACACATACCTTCCGCTGACAATGAGAATAAATACAGTATGGCCTGCGGTGAATAGTGAGCAGCAAAGTGTTGCTGCAGTCGGCAGCAGTATGATTGTCCGGCTCGAGTGGCTGACCTGTTGCAAGTTCGTTGGCTCTGCCTTTCTGACTTGGGAAAGTATTTCTCTTGCAGCAGCAAAATGTTGTTTTAGTCCGCAGTCCATGGCCAGGAGTTGGAGTTGGGCTCACACTCCTAATTCACATTAGCATTTTATAATGGCATAACTTCATTGGCAAACTCTCTATGAATAAGGGCAGTATATTAACATTGTGGGTCATTGCGACCTGTAAAACTTGATTAAACTTTACTGGTTTAATGCCATATAACCTACAAAGTAAAGTTCATGCTACAGACATGGCTGGTACTGCATGGAGTGCCGCAATGTATTCAGCTGTACCCAGCGCTCTTGTGAAACAACCCTCAAACACGAAAAGCAAAATTGCAGCTTTTTCTGAAGTTTGTTTGTTTGTTGGTTTGAAGTAGCAAATAATCAAGCAAATGTGGCCACTGTTGCATGTCACCCCTCCTGGGAGCATATTAGCTCCCAGGACTTGTGTAATAGGTCACATGGCAGCAGCCATGTGACCAACTCAATAAACGGGACGAGCCGTTTCCGGCTCATCAGTACAACGAAGAGCTGACTCTGGTGTCAACATTTACAGCACCATGCTGGTGCTGCACCGAGTGCATCAGGCCCAATGGCAGGGCTCTGCACTGCGACGGTGCCCCTCCTGCGCAACGTCATCCCACATCATGGCATTGGCCATGTGACCACGGCTGTATGGGCAACCCCGGCCTGGGTGCCCCCAAGGCCGGGGGTGCATGGTGAATGGGTGCCCCCATCAATGGTGTCCAGCTGCGGTGCCCCGGAGCCGGTGTAACGTTACTTTTTGCTATCTGTCAGAAAATCCTATTGGTAGGAAAATCTGACAGGTATTGTAATGTAGTTTTTTGCTACCCGTCAGAAAATCCTACCAACAGCAGGCATTGGGCAAGGCACCCAGGGGTAGAAGAAAAAGTGACGGGGTAACAAAATCTGACAGCCTGACCTGTAATTTTTTCCTACCCGTCAGAAAATCCTACTGACAGCAGGCATTGGGCAACCCACCCAGGGGTAGGAAAAAGTGACGGGGTAGGAAAATCTGACAGCCTGACCTGTCATTTTTTCCTACCCGTCAGAAAATCCTACTGACAGCAGGCATTGGGCAACCCACCCAGGGGTAGGAAAAAGTGACGGGGTAGGAAAATCTGACAGCCTGACCTGTCATTTTTTGCTACCCGTCAGAAAATCCTACCAAGAGCAGGCATTGGGCAACCCACACAGGGTTAGGAAAAAGTGACAGGGTAGGAAAATCTGACAGCCTGACCTGTCATTTTTTCCTACCCATCAGAAAATCCTACCGAGAGCAGGCATTGGGCAACCCACCTAGGGGTAGGAAAAAGTGATGGGGTAGGAAAATCTGACAGCCTGGCCTGTAATTTTTCCTACCAGTCAGAAAATCCTACCGACAGCAGGCATTGGCCAACCCACCCAGGGGTAGGAAAAAGTGACGGGGTAGGAAAATCTGACAGCCTGACCTGTCATTTTTTCCTACCCGTCAGAAAATCCTACCGACAGCAGGCATTGGCCAACCCACCCAGGGGTAGCAAAATCTGACAGCCTGACCTGTCATTTTTTCCTACCCATCAGAAAATCCTACCGACAGCAGGCATTGGGCAACCCACCCAGGGGTAGGAAAAAGTGACAGGTTAGGAAAATCTGACAGCCTGGCCTGTCATTTTTTCCTACCCGTCAGAAAATCCTACCGAGAGCAGGCATTGGGCAACCCACCAGGGGTAGGAAAAAGTGACGGGGTAGGAAAATCTGACAGCCTAACCTGTCATTTTTTCCTACCTGTCAGAAAATCCTACCGACAGCAGGCATTTGCCGTTGTACCAGTAAGTGGAGTAAGAGGTTATGGAAACAATTCCTCTTTTTTCAGTTTTATGACATACCCAAGTGGATTGAAACCTCTCCTGATGCAAGATCCTCATGGAGCTCGGTGGAGGTTTCCGAATGCCCAGCCAGCGTGTGTGTGCCGAGGGGGCAATGTTCAAGGCGCTTTAGGAAGTAGCAGCCTATAGAGAGATGGGGACTGAGACCGTGTGAATTCCCGGAAGTATGCTGTCACACGTGGGTGGGGTGCAGAGTGCCCTCTTACGGCAGCCCAATCACTGATGTGCTTTCTTCAAAGAGGCGTTTTATTTGCAGGTAATTTCTTGATGGGGCAGGCATGTTAATGGCAAAATGAGGAAAGAAGATTATTGTGTAAATATAGACTGGGATTTGAGAAAATCGCCCCTCCAACAAAAGAGCCGTGCCTCTCTGACTTTCGGTCCTGATGAGGCCCCCAGCCCAGATCCCCCATGAATGAGGGTCTTGTGGAATGCCAGGCGCCCTCTCCCTTCTCCCTGACATCAGCATGGTTTGCCCTGCCCGCCTCATGTTACTGCTGGGGGAGATGGCTTATCCGGGCAGCACTGAGCTTTGACCACATCAAACAAGATCTAAGGCAGGGGCACCCCCTCGCCCACGCCCTGGACCGGTGTAAAATGGCTGAGGTGTGTAGACACTGCCCTAAGCGCCCCCTCCCCTGGCCCTACTGCTTTCCTCTGTACAAAGATGCCTCTGCTATTTCGGCAGCCCTGTCCCCACTATTTAACTATAAGTCATGACTGAGCATGCGCACGCACTGCACACTTTATTTAGTATTCATTTTTGCAGTTACATAGCGTTACAGGCTTCCGAGCGCTGCTCATTACCAACAGAGTATGGTGCTCATTTATCGACCTCAGAAAGTTGAACATCAAAGCTTTCTCTGAATACAGAACATGAGGGAAGAAACCTTGGCATGTACTGCAGTAGGGGTTGAGCGAATGGATGCGAGCATGCACGCATGTGTGAAAGAGCCCAGGGGGGCATCGAGAAACATCCACAAGGGCTGAGAGGCCAATGTGGCCATGCTGAGAGGTCCACTAATGGCGACGTTCTCTCTGGCCATCTTATGGTCACAGTAAAAAGAGCTTCCTGGGGGGCAAGAGGAGCTGTCCTTGCTCTCTGTGCCCTATATATGCCCGCTTCCCATTGTTGTCCTCCCTCTCCATGCCCTGGAAATGCTTCTACGATTGTGGACGTCATCTCTCCACACCTTGCCTATCCTACTCTTCCTCGTGTTGTCTTTCCTTTCCACGCCCAGCTTATAATCTTCTTGCCAGTATTGTCCTCCGTTTCCACGCCCTACTCCTTTCCTCCGGGTTGTTCCACTTTTCCATGCCCCGCCTATGCTCCTCTTATCAGGGTGGTCTCCCTCTCCATGTCCTGGCTATGCTCCTCTTCCCATTGTTGACCTCCCTTTCAACGCCCTGCCCATGTGCTTCTATTGTTCACCTCCCTCTCCACACCCTGCCTTTGTCCTTCCATTGTTGTTCTCCCTCTCCACGCCCTGCCTATGTCCTTCCATTGCTGCCCACCCACTCCACGTCCTGCCTAGGCTCCTCGTCCCAGTGTTGTCCACCCTCTCCTCCTCTTCCTAGTCTCGTCCTCCCTCTCCAGGCCCTGCCTATGTCCTTCCATTGTTAATAAAAAGCCTGTAAAATAGCTCCGCATGTTGAGCGCTCGCTGCTGCGATCTGAGCGTGATCTGCAGGTCGCAGGTTTGAATCCTGGCAAGGCCAACTCAGCCTTTCACCCTTCTGAGGTCGATAAATGAGTACCAATTTCGGTTAGGTGATATTGTATGTAAATATGTGCTCTGTAATGCGCTTTGGATTAAGGCGCTATATAAATAACACATAATTATCATTAATATGGGGTTAATTGGCATATGGCGAGTGCAAGCGGAGGGCCAAGATCCACTTTGAAGGTGGAGGGGGCGCCGGGTAGTGGGAGTGTTGGCACGAGGTGGGGAATGGAACAATGAAGGAATTAGGGCCCTCCAGCTTGGTGCGCAGCAGGAGTCACCAGACGGGCCTTTGTATGCCGAGAGGAGGAGCGCCAATGTAGGGTGACTTCAAGGGAATATTAAAGTACATACGGTAATCATGCTACCACAAGGTTGGTAAGGTACGCGGCACCTCAACTATAACTCCCAGAATGCACTGTGTAAAAACACCCTTAATGCAGCTATGAGAAAATGCTCCATTTGTTAGCTGGATGGCGACCATCGATAATAATGGGCGCGTTGTAGGAGGGCCGGGCAAGAGACTTCCTCTCCCATTCATTCTGACAATGCCTACTACATGGAATTGGTATGGTATTGTGTATTTATATAGTGCATACGCACAAGCAAGTGTTTCAAAGCTCTTAAGGAGAGCAAACGCAGATATACAGACCCCCTGACATAAGGCCTGCAAAAGAGCAATCCTGTGGCGGGTGTCCCCTTACAGGCTCGGCTCTCGAAAAGGGGTGCTACTGATGCGGACCACAGGTTTCCGAAATGACACCCTCAGTAGAGGACAAAGACGGGACGTATTGGCTACCAATATTACTAGAGAGGTGAGGTACGGGGCTTCTCCATGTGGCATGTCTGTACGACGCACAGAAACACAACGGCAATGCATGGTAGCCCAAGTTGTTAAAATATGGAAATCTCATTTTTCGTACTGAGAAGGAATTGGCATGTATGTGGTATGTCCAGGAACACACAAAGGTACAGAACATGGGCAGGGAGGGGGGTGAGCAGATGGATGTGACCACGCGAGCATGTGTGAAAGAACCCAGGGGGGCATGGGGAAACATCACCAAGGTCTGAGAGGCCAATGTGGACAGATGGCTGAGCGCCCCCTCCCCTGCTTTCCTCTGTACGAAGATGCCTCTGCTATTTCGGCGGCCCTGCCCCCACTGCTTAACTACCCTTCAGATGTTACCACCTTTCCCTTATATTCTGCTTTTATTCATAAATATATAAATTATGCTAATTAACTCCCATTGCATATTAAAGCCACAAGAAAGTAAAACCTCCCATTTTTCCATGACCCCCTCCTCTCCTGTAGTGTAAAAACCTTCCTTTCTTAGCCCATTTTGACGTGGTGCGAAAGGGTGAAGAAGCTTCTTTTTGTGCAATATTTTTCCTCTTAAAAAATGTAAAATGGTTCTAAATATTGAAACGCTCCCGGTGCTTTATTTGGATGCTTCGGCTTCCCACACAAAGGGGCAAAAAGAGCCGTAAAACACCTCATTAATATATAAACATCATGTGTTTTACCTCCACAAGGCTTTCTTTTTCGTTTTTCCTATTTGAGAAAGATGTAACAATATATTTAAAATATACATAGACATCCACCGTCTCCTTCGCTTATAAACTTCACTGCAGTTTTTTTTTTACTTGCACATATTTTTTAAGCAACTGCGTCGTGAACATAATTTATGCAGGGCGAGGGCTGCATGCTAAACAGGATTTCTGTAAAGTGAAGGGAGGGGCACGGCGCTCCTCACTGAGACAGCAGGAGATGGGGAATGGGCGGTACAAAAAGGAGGGTTTTATGAGGTTATCAAAGTCATTCATCCTTCGTCCTAAACGAGGGGATCTGTTACTACAACCAGTGGCAGATGGAATTGCAGAGTAACTCTTCGATTACATTTCGATAACACTATTATTAACATGGGATTTTTTTACATCTTGAGCTGTGACTTTTTAAAATAATAGATTGTATTAAAGCTTATTTCGAATACAAAAATCATTGCATAACGTTTCTGTCTTTTGAAAAGTCATTTACCAGGCGTTCATAATTTGGCAGCCGTTGGTACTACTAGCGTTTGTTGTGGTACTCGTATTTAGGTATGGGCAACGTTTATTTTATTTTTTTGTGCTGTGGCCAGAATAGCAGACTTAGAGATACTTTTCTGTTAAGGCATTACGGTGAAAAACTGCATATAACAAACAATATATACAATATAAATCATGACTGAGCATGCGGACGCATGTCCAGTCAGTCGGATTTATCACAAATTTGTACGTGTATGTGAAATAAGTGCATTATTAACATGATAATGATGCACTTCGTTCACATACACGTACATCTATATTTGTTATGGATACTTTCATATGTTTTGCACATTTAGTGCTTATTAGAATCCTGAGAGTTTATGAAACACAGTGTCCGCTGCCGAGTCCGTTGGGTTCGTGCTGTTTTCTTCCCTTTATGAGTCACTCTTAACACGGCTTCACCGTGTTCTGTTATTTCAGTGAGCCTGGCTCACATTAAGTTACAGAAACTGCACCCCTGGGACCCTACAAACACAGGCACACCACATTCCTGCTGTCAATAAATCCTATCCTTTAAGTACTGACTGAGCATGCGCACGCATGCTCAGTCAGCAAGATAGGATTTTCTGACAGATAGGAAAAAGTGACATTACACCGGCAGGGTGTCCCCTGCCTAAGGTCTGCTGCGTGACCGCAGCCTGAAGAGTGCTGTCGGGTAATCCCGACATCAGATGTGGCCCGCTTTGGTGGCCCGGGAGCAGGCCACAACAATGGTGATGAGGAGTGGCGGTCCGGATCTGTGCACACTGGTGTGTGGGCCGCGGGAGGCCAGTGATCCTTTTGTGTTTTTTTTTTTCGGTTTGTTCTTCCTCATCTGCCGCGTCCAGCGCAGTTAGGAAGAGGTGGAGCCGGCGTCAGCCGCAGTTGTGGTGGTGGCCTGGTGTGAAGGGAGGCGGCGGTCGCCCAACAAAGAATTTAAGGGCTGAAGGGGCCTCGGCCGCGTTGAAAAAGGGGCGTGGGCACAGTGCCATGATGCCGGCCCCACTGGAAGAAGAGCTCACTCCGAGGAGCGAACCATAAAGTTGAGATGCAGGGCACGGAGGACTGCTGGTCAACCCTGCGAGCTATGGCTGCATCTAAGAAAAACCTGGCAAAGGAATTTTCGATGAACTTACAGGTGACATTTGCACAGAAACTCTCAAAACTAATTTGAATAGTAGTGAAACGAAAGAACCCACTAAGCCGAATGGGAAGAGGATGGCCTGCCTGAGTAAAATGAAAGTTAAAATTACTAGGAACAAACATAAACAAAAGAAGTTAAAGATCTACAATACAAATCTGGTGCAAAATTCGGAGTGATTTGAGCTGACTGTGCCAATAAATGCCAGCCTTTCTTTACTAGAAATAACCCTGCAAATAGATAAGGAAAAAAGAAAATAAAAGAAAGGTGCCAATACATTTCGATAATACCAGACATAATGAACTCTCCGCTTTTGCCAAGAATTGATCAGAGGTATTAGAATACTCCTTCTGAGTTACCAAGATGGTTACTACATATTGTCACGCCCTGCCCTACAAGGTAACATGGGAGTGCCCATCAATGGGATTGATGATTGGGGTTATTAATAATTTAAAGATGGACGAAATTAAAGGTACAATGTTATCATCTAAGATATTGGCAAGTTTGGTTACACTAAAAAATAACATTCAGGGGGCTAATTCTCAGCTATGCTCTTTGCATAAAGTTTAACAAAATAAAGACCTTCTAAAAGGTCATCCGGAAGCCTTTTAAAACAAGGTGAGCCCAACTACGAAGGATTAGAGGTCGGGCGTGCCGCAGTCCACAGTGCGAAGGAGGCAGCGTATGAGGGCCGTAAAGCAGTGCACGGGTATGGTGACGAGGCAGAGATTCTTGTCAGCTGCTCTGGCTGATGCGAAGCGTGTGCGCCGCCTGTTTGATGGAAATGCATTTTTCTTACAACACGGATCATTTTAACTCAACGCATTGGAAATAACACTAAATCTGCATTTATTATTGTTCGAGGTATTTCTAATGAACATAAAATATATATCCTTTACCAGCTCAACTTAAATAAGTCATTTTTTGTGAATCCCAGAAGTGCTGCAAGTGCTAAATACTTGCTCTTCTGGTGTGTCTCTCTATTATACTTCCTCATATTCCATCAAACGTGTGTTTTTCTTCATTTAAGTGATTTTGTTTGCTTTACCCTTAATTAATTCATACTAATTTGAGGCTCCATAATTCTTAGAGCTGACATAGGGGTCTTACACTATATCCCTCAAGTGTATCATTTTCAGAACACCTCTATTATATAGCTATGGCTGCATCTAAGAACAACCTGGCTAAGGAATCTACCTCAACAACTGCCACCAATTTAAAAGGGCAAACAAGTGATTCACCCACTCCCAATGAAGAAGGTATGGACCCAGCCATGCTTGCCATTTTGACTGAAGTTGGAGCACTAAAACCATTTATGGAGGCAACTAACATCAAACTGCAACTTCTGGATGATAAATGGTTAGCGTTTGATTCCAGAAAGTGGAGCATAGAGCGAGTAATGCAGAGGATATCAGGAACAGTCGTTAATTTGGAAAACTCAGTAACAGTACTTCAAAAACACTCAGAAAACCTGGAAAACAGAACTACAAGAAATAATCTTCACATTGTTAGCCTTCCAGAAGGAATAGAAGGAATAGAAGGAGATGATAGTATGTTATTCCTTACTACTATGCTGCCTTAGTTAATGGGCCTTCCCCCTTCACTGCAACTTAACATTCAACAAGCTCACAGGATTGGTCCTATAGACCCTCCTATAGACCCTTTGGCTAATGCTAGAAATGCCTCAAGAACTCTTATATGTGCTCTCTTGGATTTCAAACTAGTACAACATATAATGAAAAAGGTCAAGGTGATTAAACACATCACTTGGAATGGAAATAATATATTTTTCTCTCAAGATGCTGTAAATTCCACTGCCGCTAGAAGAAAAGAACTCCTTGTGCTAAGTCAAGCTTTGAAACAACTTAATGCCAGATTTGGAATGGGTCATCCTGCGTCCCTAAAAGTAACCCTTATAGGTCACTCTACTTCTTTTGACAATCCAGGAGATCTGAGACAATTCATTCAGTTTTAAAGGTCGGATGAAATGGACACTGCTGGCCCTTGTATAAACAATCCACCATAAAGTCTTTCGGAATAATTTCTCTATGACTTGTGGGATGTTTTTACCCATGCATCCAAGCCCTACAATAAAACTGTGCAGTACTGGCATGGAAAACATCATGATGGCCAGAACTCCCCAGAGAGTGCACAGGGAAAACATGAAGAATAGGCTGCCACCCATTTTTGCCTATGTTGTGAGCACAGGAGGGCACTGCCTAAAACCACCAGTGGGCTACACACACAGTAGCCTGAAACCATTGGGAATGGCAATGCTGATTGCCAAAAAAGCAACTCAGAACTGTGGGGAATTCATTTTCTTAATCCCAAAAATGGTTGCATTACCAGTACTCACCACTATCAGAAAGCCGGCGTTTTAAAACCACCAGACTTTTGTGTAAAACTGAACAAATGAAACAAAACCAGACCAAGGAAAGACTTGCTAAGAGGTGGATACAATGTAAAACTATATTCTGAAATGACTTGAAGGAAGTAATTATTTAATGTATATGTAAAAATTGTCAGTTTGATTTGAATGTAGAAAACTGGGAACAAAAAGTGACATTTAGCTGAAACCTGGCTTATTGAAACTGGATTCTGCCTGACAACTACCTTGTCACCTCTCTGATTAGATTAGGGGTGGAGCAGCTGGGGACTACAGGGAGTTGAACAAAGGCCTGTCCTGGACTCAGGCAAATGTTATATTGGGGGGCCGTAAAGTGGCTTCCTCTTAGGGGAAACTGGGAGGGGCAGTGCCTCTGCTAGCAGCTGAGCTTGGGGGAAGTGGATAAACCAGTTATTTCACCCTGTGATGTGGGAAGCCACACCCCTTTTTGACCAGGGCATAATTTTAAAAAGATAGATAACTCATAGTGCGGACTTGTCAGAATTATATAAGTAATATCATTATTTTTGTGATTTTTCTGTGAACATTTTGAGAGGCGTTAGGACCCTGTGGTGTATTCTGGGGGGTTGCTAGCGGAAAATAGGGTCTCACTCCAAATGTTTGCATGTTAAAAATCTGACACTTCATCAATTAATATCCATACTCCTTGCGCACATGTGTGTAATTTTGGGTAAATGTCCGATATTGCAAAACCAGTTAAAAAGCGCAAAATGTTGTCATTTTTGAATGCAAGCCCCCAGGAAGATCAGAGGCGGACAAGCATGGACCATAAGGAATATATAATGTGTACATGTAATTTCAACAAATTGTATATCTGGGAAGGATGTATTTGAATCAAATATAGATTTGTGGGCAAACTGACCAGGGGAGGATCCTCTGACCCATAAACAGACTTCATCATGCTGACAATCCATTTCCTTCCCCCAATCATGGGCATTTCCTTCCCCCAATCATGGGAGAGGGGAGAATTGGGCCAATGACAAGTAGAGAGGGGCAGGCTTAGCTAGGCCCAGGCACACACCCATTTTCAAAACACATAAAAAGAGACTGCTGGGACAGGTAGAGAGATTCAATTCCATTTGCTGCGGAGCATGCTGACCGATGACTTCACATCCAGAGATCCAGAATTCAAATCCATCAATCTCCAAAGACCAGAACTTTACTTCAGAACTTAAAGCAAGGGCCTAAACCCACAAACTGAGAACTCTTCTCAGCAGGCCTCAGCAACCTTAAAATCATTTGCGAACTATTCCACAGCCGGGCGAGCTGTTTGAATTCTTTTGCCAAGAACAATTGCCAGAGACCATACCAGAGATCCAGAGTGACCCAGACCGCTGTGAGCAGAACCAGAGAGCTGACCCAGATCACTGTGAAGTGCCGAGACCAGAACCGGAGTCCAGGCCAAAACCTGACCAGATCTGTGGTGAGGCCTATTTCAAATTTATATTGTGAGTACCTAGCAGAACTGTGCAGAACCAATCTCTTAGTTAAAATAATCTAATCCAAAATATTTTAACCTAAGTAGAACTGCCTCCTAGAAATCGTATCATCTGTCATTTTTAAAGCTGCACAACTGTCACCTGTCAATTCTGCAGCTGCAAGCTGTCACCTGTCATTTTGAGTTTTACTTTAAATCCGATAATCTACCTTTATTTAATCGTCCGTATCTCTGGAACCGTTTGGGCAAGGAACGAAATTCAACTTTCCTCTGAAAGCTCAGAAAACCGACTTCCAACTCCTTATACTTTTTCCGCAATCGCGAGACATGCACTCGTGAAATTTACCGCGATTTGCGATTTTGGCTCAATTTCTCCACTTGTCAAAATAGCAGCTCCATTCTTTCCTTTGTTAAAATCTGTTTGCAACTTGGTAATAAATCATAGAGCATTGCTAAAGTGAGCCTGAACTAATACCAACACGCATCTCCCACTCACCCTGAATCTCTAGGGGGAATTAAAATCATTGGCACATTTTCCCACCCATTGCCATCACATTTAAAAAGCATTTTGGGCCTGTGTTTCAAACTCCTACCTGTTTCCTCTAAGCTTGCTGGGGGGGAACTGAATTTCGTATTGTATTTGATTGCATTCCTGAGAACTGTGTGCTCCTCTTTCCATCTCCTTCCATTTCTTACATTGCATAGGGGAGGGGGTGAATTGCCAGAGAAAAAGTGATTATCTTATCTTTTGCTAAAATCATATCAAGTATTTCTGTACTGCATTTTATTCCTCATTGCTTTTCCCTTGAAATCATAAAAGTATTTTTGCTACTTTATCCATCCTATACTAACTCCTCATTGATTATAAAGAAGTGTGCTAGTGTCAGATTACCCATTGTTGATTAACATTATATTTAGAAGGGCGATATTGATTATTAATTTATTATAAAAGCGTGGTATCTATATTTTGTTTTATTTCTCAAATAAACCTTTTAAACTTGCAAAACAGAACTACTTCTTGGCTCAGTGGGGTCAGGGGGATTCTAAGAGAGGGGTGTTATATAGGGGTAGTCATCCAGAACTCATGAACTGGACATAAAGATATATCAATAAGGGTTTCCATTCAGTATCCCAGACTAGGCATTGACTTAGCTGTAGTGTTGAATTGAATCCTCTTACAAATTGGGGGCTCGTAGCCGGGGATTCCGGATTAGATCTATCACTTGTGCAGATTAATACAGTGTGCTAACTGACACATACATCCGGTCGGATCACAACGCTGTGTCACGCTGTACAGCACTCCTCAAAAGGACGCTCTAAGGGAAAGGTCTGTTTTGCAAAAATAAAATACTAATTTCTGTAAATCAGGACGGAAATCAATTTCTAGAATGACGACCTTGGTAGACATGAAAATAGCGAGGGAGCACCTCTTACATAAGCTATTTGTGAGAGATGAGTGGACTCATCAGGACCAAACGGTCTGGTTGCAGGCAATCGCGCAACAGGTCACTGAAACAGGGTCAGATATATGGGGAGATCAGGGTCCCCTAATTGTGGCCCTGAGTGAACTATATATGGCCCCTAAAGCCAAAGATGAACATAATAAGATTGCCAAGATAGCGACATATTTGTATCTATATATGGGAGCCCTGCAGGACAAATGTGCTGAAGGCCAAGATCTGGCAAATAGGCAACAGATGGCGTTAGAGAAGGCCCAATCTGATCTGGACTCTTCTGAGCAGAGGCTGCTCAGGAGCCAGGAGTCAGAAAAGGACAGCAGACAGTACATCACTAAAATAAAGGAGGATATGGATGTGCTGCAACAGGAAAAGGCGGACCAGGATACCAGATTTCTGGCCTTGCAGAAGGAGTACCAAGAAGGTTTGGACTCCCTACTGCAGAGCCAGAAAAAGCTGGAGCAACATTTAGACTTCAATAGGGCATGTGCTGAGCAGGTAGTCACCCTGCAAAGCCACCTAGATAGGGAGAAGGCAGAGAGCAATAAACTGATTTTGAAAGACCTGGATACCCAGGCAGAGTTTGACGAGGAGCGCCAGAAAGCTGGTGCCTTCCAAAGGCAAAGGGACAACCTGGCGGCACAGATGCAGGCTCTTAGTCAGGAAAAGGGATACCTTAGGCCAGGAAGTCTGCCATTAAAAAAGGAAAATGGAAGAAAATCACCTGGCCCTCCAGGGACTGGGTGACCTCCAAAAAGAACACCAGAACTTGTTAGAGCACACCAGGAGGGTGGAGGATGCTCTGGCAAGAAAGGAGCAGGCCAATAGGGACACAGCTCAGGAGGTAACCCTCCTGCAGCAGAGACTGGCCCAGTAGTCCAGGACCAATCAGGAGGCACAGAGAGAAAATGAGGCTCTCTGTCAGCACAATGATAGGCTCCAGCAACAGGTAACCATGCAGGAGAGACTGATAGAGTCTAGTAAGGCCTTAACTGAGGAACTGAAAGCGCAGGCTCTTGCATTGCAACAGGAAGCAGGGGCGGATAGAGATGAGGTTCGCTGGGAAAGAGAAACTCCTGAGCATAACCTCAGGAGCCCTAGTACCAGAGGCCTTCATCTCTCCCAGTCCCTGGACTCTGCCACCCCCGTGTCCCCTCGCGCACATGAGCCCAGGGCCACGGGGATGGGAGATTACTATCCAGCTAGAAGTATGGGGCTCATAGGCCAGTACCTCCCAGGAATGGATGGGCGGGCATCCGGGTATGGGCACCCAAGCACAGTGCAATTTAGTGGGGAACCCCAGGAGAGTAGGCCCATTAAGGGCATCCTGAAAACCTCAGCCCAGTTAGGTCAGGGGGGGGTACCCATCAAATCCTGGCAGCAAGGAGGGGTCTGAAGACTCCTCTGAGCATTACAGGACACAGGAGACCAGGTCCCCACATTCTGCCAGCCATTCCCAGGCTTGCAGAATCCGGGAAAACCTGGAAGATCAGACGGGCACCTCTGGGAGCAGTGCTTCTGAGTCAGAGGATGAATGGAATAGGTTTACCCAAACCAAAAAGGCCAATAAGGCAAACAGGGCCTTGCTTAAGGACCCATTGAAACAAATAAAGGCAATCAGGAGTGTCATCACTCCTTATCATAAGAACGCCAAGTATTCCGTTTGGGAACACTTGGAGCTCTATGAGCAAATGATGGAGACTTTGCATTTGAAGGACAGCAGTAGCTGCATCCAGTACGTCAAATGGACATTCTCCCCAGAATACTCCAGTTTCTTTGCGGGGCTGGAGGACCAAAATCATTTAAGATGGTCCACCAACAGGGCGGCCATCTTGAAACATTTTTCTGTGAACAGAAATCCTCAAGAGGCTCGCAAGGCAGCCTACAATTTGCAATGTGGGGAGGATCAGGCCCCACAAGAGTTTGTGCAAGAATTAAAGCGTGCTTTTGCGCAGACCACCAGAAGGGTGCGCACGGATAGCAGAGAATTTATCAATACGTTTTTCCATGCCTTACCCAAATACATAATGACCCAGCTCGTGAGAGATTTTCATGAGAAAAGATCTTTAGACTGGGCCATTGAACAGGATACCCGGATCTATGAGGTGCAGAAGCCTATCGAAAATAAAAAGAATGCGCCGAAAAACCCCAAAACCAACAGCACCCCTGCTGCTGCCAAGGTCGCAGAGGTAAAGGTTGCCCCCGTTTTAGATTTGGAGATGGGGGGGCCTAAAAACCTGCCTGCACCAAATAATTCACAGCCCAGAAGGCCCTCGGGCCAGTCACAGACAGGGAGTCGAGGAGGTAGTCCCACAAATGGGGTCCCCCGCCCCCCTGACTATGTAAGTCCCCGCTACAAGTGAAACCGACCAATCCTGGGTTATGTGTGGACTCCTCCAGCCCAAGGGGGGGGATCCAGCCAAGCACCTGACCCGGGGAACTTCCCTCCTAACTTCCCCCAGGAGGGCAGAAATTCACCAAATCCTGGGCAGAACTTTTTCCCCAGGTATCCACCCAATTTCCAGCCCCAAAATCATCCATCCTTCTTTCCCCAATTCCCTGAGCCCAGACAACCTAATCCGGGAGAGGGGAGGCCAAGGGTGGAGGGGTACCAAAATCTTCCCAACCAGGGGTACTACCAGAGAAGGGATAGCTACCCTTCCCGGGATCAGCCCAGGGGAGAAAATAGAGCCCCGTATCAGCCTGAGCGGGTTTCACAACTTGAGCGCCAGGTCCAAAATATGGCACGGGATCTGGGTCACATACTGAGGGCTCAACAGAACCCTCAGATGAGCATGCCACTGCAGAATGCCCCAAACTCTGAACCTGGTGCTCCAGAACAATGACGGGGGCAGCACCCCGATAACCCACCGGTTCCCAGGGAGGAGGCACAAGGGGAACGGGTGTGTAAAGACTTGGAGGAAGCTTCCTTCCCAACTTGTAAACAGCCCCTGGAAAACCAGGAACCGGAAACAGAATCTCCTTCCCCTGAAAGCCTGCCTCCCAAGGAGCAGAGGGGGAGTAGGAGAAACAAAAGATCCAAACAGACCCACTTTGTGGAGGAGGTACAGGTCTTCCAATTTGAGGGAGAGGGATCCTCAGAAGATCCTGGGAAAAGGATCTTCTCCTTCAGAGATGGGGGAACTCCTCCCAAGGAAAAATGGGTCCCAAGGGATTCCAATCTAGACTGGGGAGATGTGGAGACTGAGCTACCGCCGCCCATCATCTCATCCCAGAACCGACAATACCAAAATCCCCTGGTTCAAACCCATCCTGGTGACTGCCTCCAAAAAGGGGGGGCGGCCCAGAACCGGAACCAGGGGAACCCACAATGGCTCTGATCTCCAGTTGCCAACTTTTTCTTTCAGATTCCCCAGGCTCTCCACAGAATTCTGCCCAAATCTCTTCGCTAGCAATGTCCAAAACCAGAAAGTTAGCCCACCAGTTGTCCAAAAATGTGCATTATCTGTGCCCCCTTGAGGAGAAGGAGGGAAGATACTATGCCCCGTTACAAGTACAGGGCAGGGTACAATTTTGGCACTGGTGGACACTGGATCCCAAGCTACCCTTCTGTCCAAAAGGGCCTTTGATGAACTAAATGCATGAAGGGGGGAGAATTACCGTATTCCTCTCACCTCTCTTCCTGGAAAACTGCAGAACTTTGACGGGAAGGAAATTCCTGTCGAGGGGACTGCAGATTTGGACATCAAAATTGGGCGACACAAGGTGAAACACCCGGTCATAGTAGTGACTCCAGAGGGCACCCCTTGTTTAATAGGGAATGACCTCCTAAGAAGGTTGTCACCCCTAATAGATTGCGTAAACAAGGTCCTATGGACCCAGACTAGCCGACCAATAAAATTAAAACAGAGTGTCAACCATGTTAGTTTAAACGGCACCTGCCACATGGTTGAACAAAAATCTGACCAAGTAGAATTTCACTTCCAGAACAACAAAACTCCAGACGTGACAGTAATAGCAGTAGGACAACAGACTGGTGATGGGGGGTCCTCGCTATTTCTGAAAATCAACCTTCCTTCCAGTCTAAGGTGGTATTCCACACTGGAAGGAAACACCCTGAAATTCTTTACTAATCCACAATCAGACACTCCCACTCCTATAGTCCAGAAAGATGTGGAATCAGCTCAGAGCCTGACTGATATTCAGCAAATTGGAGAGCAGTTGTTCATCCCTGTTCAGTTAAATGATGGGAAGGACTCTGTTCTCGCTCGAGTGTGTGTGAACAACGGTAAGAGCTTCATCAGCGAAGCCATGTTCCGCCAACTCCCAAAAGATCCAGCCATTCCCACATTCAAACTGATAGACAAATGGGAAATGGACCTGGAAGCACCTAATTCCAAACATCTCCTGCCAAGCAGGTGTATGCTCAAAATCTCCATTGGCAACAAGAGCATAGTCCATAATTGTTGGGTCGTGCGAGACGTCACTGCCGCCTTTTACTTAGGCAGTGACATTCTCAATCGCTTTGCCATTAGTTTGGACCTAATAAACTTCAAAGCTTGGTCCCGATTAGCAGATAATCCCATGGGCTTTGATGATCCAGAAAAAGCATTTAGGTCAGCTCAATTGCTACCTTATGCAGTTGAAATTCAGATCAAAGAGGAAGTCACCATCCCAGAAAGGACCCGACAATTCTCCCTGGAAGTGAAAGTTAAGAGGACAAAAATTGCAAAACCCTGATGCTTATATACATTTAAATGCTTCTCTCCAACAGCAAGGGTTGGGGGTAAACCCAACTCCATTAGTCAACATAGAACATGACACCATTCCAATAGAGGTGGATAACAGCGACTTAAAGAGTATTACTCTAGCCGCAGGCACCATTATTGGAATGGCGATTGATGACCGACATTTCTCCATTGATTTAGGAAATTAACTGTTAGGACCAATCCCCAAGGACTGTTTTGACAGTGACAGTGATGACAATACAACACCAGACAGGATTTTCACCCGGCATGGGGGGAACTTCCTGGTGTACACTTCTTGCCCTTATGGTAAGGAAGATGTGACTTGTGACTTAAGGAGGGATGAGATGATTTTCCAGGTCCATGAGGGCTGCCTTTCCCACCTGAAGCCTCCAGTCCAAATCAGCACTCTGACCAGGGACTTCTCCACCCAGCTGGAGGAGGCCGCTGAGATAGCCAAACCAGAAGTCTTTCCCAGCTTCAGGCAGATGGTGGAAGAGAGGGTCAACCTAGCTGACGCCTGCGTGACTATGGAACAGAAGCAAAAGTTGAAACAGGTTTTCTTGGATTTCCAAGATCTCTTTGCGGTAGACTCATATGACTGTGGTCGCACCGACATCCACACCACAACAATTCCCACGGACCCTGGAATGACTCCAGTGTTTGTGAAGCAATATTGCTTGCCTCTCGCATCCATGGAGTCCCTTACTGAAATAATTAAGAACCTTGAGTCCCGGGGAATAATCCGTCCAGTCCACAGCACCTTCAATAATCCGGTGCTGGGAATATTGAAGCCAAACGGCCAGTGGAGACTCTGCGCCGACCTTAGGGAGCTCAACAAATGGGTCCATACTTCCCGATGGCCTCTGCCCTACATTGACCAAGGGCTGGCCCAGATTCAGGGGTCACAAGTATTCACAGCAATAGACCTGACCAATGGATACTGGACCGTGCCTGTCAGTAGGGAGGACCAATACAAACTGGCTTTTACCTTTGGGGGCCAGCAGTACACATGGACCCGGACTCCCTTCCGATACCTCAACTCCGGCAATGAATTCAACATTTTCCTACATAAGGCCATGCCCGACCTGGGTGCGAGGGGTAACCTGGGTTATGTAGATGATGTCCTCATCAAAAGTTCATCTGTGGAGGAACACATAGCGGAGATCCGTTATGTTCTGACACAGTTGAGGGCCGCCGGAGCAAAACTTTCCTTTCAGAAAGCACAGTGTTGTAGAACCCGTGTTAATTTCTTGGGGCATGAGATTACTCCTCAGGGTCTCTGTCCCCAAGAAAAGAAAGTGGAAGCACTCCAGAAACTGAAGGATCCCACAACTCTGCGGGAACTAAGGAGCCTCCTTGGACTGACTAATTACAGCAGAAAGTTCATTGAAGGCTACGCAGAGATCACTAGACCCCTGATTCATCTCTTGAAGGGGGGGGTCAAGTGGGAATGGGGTCCAGAACAATCCGAGGCAGTAAGACATCTCAAAAGAAGCCTCTCACAAGCGACTTGCCTAGCTTACCCTGTCAGAAACAAGGAGTTCTTCCTGGAGACAGGGTTCTCTAATACGTGCTTGATGGCAGTATTATACCAAAAGCATGACAAGGTCAATAAAGTAATCTCCTATGCGAGCAAAACTTTATCCTCTGAAGAATTACCGCCCGTTTATCCAGGGGGAACACATCATAGTGGAGACTCCACACCAGCCTCTGCAATATCTCCAAAGTGACAGAATCCGGGCCGGAAATGTGAGTAATTCCCGAATTACTTCCTGGATTCTGTCAATGCAAGGCTTTCCTGTGGAGGTCGGATATGGCCAAAACAAGAAGAGTCCCCTCGCGCAAGGTCTGGCTGACTTGCATGTTTGTGCCAGAGAAAACTGTCTCGAGGACGAAAGTCTAAAAATCAAGGACAACATGGAGGCATACCTTAATTCCCCACACAAAGTCTTTAAAGAAGACAAGTGTGAGGGAATTCCCACTGTCTATGTGGATGGATGCTCTTACCATGTTGACAACGACGGGGAGAAAGAACTGGTGGCTGGCGTAGGGAATGCATGGGTGAAGGAGTTCCCAGAACCCTCCGCTGGATACAAAATTGGTCCCCGAAGTAGTCAGGTGGCAGACTTGATGGCTGTGCATCAGGCCATCCTCACTGCTGTCCAACATCAACTCCACGAACTGGTCATAATCACAGATTCGGATTATGTACGGAACGGGTTCGTGGAGCACCTGGTTAATTGGAAAACCAGAGGCATGTTATGTGCTAATAACAAACCCTTGAAACATGGGAAGTTAATTCAAAACATTGATGATCTGGTCACATCGAATGGGATGACCATCTACTGGAAAAAGATCAAGGGTCATTCCAAGGTAGAGGGACCAGACAAAACTGGAAATGACTTAGCTGATCAGCTGGCCAAAACCGGGGCCATCCAAGGGGATCTAATCGAAATAGAGTCCCTGTTGGGGAAAATCCAGGTCACTGCGATCACTAGGTCCCAGACAAATGCTCACAATGATCTTTCAACTGCCCAATGGAGCAAGGAGACCCCTGATGCTGATTTGATTACAGCTCAGAAGGGGGATCCAATTATTGGTAAGTTTTACCAACACCTTGAGGACTCTGAGAACTTTCCCCTAACGGATACCGATTACATTGGGAAAGAGGACCTAAGAGTGTTGATGAAATATCCAAAAATGTTCCGGATCCAAGACGGTTTGCTGGTAAGGAAATCCAAAGCTGGCCACGATCAGTGGGTGGTTCCTACCTCATTCCGAAGCCTGATGTTAAGTCACGCCCATGACGCGGCCACCGCCGGTCATAGGGGGTTTCACACAACACTGGAAATCTTAAGAGAGGTTGCATACTGGCCACACATGGGGCAGGACCTCGACCAATACTTGAAGGGGTGTCTTGTGTGTGCACAATTTCAGCCATCATCCCTCACACACCGTGCGCCTCTCCAAAAGAGGGGGATGACACTGCCATGGTCAGATTTGCAAATCGACTTTGTAGGCCCTGTGATTCGCTCGTCTAGAGGAAACAAGTACATGTTGACCATTACATGCTTGTTTACCAAGTGGGTGGAATGTCTCCCAGCCCCAAACTGCAAGGCAGAAACAGCAGCTGCCCTGATGATTAACCACATCTTTTCCCGTTTTGGTCTACCTCAAAGGATTGAGTCAGACAGGGGTAGCCACTTCACCAGTGAAGTAATGACAAAGATGTGGGAGATACTGGGGGTCAAAAGAAAGCTACATATTGCTTACCGGCCAGCTTCTTCTGGAGCAGTAGAGAGATATAACCGAACCATTGTGAGCATCTTAAAAAAGTTTGTGGCAGATTCTGGGCCAAGTTGGGATATCCGATTACCTCTGGTCCTAATGGCCATCAGATCTACCCCTTCATCTGCAACCAAAATGTCGCCATTTGAGTTGATGACTGGACGCAAGATGGTGCTTCCCCAGCATTTGCTCTACAGAACCCAAGAGCAAACGTTGATAAATGCCTCCACAACTCATGAGTATGTGGAGAATTTAAGGAAACACCTTCAGCATGCTTTTGCCTATGCTCAGCGGAATCTAGAAAGATCAGCCGAGAGCATGAAGACCCACTATGATTTAAAAACTACCCGAAAGGAATATAAGGTAGGTGATCGGGTCTATCTATGCAATTTTCAAAGGAGCCAGGCCAAACAGCAAAATGTTTTGCCTACATGGAAGGGACTGTTTGAAATTATAGACAAGATCTCCCCTGTTGCCTATAAGATCTGCATCCCCAAAGGCAGTCTGGCGGAAGGGGAAGACAAGTGGGTCCATATTAACCAACTAAAGTGTTGCCATCCCAGGCACACTTTGCAGCAACTGGAGAAGTCCTCTGCAATACCAGAGGGGACTGCTCCAGATTAATTCAGTTCCAACCCTGAAATATCCCACATATAGTCTCTAAAATATTATACTCTTGTAAGCCACTGTCTTTGAATGATAACTTGTATCTCAAAAGTAAAATGTTAGGTATGTTAAAGTATAAAATGTATATGTCTGCCTAACCATTAGTAGTGATGGAAAAATGTCTACGAATAGGTATTGCCGCTTTTCCTTTGTCGTCCTAGGAGAAAGAAAACCTGGAGACTGGCCAAGGAGGACGATCCGGAGACCGGGAGCAGAGACCCAAGGGGCACGGGGTACAGCCCAATCCTCCCATCAGGACCAGCAAGGAGAACTGATTGATCGACTGGAGGGAGGAAAAGATGCTGAACTGTGCCACCTATGGAATTGGAAGAAGAGGAGGCGAACATCCCAGATCTTGCGAGTTCCATCAGTGAAAGGACAGAATGGCCATCGCAAGAGGGGGGGCTTGTGGGATGTTTTTACCCATGCATCCAAGCCCTACAATAAAACTGTGCAATACTGCCATGGAAAACATCATGATGGCCAGAACTCCCCAGAGAGTGCACAGGGAAAACATGAAGAATAGGCTGCCACCCATTTTTGCCTTTGTTGTGAGCACAGGAGGGCACTGCCTAAAACCACCAGTGGGCTACACACACAGTAGCCTGAAACCATTGGGAATGGCAATGCTGAATGCCAAAAAAGCAACTCAGAACTGTGGGGAATTCATTTTCTTAATCCCAAAAATGGTTGCATTACCAGTACTCACCACTATCAGAAAGCCGGCGTTTTAAAACCACCAGACTTTTGTGTAAAAACTGAACAAATGAAACAAAACCAGACCAAGGAAAGACTTGCTAAGAGGTGGATACAATGTAAAACTATATTCTGAAATGACGAAGGAAGTAATTATTTAATGTATATGTAAAAATTGTCAGTTTGATTTGAATGTAGAAGACTGGGAACAAAAAGTGACATTTAGCTGAAACCTGGCTTAATGAAACTGGATTCTGCCTGACAACTACCCCCGACAGGAGTTGAAACCTGTTCAGCCACTCCCCTTGCCAAAAGGAGTTGTCACCTCTCTGATGAGATTAGGGGTGGAGCAGCTGGGGACTACAGGGAGTTGAACAAAGGCCTGTCCTGGACTCAGGCAAATGTTATATTGGGGGGCCGTAAATTGGCTTCCTCTTAGGGGAAACTGGGAGGGGCAGTGCCTCTGCTAGCAGCTGAGCTTGGGGGAAGTGGATAAACCAGTTATTTCACCCTGTGATGTGGGAAGCCACACCCCTTTTTGACCAGGGCATAATTTCAAAAAGATAGATAACTCATAGTGCGGACTTGTCAGAATTATATAAGTAATATCATTATTTTTGTGATTTTTCTGTGAACATTTTGAGAGGCGTTAGGACCCTGTGGTGTATTCTGGGGGGTTGCTAGCGGAAAATAGGGTCTCACTCCAAATGTTTGCATGTTAAAAATCTGACACTTCATCAACTAATGTCCATACTCCTTGCGCACATGTGTGTAATTTTGGGTAAATGTCCGATATTGCAAAACCAGTTAAAAAGCGCAAAATGTTGTCATTTTTGAATGCAAGCCCCCAGGAAGATCAGAGGCGGACAAGCATGGACCATAAGGAATATATAATGTGTACATGTAATTTCAACAGATTGTATATCTGGGAAGGATGTATTTGAATCAAATATAGATTTGTGGGCAAACTGACCAGGGGAGGATCCTCTGACCCATAAACAGACTTCATCATGCTGACAATCCATTTCCTTCCCCCAATCATGGAGGAGGGGAGAATTGGGCCAATGACAAGTAGAGAGGGGCAGGCTTAGCTAGGCCCAGGCGCACACCCATTTTCAAAACACATAAAAAGAGACTGCTGGGACAGGTAGAGAGATTCAATTCCATTTGCTGCGGAGCATGCTGACCGACGACTTCACATCCAGAGATCCAGACTTCAAATCCATCAATCTCCAAAGACCAGAACTTTACTTCAGAACTTAAAGCAAGGGCCTAAACCCACAAACTGAGAACTCTTCTCAGCAGGCCTCAGCAACCTTAAAATCATTTGCGAACTATTCTACAGCCGGGCGAGCTGTTTGAATTCTTTTGCCAAGAACAATTGCCAGAGACCAGACCAGAGATCCAGAGTGACCCAGACCGCTGTGAGCAGAACCAGAGAGCTAACCCAGATCACTGTGAAGTGCCGAGACCAGAACCGGAGTCCAGTCCAAAACCTGACCAGATCCGTGGCGAGGCCTATTTCAAATTTATATTGTGAGCACCTAGCAGAACTGTGCAGAACCAATCTCTTAGTTAAAATAATCTAATCCAAACTATTTTAACCTAAGTAAAACTGCCTCCTAGAAATCGTATCATCTGTCATTTTTAAAGCTGCACAACTGTCACCTGTCAATTCTGCAGCTGCAAGCTGTCACCTGTCATTTATTTAATCGTTCGTATCGAAATTCAACTTTCCTCTGAAAACTTAGAATCTAGGCTTTCCAACGAACCTGGAACCGACTTCCAACTCCTTATACTTTTTCCGCAATCGCGAGACACGCACTCGCAAAATGTACTGCGATTTGCGATTTTGGCTCAATTTCTCCACTTGTCAAAATAGCAGCTCCATTCTTTCCTTTGTTAAAATCCGTTTGCAACTTGGTAATAAATCATAGAGCATTGCTAAAGTGAGCCTGAACTAATACCAATACGCATCTCCCACTCACCCTGAATCTTTAGAGGGAATTAAAATCATTGGCACATTTTCCCACCCATTGCCATCACATTTAAAAAGCATTTTGGGCCTGTGTTTCAAACTCCTACCTGTTTCCTCTAAGCTTGCTGGGGGAGAACTGAATTTCGTATTGTATTTGATTGCATTCCTGAGAACTGTGTGCTCCTCTTTCCATCTCCTTCCATTTCTTACATTGCATAGGGGAGGGGGTAAATTGCCAGAGAAAAAGTGATTATCTTACCTTTTGCTAAAATCATATCAAGTATTTCTGTACTGCATTTTATTCCTCATTGCTTTTCCCTTGAAATCATAAAAGTATTTTTGCTACTTTATCCATCCTATACTAACTCCTCATTGATTATAAAGAAGTGTGCTAGTGTCAGATTACCCATTGTTGATTAACATTATATTTAGAAGGGCGATATCGATTATTAATTTATTATAAAAGCGTGGTATCTATGTTTTGTTTTATTTCTCAAATAAACCTTTTAAACTTGCAAAACAGAACTACTTCTTGGCTCAGTGGGGTCAGGGGGATTCTAAGAGAGGGGTGTTATATAGGGGTAGTCATCCAGAACTCATGAACTGGACATAAAGATATATCAATAAGGGTTTCCATTCAGTATCCCAGACTAGGCATTGACTTAGCTGTAGTGTTGAATTGAATCCTCTTACAGACTTTTTAATTTTAAACTGTGCAAGCGTGTTTGCTTGGAAGGCCGGGTCTCGCTGGGATGCCCCGCTCTCATCATTGTTCTTTTTTTTCTCAACATGAAATGTTTTGACTGTTTCCTGCTAGCCATATTGTTTTCTCATTTTAAGAGCTATGGTCTACTTTTACTCATTTTCATGTTGTTGTTTGTCACCCCTCTCTCCTTATCTATCTCTATATCCTTTTGTTCTTCCCCCAAGGATAATCACTAGATGTTACTGCAAAACTGTTTGGAAATTCATATCTTCATATTCTCCCACTACTAAGTCAGTTATTTATTTTACGCTCATATTGTTTACCTCTGAATTCCTATGTCAATAAACATATCATCGTGGAATGTTAAAGGTCTTCACAATGCCATCAAAAGACAAAAGGTATTCTCATATCTCAATAGAAACAAGCCTTCCATAGCTTGCATTCAAGAAACTCACCTTTCAACATTAGAAGCTGCTAAACTTAAGAAGCTCTGGGTGGGTGAAGTGTTTGCTAGTGCGGCACAGGGAAAGAAAAATTGAGTGATTATTCTGATAAATATAAATTTTGATTGCAAGATTATTAGCTCAGAGTCTGATGACTCGGGTAGATGGGTCCGTTTAAATCTTCTCTCAAACTCTACCTATTACTCAATTTGAATGTATTTGGTCCTAATTCAATAGATCGTGTTTTCTGTAAACAACTTATGGAACTTCTGCTTCGCTCAAATATACAAATTCCTATTGTATGTGGGGATTGCACTGAAACAGTAGATCCATTCCAAGGCAGAAAGTCCACATTCCTTTTAAAACATTCAAAATCTCAATCAATTTTTAACGTTTATCTCTGAATTAGGCCTTGTTGATGCCTGGCACCTACATCACCCATCAGACATGGAGTACACCCCTCATTCTAGTCCCCATGACTAATTTTCCAGAATTGATTATATCTTTCTGGCTAACTCCTTGGCTGTTCACCTAATTGATTCTACTATAGACTGTATATCCCTGTCTGATCATGCCCCTGTTCATATTAAACCTAGGGATATCAATTCCGTATCCAAATCAAATAGATGGATATTTAATTCAGCCCTATTAAAGGACGAGAAATGTGCTTCTTCCCAGACAAATGTTCACAATAATTATTTCCAGATCAACAAAGAGGCAGATACTTCCATCCCTAATACTTGGCACTGTTATAAGGCAGTACTAAGAAGGAAAAAAAAAAAGGATATGAAACACAAATCCTAGCCTCCTATCTCAAAATCAAAAAGGAAAGAAGTAGAATTACAGTAATAAAGAACTCCCATAGTATTAGAAAATGTGTAGATAAAGACATTATTAATGTATTCAGTAAATGTTATCATCAATTATACTCCTCTGATTCTACTTCTAATAGTCCAAACATTGCTGCCTTCCTACAAGATATTACACGCTCAGATTATCCGACTATCAATGTTGACTCACTTAACTCACCCATAACACAAAAAAGAAATGATCAAGGCTATACTTGGGCTCAAAAACGACAAGGTGCCAGGACCCAATGGATTTTCCATTGATTTCTATGCTCAGTTTATATCACTACTTACCCCTAGACTATTTGAGCTTTTCTTTCACTTTATATCAAACACAAAATCTTACTGAAGCTATGCTTCTGTCATTCCCTTGACCTAATAATAAGGATCCTGAATGACCACAAAGCTACAGACCAATTTCCCTAATTAGTACTGACTGCAACATTTTCGCCAACTTTTTAGTAAATAGACTTCTCACTTTTTTGCCTAAATTAATTAAACAAGACCAGGTTGCGTACATTAAAGGAAGACTCTCGGCATCCAACTTTAGAATTATTTTGGATGCTCCGATTGTCACAGCCCTCTCAAGTGATCCCTATGCAGCTGTCACCTTAGATGCTGTATAAGTGTCTGATAGAGTTGAGTGGGATTACTTGTTTGATGTGTTGGGGTGGCATGGTATTCATGAAACATTTATATTCCTGATTAGAGTTCTTTATTATAATCCCCAAACCACTATATTTATAAACGGTGAAATGTCTCCCTATTTTCCTCTAGGCAGAGGTACACAGCAAGGATGCCCGCTTTCTCCTCTATTATTAATCTTAGCCCTCAAACATTTCTTTAGAAACTATTAGACTTAATCTACGTTTCCAGTGAATAACTTTCAGTGATTTTCATGTTACATTGGCAACCTATGCTGATGATATTCTTTGACTCGTATACTGTATCACATTTTTCATTAGCCTAAGGATACAAATTAAACATGGACAAATCGGAAATTCCTCCCCGTAATATTTATTGCACTAAACATCTTGTCCAACCATATGGCTTGAGGTGGTGTCCTAAGAAAATCAAATATCTAGGACTGAAAATGTTCTTGTCGGTCAAAGATATTATTAAAGAAAATATTAATATCGTATTAACCAAAATTAAAAGTCTGTTGAAATCCTGGTCCCCGTTATATCTATTATGCTGGGGTCGCCTCCAATCCATTAAAATTATGACTTAGCTGATAATGTTGTACATTTTATCTATGCTACCTGTACCAATTCCAAGTACATTTTTTAAAGATATTGATTCATGCCTCACAAAAATTTGGTGGAGTAAGAAAAAATATAGAATCTCCGTTAGTAAACTAAAAAGGAAAGTAATTTGTGGAGGAGGTAAGATTCCCAGTTTTTGATAAATATTCTGCCTTATATACTAAATACTAAATACTAAAGCAAGCACAGAGCTGGTTTTGTCAAGCTGAAAATGTTTTCACCCCTATATGGGTTTGTGTTGAAAGTACTATGGTTTGGCTCTTCTCTTTATCTGAATGCCATTTATTTACTTCTAAAAATATATTTATTAAATGTACTAATGTTCTTTTTGCAACGAAACACATTAGAACATATCTCATCTTTACAAACCCCTCTGAGTGTGTATCACAGTTCATTTGGTTTAACAACCTTATTTGGATTAATGGTAGAGTCATTTTTGGGAGAAATTGGGTATTAAAAGGAACTAAATATGTGCATCAACTTTTCAATCAATGTATACCGCTAACTTTCAATGAATTCAGGATAAAATTTGCCACTCCTAAGTCTTTTTATCACCAATATTCACTATTAGTACCCTGGCGAGAGACAATCAGAATGCAACAAGCATTCTGATTGGCTCTCGCCAGGTCCCTATCCGGCCGGGAATCCCTCCGTCTGGATTCCACGGCCTTTGTCCCCGGCAGGGGGCATGGCAGCCCCTCAGCCAATGAGGAGACTCGAAGCGGGGCCATCCCCGCTCCGAGCCTGCCCGCAGCTGAGAGGCTGCCTTCGCCCCCTGCCGGGGACTCGGATAAATCTTTTTTTTTTCCCCCTTCCCTTCCATCCCCTCCGCTCCCCCCAACTTACCTTCTTGATCCTGCATCCCCGGCGGGGGACGAGGGAAGCCTCCAGCCATGTGGAGACTCGGAGCGGGGCCATCCCCGCTCTGCGCCTCCACACGGCTGGGGGCTTCCCTCGTCCCCCGCCGGGGACGCAGGTACTTTTTTTTTTTTTGTTTTTTCTTTTTCCCCTGTCCCACTCCCGCCCTCCCAACCCCACTTCCTTTTTTTTTATCCTTTTTCGGGAGCGGACGCGCTGGGAACACTTGTGTTCCCAGCGCATCCGGTCCCGATGGCCGCCATGGAAAGGGAAAATGGACTCTTCCCTTTCCATGGCGGCGTCCATTTTCTTGGTGTTTTTTTTTTTTCTGGCCCAAAACGCCGCAGCGTTGAAACGCTGCAGCGTTTCGGGACAGAAAAAAATTGCTTTTAGTACCCCGGTCACGCAAATTTTGCGGGCCGGGTTACTAATAGCAATAGAACCCTTGCGGCGGGGGCATTTCCGACTCTGGTAATGCCCCGCCGCTCGGGTTCTATTGCTTCATTATTTGATGCTATGATAGATAATCTGCAGCCCCTGATGGAATCCTTCGGACAAACCTGTGTTATTATACACAATCATATGTCCAACTGCCAGTTTTCAGCCTCTATTTCTATAAAGCACTTACTAATGACTTGATTGCGAATCCCCAAATGGAAAACACAGCAAGAATGGCAACACGACTGACCAGTAACTCTAAAAGACTATGGTTGGCCGTCTTTTGGGAGAAAAAAACTCAACCATAACTGTTTCGGCTAATCTAACACAAACTCTTTTCTTTTTTCATCATAGAATTTTTATTACCTCTGCTATGCTTTTTAAGTGCAAGATATTCTTAGATAATAAATGTTGGAATTGTCATGATGTTGAAGGATCGTTCAAACATCTTTTCAGATTGTAAGTATATTGAACTTTTTTGGAACAGTGTATGGCGCATCATTAAATGTTTTTTAAGTTAGTTGAACCTTTTCATTTTAATATTTAGTTCTTGGGTAGTGCCCTCTTTCAGCCTCACTTAGACTCCCACACTTCTTTTTTATTTGATCTTTTTATTCTAACCACAGTCCAAGTTATAACAACCAATTGGAAAAAATTTGACCCGATTCATCACAAAATATGGTGGAACTCCATATGTGATATACACAGATTGGAAGGATGTATTGCTTCAACCCCAATATTGTATCACAAATATGAATTGAAATGGAGAATGTTTCTTGACTTCCTTACCTCAAACGATTACTCTATTTTAATATAATATCATTATGTTTGTTTTAATGATTACCCTTATCCTATCCTTCCCCTTATCCACCCCACTTCCTTACACTCTTGTCTGTATTGTTTGTTAGATGTTTCCCCTCCCCATTAATCTTTTGAAAAATCTTTCTAGCTCTGATTTATACATAGGGCCTCATTACGAGGCTGGCGGAATGGGTTTAACAGCAACGGTAATGGTGCCGGTGCCGTTAAACCCACTCCGCCCTATAACGAGAATCCCTCGTGGGACCCGGAAAGGACGTCTGGTAAAACCAGACGTCCTTTCCGGGTCCCGCGAGGGGATCAGGGAGATAACAACGGGCCCATTATTAACGGGCCCGTTGTTAGTTCCCTCCCCATTCCCATTGAGCCCTATGGGGCTCAATGGGAATGGGGAAGGACCGGGTCTGGGTTCCCTGAAGGAGGAAATACCGGGCCCTCCACAGTCGGAATGGCCCGGTATTTCCCCATTCAGGGAACCCGGACCTGGACACAATTTTGGAGGCAGCCATGCCCTTATTAAGGGCATGGCTGCCTCCAAAGTCGTAATGAGGCCCATAGTCTTATTCCAATGCATGACGTCTTGATACAACATTTTAAGTCCCTAAGTATTACTAGAATACAAGACGTTCTACTTTGTCATTTTTTTTATGTACTATGACGTACACACATTGTTTTGTGTCTTCAATGGAATATGTTAACAACAAAAAAACTATTCCTATTGTTAGTTAACATATATGAAATTTCAGTAGGATTGTGTGCTGATGATATAATGAAACTCATTGAGGAGGTGATTATGGCTTTTCATTTTGGATTTAAGAACATTATTACACTAGTGGGAGGTGATTTCATGCCCATTGTGGGGAACCATCAAATAATGTATCTCTGAAACATACTATTCCTTATTTGATTACTAGGGTTATGTTTTCTTAGAACCACTGCAATAGGCAGGACAGAAATAACTTACATTCATGCCAGACAAGATGCTGCATATGTTGACTGGACGGGCCTATGACGACATCCAAGGAAGAGTGACATTGCACATGGGGGAGTCAAAAAGGCATTACTAAATTATGTATTCATTGGCAGCAAGGAAATTGCTTGTATTAACCAGTCAGAGGTTGAATGTAATACTTTAAGTGATCCCGCCATCTTGAGGCTTTCTATGAACTTAGGTCTTTGCTTTGAGAAAAAGTGTTAGGTGGGAGCAGGCAAGGTATATTCGTAAGAGAACAGAAGTAAAATACTAAATTGTTTGTCAACTATGGGTCTGGAAACCCAGGATAAATTATTTAATTGGATACATAGTCGGACCAATATATTTGGCTAAACACAAACATGATTTGAGACATTTTATTAGATCATATTGTAAAGAGTATGCCTTGAATCCTATTGATGGATCTGTGGTTATTAATAAGACAGATGAAGTATACAAATTGGTTAAAATGCTACAGAAGTTCAATTAAGTATGCTAAATGGCAGCTCATGCTGAGAACATTAAAGATACAAAAAAACGTTATGGAATTTCATTAACAAACATGTATGCCTACAAAAAATGTTTCAGGTTAATGTTATAGGAGAGTCTGTATGAATATATTCAGAAAATATTTTATTGTGAATTTTGTAATTACCCCTACAGTTAAGTCTGATATTGGTCTGTATACAGTGGAGGAAATGTACATGTAGTTGTTAAGTTAAAAGGTTCTGGGGCACCAGGAACGATAGGCTGGCTAAAACATTGCTTATGATAAACCCAACAACATGGGCCTTTGAGTTATAGAACTACTTTCAGATGTTCGCTGGGCACATTTTAGTACCAGTTTCCCGGAAGAAGTCCTTGCTTATTGCAGTGTGTAAAAAGGTGACAGAAGTAACCCAGAAAACTATAGAATATTAGTACTTCTTGATGTTCAGAGTAAAATATTTGCCACTATTCTATTTAAAGAGCTTAATACTTGGGAGGAAAAGTTAATTTACTTCTACGCAGACAGGGTTTTGCAAGGGATGAGCCACTATACATAATATATTTGTATTAAAGTTGCTCTCTTATAGAGCTAAGAATGGTATGGGCCCCCACTTTTTGTGGCTTACATGGATTACCTTAGGAATTTTGATAGTGACTGGCTAACGCAGGTTGATTGTCAAGTAGAAGGCAGCAATGGGCTAAAACAGGGTTGTGAACTAGCCCCTCTGTTATATATTCTCTACATTGCATATATGCCCTTGGTTTTTAAAAGAGATCAATATCTTTCTCCCTAAATTAGGCAAAGTCCACAATTTGTGGATGGTTTACGCAGATGATATTGTTTTATTGATCAAACTTCAGTAGGACTTAAAGTTCTCTAAACATCATAATGGATTGTATTAACGACAGCATCATCTATCAATCAACACAAATAAAACTAAAATAATGCACAAATTCCCTTGCATCTCATGTGCCTTGCATAATATTTAGTTGGAATTAGTTGCTTCTTATGTTTACCTGGGTTTCCTTGATTCCAAATTTAAAAATTAAAATAGATACATTGATCTCTGTAAATCCAAGTCAATATTTGTTCAACAACACATTTCACTAGTAAACATTGAAGGGGGCACAGCTTCAAGGGTATGATAAATGTGGATAGACATGGAAATGTACTTTGAATAATACATAGATATCACGCCAATCTGACCTACGAAACCTGTTGCCTTGAAAAATTAGAAGCAACAGTATGGTGGACAATACTGGGCATAACAAATTGCCTACCTGTGCATCTTATTAGCTTAGAACTGGCCTTCATCTCATTGAGCACTTTCCTAATTATACAAATATGTATTTTATATTTACAAATGTATACGTTAATTGAATCTCCAATGTAGGTTTTAATTGCCAATGCTCTGAGAGGTAATAGTTGCTTTTTATTATATAAGGTCTGCCAATACTCTGAAGACTTTTTCAAATTAATTAATTGGGACATCAATTGGAGCCTACAATTTGTGTTGCCAACATCTCAATTAATGAGGAACTCTAGAGACTGGGACAGTTGCAACAATATACAGCTGGCAGGTGGGAATGAATATAAGCAGGGGCTGGTAAGATTTGCATACAAAAGTCAATGCCCACTAATACACCACCTTTACTGTGTCTAAACTAGTAGAGTTGTATGGTGGTGATGGGGTCTCGTTGTTGTATCCCTCTGAAAGAGCGATACTGCCTTATATGCAAGGATCTCACAAAGTTGGAAACTTGAGACATCTGCTATCTCAATGTGAGTTATTATATGATCGGTTGAGCATTTGCAGTAATGTGTACATTTATGTATTTTATTTACATTTTATGTTTAGTGCTGGCCCTACCCAAAGCATCTCATAGCGCCTTACATTGTTCAAAGTTTGAAAAGTGGGAGTTGAAAAAAGAAGTTAGAAATATTTTCAGGAAAGGATAGGAACAATAGGATAGACACGTGATAGCAGTGGAGCAGGGAAGGGTCATGTGACTATTTACATTAGACTGATACATTTTGTGCTGACTTTGCTTGTTGATATTGCCTGGAAGGAAGGCATCCTTCACTCACAATACCATTATTGAAATTATGGATGTCTATTGAAAGTGTGCTAAATACTTAATTTTATTCAAATGTCTCTGTATATTAACATATTAACTGTTTTTATTACATTGTTTTATTGAATACCTTATGTTTATGCTATCTCTTTTAAATGTGTAGATTTTGTTTATATTAATTACAAACAAAAAGGTAATCAATATAAATAATAATAATAAATCAGGGAAATGCAACTGGTCCATGAACTCACAATTTTGTGGAGGTCATCTTTAAAATACTACAAATAACTTCAGCCTCCATTGTGAATAAATACACATTTTTACATATTCACTGGATTTGTCAAATTGTTTGAGTAAATTATGTTTATGCTATCTCTTTTAAATGTGCATAGTTTGTTTATATTTGTTTATATTAATTGCAACACACAATAAAAAGGTAATCAATAAAAATAATTATAATAAATCAGGGAAACGCAAGTGGTGCCCTAACTTACAATGTTTTGGAGGTCATCTTTAAAATACTACAAATAACTTCAGCCTACAATGTGAATAAATACACTTTGCCCTGCCTTTTTTGTCTCACTAACATTTTCATTTACAAAAACTACATGCATATACAGAAACAAAGATATGAATACAATATTGTTTTGTACTACAAGAAAGAAATCCTACCAACACTTCACTATACAATAAAGTTAGATGGATGCTGGGAATATTACAAGCCATGTTATTAAAAGCTTATAATTAGATTTCTTTATATGTCCTTCCAATGTGAATAGAAAATGTAAAGTTGATGTCATTACAGCAACCATAGTCCAGTCAATGTGAGAATGAATATATATTGTTTCCTTTGTTCTATCATGTTAGTGATTAATTTCAAGTCATATTGTTTGAAACGTTAAAATAGGAATGACAATGCTTTTTAATTTCGTTTTGCTGTGTCATGTCCATTGAAAAGACTGGTCTGCACTGATGAATCAAGAAATGAAACCTAAAGGAGCTGTAATGAAAGAACAGAATTTAGATAGCATTTTAAGTTTCTTTTCCCACTTGTAGGCATACTGAACTGGATAGAAAATGATGGCATGTTATTATCCCTATACTCCTTTACCGTATTCAAAGGAGGCTTTCAAAGCAGATAAACACTATAAATGTTCTTCAGGCATTCATTCATGACACTAGGATTTGCTTTCAAAGAATCAATGACATGTTTTATTTTCCATCAATTCATAAACCGAATCCAGTAGCAATAGGAGGTTAACAGATAAGGTTGCTGACATTTAGATGAACGGCACCAGCCATCTTCCTTGGATTAGTCAAAATGAACAGGTCATTGAAAATATGCACAGCTAAAGAAAATAACTTAATAGTGGAGGGATGAAAAGGGAACATTTAGCGAAGCATTGTATCTGCCCACTTGTGAAGAACAGCTGTAACTGCACACCAAAGAAATAAATGTCTGTAAAATGTAGAGAATAATATTCAAAATGTGTAAAAGCGAAATGATGCAGTGCATCGTCATGCAAGCTCCAATTGATCTGACCTTTGTATATGTTGTAGATACAAGTAAGAGCTATCAGAAAATGTAAGCTGAGTTATATGTTGCCATGTTTCAAATGGCTCAAATTTGCTAAAATCGCATACAAACATCGAGAATTATGAACAGTCCATCATTCAATATCTCAAAAAAATCAACTCTAGTCCTTGAATTTAAAAATATACGTTTCGTCAAGGTAGCAAATATGAGTCAAAGCAGCAAAATGATGTCAGAATGCTGCCATCATAACCCAAGGGTCGTTAATATACATTTCAGCAAAGGTCAAAAATGTGCAGGTGCTCCAAATTATATTAGCGTGCTCTTTACTAACACAGGCATAACAGCTGCTCAATGTTCCAGCCTGTCAGGGGTATTGCTGAAATAATCCATATTTATTCCAGTCTGTTTCTGTTTTCGATAATATGATATGAAATGATGTGGCATTTATAAGACGCCTGTACATAAGTACCTCTAGGCACGACAAAACAAGGAGGGGGAAACAAAGGGAAGACAAAATAATGATCTTACTAGGCCTTGTGTCATTCAAATCGCACAAATGCGGGTTAGAGGGAAGGGGAGAAGTGCCAGGGGGAAGTGCAGTTAACTCGCAAGTGCAGCCAGTGGGTGTCTCATAAGTGCAGAGAGAATTGACTGTAGGGTTGTAGATACAGACCCTTAAGTGCTGGGGATCCCGAAGGCAGTTCAAGGGCAACTGGACATGCAGTAGCCTGGGCCCGAGTTCAGAGGGTGACCAGGTGACCAGTGCGTGGAGCAGTCAGGTGCATCAGCAGGGGAGAGGAAGAGAGAAAGCAGAAGCGAAAAGGAAGGTCTTGAGTTGCTTCCGGAACTAGAGCTGGTTCTGCTCAAGTTTGAGAGTGGCATGGAGGCTATACCAGAGGGATGCCCCAGCTGAGGACATAGATCTGCCCCCAACTCTCTGCTTGGAGAAGCGTTTGACCCTCAAAGAGCTGGAGGTGGATGAGTAGAGAGCTCGAGAAGGAAGATGCTTTGGAAGAGAATGTTGGAGGTTGAGTGGTACCAGGCCCCAGAAAGCCTTGTGGATGATGGAGAGGGTCTTGAAGTTGATCCTTGCAGCCACAGGGATCCAGTGAAAAGATTTTAGAGCTGGAGAGATACGATACCTGTGCTTGAGGCCAAGGGCAAGTCTCGCAGTCCTGTTCTGGATAAGTTGTAAAGGTTGAAGAGTAGAGGCAGGAAGATTTAGAAAGAGGCTGTTGCAATAGTCAATCGTAGAGAGGACCAGAGCTCTGGAGACAGTGAGGTTCTGGGGGAAAGTGAGACAAGGAAGAATACCTCTGAGGAGGTGCAGCCGATAGTCTGACTTCTTAGAGATGTCAGATATGTGAGGAGAGAAGGAGAGGGTGGATTCAAAGATGACACCAAGTTTCTTAGCCTCAAAGTACGGAGCGGAAGAGGGCCCAGAGTGGGTGGCCAGAGAGAGAGAGAGGAAAGGAGGGAGCAGGTGTCCCAATGAGGAGGATCTCAGTCTTACAGACATGAAGGCAGAGATCATTGGTGGCACACCATTCCTGAACTGCAGCCAGACAGTCTGGTATGAAAGAAGAAGCAGAGGTGGCTGAGGGGAGCCTGAAAGAGAGCTAAGTGTCATCTGCATAACATTGAAAATTGGACCAGAAAGTAGCGATGCTGTGGCTAAGAGGTGTCAGATAGTGGTTGAAGAGCTAGGGAGAGAGGTTAGACCCCTGGGAAACACCACAAGTAGAGATAGAGATAGAAGAGGCGAAAGACCCCAGTTGGACCTGGGAGGGTCGATCAGAGAGGAAACAAGTCAGGGCCTGATAAGTGATACCCAGGTTATCACAGAGACGGTTGAGCAGGATGGCATGGTTGACCATGTCAAAGGCAGAAGAGAGATCAAGTAAGATGAGGACACGGGGTGTTGGAGTCAAGGTTGGAGAGCAGGTCTTCACTGGTGTTCATGAGAGCAGTTTCCATGCTTCTGGCAGCTCTGAAGCCAGACTGATGGTCATGGATGAGATGAGGAGTTGGCAAGAGAAAACGTGACTGTGTATTCCCCAAAGTGCACCACAAAGCTTTATACGCAATCTCCTTCTCCTAGTGGGGGTGCCACTGCTGCAGGAAGGTGATGTGAGGCATGCCGACACTCAAATAAATGACGTTGTCGACTATAATTAAGGTGACTCTACTTTCTTTTTGTGCACCTTTGATCTGATTAAACTGGAAACACACTGGAAACACAGGCCATAGGAATCAGTATTCACGTCTCCTATCTGCATGCTGAATCTCAACTCTTCATATTCGCAGGCCTCAATCCTGATAAATGCAGCCTTCTGAACACAAGTGTTGTTCATCAAACAATATGACTAACAATTCTATTCCAAGAGTCAGCTTGTCTAAAGGCAGGATTCGCAGATTTATTTCCTTTATTTTAACTTTTTCGATACTACATTTTTCTGCAAACCACCAGGAACCGGTTTGAAGTGGGCAGTAGATTGTATGTGGTGCTTTATAACCAAGACTACAACGCTGTCACGAGCTGTTGTGTCCTACAAAAAGTATATGCATTTCTTTAAATGCTTTCCACTTTATTTTGATATTTTAAAGGAAGCTGTTGGGTCAAATCGGCAAATGGGATGTAGTTTATGATTTATGAACATTGTTTCATGAAAAGTACTTGCACATTAAGTGGTGTTCAAAACCTTTCCCGCGTCCCTACGCTAGACCTTGTATTTCCATATCCTTTGATTTTGGCACGAGCCATGAAATACCATATTTCCAAAAGGTCTTCCAGATTGTCACCATGCCCTACATGTTCCATGTACAAGTTTGCAAGAATTGTATTCACTAATAAATACAAAAACCCAATCTGGCCACTTGTATGCATCTCAGACATAACATGCATTGTTGCATCAGGAATTCACAATGTTACACATTATAATTCACACCAGACACCAAACAGGATTTTCGAAAATGAAAGGCACATGTAGGTATTTTTTTGTCTGGATTCTGTGGGTTTAAACAGATAAAAGATGTAACCAGAGCTCTTCCGTTCCTCACAAATTTCAGACCACCTAAAGATGCAAGTTCAGACATGTGTATGAAGTCAATAACTGTTTAATTTACAAACATCAGTAGCATCACTGATATCAGTCCAAATAAGACAAAGCACATTGCATTATACATGTACATCTACATTTTTTGTTCTGTAAAAAAAAGGTTGAACAAAACATCTGCACTTCATTACGGGGTGACCTGGGTTTAGGGAAAGGAAGGCAAGAATCCAGTACCAATCATTACCAAGTCTACTCTGTAATCTAGCAGCAACAGCTCACCATAGGGACTAGAAGGGTCATAAAGTACTTTCATTACTTGGAAAAAGTCACAGTGCATGACAATATAGTCTTCTCTATAAAAGGTAAAAGACCCCAAATGGACTCATTTGTAAAATGTCTACTTTTTCTAGTGTCATTTCCTACACACCATTAGAACTTCTGCAAATATATATTTGTATTATATATAACGGGAGCATTACTTCTATATAATTATCAACTGAAAGACAATTTCAACATGTCATTTAAAAACTCTCGGGCGGCATCCAACGTCAAAAAACTAGCAGTGATGCCAAGGATCACTTGCTGAGAAAATACAAGCAGACCAAAAATATTTACTCCAAGACAGCAGGCTATGTTAGTTCTATTGCAAAACCAATCCTGATGCATAAGTCTTACTTCGGAAACAAAATACAAAAATATCAGGACAAATATAAATTAATATATATTAAAGCATTGAAAAACAGTAAGAGGGATGATCTAGAAATGTTAAGTACGGTGTACTTTGATACAATAAATATTTCTCAATGAAACTGAATACTGTGAAGGGCTGATCCAGATGCGGCGGACAAGTCCATATTAGCACTAATTCAAAAGCCAATAATCTACCTGCTTGTTCATTTTCATCAGCCCTTAAAGATTTATATTACAGAAAATAATTAATACTGGAACCTTGCAATCTTCTTTTGCTAACATGCTGCATTTAGCGTATGCTACAGCCGAAGACTTTTTAAGGCTATCTTCTGTGCCTGCAAACTTTCTGTTGAGTAACGCGTGGACAATTTGCAACAAGCAATCACTTGTTGAGCGCTCCAGAAGGATGCCAAGACAAAATTCACTGCACAAGCCAGTCATGTCATTTTTTTGCCTTTTCTGACAGGAGATCCTCATTTGACTTCCCAGATATTGGATGCGATATTGGATGTCTCTTTCAGAGTCCAAAAGAAAAATAGACTGATATGCAAATAGGGAAAAGCGGTCCTCATAGTTGCGTTAGTGGTTCAGTGGTGAGTTGCTGGTTGAAAGTCTAGTGATCAAAAATGATTTAATGTGCCACGTGCCATCACGAATAATCCATGTCCAAAGCTTCTTTTGCCATTCACTGTGGTAATGGCTTCAAGGGATCCTATTTGCGTTCCTTTAAAGCTCCTGTGTATGGAGAAGGTTACAGTCTCTGCTCAAACTCCTCATTCATTTTCGAAGGAAGAAAATGTCTTTTTTTTCTGATAATAAAAATAAGTTTGTTCTGTATTTTACAATATATTTCAAATATTTTCACTATGAAGCATTTAATTAGTCCAACAGGGTAAATCCATATACAACATACTCAAGACATGTGTGACGGGGGCAGGACTAGGAGGGGCACTTGGTACAGCCACACTTGACCACTTTTTCCACCTCGTCCACAAACGACGAGCCGTCGGTGCATTCGAACGAGTATTTCCGTCGCTTGCTACGCAGAGGCCCGCAGCACTGGCCGTTTGAGCATCCACCTTTGCATTCTAGTCTCGATACCTTCTTGGTCGTCTGGCAAGCAGCATAACCCTGCTGCTTTTGGTAGTAATCTCTGATCCATTCCCCTCGACAAGAGATTTCTACAGGAAGAAAAACAACAAGATGCCTTTGACTTTAGTACAAATATACATATATATATATTTGAAAACATTATGCATTTTAAAGCTACAATTAATGCTTTAGAATTGTTTTGAAGTAGACCGCGGGCTGATGTGCAAGCAAGGTGCTATTTCATGTATGTGTTAAAGGAATACCGAAACATACCTCATATAAATGCCCACAACAATGGACCTGATAAATTACTATGGCCCCAGACAAAGCTGGGAGTTGGCACAATCAATAACAGGCCAGCGACAGAAAAACGAAAAAAACAGGCGACTGAATACATGGGAAAAGATGTCCTCAACCAGAGCAAGACTTCTGCTGTACATGAAGATCCATGGTGCCCATGCCCCAGAAAAGGTGTAGGGTTATATGTAGAGGACGAAGTACCAGTGCCCCAAAAGCAGTACATTGTGCACATACGTCTACTGGCCCCATTATGCAGGGCGCCATCTGGCAGTTCTGTCTTTGCATGCTCGGCTGCGTGGTTGGCTAGCCAGCCTGTATGGGAAGACCCATGCATCAGAGTCCTGCACCTGTACTGCCACATACAATACATCATTTGAGATCACACGTGGCAGGGACGGCACTGATTACCCACTTCCATGCATCTGGGTAACAGCTTCATACGTTTTATTTTGTGCAAGCACTTATTGCAACAGCCTATTGTAGCAGTGTAATGCCAGGAATTACGGTAGCGAATGTCAATGGTGTTTTTGGGACACTGAATTGGGGCACTGTAATTGGATAGGAGGTGCAATGTAGGTCATTGCTTTTTGTTAATTTCTTTTTAATGGCTGGTATCGTCATTCATTCAATCAAATTCCAAGAAGAAAGCTGAAAACCATTTCGAGAAATTCATAGTTGTACTCTTGTAGGCTGCTTATTTTTTGTAAAGCACATCCTGTGTACACATCATAAATACATTGCTATTACAGTGACAGGAAAATTGGATGCTTAAATCTTTTCCTTCGTTACAAAAATACAGATCTTATGTCCTTACGCTGGAAGCAGCTGGTTCTGTTTACCACAGGCAATGCTTTCCGAGAGCATGCGATTTAATTTATTAGATCTCCAGCCCAATATTATTCAATCTCCAGACAAGTTGCATTCCACTAACTTCATAAATTACTAAAGTATTAACCAACAAAAAGGGAGACATCTGTTATTAGCAATGCCGGCCTGTTTCATTCCCGCCATATTGACAACAAAGCAAATGTCCGCTGGGAGAAAAGGGGATTGTTTTTTGGAGGGGCAATTGGAAACAAGAAAATATAATGGTCATAAAAAAGCACTCTACAAAACTAATATTTCTGGGTATCATACATCTCACCTGCATAAACCGCTGTGATAAGTCAGTGGAAGCTAAGGGTTCAAAAGCAGAGATGTGATAAAGCCAACCGAACATAGATAATAAGGTGTACAACAAGTGAACTAATACAAACATACAGACTGGCACAAACAAGGGACAAGGTGACCAACATTAGCTGGAAAAACGTACATACAATCATGCGTAATGTGCTACACTCAAACACACGGGTGCAAACAAACAATCTGATGCCAATGGATACAAACATGTACTCTGCCACAAACACAGAACAGCATAAATATACAAGTGTACAAACATACAAACTGGTCCCAGCAAAGCTGGAAGCCTCATGCAAACTGATCCCAATATATGAACTGGTGCACAATGAATAATAATTCCAAGAAACTGCTAATGGATGCGTTTAGAAGAGGCAGAGTAAATAGCAATGTTCATACACACGTTTACATCCAAAGAAAAGGAGAGACAGACAGACACAGTTTTCACAGTTCAGCGCTGCAGAGGGGGTGTGCAATGCTGTTGACGAAAGGCAACTTTGCCGAATATGTTTATTGCCGCAGATTTTCAGTTGGGGCAAGGTATATATTGGGGTGGGGCGGAGGCTGCAAGTGAGCAGGGTGCAGGGGTCTCCACCTCTGTTTGTAGCATTAAAAAAAACAGCAAGTTCGGCGAAAATAATGTTGCCAAATTGTCATTCGGCAAAACAAATGCGGCAAAGCTTTATAGAAGCACAAAGAGAAAAGACTTTTATTGGTCATTGGTGAAGATATTGGTCATGTATGTCCAGTAAAAATGTTAAATGACGAGAAGTGATGTTTAATTCAGAACACGATAAATCACGACACTGAGAAAATGGTGTTTATGATGTTTTGCGCACTGTTAAACTGCGCTTACCTTTATCGCAGCTGTCGCCAGTGTATCCGTTGCTGCATTCACAGTACGCTTTCCCTAATCCGGACAGCCGGCATTTTCCATGTTTGCACTTGATGGACTGGCATGGGTTCAGCGCACCTTCCTCTTCGTCACACAGAACACCGCCGTAACCCTGTGAACACTTGCAACTGTACGAAAAGGCATTGATTGGCAGGCATGTGCCATGTACGCACCTGCAAACAAACCACAATGCATCCGTTAATACACCTTCGGATCAGGGTTGCAGATTTACTCAAAATGAAGACATTAGATAGGAAAATCTAATCGGGTACTCGAAGCGCTATATTCTGAAAATGACTCATTGCAAATGGAGCAGCATCCTGCTTGCTCTTTCAGAAGAAATAAATAGACTATTTAGCAACCTAGTAATGCCCTCGCATTACTGGCCCCGGAAATATCTCCACACCATGCAGTGCTTGTCACATGAAAGCTATTATGCAAGTGAATATACCATCAAAATTACAGCGCCAAGGTCCAGCCAGCCAAGTGCATGGAGCTTTATTTCAGGGGAAGCAAAAAGAAAGGCTCCATAAAAGCACAAAGTTAACAATTAATGTTAAAGTCTTATAGGCCAAGGGAGGGGTCATTATTCATCTAGTGCGGGTTCTTATGCCAATCATTAATGAACTATCCAGAGGTCTAAGATGGCCATTAGCACACAGTTCTAGTAGCAAAAAAGGTTTTGGAGTTGTGATGTTGAAGTAAACCATGTTAGTTTAATAATGAGTAAAGTACACATGTGCAAAACGTAGTCATACATTATATGAGCTTTCATTTTGAAATATTTAAATAACTAAGTTGCATTTATAAGGTAAGCATTTTAATTCTAAACGTGATTGCATTGCAACGGTTTGAGCATGAGTTTCCTTTAAGTGCAATATAAAGTGAAAGAACTCTTCCATATTTTAACTTCCACAATGTTGTGTTAAACTAGATTTGAGTGTATTGTTGAAAGAAATCTTGCTGGTGAATTGCATTGCTGTTTTTCAAATGCACAGAAATGCTTTCTGTTTCACTGGCTGCTTCTGAAGTGAGACTATCTGGGACACAATCAATACCTTTAGTATCAATAACCCTAAGGATAATCGAGAACCCATTTCTGTAATGAAACATGTTAAACATGCTTTCCCCTTATGGAAAAGAGGCTTCGAACAATTAAACAAAAACATTGAGTTCACTGCATGCGGAAGAGAAGTTCTCCGCTTGAGCCCACACTACTCGCTGGAGTCCTACGTGGGCCCCTGAATGCATTGGATCACAGAGACCTCAGTGGTTTCTGTGATTCAGATCCCTGCATGCGGCCTGCAAAGCAAACTAGCAGTAGGCACAGCCAGCTCGGATGTAGACAGGACCTGAGAGCGGTGGAATTTGAATTCTTTACCAAACACCTGCACATGTCAGGCAGGCTGGCGTGGTGTCGTCGTTCCTGCAGCTCGCTCACAATAATGACCATGACCCCCTATCAAATGAAAAATGTTGGACCAGCAATTTATAGGCTTGGTCCATTTTCCTCGTCAGTTATAGAGCCGATGTGTGAACTGGAACTCATGACAATCATAGTCCTGCAGCAATCCTTCCGCCCAGGTGCCGACTGTCACTAGGCGTAAAGCCCTCTGGGAGGGATCTCTGGGATGTAGAAATCCAGAGACTCAGTCACTAATGTGGGAGTTTGGAATTAGGGAGGGAAGGCGGTTTGTGGGAGTTTGCAAAGGTGAAAGGAGGTGGAGCAAAGAGATTGGAGAGGATATTGGAGAGTAGTGGGGAAGCACGAGGCAGTGAGAGATCAATAGGAGGTTGCAGAAGATCAGGATGAGATGGTGTATGATCAGGAGGAGACTTTAGAAGATCAAGTAGGGGAAGTTAAAAACCAAGAGGAGGTTGCGACAAATCAGGAGGAGGTGATGGAAGAAGTGGAGATGGTGGTGGAAGATCGGGAGGAGGTGATGTAATATCAGGAGGAGGCAATGAAAGATTGGGAGGTGGTGATGAAAGATCAGGAAGAGCTACTGAAAGAACGGGAGGAGCTGATGAAAGATCATTAGGATGTGCTGAAAGGTCAGAAGAAGATGGGTGAAAACCAGATATGGAGGTAATATGCTTTAGGGGTTGGAATAGAGGAACAGGAATGGCCATTAGTTAGCCAGGCTAGGAAGGAATAAGGAGGCCAGTTGTGCTCAAGGCAGGGTGGATAGGAAAACATTTGAAATTATAGGGTTGGACCCAAGGAGGGAGGAGGAGCAAGCATGTGTCAAGGAGGAACAGGGTTAGCACAATTTCAGACAGGAGTTGGAAGATCCAAAAAGGACCCTGGGACAGTGGCAAGTCAAGGCAGACCCACACAGCATGTGATGACGGAAACAAATCTGCCTAATTGGGAACACGTGAGCTTTGGGGTGAAATGTGTCTTATACTAGCAACTACTGAAAGAAATACAGAGATGACTAGAAGAACAACCTGAGAAGGAGGGGAGGAAGCTCTCCCAGGAAGCGTACATGAAACGCTTAAGCCCAATAGTGACAGTAAAGACCAGAGAGAGAATGAGAGAAAAGAGGGTGCAAACCTCTCAAAACCAGGGACTGAAAGGCTCATGGTGGACCAGCGACAGGAAACCCTCATGCCCGAGACTGATCAAACATTGTACTTTTACTTGGGACTGCTTGGGAAGTGGGTGGACGAGAGGAAAACTGCTATAAATAAATGTATTCCAACTCTACCCACATGCGTTGGTCCTTAATGTTACCCACTTGGAGACAAAGCATTTAATGTTAAAAACCTTTAATGGTATTCAATGATGAAAACCCTACTCATTTAAAAGGTGGTGAAGATATCTGTCCCCAGTCTAGTTTCAAAAGGGGAAACACAAAGTTAATTTGTGCTTTGCAGAACAAACCATCAGTTGTATGCAGGTGTACCCTTCCTATGACCATAGGCGTCAAAGACAAACACGTGCTAATGCATAGGCAAACAATTAATGAACTCATGGGCTCATTATCAAGGCCAAGTATTAAGCAATACTATCTACGATCGACAGTGCTCAATATTCACCAGTCTCTTGTGTGTTTCACTATTTTATTTATAGCTTTAAAATAGCAAACTTCTGGGGCACCATGGTGCTCAACTGATGAGTATATAATTAAAAAAAAAAAGTTTACGATCTTTCCTAAAGCATATATTTATTTATTTGGCATTCGTAAAGCGCGCCTAACCTATAGGTGGATGCAATATATGATTGTCAACATTCCCAAAGAAGGAAGGAAATTCCATGCAACATCAGTCTTGTTGGGGCAGTCATATGATCTCCATCTTACAAAGCAGATAGGTAGAGTTTCATATAGCCTTTGATCAGATGCCCGAATATTGAGAGACAGATTATAACTGGTGGCCCTAATGGTACTAGAGAGAGTTTTAAAACTGATACATTCACCAAACGTGAGCCAGTGCAATTGGATCCGTACCGGCATAGTAAGAGCTTTTCCTGGTAGCTTCAGGACCAGTTTGTCTGCTTATCCTGCACTCTACAGTGTTTTTTATAGCCCATTATGGATGTCAATAATGGTATCACAGTGGGCAAGACTGGCCTGGTAAGCATTTACTGTGATCCAAGAAAAATAGAGGAGTAGTCTTCTGAAATATTACAATTGTTCAAGGCAGGCTCAAACTACTTTATTTATCCATTGCAAGGGATCCATGAGGGAATAAGTTCAGTAGGGGCAGAGGATCTTCAATCTCTGGAATTTCCCTACTAGGATATCTACAGACATATCAGTGACAATGGGCTTGATTCAGGACGTACATTCATAAGCAGAGTAAAAATGATGGTCATTTTTCCAATTCTTTCAAATCCAATGACAAATGGAAGACGGAGAAGGCAGGAACCGCCAATATCTGATTAATTCACCTGGGACATAAATGTGGAGATAGCACTATGGAAAGTCCTGCCGATGTACGGGCACCTGCATTTCCATGAACACCCATGTCTAGAGATCTGCAATTGATATATTCTTATAATAAAATGTATATCAAGGATCACCATTTGCAAGAGTTCAGACCTTGTGGACAATTTATTATCAGAGAGCTGACAATAATTATAGTATAATTTACAATACTGTTCAGCAGAAGTGCAATCGGTTTTCATTGAGATTCAGAGAAGGTGTAACCTCTACTCAGGGAACCCTGCAAAGTTGAATACAGATACAAAAAACCCACTAGTCTGGATTTGGCTGCAAGTGGGCAATTTAACACCATTGATTCTAATGTAGATTTGTTTCAGAAAGGTGGATGTAAATCAATACACATTTTGTATATGAAGTTGTGGATATACATTTGTTTTTAATGTTGTTGGAACACGAATGGCAGAGATTATAAAAAGGGACATGATTGAAGAGGGCCCTACCACACAGTGCATAAGGCATCAATACATTGCAAGGACTGTCTTTAGGTATCAGAAGAGGATAATTGCTTGGGGGATGGAGGTACAGCAATTATTTAACAAAATACATTTAACAGTTGTGAATGATGCAGTCAGAATTATAACCATAGGTTATGAAAGAAAACATGAAAAAGTAAAGTGTGGTGAGTAATAATATTATGCAAACATATGCTATCAATGTCATCAAAGAAATGCATGAATTGTAAATCATATCAACAGGGGGGATACATACTTATTTCCAAGACAAGGATCATTGGTTTGCTGATCACAAAGTGGTCCTGTCCAGCCTCCTTCACATTCACAGGAGAATCCTGACTGACTTGTGGCATGGCAAGCACCATGTACGCAGACCTTCTTGTGGCATGGCTCACATCCGGGGAGGATACCCGCCTGCAGAGTTAACCTCCGGAAGTCCTGTAGTTCGGTGTTAATGTAGAGGTTACGGATGCAGCCATGGAAGCTAGTGCCATTCTGACCTGGCGACTGACGCAGAGCAGCAACATTATTTTTAACTGGCATACCTGGAAGGAAAGAACAATTATTACATTGTGTTTTATAACATAAAATTCCAATGTTCGTCTTTTGAGGACTGCTGGACACTACAGATCCTGGGAAGAAACACACAAAACCAAAATATGAGACAGCTGATTGGCTGAGCAGGTCATCTATTCTTAACCCGTTAAGCCTTTGGTGACACAGCTTTGAGAGTTCCATGGTACGGTAGATGCATCACAAGTATCCAAATAGCTGATCTTCTACAGTAATTGTTGCAACTAACTGCAGCAATGAATAGCCATTCTATAGGGTGTACTGCCCCTTTGTAATATGAATACATTATGCCACAATGCTTGTCATATAAGTGCCAAGGCTTTGTGATGAATTTGATTAATGGTCCCTTTTCAGCTTTTGTCTTTGGTTCTTCAGCAGTTTTACTTTGCTCCTATCCGTGTAACCTTTGAAAGGTTAATCTTCACAGATATATTAATGTTGCTACATGCATTTAATTCTGAGGTAGTAAAAACACTAACTTTTTTTGTTCTAATGTTTTTATTGGCATGTTCTACTGCTATTTACTAAAAGGAAATAAGATCACAGTTTAGTACTAAGAAAATAAACATTTAAATACTCAAGATAAAATGATCGAAAAGTCGAATGCTTAATCTGTTCAGGTAGGGAATAAGTTGTGTGTGTTGATGTGCAAAATGAAACACCAACAAACCACTTTAACAATATGCAAAACTCCTAAAGGATGATGTGAACAAATGTTCCTGGACTAGACAAACAGGTATGAACTCGGAAACGATAAAACAAACCAAGCCACAATCATATCGCACAACCTAGATAGTAATATTAACAGTAATACAGGAGTTGGTCCAAAACTGTTCACCCTGGATCAGGCTCTGCTCCCTCTTTCCATATATGTGTTCTCAGTTATTCAATATATTCAATTACACAACATATCCAGTTCCCTGAGTGTTGTCTGCCTCTATTGTTAATGATCCTCACATTCAAATACCCATCCGATGGTACAGTGCTCTTCTCTCCCAATTCCACGTAACTAGTAGGCGGGACATGCATCGAATTCCTGCTAGTGACTGTGTATACTCTTTCCTGTCCTGTTTAGACCTACCCACAGTGCTTTTCTTCCAAAAGACATGAATAATGGTGCAAATCATTTGCTGTAGGTGTACCTGAAACCAAGCGTCACGACTGAATGCTAAGGTCTTCGTAAACCATCATTCCCAACAGCATTTTATCACATATCGGGGAGCTTGCTAAATGCAAGTACAGAAGATTTTGGACAGATGCAATTATAGCAGTGTGTTCATTCAAGGCACACGTAAGGCAACATCAGCTGAGCATACAGTATATTCCCTTGCACATGCTATCTGAGCTTTTCTAATTTAGAAGGAAAGTTAAAACACAAGGTGAAAAATGCATGCATTCAGATATGTGGACAAATCTTCTACAAGTGCTCCCAAGGTGGACACTACTGAGTGAGCCAGAGGATGTATTTGTGGTTTTTATAGTTTTGGAAGTTATTATATTGTTTCAACCACCAGGGACTTAATAGTTTATGTGCAATTCATTATTAATTCCAAAGATGTCGTTTCTGATCTAATTTGTTATTTGTGTTGCTTGTTTAGACAATTTTCTAAATGTTTTACAACAGTATGATTTTATAGAAAGTGCCATTTGGCTTCATATAGGTACTACTTTTTGCACAAAAACACTATATTCCACACTTTACTTGAGCCCTTAGTGACGCTATCAAGCCCAGTGCTCATATTCTGTTGCTTGAATGATGTGCATTCTATATAATTCTAATATAGCTTTCTCAAGTCCTAAAATAGAATAATAATATAGAGTCAGTTCCATGCCATATTCGTATCGCCTTAAAGGTCTGTGTCCCATGTTTCTAGTTCCTGGCCTGTTGCTCAGATTCAGTTTTTTAGGTCTCCGTTATGGGTTTGGCAGTAACAATAAAAGGGTAGTACTGCCTGCTTTTTACCGACAACTGATCTAGCACCTGGCAATATAACCCAATGATGCTGCCAGATTATTAGGTCAACTAACTTATGTTTTTCCTCCAATGTTCGCCTCCACCCAAGAGTACGAAAACATTTAAAAAACGTCGGGGTTTTCTTACAGCATTATCCGGTGGTGAATGGAAGTGCTTCCTCATAGGAATGAAAAAGTGTGCACTTCTGCTGGCCACCGTATCACCATCTTTACAATATATTGCACCAAAGGTTTACAACGGACCTTTTTGTGTGTGTTTTCTTTTTTAAATGTACAGTAGCAGGATAACCTGCTACTGTAGATCGTCAATTTCCAACCTGACAGGGGAAATGAATTTTAAACAAATTTGAAGAAAAAAAAAGCATAGGGATTTAAAGAAATACTGAGTGGTTTTTATGTAAATCTGCATCAATTACCACACACTCAGTGGATGTCTTATTTTGAGATACATTCCTGGAATTACTGCATGGCACATTATGTTAATACGCTTGTATACTGATGACATCCCAACTGCAGTGGTCTTATGGTACAAGCTGAGTGTGGTCTGTGGGTTAAGGCGAAAAGGATAAATAAACGAGAGTATAAGAGAAGCAGAGTTAGGACAGAAATGACAAATAAGGGGAAAGGTAATAGAGAGTTTAAAGGCAGGGTGCATGGTGCAAGTCGCAAGCCCGTTATTAGCGCCCTCCCCATTCCATTTGAGCCCCATAAGGGCTCAAATGGGAATGGAGAATGGCATTTTCAATGGGGATTTAACGGTCCCGCAAAGGTCGGACTACACCGGTAAGTCCCCATTGAACTATACCGGTGCTGGACCCGTTATGGTGGTAGTCATGGCACAAATAGCGCCATGACTACCACCAACCTTGGAATGAGGGCCATTATCTTTCCGGCCCAGCTCAGCACCACACAATGCTGGATCCTCGAAGTCCTTTTTCAGTGTTGATGATATCACCATCATCAACTTTGAAAACTGATTTCCAGCATACCAGCACTGCACAGCGCCGGGCCCTGCTGTAAAGATAAGTTTCCTTTTTTTCAAATAAAAAATAAAAAAGACACCATTAGCACCCGTATATCAAACGACACAGGTGCTGATGGCGATATTCCCTTCAGTGGCGTGTTGGCCTTTCGGTAATTGCAACGTCACCCTTGTTAAGGGACCCTTGCTGCGCTCTGGTCCTTAACTTGGGCGGTGATCCGTTACCTACAGGGTTGGCCCACTACCTCGGGGAATATCATCTCAATATTTCATCACACATAGTGACACAGCCAGTGAGTCCACAGCTACCTAGGGTGTACTGTTGTAGATACAAGTGCCCGTTTAATTACCCTCTTACACTACACTTTGGCATTACAGGACTTTTTGACCACCCTATACATCACATAATTGATCAAGACAAATATTGCTAAGCTTGAAACCATGACATTTAGTGGACTTTAAACCACTGGAGACTCCAATGAACATAACCCCTGTCACATTTGGTGTGCCATATATTCACATGCTATATTGGCTGCCCACTTTAGCATTACAATGAAGAAATATGGGGTAAAATGAGCTGGACTCAGCAAGAGATCTCAATGACAAAAGAAAAAGAAAACAACTGGCCTAATGCTCACTCCATCCAGTACAGCTGCAATGAAATCTGATGAGGGCAGTATGGTGGAGTAGCAGGCATAGCGCAAGGACACACAGGAAGGTTCTCCACCAGTGTCACAACTATGGCCACTATCACTACCAATGCTCCTTCCACCTCGGTGTATCCCACCACAAATTCTACTGCCAACACAGCCACTTCCCCAGCAGCACCTGTCATATACACACAAATCCAAAGACAGCTAACTCACACACAAATATAAAGACAGCTAACTGCTTGTAAACAGAGTTAGATTGTAACAAAGTGATGAACACCAACCATGCAGAACACCCTTCTTGATACAGGTGAAAAAAGAGGAGATGTATAGGTTATCCTTCTTACAAACCCAGGCTACACCTCAGTAGGGGCTTACCAGGGCATTGTGCACTAGCTGCAAGTGATAGGGACATGTCAGAGTTTCCAGTATGCTCTATCAAGGCAGCAGGTGGTGGACTTTCAGGAAATGTTTGCAGCAATGTGTGAGGTGTCAACAGCCAACACCAAGATGCAGGGAAAGGATAGGAGTCAGACCAAGAGCCTTGTGCAGCTCTGGTAAGCCAGTCATTTCAGTGCCTTCCCAACAGAGTAGAAGTATGAGGCCACATAGAAGATGAGTTGTGGATTGATGGACACTGGCAAGGGAACAAGTACACCATTGACTGGCAGATCCTCCTCCACCCCACAACCCCCCCTTTAGCTCTCAGGGAGCAGCCCCCAGAGTTCTTTCTGTGTGAGCAGCTGCACTTTGTACTCCCACTGGCTCTGCCAATCAGCCAACAGTGTGTATCGGGTGTTAAGATTAGGTTTTCTGTGTAAGGGTTTTTGGGCTGAGGGCTTTGCCCATGTTAGAGTGGAGAGAAGGAGCAATTACATACCGTAATGTTCTTGCAATGGATTCTTCTCCTGCAGATTCCTCATCTGATAGATATTCCCTCCAGCTTCCCTGCTTTGAATTTTTTTTGACAGGGGGTGTAGTGGACCTCGACCCCACCGTCAACCATCGATCTGTCTTGCTCGGCGTCTGGTCATCGACCCCGGACGTGATGTCAGGCGTCGTATAAATACCACAGTACTAAGCCCCAACCTCAGTTACCCCTCTTTCCCCAAGCACCAAACACTGCATAAGAAAACAGAGAGAACAAATTGGTTAATGAGCCCTTAGAAAGGAAATAACTATAGACCTCTAAAGGAGGAACAATTGAACAAACACAAGTAGTAGGGTTAGAAAACCCATTTTTCCCTCCAAAAAATAAAATCTGTGGCAGGAAGACAGACAACGGACACAGAGGACCATCACCAAGTCAACATGAAAGAGAAGATGTGCGCTAACCACCGACTTTCTAAGCAGGGATGGATGGGAGAGGAGATGAGGAATCTGCGGGAGAAGAATCCATAGAAAGAACATTACAGTAAGTAATTTCTCCTTCAATGGATTGCCTTACTCCCGCAGATTCCTCATCTAATAGACTCCCAAAGCAGTAAATGAAGGAAGCGGGCAGAAAGTCATACCAAGACATTTTTCAGCACTGCCCTGCCAAAACGCATATCAGCTGTACGAACCACATCCAGGCTATAGTGCCTAGCAAAGGTATGAAGGGTTGACCATGTCACACCATGACAAATCTCCTGGACAGGTACTCCCCTTTGCAATGCAGTTGATGCTGAGCATCCCCTTGTCAAATGGGCCCTGATGCCTGCTGGTAATTCCTTCCCACCGAACTGTTAGCATTTATCTATGCAGAACATTATCCATTGGGATAAAGTCTGCTTGGTTAGAAGCAGGCCCTTACGGGCTAAGGAAAAGGCCCTGATGAGCTGGTCAGCTCTCCTGAAATCAGCTGTCCTTGCAACATAATAACTCACTTACCTCTTTGGGTTAAGGCGATGGTGTACCAGAGGATGGCTGGGGGTTCACCTGACTTCGAGGGCCCAACACCCTCCTTAGAATAAACAGATAACTCAGCCATGGGAAAGTTAGAACTGTGGTTTATTGCAAATAAAATAAATCAACAGGGATCATACAAGACAATTCAAATGTTCCAGTACTTCTCAGGTCTCCAGGGTGTGCTGGCCAGTTTCAAACGTGTGAGGTGTCATCGCCTGGGCACTTCCCCAAAAAACCTATCATCACTGGGGACTGGGTATCAAGTGTTCTATTTATTACCTATAGAGGTTATTCTATTGGTCCTTGCATGTCAGATGGCCGGCCTGTACCATCCCCAAAAACAATCTATTACATTGATGCAGAGTAATGGGTTTACCATTGGTTCATACCCTTTTCCATCCACCCCTGAGTTTCTAAGCTGTAATTGGTTATGGCTGATCTCCCCAGGCATGGTACTCGATTCAGTTCTCAGCCCTCTGTGCACCTCCTCAAGATCATGTGAACGATTATGTGTCTGCATTGTAACTTGTGTGTACCACCTTTGCCTATGAGAATGCACTCCTTACGTTGCAATACTTGTTGCTGTCTGCATCTGACTTGCTGGGATCGGCTCAACTTTCCCACCACATGTGAATGTCCATTGTCTCATCTGGCCGTACCACGTGCTTAGAGACCACAGAAATCAAGCTCTTCAGCTTATATTTATGAGGATTTATTCAGTTTATTTCTGCAGCTGGTCCCCTTGTCATCTGAAGATGTGTCTGTGTATCTCTGACCTTGGTTGTGAGTCTGCTTCGAGCTCTGTGCGACATGAGTCAGCTCTCCTCGTCTCAGGCTCCGTGGGTGTAGGCCTTCTGTAATTTTTCTTAGACATATAATATAAATTCTACATGTTCATGTTATTCAAAGTACTCTATACGTTAGTCACACTTCAGGTTCCATATACATCCCTGTAGTCCCATAGGGTTGTTCGCGTTAATTATCTGCAAGCTTGCTCAGGATCTCTTGTGCCCTGCGGGCCTGCGTTACTGCATTTGGCTAATGAGAAAATAGTAATAGCTTTGACAGTATGTATATGTTTCTGTCCTCTAGCTATAGAAATGTCTAAGAATGTTCTTTGTGTATGCGAGGTGCGTGTCTGCATAATGCAGTGCAGGTCTGCGAATACGCTTCATGTCTACGGTCGCTACGTCGTGGTATCACTAATGACATCAGCATCGTGGCTTCTTGGTGCTTAGTCGAGACTGTCCATATAGGTGTTTCCATCCACAAGCTCTGTTTGTTCTCCTATACCTGTGAAGACGTGTATTGGATTCGGTCTGTATGGCTGGCTGAGAGGATACCTTTTGGTGTACTCGTCAATCATTGTTGTACTCGGGATACATTTGAAATAAGATGGGTGGCTGCGAGTGTTTCTGGCTCTTCGTTTCATCATGAACCTGGGGGTGAGGAGGGGCATTCTTAGGACCCTCTCTGTTCCTCCTGCTTAGAAGGGTGCATAGGAGGGTAGAAGACCGGAAGGTCAATGGATTGCGACAGGTGAAATTCTGAGACAACCTTGGGGAGGAAGCCAGGCCTTACTTTCTCCCGTAAAAAACGCAGGATAGGTGGCTTACAGCATAAGGCCGACTGTTCACTCATCCGCCTAGCAGATGTAATAGCCACCAAGATGTGGTTTTCAAAGAGAGAATCTGTAAGGACAATCGTGCATAGGCTCAAAGGGAGCCGCCATCAGCAATGTCAGAACCAGATTAAGATTGCAATCCAGGACGACAAAGGGAGTTGGTGGAAAATTATTTACAAGGCCTTTCAGGAATTGTGCTATTACCGGGATTGTGAAAGGTAAGCCTTGATTTGCAGACTGTGGTGATCTGAAGGCGTGCTGAGGCCAGTGACAGAAGGAACTCCATCACTGTAGTGTTTGGGCAAGAGAGGGGGTCAATCTCGCGTTCCCTGCACCATGCCTCAAATCATCTTCACCTGCACGCATACAAAGATCTTGCAGTTGATCTGTGTGCAGCCAGCAACACCTCAAGTACTTCCTCAGAGAGGTCCCAATCATCATATCTCATCCTCTCAAGAGCCACGCATGTAGGTTGAGGGATTCCGGGGTTGGATGGAGTATCTGGCCTTCAACTGGGTTAGGAGTTCCGGACACCGAGGCAGCAGATGAAGTGGACAGATAGACAGATCCAAGAGGTCGGAGTACCACGTTCCCCTCTCCCAGTCCGGGGCGATCAAGATCATGATCACTCGAAACCTCTTTAACCTCCGGAGAACTCATGGAATGATGGGAATCAGAGAGAAAGCGTAAAGGAGAGGGAAGGTCAGATCCACCAGAAACACACCCCCATTGCACTGTTCACTGGGAATTCCCTCGAGCAACACTGTTTGCATTTCCTGTTGGACTCCATTGCGAACAGATCCGCTGCTGGGGTACCCCTGAGAGCGAAGACCACCTCTAGGACTTCCTCGCACACTTCCCACTCATGCAAGACCATGCTCTACCTGCTCAGAGCATCCGCCAAGTTGATCTCTGTGCCCGCCAGATGAACTGCCGAGACTGAGATCCTGTTCTCCAGCAACCAGAACCAAAGCATAATTGCCTCCATGCAGAGGGAGCAGGAGTGCACACCACTTTGCTTGTTGCATTGCCACTGTATTGTCCGTCAGAAGGAGGACATGTTTCCCGCTGCAGAGACGGGCCAAATGCTTTCAGAGCAAGCCTGATAGCTTGCAACGCCAGCCTGTTGATGTGCCACCTGGCTTCTGTCACTGACTAGAGTCTGCTCACCTACAAATCCTCACAGTGAGCACCCCAACCCTTCAGAGACACATCTGTGACCACTCGGGTATGAGGCCAAGGAGGCCAGAAGGGTTCCCCCGCTGAGACTGTGGTGGTCTGCCCACCAGGACAGGTCTTTGACCACTGATGTGGACAGACCGAGGCGATCCGAGAGCCAAGGTACTAAGATCACTGATCCCTCAGGAGCCATTGTAGGGATCTCATGTGCAACCTGGCCTCTGGCACTAGAAAATTGCAGGAGGCCATGAGGACTAGGAGGCGGAGGAAGGAAGCTGCTGGCAGAGTGGCATTGTTCCAGAACAAGTATACCATTTGTGTCAAGCGACTACTCTCTCCTTGGGAGAGAAGGCTTTCAACACTCAGGTGTCTAGTACTGCTCTGATGAACTGGAGCCTCTGGCTGGTGTCATGTGCGACTTCATTAAATGTAGGGAGAATTCCAGCTTGTGCAGCAGCAAGCAGGTGTCCTCTAAATGTGACAAGACCTGCACTGCTAATTTCCCTCGGATCAGCCAGTCCTCCAGACATGGAAATACGTGGAACCGTATCTCCTGAGGTGAGCTGCAACTACCGCCATGAGCTTAGTGAAGACCCTTGGGGCAGAGGTCAAACCAAAGGGAAGCACCTTGAACATATCTCCAATGATGAACCTTAGGAACTTCCTCTGCTTTCGGTGGATCGGTACATGGAAATAAGCGTCATGTAGGTCTATCAACAGCCGCCAGTCCTATAGTTCAACAGCATGGAGAATCTCTCTCAACGTCGCCATCCTGAATGTGTCTTTCCTCAAGAACTTGTTCAAGGCCCTGAGGTCCAGAATGGGACGGAGCCCTCCTCCCTACTTGGGTATCAGGAAATACTGGGAATACCAGCCCGACCCTCTCTGCTCGGGAGGTACCTCTTCCACAGCACCCTTCAACAACAGGGCTCTCAGTTCTTCCTGGAGTTCCGGTCCCGGTTGGATTGGGGGTGAGGGTGGTCTATCCAGTGGTTTTCTTACAAATGGCAGACAATAACCCCACTGAATGAGCTCAATATTCCAGGCATCAGAGGTAATTCCCTGCCACTGCAGCAAATGCTCCATCAATCATCCTCCAACTGCTCTGCTGTGAGAGGGCAAAATCAAAGCTGCTTAGGAGACTGGGTCACCCCCACAGCTGACGCTGCCTGTTGAACTCTAGAAGTCCCTCTGCCCCTTCCGGAGCACGAGAAACACTTCTGACCTTGCCTGGCCGGTGGGAGCGGCACTCTCCTGCATAAGGAGCATATCTTTTGTAGCCCCGTGCCCTAGAGGCGAAGCTAAATGCAGGTTTGTCCGGCTGTGCAGCTAGGCCTAAGGACTTAGCAGCGATTTTGGATTCCCTAAATTTTTTGAAGGAATCGTTGGCTTTCTGGCAGAATAGGAGATTGCCCTTAAAGGGCATCTCTAGAAGCTTGACTTGGACATTTGGCAAAAAACAAGAGGTTTTTAAATATGCCTGTCTGCTTAGTGTTATGACTGATGCCATAACATGCCGGTAAGATAGCTCAGCGGTATGAACACTCGCTGCTGCGATCTGCGCTTGATCTGCAGGTCGCAGGTTTGAATCCCGGCAAGGCCAACTCAGCCTTTCATCCTTCCGAGGTCGATAAATGAGTACCAATTTCGCTTGGGTGATATTGTATGTAAATATGTGCTCTGTAAAGCGCTTTGGATTAAGGTGCTATATAAATAACACATCATTATCATCATTATAGATCGATCCACACAGTCGGTGATGCCAAAGCTTGTTCGCAGCAACTGTCTGGCCACCTCTTTCCCATCCTCCACTAGCTGTAGGAAGTCCTTGTGCATTTCTCCTTCTGGGACATATTGAGCAGCATTTTCAACTGCTGTCCATAGACGAAGGAGAACTTGATAAAACTGCTTGTCACATGTGTAGCTTTTAGGGCCATGCTACCTGAAGTGAATGCTTTCTTTGCTAAGGCATCTACATTTTTTGCTTCTCTGTCGAAAGGCAGAGAAGACATAGATGATACAGGTATAGAAGAGACAGTAGCCACCTGCATAACAAGCCCCTCTTGGGGGTCGGAGCAGGGTGAGAGGAGAGATATGAAGGTTCTCCTCTAGCCGGCCTGTATTTCTCGGAAATGGTGGAGCTGACGGTAGGAATGGAACAAGGGTTTTGCCACATAATTGTTTAAAGATTTGCAATGGCCGGATTTAAGGGCATATTACGTTCCGTGGTGAGGCCTTCATATAAAATGTCAGTAAGGTCATACATGAGCACCACACACCGTGGGTAATAAATAAGCAGCGATCAGAGGGTTCGTAGCACTATATAAAATTATAATAATAATAATAATAATAATACTAATAATAATAATAATTACTACCCTGTACAGGTGCCACACATGAATGGAATCCAGGGTGTCAAGAACTCTTTCTACTAAAGCCCTGAATTTAGAAATATTATGAAGATGGGGCTAGGCTTGCTAAAATTCGAGGTCTGGGGAGGTGACCAGACCACTGTAGTCCTGGAGGCCCTCAGCCAGTTGTAAAAGCGGATTGTGGTCATTAAAATAATCGCCCCCTCCTGAACCCAAATAAACACAGTCGACATCCCCCTGGTCATCGGTGTCATTACTGCCGAAAGATACTTGCCATAGTATTGAAAAATTCAGCCCGGGTTGTGGGGCAAATGTTTCTCGACAGCCGTCGACGTCGAGGGTATGTCTCTCAGCGCTGATATGGTGGATGCCGGTGTTGATCGTGATTGAGACACCGTAGCATCGACATCCTTGGATGTGCAGGGTTGAGCCAGCCTCCATTGGATCTCTTTCGGTGTCCAAAGATTCATGACACCAACATTGTCGGTACCATGGCACTCGAGGGCTCGGGTATACAGAGTGCCGTCTTTGCTCCGAAGCCTGTTGTGTGGGGGGTTAGCCGCGCCTACTGCAACATGCTTTTTGAACATGTCAAGCATCGAGGATTTGAAATCCTCCCAGTCTTGGCGGGTGGTAGGCCCAGTTGACGGCTTACCTTTATGGGTTGATGACTCGGCCTACAGACGGTGGCGATGATACCTCTTCTTCTTTCTGTATGAGGACGAGGCAGAATGGCTCCTCGAGTGGTACCGTTTCTTATTCCGCCTATGTTCTTTCTCAGGCGTGTGCCCCTCAGTTTCAGCCTTCCGAAGACTGATCCGTTGATCACACCAGTGATTTTGAAGGCGGTCGACCCAGAGCGAGATTCATAGGGATTTGGGTTGCAGTTTGGCACACGACGGACACCCATCAGTCCCGTGAGCAACAACTGTGTGGGTCAGAACACCATTTGAAACCTGATACCCGAGTGACTGGCATCTCGCGTCGAAGACTTGAAAACAAAGTACAAGTTTTCTGACAAAAACATTGAGTGAGTCAAAGACTCTGCGTTCCCAAGCAGTGTGTTAGTGCACGGAAAAAAGGAACTGAGGTTGGGGCGCAGTGATGGAGTATTTATACGACGCCTGTCGTCACGTCCGGAGCCAACGACCAGACACCCGAGCAAGATGGATTGATGGTTGACTGCCAGGTCGAGGTCCACTACGCCCCCTGTCAAAAGAATTCCAAAGCAGCAAAGCTGGAGAGAACATCTATCAGATGAGGAATCTGCGGGAGAAAGGCAATCCATTAAATAGTTGGAATGTGCTGCAGATTTTGTTGCGGTTAGGGTGGATTGTCTGTGTGCATCTGCAGGGTCGTGACTGCATTAGGTATGGCAGGAGAAGAGGGGTGTCATCAGGGTTCTTGCAGAGTTTATGGTTGAGGTAGGAGATTGTTTTGGGGGCTAGATGTATGTCTGGTAAATAAATTGTTCTGTTCCAGAAAAATGCAATTATTTATGGTTTGCATTACCTTAAATTTGTGATTGATCATGCACTTTAAAATATTCCAGTAATACGAGATGGAGTCATTCCAGTAAAAATTCGGCAGGACTATATGCTTTATTAATGTATTTTCTCTAGTGTGTTCTGATCGGTATTACCCAAAAAGATCGAAGGCAAAAAGACAGAATCCCAAAAGACTGAATATGGGACGCCCAATTTGGCTGCATATATATATAAGTGGGAGGCGGGTAAAGTTAATAAAAAATGTGGAGGGGTAAGTGGGGTGTGTGTGCTCTGTCTCCTCCTCTAGTCAAATGGGGAGAGAAAAAGAAAATCGGGCTTTTGAGATTTTTTTCTTTTTTCCTCAGACGAATCACCCAAATGCTTCTGATCCAGTGCTTTAAGTTCTCTCATATGTACACCCTCTCATCATTGGTTTTCATCTGTATTTTAATTGTGGCACATGTTCTCTAATTTTTGTGTATTTACACCAGCTACATTTCTATATTTAAAACAATCAATTAAACCCAGATACACTTAAGCTAATATACTATCGAAAAGTGGACATTCATTGTTTTTTCATTCGCATTTGTGGACACTTACTCTTTGTACTATTTTGGGACAGCATGGAGGCATCTCATTGTCTCCAAAAACATATTCTTTCAGTTCGATCAGTATCCTCTCCACCTTATGATTCCCTCTTCAATTATATGTTTTATTCTCACATTTTGTTTTAGATCTTAACTGCATTGGACAGTTACCGTTTTGGTTGTTAAATGTGTAGGTAAAATAGGTCAAACTAAAAGTATCTGGCCAAAGTTAAATATATCTGTTTTGCCTACACCCTATTAGAAGCTGAACGTGGATATGCATCAACTGTTGGTATATTGCTTCAATTACAATGAATACTACATTTCAGCCCTTTTTAGACATTGTTTAAGTCAAGGAAAAACCAAAAAGCTCTAAAAAAAACAAGACAGTCGAGGACTTCCAGAGAGTACATGGGACTGATTAAGAGTTTGGTGGAATACCTTGCACGAATTAATGTTACCACATGCGATAAAAACATTCAGTTGTATGAAGGTCCACAAGATTTAGAGTCATGCAGACCCTTTAGGTATTGCCCATTTTTGAGTTCCATAGGACTACATTGGAATTGCATATTATCCAATGTAGTCATTTCTGCTTGTGGTAATTAACATCATGAGGAGTTAATTGACACCAGGGAAAGTAGGTGGGTTTGAAGAGTTTTACATCTGAAACTTGGTATTTGGCAGAGTGGTAAAACATCTGGTATTCAATAATACCAGTTCATTTACCACAACCCCCAAAACTGTTATCAGACACATTGCGCCTCATTACGAGCCCGGCGGTAGCCATTCTGGTAAAACTGACGGGCTGCTGCCAGACTCGTGGGGATTTACCAGCTCCAGACTTGCCAGAATCACTGGGGCATTACAGCCCCAGAGGTCCGGTAATTCCGTTACTCTCCATTCCCGTGGAGTCCAAAAGGACTCCACAGGAATGGGGGCAGTGGAAACACTGGCACCATGCGGTAATGGTGCCAGTGTTTCCACGTCCGTGTGCGGCCGTGGTGTTAGGCCAGTCAGTTCAGACCTGGCAGGTGTAACACCACACGGCCACACAACTCAGAGTTAGCCGGTCCGGAAAACGGTGCTGGCACGGTTTTACTTGCACCCTTAAATCGGACAGGCTAACTCGTAATGAGGCCCACTGTATTGTAAATATTACTTCCCGTTTTGGAGTTTCATGTTATTTTCTTTGAACATATCTTAAAGTCACACACCTTCCTCCCCCCTTTTGTGTCCCCACTCCCTGGAGCCAGAATGAGACTTTTACAAATCCAATTGCTACTTTGCAACTTTGTATTCCATTTTGTTCAGAAACTTGAAAAGCAGAAGGCAGGATAATTAAATCTGTCTTGCTTGTGATGTCATGGAAGTAGTTTACTCAAAATCTTTAAGCATGGAAGTATTTTGACTTCCAAAAACATGGAATTACTTCTAAAGGTTTAGGTTCTGAAGTTTAGGACTTTGTTTTACTAAAAGGCTAGTGGAAGCATTGTCTGTAATCTGTACTGTTCTTTAGTAACCGTTTGCAGGTATGGTGTTCTAATAATTTGTAAATATGAATTGATAAAATCTCTCAGAAATGCTCTGTCTATAAATCCATGCAAGCTAAGGCTTGTAATGATACAAGGACCAAAATAGCCTAGCCATAAGTGAAATGAACTACATTCCTTTGACAGAAACCACCTTACCAAATACAAGAGGGAAGAACATCAACTTAAATGACTGTAACCACCCAGATGGGTTTCTCTAACTTGGATTCTATTAGTCCACCCTAACTACCCTCCCCACTTCCTGCTGACAAAGCACTCTAGTTATGACATCAGACATCAGATGGCAAAGGACACTTGTTAAAACCACCTGGATTGGATCCCTGACAACAGGTTTGCTTTTGACCAATCCGCTGTAGCATTTTGAATTTATAAGGGGGATGGGGGCATCTTCAGTTCATTTATCTTCTGACTTCAAGACAAGAAGGATTCACCTGGACATCTGTTGGGGATACAGTATATTCGAAAGTCTTCTGCCACAGGTGAAAAAAGAAGGCTTCAAAGAGGAGGAACGCTTTCTCTCTAAGTACCTCAGTGGTAGATTTGGGTGAAATAACTATGGAACATAGCCTCGGTTGTCAGTAAAGTGGATGAAGTTCATTAGATGTGAAGGGCCCATGCAGGTTCCAGACAATCTTCCTGGAGTAGATGTACAGAACAACGTGCTCACCTTGTCCCTGGAGACCCTGGACTGAGCCTTCCACCAACCCGGAAGCGGCTTATACCTCTGTTTAACATCTCAAGACACTTTTGAGCCTGCTCCAAAACATTCAGCTTGCTTTGAGCCACTACAGGATCTGTGGTGCTGCTTCTGGCCCTCTAAGAAATTCAAGACCATTGAAGGGCAATGCTGCCACGAACCGATCATTGGTTAGCTCATATGACTCAACCCGCTGAAAGCCATCGACTCAGCAATCCTGATTGCTGACTTTACTCAGCAGTTATTTGTTTTGACCAGACTCAACTACCAAATCTATAACTGTTGTGAGCCATCGACTTGACCCATCTTGAATGCCGACTCGATCCACAAAGCCCCATTTTAAAGCCACTCAACAATGACTCATTAGAACAGCATGACTTGACCATCTTGGCACCCGCCCAACTGCAGAAAAGCATCAAGAAGCCCAGCGCAATGCAGTGAAGCCTCCAAGACAAGCGATACAGGTATTTGCAGTAGACCCCAACAACTGGTCCACCTTAAAGGGTCCTAGTAACTTATAAGAACCCCATTCTTTGCTTTTTCAAGACACCTTCTGTGACATTACCCCTAAGAACAATTGCCTGCACCCCTGTCTGCCCCCAAAGTGCCCCATTACTGTCAAAGTCTGCGTTCTCTGTGCTTCCTTTACAGATGTAGATCTTTGGTGTTTTAATAAACTGTGTGCATTGTTAGTTTTAGAACCTCGGTCAAACATTCTTTTATTTGGTACCACCATGCTATTGTTGTTTGTGCTGTATCTGTACCAGCTCACAAACCTCTTGAATAGCATAGCCTAGCCTTGACCCACATTAGCAAAAGAGGTCAAGGCTGTTCACCTATTGGGCAGAGCCTATTTCACCGTTATGATTAGGATCGCTGCTGGTTTATTAGTAGTGTGGGGCTGAGTAAGTGTCAGGAAACAGCGACGGAGATGTTAGGCATTTCTGCCGTCCTCCTTCTCTGCCACTTCACGACATTCCATCTCAGCTCGTAGGGTCCCTCTAGGGAATACATTACGTCCAAAGAACGGCACTTATCAGAGGGCCTTTTTAAGTTCATATTACTGCTGGTATCCACACTACAGGCGCGGGGTGTTGCCATGGCAACTCTGGCATCGTACACGCCTTCTATCACGTGCCTCATTATGATCTCAATCACGTGCTCCCTGTGTTGCCGGAACACCGCTACATAACTCCTCCCACAGCCCTATCCGGCGCTTCTGATCCTGTATTTTGATACTGACAGTAGCGTTTCATGTTTGGATTTTGTTTATTGACCTTTGCTTGCTCTACGGATTTCTCTTTCTCTTGCCCCCTTCTACCTCTTGATTTACTGGCTACTGACCACAGACCGGCTTACGACCCGCGCTTGCATTGAAGTCTTGCCTCTGTGAATTTTGCAATTCAGTTACCTTGGCTTCCTCCAGGACTGTGCCTTGCCTCACAAATTTATATTTTGCTTGCCCTCCAGTAACCGACATGGATTGCCTCACACTTGCTATTTGGATTAAGACTACTTGGTGCTTTGGAACTAATCACAGGCGTCCTCGTGCCGCCGGGAATAGGAACTCCCTGTGCTGGACTAGAGACTGCCTCAGCACCATAGGCGTCCTCGTGCCAGCGGGAATAGGAACCTTTATGCTGGACTAGATACTACCTCAGCAAATGAGGGTCCTCGTGCCGGCGGGAATAGGGTTTTTGTTTATTCTCCTGGATCATATCAAGAAGAACATTGTGCTGCTCTCCTCTGGAATACAGAAAGGACAAATCTAGTAAGACTTGATAGCAGTTACCCTGGTAAGACATATTTCTGTTTCTCATTGCATTTGTTTACACCAGGGTCCTAGCCTATCTAGACCAGACATCATTTATTCCCCACAGAGTCTATTACCCTCACTGGCTGGTATTACTGGCACAGTTCCTTCTGGTATTGACTACTGTACTATCTCAGGTTGATTATCCTTGTTGCTTATCGGTTATTGTATCTCTGTTCCAAATTGAGTGTTAACCTCCATTTTATTTTCCCCTACAGTCTAAGGGTTCCAGCATGTCCACATCATCTTTCAACCAATAGATTTCTCAGTCCTTTTGTACTCCTGAGAATTACATTGGTGGGAAGAACTCGCTACTTCACTAAGAGTTCAACAGCCCACCACTTGCTTAGGGTTCTAACAGTAAGTGCTTTAGCCACTACTCATGCCTGAAACCAAGCTGTGAAGTTGTCATTTCCTGACACTTCCACAAAGAGGTTGTATAGGTTTGCTCAGCATGCCTTTTCGACCTCCCTGTTTTAAGGTCCTGATTTTAATCATCAATACCCATCCTCATTGACTTCCTCGATGAGTCGCAATGCAGCATGACAAAGGGGAACATTCTGCACAAAAAGTCCTCTCCTCTAATGTTTCTCTGACTGCTGCCTCCTCAATGAGTCACCACATGCTTGTACATCCACCCTACACTCACTGCCTTCCCCTCCGTCATATTGGTCTTGATCAAGGCCAGCCGCCATCTTGGAATTCTAGTAGTTTAGTATCGGGAGCAGGGCTGCTGCCGATGAGCTCTATTTCCAACATTTTAAGGTTGGAATTAGGAGTCTGGAGCACAACAGTGCAAGCACAGCTTAGTTTGGCAGGTGTCCTGAGCACTATAGAAATACAATTAACATACCAATGCCATCATAAAGATGGCGCATTCAGCACGTGTAAAATGGTCTTTATAAATAAGCTCTCTCATCATCATCAGAAACATGTCTTGGAAATGAAACATTTTTCCGTAGGGCCACACAAATAAAACATCACATTTAAATCCTGCCAATATAACATTAATGTCAAATAAAAAATAAAAAGAAATTATGATTACGCTTTTATTGGTTACATTTTTTCTAAATACCAATTTGGTCAAAAGGCATACTAATACATTTCTTCTAACAAGCATTACAATTCTTGCTGGGTTAACCGAAAACATTAGCAAATTCTACCTCACCTAACATTCAGAATTGCACCAGGAGACCACTATCAGGTAACATTCAACTGAATAATAATTTTGAAAAAAACTTCATGCCATTTCTAAAGAACATAAACAAAGGTCATATCATTAAAACTGAAAATCATTAAAGTACTTCAACAGGCACCCATTCAAACACAAACATCAAAGCATAACAAACTCTATTCCTCAGCCATGAGATAGAATTTCAATAACATTTCCAGCAGGGGCAGCGAACTGCAATTAAGGCATGCATATGGAATGTTCACCTTTCAGAAACTTAGGATATCAGAAAAAAAAACAAAGGAGAGACTGACACACCCCCTTTAATGGATGTGTCTTTATGCACATTTATCTTTAACAACTATCCACAGTAACAGTTGTTTTTCCAACTGGGTATATCTTTGCGCCAGAATCTATGACTCAGTTTCTTGTACTTTAATGTCTGCATGTCTAACAGCATTGCTTTGTTAAAAGGTCATTTGTTTTTATATCCTAATTGAAATATACCCTTCTTTAACCACTGCTGCTACATAAAAGGGCACAATTCGCTGAGCTATTTTTGATCATTAATCAACACTCTGCCTGTGTAATACTTGAATCGTTACTTTTTCTCTGTCGGTATGCCGGGCTACCTGCAGTCGGAAGGATCAATAACAACAGCATGAAGGGGGTGTACACTGCCCTTACCTCCTATGTAGAGGGGTGAGTCCACATTGAGCGTAGACTGCTTTGACAAGTTCGAAATGGTTTTGATATTCCCTCCATCAATTGACAGCGAGAGCGTCTGATCCAGGCTTATCAGCTCCACTATGTGAAAATTCCCATCATTTATTGTCTCAACACTGCAACATAAAATTAAAAGATGTTCACTTTTTAGCTTTGGAAACACGATAGATTAAAATCATATTCTGCACTCTATACTGGGCACAGTGCCATTGTGAATTTGACCAAACAACCAAAAATAGTTTTTAGTAACAAGCACTTTTTCATGCAGCTCTTGTGCTTCTTGAAGTCTTTGATGGGGACATTATATGTGTATGCGTAAGATCATGGGCTTCTCCCGTCATGGTTGCACATACAGATTGGTCAGTGTTGTGTTGTGTGTTGGTTGTGTGACAGGGTTTTGCCCATATATATATATATATATATATATATATATATATATATTTATATATATATATATATGTACACACATATATATCAACCAAGGTTCTTCAATTCATTTGATCGAAAGTCATATGATGTAACAATAATGCACCAAAACCCTGCAATAAGAGCCTAATTGAGTGCTAACTGCAAACCCTGCCTCGATAAATGTAACCACATCACATAAAAAGGGGAAGCTCCTTTGAATATGTAACACATTTTTCAATTAATCATGAAAAAGCTAAGCTTCACCAAGTTAATAATCGTTCCCTAGATAGTGGTGATGATCCCTAGATAGTAGCGATAGCCAAGCTACGTAGTTCCACACTTACAGCTGACCATAACTAGTTCTCAGGTTTTTTATATTAAAATTCTAAATATTACTTTAGAGTTGTATAAATCGATTACTGTTATATGTATTTTAGTTTTGTTACCATACAGTCAGAACAACAAATGAATTCCCTCTGCTAATGTTCTTCCTGGCCCAATAGTAATTCCTCCCTCACACCCTTCATCTATGATTCTATTGACAGCATCAGCTGTCTTCGTGCATGGCAGCATGTTGGCTCTAACCAGCACTGATGCATGCCCTACGCCGGTCATGATGTTTGGGCCAGTACATATTATTACCCTAAAGCCCTGTGACCTCAGTTCCATACTTTTTCCCAAGCACTCAGCAGCTGAGGGTCTGCTGAACCTATGAGGTGCATGTGCCGTCCACCAAGAGGGGCTGGTTGAGAGTGTGATGTGGAATCTGTGGAAGGAAAGACTATTTCATTAGAAAGAACATTACTTGGGGATAAGTACTTCGTTCTTCTAAAGGATTCTTTCCTCCCACTGATTCCACATGTATGATGGACTCCCATAGTAGTACACCAGTAAACTGTGGAGGACTGCTCAACCAAAGCGAGCATCCTGCCCTGATTGGGAATCCAGGCAGTAATGTTTGGCAAACGTGTACACAGAAGCCCACTTGGTTGCTTGATAGATGACCATAGTGCAGACTCCTGTCTGCAGGGCTGAGATGGAAGCCAGGCCTATAGCGGAAGGAGCCCCGATGACCTCCCCAGACAGATCGTAGCATTCAGAGATGCAGCGAATGATCCATCTTGAAAGGATCTGTTTAGTCCCAGCCCTGTTAGCACGAGTACCATCATAACCCATAAAGGGCTGGCCATCTTTCCTCGCATCTTTTGTCCATGAGACATAGTAGCTGAGGGCTGACACTGAGTTTAGTCAATAGAATTGCTCCGCCATCTTCGAGAAAGTGGTAGAGAAAAACCACAGGAAGATGGATCTTCTGAGAGAGATGAAAATCTGATATGACCTTGGGCAGGAAGGACAGTCTCACATGTTAAAGTCATCTTCTCCTTTAAGAATACCAATCATGGAGGCTTAACAGACAGTCCCTGGAAGGAACTCACCAGAGGTGATGGCTACTAGGAAAGTCGCCTTACGGGTGAGTAGGCTCAATGAACACAAATCCAGGTGCTCAAACTGAGCTCCCATAAGGAAAGTCAAAATTAAATTAAAATCCCACATATGAAAAAAGAAGCGGGGGAAACTGGTTGCACACTCCCCACTAAAAATTGCATAACAGTGGGTATTGTGTGGAGAGAACCTTGTTCAGGTGTCCTTTATAGAGCAAACTCTTCAAACTGTCCAAAGCAGAAAATCCAGCACAGAGTAAGTAGGCTAGATTAAATGGTGTAGAGAAAAATAGACTCTCCTAACACTAAGCCTAAAACCTATGCCTACTGCAGGCATAAATGAACTTGGGAGCCATCATCCTGGTGGAAAGGAGTACATCCAGAATGTTGTCTTACAAGCTCCTCTATTTAACCTTCAGCAACCACTTGAGGTAGCATGTCCATCCTCACCAGAAGGTGCCATGGAGGGCAGGTGAACATGTCCAGAGGCTCCGGATGCCACTCCTCGTGCAATAAAAATCAACATGGACCGGAAATATAGCAGTCTCCTGAGAACTAGCAAGATGACAGGGATCCAATTGTCTCCAGGGAACTAGCGGGATGACAGGGATTGATGGCAATTCATACAGAAATTGAAGTTTCCTTCGATCATCAATGAGTCCTCAGAGATCCCTGCCAAGGAAAGCCTCTAGAGCAGAACAGCTTGTACTTCTTGTTCACACTAGCAGCAAAGCTGTCTACTTGAGGAGTTCCCCAAAAAATGAATATCTCCTCCAGAACTCTGACATAATTCCACTTCTGGTAGGCTGACGTCTGTCTGATCAGGTCATCCTCTACAATGTTTTATATCCTGGCGAGATGAGCACCCGTCAGAGACACGTCATTCTCCAGAGCTCAGAACCGCAATCTCATTGTGTCTCTGGACAGAGGCAAATACATCGCACCACCCTGTTTGTTGAAGTAGTGCATGGTCACTGTGTTGTCTGTCAAGCCAGCACAGTCTTGCCTCGCACAGAGGGGAGGCAGACAATCAGGGCCTGATTGACTACCTGCATCCCAGCCAACTGATGCACTCCTGTATCTTTGTCTGAGACCAGAGGCCACTCACCATAAGATCTAGGTGAGCCTCCAGTGACACATCCATTACTACAGTCAGTTGGAAGAAGGGTTACCGAAGCAATGCCTCTCTCAGAATTTATTTTTTCACTTGGCCCACAACACACGATCTCAAGAAACTGGGTCTGAGACCTGCATAAGAACCGACATGCTGTCCTCTAGTTGAGACTCCTGACATTGAAGTAGCCACTAGAGTGACCTTGTATGCAACCATGCCTTCTGACACCACCAGATGGCACAGAAGATGCCGTAAAATGGAGACTGGAACTAGCCTCTCAACATGGAAGACATGCACCATGTGAAGGATGTTTGCAACCCAATCCTCAGGATGAATGGCCCTGCCGCAGAAGGTGGTCCAAGGCTGCTCTGTTTAAGTAGAGGCACTGGGATGGAGACACATGGAACTTGTCGAGGGAGAGGCCCAAACTGTCCAACACACTGCATGAGTGGTACATATGTTTCAACACCAGATGCAGAGTTCAGGCTCAAATGAGCAAATCGTCCATGTAGGGGAAGCCATGGATTCTCTCCTTCCTGAGAAAAGCTCCAACCACTGGCAACGGTTTTAAAGACTCAAAGCTGGTAGTGAGTATTGCCAATGATAAACCAGAGATACTTCCTGTGCTTTGGATGGACTGGCACATTGAAGCAGTCATCCCGGAGAGCCAGTGCTGCAGCTCAAGTGCTTGGAGTATGTGGACCCGCGTAATCCTTTTGAATTGTGCAGGCACAGGTTCAGGAGGCTCAGATCCATTATGGGATCCTTCTTCAGAACCAGAATATAAAACCCCATCCCCATTCTGAATTAGGCATCAGATCAATGGCATCCTTTTCTCAGATGCTGATGGACCTCCTCCAACAGGATAGGGTCCCAAATTGAGAAATGCAGGTAAAGAGGGTGGTTGGGTGGCAATAACCCTAAGTTACAACGTTTAAGGCACACGCATCTGAGGTGCTGGCGATTTTCAGATGACGATGGACAGCTTTTCGCCCACTGGCATCAGATGGACAAAGTCAAATTCACAGCAACTGTGTTCCTACAACAGATTTCAGGATAACTGGGGATGAAAAAAGCCCTCTCTGTGCACCCCATCTATCCTGGTGGGTAGAACAATACTGTTTTGCTTGCAAGTGATAACCTCTGCCATGATGGGCAAAGGAGGGTTAGTTGTGAAAGGCATGACATCTAGAAGCAAATGTGTACGGCTGCTGGACATCTAGAAACAAGGACTTTGCTGATGACTTTGATATCTGAAAATTCTGTAAGGCCCTGTCATTCAGTGTCTCAAAAAGAGGATCACCATCAAAGGGCATGTCCAGAAGATTACATTGGGCACTGGGAATGAATCCAGAAGTCATGATCGAGGAGTTCCTCCTCAGAACCGATCTGTGCCTATGACATGTGCCACACAATCGTGAATTTTCTTTCGCAGGCCTGATTGCAATATCTGTCGGACAGCATTCTTCACATCACTCATCTATTTCATCAGTGGGTAGGCTTTCAGCAGCACTAGAGATGACACTCCACAGACCAAAAGTATACTTGGCCAGGGAGCAAGCAGTAGTGACAGCCTGCACGGCCAGGCTACCCGACATGACAACCTTGAGCCCAATGACATCCAGTTTCTTGTTCTCCCTGTCAGGCGGCAATAAAGGGAAAGACAGATTTCAAGCCTGCTTGTGTGGCCTGCACCACCAAGCTTTCCAGTGATGGATGCGTGGTGAACAAAATCCTGATATAAGGGATCCGGGTAAAGCTTTTAGCAAGGTCCGGATTAACTGCAGTGGTGGAGGAGTCTCTCTCAGGCTGAAAACATGGAGGTGGCAACTTCTAGGTTGAAGGACAATTCAGTCTCCCTCAGTGAACCATTGTCCAAAATACCCACCAGGGAATACTGGACCTTAGGCCTAGTGGAGGTGGACAATCGCAAAGTCTCCACAACCTTCACTTTCATCTTCTGAAATTAACCATGAGGACTACCCAGGCCTGGAATCGGCAGGCTAGAGCTCTGAGGAGGTGTTCAATTCACTGGCCACTCAGAGGTCTGAGGCCATGTCTGCCAGAATCCCCCTCCTCACCCTAGAACTCTTCAGGGAAGTCCTCAGTCTCCCAAGAATATTTACGTTTGAACCTAAATCATTTTGGGCATCTGTTTTCTCAAAATAGTAAACTACATCCACTGCTGGGGTGCAGACACCAGAAGGCAGAGCAGCTCTGTGACATGATGGAGCAGGGGCCACCAAAACCGTACCCACAGGCAGGAAGTTGAGGTCCACAGAGGCATCTCTATTGGCTTCATGAAGCACTTTGGGACCTGATGGCACTATTTGGGACAAAGCTACCTCACCAGGGCTGTGGCAATCATATCCAACAGCTATTTCCTGAATTTATACAATTACTCAGGAATAGGGGATTCAGTGGTATCCCTGGAGTGACAGTCATGACCCTTCTTTCTGGAGGAGGAAGAATGTCTAGAAGAGTCGCCCAGAGATTGTATCCACTTTCTATGAATCTACTTTTTGCAGTTGTGGACCGGCCCCTCCACAGGCACCTCCGCCACAGTGTTCATGGCTTCCCGACCAAGAGACTTCGAAAGGGTCCCCTTACCACCTTTTGGTAGAAAGTGCTGAGCTTCATGGCATGTTCCCTGAAGGCATTCGAAAGCATAGATTGACATGATAGACAACCATCCATGTCATGGACTTCCCTTAGCAGTAAAGGCATTTCGTGTGGGGATCCAGCACAAACATTTCCCTCCGATAGTCCGCACAGGGCTTGAAGTCTGGGGCCCTCGGAAGGTAAGGCATGATGCAACTGGAAATGAAGCTAGCTAAAGCTAAGTGGCATTCCAGAAGCCTTCTGACTGTGTGGAATAAATAACTGAAGTCCAGTGGTGTGTGGCTGCATATAAGCTAGCCCCAACATCATGTCCTGCGGGTAGAGTAAAATGGCACTAGACAGTGCCAACCCAGAGTTGTACTGTGTTCCTCGGTAGTGAAAAACCTTCCGACGACTGCTGGTGCAAAAGACAGACTATCATAGAAGAACATGCCCAGTCAATGGGTCATTGAAGAATAGGACAACAAATATGAGCTGCAAATTCCCTCTGTCTAGAAGAAACTGACTTCTGAAGGCTTCCCCGCTGAATAGCATGAGAATGCCAAATCCTAATTTGGGTGAATAGATGAATTGTCAGGACTTCACAGCAAGGTTAGAGAAAAGTTGCGTTGGTCGATAGGTCCAGGTGGGATTTGTACTCCTGCAGACATTTCAGACTGCAAGATATATGAGACCCATAACAAGCAACACAAGAACCCTTTGTGGGTTCCTAGGTCCCGACGAATGAAACTCAATTATCAGGTTTCAGGTTACAGAAACCGGGCGACCATCTTAGTGATGCATCCTTTACATTTATGGAGGCCCATTTCTAAATTATGTTTTAACTTTGCGGTGGAAATTAAGAGTCAAGAATGGCTATAGACACTCAGAAGAGGAAAGAATCAATATCCCCTTCTGACTGCGTAGTAAAAAGCTAAAACAGTCATCAATGTATCCATCTATCAACTATTAATTTTAATATAAAAACTTCAAGCCATTATAATTACTTATATCACTTTTCAAAAGAATTATCTATCAAACAATGGGGATACAAACAATTCAGAAGATAGTTTTTTTTAATAATTAGATGAAAAGAAAACTCTCAATGAATATACCATACATTTCATACCCAGGGCAGACTAAAATGAATGGAGAATGCACATTTGCTACATCATAGCGGGCCTTTATAGGAAGTAGGTTGTGGAACAAATCACTCTTAATAAGACAGATGTGCACACGTCGCTGTACATACATACATAAGCACTTTTCTAGTTGTTCGCCTTGAACACCTTCGGAAAAGGAAACTTGCGTATAGTTAAATAGTGAACAGCGAGACCAAACAGCCTCTGGACATATCGGACCACCCTTGTGAGTCCTGTCCTTTTAGCCATCAGAGCTCTGCACATACAAAATACTAGGATAAATTGCAACTGCATGTCCCTGAGTGCTGTGAAGGTGACTGAAACGCAAGCACTGGCTCAATGTGTAACACATGACATGGCTGGCTTGGCATCCCAGTGACATAATGACCTTGAGCAGATAAATTCGATGCAACCATGTCAATTCCAGCTAATTGGAGTGTGACTTTTAACCCAATTCTGGAACTATTAGCTTTTCCAAACCCATGCAGCAGGCTCAATATGTCGTATTTAGATAACCATCATTAATATTTAAAGAAAAAGCTTGTACATTAACATCCTTCATCAGTCCATCAAGGATCGTTAAACGCTTTCACCTGAAGTGAATTATTGAATAGATGTCCTGCCCCGGTTCATAGCGGGTGAGACACGCCTGACACAGCAGGTAACCAATGTTCTGAACTCGCCATTGCTATTTTAATTCATGGTAATGCTATCCTGGTCTGAAATGCAGGCAATTACTAGACACAGTCTCAGAGGGCTGGCGGGAACATGTGGCTAAAAGAATGGAACTGCATTTCATCTTTAAATTATCGTGTTTCTAACATCGAGGCCCCAGGGGATCTGAAGTCATCATGCTTTCGTACCAAAGTAAATATTCATGATGGATGTCTAAATACAAAATCTGGAGCTTGTTCCATGGTGCTGGGAAGGCAAATAGTTCTAAAATTGGGTTTGTTTAAAACCTAGGGCTCCAGATTAAAAACAATGCCTAGCAGGAGCCAGAAACGCGAATCTATAGCAGATGAGTACACATGGAGGGAACACTCTGGAGTTCATCCATAGTAACAGGTTGCTGCAGTGCACCTTACTGAAACTAGTGCCTTCTTAGAAAAATGTGTGTGGAAGCATGAAACAAAATGCCTGGTTGTTAAGATAGGTCAGTGGGTTTATGTCACTCCTGCAGACAAAATTCTGTCCACAAAACTTTTCGTTTTCATCGTTTCATAGTTGATAAAATGAATACCATGCAGTTGGATAAGATAATTGGTTAATCGCTAAGAAACATTCACTAAATATTTCGCTATGAAAATGCATATTATTATTACTAGAAGCAAAGCAGTGAAATTGATGTTTACATCTTTAATTTTGATCATTTGTCACAATGTGACCATGGAAGCATCAAGGACGAAAGACACTCCAACTATTCTTTACTGTATGCCATCACTATTAAGGTGGGTTTGAAATAAGTAATTAAAAAACCCTCGTCTATCTGTAATGACAATTTCCTGCATGGAGCTAAAAGAAATGAGCTTTTTAGCTAATGCGTATACCAGGATCCATTGCTGTGTGGCTATGAACTGGAGGCGAACTTCCAGTGATGGCTGGCAGGCGTGCTTTGTGAGTATTGTTAGCTGAAATTGACTATCCTACCAACTATTTTTATTCAAATCCAGCTACAAAACATGCACTTTAAGCTAAAGAAAACAGCATTACATCTCGTGACTTATAGAACAACTCTTTTGCCACCTTCTTCCTCCTCCTTTTGGTTTTGTGAGTTTAGGTTGATGGATAAAGTAAATGACTCAGTTATTCAGAAAGATTGAAAGAGTTCTCTGGTTTCCTATCATGCCGGGTCTTCCTCATTCCCTGTAGCCTAATAGATCAGTGCTTTATGTAGAAACAAAATGATGGCCATGAATTAAATATAAAGTGCAAGCTCTAGGAAAGGTCACATTTCTCCAAGCTATTAGGCACCTCTTGGGGATCTTGTAGTCGCTAAACCTTTTCAAGCAAGAAGGGGTCTCTAGATCTTCTTGCTTGGAGGATGACTCTTGGAGGCTCAGGAAAGGCGGGGCAACATCCTCCCATAGTCTCTGTTTCAGACAATTTATTAGCCACAAGGCTGTGTAAGATGTTGAGTCCAGACCTGCTACCACAAGAAGGCTGAGGGCAAGAGCAGGACCGAGGCTAACTCATTGCTTCTCTGGATAAATAATAGGCCTCCAACCATCTCCCTAGCTCAAGGCACCTAACAATAGTGCCACCAACCCACTTGCTTGCATGTCTAGATGTTCAGGAGGCCACTCCTGAACATGTAGCCATGTAATTCATGCTCCCCTTCCCCTACCTATTCTCTGGCTGCTGGATTCTCCTACAGTACCAGGGGCTCATTCCACCACCCACTCCATAGATATAGCCCCTGTGGGATGTATTGACACACTCTGCTGTGCTATGCTGCATCACCCTGCTAGTTATGGTGAAAGAAACTGCAACATTGGTGGCAAAACCCTGGTGTGCTCCAAAAAACCTACAAAAAACACGTTCTTCAACAAACAAACAAATGGATGCAAAACCTGCCACCCATGGTGCATGTGTGGTGGGATAGAGCACACGCTTGTGGGATGTTTTTACCCATGCATCCGAGCCCTACCTCAAAAACTGTGCAGTACTGGCATTGAAAACATCATGATGGCCAGAGATTCCCAGAAAATGCCCAGGGAAATGCATGAAGAATAGGCTGCCACCCATTTTGCCGATGTTATGGGCACAGAAGGGCACTGCCTAAAACCAACATTGGACTACCCACACAGTAGCCTGAAACCATTGGGAATGGCAATGCCGATTGCCAAAAGCAACCTAGAATTGTGGGGAATTCATTTTCTTAAATCCCAAAAATGGTTGCATTACTAGTACTCACCACTATCAGAAAGCCGGCGTTTTAAAACCACCAGACTTTTTTTTTGTGTAAAACTGAATAAATGAACCCAAAGCAGGCCAAAGAAAGACTTACTGAGGGGTGGATACAATGTAAAGTTATATTCTGAAGTGACTTGAAGGTTTATAACAAGACTGGCTGAGCTGTGGATTTCAGCAGTTTAAGTAAATTTGGACTGAAAGACACTAAAAATCTAAATGTTTAAAAGAAATGAGTGACCTACTTTTGAGTGTCACATAGGTTGCAATTGTTTAAATGTCATAGTTTTAAACTTAGAATCAGCATATGTAAAAATGGTTAGTTTTATTTGAATGCAGAAAACTGGGTAACTAAAAGTGACATTAGCTGGGGCCTGGCTTAAGGAACTGAATTCTGCCCACCAGCTACCCCCGACAGGAGATGAGACTTGCACAACAGCTGTGTTCCCAGGCCTAGCTGCCTTTTGCTGTTCCCACCAAAAGGGATATGACACTTCTCTGATTGAATTACCTGGGCTCTGCAGGAAATTGAACAAAGCCCTGTCCTGACTCAGGCAAATGTTTTATTGGTGGGAGTCGTAAATGTGGCTTCCTCCTGGAAGGAAAGGGGAGGAGCACTGCATGTGAGAGCAAGCTGGCTTGGCAGAACTGGAAAAACCAGAAATTCAACCTTGTGCTGGGGGGAAACCACACCCCTTTGGGGCCAGAACATAACTCTAAAAAGATGGATCATTCATAGAGCGGACTTGTGAACATTTTATAAATGATACCATAATTCTTGTGATTTTTCTGCCCACATTTTAAGAGGTTTTTAGAACCGGTGGTATGATCTGGGGGCAAGCTAGCAGTTACGAGGGTATTACTTAAAATGTATGCATGTTAAAAATCTGACACTTCATCAATTAATGTCCATACTCCTTGCGCACATGTGTGTAAATTTGGGTTAATGTCCGATATTGCAAAACCAGTTAAAAAGTGCAAAATGTTGCCATTTCTCAATGCAAGCTCTCAGGAAGAGCAGATTTGGACAGGGTATACCTCCTGTGATATGTGATGGGTGCATGTAATTTTAAACAAATGTGTACCTGTGCAAATATGTCTTTTTGATCAAATATAGATTGTGTGCAATTTGACAGGGGAGTGTCCTTTCTGAAAGCCATTAAATGACATCATTCTGACACACAATCCTGCTCTCCAGTGAGAACGCAAAGAATTCTCCAACCTATCAGAACTCTGAAGGGGTTGGGCCTAGAAAGCTAGCCTCTCCACCCACTTTCAAAACACAGAAAAGCAGACAGTCAGGACAGATAGGGACATTCAATTCAATTTGCTGCAACGCGCTCTGCCGGACCACACAACATCCAGAAGATACTAGATTCAACACTTAGACTTTAAAACTCCAAAGAACTTGATTCAGAACTCAAAGCAAGGGCCTAAACCCACAAACTGAGAACTCTTCTCAGTGGGCCTCAGCATCCAGCAAACCTAACAGCGATAGCAGCATCCAGGAGCCGTGCAGATCAGCGCTGGGTCCAGAGAAAGCTGTGCAGAAAGATCCAGAAGCCGTGCTGTACCCAGAGAAAGCAGAGCAGTATCCAGAACCAGAGGCAGAGCAGAGCTGAACCAGACCGCTGTTCGCAGAACCAGAGAGCTGACCCAGACCGCTGTGCGCAGAGACCGTCCGTGGCGAGTGAAGAAAACCTGACCAGATCCGTGGCGAGGCCCATTCTATTTCTAAATATATTGTGAGTACCTAGCAGAACTGTGCAGAACCAATCTCTTAGTTAAAATAATATAATTCAATCTATTTTAATCTAACCAGAACTGTCTCCTAACTGTCACCTGTCATTTGCAAAGCTGTCACCTGTCATTTTCTAGTTGCAAGCTGTAACTTGTCACTTTGAACTTTTAAAATTTCAAATCTGAAAAACGACCTTTACCATATCGCTCATATCTCTGTGACCGTTTGTCTTAGAGACTTGCAGTAACTTTCCTCTGAAAGCTGGGAATCTTGGCTTTTCAACGAACCTAGAACCGCATTCCTACTCCCTATAATTTTGCCACAATCGCGAAAAACGCACTCGCGAATTTGCCGCGATTTGCAAATTTCTCCACGTGTGAAAACAGCAGCTTCCTTGCTTTCATTTGCCAAAAATTTGTTTAACCTGCCAATCATTCCTAGAACATTGCTAAAGTAAGCCTGAACTTATTTAAACCAACTAATCCTCAACCTCAACCTCCAGAGGGAATTAAAATCATTTTAGCACATCTTCCAATATATTGCTATCACATTTTAAAGCATTTTGAGCCTGTGTAAAACTCATATCTATTCTCCTCTAAGCTTGCTGGGAAACTGGAACTCTGTATTACATTGTGATTGTATACCTGAACTGTGTGCTCTTCCTTCCATCTCCTTACATTGTATAGGGGGGGTGAATTGCCACAAAGGGAAAGTGATTACCTTGTCTTTTGTGAAACCATATCAGTTTATCTTCTATACTGCATTTCATTCATTCAACCTTGCATTTCCTTGAACCCTATAAAGCATTCTCTACCACATTATTCTTCTGTCCCTATTTACCAGTGTGCTACCTTATCCATTTCATGTCAACTCCTTAGTGATTATAAAGAAGTGTGCTAGTGCCAGATTCTCCGTTGTTAATCTTTATCATATCAGATTAAGTGCGATATTCAATTATTAATTTATTATAAAGTGTGATATATATATGTATTGTTTAAATTCTCAAATAAACCTTTTAACTTGCAAAACAGAACTACTTCTTGGCTCAGTGGGGTCAGGGGGATTCCAAGAGAGGGGTGTTATATAGGGGTAGTCATCCAGAACGCATGAGCTGGACATAAAGATATATCAATAAGGGTTTCCATTCAGTATCCCAGACTAGGCATTGACTTAGCTGTAGTGTTGAATTGAATCCTCTTACAACTGCAGATAATGTGCCAGTGGGCTCCATGACCAGCAGAGTGCAGAGAGAGAAGCAACACTTTGCAATTGAAACCCAAAAATGTGCTTACAAATGACATTTGCTTCGGTGCTAAAAACTCCAAAGCCTATAACATAACACTTTTCAACATCCAAAATCTTACTCGGCGCTAAAATTCATGTAATCTTATGAAGCATTGCGAACATAGAAGTCCTAATGTGAAGAGCAAAACATTTCTTCAGAAAAACCGGATTGTCTGTAAACTGACAGCCCTTGTCAAAATCTGTGCAGTACCTTGGGCTACCTGTGGATGACAGCTGTCAGAGGAGCCCCTGATGAAAATGCAAAGTATTAAACTAAAAGTCTGCCGGCTTAGCAAACATAAAAAGGAGTGTTGCTATAAGGAATACAGATCTTAGTTGTGTTTTGGATCCCACAGATTGAAAGCTAAGAAAGTAATGTATTTATGTGATTTGATGCAATACGTTTGGTTTTGCTGGAGTTTTATTAAGAATAAATTAGCCTGGCAGAGCTGCAAGAACTGAAAAAGCAGGTTTCTCCCAGAGGGAGGGAAAATCCTTTCAGCAGAAACTCACTGGGAGATGCTACTTGCGGGTTAGCCCAGACTTATGTCTAGAGAAAGAGAAGGAGCAATGGCAGATCTTCCGCCCAGGAAACAGAGGAGTGAAAGGGGCCATAAACTGCTCCTGGAAGGGACTCCCCAAAGAAAGGGGCTGTTCCTGGACTGCAGGGAGACACAAATAGGCAGACCATTTGCTGTTCAGCATGAACAAAGACCAATTTTTAAAGGCTCATAACTTGTAATTCAAAGTGGTGAAAAATATACTTATATCTGTTAGTCTAATTTTTGGCTGCACGTTTTAAGAGGTGGCAGAACCGTGTAACATGTTCTGGACAGGAATGGCAATATATGTGGTTTTATGTGAAATGTATCAATATTAGAATTGTAAAAATGTACACACACATCCCCATGTTGAACGTGCACATTTGTGGTAATTTGCAGAAAATTTGGAAAATGTGTTCATGGCGAAAAGGACAAAATTCTGTAGAAAGGTGAAACAAGATACCACAGCTGTGGGATTTTGATGAGCAGATGCTACATAAAATATGGAATCGTGTGTGATTTGTGTAAAGGTGACCAATGTAGAAATATGTATTTAGGATGAAATCCGATTTTGGGTACTAGTAGCTAAAGGAAGGTTTCTTAGAACTGTAAAGCAAACCATAAAATGTGACATCATCCGGCCTTGGTCCAATCACTCAGTTGCAAGGCGGAGATGAGGTTTTGATCCAATCCCAGCTCCAGGGGCAGGCTTAGTTAAGCCGGCTCATACACCAATTTTGTGATGTCGTTTTAAAGGATGAATATAGACAGCTGAAAACACATAGGGACTCACTGATCAACTCACTTTCCTGATTCTGGCAAAGCACTCTGATCCAGCACTCTACATCCAGCTTTAACATCAATCCAAATGCCAAGACTTGCAAGCAATAGAAAACTATTGACTTTCTGCAAGGCCTAAATCTCAAACTTATTCTCACAACCCAGTGAAGTGCTGTGGTGTGAGAAGGCCTTTTGAACTAGTATCCTGAAATTCTCTGGCTTGCTACCACAAGGCTTGCTTGAGGAACTCGCTATCCAGCTGATTTGAGATACTCACAAACAAGAAGGGCAGATTCTGTGCAAATCTGGTGACCGGCCTAGCTGATCCAGTCTTGCACCTGATGTGCTGTCCTTCCTTGATAGACCAGACCCAATCCATGACCAGAACTGGTGGTCCAATTTATTAACTTATTCTGTGATTATTAATAGGAAGAAAAGTGACCAATAATATAGCTGCATTGTATTATCCCAATCTCAAACCCATCCCATGTTTAATTCCGAACCATAGTATTGCTAGAACCTAGAGTTGGCATTCTCCTTTTTGTAGTCTTTAACATAGCATAAGAAAACCTATCTGTCATTTCTAAGCCCGAATTTCTGGTTTCCATTCTCGCGCCTATTTTACAAAAACAACCTTTACTAAAACCTCTATAACTCCCTCAGTTTTTGTGATAGAAAGGAAATTTCAACTCCTACTTGTACCTAACATCCTTAGCTATCCATAACATTGACTAATTGATTGTGTGCAACTGTTCAAAGCGGCTCCCATAGGAATTTACAATAATTTAAGTATTTTTGACCACATTTGGTGTTTTTGCTCAGTCAATTCCAAAGACAATTTCAAAGCCATACTGACAGCTGATAAGTCAATTCCATTTTCTCTTTTGTTTGAAGGGGGAAGGTGGGAGTGATATTCTGTTTGCTTTGTGCTATTCCTGAATACCTGCTCTCTCCTCACATCAATTTAATTGCCTAATGGGGGGGTGAGGGGTGTTGCAGGGGGAACCCCCAACCATTGTGCATCTATACCAAACCAACACAAAAGTATTATTTTCCGTGCTGCATTTGTTTTATGCTCATTCCTTGATTCCTATTGTATTAAAGATACTTTTCAGTGTTCTGTCACCCCATTGGTGATTGTTGTTTATCTATCTATTAAAATATATTGTGATTTGAATTCTAAATACATAAATAAATATTTACCTCTGCAAACTAGCCGGATTCCTGGTTCAGTGTGACCGGGGGGTTCCAGGAGAAGGGTGTGATACGAGTGGTATATCGTTCAGAATATTGAACTTATAGATAACAATAAATAAGGGTTTCAATTGTGCACTACACGCTGGGCGTGACTTGGGTGTGTGCCGGATTGAAATCACTTACAGTTTAGGGGCTCGCTGCTGGGATCCTTAATTTGACATACCACTTGTGACAGTCTAACACAGCGACGGGGTACATACAACTTGTTGGGTTACCATACTGTGCTACACAGTACAAGCATCACTCAAAAGAAATACTCAAAGGAATTGGGCCTGTTTGCAAAAGTAAATGAACCCCTAGAAAGTCAGAAGGAAATGAAAACATTTCTGGAATGGTGACCCCTATGGAAATTAATTTTGCTAGGGAACACTTCCTGCACAAATTGTTTGTCAGGGGTGAATGGCCAGAGCAGGACTAACATGTATGGCTGCAGGGAATAAAACAGAAAATCACTGAAATCAACCTTGATACCTGGCAAGGGGCCATTACATCAAGCACTTAGCAAATTGTATATGACCCATAAAATAAAAGAGGAGCAATGCAAAATTGCCAAAATAGCAGCCTACCTGTACCTCCACATAGGAGTCATAGAGGAAAAGTACGCAGACCATGTAGATTTCACAAAGAGGCAAGGGGAAGCACTGCAGAAAATCCAGAGCAATCTGGACTCTGCAGAGCAAAGGCTCCAAGATGGTAAAGAATCTGAAACAGAGGCTATGCAGTATGCCACCAAACTCCAAGAGGATCTGGCTCTCTTACTGCAAAAGAATGCAGAGCAAGATGCCCAGGTACAGACACTGCAAAAAGAGTGTCAGGGAAGGTTGGACTCTCAATAACAGAGTCAACAAAAGCTGGAGCAGCAATTAACCTTTAACAGAGCCTGCACAGAGCAGGTAGTCACCCTACAAAATTGCCTAGAATTCTTGAAAGAGGAAAACAATACATTAATTATTAAAGACCTAGAATCCCAAGCAGAGTTTGATGAGGAGCGCCAGAAATCTGGTGCCTTTAAAAAGCAGAGGGATGACCTGGCTTCACAGAGGGGCACTCTAAATCAGGACAGGGACGCCTTAGGCCAGGAAGTCAGCCATTTAAAAAACAAAGTTGGAGGAAAGTAAGCTGGCCCTTCAGGAATTTGGTGAAATCAAAACTGATTACCAAAAGCTACTAGAGCACACCAGGTGGGTGGAGGATACTCTGGCAGAGAACGATCAGACCAATAAGGGCCAAACTCAGGTGGTGAATCTCATGAAGCAAAAATTGGCCCAGTATTCCCAAAACAGGCAGGAAGCACAGAGAGACAATGAGGCTTTCTGTGAAAAGAATGACAGGCTCCACAAACAGATAGCCATGCAAGAACAAATCATAGGTACCAGTAAGGCCTTAATAGAGGAGCAAAAGGGTCAGATTCTGTCATGTTATCAGGTAATAGGGGCTGGAAGAGATGAGGTAAGATGGGAAAGAGAAACCCCTGAGCATAACTTCAGGAGTCTTGGCACCAGGGGCTTTAAACCCTTCAGTTCCATGGGCTCTGCCATCCTCATGTCCTCTGGCTCATATGAACCAAGGGCCACAGGGTTGATAGACTTCAACACAATGGGAAATATGGGACTGACAGATCAGCACCTCCTAGAAATGGATGGGCGGGCATCTATGTACAGGTTCCCAAATATTGTGAAGAGAGAATCAGAGAACTGGATATTCAGAATTATCACCTATCAAGAGATCAGTCAGTCAAATTTGGTGGGGAATTCTATGAAACTAGGCCCACAAAGAGCATTTTGAAAACCTCTTCCCAGCTAGGATAGTGGGGAGGTACTCAGCCAATCCTGGGAGCAAGGGAGAGTCAGAAGACTCTTCTGAGCGCCACAGGTTTCAAGAGACTAGGCCACACATTCTGCCAGCCATTCCCAAGCCCGCAGAATCAGGGAGAGCCTAGAGGATCAGACAGCCACCTCTGGGAGCAGTGCCACTGAGTCAGAGGATGAGTGGACACGGGTGACCAGAACTAAAAAGGCAAAGAAAATTAAGAGGGCCCTACTGAAAGATCCCCTGAAGCAAATCAAGGCTATTAGGAGCGTCACAGCGCCCTACCATAAAAATGCCAACTATTCAGTTTGGGAGCACCTCGAATTGTTTGAGCAAATGATGGAGACTGTCCACCTGAAGGACAGCCAAAGCTGTATTCAGTATGTCAAGTGGACATTTTCACCTGAATACAGCTTCTTTGCGAGGCTTTAGTATCAGAACCATTCAAGATGGTCCACCTATAGGGTAGCCATCTTAAAGCATTTCTCGATACACAGAAACCCTCAAGAGGCCCGCAAGGCAGCCTACAATCTGCAATGTGGGGAAGACCAGGCCCCACAAGAATTTGTCCAAGAGCTGAAACGTGCCTTTGCGCAGACCACCAGGAGGGTGCGCACTGACAGTAGGGAATTTAGCAATACCTTCTTTCATGCCCTCCCTAAATACATTATGACACAACTGGTGAGGGACTTTCATGAGAAAAGATCACTAGACTGGTTCATTGAACAAGCAACTTGCATTTACGAAGTGCAGAAGCCAGTAGAAAATAAAAGTGCCAATAAAAGCCCAAAACCAACCAACACACCTGCTGCTAAGGTGGCGGAGGTGAAGGTTGCCCCCATTTTAGATCTGGAGATGGGGATCCTAAAAACATTCCTGCGCAAAATCTTACGAAACAAAGACCCAGAAGGCCCTCGGGCCAATCCCAAACAGGGAGTCAGGGAGGTAACCCCACAAATGGGACCCCTAACTCCCCTGACTACATCAGCCCCTGTAACAAGGGCAACAGACCCATCCTCGGCTATGTGTGGACTCCCCCAACCCAAGGGGGGGATCCAACCAGGCAGCCGCCAACCCAGGAAACTTCCCTCCTCACTTTTCCCAGGAGCGTAGTAATCCCCCAAATGCCGGGTTGAGTTTCTTTCCCCGGTACCCACCAAACACCAACCCCCAAAACAACCCTTCTTTCTTTCCCCACTTTCCTGAGCGCAGACTCTGGAGAGGGGAGGCCAAGGGAGCAGGGGTACCTAAACTATCCCAATCAAGGTTATTATGGGAGAAGGGACAGTTACCCTTCCTGTGATCAACCAAGGGTAGACCAGAGGACCCCGTACCAGCCAGAGCGGGTGTCCCAACTGGAGCGCCAGGTCCAGAACTTGGCACAGGATCTGGGTCACATGCTGAGGGCTCAACTGAACCCTCAGATGAGCGTGGCGTCTCAGAACTCCTCAAATGAAGGGTCTGGTGCTCCAGAGCAATGACGGGGAGAGAACCCCGACAACCCACCGGTTCCCAGGGAGGAGGTACAAGAGGAAGGGGGGTGTAAAGCCTTAGAGGAAGCTTCCTTCCCCACTTGTGAAAAGCCCCTGGAAACCCAGGAACCATTACCAGAAAATCCTGCCCCCGAAAATCTGCAACCTAAGGAACAGAGGGCAGGTAGGAAAAATAAAGAGCCAAAATAGACCCATTTTGTGGAGGAGGTTCGAATCTTCCAATTTGAAGGAGAGGGGTCCTCAGAGGATTTTGGGAAAAGGATCTTCTCCATCAGGGATGGGGGAACTCCTCCCAAAGAAAAATGGGTCACAAAGGATCCAAATCCAGACTGGGTAGATGTGGGGACCGAGTTAGAGCCGTCCATCATCAAACCTCAGAATCACCAGCACAAAAATCCCCTGGTTCATACCCATCCTGGTGGCTGCCTCCAAAAAGGTGGGGCACCCCAGAATCAGAACCAGGTGAGCCCAAATCTCCCCCAATATCCAGCTGTCACATTTTTCTTACAGGTTCTCAAGATCCCAAACAAAATCCTGCCCAAATCACCCCTCTATCAGAATCCACAGCAAAGAAATTAACCCACCAATTGGCCAAAAATGTGCATTATCTTTGCCCCCTTGAAGAGGTCCAAATACAGTGGCAATGTACATTTTTGGCACTGGTGGACACTGGATTCCAAGCCACCCTTCTGTCAAAAAGGGCCTTTGATCAGCTTAATTCGGGAAGGGGGGAGAAATACCAAATCCCTCTCACCCCTCTTCCTGGACAACTTCAGAACTTTGATGGGAATGAAATTCATGTCGAGGGGACTGCAGATTTAGACATTAAAATTGGGCGACACAAGGTGAAGAACCCGGACATAGCTGTGACTCCTGAGGGCACACCATGTCTACTAGGGAATGACATCCAGCGTAGATTGTCTCCCCTGATAGATTGTGTAAACAAGGTCCTCTGGACCCAGACTAACCGGCCAATAAAATTGAAACATAGTGTCAACCATGTTAGTTTAAATGGCACATGCCACATGGTTGAACAGAAACCTGACCAAATTGTATTCCATTTCCAAAATAACCGAATCCCTGACGGGACAGTAATTGCAGTAGGACAACAAACTGGTGATGGGAAGTCCTCTATATTTCTGAAAATCAACCTTCCTTCCAGTCTCAAGTGGCATTCCACACTGGAAGGGAATACCCTGAAATTCTATACAAATTCACAATCAGAAAATTTCACCTCTATAGTCCAAAATGATGAGAAACCAGCTCAAAGCTTGGCTGACATCCATAAAAATGGAGAGCAGTTGTTCATCCCTATTCAGTTAAATGAGGGGAAGGACTCTGTTCTCGCCCGAGTGTGCGTGAACAACGGTAAGAGCTTCAAAGATCCAGCCATTCCCACATTTAAATTGTTAGACAAATGGGAAATGGACCTAGAAACACCCAATTCCAAATATCTCCTGCCTAGTAGGTGCATGCTCAAAATTTCCATAGGCAACAAGAGCATAGTCCAGAATTGTTGGGTCGTGTGAGATGTCCCTGCTGCATTTTATTTAGGCAGTGACATTCTCAATCGCTTTGTCATTAGTTTGGACCTAATAAACTTCAAATCCTGGTCCTGATTACCGGGTAATCCCATGGACTTTGATGACCCAGAGAAAGCATTTCGTTCAGCTCAACTGCTGCCATATGCAGTTGAAATTCAGATTGGAGAGGAAGTCACCATCCCAGAACGGACCGACAATTCTCACTTGAAGTAAAAAATTAAGAGAGGACAGAAACTGAAAAATCCAGATGCCTATGTTCATCTCAATGCTCATTTCCAACAGCAAGGGCTGGGGTTAAACCCAACAGCACTAGTCAATACAGAACACGACACCATTCCAATAGAGGTGGATAACAGTGACCTAAAGAGTATCACTCTGTGGCAGGCACCATTATTGGAATGGTGGTTGATGACTGACATTTTTGCATAGATTTAGGTAACAAACTGATAGGACAAATCCCAAATTACTGTTTTGACAGTGATAGTGACAATGACAACACCAGACAGGATCTTCACCCGGCATGGGGGGAATTTCCTGGTGTACTCTTCCTTTTGGTAAGGAAGATGTGACCTGTGACTTCAGGAGGGATGAGGTGATCTTTCAGGTCCACCAGGACTGCCTTCCCCACCTGAAGCCATCAGTCCAAGCCAGTACTGTGATCAGGGACTTCTCCACCCAGCTGGAGGAGGCCGCTGAGATAGCCAAACCAGAAGTCTTTCCGGGCCTCCGGCAGATGGTTGAAGAGAGAGTCAACCTAGCTGATCCCTGTGAGACTCTGGAGCAAAAGCAAAAAATTGAAACAAGTTTTCTTAGATTTTCAAGATCTCTCTGCGGTGGACTCATATGACTGTGGTCACACTGACATCCACACAATAACTATTCCCACAGACCCTGGCATGACTCCAGTGTTTGTGAAGCAATATCGCTTGCCTCTCGCATCAATGGTGTCCCTTAGTGAAATAATTAAGAACTTTGAGTCCCGTGGAATAATTCGTCCAGTCCACAGCACCTTCAATAATCCGGTGCTGGGGATTTTGAAACCATACGGCCAGTGGAGACTCTGCTCCGACCTTAGGGAGCTCAACAAACGGGTCCATACTTCCCGATGGCCTCTTCCCTACATTGACCATGGGCTGGGCCAGATCCAGGGGTGAAAGGTTTACACTGCCATTGACCTGACCAATGGGTACTAAACTGTACCTGTCAGTAGGGAGGACCAATACAAGCTGGCCTTTACCTTCGGGGGGCAGCAGTACACTTGAACCCGGATTCCCTTTGGATACATCAACTCCGGAAATGAAATTAACATCTTTCTGCATAAGGCCATGCCCGACTTTGGTGAAAGGGGTAACCTGGCCTATGTAGATGATGTTCTAATCAAAAGCTCAACTGTCGAGGAACACATAGCGGAGATCTGTTATGTTCTGACACAGTTGAGGGCAGCCGGAGAAAAACTCTCTTTCCAAAAGGCACAGTGGTGGAGGACCCGTGTACATTTCTTGGGGTATGAGATAACTCCTGAGGGTCTCTGTCCCCAGGAAAAGAAAGTGGAAGCACTCCAGGAACTAAAAGACCCCACAACTCTGCGGGAACTAAGGAGCCTCCTTGGACTGACTAATAACAGCAGAAAGTTCATTGAGAACTACGCAGAGATCACAAGACCCCTGATCCATCTGTTGAAGGGGTGGCCAAGTGGGAGTGGGGTCCAGAACAAGCCGAGGCAGTAAGACAACTCAAAAGAAGCCTCTCACAAGCGCCTTGCATAGCTTACCCTGTCAAAAACAAGGAGTTCTTCTTGGAGATAGGGTTCTCAAATACATACTTGTCTGCAGTATTATATCAAAAGCATGACAAGGTCAATAAAGTAATCTCCTATGCGAGTAAGACTTTATCCTCTGTGGAGAAAAAATTCAACGATTGTGAGAAGGAACTCCTGGTCAAGGTGTGGGCATTGAAGAATTACCACCCGTTTATCCAGGGGGAACACATCATAGTGGAGACTCCACACCAGCCTCTGCAATATCTTCAAAGTGACATAATCTGGGCTGGAAATGTGAGTAATTCCCGAATTACTTCCTGGATTCTGTCAATGCAAAGCTTTCCTGTGGAGGTCAGATGTGGCCAAAACAAGAAAAGTCCCCTCGCTCAAGGTCTGGCTGACTTGCATGATTGTGCCAGAGAAAACTGTCTCAAGGCCGAAAGTCTTAAAATCAAGGACAACATGGAGGCATACCTTAATTTCCCACACAAGGCCTATGAAGAAGACAAGTGTGAGGGAATGCCCACTGTCTATGTGGATGGGTGCTACTACCATCTTGACAACAACGGGGAAAAGGAACTTTTGGCCGGCGTAGGGAATGCATGGGTGAATGATGCCAAAGAACCCTTCGCTGGGTACAAAATCGGTCCCCAAAGTAGTCAAGTGGCAGAGCTGATGGCTGTGCATCAAGCCGTCCTCACTGCAGTCCAACACCAACTGGTCATAATCACTGATTCATATTATGTACGGAACAGGTTCGTGAAGCACCTGGTTAATTGGAAAACCAGAGGCATGCTATGTGCTAATAATAAACCATTAAAACACAGAAAATGAATACAAAATATTGATGATCTGGTCACCTCGAATGGGATGACCATCTATTGGAAAAATATCAAGAGTCATTCTAAAGTAGAGGGACCAGACAAAACTGGAAATGACCTAGCTGATCAGCTGGCCAAAACCAGAGCCATCCAAGGGGATCTTCTTGAGATCGAGTACCTGTTGGGGGAAATCCAGGTCACTGCTATCACTAGGTCCCAGAAGTCCCAGAAAAATGCTCACAATGAACTCTCAACTACACAATGGAGTAAGGAGACCCCAGATGCTGATTTGATTACGGCTCAAAAAGGGGATCCAATAATTGTTCAGTTTTATCAACACATTGAGGACCCTGAAAACTTTCCCCTGACGGATACCAATTACATTGGGAAAGAGGACCTCTCAGAGTGTTGATGAAATGTCCAAAAATGTTCTGAATCCAAGACGGTTTGCTGGTGAGGAGATCCATATCTAGCCATGACCAGTGGGCGGTCCCTACCTCATTCCGAAGCCTGATGCTAAGTCACGCCCATGATGTGGCCACAGCCGGTCATCAGATTTTCAGACGACATTAGAAATCTTTCGAGAAGTTGCATACTGGCCACACCTGGGGCAGGACCTCGACCAATACTTGAAGGGGTGTCTTTTGTGTGCACAATTTCAGCCAACATCACTCACACACCGTGCTCCCCTCCAAAAGAGGGGGATGACACTGCCTTAGTCAGATTTACAAGTCGATTTTATCGGGCCCGTGATCGCTTCTCTACGGGGAAGAAGTACATGTTAACCGTAACATGCTTGTTCGCTAAATGGGTGTGAATGTCTCCCCGCCCCAAACTGCAAGGCAAAAACAGCAGCTGCCCTGATGTTTAGTCACATCTTCTCGCGTTTTGGACTACCCCAAAGGATTGAGTCAGACCCAGGTAGTCACTTCACGAGCGAAGTGATGACAAAGATGTGGGAGATACTTGGGGTCAAAAGGAAACTACACATTGCCTACCGGCGGTTCTCTAGTGGTGGGGTTGAGATGTACAATCAGACTATTGTGAGCATATTAAAAAAAATGTGTGGCAGAGTCTGGGCCAAGTTGGGACATTCAATTACCCCTTGTCCTGATGGCCATCAGATATATCCCTTCTTCCGCAACAAAAATGTCTCCATTTGAACTGATGACTGGACAAAGGATGGTGCTACCCCAGCATTTGTCCTACAGAACCCAAGAGCAGACCTTGATAAATGCCTCCACAACCCATGAGTATGTTGAGAATCTGAGAAAACACCTTCAACATGCTTTTGCCTATGCTCAGCGGAACCTAGAAAGATCTGCAGACAGTATAAAGACCCACTATGACCTTAAGACAACTAAAAAGGAATATCAAGTAGGAGACTACTTGTACAATTTCCAAAGGAACCAGGCCAAAGAGCGCAAATTCCTCCCAACTTAGCTGGGTCCTTTTGAAATTGTGGACAGAATCTCACCAGTCGCCTACAGAATCTGCACCCCCAAGGGCAGTTTGACAGAAGGGGAAGACAAGTGGCTCCACATAAACCAGCTGAAGCGTTGCCATCCCAGGCATACTTTGCGGCAAATAGAGGAGCCGACCGGAAACCCAGAGGGGGAACATCCGGAGACATAAAAGAATTACTAAATGTTCACTGCTCTGTGCGAGAAGAGTGTTAAGACCATTAGTGAAGATAGATGGGGAATATTGCCAATTGTAATCAATGCAAGTGTCTTTCCCACTGCTGACATCCCCCGAAGATGTGTGGACATAGTAGTGAGAACATTTCCATAACCATGCTATGTTCTATCCTCTAGCATCTGGACTAAGAATCATCCCAAGAATCACCAAGAGGTCCACTCAGGGACCGGGAGGAAAGACCCAAGGAGCCCGGAGTGCTGCTCCATAGTACCAACCAGAACCAGCAATACTCCAAACCAGAACCAGCAAGGAGAGCGGGTCGCCTCCAGCACTGATGGGAGAAGCGACTGAATTTCTCCACATAGACAGAAAAGAACATCCCAATCTCCTGACTTCCCCTTGACGGGAGGTCAAAACCAAGTCAGGAGGGGAGGCTCTGTGGAATGTATTGACCCACTCCGCTGTGCTATGCAGCATCACCCTGCTAGTTATGGTGAAAGAAACTGCAACAATGGCTGCAAAACCCTGCTGTGCACCAAAAACCTAGTAAAACCGCGTTCTGCAACACACAAAAGAATGGATGCACAACTTGCCACCGATGGTGCAAGTGTGGTGGGACAGAGCCCACACTGCAGAAAATGTGCCAGTGGGCTCCATGTCTAGCAAACAGAGTGCAGAGAGAGAAGCAGCACTTTGCAATTGAAACTCAAAATGTGCCTACAAATGACATTTGCTTTGGTGCTAAAAACTCCAAAATGCCTATAACACAACACTTTTCAACATCCAAAATCTTGCTTGGCACTAAAATTCATGTAATCTTATGAAGCATTGCAAACATAGAAGTCCTAATGTGAAGAGCAAAACATTTCTTCAGAAAAACCAGATTGTCTGTAAACTGACAGCCCTTGTCAAAATCTGTGTGCAGTACCTTGGGCTACCTGTGGATGACAGCTGTCAGAGGAGCCCCTGATGAAACTGCAAAGTATTATACTAAATGTCTGCCGGCTTAGCAAACATAAAAATGATTATTGCTAAAAGGAATACAGATCTCAGTTGTGTTTTTGATCCCACAGATTGAAAGCTAAGAAAGTAATGTATTTATGTGATTTGATGCAATAAGTTTGGTTTTGCTGGAGCTTTATTAAGAATAAATTAGCCTGGCTGAGCTGCAAGAACTGAAAAAGCAGGTTTCTCCCAGAGGGAGGGAAAATCCTTTCAGCAGAAACTCACTGGGAGATGCTACTTGCGGGTTAGCCCAGACTTTTGTCTAGAGAAAGAGAAGGAACAATGGCAGATCTTCCGCCCAGGAAACAGAGGTCTGAAAGGGGCCATAAACTGCTCGTGGAAGGGACTCCCCAAAGAAAGGGGCTGTTCCTGGACTGCAGGGAGACACAAATGGGCAGACCATTTGCTGTTCAGCATGAACAAAGACCAGTTTTTAAAGACTCATAACTTGTAATTCAAAGTGGTGAAAAATATACTTATATCTGTTAGTCTAATTTTTGGCTGCACGTTTTAAGAGGTGGCAGAACCGCGTAACATGTTCTGGACAGGAATGGAAATATATGTGGTTTTATGTGAAATCTATTAATATTAGAATTGTGAAAATGTACACACATCCCCATGCTGAACCCGCACATTTGCGGTAATTTGCAGAAAATATGGAAAATGTGTTCATGGTGAAAAGGACAAAATTCTGTAGAAAGGTGAAACAAGATCCCACAGCTGTGGGATTTTGATGAGCAGATGCTACATAAAATATGGAATCATTGTGTGTGATTTGTGTAACGGTGACCAATGTAGAAATATGGGTTTAGGATGAAATCCGATTTTGGGTACTAGTAGCTAAAGAGAGGTTTCTTAGAACTGTAAAGCAAACCATAAAATGTGACATCATCCAGCCTTGGTCCAATCACGCAGTTGCAAGGCGGAGATGAGGTTTTGATCCAATCCCAGCTCACAGGGTCCGCTTTAGTTAAGCCGGCCCATACACCCATTTTGTGATGTCATTTTAAAGGCTAAATAGAGACAGCTGACAACACATAGGGACTCACTGATCCACTCACTTTCCTGGTTCTGGCGAAGCACTCTGATCCAGCACTCTACATCCAGCTTTAACATCCTTCCAGATCCAGATGCCAAGACTCTGGCAAACAGTGGAGAACTATTCACTTTCGGCAAGGCCTAAATCTCAAATTAATTCTCACAACCCAGTGAAGCGCTGTGGTATGAGAAGGCCTTTTGAACTAGTATCCTGAAATTATCTGGCTTGCTACCACAAGGCTTGTTTGAGGAGCTCGCTATCCAGCTGATTTGAGATACTCACAAACAAGAAGGGCAGATCCTGTGCAAATATGGTGACCGGCCTAGCTGATCCAGTCCTGCGCCTGATGTGCTGTCCTTCCTTGATAGACCAGTCCCAATCCATGACCAGAACCGACGGTCCAATTTATTAACTTATTCTGTGAGTATTAATAGGAAGAACAGTGACCCATAATATATCTGCATTGTATGATCCCAATCTCAAACCCATCCCATTTTTAATTCAGAACCATAGTATTGCTAGAACTATCTTTGCGCTGACTCTTTTCTCATCTGTGTTCCTTATTGATTGTTAAGTAATTCCCAAACCAAACGGAAACTAGAGTATCTCACATGAACTGTGATGAGCAGCCGTGAATGACTTTCCTGTGTGGCATTCTCCTTTTTGTAGTCTTTAATATAGCATAAGAAAACCTATCTGTCATTTGTAAACCCGAATTTCTGTTTTCCATTCTCACGCCTATTTTACAGAAAACAACCTTTACTAAAACCTCCATAACTCCCTCAGTTTTTGTGATATAAGCAACATTTCAACTCCTGCTTGTACCTAACATCCTTAGCTATCCATAGAACCATAAACAGTGCCATTTACCCGTTAGAGCGAAAATCACATAAGGAAAGGTTTGCCGTGAATTGAAATTCTGAAAGGTTTTTACACATGTGAATTAGCTCTAAACTGCTTCCAACTTGGACTTTGAGATTTCAAATGTTTTCTTTTGACTAAATCAATGTTTGTGATTGTGTCCAACTTTTCAAAGCAGCTCCCATAGGAATTTATAATAATTTAAGTATTTTCTTTACCACATTTGGTGTTTTTGCTCAGTCAATTCCAAAGACAATTTCAAAGCCATACTATCAGCTGACAAGTCAATTCTGTTTTCTCTTGTGTTTGAAGGGGGAAGGTGGGAGTCATATTCGGTTTGCTTTGTGCCATTCCTGAATACCTGCTCTCTCCTCACATCCATGTAATTGCCTATTGGGGCGGTGAGGGGAGTTGCAGGGAGAACCCCTAACCATAGTGCAATCTATACCAAACCAACACAAAAGTATTATTTTCTGTGCTGCATTTGTTTTATGCTCATTCCTTGACCCTAAGTGTATTAAAGATACTATTCAGTGTTCTGTCACCCCATTGGTGATTGTTGTTTACCTATTAAAATATATTGTGATTTGAATTCTAGATACATGAATAAATATTTACCTTTGCAAAGTAGCCTGATTCCTGGTTCAGTGTGACCGGGGAGGTTCCAGGAGAAGGGTGTGATTTGAGTGGTATATCGTTCAGAGCATTGCATTTATAGATAAAAATAAATAAGGGTTTCGATTGCGCACTACACGCTGGGCGTGACTTGGGTGTGTGCTGGATTGAAATCACTTACATCCCATACAGAGATGCAGCAAACCCCTACAGTACAAGCCAGCCCAGATTCCTTCAAATTCAACAGATTGGCATAACAGCAGAATGTGTCAATTCCCATGTCGCATCGGGCTCAGCATTTCTGGCATGTGTCAGGACTCACCCTCCTTGGCAACCCCAAAATCTCACTTCAGGTTTAGCGGGATGCTAGGGGACTTTGTCACCCACCCGATCCGCTTGAAATGAATTTATGCAACAGAAGTATCTGTTAGCAGCTTTACCTAATTTGAAGAAGATTCTGTATGGAAATCGTAAATCGTAAATCGTAATTTAGGCACTAGAGTAAATGCTTTTACATGGCAGAATTCTAAATATATGCCATTTTATTTTCTTTAGCCATCTTCACTGTACTTTTCCTTCTGATTTTGCACCCAGAGATTCACAATTTGGAAAGGTTGCATTCTTTTGAAGCAAATGTTTTCCTGTAATTCGCAAAAAGGCTGGAAGTTTCCAAACTCTTTCATGAATTGTTTTCAGATTTGGAACGTTCTATATTTTTAAACAATTGGATTGTGGTACAAGAAGAAAAGGTATGAAGAGGAGGAAAAGGTCTGCAAGAACTTAATGGATTACCTTTCTTTCCATATCAGGGAAAGGTATGCAGTATATGCCTGCTACATATCTGAAAGCGTGTGCTGCTCCCATCAGGTCACATGTGTGAACACCCAGCATTCTTCATAATATTGTATGATTTCTTGCATTTAAACATTTAGAGTCCCCCCTTTGGGTTACAGTTTATCAAGAAATTGGCTTGCTCCTTAAGGGGAAACCATATAATTATCACGCTGAAAGGGCAAAGTGTCCCAATTTCCAATCATGTCTTGACCTTTTGAATTGTAACAAAAGGTAATTTTATTGATTTATGCAAAATGTGGTAAACTGTGACCAACATTGTCACTGTATTTCGGAATGACAAAATATAGGATGAAATGTGGTGATCATTTACCACATTCCATCTAATTGTAAATGTGTTCCAAAGTAGTAAGCAATGTCCAGACTTGGGCCACCGGTCTTCTGTGGTTGTGAACGGATATATATATATACCTCACTCACAAAGCCCAAAACGAGTTTAGGCCAATCTTGGTCTGGACCAGAAGTGCTGGGTGGTTTGTTCTTTTTGGAGTAAACTGCATAGATGTATTTGGTATTGTAGTGTTTCATAGAAAGTCAGGGGTAGGATGTGTGTTCACAGGCCATAAATATTCAGAATGAGTTAAGTTCTGGGTAGGGGGGAGGTGTTACAGGGTTGATACAGTGCCTAAAAGGTTTCAAGGGTACGAGACAGTAGGAGTTAAAATAGTTAATACAAGTGCACAAGCGAGTTTCAAGTACAGACAGTAGTACCATTAACCAGTCACTAGGCACAGGGTGGATAACGGGGGGGAGCATGAGGCAGTAAAAGGCAGTAACAGTGGAGGTTAGAGAGAAGCTCTGCAGCAGAGGTAAAGTTGATGGTGGGCAGGGAAAAGTACTGTGCAAAGGCTTAAGGAGTGATCCATTTCATAGGTTTAACCAAGGAGTGTGAAGCAGCAGGCAAGGTGACTGAGCTTAGCTCATGAGATGGTCTGTCCAGGAAACCAACAGAGTTTTTGAGTTGGAGATGAGGAGGTCAGAGGAGATTGGGCCTTGTTGGATAGTGCTTGATGGCCAGTAGGTTAACAAGAGAATGTTGTGAAGGGTGAAGGTTTTAGAGTGACGATCGGTGGGACAGTACAGTCAGAGGTATAGGTCCTTCAAGATGAGTAGGTAGGGTGATGGTTATTTTCAATGAAGAAATGGAGTTAGCCCATTCTGAGCAGACAGGTGTACGAGAGCCAGAGGGTCAGTAGATGGTGTTGGTGGTGGAATGTTGTTCTGGTTTAAGAGGCATTTGCAGGTTGTGCTCACGAAGGATGAGGTTGCAGGTGTCGGAATAATCATAGTAGGAAACTGGCTTTAGTTGTTCTATGGTTGATGGGAAGCCAAAAGTGTTTTGTAATTGTCTGTGAATCAGGTTTCTGAGAGACCTAGCCAGTTAAAGACAGAGCCATTCAGAGGATCACATATACTGTTAGCATGTTTAGAGACAGAATGGGAATGTAGGAATGCTGGGTCAAGTAGGAATTATCAGAGACTTGTTTGGATTGAGCAGGGAGGAGTGGCAGGACATGGGATAAATCACTTGGAGTAGAGATGTTGATGAGAAGTGTATTGCATGCAGGAGGAAGGCAAGAGCTACTGAGGGCAGAGGTAGCAACTTTCTAGGGGTGGTTAAGGGTTGGGAAAGGAGCGGAGAGATAGGAGGAAGCGGGGATAGTGTAAGGGCAGAGGGAAGATATATAGAGGAGTCAAAGGCAAGTCGTTTTGCTCAGTTGAGTTGTGCCATCCTTGTGTCATTAGTGTAAATTGTGACTACGAGGCATAGTAGTGCACATGTGGTTTGATATCACTAGTAAGGGTCCCAAAATGCATAAGGATAATGGCCTCCAGTGATGAGGTTATATCTGCAAATGCATATACAGCAATGGTGCAAGCACTTGCATCACAGCCTTTTTTTTAAAATCATTTAGCCATCTAAATGAACATGTGTATGGAACTGCATACAATCAAGGCTTACCTTAGGGAAAAGGAACTCCCATTAAAGTGTTGCTGGTTTCAAGAGGCTCTGCTTAAGAAGGGCCACAGAACCCAAGAATGTCTCTGTAGTTACACAATCCAGTGTGGGCCACAAGCACAAAAGAAGATAAGTTGAACCTCTGCAAAGAAGTCAATTGCCCATTTCTAGCCCTTGCTGGTAATACTGATACCGTATTCCCTCGCTACACTACAATTACACACTAGCAATTGCAGTTCCCCAGCTGACCCATATCCATTCATAGGAGTCTCTATATTCACACCACGGGACCCACTTCCCACATTTACTGTCTATAATGCAACCCCCAGGCACCAGCAATTTACCAGACTGTGTTACAGAATAAATACCAATCACCTGGGTTGAGTGTATTTTCTCCAACCGTTTTTGCACCGTGTGATATAGCTTGATGTTAAAAGGATTACATCAATGAATAGCTCTCCGTCCACCCGAGCAGTAAAATGCGGTGCCTGATCCCTCCACCACAGGGCATATAGATTTATGCATGACACTCCACTTGAGCACCAAGCAGAGATGATAGCTGCTGGTGTACATCTCTCCCACCCCATGAAGAAGGAACCGTTTTACCCAAAACAAGTGCCGAGCTATATCGCCAGTCATCTCGCCCACACCCTATGCATGTGTCTGGATGTTTCAGCCTTCTCCCCCAAAACACCACTGAGAGTAATGACCCAAGTGGCACTGTAGGCACACAAGGGGTTAAATGTACACAGGCAGGCAGCTTTGTGAAAGCAGATGGCTACTTCTATGAGAGACCGAGAGAAATATTTGCAAATTTAAAAAAAGTAAAAAACCAGCCATTTTCAGCTAATGTTTGAGACACATAGATAACATGGGTTATTATTTTAGTGGCAATATGTCTTAAAAGTCCTACTCAAAATGTAATATTTTGTTCTCCCTATGCTTCCAGCTATATCTCCAAACTAGATGTTATCGGTGGTGTCCCAGTACAAATCTTCAATATTAATTTTTAGGAATTTGAATGAAATAGGACCGTATCGCATACTAGAAATTGTAAATGCTCAAACCTAGGCTTCTCTTATTGTCCCATTTCACTTGCCATCTTAGATGAGTTTCATATATAATCTCTGTTGTTGGTGATTATGGCGCTTGAGAATTTGGACTTGAGAGGGAGTTTCACAGGTTTGGCTCTGTAACCGCCACACAATATGAATATATGTTGATGAGTTTATATCCATATTTTTGGAATAATATTTCTTTATTTATACAGTTGTAGAGCGCACATAAGCCGTGGGCGTCTGGGCACATTAGAACAACAGTTAGCAGGTGATGGGGCTGCCAACGGAACAGGTGGGGTTTCAGTCTATTTCGGAACGAGGTGTAGGAAGGCTCGCATCTCACGGCATGGGGGAGGGAGTTCCAAAGCGTGGCAGCGGGGACAGGGAAGCTTGGTATTGTCAGATACTTCCCATCATATTTTTTTTAAATTTTATTCACATAAAAGGAAAAGGCAACTCTGTGACAAAAATGAGTTACATCTTTCAACAGGGCATTCAGATCCTCACCTGTAAATGGCAGAAGCTGGATAGATTCCGGTGTCGTAGCTGACCCGCACACGCCCACGATGCAGTTCTACTGCTATGTGGTCCTTGTCCCCTTTATAAAGAAGCACTCCACTGTCCTCGTCAGTGGCGACCTAAAGAGAGACCGGGAGAAAGAGTAAGCAGGCTTTAAAATAGCTTTTTAAAAAGATAAGTCAATCTTATTTGCAAGTATCGGTTCTTATTTCATTATTATATATTTTTGTTGTAATCAATTATAGCATGGGAACACTGGATATTACATTTTGTATGGCACAATGGGAACTTCAAGGTCACTGAAAATTAACACTAGCAGTTTGATCATGGGATCCCCTAGGCTTTGATCATGGGATCCCCTAGGCTTTGATCATGGGATCCCCTAGGCTGATCACGTATTTGCACTGTTATATTGGGGAGACACATTGTTTAGGAGGAACTACCTACTTGCATTTTAAGATCTGTAATGTTATTGTATGTTAGGAAATGCTATTTATATTCTTTTTTATATGTATTGTGGATGTGCATACATTAGTGAATTTCTATTTTTAGCCCAATATATAAATAATTGAAGGATTGATTGGTTGAATCTTTTTGGGCATAGTGGACTGGTACAACATTGACATAAACTGTAGTAATATCTATGTGCTTAACCTATGACTACCTCAACTGGTGTTTTTCCCCTGAACTGCTAGCAGCCCCTTAAAGAAGGTTTATTATTCACAGCAACTGTGAATACATGTTATTTCATTCTTTTTGGTTGTATATGGAAGGTGGAACAGATGGCCTCAGTGTTCCGAGGGGCAAGGGAGGGTACCATTTCCTTTTGAACTATTGTGATTGCATTTGCATAGTCCTGTCACACCATGACCCAGAGCCCTCAGCCAAGTGCAGGCGTTTTTCCATCTTCAGCATCATGCTCCTATATGCCATATGTAAATGCCATATGGAGAAGCTGATCAGTGGACACACCCAGATACACCAGTAAGGTGGAAGGTGGCATAACTGGACAGTGGCATGCTTATCCATCAGCCATGCCTGGTCGTGCCCAAGGACTGAAACTCTGCCTCTTTGTGTGCCGATCTTTGAATTAAGACCAGAGATCAGCCACGTTCATCCTCTCTTTCTACTACTTGTCAGCCTTCCCACTTCATATCCTCAGCAGTTATTTTTGTTATTTTTAATCCTGATTATGATGTTAATAGCTCTGCATAAGAAATGCATAGGAAAGAAAATTGTTCACCCGTTACCTAGAAAATAACTAGTTACCATTTTTACTCAGTTCTACCTGCCTCCCTTTCTAATAGGTTTCTGAATGCCCGACCTGCAATCAGAAATGCCCATTAAATTCCTATCCTCTTGGATATAGCTCCATCATACTAGAAGACTTTCACTGATAATCGTAAAATGAGAAGTGGGGGAGTGGCAGCTAAATTGCACAGCAATATTCTTGTGCAACAGCTGTATCTACCTACCCGGCACTACATGGAAGCTTTGTTAATCTCATGTCTCCTTCCGTATTTTGGTTCTCTGGCTATTTTCATTATTTACCATCCTCCCAAATCCTCTTCTGCTTTCGGGGAAGAATTTAACCCAACTCCAAAGTAACTTCAAAGTTAATAATTTTGGGTGACACTCCCAAGTTCCAAATGGCCAGTGAAATAGTTGTTACTCTAATTTCACTTGATCTCTCAGCACCAGCATCCTACTCACTAGTGGTCATATTCTAGACCAAGGGCCTGATTCACAGAAGCATTTTATAATAGTGCAATCCCATAGGAAAACGTTATGTTAATCAGGCCTCAAATCATCTTGCCCAACCCGCTTAATTTATCTATCTCTAAAAGAACCCCTTTGGAATGGTCAGAGTAATGGAGTATTACTATGTTTTCAGAACCCAATGAACGCTGTACTCTCCATATCACTGATATTCCTGCCAGAAGTCTCACACAATCATGGAAGCTTGTTTCCCATCAATCGTCATCTTCGGCTCATACCTTTGAACCAACTCTCATCATTTTCTCCAATGTCATATGAAAAGATATTGCTGATCATGAAGTTCCAGCCAAACTTCTGAAGCCTATTGCTGACACTGTTGCACCCAATGTAACGTGCCTGGTGAATGGATCTCTTACATGACGTAGAGGACCATTAGAACTGAAAAAAGCTGTGTTTGTTGTATTAGTAAAGCAACTATCTATTGATGGGCACTGCAGTGTTCAGAAATTTCCATCCCATCTCGCAACTTTCACAGTCCTCAAAAATATTTGAAATTAAGTGGCACACAGGCATCAATTAGTTGAGTGCCATGCAATTATCCAGCAGCTTTAAAAGATGGGTTTCTGCCCCGGGGTGGGCACGGAATCTGTGTTAGTGAGTGTTTTGGATAAGCTTAGGTGTGCAGCTGATGGCAGCAGTGTTGTGGCCTTGATGTTACTAGATCTATATGTTATGCATTCGAGACTGTTGATTATCCGTGGGTGTTAACCCGACTTTCTAACCTAGGCATTACATGCAATGCCTTAAAATGGCATGTTGGCCAGTTCTTTGTATCCTTTGTCCTCAGGGTGTTCCCCTCATGTGTGGAGTTCTCCTGGATGCTTTTCTCTTGCCTCCACTTTTTGAGGTTGTATGTAACTCATCTTGCCGGCTTGATCTCCTCTTTAGTTTTTTCCCTATATTTATTCTGATAATAGACAAAATCTGCTGTATTATGATGGAAGTGTTCTGCCAATTTTATAGAATTTTTGTCATCCATAAACAAATGAATGTGTGTCAATTAACTAAAGAGTGCAGCTGCCACAGTCAAACTGGGCATATAATCATATATTTCCTGCCCTCTGTTATCTGCATGGGCTGTCTGTATACCAATTTATACAAACCAAGGCTCTTTGCCATGTTTTTAAAACACTTAGTACTTCAATCCCAGCGGGCCACATGTCTCGTGTTGAACATTCACTGGTATCAACCCTCTAGTACCATGAGATAGCAATTTGATAATTTTGCTAATACTCTTATCACCCTATTTCATCATTCTTACCTTGAGGGATGTGCCTTCTCTGTACAACATTCTTGCTTATGGAATTCATAGCCCTCTGAGATCCAATGTACAAATGGCTTTCCGACATTTAGAAAAAGTAATAAAATGCTGGATTTTTCCTAACTGATTTTCAGTCACTAGCTTCTTTTAAATATGTGTTTTCAGGAGAATTACAACTCGTTTTTATCAAGCCCTACTGTACCATTGCTGGTGTATAATTTAATTTGATGAGATATTAGAAATAGATGACTGATCTTCATTACCGATAGGTATGTGGTTCTATCTCATATTAACCCTTAATTAAAACTAAAGTCAATAGAGTGAATTTCATATACAACAGGACTGCGTATGTTTTTTTCTGACCACACTGTGTTCCAATCCCAGCTACTCAATGAGTATCTAGGATTGATTAAAACAAGAACTGAACAATTAATACCAATCCACTCCCCCTACAAATGTGTTCTATTCCTGTGCTATTTATTTAAGAAAGTATTTAAGAAAACAAAATACCTCTAACCAATCAATCTGTAGCCACTGCAATCACAACTAGATTAGTAACATATTTCTGAGGTTTTAGAATCCATGAGCTAAATATCAAACTATGGGCAGATGTTGGAAATGCTACATTAGACAGCATATCAAAAAGTAAAAATGCAACCTGTGATGAAGCCCCCTGTCCCACTCTGTTAACTAGCAAAGTGATGATTCAGGGGCCGGTTGTCACCATGAGTCTGTGGTAGGTGGGCCTGGGAGCAGTGTGAGGAGGAACCCTGGTCGCTTGACCTTGGTCCACATTACATGGCAGCTGACAGTCATAATGTCAGATTAATGGCCGGTATTGAGGGGTCTAGGCATCCTCTGTCCCACTAAGGCAAACTAGCCCAAAATGTTTTAACTCTGCTCCAGCCCAGTGTAAGACCATGCAGAGCAATGCTGGTGCAATCGTCCCCAACTGAGAGAGGTAAAGCTCCCTTTGAGCAGACTCACAATTGTAATGTAGAAAGGGACACTTTTCACTTTAAGGGAAACGATCTTTCTCTACCCAACAATAGTAGAGAGTATGTTGAAACAGTTGCTGACTGATCCAACACAACCAGTGAAATGAGTGGATTCTAACTGCAAATCCATACATGTATAAAAGTACTCAGAAATCCAATTTCAAAGCTGTTCAATTTAATTCATTTTGGACATAATTGGTCAATAAGGATTAAAACAACTCATACTGGTCTTTGTAATGCAATGGACCAGCTTACTCAACTATTAATGCATGAAGCTCACTAACCCTGCAACTGACTCAAAAGGAAGTGTTCATGTTTGCAGTGTCAATGGGCCTCATTACGAAGTTGGAGGTAGCCGTGGCGCTATTAGCGCCATGGCTGCCTCCTAACTCGTGCCAACTCTGCCCTGGTGAATGGAGCAATTACCGGTCCATTCCAAGGTTGGAGGGACCGGTAATTCCCCATTCACCAGGGCCCTTCCCAATTCCCATTTGAGCCCACGTATGGCTCAATGGGAATGGGGAAGGCGCTAATAACGGTACCGCAAATTGCGGTACCGTTATTAGCTCAAGAGTCCCTTTGCGGGTCCCGTCCTTAACGCCTGAAAAAAACAGGCGTTAACGGAGGACCCGCAAAGGGAACTCGTAGTAGAGCGGTAAGGGATTACCGGCAACTGTGCCCTTACCGGTGCCGGTAATCCCTTACCGCCCCCCTCGTAATGAGGCCCTATGACTGGGAGGCATTTGTTTCAGGAGTCTTTAACCAACAGAGAGAAAACAAAATGTAGATTCTCGAAGCGAACGGCACATTCGATGCCAGATTATAGAAAGTTTGCCCTTGTGAGAAAAAAAAATGAAGCAAACGTATTTAGCACCAATTTTGCTCAAATAGGGAATGGAGTAAACCCATATGTAAAAGGTTTTAACTAGGCCATGACAAAAATTAAGCAGTTTATTTTAGGTATTTTTGACGAGTACGATAACAAGAAATTTAGTTAACACATTTCTTGTTGTTACGCAGCAAATATAGTACAAAACATTGTTGCCCCAACCCGTATGACCCACGCACCGTCTGGCACTTCTTCTATTGTATTTGCGAACTATGAGAGATGGAAATGTGCTAAAGCAAGATGACAACATAACTGGAAAATCTACCAAATGATAAATGCCCAATTCCTAAGTTCACTGTCACACGACAAACCTCCTCCCCCTTGTGTACAGAGAATTAGAAACACAAGTGTCGAGTACTTACCTGCAAGGTGATGTTCGACTGGGGCCGTAGTTTAGCAGAGGGAATTTGCAAATACGATTCCTTGTTTACAAAGTTCACACTGATGAGTTTTTCACATTTGCCTCCTAGAAAGCCAGATAAACACTGGCAGACAGGTTCATTTCCTTTTACAATGCACTGAGCTCCGTTATGACACTCATAATTGTCACAGGGGCTGGTACGTGGCAGGACCATAGGTGGGGTCAATTCGCAAAAGAGGCCGCTAAATAAAATTAAAAGACAAATATTTGAGTTAAAAGATAAGCACGAGTGAAAATACTGATACATGATGACCTAGAATATTCGTCCAGTGCAGTTTCACAGATTCAGGGGTTGATTTAGAGTGTGGAGTAAATAATATCCTCAGGGTTTCCGCTGGTCTTGATTGCCAGGTGACAGGAGGATTGCCCAGAGGGAATCCACAGTCGAAAGTTTAAATGAAATAGTTTTCCACCGGCTCAGACCCAGCAGATTGTATTTACTCCACAGTCACTCAGTATGAAAATAAATAAGAATTTGAACATGTGTGGTTCAGGATACATCTATTTGTGAGTCTTTGAATTATTTGGATTTAAGTATCTATGTCTATAAAATGGCTTAATTGATGAAAATGTTGTCTGTTTTCCTAAAATATCCCCACAGACTTGAAACGTAGATATTCAAGAGGAAACATTGTTTAAAACTCAATGACATAAAATTAGGTACAGAGTAAAGACCAAGTTACTTTCTTACCTGGTAATGTTCTTTCGAAGGGATGTTCCTCCGACGTATTCCACATCTTTGACATTGATTACCACAGCTGTGCTGCTTCGGAAATCTTTTCCGGCGTAGTCATCCTGCGTTGATGATGTCGATACGCTCCCTCGAGGACCACCTCCGACGGTCGACGTCCCCGGATGTTATATGTAGGACGCACGACGCCCGTAGCCTCAGTTGTAGTTTTTTCCCCCAGAACGTGTGCCACCAATCTTCTGCCAGCATTACTACAGAAAGCCTTGCGGAAACGGAAGCTGCAATCGCATAAGAAATTCTGTAGTGGGGCAGGTAGGGAGGGTACGATGTGGAATATGTCAGAGGAACATCCCATCGAAAGAATGTTACCAGGTAAGAAAGTAACTTGTTCTTCTAGGCGATTCTGTCCTCCGACGTATTCCACATCTTTGACAGACTCCCAAAGCAGTACCAACATAAGGAGGTGGGAAAAGAATTTAGATTTTTTTGGAATGCCCAATCAAATTGCAGAATAGAGGACTGCCTTGCCAAAGGCCAAATCTTGCTCATGGATAGAGTCCAGTGAATAATGTTTCACAAAAGTATGGACAGAGGCCCATGTGGCTGCTTCGCAAATACTGCAAATCTGAACACCCCTCTGTAGTGCCGTGGAGGCAGCCATACCACTAGTAGAATGAGCCGTAAGCCTACTGGAGGGTCTTTTCCCGCCATACGATAACACTCAGAGATCGTCGAAATGATCCATCTAGACAAGGTCTGCTTGGAAACAGCCTGACCTAAATGCCTTCTAGCATAACCAATAAAGAGCTGATCGTCCACTCTGACCCGGGACATCCGTGAGAGATATAAACTCAAAGCTCTCCTAAGGTCCAACCTATGGAGCCTCTCCTCTTCCTTACCAGGATGTGGAGGCGGATAGAATGCCGGAAGAATTACCTTCTGGCTCAGATGGAATTCTGACACAACCTTCGGCAGAAAGGAAGGCTATACCCCAAGGACAACCCTGTCCTTATGGAACACAGTGAAGGGTGGTTTGGCGGAAAGTGCCTGCAACTCACTCACTCTGCGGGCGGAAGTAACCACAACTAAAAATACAGTTTTTAAGGACAATAGTCTCAATGGACAAGAATGCAAGGGCTCAAACGGAGCTCCCATTAGAAACTTTAAAACCAAATTCAAATCCCATCCTGGCACCTGGAAAGGCGACGGTGGAAACACAGGAGTTAGCCCTTTTAGGAACTGAGAAATCAAAGGAATTTTAAAATAAGAACATTCCTAAGATGAGCGCTTAAATATGGACAGCGCCGCCAGGTAACCCTTAATGGTACCCACATGCAGGTGCTTGTGGGCTAAAGAAAGCAAAAAAGACAAAACCAAAGGAATGGAACATTGGAAAGGATCCACATTCTGTACCCTGCACCAGTCACAGAACTTCTTCCAACGGCAACGGTACAGGGATTTCCTTGCGGGCCTTCTGGCCAAAAGCAACACCTCCATCACGTCTTCAGGGAGGTCCCAATCCTTATATCTCAGCCTTTCAGATACCAAGCATGAAGGCTGAGAGACTTGACCTCTGGATGGAGAACTCGACCCCCCTCCCATGAGAGCAGATCGTCTCGGTAGGGAAGACGACATGGAGGGCAGATGGACATGTCTAGAAGGTCTGGGTACCACGCTCTCCTGGCCCATGCCGGAGCAATTAGAATCATCCGGGAACTGAACCTCTGCAACCTCCGCGGAATGACGGGGACTGGAGGGAACGCATACAGCAGTGGGAAGGACCACTCCACTACGAACGCGTCCCCTAAGGCTCCTCTTGGAGGAAATACACGTGAGCAGAATCTATCGCACTTCCGGTTGACACTGGTGGGGAAGAGATCCACTTGTGGGGTTCCCCAAAGGGTGAAGATCTCTAAAAGAACTTCCTGAGCCAGCTCCCACTCGTGAGAGACCGTGCTCTGCCTGCTCAGAGCAACCGCCGCCTCGTTTTCGACTCCGGCCTGATGAACTGCCAAGATCGAAATGTCCTGCTGGATGGCCCAGTACCAGAGCTGTATCCCCTCTCTGCACAGTGGGAGTGACCCTGCCCCCCTTTTTGTTGAGGTAGTGCATGGCCACTATATTGTCTGTCATAATAAAGACATTCTTCCCCCGCACAGATGGCAGAGAAGCCTTCAGGGTTAGTCTGACTGCCCACAGCTCTAATAGATTGATGCGGAGTCTGGACTCCGACGGAGACCAACGACTGCTGGCTATCAGCTTGTTGGCATGAGCTCCCGAACCCGTAAGGGAAGTGTCCGTCACGATCGTCACCTCCGTCCACGGTTGCCAAAACTGAGCCCCTTTGAACAGATTTCCTTTGACGGCCCACCACAGAAGGTCCTGGGTGACCGAGGGCAGAATCTAAACGCGATCCAACATCCTGCCGGAGAACTGCGATCACTGCATCTTGAGTGCCCACTGCAGAGATCTCATCCTCAGTCTGGCCTCTGGCACCAGTAAAATGCAGGATGCCATGAGGCCGGGCAATCTCAAGAACTCAAAAGCCTGGAGACTCAGGGCATGTTGAAATTTGTCCACCATCTGCAGAATGTGATGAGCCCTTACCCAGGGAGGCGAACACTGCCACAGGGATGTGTCTAGCACTGCTCCGATGTACTGGAGCCGCTGGGAAGGTGTCACATGAGACTTCTTTAAGTTGAGGGAGAAGCCAGCTTGTGAAGGGAGTGGCAGGTGACGTACAGATGATCCAGGACTTGCTCGGGAGAGCGCGCCCTGATCAACCAATCGTCCAGGTAGGGGTAGACGTGAATCCACCCTTTCCTGAGATGCGCTGCCACCACCACCATCAGCTTGATGAAGACCCTCGGGGCAGAGGTCAATCCGAACGGCAGGACCCAAAACTGAAAATGCGAGTCGCCAGCTGCGAACCTCAGGTACTCCCTGTGCTTGGGATGAATCGGCACATGAAAGTAAGCATCCTTGAGGTCGAGAGACACCAACCAATCCTGAAGTTAAAGGGCCTGGAGACTTGAGAAAGAGTAACCATCTTGAATTTGTCCTTCCTGAGGAGCTTGCTCAAACCACGCAAGTTCATGATGGGTCTCAATCCTCCATCTTTTTTTGGAATCAAAAAATATGGCGAATACCATTCCTTGTTCCTCTCTGCTACAGGTACCAGTTCTATGCCACCTTTCTCTAACAGGGATAGGATTTCCTGTGCAAGGAGCGGTTCCGGATGCTTCAAAGAGAGCTTCCCCGGTGGATTGTCGTGAGGCCTCTGCCGTAAAGGAAGACAGTAGCCGTGGGCTATGATCTCCAGAACCCACACATCTGAAGTAATGGCACACCATTCTACAAGATGCTGAACCAGCCTTCCCCCAACCAGCGAACCATGGGACATGGCTTCATGACTGGTCGGACGCGGCTGCGGCAGTGCCTGAGGGCAAGGAGGCAACTGCCCGAGCAGCTTTGGCACCTCGAGCACCTTGCTTTCCACCTCTGGTACTCCTATGGTGGCCCCTTTGACTGGCAGCTCCCCTCGATCTACCAAAGGAAGAGTAGTATCGAAAGGAACCACCCCTCCATTGCTGTCCCCTAGGCCGAAAAGGAGGAGGTTGACGCACTGCAGCGCTCAAGGACTTTGCTGCAGCTTTGGAGGTCTGCAACCTCTGAAGGCTCTCGTCAGCCTTGCTGCCAAAAAGATGGACATCATCAAAGGGCATGTTGAGAAGCCGGGAATGTACATCAGGAGCAAACCCCGACTTCCGCAACCACGCAAATCTGTGCATCACGGTGCTCGTCGCCATGGACCGGCTGACACAGTCTGCCACGTCCAGACCCGACTGAATGGTTTCACACATGGCATCCTTACCATCCTGAATGAGGGCAAGAAAAACATCCCGTTGCTCCCCTTCGGGAATATGTTCAGCTGCCAACGACACACAATTCCACAGAGTGTGCGTGAATCTTGCAAGGGCACAAACAGAGTTGGCTGCCTTTAAAGCCATACCCCCAGAAGAAAATACCTTCTTCGCCCAACCATCAAAGCGTTTGTCGTCCCTATCAGGAGGGATTGTAGGGTACGTAGCCTGCTTTGCTGGGGCCGTAGCCACCTGCACCCCCAAACTCTTCAGAGTCGGGTGCGTAGACAAGTAGCAGGGGTTACCATTGGCTGGGCGCTACTCTCCGGAGAAGTCCAAGCCACCACCACCCTTCTTTGTAAGGCCATATGAAATGGCAACACCGAGTCAGTGGGTGGACCTTGGTCCAAGATATCTGTCAGGTCATCCTGCAGAAAGTCCACAGGTGGAGCAGACTAACCCAGATACTCCGTCACCCTCGACATGAGGCACCTGTACGAGGAGTCAGCATGTGTACCAGGCTCAGGCCTGCCAAACTCAACCTCCGGGGAGGTATCAAGACCACTTGTGTCATGCAAAGATTGACGAAGGTCTTCCAACTGGCTATGACCAGACAACAGGTCATCAGGAACCTCAGGAGGCACAATCCCCTCTTCATCAGACCCTTCCTCTACCTCTGAAATGTACTACAAGGGTTGGAACAAGTTCACCCTGGAAGGAGGAACAGAGTATGGATCAAATATAGGCCGCACAGACTTGTTGAGTGCCTTTCTCTGAGTTTCCATAGCTCTCTTGGGCACCTCCAGCAAATTTTCCTCAAAAGGCGTTGAGGGCGCCGATGGGAGTGGCGTTGAGGTCGACCGAGGTGCTGACGACTTCGACAACGGCTTCGAGGCCAGAGCCTTTGACGGCTTTGGCGTTGACGACTTCCTCGGAGCCGGAGCCTCGACCAAGTCCCTCGATGGACATGGCGCCGACGGCGTCGCTGCCTTCTTCGAAGGCCTCACAGGCTCCAACGGTCTCTACGGCGTCGAGTACCGGGACCTGGATCGGGCACGTTGGCCATCATCCTTGTCCGATCGGGACCTCGACGGTTCCCGATGACCGCGCTGACCGCCTGAGCCGAAGGTGTGCGAGCGGTGGCTCTAGCACGTTCCCTGCCGGCTTCACTCGAAGGCGCGGATGGAACGGTGCCCTGCGATTCGAAAATCACCATCATCTGCCGGAAGAATTCATCCCGTTCGGCCGGTGACAAGTGTTTTGTGGGACAAGCCATCCGCCGCCTGGGGTAGTCCTCTGACGAGGATGGGGAAGGCGACCGGTGACTGAGCTTCCATGAATGCCTCAAAGAGGCAGAGGAATGGCAGGACCCACTCCTAGAATGAGACCCCTGGACTTACGCCGACGTGGAAAGTCGCCCCTCGAATTGCCGGTCAAAAGTCCAGCAGATTTGGACTTACGGGGGTTTGGAAACCCTACCTAACGACAGCTTTTTCTTCTGCTCCCACAAGGCCTTCGACGTCAAAGACTGGCATTCGTCGCAGTCATCGGTGGCATGGCTCTCGTCAAGGCACCAGAGGCAGATGTCATGCAGGTCTGTAAGTGACATCTTGGAACCGCAGTCCCGACACTTCTTGAAGCCTGACTTCAGGGTAGCAGAAGACGAAGACATCTTTCTCGTAACAACAATAGAAGAACCAATTCAAAAGAGAGAAACGAGGCGCGCCGAGATTTTGAAGCGAACACGTTCGTGGAAAAAACAGAACTGAGGCTGACGTCGACCGTCGGAGGTAGTCCTCGAGGGAGCGTATCAACGTCATTGACGCAGGACCCCTACGCTGAAAAAGTTTTCCGAAGCAGCACAGCTGTGTTAATCAATGTCAAAGATGTGGAATACATCGGAGGACACAATCCCCTCGAACATTAGGTTTAAGGCATGATTTACATTATACACGCACAGATTTATAGATGGGGACAATCAATGGGAAAGCATTCCACTGCAGGGTAGCAACTGACAGCCGACAGATGAGAGTGAAGCTCAAGTTGTCTATGTTGCCATTTGTAAGCTTAAAGTGAAATAAACCTAGTTGTTGATAGATGACAGAATTTTATGCTGGTGCCCCTTTTCCTCCCCCTTGCTTGTACCCATAGGAAGTAAGACATGAAGACCTTGGGATTCATTATGAGTTTGGAAGTAATCCCAGGATGTTTGTACAGAATTAGAGCACAACTCATTTGCAGACCACTGGGTCTTGCAGATTTACCACTGATTATGAGTCGTGGTAAGGCAGGTCTGATCCCCATTTTTAGAGTATATAATACCATAAGCTTTAATTCTGTTGTGGTAAATCTGACCATTTCTGGAGGTAAAGTGAAGATTTCACCGCTAATGAAGTGCTGGATGTCAATCCTCCATTTCACCTTAAAACCCACCAGAAATGGCAGTAATAGAATTACTGCTAGAAATGTACCAGACTGCCAAAGTTATAATGAAGCCACATGTTTGGGTTACCCGATGGCTGTCCTACATTTATGGATAACTTAATAGCATTTGTGTCATACGAGATAAATCATGTCAAAGTTAAAAAAAGAATTTTTATAATTGAATACATGCTAAATTCCACTTCTTACTCTATTATACAAGAATAGATAATATTCAAGAAATTGCAGTGCTCATAAATTGACAATTAATTAAAACGACAATATACACATGAGAATCTAATTAATCTTCCTAAAATGATTTGATTCCATCGAATAGGACGACAATATGTCACACCCAAATGGTAATATCTTCTCAGACAAATAGTCAGTGTCCAAGTATTCCAAAGGTGGCCATTGATCCCTGGGTACACACACACGCAGGGCAGGGATAGTGCAACAGGTACACTAGTCTCTAATTCGCAAAACAAGATGTAGTACTCTGCACCAACCACCAGATGGTGGCCTGTATATTTATATATGTTGTTTATGTGATGCGCCGAAATATACAACTTGTATCATAGCTTTCCTCTTGGTTCAAAGATTGCACTGTGGGAACTAGAGATTACAAGTACTTAACAAAAAGCAACACAAGTTACACCTTAAAAGAAGTTCATGGCTCAAAATAAAATCTACCGGCTAATTTTGATGTTTGCAATAGAGTAACAGAGATGTCGGCACAAAGCTGTACATGATCCACCACTACTTGTTGCCTCTACGAGGGTCTAAAAGTACAAGTCAGTGTTTGTTTGGCAAGGGAGATCCCCGAAGATGCGGACCCCCGCAGTGGTTTAAACGAAGATATGATGTGTGAAATTAGAAATGTTCCTACATGTGATAATTGACTGTAGTATGATGATTGCACCAGTTACCTGGGTTGAAATGAGGACAGCAATGCAGCCTGGAGTCGCTTGAGGTTCCATGAGTGACCGTTGATCATCCAGTTTATAGGAGCTAAGCTAGAAAGATTCCTACTACCTGTACCCTCCCGTACCTAGAAGCCCGATACCTGAAACATATTAAAGAACCTATTCCTTTTGTATTCACATGTCATGGTGTTCCTTGAGTCCTTCCTGCTTCCTTCAGATGACCCCAGACACTATATTGACTTATTCCCTCGCAATACATTTTAAGAAAGCTACCACATCGGAATTGCTCCCGGGCACACCCTACAAAAGAGAACCTTCTTACCTGTATCCTTCCGGGCATACGCATGTATACCCGTTCACCGCATCGATGCATTGTGCCCCGCTCCTGCACTTATTCTCTTGGCAGTCATCATAGTCTATATCACAGTGTTCACCAACGTATCCCGGTGTGCAATCACATCTGTTGAGAAGGGAAATCGCACTGTCAATGTGCAGTCTCTACAAAACATGATTGAAGTACTTGTTTTCTTTGCTTGTAATAAAATGCAGCTTCTCTCAGCACACAAATCCAACAATCTTTTATGAAATACAAAGAATTGTGTTCATGAGTGAGGTAAACACCAAGTAAGAAATGCTTTTGTTATCCCCTAATGAATGGTTATGAAACATGCATTTCAGAGGGCTTTAAACTAACAATGTACAACACACTTAAATTGGCATCATTGAACATCCCGTAAAACAACTAAATGTCAGCAGTATCTATATGCCAAGAACCATTCACCAGTGTGGCATAGACGTTTTGTGTCTACCACTGTTAGTGCAGGATGCGGCTGCCAACATTCCCTTATGCTTGGTATTTACAACGTTACAGCGAGATAATGTTATTTTGTGAGCAATGTATTTAATTTGATACTAAGGTACATATTTAGGAATAATAATAATGACCACAGACAGGCTTGGTCTTGAAAGCATTTCACGGATTGCCTTTCACATTTTAATTAATGGCAGCATTTTCTCTTCATTTGCGAAGTCTGGTTATTTGACATCAAATCACACACCTATGTGATGGAAACCTTGGGAGCCTCCATCAGTTTGGCAGCTGGTTTTGGGTACCCATAAGGGTTGATTCCTTTTAAATCTGGGGAGGGGAGGTGAACACGTGCGGCCTTCCACAGCACCTGTGTTTGTACTATGACTTCCCTAAGACCTGTGTGCTGTGTTTCAGCCCAGATGGCTGTCTGGGTGTTGCAGCAGCGTATGATCAGATTTTGGCAGACTGAGATCTCCAGGAAACATTTGAGGGGTCACAAACAGAAGTAAAAATCCGAGGAGAATAGGCAGCCAAGGCAAAGGATCTCTAAGGGGCAATCAGAATATTATTATACAAATGAACTTCCTGAACGATGGAAGTAAATTCCGAAAACGTTTTAAATGAATGCTGACCCACATTCCCCAAAGCAGCAGCATCCTTGTTTATCATAATAGACATAACGAATACAGATGGATTATTTGGTGACGAGCACAATTCTATAAGAAACCGACAAAACAGCCCAAGCTAAAATGATGAATAATTTTAAGAATGCAGACACATTACGCCAGTTAATGAAATAGTGGCCTTGCTTGTGATGCACCTGCACATATTGTAATGTGTCTTTTGGGAAGACGGCGTTGCCCTTGCAATGCAATGAGCCATTTGAAATTGCTTTGGCAGAGACACCCACAGGATGCCATGACTTGCTTTCAGAGGCGGCCATTGCACTCATTACATAGACTCACAAAAGCGATGGCGGGCTCAGATTTGGGAAATGCGAGTCCTCTTTTCCTGTCACTAGACAGTTCCCATGAGAATTCTGTCTTCTACATGCACCATCAAAGCCTTTGTAATATAAATCAGCAGAGGAATTGATCTAGTTGCTTCTGTAATGCAAGTTGCAAATGGCAGAGAATCCCGTGTTCTTTCTTTTTTCTCAACCCTACCAGTAATACGCAAGTCTTTTTAGACTAACATATAACTTGCCCGGTTCAAATTTGTCATCACCCATTAGCAACAGTGAAATAACGCAAAGGAAACGGGCTCAGGGAAATTACGCATATTCTGCTTTTTCTTATGCGTGAGTTTAATCAAAGATATTTTTTACTACAACCAACTGAGTTGGAGGTAACGTCATCCTAGGCAGCGACTGGCCAAGGAAGCTGGTAATGAGCAGAAGAGTCCATGCTCTAGCAGTGGAAGGCTAGGCGGTTGGCCAGCAGATTACGTGGAGAGTGTTTCCCAGGTGGACCTGATGGGAGCTGATCTTGTGAATAGGATGGCAGAGGGATGGTAGAGACTCAGAAATACCAGGATGTCCCCAGAGACATGCATGTCTAATTCACTGAAAATTGCTTTTTAAGGCTTGATTCACAAAATGTTTTCCTATGGGATTGTGCCATTATAAAACGCTTCTGTGAATCAGGCCCTTAGAGTACAGTAGAAAACATTATTTGGGTGTTTAAAGAAGCTTCAGAAAGAACCTTTTTTGATGCAAGTAGGAACTGTGTGGGATGTTTCAAGCTGGCTGTAACACACAGAAATGAGTTACTACAGAACTCTAATGCAAGCTAGCAAAGAGCATCTGAATGGTTTCATGTGTGCAGCTGGCATAGTGGGAAGGAAGGAGGTGAGGGCTCAACGCCCTTACATCCATACAGCAATGTAGAGCTGAAAGAAGCATCCAACATCCGTGCCCGGTTTATATCGACTGCGCAACAAAGAGAGACCACAGGGGTGCTCTGATTCTTGCAAATCCCCACATGTTCGTGTCACTCAGGCGAAAGAATCACGTTCAATGACTCGTGCCTCAAGCACGCTTGCCCTACAGAAAAACGAGTCTTACCCTAAAGTTCATTAGTCAACCCTAATCTTAGGTGATGTGCCTCCTATCTATGAAAGTGGATAGAGGAGAAAAATAATCCTCACCATTAAGCATCAGTATGTAATCAAACCCTGATTTTCAGACCCACCAAAATGCATAAACTAGTGGATATGAATTGCTAAAGAGAAGCATATTCAAATTCAAATCAAAGCGACAGAAAGGACATTATTTAGGGAATAGACCACAAGCGGGGGGGGCATTACCACTTCAGGTTATGCTCTGGGGTCCATAGTTACATGCCAGAGTGAAGCAAGGGCCTTAACACAGGCCCCGGGGCATTAACTGAAGCTGCAATGCCCCCCCTGCGAGGGGCTTATTGTTATTAGAGCCCCGGACCATAAGACCGGGGTACTAAAAGCAATTTATTTTTTGAAACGCAAAAGGAAATAAAATGGCAGGCAAGGAAGGGGAAATTAAGTCCATTCTCCCTTTGCATGACAGCCATTGAAAATAGTTATAAAAAAAACTTGCTGCCATGAAAGTACATGTAGTCCCTTCTCCCTTTCCATGGTGGTGTACCAGAGACTGGGAGCGGACGTCCTGGGGACAGAAGTGTACCCAGCACTTCAGCTGCCGAAAATGAAACACAAAGAAGGTAAGTGGGTAGGGGGGTGGTTTGATGGGAGGGAAATCTGTGGATGTAGGGGATGTGAGTGGGAGCACTTACCTTGTTCCCCGGCAGGGAAGATGGTGGTCTCCAGCTCTGAGGAGGCTCGGAGCAGTGGGATTATCATCTGGTAATGCCCCGGTTTACGAAGCTCCTCATTGGCTGGGAGGCTGTCATACCCCCCACCCACCGGGTACAAATTTGCATTCATGCAGCCTCTATGTCCCCAAGAAATAGCTATATTAACAGTTTATTTAATAGAAGTCATTGCTGAATGTAAAAATAAACACATTTATTCGATGAACAACCTCTTTGGTGAGAACATTTAAACACGGGTCGGTTATCTTTAAAGGGGCTGAAACCCAATTGGAACAGCTCTGTAAATGGCTGAGATGCCAGAATAGGAATCTGAAATTCACAAACTATTTTAGTAAAACACACATACAATTCCTTGATTCGGTAATCGAAGTCAAAGATGACACAATCAATAGCACTGTATTCCACATGCCCACGGATGAGAAGGCACTATTATTAATATATAGTAGGTCCCACCCTCATCACCTCTGCAACATATCAATATCCGCCAGGGTGAGCTAGAACAGAGGCTGGAAAACTCCTGTTAGTCTCAAAACAACTTTTCAACACTATCAATCGGACCCCTTGCCTTTGAGTGCAGCTTTGTTTCTGGGGAGCATCAGATATACAAAAAAGGCTATAAGGCTGCAAGTGTACAAGTGTGGACTGCACAGCAGCACCAGACCTGCACCCAGTGAGACTGTCCACTACATACTCCCCTGCTGGTGGGTGAAATATGCAATGACTGCACATCACAAACAGACTGGTGGTTGCCTGTGTGGGATGAGAGGGATGAGCTGTGTCTCTCACAGGCCTATGTCAGCCATGCAAGCAGGTAAAGCTGTTTGGGAGTACAGATATGTTCCTGCACGGGATGTACATTGACTAAGTGTGCCCTTAAGCTTCTAAACAATACAGCTTGCTGTAGTGTAAAGACTGAAAAGGGCATACATTGACAAAAAACATGCATACTTAATTATTACATTTTTTTCTGCAATTGTCATCAAATTCTTACTTGTATCCTTTGGGTGTTACAATGCATTTCGAATTATGCTGGCAGGTGTTTAAATCCTGTGCACAGAAATCTAGTTTCTCTTCACACAGCTCACCTGTAACAAAACAGAACACATTCATTAAGTGGCGCTGACACTAAAAATACATCAACTTTAAAGTTAATAGAATATATAGACTGTCTTTGGTATCTAAAACAGATGATTGGTTTTGAGCATAGGGTTTCAACTGCAACAATATGTTTTTATTTTCACCATTTGTAATATTAATGAGCTCATAAACGTGTTGGTATAACCTTAGCTAGTCATTTTTCAAATATTAATTTCAACATAAGTTTAAATACACATTACAAATAAGGAACATTAGCACCCTGGGTGGGAGAGCCAGCCAATCAGGTAGCTAGGAATGCGGGGTTGACCTCGCCAGTGTAAGCCCGCCTTCCAAGCTGCCTGACGGTCTGCTCCCCCGCTGCCATCTCCCTCCTCCCCTCCATCTCTGTTGTTTTCCTTTACAAAACCCTCACTCCCCTCATCCCCCCACTTAGCACCCTGGGTTACTGCTTTGGTAACCCTGTGTGCTAATGGCGTTCATCCCGTGTTCCAGGGGCCGGAACAGGGGATAACGGCCCAGAGCCCTCCTTGTCTGTCCTTGCTTTGCTCGGGCCAATAACTTGGCTGCGGAGCCGTTATCCACTGTTCCAGCCCATGGAATGGGGGATGAACGCCACGTTATGGGCCTCATTAAGAGTTTGGTGGTATCTAAGCAGTAAATCCACTGACATAACACCAAAACAGATTGGCCGTTACTGACACTTGGTCTGGCGGAATTACTGCTGGATTACAAGTGGAATTAACACTGGCGGTAACTCCACCAATTGTAATTCTGCCAAAATGGCAGTTTTTTGGCATCAAGGTGACAGAATAACTTCCAACATTTTGCTGGAGGTTTTTCCTCCAACTTAACTCCAAAGCTATAGTTTGGCATTGCGGAAATGCAGTGGTAACTGTTACCACTGCATTACCATCATTTTTGGCCAAACTCATAATGAGGCTCAAATATCTGTGGAGCAGTGCACTTTAAATCCTATTAAAACCATAGCACAGAGATTATTCAAGCTGATCCAGTTGCTCCCAATCGGATCTCTCAGCCACAGCATTTTTCAGGTTACAAAAGCACTTGACGGACACTTCTGGGAATGAGAATGGGCATATTTATTGATGGCAGGTGTTGAGGTAAGAGTGGATGGGATTAAGTATCCTATGGGGTGCTGAATGGCTTGTATGGTGAATATTCTTTAATTTCTCTCTCACTATTAAATGGATAAGCCAATTCTGGCAATTCCACTTCAGGAGATTCAATCAAAACACCAAAATAAATCAATACTATTGTTTGATGCGATGCTCCTAACAACTGCGAATTCCTCTGAATTGCATTCCATTCCATTATTTCAGGTCCTGTGCGCATGATAGTGCTGGGTATGGCAGGGTGGTTGCGGTGGTATCAGACAAGCACGGAGGATCAAGACCATTGATGGTGTTGTAGACAAGAAGGGGGAACTTGAAGAAGGAGCAATTGTGCATCGAGAGCTAACAGAGTCTGTTGTCAGAAGGTAGACATAGGAGGAATCTGGGTAGGTCAAAGGGAGTGCGGGTAGTAATGTTGAGGACTTTATCTAAAGGGAGGGAGGAGTCGAGAGAAAGGGTGAGGAACATGCACAACAATAGTCTTGATTGGTGAGCTCAGGGTGAAGATTAGAGTTTTTGTAAACTTGTAAGAAATAGACACATTTTACAGAAGTTCATATGAGCAGCAGAGGCGGTGGTAGTGATGAATTATAGTCAGAGGTCACTATCAAAGAGGACCTCAATGTTGCAAGCTTTGGATGAGGGAACAAAGAGGTCTGCCAGGAAGAAGATTGGGGGAGGGGAGGAAGGGCATTGGAAGCAGAGAGGAAGATGATTTTCATTTGTGAAGAGTTCAGCATGAGGCAGTGGTGAACCATCCAGTAACATATTGCAGTGACACAGTTGGTATTCCATTCTGAGATGAGAAACTGATTTCAGTGTTGTCAGAAAAAAGGTGGGCAGAGGCATAGAGGGTGAACAAAAAGTTCAGAAGGACTCAGCCACGGGGTACACTGATGAGTGTTGTAAGAGATGTGCAGGTTCCAGGAGATTATTCTGGGAGTGAGCATCCAGATAGTATGCAATTCAGGTGAGAGATTTATTAAACCCAATGTTCTGTAGAGTGGAGAAGAGAGAATAGTGGTCACCAGTATTGAAAGCAGCAGAGAAGCCCAAAAGCATAAGTATTGATGGGAGTTTGACATGGTGAGCATCAGAGAGAAAGTTGGAGATATGCCTGTGCATGGAGATGTGCAGTTTCTATGGAGATTTTACTATGGAAGCCAGATTGAAGTAAATCCCCAAGCTCATTATGCTCAATGTGCTTTGTGATCTCGTTGACAACCACCCAATAATAATAAGTAGAAGAGAAATTGGGCAATAGTTTGCTGGGATGTTTGGGTCAGCAGAGAGTTCCTTTAAAAGTGGTAGGATTTGAAGGAGGCAGGAAAGAGTCCAACAGAAAAAGAAAGGTTAAAGAGCTTTGAGAGATAAGGATGTGTGACTGGGAATAGGTGTTTTATCATTTGAAGAGCATATGGGTTGTCTGGAGCTCAAGATTGGTTAGCACTGTGAAAAATGGGTGCTCATTTGGTAGAAGAGGAAGGGGAGAATTAGCTTTGAGTAGAAGGGATTGGGAGAAAAGTGGTGGACAAAAGGAGGGAGTGACAAGAGGACAGTGATTTGTAGAGATTTTTAGAGGAAAGGTAGAGAACAAATTAATTAGCTGAGAGGGAGGAGAAAATTAGTTTTGTTAATTAGGAGGAACTGACAAGAGTCCAGTTCAACGATGAGTGCAGCAAGGGAAGTGTTGGAAGCGAGGTGTACAGTGAGTCCCTGTGATTTGCACCAGCATCCTAGGTCATGACACATTTTTATTTAGAGAGTCTGGATCTCATATTTGATCCAAGTCGGAAGACAGGGATGGGATGGTGTGAATGTGCATGTAGCAGTTGTAAGTGCATAAATAAATTCAAAAAGCACTGTTTCCATTACAGTTTAAAAGTACTTAGTCCAAAGGATCTCGAATCACGGTCAGAAATTCCTGATGTGCGACAGTTTTATGGTTCTGGGTGAATTAGCAGATTCTGTGTGGTGCTTTACTTCAATAAGAGCAAGGAATTCCTCATCGAGGTGGCTTTCGCACTTCCGTTTTTCAGTGACTAGAACAGCTGGTTGGATCAACCAGCGACCAGGTGAGGGTGATGAACAGTAGTCACAGTGTGTGTGGGGGAAATGGAAGCAGGGCAAGAGGTTACATGGAGTGGAAGTGGCAGAGCTGCACTGTAGCCCAATTGGTCTGCTCCAGCTCCATTTGTTCTAGGAAAAGACTTTAAGTAGGTTAGGGCTTTAACTATTGGAAATCTAAAAACGATTGTCCCCATCTGTTTAGAAATCAGAGAAAACAGGACAACTACCCAGATGCCAAAACTCCAATAGTGTGCTCCAATAATTATATATAATCCTCCACATATCAGAGGCTTAGTTAGGAGAAAACAGTAACGGTGAAAAATTGTATCAAGCCAATGCAGAAGGGGTAATCTTAAGAGTGTTATATTATGTCCCTCTGCATTAAAACCCAGTGCCATGAAGCAGCAGTGGAAACCAAAGCCCAATCCTATCTCACCATTTCAAAAGAATGCTGGAGCAGTAAACTCAAGGTACTATGAAGCAAAAATCATATTGCTTTTGTTCCGTCTAGACGGCATTGGCATCCCATAAAATGGAGCTCATGGATGAGCAGGAGTCATTGTCATTGCCAAAGAGATCGCTGTTGACCAGTGTGCCATCAACAGGATTTGGATCATCAACTTGGCTGTCACTGTTTTATAAGGTTGCTGTCTGATTTGACAGGATCTTTATTGTCGATGGGGACACAATCATCAAATTTGTGAATGGAGCAGACTTATCCACTGTCAACGGAAAAAGCATCGACAGAGTCATGGACTGTGTGGTCTTCGTTGATGAGTGCTTCATGGATGAAGAGCTTGCTGTGGATGCTGGTGTCCCCTCATCCAGCCAAGCCACTAACCTTCTGTGGTGTTCCTTCAAGGTTTTATTTGAAAATGAGTGGCAGATGGAACACACGTTAACGTCATGGTATGCATATAGGCAGTACAGGCATTCCTCATGATTTTCACCAATGTATTTGTTTATTGTTTAGGTGGCAGGTGAAACGTGCCTTGAATAGGCTTTTTCTAGCCTTGGAATTAGCCATTGTGGGTCAAGAAACCTTTCTACGCAGACCTCAACCCGGGGGAAACACAGGTCTTCCCTACAGGAGAAACCCCCAAAACTTTAGAAGGTCCTTCAAACCCAGGAAAAAATTACTTATCTGAGCTTTCCAGCGAGATGATCAGTAACCTGGAAATGTGGGGCAATTTTAGACAATCGTTGAATGAAAGTAGGGAATTTGAAGAGGGCTCCCCAACACTTGAACATGCAGTACGCATCTCAAGATCGTCTCTAGGGGTGGAGCTAGGGGAGACAATGGCTATTGTCTAATGGGTAAGATGACTGAAAATGACTATGAGAATATTAAAGTGACTGCTGTTTTTCCAATTAAAATGATAACTGTTCTAATGTTACATAGTATGCCCAGCCTGGTGAGGGGTAATATTCGAACAGTATGTGAATCTATGAACGCTGAAGAAGACATTCTCCCTTTGCAAACTTCATGAACTTGCAATGTTCTGTCCTGATGAGGATGTGGTAGGTGTCCTGCAGATCGCGAGATGCCAAACTGTCTTATCTTTTTATTCTTCATGATGAAGATTTAGACATGACACGTCCTGAATGGGATTTTTATCCCTGATTCATTGGGGATCATGTCGTATTGGGAATACATTTCCTGACCTCTTTGGTGTTGCTGTAAACTCCTTGATAGCAGTTTCTGCATCTCTAGGGGGAATGTGAAGGGTACACTCTGGTGACATGGAGAAGACATTGGAGGAGTGGGTGTGAGCCTATTAGAGTAGCCCCTTCTTATCATGTGCCTGGGCCACTAGTTCTTTGTAATCTCTGGCTGCTGCTGGAAATGCTGGTTTAGCTGCCCCCATATTGGTGAGGAAAAGTAGTCTATGCTATAGCAATAGATTTGTTCTTCATCCCAAGACACATTTTCTTTGCAATATTGTAAAATTTTGATTTACCGGGCTGTCTGGATTTGTATGCCAAAACAATCTGTGAAAAATGAGACAAAGGCAGATGAGGATTTTCTGCCATTGAAATTGAGGATAGGGATCTGATGATCTGCAAGTCAGACTTTCATTGCTGCAGTATTTTGCCTGTGTTTGGAGAGAAATAACATCTTCCCATCAATGGGGAGCTCGAGGACCTTCTCCAGAACACCAGAGAACATTTTAACAACAGAGAAAATGGCTCTGGTACCAGTGAATCAGGCCGTGTATGCTTGGAGTTGTGATTCCTATTGATGCTACCCCAGTTGCGGTCAGCAGCAGGAGGAAGAATCCCTTGAAGCGGGGACAAGAGAAATCTTATGTTGCCAGAGCCTCTGGTAACAAGGTCCACATTTATGGAAAGAGCGGAGTTCAACCTTCAAAGGATAGACTCCAGGTATTAAGCCCTGATCCACCCCAGCGTCTTTGTGACATGTGCAGAGAAAAGTCAAGGTAGTACTGCCACTGTTAGGTATGGTGATAAACGTGTCTTGCACTAAAGGAGTTTCTGCGACCCAAGCACTTGGTGAGGGTAACACTGAATACATTGTTAAGCCCAGAGGTTACATGGGTGCTGGAAATCTTCAGCGGACACCCTTTAAATGATCTGGGGGTTAACCTCCTTCCTGGTACCAATGGCACCTTCCCCCAACCACAATGAAGCCTGCATGGACACTCCATAACATATGTTAGCCTGAAGGCAGCAGGACTGGACGTCTGGACCCCTTCAGTTGGATTGTTATATGTTGGAAGAGATTCCAGATGGACCTCAGTGTTTCTAGAGCAAGAAGTGTAGCATTGTACAAGATGCAGGTTCCCAAGTCACCTCACTAAGGCCTTGTGAGGATGGTCTGCTCAAAAGGGGAGTGTGCATTGCATGCACGCATTACACCCTGTGAAATATATATTGCTCCCCTGGTGGTAAGATGTAATTTGGCAAAAACATTAATAACAATTATTTTCCTAAAAACCCAATGACATTTTTTTAAACAATGCAAGAAAACAAAAGACAATACCTATTTGTCAAAAGTAGTCACAGAGCAGGACCGAAATCAGGTAGATAAAAATCACACCCAAAGGGTTGGAGAGAGCCGATCCCTGACTCGACCACTAGGTGGAAAAACAGGAACTGGTGGTTGAGAGACTTTGCACGTTTACGTAGGGAAGTGCAAGTACTTAGATGCATAATGGAGGGTTTGCATGCTGAGGTTCTTTATTCTAAATACTGTTTAATGCTTTATGTACTATCTGAAGAACAGTTTTCCAACCCAGCTTTCTGCAGGGACATTCCTTTGCCAATAGGCTGGGAAAAAAAGGGAAAGCCTATTGGGCATTAAAATGCCTATACGCAACTACCCTACTGCCAGCCACCAGATTGTGGAGCAACTTACATAATATACAGTTAATTGTCAAACATGACATAAGGTAATGTTAGATATGTGGGAATGGTATTCACAATTAACCATGATGACCCCCATTAAATTCAAGTGAATTGCAGTGCACCCGCTAGAAACAACATTAATACATGAACAAATATGAAGTTACAGAGTGTATAGACCGGTTCGACTCCTAAATCAAATAGTATCTATCTGTGCAATACTGCACTTCTGCTCCCACCCCCGTGACAATGTGTATGTTGTGGTTTACACGTGCATTGTTGGTGCCCTGCTACTTCAAAGATACAGCAATGCATTTGTTTTTTTCTGTTTCCTTCTCGGAGACAGCGGAGGTGGCAGGGGCACAGTCGGGTGTGAATGGATTTTGTGATTTTATCCCCTGCATGCCAGAAATATGGAAACGGGAGGAGAAGGGACCTTATTGCCAGACTGCATGGCAACGAGAAGACCATTGTAGAATTACACACATGGCACTGTAGCGACCTCTCGAGACGCGCGCCACTGCATAGTTTCGCGAGACTTCCCGCATGACTCGGCGAGAGACGCAAAAAGTACGAGATGCGATTCTGAAGGCGCCAGAGCTTTGGAGCAGGTCGCGCTCCCGGCGCTCCTCCTTACAAACGACTCAAGACTGCTACAGCATTACAGAGCAGCACAGGACACCTCTGTCCAGCATTCCTTACCTCCCTTGCTCATGAACAATTAAGGAACTCTGTTCAGTGTTAACTGCATGTTGTTACCACAACTAAAAAAGTTGTCAACTTCAACCCCTTTATTTTACTACAGGCACTCTCAGCGTCGGCCAAAGGCAGCAGATTTGTACAATTATCAGAACATGACAGCACGGACACATGTGCCAAAACAGCATTTGTCCATTGCATGAAATATGCAGAGGGAAAAAGGGATTCAGCAAGAATGTGATGAGCGAACGCACCAAGTGATATAGGCTCCTCCTTCGGACTACAAGGCCATTAGCACGCAGAATTACTAACAATATAGGTTTTAGATTAATAGTGGATAAAATAAATGGACAAGTGCTGGTTAAGTAAGTGAAGTTTTATTTCGTAACATTTAAATAACAAAGTTGCCTTTATAAGGTAAGAATATTCATTGAAAACCTAGTTGAACTGCTACATGCTTTAGATGTTATGTAAAAGGGAATGGTTTCTCTATGGACATGAAAGCAGTTTTCAGCTTTCAACTTGGTGCTTTAAATTGGATGTAGTCCATCACGTTTAAGGTGCAGTGAAAACAAGATTATTGGAACATAGCTTGCCAGGAAATTGCATTCCTCTTTTTTGAATACATTCTATTGTTTGCTTTTGAAGTACGAATGTTGGAATGCAGCCAATACCAATAGGTGCTGATTGCATCCCAAGCATCCTAATTAGCTGGGAGGAGGTCAATACTAACCTAAATGTGCTAATATTTATTTTGAGCAGCTAAATCCTCTTTCGAGTAAAGTATTCCTGACAGTGAAAATACAAGGCATACACATCGGAAAAAACAATTATAGGCGGGGAAACATTACTTTGGGGGTTCCGAGTGACATTCTACATGTATGCTATATAACGGTCCCATACATGTCCATAATACACAACACGAGAGTCCAAAAATCAAAACCACCCGCAATAACTTCCAATGTAGGTCAAGACAAAGGGGCTGATGCATGGAATTATTTGCGCCAAAAAACGGGGATTTACGCCCCATTATGCCCGCAAATCCCAGTTTAACAAATGGGGATTTGCGGGCAGAATGGCGCACAAATCTCCGTTTTTCGGCGCAAATAATTCCATGAATCAGCCCCCAAATGTTTTCATTAATGGAACACTTTTATTGTTAATATTTATTAAGAGAACAGTTTTGGTTATCGGAGCTTTTGAATGTGAACAGTGGTTTAGGAACTGTTATTTATATTTTTAATACTGACTGTTCAGTTGGAGTCTGAGCAGATAATGTAGTGGCATTGATGAAGAATACTTGTTTTTAGTTAACTGTGCATTGGAGATGTTGTTGGTGCCACCTTTATTGATTCGCGCTGGGCTGCTGCAGTTGATGCTTGTGGCAGATATTGGGGAATCTACTTGGGTTTACTTTATTATCATACATGATTGTCTGGCTCAGTCATACGTCTTGAGTTTGTTCCAGTTCGGGATTTTCTTTTACATTCCATGTGTTGTACAGAACTGTAGCATGTGCCATCTTCTGTTAGGTGTGTATATCCTCCCTATATTGGATTGTATAGAGGAAAATCTGTTGAACACTGTAGAAAGTATCGCATGCAATTGCTGTAGGATTGTCTAGTTCAATGGTTCCCGTTTCACATAGTAGATTTATGTCTTCACCTGTGAGAGCTTCAGCTTTTTTAAGGTCTGCTTCATTTACCTTGGCATATTAGCTATTTTTGTTTTGCAATCCTTGTTTGGATTGTGCTTTTAAAAGCGTTGTCTTTGTAAAGATTGTATGTGGGTAGCTGACATAAGAGAAGTGTCTCTCAAAGCTGCCTGGTATTCCTCCTATGGAGTTGCTTGGTTCATCGAGTTATTTTATGGTATGTAATTATGTTCGTTTTTTCTGATTCTTTTCCCAAGTATCTTTGAAATGTTTTGACATCTTATGAAGTTTTTTCTGAGATTTGTTGTAGCTATTCTGTGATAAACTGCTATCTTTATGAAGTATGTGGAAGATTCTGCATGGAAACAACATAGATACTTCTAGTCTGACAGAAAAATGTAACTCTCAAAGTAGAATCTAAGTTCTGACAGGGTTTCTTTATACACTGGATGGATTGGGCTTCCTTTGTTGCTGTGTGTTTCGTAAGGTCCTTTCATGGTATGTTCGAATCTTGAAGAAAATGATTGAGATTTTTTTAAAGAAGAGTTTGGGTTTCCTTTTATAGTGTCCAGCAAGTATGTTGTACTTTACAAACAGTTGGAACACATAGTTGGAAGCACAGCCCATTGAGGGTGGGTCTCTGTGTTAGACTGTGAAGAGGATGGCTTCAGTAATAAGCGTGTACGCTTTGGTCCTCTTTAATGGTCCTGGAGGAGAGCCTTGTGTGAAGTGTTTCCCCAGCGCTCATGACGTTTAATGTGATCGCTTTCCGCACTGAGCTGGGTTAGAAATGCTGGAGGCATAATGGCATATAAAACAGAACGTGCAAGTGGCATGTACAGGTTCTATCTGATAAACTCGCCTACAAAAATCCGGTGGCTGGAAAAGGCGTTTTTTTTTGCATGCACAGACGCACTTCATTGTGTATGATTATGGTTTTTAGACGCGTTAGTGGCCGTATAATGAGTTTATTATGGGCGTCTATGGGCCCATATAAAACTGCATTATACATCTGCATTAACATGACCTTTCGACCTAACTTTCTTTCTCATGGGCCTCTGTTAATTTTCTAAAGTGTCATTTCCGTTGTTTGAACGAGTAATTAAAAAACCTTGTACTTATGACTGTCAAACATTTCTAGAACTTTACTTCGGAGCGATTTTTGCCCTGAGCCAGAAAAAACACTTGCCAAGTTTTGATTTTAGGCAGAGCGGATTTTGAAATAATAATTCTGTTCCTGTTTGAACTTGGCACTAGTGACTCCCTTGCGAGCATATAATCATTCATAATGTAAACTCCATTTCATAGCATCTGCTGTTATACTACCGCTTTGCGATGTCACAGATTCACAAAATGGAGGCTAGGCATGGTCTACAATGAAGGGAAAATGTGTGACATCCATCAGATCAAAAAGGCACATCTAAAGCCATTGGCATAAAAGGGATAACTAGTATAGCCATTTCTAAAGGCAAAGGTGCAAGTACATAGAAAGGGCCAGAGCTCAAACGGGAGACTCGCTTGAAAGAAGAATCGGATTTTCTCGGTTTCAGAAAATGCACCTCTGCAAATGTTGCAGCATGGTCTCTCCGACAGGGGCGCTGGGCGGTCGCACAGAAGCAGAACCCACCAAAAGGCATGCCACCGGAACAGGGCAAAGACATGACCAACGCAAAACACAGCCCCAGTTCTGTGCTTGTGAAAGGCCTATATGCACAGCATGAAAAAGCATGTCAGGAACCTTACTGACAAACGAAACTCTGCAATCCTATCAGTGACACAGCCAATGTGACCAATTTGAGTAGGAAATGTGTGTTTATGGCTATGAATGAATTCAAAGAGACCTGTGGAATGATGTTGTGATTGGATAGGAGGATCAGAATTCAAGACAGCAAGCATTGCATGAGTGGGACTAAACTTCAAACAAATAACCACTCCCCCCCATGCTCCAATGAGCTTAGAGATATTCCAAATGTCTTCATGTAGCGGTGTGGTACCTCAAGCGTTTAAATTGCATATGTTAGTACAATCCTTAAGAAGCCTCAGGAGACTGAATGACATCTCCCATTTGTGGCCTTGTTTTCAGCCTGTTGTTCCTTGCTAAACCTTTGGAATAAGTCTGATTTTAATTGTACACTAATCCTGTAGTATTTGCCAACGGGTTCCAACACCGTTAGTCATGCTTTCTTATTCACCCATATCCACGAAATCGTAAAAGGTCAAGCACCCAGCTGGACAGAGCCCTTACATGGGATTTTCAGATCAATGGGAAACCCTCATTTCACCTCTCAAGACTCAAGCTGTGTCCATTTGTTGCATTCCAGTTCCAAAGGGGTGACACTACTTCCCTTTCTTTTCTGGACACAGTTCACACACTGCCCATATCAAACCGATTTACACCTTTGGCGTAAAAGTCTACAACTGTCTAGACGAAGTCAGCTTCTTTTTTAATGTTCACTTGGTTCAAATGTGGGTAATATTGAGAGTAATAAGTGATACCTATTATCAAGTGCTCTGAAACTGGACATTTGAGTAGGAGTTGCTATATAAAACACCAACTATTATTATTACCACATCATCAAGTGGCTTCTTTCCATGAGGGATTGGCAGAAACACCCTGAGGATGCACCTAGCGGAGATGGAGATGGTGTTGCAGCGTGTCCTGCCACGCTCTTGGTCCCTTCAGGCAGGCCCAGATCACTGGGGTTGCTGTCACAAGCCTAAATCTAAGGTAAACAAATCCACAGCTCTAATTATTATAGATATTTCACTGACTTCTCTGGTTTCAGCACAGAGAAAAATGTCTTCAATTACATTACAGGGCTGTAGTTATGGTTAAGTTGCTCAACCCATAGGAAGAGCACTTTTTGGGCAGCTTAGAACTTTGCCCCCCACACCCAGGAACAATCCTCACGAAACTCTGCAGAGGAAGTATATGGCCTCGTCAGATTTATCCTGCGAAGTATGGTGAGGTATCATCAAGGGGGGGGCAAAGTTATAGAGGGGGGGCAAAATGTGTGGTTTATCCCATAGATGCAATGGAAAAGAAATGTGCTCATGCCTACAGCCCAAACCGCTGGACGGATTTTGACCAAATTTGCAGCAGGAGCGGTGGCTTGGTGATATCTGGGTTCGGTCCGTGAACTCACTTCCCTGTTTGGTCCACAGACTTGCCTCCGATTGGCTCAGAGGCTGACGTGAGGTCATCGGACGTGCCCGCTCATTGGATGGTAAAAAGCGTGAGGTGCGTAACATTTTTGGAAACACCCGCCATGTTGCGTTCGCAGAGAGCACCCGTTGTCTGCAATCATTGTGGTAAAAATATTTTAAAAAACACAACATTGCTCTTGTCAAACTTATCAAACCATCTCTAGGGAGGTGAGGGCTCATGACGATGGGATGGGATATGGCCTTCAAAAGGCAAAAAACTGGCGTATTTCTTCTACTATATCCACAAAAAGTCCAGATGAGTCCTGTGATTTCTGCAAACCTCTTATACATTCAGGGGCATCTATACTTATTTGTGCATTATAGGGTTGTTGAAAAGCAGTTTTTGGATGGCTTATAACTTTGGCTCACTAAATGAAACTGCATGAAATTCTGGAATTTCATTCTAGATCTGATTCTGAATGGCTTTTGAAAGTGTGGTGCTGTTTTGTCAAGAGGGAACACAATTAGAGGGGCGTCCCAAAATATTGAAAAGGCTTATTAATGTGGTGCCAATGGGCACACAAGTTTGCAAAAAGATTTTAAATCTAGATATACATGTGTTTGCACAGTTTGGTGGGATTTTGTCAGGAGGGGGAAAACTTACAAAGGCGTCTCAATATATTGTAATAGCTTATAAATGTGGTGCCATTTGATGAATCTGCACAAAAGTTTGCAAAATGAATTAAATCTAGATAAACATGTTTTAGCAATGTTTGGTGGAGTTTTGTTAAGAGGGTGCTAAATTAGAGGGGGGTATCAACATTTTTAGATGGCTTATAACTTTGTTGCTGTTTGACAAATGTAGAGAAATGTTTTCAGGAAGATTAGAGGCCCAACCTTGAATGTTTGTGCAAGGTCTGAATGGATTTTGTCAAGTGGGTGCTATGTTATGTGATTATTGCATGTACATATATGTTGATACTTTTGAATAAATAAAACATTGTCAGATGTCCATCAAATTCATGTAAGGAGCAAATGGCAAGGACCTAAAAGCATGGTTTTGAAAATGTGTCATTGTTTTATTTTTTGACAAGTGTCATAATGTAGGTACAAAAAATAGTGATTTACCTTTGGTGACTGAGGTATAGCCTGTTGGCATGGGCAGTGGGCTGATTGTCTGGTCATGGCATAAGGTCATAACCCTTGACAATCTGGCTACTGGCCATGACCACGAGGGACGACCAATGGGGATAAAGTGGCCATGTCCACCAGGGACCAGCTATGGGGTAAAGTCTTTTGAAATTGGGATAGATTTGGAAGGGAAAGAAAAATGTGCTTGTGGTAATATGGTCAAAGGGTTCTCTTTTCACCTTCTGCAGGCCGCCATGGAAAGGGAAGAGGGGCTATGTATGCATCCCCACCTTCCCTTTCCATGGTGGACATCTTGGAAAAGGATTTTCTCTCCTACAGCGGGACACCGAGTGTTATCGCTTTGGCATCCCGGGTTGGTAATGGCATTCATCCCCCATTGCAAGGGCTGGAATGGAGGGTTAATAGTCCAGAGCCCTCTTTATCCGCCCTTGCTTCAATTGGGCCGTTAACTTGGGCTGGTGGCCCATTATCCCTGTTTCAGTCCCTAGAACGGGGGATGAACGCCACATTATTCCCATTAGCATAACAAAAAATGCTAATGGAAATGTTAGAAAATCTTATTGAGTCCATGTACTTTAAATGTAAAGTACATTGATTCTATAAGATTTTTTATTCTATTTTCTAACTCTAAACAATATTTTATTGCAGGAGAGGTTAGAACGTAAGGTGGGGAAGGAAATGAGGGAAGAGGCACCAAGCACTAATATGGAGGGGCAGGTAGACAGGGGAAGATGTTGCGCATGTGTTACATCTAAGGTAGGGGGGGCAGTATTTCTCATGCTCCTTGATTACAGCTACAAAAGCACTTCTGAATTGCTCCCCCCTGCAGAGTGGTGTGTTGCAGTATATACAGAGGACTGTTGTCTTCGAGAGATATGGATCAACAACCTCTTATAATGCTTGCAAGGTAGCTGGTGGAATTTTGTGTCCCACAGATGTAGGCTGTGCGGTCAAAGTATTGGTTGAGGAAGATGAGGTGGAGGAAGACAGCCTCCTACTTGCTAAGAAAGAAACAGCCTTTCTGCAAGCATTGCAGTGGTTGGAATGGGTGTGGTGGCGCATGTTGGTGGTCCCGTAGGAGTACTGTCCAGGTAGTCCATGACTGAATACTCACTGCACTTCACTTTGGTAGCTTTAGACTTTGGCATATTCCCAACAGTGGTAAAGAACTGCCACACCCATGATTCTCTTGTGGTGCAAGGGGTAGGCATTTCCTCTACCTTATCTTGATTGTCTTTGTAAGTACTGTGCTTTTTATGATGTGTAGGTCCTCCAGCTGGTGGTGGTTCTTGGGGAGGAGGGATGGCTTTAGCTGATGCCATTTTTAAGATAAATAGCAGTTTTGCTAATATTCTTCCAAGTATGTGCTCTGTACTACATTGTTAATGGATAATGAGTAGGAATAGGTGTAGGAGCTGTAGAAGGGGAAAGTTTTGAGCTTGAGAGTTCCCAGATCAGTAGAAAGTGCAGTTCCAAACTGTCCACAAAGCACGGACCCGATCGCAAAGTGGGTACACATTCGCCAACACATCATCTTGCAATGCGCTAGTGCGCAGCCACGTGACACTGTCCGGAAAGTCTGTGATGACGTTGGACGTTCGCGGATGTTGTCATACACTAAAACAGTGGAAAATGTTTCAAACATTTCAAAAAGTGTATACACGTGTAAATATGATATTAGAAGGTGGGAAATGGCACAGTTTTAAGGTAAAACCTTGTAAATTGGACTAAAATGTTGCTATATATGATGTTAGTAAATTGTTGGAGATTAGCATGCACTTGTAAGAACCCATGAAATTCACTGAAAAAACGTTGTTAAAGGGACGTTATGGTTACAAGTAAAAACCGAAAAACCTCATAAATTTGTCAGTTATGGTAAGATAAGCAACCATGATTCGCACAGCCACTGTGCACTGCTAAGACTAACACCCAGGACATCAAATTTGACATCACAAATGTCATTGATGACATCACTGATGACATCACATATTAAATTAATTTTGATGAAAAGTCCTTACAAGTGGTTGTGTTTATAATGTTGGTAACAAGATGTCAGGGGTAATCAGGAGAGCTATCATGAACTACTTAATCTATTAAAGAATGTACTCATCTAAACAAAACATTATATTGAAGTGTTGTTGTTAATACATGGACCCAACCATATATAAACATAGGCAATGGCTGCAGCATATACCATAGAAGTACAATATTTATAATCTTGTAATTTTGGATAGTAAAATAATTAGATTTTTGATTAACGTTATACATGTAATAATTAGCTAACAATTCAAAACTTACTATGCACTTGTGCTAGTACAAACAATCCATATGAAGACCTACAATGCATACAAATCAGAGGCACATACAGGGAAACTAAAGTAAGGAAGAAAGCAACAGCATCACCAGAAAATGTTAACATTGAAATTCATCTTCATGTACACAAATGAATTGTGTGTTTGAGGCCTGCTTATTGCCCCATGTATGTGCACCATGAGCTGACACCAAACCCTAAGGAAAGTAATTTAAGAACATAGGGTTAACGTCTGGATATATAGCACCATTTTAATTTTAATATTCTGACTGTCCGTGAACAAAACCACCTGGCCTAGATATGTTAGTGAACAAAAACAAGTGTCCTAGATATGTGATGTGATCAGAGATGTCATCGGGGGGATAGCTTAGGGGCAAGGTGCTCGCCTTGGAAGCAAGATGACATGGAGCACCACAGGTCCGATCCCCGGGTCCATGCTTTTAAACCTCTTGTTATTAAGTGCGTTATAAATAACCTATCATATCATATCTTTGATGTCCTGGGTGTTAGTCTTAGCAGTGCACAGTGGCGGCACGAGTTGTGGCTGCTTAGCATACCATAACTGGGGAATTTGAGGTTTTTTGGTTTTACTTTTAGCCATCTTTAACAAAGTTTTTCATTGAATATAGATTTCCCTTTGCCAGTCCAGGCTGTGATAGCCTTGTTTGTACCGCATTTGGACTAAGTGAACAGTGAATGTATGGGTCAGACAAAATATTTAATGGGCCGCCTACAGCGAGTGCAAATATTCAGCAACACATTTTCTGCAGTGGTTAACACAACATGACTACATCTCCCCAGCTATGCAATCGCTGCACTGCTTCCCTGTTGGCCCTCATTCAGAGTTAAGGTTTATCTGCATGGTTCAATGGGCATTTGAAGGACAGTGTGCCAAATTACTTGTAGAGAAATTCCAATGGTAGAACTCTAAGAGCCACTTGCAATTGTCTTCTTTATGGCTCCTCTACGTATCCTTGGTAAACCAGGATTTGTTCACTCCATATTAGTAAAAGTTGGTAGATGTGAAAAAGTCATTGAGCCTCTCATGTAATCAGGTACTTTATTCACCACAGAGCAGAGACCATGCACAACAATGCTTTATGTAGATCAGTGATCACATTGTGTCGAAATAACATACACAGTGTACATTAGACAGCATGTACTACACCACCAATATGTCGAGAAAAATCGCTAGATGTTAAGTCCTTGGAGTAAATAAAAGGAAAAAGTTGCTTACTGATTTTATTTTACAGAAAAAATCCTTCCCTATTTGGCTCTTCCTCTCCTACCATGTTTTATGGTGGCTGCTTTCCTGGATTCCTTTAATGTTTACACCAGCAACAGGAGCCAGGGGCCTCTGTTCTTATGTGGTGTGCGCCACCACATTCATCGCAGGAGGGGCCTGCACCATTCCACATACAGTTTAGATTTTGCTCTCTCATTTCACTTCAGCCTCACACTGCAGTAAGGCTATTTCTGCACACTGTCTTCTATAATCTCCCTGCTTTTTTTGGGTGTATGTAGTGAACACAATACTATGCATATGTCGAAGCAAAGGCTGTGCTACAATGGCTGGTATTGAGAGGATTTATCAAGAGAGTAGGTGGAGAGTCAGTAGAGGGATTGCTGGAAGTTTATACTAAAGCAATTGTACCATGTATATTATATGGTGTACATGATATGGTTTAGAAACTCTTACTGACAACCACGTGGGCTGGCTAGATAAATTAGAGAGAAAAATACTTAGGCCGGTTTAGGGCTTACCAACAAATGCATCTGTGGCTGCCATGAGAATGGAATTAGGCACCACTTGCTTATAGACTACTAAGAAACTATTTTGTAGTACATTATTTATACAAATACACCAATCCAGTGTCTCAATGGATAAATCTGATACAATTACAGTGTCTAATGGACACATACACTACCGAAGGGTTAACAAAGCCCATCTTGAATTGGCAGGTTTGGTTTGGTGCAGACGTTCCAACACCAACAATGGGCACCAGGCTCCAATAAGTCAGTCGTCCACGTAATGAAAGTCTTGAATACTCCCCCTCCTGAGATGAGAGTCCTCCATAGCTACCAGTTTTGAGATGATCCTTGGTGCTAAAACATGGCCCAATGAAAACCTATAATGGGAAACCCCCCCACTCTAAACCACAGATACCCTGTGTGCTTCTTGCAAATAAGCACACAGAAGGCCTCCTGAAGGTCCAGAGACACATCTAGTCAGAGATCAAGTGCGTTAAGGATGTGCACCAGGGTGACCAATTTGAACTTGTCCTTGAGCAGGCACAAATTCAAAAGCCACTGATCCATGATGGGATGCCGGCCCCGCTGTCTTGTTTTTGGGAAACAGAAAGTACAGAGTGCCACCCCAGGACATTAAGGGAGTTGTTTGGGTATGTGAAGACCATATCTCTGTGATATGACCCTGCAAGGACTAAGCATCGGAAGTGGTGAGGTGCCATTCCTTGACGAACAGGGACAATCTCCGGTGGACACACTCTAAATTAAAGTGGTTTAGGACCAGGACAGCTGAGGGGATAGCTGCCCCTGCCATGCTGAGGGAAGCGCCAGTGACCATATTTAACTGAGCGTGCTTGAACCCTACTGTGGTGGCTGAACGAGGGTAAGGGCTGAAAAGAATGGCCCCTTGACATGAAGATGAAAGGAAGTTGGAAAGTCAAACATGGTGAATTAGCAATGGCCTTGGAGGTCTTAAACTGCTCCATGGACTCATCAACCTTTTCACTGCCAAACGCTGTGTCGAGCAATTGTGTTTTGATATCTGGGATGAAACGCAAAATCCTCAACCTGGCTATTCGGTAATAGTTCCAGTACATATCACCCAGTTCCAGTGCATATCACGCAGTCCACCCCTTCAGACTAGACTGAAGTACCTTGTGTGCTGCTTTCTTCCCATCCTCCACCCATGCAAACTCATTCTTCTTCTTCTCTGTAGGAAAATACGCCAGCTTGGAGATCATAGTCCATATAAGGTTGTGTACTTTCCCGGAGCACAAGTGGCATTGACAGCCCTCAGGGCCAAGCTTCACAAGGGGCCAACCTTGCAGTCTGAAGCATCCAACTTCTTGCTCTCCCTGGCATCCATTAAACCAGACATCATCAGCAACGTCAAGACCCTGCTGTAAACTCTCTTGAGTCAAAGTTGGTAATTGGCTTCCATGCAGGAAGGTGGAACCAAGCCGCATAGGAGTGCATGCAGTAGAGTGCACAAGAGATACCTCTGACGACTTCAGCAAGCACAGTGGGTCCTGGCTCCACCAACTGACAGCAAGACTGAAGCACTGGTGCGAAGATCTTGGCCAAGATATTTAGCATCTTAATCTTGACACTTTTCCACTGTATCAGAGTGAAAGCCTTAGTGGAGAAAGAAACCCTAAGGTACATCTAATGCACCATCAGTGATCCAGGATTGCGACTGCCTTCTTTGCTTCCTTATAGAGGATGAATAAGAGGGTCATGTGGAGCCCCTTGGAAAGAAACCTCTTCCTATTCTTCTTCTTCTTGTCCCTAGCTGGCAGGACCTTAACTTTCTGGACAACATTAAGGAATCAGCCCCTTTTTGATGAAACACCCAACCCTGATGACTTCACTGGTGTCTTTTGTGGGCCTTTGCAGTGTTAAATCAAGACTTTGTTGCCATGGTCCTAGAAGAGAAAATGGCCTTGGGATCTATGAACTGGCAGGATCAGCGCTCCTCATTGTTTTGAATTTCCCCATGGTCCTCAAGACATATCTTGTGGTGATGCAACACTGACATTTTCCTACTGCAGACCGAGCAGCGTTTGAAGCTTGAGGCCGTTAGGTTATGGGGCATGACACAGTCAAATTAGCTGAAGCCAAACTAGTAACATCCCACGCAGTGTAGTGAGAGTGATCATGGGGCACGTCTGGCGCCTATGTACTGACCCTGTGCGTGATGAGGGATGTGCATCTGAGCAGAGCTGATGCAGAACCCTGCTGTGTCCCCTGGTGGCTGAAAAGGTTTCAATGGACAGCTGGTGTTGGAAAAGACAGATCTAAGGTGGCAGGAAGGCATCCGTTAGAAATGACAAACTCCATTCACCAGTCTGCCAATTCATCCTTCTGTCCATCGATGCATACATGAATCAAATGGTTGTTATGACCATCCTTTCTTCCTACTCCTGCACAATCCTTTAATTATGTCTTGTCTTTACTCCTACTACCTTTCCCCACTTCACCCACTTCACCCCTTTCATCTTTCCCCTCTTTATTCCTTCAGTCCTTACCTAATTATTTCCTTCAACCTCTATCTCCTATCTGTGTTCTCTCTCCCTGGGTTGTGTAGTAACCCTTCTTTCCCTCTTGAGTCCCTGCAGGCAATCTCCCAGGTGATCAACTGTAGTGGTAGAAGCAATCAATGGACCTGCTTGCTGCCTACCTGTAACCCCTGGAACCTGAGTGAGAGAACCTTTAGAAGTGGACCTTAGCAGGCTAATGTGAGACCATGGAACAACTGCAGAGCTGGGGGATATGTCACTGCCCCTTCAATCTACAGTATACATGAACACCGTCATTCTCTCAAAATTAATTTTGAAATTACCAAGAACATGCTGCTTTCATAAGGCATTAAGAGTTCTAGAAAACACATTAATTTGACAGTCCAAAAAAGGTTGTATTCAATGATAATCACAAAGTTCATTACTGTTGGAACAAGAGAGTGCCAAGTGCAAAGATTGCGGATAGCTGGAACTGAGCTTTTAGAGGTTTTTCATCATCTAAGATTTACTGTGGTATTCTATTTTCTGGTTGCTGCAACACCCATCCATAAGAGGTAATACGTGATATGCACAAAGTATTATAGTAAGAAGATGTAAATAATCAAAAAATGAAATGGATAGAGTGGCCTTGTTGCACACCCTATAAAATGAGTGAATATTCAGAATTGAAAAGGAGAATAGCATCTATTTTGGTCCTCTTGGTAAGAAGTAAGCAGATGCAGGCAGATGCCAGACCCTCAATGTCAAATGAAAGTAGGAGATTAAGAAGTAGTAGGTTCTTGGCGGTATCAATTATACTGATATATGTAACAAGAATAAGGCCACAGCATCACTGCTAAAATTCTTCATTCAAAGTTTATACAAAGGCGAGTGCCCCTTCCAGGTCTACAGCCTGCCAATAAAAAGATCAATATTCTAGGTCTTTACATAGTGTCCTCAAGGCTTGATAGGAAATCAGATTTGTGGACTAGTCAAAATTGCATTGATTAGCAGCTTCCACTGATGGCTTTTTTATTAGTGGTACTGCAACAGCAGCTGTTTGTGAGCCTCGGGGGGGGGGGGAAAGAGCTGTGTGCAAAGGGAAAAGATGTGCAATGGCATGGTATTATAGAATGAGAATAACGTTGTAGAAATTGGTTTCAGTATAAAATTTAAAATATTCTGGAGCAACACAGTCATCAGGGAACACGCAATATTTGATTTGTGAGATTGCTGCTTTCATATAATTCTACACTGTTAATTCAGAAAACTATAAAATATTTAGAGATAGAAATGCTCAGAAAGTAAGGCGAGACCAAAGAAAAGACATCTACTGACCTTTTTCCACTTCATTTTGATTAGCAGCTTGCAAGAGACAAGGATAGAAGAGACAACAGACTTTGTTTTACATTTGAATACCAGAGAAGAGGACATTTTGCCAGAGGAAAACCAAGAAGCCACAATTACAAGAGAAAATTAAACAGTTCTTTAACTATACGTTAGGCGACAACAATGTATAACTCAGGAGAGAACAGTGTGTTATAATATGAAGTACACCATAAGAGCTGAATAATTCATACAAGATGATATCCTTCCAATCCAACAGCAGTGATGTCACTTCTAATTCCATGGTTTGTGGCGTCATCCATTGAAAACTAGAATATCACAAGAAGTAGCATTCACTCGCATCTTTACTTTGGCTGCATCCTCATTCAGCAGGAATTCAGCTCAGGAGAGCATGAATTGTTCCCACATGTGACCACAGATCTTAAAACAGTACAGGCACCAGCTTTGACAGTGAATTACACTAAACTGATGAAGACATTTGTTTGCTGAAATGTATAGAGTGTATTTTGTTTTGTTCTATTTCCACTGTACAAATTCACAATGTGTTTTAAAGGTTGGCCCTATTAAACCTACTAATAGAAGCTGCCCATAATTCACACACAGCTTAAGGAAGATAGGACAAATAAATAGAACATGGCACATGACCTACGTTATTTGTCAAAAATCTGAAACCAATTAGCCTCCTATAAATAGAGAATTTCCATAGATAACATATAAATACACTACAATACCAATCAATAACTTGTTTCATCCTAGAAGACAGTCACCACTATAGCTGTTTCATTTAGCAAAATCATGCATAATACCATGACAGAATGGCTTACTATTAAAATGTACAAAGAAAATGAAGTTTAGAACTCACTTTTCACCCGTACATAAATTACTCAAAACTCAAGTTTCTAGTCACAAACTCTGTCCTTTACCTCCAAACTTATCTCCCTAAAAATTGCTCACTAATATTAACTCCTCTAATTCTCAGTATCATGTCCCCACAATTGATCTTACCTGCCAGAAACTCAATTCAAACCTCTTCTTGCATTTCCTGCTGTGGCTAATCAAATACAATTATTGATCAATTCCTTGTGACAGCAAGGATTTATTCCTACATTGTAAAAAACAGTCATGATCTCTGCACTGCTGAAAAAGCCCTAGTTAGATTCAGCAAGGCCAAGCAATGCTTACCTTTACAAATGTACTCTTTCTCCATAAACTGAATCAAAAGTTAGTTATCAGACAACCACAATTAGAATTTAGATATCACAACTATCTTATCACCGTGCATGCAGTTTTCTGGCCAGGCAGTGGGTCCAAATAGATTCTTTTCACAGCTTCAGACAATCTCATGCTACCAGTAGATCAATATAATAGGGGACGTTTGGTGCACTTGGACCTCTCTTTGGTACCTTTGATTCCGTAAATCATGATATTCTGCTATCACACCCTCAGAAATGTGGGATATCAGGAACTGCTATGGACTGGTTTGATAGTTTATCATGGACAGAATGTACTGTTAGCCTAAAAACGTTTTATTATATCCCTGTGTAATTAAATTAGGAGTACACTTTGGCTTGAATGTATACCTATTCTATTGAACCCCTTCACTGTCCTTAGGACAGATATACATGGCTTCACCATTGACATCAATCTGTCCTTCCACAAACACATAGCCAAGAAGGCCCAAACAGCCTGCCTCAAACCCTTCATCACGCCAGAGGACTTCCGGACCGTAGTGCAGGCCCTTGAGGTCTCACAACTCGATCCGGGAACTGCTCTCCTGACACTGCTCCCATCTGCTATCTTGGCTCCCCAAAAAGTAGTCCACCCCGCTGCAGCACGTTTTATGAGTGCATGGAAATCAGCCGAATTACCCCCATATGTAAAGTGCAGGCTAAAATGTGGCAGTGCTGTCTTCATATACGAAGTACATACTCACAAGCTTTGGAAATGTCTGTTAATGCCCCCTACACATTGTATAATCGCCTTGTGCAAAGTACAAATGCTACCTCAAATGCCCAAGCACCGTCATTTAATGACAGCAAATGCTTCATATACTTGCTAAGCTCACCATGAGCGAGGTACAGACTGACCTGTGCAGATGCTGCAATGATATGCTATGCCAAGTGCAGTCCATAATGCTACATAAATGACAAACAATGTTGGTTAATGTTTGGTACAGTTGTCATTAAATACACAGCTTCACATGTTCAGTTGCTGCAATCATATGTGAAGTGCAGATTCAATTGCCCTCTAATGCCATTCAATGTTAGATAATGCTTCATTATAACATCAGGATGTGATTTAGCTCTTCAACCGGGACCTCCTGCTCTTAAGCAATACAATAATATATTGTATTACAAAATTCACTGGCACTGAAGTTATCAACTTCACCAGGATGAAGGTCTGAGATGGCAGAGCCTACTTTGGAACTTGTGAACTGCAGGCTGGCCCTACATTAGATGTGACTGTTTGCCTTGTTGGCCAATATACCCCAACAACATGCATTGTACAGTCACTGAAAGTAAGACCTCACATATACAGTTGCTACAGAACTATCATATGCCAAGTTCCGCCTCAAATGCTCCATACTAATGATAGCAAAATAGGACATCCTGTGCACATATGCTGTCTGTAAATATGTATACATTGTTTGTTGTAGGCTGCTTAAACTGTTTAATATTTCAAATGAAATGGAGTGGTTCAACAGTGACCTTGTCACAATGAAAAAAAAATCATCCTCTAAATATTCATCATGTAAATAAAGGCAGGAGTAGAGGGAACATAAAGGTGAGCAGCCCAGGTCAGACCTGGTAAGGCGGGGGCTTGGCCAGCACTAGGAGGACTCCTTGGAAATCAAACATACATACAGTGTGTGATACATTCCTTAAACCTCAGAAATGTTCCAGCCTTACCGTGATGTTTATCTTCCGAGCATTTGGAGACAAAGGTGACAGCTGAGCCCAATAACTGTGTCCTTACCCAGCTTCATGCTTCAGAGCCAATTCTCTGACCACATGAGAGCCTTGTGTGCCTACTGTTCCCTGGACACCCTGGCACAGGCAATGCAGGGGTACCAAAGAAGAGGATAGGAGTAGCAGCTTCTGCCCTTAGCTACCCACAATGATGTGCCTGCTTGTTTCATCATCATAGCTTTTTTACAGCCGACAACACTAACTTTACTCATTCATGCACCTATGTTGGGGGGTGGGTGGGTGGAGAACCACCGTTTCAATGTTGGTGTCTTTCACTTAAATAATACTTGAAATCAGATGTGTTCATCCTGTTGGTTTAACTTATTAACTAGGTGGTTGCTGCTATGACAAACTCATTTGGGTGAGAATTCCATCTCGTTCAATTATGTTAACAGTGTGTTCTTTATTAGTTCCCCTTTGATTTATATATGGTTCAGGTGATCTATGAATGTTTTACACTGTCCACATTTGTCACTCGGGGTTATTCTCGTTTCCCGTTTGATGTATATAGGTTGATTAATTCTGTATGCACAAATGGTTGATTTGAAGGTCAGAAGTTGTGACGGTGAATGCATTTCTAATAGCTAAGTACATCAATTTTCATTGTTATTAGATTCAGATATTAGAATCCAATAATTTTGTTTAAAGTGCTCCTTTTAAAAAAATAGTGGTGTATTATGATTAAAGAGTCAATTGAAAAATGTGAGGACAAAAAAAAAGTTATAGCATACCAATTGCATAATGACGAAAATGTTGTTGAATCCCATGCTACTTTTGTTTAAATAAATTAACAATTCACTTGGGCTTCCTTAATAATGACTCTTACTGAGGATGCAGAGAAAATTAACAGGGTCAGTCCACATCTTTCCTCCTCATATATTGTCACCAAGCCATGGCTGTAGAATACCAGACATCTCTTGTCATATGCGCAGGCATCCTTCAGAAAACTCCCTTGGTCCTTCCTCATGCTGTTCTTACCTGTGTATTCAGGTGGGCACAGGCAGGTGTAATTGTTGATCCCATCAACGCAGGTGGAGTTGTTTTCACAGTCATTGTCTTCACAGTCATCAATATTGACCTCACAGTTTTCTCCTTCAAAGCCATCTGCACACGTGCACCTTTAAATAGAAAAACATACACCATTGTCCATTGGGAATTGCAGTCAATAAAACTCTTGTGCACCATTAGAAATACTCTTGGGTGCCTGGGTGTTTTACAAAGAGTATGAGTTTGAGTATTGTTGTACTGAACGCATATGCTACAGTGGTAGTCTCAGGAAACACTGTCAAGGAGCAGAGTGCCTACAGGACTCGTGTGGAATATGTTCGGATGAAGGACACTCCCAAGGAGTCGCCTAAGCAGTGTCTATGAGCAAGTGGAATTATGTTCGGAGTTCCCAAACCACCAATCACCATTGAATAAACCATACAATCAGCTTACATTCATAAGGTGAAGGCTAAACCTACACAGTTGCAAGATCTTCAATCCTACCCTCCCATCACATCAAGGTTGGAGACATCCATGTGAAGTAAATGCTGAAATGATCTAGCTGTCATATAGCATGTGACTGTTAAACCACATGAATAAAAATCACACTGTTCACTTGCAACAAAAACGATTTTAGATTGCAATGCAATTTATGTTCCTAATTCTAATTAAATTAACAAATCTAATGGGTTCCATGTGTTAAAATCTCAGCAAAAATGGCTGTGGACACAAAATATTGCGGCAAAAAGGCTGTGGTTTTGCAGCCGCAATCCATGTAAAGGATGCGGGGGACACCCCTGCAACCCCCGAACCCCTTATACCATATAAGGGTAGCAGAGGACACCCCAGCAACCCCTGCTCCCCTTAAATGATGTAATGGGCTACACCTTTAACTGGTCAAATCACAGCATTGTTGCTGCTTTTCTTTTTTTTTTTACAGGTGACATTTTTGCCACAATTTCATCACTGCATACCATCTAATGCTGCCAGAGTAAGAGTCAAATTGTGCAGTTAGTCATTCTCACAACTTTAGAGTGCAGGTAGCTGCATTTAGTGTGGAACCTTGTATACCTGTGCTAGGGGTGGCAAGATAAAGTCTTACATATTAAAAGAGGTGCTGTACACTTGGCAGGACAAGTGGTACTGATAAAGGGCAGCTGTATATCCTTCGTACACATTGCTGATACTCTTTCCCTTGCAGGCCCCCTGAAGGGCATCTAGTATCAAACCCAATAAAAGGCTGCAGGCCTTCAGACAATGCAAGCCCCCCACCCCCCAAGGCAGCATATTCAATTGCAGCAACACTACATAGCTCCACCAACAATATGCAAACATGACTGAGATACTTGTCAGATGCAGGTTTGAAACGTGCACACTTCCACCCTGGCTTCCGGTTTCAAAGAGAACACCTTTAATTAATTTCTCACGAATATTCACTTCATATAAGTGGATAATCCTAAGCAACATTGATTTTATGAACTGATACACAGAACCGACATTGAATCCTGGCAATAGTCAGTACTGGGCTTTTTGATGTTCAACGTACAAAATAAACACATTCGAATAGAAAGGTCCCTAGATTCATTAGGAATAACAAGCCATTTCCTGTAGAGAATCGGAGATGTTTGAATTAAGCAATATGACCCGAGCGGCAGGGGCATTACCGCCTCAGGTAATGCCCCGGGCCCATAGTTATAGGCCCGAGCGAACGCGAGGGTCATATGGCTATTAGTACCGCTGCCCACATTATGTGCTTGACCGGGGCACTAAAAGCATTTTTTTCTGTCCCGAAACGCTGAAGGGGAAGAATAAAAATAATAAACATACCTGCGTCCCTGCTGGGGGACGATGGAAGCCTCCAGCCATGTGGAGGCGCGGAGCGGGGATGACCCGCTCCGAATCTCCACACTGCTGGAGCCTGCTATTGTGTGCAGGGACACAGGAGCAAAAAGGTAAGTGGGGTAGGGAGGAGGGAGGGAGGAAAGGAAAACAAATGAAAAAGCTTACCTGAGTCCCCGGCGGGGGTGAAGGCAGCCTCTCAGCTGTGGGGAGGCTCGGAGCGGGGATGGCCCCGCTCCGAGCCTCCTCATTGGCTGAGGAGCTGCCACGCCCCCGCCGAGAACAAGGAATCCCACTACATTTTCATGGAGGAGACACCCTGTATCAAGCCAGGCTTGCATGTCATGTCTCTGCCAGACCCGCTTGATTTCATGCCCACTTTGCCGCACACATAAAGCTCCATTGGGTGGGGCACTCCGCCGGTACATGTTCTGTAATGGCATAAACACTGCATACATTAGTGCACCCTTAGTTTGCATGGGATACACTACCAGGGATTTGTAGGAATTCCACAGCAGAATGTGCTGCCGGATAATCTTGGGAAACACTTTTGGTGTAACTGGAGGTTCAACTGCTGGATTTGCATCACCTAACGCAACAGCACACTTTATGTAATCCATCCCTTAGCGCTGAAAACAAACTATAACCACTTTTTGCGCTTTGCAAAATGGGGAACATGAGCAGATGTACCACTGATCACCAGGACTGCCATCCTGAGGCCACCATAAGCCCTATAAATCAAAAATTCTCATGCGCACGACTCTTCATGGGCTGTTAAATATTTCTGGTAGTAGGTTTTTTACACGTCTTTTAAACCCAGCATAACTTTGCTGGTGTTTGCTACCCATGCCCCAATGATCCAGCCACAAGGCTATCGGACTCTAATGCACTGATGATCCATAATAAAGGGGGTACCATTATGCAGTTTCCTGACGCCTTGTAAAATGTCTGTTTTGGCATGAAGAAGCCATGTATAAAATAACACTGTCCTGTAAGACAAAGATCATTTATTTTCTGGAGTTAAAGGCTTGCATTGGGCTAACTAACATACCCACAATGCTTTGCTCATATCACTCTGAACTGGAGGTGAACTGCAACTATAGCAACATGTATTAGACCCCCCCACCCAATCAGGCCGGAGCTCCCGCCGTCCACCTTCGTCTGTCTCTGCTTGTAAAGTTAATCTGCCTCCAAACATGAAGGAGGGCTAGTAGACACCATTACTTGCTTGTTGCAATCTGCTTGTCTCTCGCCGGGTACTAATACTTCTTCTTCGTGGGCTGAAATAGACTTTTTTATGTACAAACGGGATTTGTATTTTATTTATTTGTATAGCGCACCAGGCCCAAAGGCAACCAGGCGCATATCATCAAGTGGTACATGCAAGCATGACAGGGTTACAGTTACCAATTACAGTCAGACAATTAAATGAACAGAGGCAATAAGATACAAGAATAATGCAGGTTGGCAGGAGATAGAAGTCAGGCATACTGAGATGGCAGCGATCAGATGGACAGAGGAGACAGTTGGTTAGATGCAGTAGCTAGCCAGCGCTTAGCTTTCTGTTTGAATAAATTAAGTGAGGGTAAAGTTCTAGTGGTAAGTGGCAGTGTGTTCCAGAGTTTGGCAGCCAGGACTGGGAAGCTAGCGCCTCCGGTGGTCTGGAACTTGTATCTGGGGCTCATGAGGCATTGTGCTTGGGCGGATCTAAGTGACCGAGATGGAGTATGCTGAGCGAATCGCAAGGCTAGGTAGATGGGGGCCTGGTTATTTACGCATTTGTAAGTAAAGGCCAAAGATTTCAGTGATATCCATTGGGCGACTGAGAGCCAGTGTAGGCTTTTCCTGGTTTCAGAGATGTGTGCAGATCTAGGAATGTTGAGGGCCGCTCTGATAGCGTTATTTTGGGTGATCTGGAGTTTGTTAAGGTTACGTTGGTTAGTGGCTTGATAAAGTGCGTTGCAATAATCAAGTTTGGACATAACGTACGTCCTGGCAAGGGTTATACAGTTCTGAGTAGAAAGGAATGGGCGGCAGGCTGTAATCAGCTTGCATGTGTAAGCTGAGGCAGCAACAACTGCGTTAGGTTGCCTATTTAAGGAGAGTGTAGAGTCTAAGTAGATTCCCAGGGCTTTAGTATCTTTGGATACTTTCATGGAATTGCCATCGATATTGAAAGAGCTGAACAGCGGGTTCAGCTTATTAAGTCTTCGCTGTGTACCCAAGATGAGGAGCTCGGTCTTGTCGTCATCAAGACAGAGCTCATGTTGTGCCATCCAGGCTTGAATGACTTGGTAGATGTCATTCAGGGCTTTAGAGTCTGCAATGTAGTCACCAGTGATAGGGATGAGTATCTGGGTGTCATCAGCATAATTAGTGTAGGTGATGGCCAGATAATCAAGCACATCGAATAGAGGTTTGGTAAATACATTATGGAGTGTAGGTGATACACAGGACCCTTGTGGGACTCCGCAGGGGACTGGGGTGGGGTCCGCCGATGAGGTAGGTGAAAATACTCTCATGTGTCTATTCTCAAGGAAGGAACTAATCCAATTAGTGGCGTTGTCGGAAAAGTGGGCAGCTGATTTCAGATGATGGCAGAGGATTTGGTGATTGACTAAATTGAAAGCTGCAGATAGGTCAAGGAGAAGTAGGAGGGCCAGTTTGCCGTTGTCTTTTAGGTCCTCAATTTGTGTTTTAAGGTCTAAGAGGGCTGTTTCTGTCCCGTGCTTAGGTCTAAAACCAGATTGTCTTGTATCGAGGAGGTTATTGGTTTCTAGATAATTCTGTATCTGTAGATAGGCTGCTCTATCTAGAATTTTTAGAAGGAACGGGACTGTGGTGATGGGTCTGTAATTGGAAGGTATCTCTGGATCTAATTTTTTTTTAGCAGGGGGTAACCCATGCGCCCTTCAGGTTGTTGGGGATGATTCCAGATTGAAACAAGGAGTTGATGAAGGCGGTTATGAAGGGAGCAAGGTCATGTGCCGATCCCTTGATAGGTGCAGGGCAGGAATCACCTTGGCAATTGGAAGGTTTTAGATTACTGATGATTTTTTCGACCTCCAAGATGGTGAGAGTATAAAACTAAATGGTGTGTGGGGGAGGGAGGTGGCTGTATTGGGTGCAGGGAATTTAGTTAGTGAGGATGTAAGAAGGAACTTTTGTTTGGGATTGATTTTGGATTGTAGGGTAGTTATTTTGGTAAGGAGGGCATTTTGGATATTGTTGCACCACGTGCCGTCTATACTGCAGGTATCTGGGACGGGTGAAGGGGATTCTAATTCTCAGAGAATTTTGAATAGCTCCTTCGTATTAGATTCAGCTTGCGATATACGCTGGTTGTAGGTCTCTTTTTTTTCTTCTAAGATGGCTTCCTTGTAATTGAGGGATGTGATGAGAAGGAAGTCTTTGTTGGCCTCGCAAGGAAGACTTTTCCAAAGTGCTTCAGCCTTGTGTTTTTCTTTGCGCAGAGCTCTGAGTTGCGGGGTAAACCACAAATTCAGATGGGCTCGTTGTTTGGCTTTCCGTATTTTGAGCAGTGCTATGGTGTCAATGGCTTTGAGCAGTGTTTGGTTGAAGGTGTTCACTAAGACGGTAGGGTCATTGTGCTGAGAAGCACAGTTGTTCAGAATGGGTAGGATGAGTGGGAGTAGTTTGTTCCTGGTAATGTCCTTTTTGTTCCCGGTGGGAATAGCAGGGGCTATGGTAGGTTTGGGGTGAGGATTGGTGGCTGGTAGATGAAAGATAATGATGTGGTGGTCAGACCAGGCACAGGCAGATTTAGAACTTATCGTTGTGTTACAGTTGAGATCTACAATCCAGTCAAGCATTCTGCCCTTGTTGTGGGTGGGTTCAAGAATGCGTTGCTGGAAACCTAAGTTTGAGAAGATGCTAGTGACCTTGGGGGCCATGGGATCCTTAGGGTCAGATAGGCCGAGGTTGATGTCACCCAGTAATAACACTTGTGAGTTAGGCTTAGTGTTGTCGGTCAGGATGGAAGTAATGTCGTCTGTGAAGGAGACAAGTGGTCCTGGTGGTCTGTATATAAGGTGTAGTGTTGCTGTGTTCGTTGGTGAGAGGGATAGTTTCACTGATAGTGATTCGGCAGAGCTAAATTGGGTGTTGGGGATAATTCTCACGGTGATGCTATCCCTGTGTATGAATGCGACTCCGACCCCTTTGGATAAGTTAGATTGGCGGTCATTTCTGAGGATGGAGTAGCCATCGGGGATGGCGAGTGAGAGAAGTGGGCCTGAGGCGGCGTATAACCATGTTTCGGTGATGGCGATGAAGTCAAAGTTTTGGGCAGTGATGAGGTCAGTGATATCAAGGGCGTGGGCCATGAGGGATCTGGCATTGATGAGGGCTCCCTTTAGTTCTTTGATGGGGGGAGTCACAGGGTGGTTGGATGTCGTCAACGTAGTTGGCTGTGGGCAGGAGGTGAGGTGACTCTGGGCACATGGTGCACAAGGCAGTCTGGATCTAAGTCTGGCATTCCTGAGTTGGAGTGTGCAGTGTTGATTAGGTGTGGGTTTTGTGGCGAAATGTTGAAGCCACAAGCCTGGGGCATTAAGGTAGGGATTGGTGGAGAGATCGGTAGGGTTGGTTATGGTGTTATGCGTGGGTGTGGGGAGGGGGAGAGGAAGTGGGTCAGTGGTAGTATACTGTGGTGCATGGTGTGGAAGTGTGTGATAGGGTGGTGGTGGAAAGTCTTAGTCGTGCTGACAAAGGGAGCACAGTGAATATTGGCTAGAAGCCCTGTAGTGACAAGGTATGTGAGGTAGATGCTGGCAGAGGACCACAGCAGCATGTCGTATCCTGGGAGGCCTGGCAGTGGGTGCGGTAAAGAGCGGTCACTAAATTGGCCAGGGTGGCGTATCAAGATTGGCGGGCTTATAGCAGCTCACAATAGCAATGCAATTAATGCAAGGGCACAGATCGAGAGTAGCGGGCAAATACAACGAAGTGCAAAGTAACAGGCAAATTGGTGCAGGGGCACAGATCAAGAATGGCAGGCAAATACAGTGCAAACTGACACAATTGGTGCGAGGGCACAAATCAACAATGGCAGGCAAGTACAGTGCAAATAACACAATTGGTGCGAGGGCACAAATCAAGAATGGCAGGCAAGTACAGTGCAAGATAACACCCAATTGGTGCGAGGGCACAAATCAAAAGTGGCAGGCAAGCACAGTGCAAAAATAACAGGCAATTGCTGCGAGGGCACGAATCAGAGAATTCCTTGCAAGTACTGGCTCAAGGTAATGAACAGTTGGTGTGGGGGCGGGAGAAAAGAGGGCAAGTGGTGCCTAGGCCGAGGAAAATCATAAGAGTCAAGGGCGGGTTACTGTCATACTCGTCAGGCCGCAAAGTAGTAACCAGGCATATGGTGCATATGATAGACAGCCGCCATGCAAGTCCGTGGTTGGTACACAAGGTAAGCAGTGTAGCTTCTACAAATGCAATGTATAATTGACATTGGTGTAGGTTAGACCCATAGATAAGGTGTAGTGGGGTGAGATAGGGGGTAGTGCAGCAAGCACTGGTACATATTAGAGTGGGCCGTGCTTGGCAAGAGTATGATAAGTAGCAGGTGCGCTTTGAGGGTCTTACCGGAAATATGGCATGGGAGGAGCCATGGCCGTGCGACTGTCCAGGTTGCTAGGCAACCAATACAAACAAAAGGCACTCATGGAATGCGGTGGCCATTTTGGGATATCGTATGTGTTCATTGTTCAGGTGAATACCTCAAAGGTTATGCACACTCTACTGACATTGGGCAAGCCTGCACTTCCCAAGTTCGAATACCAGCAGTGTTGACTCTTGATCCTTCCGAGATTGATAGATTGAGCACCATTACATTGATCAATAACAACGTTTATTCATAGTCATTTAAGGTGGGGTGATTCGGTGTGAAGCGCTCTCCAAACACCTAGTATTATTATATAATTCATATAAAGCCTTGCTATCAGCAATGACTCCTTTTTGTAATATTCATTTTTATCATTTTTGTTAGTTTTCAGATGCCACCATGCTTGCATGAAGCTTTCACATGGAATGCATTTCCTTGTTTCAGGTGTTAGTCATCGTATATAAGAGCCATGCAGCAGTTAAACATGTAGTTCTTTTGTGTTCATAAAGCTGGGTAATATGTGTAGTGGCTGGAAGAACAGATGACATGCTATTTATTTTCTATTCTGGGGTGAGCAGGATGGCATCAGAGCCATGACATGTGAGGTACCCATCAGTGCAAGATAGGAAATAGTAACCTTCCGTTGACTTTTACATTATTTTAAATATATGTATGCAATATGTCTGATGGTGATTTTTGATTAATGTATTTTTAGCTCTTCCCAATGTAGGGAATAGGCCAAAACTGTCCTCCACGTGTCCATAAACAGATTCAGGTCATAGCAAACAAACATGCTTTACTGTGTGAAGGCATTGTGTGGTTAAGTGTGGGTCAAGGCCAACGGCAGAATAAGGGAAGCGTAACTGCTGTGACTCTGTAATCAGGTCTGGGGCAATAGCGTGAAGCGTCACACGCCCCACAAAATCAGGGCAATAGTAAAGTCAGGCTGTGGCCAATAATGGTCACACTCCTGACTTGCTGCTACCCGGTAACAATATACTTAGTTTGACAAAGAGACTCTTATGTCCCTGCACTTTTATAGAGTCACAGTACCTGATGAGCTGTTGCTGCCTCTGAAGTGAGGGATTCAACAGTTCAAGCCGCGGCAGCGAGTCAGCACATCCCGTTCCCCATCACATCGTACCACGGAAACACGTGAACACACTATCCACACTCGCTCCGCTACTCGCTCCAGAGTAAATGTTTTCAGCGCTTTGCTGGTCTCTGCAGGATAATGGCCCCGCCTCCTCATGATAGAAAGTAGAGATAGACTTCAAAATGTTCCCCACACGTGAACACACTCTATCTACACTCACTCCGCTACTCATAGAATTCCGAGAAGTAGACGTCCAATTCTACTGCACTAAAGGCACTGTTTTTTCTGACTCCCCAAAAGCGCTGGGGTTTGAGCGCTCAGCATTGCTTGATGTACAACGTTGTTCCAAATGCGTACAAAATATTGTCGACTGGAAAGCAAAGTTTCAAAATCAGCATGAATTACAATAAGGAAGGTAGCAACGTCCGAAAATGAATCTCTCATTATCAAAACGGCTAGTTTGTGGGACAGAAGCACATAAATTCAGCAGCAAATGGCTAATATGGGAAATCTGTATTGACAGATGTATCAAGAATTTGAACCATGTCTGGATCAAAGACAATACAGCCCCCATCAGAAGATCTCCTTGAGAAGAAACTGCCCCTGAAACAATGAGCTATGGAATTAATTGTTCCTGAAATCAGTTGAGTTCAATGTATACTTACAAACAGTCGTACTTCATGCAGAGACAATTGTTGCACACTCTATCGTCAAGCAACTCCAAAGTATTCAATACATCAGATATCTGCAATATGCTGAAACATGAAAACATGAGGGGGCATTTTGGAACCCTCCCTAGAGTGCAACACGTGGTGTTACCACCAGACATTAAAGTGTTATTCCTGGAATGATACCACTTTTCCGACACTTGAGGCTTTGGAGTACCGTTTCTGCCTCACCTTCCTAAACAACCGGCCAAAAATACATTGTTTTCCACCAGCATGTCATTTTATGCTGGCAGACAACTGATGGATTCCTATCAAGTCCGCCTGATTTTAGCAAGTGCAAAAAGCCTTGATTTTCCAGGTTTAATGCCCGTTTGTTTCACTGCATATTTCAAAGAAGGATACGTGCAGTTGGCAGCGTGTAATGATCACTTTCAATGGAAGGTCTAGACTCTTAAAGGCATGGTCTAGTAAAAATGTTTATTGTCCCTACGGGTCGGCCATGTTTTTTTAAGCCTAAGTGGCTCGATTTTAGAAAACTTTCCTATGGAACTTACCCAAGTTTTCGTCCATTGAACACACGCGAAAACAAGCACCAGGGAGCCGCCATTTTCTGATAATCCTATCTTTTCCCCGATCGCCCTGGCTGACCTGCTTTTGCGGCACTAAATCAATTCCCCCGCCCCTGAGCCTGTCATCAGCAGACTCGTACCGCCCATTTCCCAACGCCAAAGCACGTCTCGTGTCAACATTCGCTGTGCTTCAGCTAATGACGTGTCGCCATGGAAATGGCAGGACGCCTCTCTCCTCAATAAGTATAAACAGACCGTTTCACAACACACAGCAGCCGATTTTCGATTTCATTCCTCTCTCTGTGTTACTTTGAGTATTCTGTGACTCGTTTCAGTGCTCTGGTCAGCTACCTTCGCCGCTTGTAGCCCGTGTGAACAGATACCAGTACCACCGCTATAAATTATTTTAGTTTGTTTAACACATAATGGCTACAATAATGCCCTACATGTACGAGCCCGAGTATACCGAGGAGGAACTACTGGAAAGGGAAGCACGCGAAAACGATGGGGATTCGGACAGCAGTTGGCAGGACGAATCAACAGATGAAGAGCCTGGGCCTAGTCGAATGGACGGCATCTCCACCTGGTGCACATGCAATCGGTGCGAGCTAATGCCAACCGAGGACGAGAACTGCTGCTGCCGAGAAAACTCGGGATGCCTGGCCTACATTTCGGAAGGCGAGCCACGACCGCAATGCATCACCGAGCTGCCAGACTTCAGGGCAGCCTGCCTCACACGGGCCGTGTTGAGAATAATGATGGTGCTTATGCACGAACTTCGAGCAACTGTTCGTCCTCGTAATCCGAGTAACGAGTAAGTATACTCTGCTTGTCATGCCACTCCTATTTCATGGTCTTCTACTATATCCAAAATTACATCTACATATCATTGTAACGCATGTAAGTCGTTGAATAGTGTGCATTGTCTAGATAGCATTTGTCCGTGTAAAATGCCATTAGTTACAAGAATTGTCATTGACAACAAACGTTTATTAAACTTATCTTGGTCATTTAAAAACAGTTTGTTTCATTCCTTTTCACAGGTGGTACAGGCTGGTGGCCTATCGTTCCTTTACATGGTGGCTTCACGGGAGGCTTGGACACCGCGTTCGAAGAGTGATACCCGCCTGTGCCGTTCGTGCCATTAGAGAAACGTTCCCGAGTGACAGCGGTCAGTACAGGGGATTTTCTCTCGCTGTGCTGCAACCTGACCTGTATAATCTTTAAAGTCTTGTATTTTTGTGTCATGAAAATAAGATACAAAATAAAACACCACATATATTTTAACAACGGTTGTCTCGATTTTTTAAATTAATCAAGTGTGTCTCCATTCAAGGATGGACGTCAGACATCTGTGCTCCGAATGGGTGAAGGTCTGGTTGCTGTGAAGCAGGGTGGTCACTATCTATCTAAGCTAACATAACATATTCTCGATAATGCATGCACTAAAACACACTTGTTCAAAGTCTTTCAGTAGGTTATGTCTCTATAAAAGTCACACATTTATCTATACTAACATTTACCATTGGATTATACAGTCTTGACCACTATAATACACCGGTTGAAGTGTGGGTCTGTGCTCACAAGAATCTCCGGTATGTGGCATTTGTTAATGATAAGCAACGATATACTGATGCGCGCTGGAATGGGGGGCTGTGACAGGCGCGAACGGCCAAGGTGCCAAACTGCATGTACACTTCAAAAGGTGTCCCACGCCAAGGGGCCATTGTTCACATGGTCTCCTCAGACCCCGTGTCTCCAGGCAGGCCTCCCCTGAGGCAGGCCGCCCCCCTGCAATCCACATAAGTGTGTCTCCATTCAGCAGTCTTCCTGTGCCTTATCTGCACGACCCAGGCCCATCCATCCCACCCCCCTGTATCAAAGGCGGTTCACACCCGGGGATGAGCGCTGGCATGGGGGGCTGTCAGGGGCGCGAAAGGCCAAGGTGCCAAACTGCATGTACACTTCAAAAGGTGTCCCACGCCGAGGGGCCATCAGTCACATGGCCTCCTCAGACCCCGTGTCTCCAGGCAGGCCTCCCCTGAGGCAGGCCGCCCCCCTGCAATCCACATAAGCGTGTCTCCATTCAGCAGTCTTTCTGTGCCTTATCTGCACGCCCCAGGCCCATCCATCCCACCCCCCTGTATCAAAGGCGGTTCACACCCGGGGATGAGCGCTGGCATGGGGGGCTGTCAGGGGCGTGAAAGGCCAAGGTGCCAAACTGCATGTACACTTCAAAAGGTGTCCCACGCCAAGGGGCCATCGGTCACATGGCCTCCTCAGACCCCGTGTCTCCAGGCAGGCCTCCCCTGAGGCAGGCCGCCCCCCTAATACCACGACATACATACGTCATTCATTCACAAACACACCCCAGTTTCTAATACTTTAAAAACCACTCGATATGTCTCATGAGAACATCTTTGTGCTTTGCAAGTCAACTCTTGAACGTGCTACCTGGGAACCACTGAGATCTATGCTAATCTGCTCGTCGTCGTGCTATCCGTGAACTTCTGTGACCGCTTCGAGCATACCCATCAGTGCGCTACCTGTGGCCATCCACCTATTCTCCCGCAACATACTGCTCTGCTTGCTGAATCCAACTGTTTGTTGGTCAAGGTAAGGCCATGTATCCTGGTCATATTTCGCAGATTTTTAAATTTCTATCTATTTTCGAGTAGAGTACATAATAGTGCTATGTTCATTGGTCTCATTGGTATTGACTTGAGTTTCCATTGCTATGCTATCAATAGATCTATTTATTTTCATCTGTGACTATTGTGATTGAATTGCATCCTTCGGGGGTCCAGTCAATAATGTTAGCATGTTTCCTTCTCGTGCAAGACAGAACATCCAAGGGACGAGTCACAAGTTCAGATTTCAGTCACATCAATTATACATTTCTGCAACTTATGCAAATACTAAGCAGCACATAATGAACTGGTATAGTTCCTGCGACCAAAACAAACCTTGCATTGATCATTGTATGATTCATTTACTTTTGTATCAAATCTTTACTCTTGAAGATTGTATAATAATGTTGATATTTACTTTTCAGATTTATCAACGATGCCTGCCTGTTCGATTAGCGGTTGCCCTTCAAAGACCCATGCGAAATCTGAAGGAACTACAATGCATGTATTCCCGAAAACTGTTGATCGAATAAGAGAATGGGTCAGACATTGCGGATATCCACTGGATGAGCTGGAAAGTAGAGGCCAACAAGTCTTAGAGGACAAGAGGGGTGATCAATACCGCATCTGCAGCCGGCACTTTTCCTTGGACATGTACACAACTTCTTGGGTAACAAAGAAGAATAAACGGCGAACGACACGGAAATTGCGCAAAAACGCTATTCCCACTCTATTCGTCCACATTCCGCCACCGGTGAGTCAAGTGTCCGGATTTAGCTTTCGGCCTTGCGGTAGTGTGTAGCCGAATGGATTAATAGATATTGTAGGTGTTCTATCCCTTGTAATAATTTCGATATTGATATGAGTGTATAGTTTTTTGAATAATGACATTTATCAATATATTCTTTTTCGATTTCATAACCCACAAACGCAATGTATATATATATGGGGACAGGGAACTGTGCTGTATTGAGCATTTTTCAAGTATTCTGTCGGCTTACATGGCTATTTTTAATATTGGCATTTCATTATCAATCATTAATTGACCTTTACAACTTCTTGACTATCCCTTGAATCTGAAGCAAGAAATTCTACATCCTTGACATGGTTGCAGTTATCAACCACTTCTAGCGCGTATCAGGTAATCTTACTAGGCTAATCCGCTACATACTTGTTTTATGCATGTCAAGTAATAGTTTTATTCTATCGTGTAATTATTTTACCGAATGTTTGGTTACTGCTTTCCAATTGATATACACCTTAGTTATCGTCCACTGGTGTTTTTTTTCAGTTATAATTAGTGTTATCCATACTAATGCAAGTACTGTCTTTCAGGGAGATGCTGAAGCGTCCGCCACATCTACAACATTTCTAGATGTTTTTCAACATCGGGAGGTATGGATACTGACAGCTCCATCGAGCGTCATCATCAGAGCTGGAATTCTTGTTGTTTGATTGTTCTACACAATGTTTAATTCGTGGTTAGCCGTTGATATGTACCTGTGCTGTCGACCCCAGGTGTGTGTTATGTTTTCACAATTGTAATCCTCACTAATGCAAGTACTATGTTTCAGGCAGTTGATGGAGCGTCAACCCCTGCACTTGATGCAGAGCCTGACATTCAAGTATATGAATCGGCGCAACAGCTTTCGGAAGTGCGCACTACATTTGCAACATCCATAGATATTCTTCAGCAGCACGAGGTATGGATAATGACAGCTCCATCATGCGTGATCATATAACGTGATTCCATTTGCTATACTTTCTTCCCTATTAACGCAAGTGCTGTGTTTCAGGGAGACGACGAAGCTTCCACCACAATCACAACATCTCATTTAGATGATGCAGATGTAAAGGAATCGTTGAAATAAGTCGATGAAATGTGATCATATTTGGATTTTCCTTGATTCTTTTGGACAATGTATCTTTCGCGGTTATCTCTTTATATGTACCTGTGCGTTCGACCCCAAGTGTGTGTTATGTTTCCAATATTGAAAACCATACTAATCCAAGTACTGTGTTTCAGGGAGACGACGGAGCTTCCACCACAATCACAACATCTCATTTAGATGATGCAGATGTAAAGGAATCGTTGAAATAAGTCGATGAAATGTGATCATATTTGGATTTTCCTTGATTCTTTTGGACAATGCATCATTTGCGGTTATCTCTTTACATCTACCTGTGCCGTCGACCCCAAGTGTGTGTTGTGTTTCCAATATTGAAAAGCATACTAATGCAAGTACTGTATTTCAGGGAGATGCGGATGCCTCTTCTCCAATACAACCATTCATGGCAGTCCATGCAGAGCCAGAGGTATGGATACTGACAGTTCCATCGAAATAGATCATCACTGGTCGAATACTTGTCGTTTGATTGTTGCACATAATGTTTAAATCGTATTTGGCTATTGAGATGTACCTGTGTGTTCGTCCTCACGTGTGTTTTATGCTAACAATATTTTGATACATAGTAATGAAAGTACTATGTTTCAGGGAGACGATGGAGCCTCATTCCGTGCTGTCTATGCGGATACAGAAAATACAGTCGTTGCAGCGCAAGAGGAAGGGAGGACATGCGGAAATGAATCGGAGCTACAGCGTGCAGATTTTGAAGGTCCAGTCAAAAAAGTTGCAAAGAAAAAAAAACAAAAAAAGGTTAGTTACAAACAGTTCATAACTTTAAAAAAATGTTTGTGCTGGGGACTATTTTATGTTTTTTTCCAGTCAATTCTACTACACTCCATCTTGTGTTTAAACTGAACATCCCTTTTCCAATCTCTCCTCCAGTTACCCGTGGGTGTCAGAACTATACACACACAGACAGTGAAGCGAATGAGAGATGTGGCTTGCCAGACCGTGTACACTATGGAGGAACTATTAATTGAGGCGAGGCGTGTTCAGGCTCGAGATGCTCATGTCCAATGGCCAGAACATGAATTAATTGTGTTTGGAGACTACAGCAAAGTTGCATTGGACCATAGCTACAGTGCGACCGCACCACCACAAGAAGATGTTATTGAATGTATTGAAGATAGCTCTGAAGTAGTTGCAGATCAATTTACACAATCTACAACCGCCAAAAATTTGCCACCCAAAAACCTGTCGACATTGTTGTGTTCTCCCATCAATGTCGAAGTAATAGATGTTGAAATGACAGAATGAACCAGGCGCAGCATCCATAGACGCATCAGAACTTGATATCAGCGATATTACTTACCAATGTGTTGAAATCTCCACAACGTCAAAGGCCGAAACAACGTTGACGCAGGATGACAGTTTAATGAAAGAGAGCAAATACATTGTATTCGACAGTTGTTTGATGGAAATTATAAGTATGCTGAAATGTGTGCATTCCATTAAAGGGAAAGTATGTGGGAAGCCATTGATTAATGTGACTCGTCAAATAAAAGGCAGTAACGTCAAAATAAATGCCGCCTGTAGATTAAATCATAGGTTCTCATGGTCTGCACAACCGATGCTGGGGAAACTGCCAGCAGGCAATCTACTGTGTGCAGCTGCATCACTTTTTAGTGGCTCCAGTTTTAGAAAGTTAGAGGCTTTCTTTCAGTTTGTGAGACTCCATTTCATTTCTAAAGCGCTGTACTACACATACCAACGTGATTATCTGTTTCCGGCCATTAGTGATGCTTGGAAAATTGAACAATTGTCTCTAGCAAGTACATTCGAAGGCAAACGATTCAGGCTAGCCGGCGAAGGACAGTGCGACAGCCCTGGATTTTCTGCCAAGTACTGCACCTACCACTTTCAGGACATGGATAGTAAGAAAATTGTGAGTTCGGTGGTCGTGCAGGTAACACAATGTACATCCTCAGTGGCCATGGAGAAACTAGGGTTTATAAAATCAGTGGAATATCTACAATCGAGGGGAATGCACATCGACCTCATAGCCACGGATAGACACGTTTCAATTGCCAAGACAATGAGAGAGCAGTTCCCACATATTAAACATCAATTTGACGTATGGCATCTTGCTAAATCAATCAATAAGAAAATCTCGGCTGCAGGTAAAAAAAAAGGTTTTGAAAGTATTTTGCAGTGGTCACATTCTATCACCAACCATCTTTGGTGGAGCTCAAAAACTTGTGAGGGGTCAGTGGAAATACTACTTGAAAAATGGCGGTCACTGATGCACCACTGTACCAACGTTCACCGCTGGACAGCAAATGAACATTTCCACCAATGTGAACATGGCCCTTTGTCCCCAGAGGAGGCACGGAAGAAGAAGTGGTTGATTCCATCTTCACCGACACACAAAGCCATTCAGAAGATTGTTTTCGACAAAACTCTATCAAGAGATTTGAGAGGACTGACAGAATTCTGTCACACAGGAGATTTGGAGGTGTTCCACAATATGTGCCTAAAGTACAGGCCAAAGCGCTTGCATTTTAGCTTTCGAGGCATGAAACATCGCACTCTACTAGCGGTCTTGGCCCATAACAGCAATGTCGGACGTGAACAATCTAGGACTAGGGGTAAAGTAAGGATGCCTCACTACACTAAGGTGTTTTCAAAACGAAGTAAGCAATGGGTGCTCAAACCAGTCTATGATGAAATGCAGTTCGAGTTTGTGAAAGGCCTTATTGTTGCTGTGTTAGAGAAGCACAGATATGGAATTTTGGACGTTTCTGTGCAGAGCAGTGATCCATTGCCACCGAACATTGCGACTGTGCCATGCCCACCCGAAGCACAGCTGATTGTGAAGTACAAATCCCGGTTTAAATAATTGCAATACGATTTTTTTTTTGTAAATAAATGTTATTGTACAGTGTACCTGTAACCCTAACCCCTACCTTCACCATCATGGGTGGCGAACAAGCTGGGTGTCATCTTTGAATTCTCTCTATTCACCTCATATATGTGTATGTATATATTTTTCTCATGTCTCATCTCATGTAAATGTAAATGCTGCGCACTGTTAACGGAGTGGAGGCTTGCGTATTGCAAATAATAAAACAAACAAACAATAAATCTCACTTTTAACTCAACTCCTGTGGTACTTTATACTTTCCCTGACTTTCCGCCAAAAATTAAACGTCTCAATTTGGGCTGCAAAGCTCGCAGACAACGGGGACAAAATTGGGGCACTTAGAACGCGCCAGCCAAGCGGCCCGTGGCATTTGGGAGAGAAGCCAGTTCGCATTTGCACATTGAGGCGCACTACATAAACGGATTCTAAACTTCAATTTCTCACAGATGCCTATACTACGTGATGTTGCAAATAAAGATGAGGCCCACAAGTCGTACTGGAAGTATAAGGGTCTATTGTTTTTTGACCTTGAGACAGGGACCATGCCGAAAGAACTACATTTGAAGGGAGTGCGCAATAACGTAAGAGACGATAAGGCAGAAAATTCAGAAACTAGACCGAGTTTCAGTTTTAGGTCAGTATACGAAAAATCATTGTCAAGAGCAAGGTCCGTTTTACAGACTGCATTACGAAGAGACACAATGGAAATTTCAAATATAATGTAAGTAAATCTTTACACGCTTTTATACCGGAATGAAGATTTAATGAATGGATGCATGAATAAATGAATGAATGAAGAGCTAGGAAAAGCAAGTAAAACTGTTCGTAGTGGGCACATGGGCATGCAGGTCCACTGGTCTCATCGATCTCGGTCCTTGGCCCAGCCACTTTTCCCTGCACTGCCCACCTGCACTATGGGACTGTCTTTGTATCCTTCAGCCCCTTCTCCCGGCATTTACCTTGCATTTGCCACCAGCTGGCCCTATTATTTAATTTGTATTCAACTAACCATGTACAGCCCTTCCCCATGCGCGATCAGAAAGACACCTGGCCTAGTAGGATCGTTGTCTGTCTGCCCTTGTTCCCCACCTGCCTCGTCACGCCTAGAAACACTTGAGTATAGGCACGTTACAAATGCCATATCATATATCATATCCTTCCTCAGGCATGTAGACTAACTGTCGTTTATCATTGTGTGTTTACTTTTCGCATTGATTTTAGAGCCGAACATACTCCATTGAACTATCCTTGCAAGCAAATAGTTTCTGATCGGCCGTAATAAATAAAATGAGTAATATTAATGAAGTTCGGCTAGCGAGACTAATTATCATTTTTTTGTTTTCATAACAGGCATTTGATCCCTTTCTGCCACTGCCACCTGTTTGAGACACCGGCGGATGGATTCTTCAGCAGACACCTGCAGCTTCGTGTCAACAACTGGAGCACGATCACCATATTATGGGACGATCGCCAAGGGCCCACATGCCCTTACGCTGTACTAGTGGCTAGAAGCAACATATCAACCTTTACGCTGGCCTAGTGCCTACTTGATGGAACAGCCTTGCGGTTCATCGTGCTTCCAAAGTGATTCTTTTTATGAAAATGAACACCCTGTGTACCATAAAGGAACAGCGCGTGACTCAAGATGAAACGGAACAGTTATTGCGGATACAGATAAAAGAAAATAAATGGCTTCCGGAGTTCATATGTCAATTGCTGAATATTCTCTAAACATTTAATGTCAAATAAATGTACTTTACCAAAAGTACTGTGTTGCTGTTTCATTTTAAAGTACAGTTTCATATTCCGAATTGTGGCGCGCTGTGTTGTGAGTTGATCTGTGCTGGTTTCTGGGTTCTGTGTGGGGTCGCGCAGAAGACGACTGGGCGCGTTTGCCTATGCAGCACAGTAACGTCACGGGGAGAGGCGGGGAATATGAATGTTTTGATAATGTCAGGCTCAGGGGCGGGGGAATTGATTTAGTGCCGCAAAAGCAGGTCAGCCAGGGCGATCGGGGAAAAGATAGGATTATCAGAAAATGGCGGCTCCCTGGTGCTTGTTTTCGCGTGCGTTCAATGGACGAAAACTCGGGTAAGGTCCATAGGAAAGTTTTCTAAAATCGAGCCACTTAGGCTTAAAAAAACATGGCCGACCCGTAGGGACAATAAAAATTTTTACTAGACCATGCCTTTAATAAGCTACCAAACAAAATGCCCAGACCTCCAACTTCTTACATGAAAGAGAATACGCCTAAAATAATACTGGACCCCAATACAACTTTATAAACCAGACCTGAATGACAACTCTTACTGCTGGAGATGTCTCCTCACAAATGCTGGTTATCTACAGGTGTTAATGGAGTAAAAACAGTTTTTAAACTGGTGGTGCTGAATCAAACAGAAATTATGAATTTGTGGCCGATTGTCAGTTCAAACAAACTACAAACCTCGTGATATAGTATGACTTGTCTAGTTTGCCAAAGAATACTACACAATCTGCCTGGTGGGTCTCCAAAGGTCAAGTTATGGCCAAAAGATTGATAAGAAGTCATTGGAAATCTCCATTATCTTGGCCGATTAAGTCTCTGCACTTTTATGGTAAGCAGCTCGAAAATGTGAGGTACAATCTTAGACACAATATGGAGTGGACGCATGTATAAACAAACGCATGAGGTTTGGCATCACCTAGAACTGTATAATGACTCCATTCTTATAGCCTGCAAACTCGAAGGCAGCACTTATCAGAGTAACTTCTAGCTTTGTTTGCTTCGGGTACTATAGCCTCGGCAAGTCAACAGCTGTCTTTCTCATAGGCTAATTAATGATAAATTAAGGTACCAATGGATTTGTGTTATTCCACTGCTGGAAAGATCTTAGAAATGCTCTAAAAGATGATTGTACTAATGTGGAAGAACATACAGATGGGAGCTTGAGGTGAGCCTAAGTAATCGGGTATAATATCTTAATCGTGTGCAGGCGCGTGGATGTTGTGTCTCATTAAGGTGGCAGGTCTAACAAGCTTCATGAGAAGTTAAGATTCCCATGTGAAATGATTGGAGATGTTTAATAAAGAACTACCATTTCATAATTCACGGAGTACATCTGGAGCAATTGTGGTGTGTAACTAAATAGCTCCAGATTAAAAAAGCTCACAGCATGTTTATCTGTTGCTGTAGAGGACTCCGAGATGAATATTTAATTTTCTGTTTCACTGGGACGTGCATCGCTTAATTTATGTGCAGCCTGTTACAGTAATACACAGCACACCAGCTGAACGAGTGGCTCCTCCAGCAGGGGGGCTAGCCAGTTATTAATTACCATAATGCAGCCGGCGGTATGATGCCATACCCTGCATTGCCTTTTATAATCATAGTATGTTTTATAGTATTGCTGATAGGATCTGGCACTGAACTGCTCAAGCTTACAAAAGGCACACCATCTCGTAGATTATGAAGGCAAAGTATTATTACTTCAGCTTCTTTTCACATATCTCCCAGCAACCAAAGCTATTTTGTATTACTACAATGTCATAATAATAATGTACCATACCAACATACTGGCAACTATCCAACATGGCCTTGCTTAGCTCAATTAAAGTTAACAGTCTTCACCCACCTCAGATGTTTGACAAAATATAGTTGTAAATAACACCAGGGACCAGATTACGGAACCTTTGCACTGTTGCAACTGCAAAGTTGCACGCTATTAACACTAGGCAAAGTTTGCACTATTTCTAAGAGCACTGAAACATATTAGAAAACCACTGCAACATCACAAGTACAGTTTGGCATGGCGTAAGCACCTGAGCAAATATTGCCCTATTCCGGAAAAGACACATTTTTGATGCATTTTTGCACCAGGGCAACGTGTGCCCTAATCCTGATAGAAATCTGTATTAGCCCTATGGCAAACTTGCCAGATGCAGAGATCTCCTTCGTCTGATTCCCGCAAATCTTGCATGGTGTACTATGATCTTGGAAACACAGTTTGTATTATGTGCTGGATCTCAGCAAACTGTTGGACATATATCTTGCATTTTGTTCTCACAGGTTTTTACAAGTAGCTGGTGTGGTACTGTCTAAAAAGCAAACTATGCTTTACATCTTACATTGCCGTTCATGTGTAGCGAGCGTCGAGAAAAGTTCAGTCAAATGACTCTTCCTCATGCTGCGTGGCAGGTGACGATCAACAGCACCAGTTTTTACTGTCAATGATGCCAAAAACCACCAAAAATCTCAAAGACTGAGTCTGTCAGGTTGAATCGCCAATATGCTCCAAGAGAAAGTTTTAACACTTCTACATGGTATGGTGCTAGACGTGAGAATGGGCTCAAATAGCACCTTAGCCAACACATTTTGGAATTAGTCTTGTTTTTTAAAATGCAGCATGCAACTAATCTGGTGGCTTGGATGCACAAATGGAACATTTGAGTGAGGGCTAATAGTACCTGCTCCACGGTAAGCACCGCATTTTGAACGCCTTTGTTTTATCTTTTTTAATTTTATGTGATTATTCTGATGTTTTTTTATACCTTTGAAAAGTCAAAGTTTAATCCCTAAACAGTAGAAATGGGAACAGAAATTCACTATACTTCATAATAGTATAATGGTGCCAAAGGCAATACAGTACACTGGCGGGGCGTGAGTGCCCTCTGATATGGAGATGTTAACCACCTGCAGCCTACTCGGTTATGCCATTGCCCACTTGCAAGCGATTCAAGCCGTGATACATGGGGATATGTTAAATTATGTGTGCCCTTTCCTAGGTCCACTCCCCTCCGCAGCCGTTTGCACCTGATAGCAATTGGATGCCTTGTGAAAGGTTGCAATGTTACTGTTAACCTTAAGTGCTGCACTTAAGTTGAAGAAGATTAACATCACCATCAAAACTGCCACAGAAGCCCAACATGTAAAAAGGTACCGAAAGAAAGATAATACATGAAAAAGGTAGTCTCTCTAGATAGCAAGATTGCAAATCAGCACAAAGAAACCACTCACCCAACCAAGCTATAAGAGCAAATGCTGCAACAAGCATACACACACTACTGGAAGCTGTGGCTAGTATATGTACTGTGTTTGTGTATGGAATTTAGCATTTTAATGCTTGAAGACATCAAATGGACCAAAATACATGTAAATATGGCATATCCAATAGTGGAGTTGGGAGTCTAACCCAAAACTGCTGGCCTTCTGTCTCCGGAGGCAAGCACTCACACAGCTTTCCCACCAATATTATCACGTTCCTATTCGTCACAAAGAACTGTACTTCAAAGTGACAATCACATTATTGCCACCCTGAGCATGTCTGTTTCCATTTACACTGTTAAAAAAAAAAAGCATTAGCAAAGCTTATTTTGGCTTTTGTGTGGGGATCCGCAGTCTGTGATTCTCTTGATGTTTTGAACCAAGGGCAGGGCTAGACATTTAGAAATGTATGCAGCAAGGGGCCAATATGTCCCATTTTTAAAAATGCAATCTCTGCGCATCACTAGAAGGCATTTCTTTTTTCAATATTATCATTACCTGCACATTTGAGGAGGGAACTTCAGTGTAATGATTTGAATACATGGGCATTTGATGTCAAAACCTGCCAATGTGCGAATATCTTCTCTTTTTATGGCAATAGTTGGTGTGTGATAGTAATACCCCTCACATGAAGTGAACAATAGAGGAAGGAAATGATGGCAATAACTGGTCTATGGATGGCAAATGCCTTTAAAAACCCCAAACTAGCTTTGCAATGTCTTTTTTGTTAATTGTGTAGGTTTAAATGCAAATATACACACTTTGAATAGCAATGTGCTGTGTGTATTTTGGTATGTTGCAATGGCATTGCCACTTTGGGGCACTTGTCACTTTGTAGCAGTTTGTAGCACTTTGTCGCTCTTCTAAGCGTATGTACACTTGTAGCAACGATTACCATCGTAGATCAGTTGGGCGAGGGGCTCTGAGCGCTGACTTGCTAGCTGAAGACTGTCCAGAGGTCAAAAAGCACAGGTTCGACAGGACTGGAAAAAACAATGCCATTTTTGGATAAATTGATCATCAGAACAGTGTCTCTTTTTGTGGCATTTTATTTAAAAGTGTACTAAAGGTGCAGCCACTTTTAATGTCTTACCGTTCTAACAGTACCTTTGATTTTCCGAATTTGGTGTTTGTGGAGAGAGAGAGCACCACTCATACAACCATGTTAAAATGCTGCACAGTGCTGGCTACCACCTCTGGTTACTTGTGAGGTGTCTGCACACTGCACCTTTTCACTTGGAATCCGGTTGCTGTTAGGCTTCAATCATTGGGGTGAGGGGGTGAGTGAGGGCAAGGCTGGTGAGTTTGAGCTGAAGAACACTTTTAGATAAGCTGTTGGGGGGAGGATCATTGTGAAGAGTACTGTCAACTTTTTCTGTTTGTGTTGTTTGTAGTACATACCAATACAGTTTGCACAATGCATTCTATATGCACTATAGGGGAGGGGGAAAATAAAAAAGTAAACAAACAACAGCCACTACACCCAATCACCAGCGCTTAGAGTGCTTATTTCTTGCACCCCACAAATGTGAATATATAAAAACACATGCAAAAAAGCAGGGTATGAACCAAAAGCAAAGTGAGAAATAAATACTACATAAATGCCACAGGTGTAAAATGTACACTTTACTAAACAAATGAATAGTAATCATGGTGGGGTGGATTTAATCCTTGGGCCCGTGTGATGTTGAGGACACCGAGTGGGATGTGGCATTCGCTCAGTTGATGAGGCTTACACCAGGTTTGGATCTCAGTCCCCAGCACACCATGAAAAGTATGCTCTCAACCCTTGAGCCACTGTTGATACAGAGAGAACTGGTCGCTGAATGACTATGTACTTGAAAGATGCCTACGTCACACATTCCTCCCCCTCACATCACAATTGTGGCCAGAGCCAGCTCATGTGGGTGCTGCCATGGCCGTCGAATGGCCACGAGCCACAATGGGATGAAATTATAACCAGTGCCTTGAATGGCTGTGTACAATGAGTATCGAAGGGACAATGGAGCCAAAGCACTTCTTAGATTTATGGACAATGTGGCTGATTCAGTCGATAAAAACGTGACATGATGTCTGGATGGGGAACAGTCCAGTTCCAGCTACACTCCTGTGCCAATAATTTTAGAGACTAAACATTTTTTTCATGTGAGTCGATTTACTCTACTTTCTAGTAGACTATACATATACCATCACTTGAAGATGTTGTATTTGTGAAGTCACTGGCATGTACAAAGTTATCTTTTTGCAGGAAGGACATTTTGGTCCAACCGTGAATCTCTTGAGGGAGCACACGCAAAGCAGATTAATTAACAGCAGAGGTTGAGAAGCTAAACCCAACATCAGATCAGCGTTTTTAGGACGGATAGTAGTGTATGCATCAAGAGATACTTAAAATGGTAAAAGAGCAGAGGAAATCCCAGAGATGCATTCATGGAGTCCCCGGTGACAAGCTGCAGTAATCTCAGGGATGTTCCCAATCAAATACAAACAGTTACTGAAGCAATTACCATGATGATGATTATTTAAGAAGGTACAGACTAGAGGCAAGATTAATGCAAATATAATGACTTTGAAGTTCGGCTATTATGTGTATTCCCCTCAGTGGAGTACCAGGGAACATATCCTCTGGCCCCTACAGGAGTCCTTCTTTGGATTGATTTGTGTTTACTATTGAGAGTGAACCCAGCCAAAAGTCAGCGTTAGTGCCTTGAGAAATTCCTTGCATAATTCATTGTATGTGTCCCCCGAGTACTGACTTTAAGAATGCACCTGGTAGCGAGGTTCTTCCATCTTTCTGTGATGTGTCTGCGATAATCCATACTCTTATCATTCCGTGTCCTCTTTGATCTCCAAGATCCAACAACGTCTTTTTTTAATTCAATGCAGAGATAAATAGAAGGGAACGCTGTGCAGCACAGGGGAGTGAGGGGGAGTCGAACACTGACAAAGCACTCCATCTACAACCCAGCACCTGGGAAGGTGCAGCAAAGACTATCCGAGGACTCTGAAACCCGGCACCAACAGACGCTATTATCCCCATTGCAGGCTATCCTCTTTGGCTTGGTACATCTCCTGTATTTACTTTTGGGGTCTTTGCTCACTTTGTAGTACATTTAACACAGTTCCAAGGACCTTTCCCTTCAACAGTGTGCCCCCCCCCCCGCAGATGTGCCAGCCTCCTATTCTCACTCTGACATGGAAAGGGGGCTTAGTCTTTTCCAATGGCGCTCCCATTTCACTTTCCATGACTGCAAACTGATTTTCTTTTGTTGAAGCTGGCTGTGCTGCGATTGTGTTCAGATTGTGGCTTTTCCACCACTCTGATAGTTTGTCTGGGTGCTAATAGCCTCATACATTGAAGCACCAAGCTATATTGTCCATTAATGGTGTGACAACCCACAATTAACGGACCTCACAAACGTTCTCTCTGGTCCATAAACAAATGGTACAGCCCACTACATTGGGCTGTAATAAATCACTCCCCAATTAATGCCTAAATAGTTGGTGAAACTTCATACGCCATGTCAAAAAAGAAAACTATATTTTGCAGTCTAATTATAACTGAAAGAAATTAAGTAGATAAAAGAATAATATTTGGCTCTTCATATGGTTCTACATGCCGATTCTTGTCACTTCAAAGGGCAGTAATAACGTGTAATTATTACACCATTTAATTTTACTCAATGCTGGGGGTGTACCAAAGAGTAAAATTAATATTCGGCTGAATACTAAATAGTTGGCTCAAGTATTTGGCCGAAGTCGAATAAAGAGCTGAACAGTTAATTTCCATAACGTGCCTCCAGCAGCAAATTATATACTACTAGGAGCACTTTGCCTCCAGCAGTACATTAAAGTTTAATATGCTGAAGAGGCACATTATAGAAATGGGCAGCTTTCTCCTATGTATCTATAGGAAAATGCTGTGCCATTTCCATAAGGAGCCTCCGGCAGGATACAGATGGAGGCGGCTTATGGAAATAGTTTCTGCACACAAGTGAGGATAGCGTTATGCAAACGCCACCCTCACTGGTGTGCGAGTGTATTTTGCACAAGAGGATTCTGCAAGGATTTTCTTTGCAGGCTAAATGTGAGAAAAACCCTGTCAGCAAAATACTACTGGTGTAAGGCTGCAGCGACTAATAAAGAAGTAGCTTATTGGCTGCTGCAGACTTACCCTGGCATTCTTTTTAACTCACAAAGCATTGCCAAAGGAAACGCTCCATGAGCACAATACATTCTGTACACTACAGAAGGTGGCATAAATAACATCCCTCACTGGTGTGCGGATTGCATTAGGCTAACTGAGAATCTCCAAGGATTTCCTTTGCAGACTCTCCATGAACAAATAATTTGGCTTCATGTGTGTTTTACAGGACGTATTCCACCAAAGTAAAACAGCTGAATTTCAGCTGAAGTTGGGCCAAATACTCACTCGATGCAAGTTCAGTATACCCCTACTCAATTTATAAACCTCGGAATAAGGGCTGAATCAGCTCTGGGATTCAAACTGACCAAGTGCAGGCTGGCCCCATGTGAAAGACCGGTGTGCATATGAACATGTGAACTATAATCCCGGGCCATGTTCTGTCTGGACATGTTCACTGAGGGATCATGTTTAGCGGAACCGCGTCTTCAAAGTGCTGAACTCTATTGAGAATCTCATCCTCTAACTGGTTTATTAAGTAACAAAACAATTTGTAATTCTCTTCTGAAGGAAAAGTTGCAACAGATTGTGGAATGGACTATAACTAATGTATTCCAGAACTGATGGCTAAAGCTGCTTTCACCATATTGTATAGAACTATGTGGATGGCAGGAAAAGGGGTACAATGGAGAGAGCACAAGGGACAGTAAACTACCCTTTGGTATGTGCAATATGCTACCTTGTCAAGGCATACCTTCTCTATGTAGTTCACAGGTGTTTTAAGTAATTATGTTATTGGGATTTAAACCGTGCACTGCTGCCATTTGCATGATCTTCATTTGCATTTGTCGATCTAAAAGTGTGGGAAGGGGAGTTTAGTTAGGGGAGGAGCAGGAAAAGACAAGATGTTGTGCGTAACTGTTGGTTCGTGAAGAACCAGGAGCAACAGATGTATATCTATTGTCTAGGTGGGCATAGATTTGTGCACCAGAAGCCTTTTGTTTCCAGATGGAAAGCCTCAAGTGTTTGAACTTATCTGGTTGCTTTGTCTGGTTGGTAAGGTTTGAATGTTGATTCGAGGAATGGAGAGTTTAATGTTTTGGTAGCATGTGAGGTCTTTTTCTAGGCATGTGTGCTGGTGGGTTTGGTGAGCATGAGGTTGTTAGTGAGGGTCAAATATAGAGCAGTGCAACACATCTTAAGGATATCTAGATGTGTGGTACAACGGAGCACAATAAAGATGCGATGAATCGAGGGAATTCATCCCTTCTCCACAGTGGGCAGCCCCCCTGTGAGGCTTGGAGGGGTGAGCCTGGTTTGCAACACCCACGATAGGGGTCGAGGCAAGTGGGACCTCATGGGGCAAGACTCCCCCTTGGGGACAAGGACTCACATTCCTGTGAGGAACTCCTTGGTGCCCTCCATGTGATGGCTTATATTGCAATATCTAATGCACCAAATCAGTATAAGTCCCATGACTGGCATGAAGATAAACTAAACGTATACCGTTACCAACGAGAAGATGAACCTGTCCCTTTCAATCAAAGTCTCCAATGGACTGTGTTCAGTTTATTGAAAAGGGATCACACACCAGAGAGAAGGGGAGAGAGAGAGCAGAAGGCAGAGACAGACAGGGAAAGTCCCCGGTGCATAGCATACCAGAAGGAAGTGGAGCGGACGCAGACCGCATAGCCTGCAAAGATCAGGATGGCTCCGAGGTGGAGCAGAAAACGCTGGAAGCTCTGTGGGTACAAGGAGCAGAAAGCCAGGAAGGCTGGAGTGGAGAGCTCAGTGGTGGCATGATCATGGAGGAATTGTGGTGGGAAGACTGCCCTCTCAACGATGCTGACACCACCAGAGGGAGGAGGCAACTCCCGAATCGACTTCCCTGTAGCGTTATGGAAATGCAGAGGAGGAGAAAGGAATGCGTACGAAGCAGAGGTTGTGGCACATGCAATCTGAGAATCGAACGGAAGGAAGAAGCAGATTCCCAGAACCTGCGGCACTGGAGATGGTCCCCTACAATACAGAAGGTAATAGGAAGAACAGGAATACCAGAAAACCAAAACGGAATCATTATAGCCTCAAAGAAACTCATCCCAGCGTCTATGACGAAAGAGTGGAAAGCAAGCTAATAACTTAAAACTGTGTTAATGTAATAAAATGAAGCACAGAAATTACAGAGAATTAAAAGAGTAGAATTGGAGTATTACTACCCTGGAAATAGGGTAAAATCAACCAACAGCCAAGAAACAAAGAGCAAAATATAACAGAGCGAGAGACACTTGTGTAGTAAAGCCCTCAGAGATCCCTAGGATACATCTTATATAAGAACATTTAGAGCCTTCTAAGAAAGAGAGGAGACCTACAACAGCAATAAAAAAACCCTATACAAGCGGAGAGCAAGATGACCAATTCCCAGACGATAAAAAGAAACTATTTACAGATTGTATATTGACCCGAACTTTAACATAAGAGAACCAGAGTGTAAATGCACAGCCACTACGAGAAGGGAGTCATTCTCCTGACCTTAGTTGATTATAATAGTGGTAGGGTCAGTTAGGTTAGTTTTGGACAGCAGACTGATTCTTTTGGACATTCACGACTGACGAGCACCTTTTACTTAATAAGCTAGGTAGGGAACACCCCATAGTGATAGGGAGAGGTAGGCCTTTTTTTCGTTAAAAAACATATAGTCAAAATGCCCTCTGATTGTCCGTGTCCTTATTCTGATCCGCCACAGATATCAATGCAGTGGCCTGCCTTGTAGATGTGAGATACCATGTAGAAAAAAATTGAGTGCATTTCTAGCGATACCTACACTTGAAACATAATCAAGAAATCAGGTAGGGTAATGCAATACAGTTTCTTGGGGATACCCAGGTGTGAAACACATGGAAGCATAACAGAGCAATGCACTGTGCTTTCTTGGGCCTACATAGTTATGAGACCTAACACAGCACAATTTGTCTCAATGCACTTTCTTTTGGATACCTAGATCTGAAATACAAAGGAACACAATATAGAAAAACGCACTAAAGGTGAACATATTCTATAATAACAAAGTGCGTCCCTCTAGTTCTTCATCTAAGTGCACTTAAACTTACATCCAGACAAGATCAACATGCAAATACATAGAGTTCTCAACTATCAAGGTACACCAACTCACGTCAGTTTCATACTCTGGACTTCAATTAATAATCAGTCCTTAGTGTATGGCACATTTTTAGTTATGCGGATTGTGAAACTTACATACCAAAATCCATCTTTCTCGCCTTCCTTTAAGTGGCATGTCCCACCGTGGATGCATGGGTTGCTGATACAGGAGTGAATTGGAATATCACAGTCTTGGCCCTGCCAAGAAATTCAGACGGATCTAATTTAATTGTATGCAATTCTGAAAGGGGTCACAGCAACAGATGGTGGCTCCAGCGATTGTGGGACATAGAAAAATTACAGCAAATAAAGTGTACACATAAACTATTAAAGCTAACCAAATGGATTACCTAAAATTGTGTTATGGGCACAGCTATTCAAAGCAATTCCCAATCACAACATATTGGCATCTAAACAGTCGTTTTTTCTAAAAAAAAATATTTTATGTCACAATTCATCACTGATTAACAAATTAACAGGCATAATGAAATTCCAATTCAAACAGTCATGTTGGAACATGTATCTCAATCCCTGCACATCGTTAGCAAGTATTTAAACTACCCTTCTGAAATAGCTGACTTAATGTGCCCCTAATACCTGATCTGTTATTGTTGAAGGTCCACCCTCTGTAAATGGTCCTCCCCACACAGAACACCCTTAGAACGTTCAGTATCCATAACAACGCTTGGCCTGTAGCCAGTTAGTTTGATGTACCAGGAGCTAATAACTTCATTTTTTTAAAACATCTGACACCTTATCACAGTTATATTAAACAAAGGGCTCCCATATACCTGTGAACTTACTAATTTGGTTATTTAAAGGGGCAATTTTTTTTCCCCCGCACCGGCGGTATAACCTAAGGCGGAACTACTGGGTGGTAATTCTGCCCATTTTTGGAGGTAAAGTGGAGGAGCTACCTCCAGGTAAATCTCCACTTTACTGCCAAAAATCGGAATTACCACCCGGTAATTCCACTGGAGACAATACCGCAAAAAATGCTCTATTGAAATGGGGATTTACACCTCCTACCTACACTTGTAATCCCATGGTAAATCCACAGGATCACGTGGCGGTAAAGGTAATACTGTTTGGTGGTAATTCATTGGTATTACCACCGAATTACAACCAAACTTGTAATGAGGCCCTATTTCCCAAAAAGTATCACCAATGGGTTACGTGAAAAATACCACCAGAAATATCAATTATTTTGTCTAAGACTCCCTTCCTAGCATAGCTCCCTAGGTTTATTTCAATGACAACTTCAGAGTAAACCAGATCTTTTTGTGCAAATCCCTGGTCTGCCCAGGGCTTTAGAGATGGCTTAAATAAGGATATAACAATGTTCGAAAAGTTGCTCCATGGCGTCCTCAACCCACCTAAGCCCTCTGTTATTCTGGTGCACAATGAAGCTTCCCGTGTTGACATAACTCTTCCTCAGACTATACATCCAGAGGCAGGGCTTATCTGAACATGTATTTCTTCGCTCGGGCCTATAACTATGTGCCCCGGGGCATTACCTGAGTCGGTAATGCCCCCGCCGTGAGGGTCATATTGCTTAATTAATAACCCGGTACATTCTGCCGGGGTACTAATAGCAATATGGCTCACATTAATGTCCCCCTTCCTCGGGTTATATTGCTTAAGTAGAGATCGGAAAGGCATTTCAAAGCCCTGTATCACCACCACACCCAGTCAGTCCTTTTGAAATGTGTATTTGGGTTCCTTTCTTTATAAACCGATGGTGGTGCTATATGTCGTCACCGGAGTAATGTGCTTATGGCAGCAGTTCAAATGCACATCTTAATATCACTGCCTGGCAGTGCAGTGTTAGTGGTGCCAAGCTGGTCTATTCAGAGGCATCGCTGATTGCTCTGCCTAGTGCTTCAGGTGCAGCAACCTTCCACGTATGCATGGTTCATCGAACTTTCCTCCTCGCCAGAACCCACAGGACTACTGACCAGTGAATACTGTGCGGTACATGTGTCTCTGTTAACCCACAATACCCCTAGCTTCCATTCAATGCCGTTTTATTTTAATTTTTGTAATACATTTTTTTCAATTAAAACACATTGCAATTTTAAAAGGCACACACGTCAGTGTGCATGTGCATGATAGATGCTCTTACCACACACGTATGCGGTCAGGTGGCGCCATTGGCAAACATGAAAAGTAAACTTACACTAGACTTCAATGTCGAGCTTTAACAGAGACAAGGAAATGAACGGTTGAGATGCAGTTGAATTCGAGGCTCCTGTTCTTACCTTGAAGCCGTATGGGCAGGAGCACCTGTAGAAGTCCACCGGGTCGTTGTTGCAGGTGCCGTCGTTTTTGCACGGGTTGGATAGGCACGGGTTGCACTTGGCAAGAATGTTCACGTCCACGGGACCTGGAACAAGAACAGAGGCGGCCAGGGCTCTTTAGCACGTGGGCGACTGCGACGTGCGAATTGCTCGCACACATTCTCGCTTACGTACGACAAATGGCTGCCCATGTCAGGAAACTAGCCAGCTGCCTCGGGCTGTATATGTATGCAGGGCTAGCATGCGAGCGCCTATGCACAACTTGCAGAAGTCAATGTGCCTGCGCAAAGCGCTAAGTGCAGCAGCCAAGGGGGAGGAAATTGCTTGGTGCACACCGGGTTGGATGCGCGAATGTAGTCTGGAAACTGTTCATGTAAAACTACACGAGTACTCTGCGCGTAGCGCACTCTCCAAGGGTCACTCTCACAATATGGATTCCGGCCGGGCACATGGAAGGAGAGGAGTGGGGGACTACTGTTATAACCAGCGCCTTGATGAATGTGGGTTTGGTGCACTTTATAAATGTTAAAATTGAATGAAATACATAAACTCACAATTGCACCACGTGTGCACTGTGTGGATCTCCCTTTATGGGGCACACACGGGGGTGGGGGGCCAAAAGTCCCCCATCATGTATAATTCCATATACATGCCCACATATTCTGCCGAACGCGGCGCGAGGGGGGCATTCTAACAATCTTAAGTGGGCATTCCTTCATTTACATTGGGGCGTGATAAGTAATCTTGTACGTTCCTTGTACTGCCAAAGCATGTGCACGTGAAACCGCGCCCTTGGGTCCTCTTGCAAGAGTGCGCCACCAGGGTGCCCTTCGGAGCAGGCAGGAAAGTCTTAGCAGCCCTTACCGGGGTCCTGCACTCCTACCAAATGAGTTACAGCGTGGCAAACTAACTGGCAGTGTGGCAGGGGATGCACTGGCTCTAAAGGAACAGACGCTGTGTGGTAGTCAAGGTGTGGCTTTTATTTCTTAACAGAACCCCATTTCTTTTTTTTTTTTTTTTTTTTTTTTTTTTTAATTTAGTACACTGTGTAGAACCCCATTTCTTACAGTGCACATCATACAGTCTGTGTGCGCTTGGTTCAGCTAGTCCAAAATATCGTCTCGTTCATTTACATTTTCTGCCAAAATGCTCACTCGACTTTTTGAGTGGTCAGTTTTAAAGGTAGTTCCAAGTGATCTTTTAGAATGTATAGCGCCACCACTGCTTGAAATGGAAAACATTTACTGGGGAATCCTTCTCATTCTTGTAAGGGCGGGAGGGGCCGAGGGGCGTGCCCAGAGGCCCCTAGTAAGGTCAAGCAATCCTGGCGATTTGCATATAAGAGCATTGTGGGAACATAAGAATGTCCGCAATTTTAAATTTGAAACATGTCTTGAAGTGATTCAGTAAGACAACCTTTATCTTGAATAATGGAAGTTGGGCATTGCAGTTTAAATTGGTCACACTACTCACACTTAGGAAAAAAGTCTCTACATTGCAGGACCTATATACCAATCTGGACAGCTACAACAAGTATGTGAGGGTTTGGCTGTTTTTGTATTCAGTTGCTCATGCCAAGTCTACTGAAAGTGTCTGTTGAAACATGGGTTGCTCATGCATGTGATAACTCAGCTTCAGGACAGATCCTTCCTGTTCTGAAGCCGAGTTGTCACATGTACAAGCAACCTCCACTTCATCGGGTGCAGAGTATAGTGGGAAAGCCCCTGTGTCTGGGAATATGGTGGCAAGACATGTTTTGCAGAAGCTCAGTTCCGGGAAGACATGTCTTGATGGAGCCCTGCTCTGTCGTGTTCCGGACCATTCGCTGCACTGCTCTTGTCAGGAGAAGCAGGAATAATTCAGAGTGGGCACTGCCACCCGTTTACCCACATTATTGGATGATGGGATAAGTTTACTCTAACCTGTGACGTTGAGGGCGAACATAAATCTCATTGGCGAGAGCTTAACTCACTGAGTTATCTGACTGGCTAAAATATAATGATTAGAAATGCACGACTTCATTGCTTAACAATCAGCTGCTTTTCAGAGCCATACATTTGCTAGGCATCCTTTGCCACCAGAGTAGAGTATATTCAGGAGACTGTTACAAGCTTTTGCTAAATCTTTTTAGAAGATATGGAAATTCCTTTCATACGCTGATACAAATGCAATTCATTATAAGTCTATGAGTCTTTATTAATGTGTCAAGGCGGCATTTTTCTAATGCTGTCCTCAAAGTGATTTTGTTTATTTGAGTTATGGACATAGATTGCAATGCTGTCGAGATATTGTAAAGAAACATTTATTTGAAAAGCATTGGACGTCTACCGAAGCTCGTGTTGAAAGGAAAAATGCAGCCAACATGGGGAGGAATCGTAAAAATGGCGTACGGAGATGGAGAGGCTTGGCACGGGTTCTTGAGTGATGACAAAGAGGTTTCACAACTGTACTATGCCTGGTACTCACTTTCACAATTACAGACTGCTGACGTTCATGGGAGCACATTCCCAGTGTCAATGCCAGTTTGTTATCTAGTCCAATAACTTCCATATGACGCTACTGACAAGGTTTGCGTTAACTGCTAGGGAGGGGCTCAGGCCTCCATCGGAAAATCAGCAAACACAAATGTGGAAAGTCTGAGTAGCAAATGAAAATTGACCTCCTTGCCATCTTCGATGTGACAAGAACAACTAGAACGAGAAAGTGAAGGTGAGGGACTGATAAGAGGGTGACTTTGGTCGATTTTAAGGTCCATCCTTATTTTCAATTAAACAAACTAAACTCGGTCATCAGATGTCAAAGGAACACAGTGAATGGAGCCTGACCTGTTTTTAGATCGGGGGTTTGGACTGATTACCAATATACACTTCCATGTGTGCAAGTCCAAGCTGCCACACGAGCTTGGAGCCGGTCAATAAAACCTTACCTAGATTGTACCAGGCTACCAGGCTGGGTGCCGACAGAAACCTTAATTCCTGAGAGAGGTAGGCAATTGCTTTTGCAAATAATTTCCTCTGACGTAGAAGAACCTCAACTACCTAGAAGCCCTCTGTAAAGAAGCACGACTCCTTCTGTCAGCTTTCACAGCACTCTCCCATCTGTGAATAGTCCACCTACCAACCAACCAGAATATAGTTCTATCAAGACAGGCATGGTTCCAGGGGAGCTCAATGGCTTTACAACTGAACCTAGGGTATCTGGAAACAGCTCTTGACGTAAGGATGGGAACGAGGTGGGTGTCTCTATATTTCTGTCATAGTACTGGTCTGTTTAACTCCCACTATTGTGGTCTAACACTACCATGGCATGTCCTTCAAGCATCTTTATTCCCAACCACCCAAAGCCCACCCAACACTCTCTAGCTCACCCTTTCCTACACATCAGCAAGTGGTTAGGTGATGAGAGGGTGAAAGGGAGACTGCAGTGACAAGTGAAAAACAGGATGTTTTGATTAGACTTTGATGAAAGCGCAAAACCAGTAATGGTGTCTACTAGAACCTCCTTCATGTTTGGAGGCAGATTAACTTTGCAAGCAGAGGCAGACGAAGGTGGACGGCAGGAGCTCCGGCCTGATTGGGTGGGGGGGTCTAATACATGTTGCTATAGTTGCTGTTTTTCTATTAGCATAAACATAGGGAAGTCATTAAAAGATCAAGTGGTTCAGAATTATATTAAACTGATTTTGATGTTAAAATGTGGACCTGTAAGATGCATAAACATCAATAATAGGATTGTACAGTGACATGACTTCCGTTTAATTATGTGAGTTTCTTTATTTTCTATTGAGGCCCATTTAAAGTGGTGAGCATTATAACAGTAGCTCAGAGATCAAACTAACATAAATGAACACTTAAGGACATGAGTTTGAGTCTAAGGTCGAAGGCAACAACATTTGACACTTGGGGTCTGATTTACAAAGGTTTTCCAATGGATCATTGTAAAACACTTTCGTAAATCAGGCTCTTAATCTACATGAATACAATTTACTAAATACATTAAAACTGTAATCATGAAAGTTAGTAACTTTCTATCCATTGTAGAACAGTTCAATCTTTACTTTTTGTATACATGTTCAGGCTGTGATGAGTAGTTTTCAATGATGTAGACATGTGTGATGAATCAGCTTCAGGGGCACCAGTGGTCCAGGGATGGATATTGGGTTCTAAACCATCAATCAACCCCATACCCCTAGTACACCAGAAGGGATCCGAACAGATTGGAATACAAGTGATATATAAGACCTCCTTGTCCAATTTTTGGTAACATGGATGGAATGGCAGGCTTATCTCTGCAAGGTCGTGGATCGTTGGTCAGTTGCAACACAGCGAAAATACAATTATTACCCAATGATAAAAGGGACTGTCCAGTCAAGGTTGTATAAGAATATCTATGTTATTATTACAACAGACAGTCCTAGCACACTAGAAATACGACCACCCTGTAAAGGAACACAGAGGATAGACAGTGTCATGAAGGAAAAGGGATGCACTGTGGATACTGACTGGAGGGTAGCTGGTAAAGTAATCAGTCTTACAATTCAAGGTTATTCGGTTTCAGCACCAAGGGGGCAAAGGGTCGTAGCTGTCTCTAGGGGCCTTCGGAGAAGGACCAGGGGGGCAGAACCACAATGTACCTGGTGCTGAAGAAGTTCTTGGTGCTCAACAGCGCTGAGGCAGTTCGAGGGCGTTTCGCATCCCTTGAGACAGAATTAGTGGCGGGAGACAGCTGAGGGCACCAGGCGATAGGCAGTTCGGCAAGCGAGGCTGAACTGACATCTACAGGTTGTCCGGTGTGGTGGTTTGGGGCTATCAATCATTGGGGTCATTATGAGTGCGGCAGTAAGGGAGTAATGGTGCCGGTAAGGATGCCGGTAACCCCTTACCGCCGCATTCCGAGGTCCCTTGGTGGCTCCCACTAAGGCCGGCTGGTAAAACCAGCCGTCCTTAGAGGGAGCCGTTAAGGGACCAGGGAGCTAATAACGTGCCTGTAATTAACGGGCCTGTTATTAGTTCCCTCCCCATTCCCATTGAGCCCTATGGGGGCTCGAATGGGAACAGGGATGGGTTTTTTGAATGGGGACTTAGCGGGTCCTCCAAGGTTGGAATGACCTGGTAAGTCCCCATTCAAGGAACCCGGACACGACTTTGGAGGCAGCCATGGCGCTAATAGCACCATGGCTACCTTCAAACTCGTAATGACCCCCATTGTGTCTGTGCTGGTTAGCAGACTGTAATATTGGTTTGAGGCGTCTCGGTGGCTCTGGTGACTGCAGTGTGACAGCAGTAAGCAGTGCAGTCGGATGCGGTTGAGGACTCGACTGTCTCGAAAATGTCTTTAAAAGATGGATGCTGGATGACGCCTGTGTGGCACTCCTCATAGTTTCTTGGCAGGGCTCGTGTTCTTTCAAGGCGGACGGCCCAAAGCTCAGGACAGTGTTTGCAGGCAATAGCCTTGTCCTTATGTCAGATACTCTCTGGAACATCCCAACTAGGATGCTTGCTGGCAGAACCTAGCAGGGCACACTGTCTGGTGGCTGGGTACTTGTTCTGGAGCTGCTGGACAGGCCCTCTGAGTCCGGTATCTCCATCTGTTCCCTGGGAGATGTGTAGAGGGAGGGATATTGCTTCCCTCCTGGAACTGCAGGCCTTCCTTCATTGATGGAAGAAGTAAGGTAGACTGTACCTTAAGTTCGGCTCCAAATGAGTCCTCCTTCTTATTCCTTTGGAAGTCTTCAGATGATATGCTAAGTGAGGGGTTAAGCCCTCTTTTAAAGCCAAATGGGCCCCAGTGATTGGTGCAGGTTAAGCCTAACTTAACGAACAAATCCTGGGTCCCCACCAACAATCTTCTCTTATACATGAGGTCAGGACCAGAGTGCTCTGCAACAGGACAGACAAGCGGGTGACAACATATACCTATGTCCCATCCATCTCCCTGTCTGTTGTAGATCAAAGTGTCTCTGTGGTTAACTGAGCCCTCTGTGACTCTTGATTAAGGCGCAGAGTTCCCTTGAAGTTTGTGCTAGGAGCAGACTTCCTGTCTCCCCAAACCACATACTTCTCTCCTCTGAAGGGGGTCAGATCTGCAGGGATTTGCCGACGGTAAATAGTGGATTCAGACATTCATTGCACTGCTTTTCATACAGAGGGGTGGGAAATAGCTTCAAGTTTGCACACTGCATACCAAACAGGTGTTATCCCCGCCTTCCTGTTGTCTCTTCCGGCAACCAAGACCCTTCAGGCTTCCTTGAATTATCTCTCATTAGTATGCCTGCCACCAGCCAGATGACAAAGGAAAGCAGATCCATGGGGCCTTTGATATTTAAATTAGGCTGCCCATGCTGGAGGAAGGTGTGTCTTCCCCCTCCTTAACATGCTTTGCTGTACACATTCCAGCTGAATATGACTGGGGAAGATGGCGCCTGTAGGCTCTGTCTTCCTAGAGTACATGTGACTATGCGTTTTGTGTGGGAAGCAGATGAACTGTGTGTGGAATGGCCTCACAAGGTCTTTGAAGGTTGGTCTGCAATTATTCCTTTTCATTATTAAAAAAAATCAAACAAAGCCCAGGCGAGTGCACTCTCCCTGTGCAGATTGGTTGAATTTCTCACAACATGAGTTTGTGTTTATGGGTAAACTCTTCATTTACCGGACAGTACTGACAGCAGTTTTTATTATGGACTTGCACTGGATGCTTTATGTCAAACGATTGGGAATGGGATGTTCGTTTCAAATTTTTGAATATTGTTTTATTGTAATTAGTGAGGTGAATGTTGTTCCGATTGTCTTTGGTGATTGCAATGTAAGATTTGGTTAGTCAGTCATCAACGTTAATTATTTATGTAACAAGGGTAGATGATGTCATCACTTGACATATGTAACTTTGTATTACCATATCATGCAAACACGCTGGCCTGATTTTGTTTGATCGCTTTGATATTTTACCAGTGACAACTTTGGTGTGCTTATAAAACACCTTCCAAGGGAAATATTTAACAGCCCATGAAGAGTGGTGCACATGAGAATTATTGATTTACAGGGTTTATGGTGTCCTCGGGATGGCAATCCTGGTGATCAGTGGTACACCTGCTCATGTTGCAAATTTTGAAAAGTGCAAAAAGTGGTTATAGTTTGTTTTCAACACTAAGGGATGGTTTACATAAAGTGCGCTATTGCGTTAGGTGATGCAAATCCAGCAGTTGAACCTCCAGTTACACCAAAAGTGTTTCCCAAGATTATCCGGCAGCACATTCTGCTGTGGAATTCCTACACATCCCTGGTAGTGTATCCCATGCAAACTAAGGGTGCACTAATGTATGCAGTGTTTATGCCATTACAGAACATGTACCGGCGGAGTGCCCCACCCAATGGAGCTTTAGGTGTGTGGCAAAGTGGGCATGAAATCAAGCGGGTCTGGCAGAGACATGACATGCAAGCCTGGCTTGATACAGGGTGTCTCCTCAGAGAAAATGTAGTGGTTGCACACACACATTCGTACACACACGCACAACGTGAATTGAAAATATTTATATGTGTGAATGAGGTAGAGGGGGTTCCCACTAATTATATCTCATGTTTGGCGGTTTCCTTTTGGCTCTTAATAGTTATGGGTTGGATTTTAAAAAACTACATTAAGTTATTAGGTTATTTGTATCAGAAACCCAGAAAGCGAATTTCCAAGATGTAGCCAAAACAACATATTTAAGTGTGGGCCATACAGCTTAAGCATGTTGGCCCAGCCCACGAAAAATGGCAGCAGGTAATCATTCCTCTAAGCACAGGACAACATCTAGGCTAGCACATCGGTGGAACTAAGACTGTACACACAGGTCTGGTGCGTGCCCCAAAACAGCTGATAAATAACACATTCTTCATAATTAGCATCTTCATCGTAGACAAATGAAATAAAGGAGCAGCAGGTTACAAACACACATGCTGGAGGCAGAAGGTCTACTGGAGAGACAAGAAGGGAAAGTCAGAAGGTGTGGTCTTCACTGGACATTTCACTCAAAAATACTACTCACAAACTTACCTGGGATCAGAAAACCACATGCCCCCGGTACCTCTAGAAGCAGGGCACATATTTGTTTTTAAGACCAAAAGTAAAAGATTAAAAATGTCTGTTAGTAACTAGACAGAAAGAGAATAGCAGAGAAAACATATAGCATGGGGTACAGTCAGGTAGAAGGATAGCCTTCCACAAGTAGACGTTCTTAGGGGGAGATATAATTCTGACGAAATCTCCTAATTCAGCGTATTTACTCCAAAAATATGGCCAGTTACCGAAACAGCCACTTGTACATTTAAAAAGAATACAGTCACTATTAATGTCCTTCATTGACAATTTGTTACACACACTCAAATGCGCGTGCAAACACACACACAAAATTAAGCAATGCACATGATGAGGGAGTTGTGGTGATGCTCACACGTTCTCTATAGTTATGTGACTTGCCGCAGTTGGTTGAGATAAAGGCCGAGAACAGTACCTTGGCACGTGAATTTCTTGGACGGGGTCGTGAGAAGTAACTTATCAGCCATTTCTCCTGGACCGGCACATCTGGCAATACCCGGCTCTTTGTACTCAGACTTGACCCAGTCCGACAGCCACTGCATGTTACAGTCACAATACAGAGGATTGGCACCGATGGCACTGCAATAAGGATGGGTAATTCAATGTCATTTAGTGCAACATGCGGTGGGTGACATTTTCTGACAGATATGAAGGAGGCAAACTTACAGGTGGGACAAGGATGATAGGTCATTGAATGTTCCTTCGGGCACCGCAGAAATGTCATTTCCATGTAAAGATCTAAAGCAAAGACAAATCCACAACATTGATCAATGTTTGATACATATGTCAGTAAACTCCAAATTAATTTTTGGTAGTTCAAGAAAAACACCTTGCTGGTCTCAGAAGTACATTAGGTAACCACTAATCACAATGATAAAAAGAGCATTTAGTTATGGCCTGGAATTGTCTAACATCATCTTCCTGCGTGGTGAACAGGATCAGGGTATAAGCGGCAGTATAAGAAGGCATTACAAAATCGGTCTTCTGCAGTACTGTACCCAGCGCAGACACCTTTCCACACATGTTTTGTTTCAACCACACAACCACAGCAATATAATGTGGGACATAATATTCTTCCATGCCTCCTCCTCGGTTTTTCTATGCCAACACTTTGATAATGGCGACCCACAAGGTTTTGACCACCTCCACACCCCCATTAATAGACTGGCCCGTGAGTTCCATACTCCTTCAATTACTGCCTTATGGGAGGGAGTATGTACCACAACATCTTTTGTAAAAACAAAGGCTTACAAAGAAATTGAGGCCATGCAGGCCTGCATCATGCACCTTTCAGACCCCTCTGCCAGGTGGCAGGATACAGTTAGCAATGCATTTCTGAAGTATCCACCCAGAAGGAAAAGACCAGTCAACCTACACAACAAGAGGATATTAGTTGTTCAGTTAGATCATACATGCACAATGTCAGTCCTGGAGGGTGGCATGCATCGACATTTTTCAGGATATCTAACATGAATATTCATGAGATATATGTGCATGCAATGAATCCAAATGGGAAATCATGTGCAATTACTTTCAGGGTTAATCCGAAAGGTTTGTATGCTTGAGGGTCAAAGCTGGGCACCCCTGATTTAGATGCATATGCATCACCAATCACAGAGTAAACTATTATAACCAAATAATGTACTTTCAGTGGGTGTTGAACATTGATGCGGAAGAGGTAAGAGGGAAGGATACGGACCATAATCTGAAGAAGATAAAAAAACTGTAGGCAACCAGAGGATGCACCAGATGGCTGAGAGAATGCCAGCGGTCACTGATTGTTTCCGCCCAAATTTCCAGCCACCCGATTGGCAAGATGCTCTCTCCTGGGTTCTACATGCAGCAAGACCCGATGGGCTGGGCATTTCATATCTAGCAGTGGCATGACGTTCAGGTTTACTGGCTATGGGCAGTACATTAGCCACAAGAACAGGCCTTATAAATGCAGTGGATGTAGCGCTAATACAATCGAATGTGTGGTTATCCCCTCTTGTACTATTTGAATGCAAATGCTGGGGAGGGAGAGTTCATGAGCAGTCCATGGGGCTCACTTCCGAAAGAGAGAAAAGACGTGAACAATTTGACGTTGACCAACAGTTTCTTCACTAGCAAGGATGTCTCAGGCAACACAGAGTCTGAGCAGCAAGAAGCAATGGCCATTTACTGACCACGCTACCCGACTAGACATGGGGAATGCACAAACTGAAATAAAGAAAGATGATGGATTGAAAAAAAAAGGAAGGAGTAGGTGTATTGATGAAAGTTTGATATGCAGACATCTTGTTTAATTGCCTTCAAGCGTTTCATCCTCGAATTATAGATTAATTTTTAATTTAAAGGATTCCGTTCTAAGCCAGTATGAAGGCAAGCATCCTCCAAACAATTCTAATTTGAGGGCCTCATCACAAACAATGTCAGACCTTTGGCTGGAGATGTTGCATCTCACCACCTTCTACTCCATGTTGCTGTGGCACTTCTATGAACAGCCAGCCCGCGTACCCTGCTTTTTACCACCCTCACTGCCTTATCCTTGGGGCCTATACCGCCACTTTTACCACCCCCTGTACCTCTACCAAGCACGAATCTGCACTGCTGTGGTAAAATCGCCAGTGATGAAATGGAGGGGTGTGGCGCATTTTGGGGAAAGACCACAAAGGTTTATACATTTATGGCTTTGTTGGTTCTGCCTTTAAACGCCAGATACTCCCCATCATCATTCTATTCCGAAAAGGTCGAAAGGTAATAGTGTTTCCAAAAAGGTGGAAAGGTAACAGTGTTCATTCAACCACTTTTTTAGAATGGTAGATGCAATCATCCTTGTCAGCCTGACACTATTAGCTGCAAGTAATTTATGCATCCAAATGTACGTATATTCGCCAATAAATTGGGAGGGGGCTTTTTCTACAGACTAGTTGAAATTAACCAGATAAAAAATATAACATATGGCTGTTTTAAGAACACGTTACTATCGACTTCCAATCAGTATACAGATACATATTTTAAATGGGTGACATCTAAGAAGCAATTTTCAAGGTACACCCTTACTCACAGCAATCGAAGAGACTTTAGGCCATCAAACGTCCGAGCCGGGAGGCACCTGAGGCGGTTGTAGCTCAGAATTCTGAAAGCAATTACAAAAGGAGAACACGGGTTAGCTGAGTGCAGATGGGAAATGAGAAAGCAAACGCTGTTGGCTTGAGCACGGGCTCCATTTTGGTGCATGCAATGACGACATGAGATTAAACTTACAAAGTGAGCAGCTGCGTCATGTTGCTGAAACTCTGGTTAGAAAGGGTGCTGATTCTGTTGTTGCTTAAATCGCTGCAAAAACACAAATCGACAAATCGCGAGACGATAAATTAACATAAGGCTACATCTTAAAATAACTGAGTTCAGAAATTCCAAACACAGCGGTGAGATGGAGCTCTCCCAGAGACATATAAGGCATCAGCAGATATTGAAAACCGAATGTGCCAGGGGATACGATGTACAAATAAGTACATATGTGTAGGCCTTTTGGCTCTATGACCACTCTATGGGTACCATATAAAATATAGCGAAGCTCCAGTGGCATAAGCTGCACTCGTGCAGTGGCCTGTTGGGAATTCACGTAAATATGCCCATACATGTTGGACCTGATTCACACATACTTTCTATGGGACTGCACCATTATAAAACTCTTCTGTGAATCAGGCCCTTTGTATTTTTGTATATCATTTTAGGGATACTCTTTTTATAGTACAGAAACCCGTTTAACACCAAAACTCAATAAGAGTCAAGCGGTGTGGTAATAAAGTGGTAGTCATTTTATTACTGCTGCTCTTTTTGGTGGAAACGTAATTACTGCCACTTTTTCTGCACCGCCAAATTTTAAGTTTGACCTTGAAGTGGAGGTAGATCCTTCACTTTAAGGTACAAAATCAGCAGTTACAGCTCGCTGCAAATCCACCAAAAATCCCCAAAGAGTTCTATGGACTCTTTACACCAGCATGCTATCACTTGCAGTTCCACGCTAATGCACCAGGATCGACTAGTAGTAAAGGTGAATGATTCTGGCGGTGAATTGGTCAATTTACTCCCAAACTCGTAATGAGACATAATACGTTTTGCTACTCTTGCTGTGGCATTAAGTGAAATCATGTTGAACATTTCATTGCAAATGATTATTTAAAAAGTCAACCTCCAGTGATTTCTTCAGTATTTCGTTTACCAAACAATTGCCAAAAAAGTGCCAGTCATAAGCACATAACTTGTATTGAATCCATAGACATTTTATATGATCTACATTCAAACTTAAGAAAAGCTACATATATTTTCGTTATTAATCCCTATCAGAGGCCTTCACCCTTCTCTCATCTCGTGGCCAGACAGAGGCAAACTAAGACTCAGAAACTACTTACATGAGTGTTAAATGTTTGAAGTTGAAAAGGTCCTTGGGGATAAGGGTGAACTGGTTTCCATCCAGGTAGCTGCAAAATAAATACCAAGTGTCAGCTATTGCCAGTCAAAGAGCTTCACATTGTAACAAAATCAATGGAGTGACATACTTCGTTTGGACCTTAAAATGACTTTCAAACTCAAATCTCAGTTCCTCCCTAAGACGATACCTGGCATTTTGGACACAGACGGCATGGCATGCCTGTCCAACAGATGCCAGGGTAATGGGCGGTGAGGCCCGGGCAAGTGAATTGGCTGGATCAATTAAGAACAGGTGAAAACAATGAGCGGAGCAGAAAGAGGGTTTAGATAGCAGCATAGTGTGACCCAACAGTAGCAATTTGCCCAGTGGCCAGGGAGAGGGCGGGACTATGAATGGGAGTAGACAGCCCTATATTCTGCTGATGTCTTTTCTTGGCTGTCTATGTTCGGACCGTGCCACGCAGAATTTTACTGCAGTGGTGAATAATAAAAATTGAGGAGCCATTTGGCCCTACGGCTGCTACATTACATTTTTAATTCTGTATATAACACTCTGACAGGTCACAATGAAATGACAATAACCGCTCACTTATTTTAAGTACAGCGTGTTTATGCTATAGAGTTATAAACTCCATTACAAAATGGCAGCCAGGTTATTAGATACCTTGAGTGTGAATTGAAAGTGAGTCATGTGATTGTGAATGTCATGTGACCTGACAGAGTGTGAAAATAAAAGATGACCCATTATACAGCAATGAAAATTTCGTCTGAAGAAGTCCCAGACAGAGGGATTGAACGCATGGCATTTAGTTTACATGGCAGAACCTGAGATAGTTGTTCATTAAGACCATGTTGGTTTATGTTTTAAATCATATATTTGACATGCGATTTTAATGGTTAAAGAATTATTAGAAGTTTGTCTACACCTTACCCAAGACGGAGTTCTCTCATAAATTGATGTTCAGCACAATTTGCCTTTTGGCTATGCCAGCCATCTATAGCATGAGTGGGTGAACACATTTGTTCAAATGTTCTAAAAGGCTATTCTTGCAGTGATTGATAGCACCCGCTGTAGGTAGGTTGTAAACTGTACGAGCAAGAAAAGCTTCTGTTTACATGTATATATTTATATATGTATATATATATATTAATGGGTTTCAACACCTAATGGGTGTACAATACACTTCAAAGCTTGAAAGAATACATTGCACTTCCCTTTGCATCACTCATGGTGCCCTTCATGTCTGAGAAGCTGGATTCAGCCAAGGGAAATAACACCATACCACCCAACAAGACTGCAAAGATGCAGCAACAGTGTCGTGCTACATCAGAAATCGACACTGGGGACCCATCTTTGTAAACACTGGGCCTCACTGGCAGGGTAATACCCTCACGTTACCACCTCATTTAAAAAAAACACTAAACATTTCTATTTTACCAAACCATAGGGACCTAGTTAGACTAATGCTTTACACCACCGCACCCACAGTCCAGGATCCTACAAGCTTAAAGACATGTACGCTCAAGCACCCTAATATTGTGCCCCCCATGAGACCTGAGGGTATGTTGCCCCTCACAAGGTTTTACTTCTCTGATTTCCCTCTCTGATCTTATGCTGCAGAATGATGGTCACCCCTTAAATATGTCATGTGCTATGTTCATACCCTTTAAAGGTTCTCCTCTTTACAATAATCTCCTAAACCATGCTCCAGTCCTGCTCTGGCCATGTATTTTACCTGTCTTTGAGATCTGGCCCACTGAACTGTTGCCAAATGTATCCCAAATAGCATTCCTGAATGAGGTACCGCTCTATGAATGCCCAATGAGTCACCCATACATTAAAATGTTCTTCTTGACTGCAGCCAGTGACACTGTATTACTGCTTGCTGTTTAGTATCTAGGCTGGAAACTACTAACCTCTTTCAATCTCCCATCATAAAGGACATTACATCTCCCTGTTACGATGGCTTTCTACAATCTGCCCTGGTGGATAGATTTAGGAAGACACCTTAGTTATAGAGAACAGAGGAACTCTGAGAGGTTAGCCAAAACCCAATCAAAGTGTGAGTGGAGTCAGGGGTCCACAAGGAGTCCACACAGTGAAGAATACACTAATTTAACTTTGACAACAATGTACACAAATATAATATTTATTATAGGCCCAAAACACACACAAAAAAAGGAAACAAGTAGGTGATATCACACAACACTCAAGAATAAACATATATACAGTGCCATTATTATTATTATTATGATATTATTATTATTATTATTATTATGGTATTTATTGAGTGCAAACCTAGCTTCAAGAAACAACGGAGTGCTTTACGAATGTATACACGAATACGGATATATAACGCAGGCGCTTTACAGAGGTGTACAACATTACAGATGCATAACGCTGCACTTTTCAATGGTAAAACAGAACAGATATACTGCGGGGGTTAGGATACAGAGGGGGACAGAGGAGGGGTACAGATGTACCGGGTGGCAAGGAGGAGAGGGGCGGACGGCATCAAGTGAGTCAGGTGGCACAAGGGGCGACGTGATGGCCTAGGTGTTGAGGTGGAGAGACTCCTTGAAGAGGTGGGTCTTGTATTCTTTTCTGAATTGTAGGAGCGTGGAGGCGAGTTTGATGCCGACAGGGAGGAGGTTTCATAGTATTGGGGCGTAGGCAGAGAAGGGTTGTTTTCTGGTCATTTAGTTTTTGCAGCAGCGGATTTCAATTCTGCATGTGTCCTGGCTTCTGGTGGTGCGCTGTCCGCCAGAGATGCAGGGTTTCTCTGAGAAAAGCTGGGTGACTTGAGGGCGACTGCCTTATAGATGATGCAACAAGACTTGAAGGTGATTCGTGCATGCAGTGGGAGCCAGTGAAGTTGATGAGGACAGGCGTGATGTGGTCCTATCTGCATAGACCCTGGAGGAGGCATGCAGCCGCGTGTAGGTCACGTCTCTAGGGCACATGGGAGAATGACATGAGGCCTTTGAGGGGTGCCTTGCCACCATCCAGGTGAGATAGGACCAGTGCTGGGAACAGTGGATCTAAAGTTATCCATAGGGCTTGATTTGTCCAGGAGAGACAGCTGATACCAAGCTGTTGAGTGTTCTTAGGTATGTGATGGCGGAGGTGTCAAGGGGAGGTGTTTGTCGATGTGGAACCCAAGGGACTTGGCACAGGCGATGAGCTTGGGTGGGAAGCCCTCAAAGTTCATAGTTGATAACCACGTCTGTATCTCTGGTTGTTCAGTGTTGTTGGTCAGGAGTAGGAATTCGGTCTGGGGGGGGGTGGGGTTGAGCTTCTAGTATGCACTGGATATCCAAGACTGGATCAGCGAGAGGCAGGTTTTCAACCTATGGATGTCCTTGATGGGTTCTAAAATGCATTCAATGACTTATATTAATAAAATAAATGATGTATGTGATAAAACAATTAACAGGAAATGTCCCCTAGCTTCAGCAGTCCAATCACTATGAGGAGTGGGGCCTTGTGACCAAAAATCACAATGCTCCTCCCCAGGATGTATCTGATGCTGGTAAAGTACTTGTGTAGGTGAATCCCTAAAAAACCAATATAAGAATTGGCTGGTCTTTCTGAAAACCCAAGTTCTGTCCATATAAAACATGACACCACTGTGTACGTCTAGTTTAAGTAAACTTTAAGCAAACTTCATTCTGCACTGGAAAGCGAGTCTTCAGAAAAAGTTGGTAGAGCAACAAATTGGTCCACATGTAAACAACCCATGTGCAATTTTGCAATTTGGTTGAGAACCTGGATGTGTTCTAATTGCTAAACATTTGATGTAGATTATTGGGCTTGCCCCTCACTAACCCTTCGACTTGAAGTCACTGCACAAAGGAAAGACACCTTGGAATGGATATTCTTTAAGGAACATTTCTGTATAGGGGTCAAAATGTGGTATCTGAGCCTGTAGAACGGTATTGAGGTCCTGACGTGGTGCCGGATGGAGACAGACAAGTATATTCTCTTGACCCCTTACAAAAAGTCTTTAGCTGCTGGCCCTGTCCAGCACATGATTAGGTGTTGTGAAGCAGTGAATGCAGTTTACACTGGGGCCCCTCTAGTGAACTCTATATACCCTGTTTCGAGGTGTAGTCAGTATTGGACTACTTGGAAGGTGGTAGAGTGCATTGGATTGATTGCTTGTTTTATTGAAAACAAAACACATACATTCTCCATGTGTTAAAGTAGCAGTCCGTGTTGGTTTACATCCACGTTTAAGATAGCCAGCATCTTTTAGGTAGTTGTAAATGCTCGAATTCTCCGACTTCAAGGCAGGCTAATCTGCAGGTTTGGATGTGTGATCTGATGATGCTGTTCAGTTAATAGATTTGAGTCGGGCTCAAAATGTGCACTTGCCACTAGCCATTGGCTACTGATAACAGACTCCTGAGTAAGAAATGGTATGCTGTGTGTATATGGAGAATTGAGGTGGCAAATTGCTTTTCATGATATTTCCCACCAGTATTTGGGCATTGAAAATGTTTTACGGATGGTTTTACTGTCATGAGTTGTGGATGTAGATACCACACTTGTGTCTTCTGAGTTTGATTGTTACGCTCTCCTCAACTTATGCATTACTCCATTACTCTGTGTATCAGAGTTGTAGGGGGAAAACAGACAAATATCTCTGACCATCCCATCCATGGAGCATTGCCTTTCAGTTTTTTTCTTGAAACAGACGTCTTTGTGTGAGGTAACCCGACTACTGAATATGCATGTGTGTGTGCTTAGGTTCACTCATGCTCCTGCAGCACGTGGCAGCTGAAATTGTCCCCTACACAATTCTTAATTCCTGGCACATGTTGGGTCACTATTGATGACCTACTCCTTATGCACCAATGCTCATGCAATAACTATGCTGCATGTGAGATGTGTGAGGATGTGTGTCCCCCTGCCTCTTGATGGCTCTCCTGTCCAACTTCATTAGGACATGTGTTCTCTTTATCCATGTTATGTTTTAAAACAGTGTAAACCTGGACAAATTGCCACTCCAAGAAATCCATGTGTAAGGACTTTTGCTCTGTTTGCCACACAGTTGTATGCTGTAGATGAGTGCCCAAAGCTGCCACTTAGGCATCGGATATAATGGACATCTGCATGTGGGGATTTGTGAAAGGGTTTTCCTTTAATAATTCCTGACTGGTCCACCATGCCAGCAATTGGATAACATGGTCTGTGAATACCACTATATGTTCTCGATTCCTCTTCACATGGGACCTTTGTGCACTGAGCCACTTTTAGATTGGTTTCACTAATAGATGTGTGTTGCAGCAAGTAGATTCAAGAAGCCATCATACACATCGGTTTCATCGATATTCTCATTGATAGAGGCACAGATGGCTGGTAAAGGGAAACTGTTGCTAAAAAGGATTGAAATCTTTCTTGCAATGGAACTGGTAATGCTTAATTGGAGGTCACAATGGCAACTACGTTATTTTTTTATTGCATTGGAAATAGGTTTGACTTTGGGACATTTATCAAGAACTCCAAGTGGTGTAGCAGCTCAAATGTGTGCTGCATGTGAACGTTGCACTGGTTGACACGGTTCCCTGTTGTCAGTCAGTTGTCTAGGTATAGATGCACAGGCACTGCTTGTCTACGCAGTTGAGTGACCATTACTGAAAAGTAGTTTGTTAACACCTTAGATGCCAATATTATGCCAATAGGTAGTACTTTGATTTGCTAGATGCGTGCCCTAGCTTTGATTGAAAGCATTGTCAGTGTCTGGGCTGCATGGAAATATGAAGGTAAGCATCTCTCATGCCTATCGTTGCTATGTAGTCTCCCTGTTGCAATAAAGGAAAAGCGGGCTTAGTGTGGTCTTACAAAATGTTTGTGTTTTCATGAACGTGTTGAGTGGGCATGGGTACAGTAGTGTATGTTATGTGTTATCTTTCTTTGGCAGAAGGAAGTAGGTTGATTAGGTACCTTTGTCAGGATCTGCGTGAAATGACCGAATGCAAAAGTCAGACTACCAAAAGTCTGACTATTTTATTTTTTCCCCCATTTGTTCGCAAATATATATGCTGGTGGAGCCCCCCAAACCCCTCACCTTACCCCTATACATTCTTATTAACTTTACCCCCCCACATATATATATATATGCGAAGAAATGGGAGTCAGACTATTGGGCCTCAGACTTTTTGCCTTCAGTCATTTTGTCCTATTCCCCTTTCACGTGCTCTTTGTGGGACTTCCTCCACTGTGCATGCATGACGTTTTTAGTTGTAGGCATTCAGTGATCTTGTGAATTCAAGGTCATAACTATGGTAAACACTGTATTTTACCCTCTGATCTGTTGAGATGTACTCTGATTTGTGAGAGTGATGAACTAGTCTTCCCCTAACTGGGGAAGGATGAGTGGGCACCCGTTTGTCCAAGTCACTGTTTGCAGTGGCCATTACCCCCTTGTGTACACCCCAGACCCTTCTGTGTTGTGTCATGTTCCGTTGTGCCCCCCCTTCTCATATACAGGTGTTGTCTGTTTTGCTTGATTCTTCTACCCTGCTTCCCTTCCCCCTCTCCAATCCTGTCCTCCCCCCACATCCTACCTCTGCAGGAGTCTGTCTTGATACATTCTGGTTTCACCATCAATGCCTTTTGCCAATGCTTGGATTTGACTTTTATGGACTTCATTGACTCACGGTGCGTCACCCTCTCTCAACTCTCATGCCGGACTTCCCCTGCATCTTGTACTCATGGTGGCCCTGAATCATGCTGTTCATATTTTCATCTTGAATCCTGGCTTGTATTTGCTGTTCTCTCACAACATTATGTGTTACTAGTGACTTCTGCAATTGTATTCACTCTCCCCTCTTGCTTCTCATCTTTTTCACAGCTCACTCTCTGTTCTCTCCTCCTCTCCCTTTCTCCCTTTTCCTATATCCTCCCCTCCTCTGCTTACTTTCTTCTATGCACTTACTCTATCAGAATTGTCCTTGACCTAGGCTGATAGCAACCTTGTTTGTCTCCTCCCTCTCCCCTACTTGTTTTTTCCTCCCCCTACCCCCTCCAGCACTATCTTAGTCGCCTGTCTGTTTCCATTTCCTTACCACTCTCCCCCTCCCTTCCTTATCTATGTCTTAGCTCTTGCACTATCTGAAATGTCGCCAGGCTGAGTACAATAGTTAATTTCACATTCATATTCTTCATGGCCTGTAAGAATGTCATTGTATTTTCCCTTGTTCCCTCCCTTGCCTTGAAGCGCTTTGAAACACATTGTGTATAGGCGCTATATAAATATACTATCATATCATGTTGCTACAATATTGGCCTTTTAGGTAATAGGCTTGACTGTAAAAATGTTGTCTGTGTTGGCATGAGCCTTATGGGGTCTGAAAGGAGTGCATTTCTGCCTGTAGCACTGGGTCTGCTGTGCTTCATACCTCTTCTAGCTGAGGTTGTTTCCCATTTTAGAAACTGGCTGGTGTAATAGATCCATGTAGGTATATAGTTACATTTTCCTTCTGTGATTTGTTTAGCACCTCATCAACTTGTTTGCAAAAAAGTTTCTGAACACCAAAATAAATGTTGATAATTGTGGCCTGTACTTCTGGGAAACACCCTTAGCAAATTGTACCACCCACTAACCGATGCACTTGAAGCCTGCCTATCTGCAGTCTCTGCTGCAGCAAGGCAGCTTTTAATCACTCATCATCATATCAGCTGTATTTCGGTAAAAATACCATTAAAGCAAATACAAACAGTGCATATAATCAAGCTTGAAATCTTACAATTCATGTACAATACAAAGCTTTTGTGCAAATCAGAATATAAAACAAATACAATACTTTAAAACATTTGTGCAAGTTAAAAGCATAGGACAAAGTTAAACTAATCAGTCTACAATGCTTCATATAGTTAACATTTTTGTGGGCAAAATACTTATAATGAACAGCAGTCCTACACCATCTGCCCCTGAATCAACCAATGCCTATGGCGCTGAGGTAGCCATCAACAGGGGGTTTGTCCTCTTCCTAATTTCTTTATAACAGGAACAGAATTTAACAAAATGCAAAAGGTACTCAGTTGCATCTTCACAGCACGGGCAAACTGGATTCTGGGCATAACTCTGCCAATTCTTTGTATTGGCATGCAGCAGCAATAAATTAAAGCGTGCTCTTGTCAGAATCCAGCGATCTGCTGGATTATTACTGTATGTCAAGTAGGGCTGTAAAACATCTGTATTTGATACAATAGCATGCTCCCTGTTTGAACTTAACAGCAACCCCATTGACTCACGTCTAACCTTCATGGAGTGTTGTATTCGCTTTTTATAGCAATTCCTCCCCTCCATGGTCAGCAAATTCACAGGACATTGGAGGTTGGGAATACTAGCTTGGTTTAGACCTTCATGTATGAATTTCAGCTGCGGTATCCTCCTCCAAAAGACATCGCACATCAAGGTTATTATATCTTGGGTCACTAAAGTGCTCCAATTTAACCAAATGCTCAGCCAGTGCATAAGCGGGATCCGCGTTCCCCAATGTGGGTGGCCCCGAGCTCCACATGAACTGCACAGTTTGGTGCCAAACAGGGCATACCCAGCAATTTCTTTAAAAAGCTATTTTCTGTTATCTCAAGTGGAGATACATTTTCAAACCCCCACAATGAGCTCCATAATTAGTTGCTGCTTTGGTCTGTGTCCGATACACTTCCAGAATCATTCCAAGCGGCTGCCCTTGACACATCCTTATGAATCGTGATACACCCCCCAATGCTGGTCTCATTTTGATATTTTCTTTAAGTATGTGGGCTGTCCCCTTCCAATTTTCAGAGAAACGGATACACAGGTTGTCAAAATGTATTACTTGCGTGATAACCGAATGACTGCTGAATATGGTGCGCATCTTTGATTTTTTGGCTCTCCCAGCTGTACATGCCATCACTGCTGTCTTAGGTGTATTAGTTCAATTGGGCAATTCATGGACTCCAGCATCTGCCATAATGTCCTTCTATTAACTGATTCCCCTCTAACAAATATGGAGTGCGTCCCCACCAAATAAAAGTCAAGTGCCTGTTTTTGGGTCTCCAAACCTGGCCTAAAGCCATATTGAATATCTGTAAGGATTGCATGGGTAGATATCCATTCCTCAACGAGCCTCAATATAATGAGACCAAAAATCTTAAAAGAAGTATCCGATAAAGATATTGGTCTGTAGTCTCAGGGACTCCTACAGTCACTTTTTTACAAATTGGACATATGATGCCCCTTTTCCAGGATTGTGGAAAGGTCCCCACCATTCAAAGGAATGAGTTGAAACAAACAGTCAACAATGGGGCCCATACATCTACCTCGCCTGTATATAGGTCCACCGGCACTGCATCTGGGCCTGGCGCTCAATTTGGCGCCTCATGACAAATTGGCTCCTTCACCTCACCTATTCTCCGAGGGCGGAAGAACTTCTGCAGAAGTTCTACAGGTCAGCACTGGCATAACAAAGTCACTCTCATACCATGGTGCTGCCTAATGGAGTCCCTTAGTAGTCAGCAGGAATGGGAAGGGGGGAAAGTTAGAGTAGCCCAAAACAAGAGATAGGCCAGGAGAAGGATCTCACCATCTTGATTTCTGTTAGGGCTCTCTTCCTTTTCCTGTTCCCTCAATTTCTCTGCAGGCAAGGTACTTTGGTTATAATGTCATAAGGCGTAGGGCACTTGTTATGACATCAAGGATTGGAATCCTTACCGCAGGATTGCTTTGGGCAAATCATTCTAACAGTTTGCCTTTAAAAAGAGGGGCACCCCCTCAATCTTTTATTCAATGCTGGACTGCCACAATGCCACAAAGAATGAATCCTCCTCTATGATTGTAACGCGCTCCTTTGGTTCCTGAAGCTAGGTCTGTGCTCAATAAATACCATAATAATAATAATAATAATAATAATAATAATAATAATAATAATAATACATCCTGATCTCTGTTCGGGTTATTGTCTATCCCAGAGTCCTCTGCCAGGGAGGTGAAGACAGAGGGCATCCAATCCAGAGAGATCTTTCCCTCAAGTATTCCCAGAGAACATTGGGAGTGAACTGCTGTTGACGAAGGTCTCAGCTGCCGTATTTACTGGAACCAGGACCCTCATCATTAGCGTTCAATGATCCCCTGTAGGTGCCAGTCAAGCTCACTGGAGTGGGAGTGGAGAACAAAATGACTCTCCTTGTCCTTTAGCCCCAGTATTGGCACTCCCAGCAACCGCAGAACCAAGGAAGTGACCCCTGACTCTCCCTGCATCTCTGAACAGCCTCAATGCTGATTTTGGCACCTTCATACTTTCCAAACTGCTGTAAGTGAACTGTCAGATTCATCCTTGACCTTGGTTCTCGAGGGCCTAGGCCTCTCTGAGTTCATTCAATGTCTACATCAACGCCCCACTATTTCCCCAGCTGAGAGCCGCTGAGTTTTCTAGTTTCCCCAACTGGACACCGCTGTCTAGTCTTCAGCTTCTTTGAGCTTCTACTGAACGCATCTGCAGTACCCCAACACAGTTTCTCTGCACCCGAGGCCGACGAGGCTTAGAGTGCTGCCAACCCGAAATAACCTACTTTCCCCAGAGTATTTGACCCACAAGCAGACGTTATGTCTGACAGCACTGCATCATGGGACCTGGCACTGCTGCTTCCTGACTAGACACCATCTAAGCACCGAAAGCACCCAGACATCCGACTCAATGCAGTGGTTGAGCCACAAATATAGGAAGATAAGGTACTGTGAAGAGGCCCTGCCCCTTTGGTCCATGTTTTGGGACACTAGTGACTTATGCCCCCTTTACCTACCTTGTTTTTTAAGCAATTTTCTTTGAACAGTAAATTGTGTAATCTTGTTCCTGAAAACCCCTGCTCATTTACCTTCGAGTACACTTCTACAAAAGCCTGAATTCCCTGTGTACTTATGCAGGTGTGTTTTTTTTTAGCGGTTCCCCATTAGTTGTTTGCCTTTTATTGTTTGATTAAAAGTCTGTATAGAACCTTGATCAGGCATTCTTTTATTTTGGACCATTGTACTTAAGATGTTTTGGTTGCTACTGCTATCGCCTCACAATCCTCCTGAAGATGTAGCCTGCCTCAGGCCTGTGCTACCACACAAGGTGAAGGAGGTATACCTGCCGGGCAGCGTCTTTTACACGTTTATGATTGGGATTACTGCTGGTTTGATAGTAGAGTGGGGTTGAGTTGGTGGTCTAGTCACTACTCATCCCTGTAGTCCTGAGTGAATCAGCATCTAAGACACTGTTCTCTATCTTGTAAGTTATCTGTCCTTTTGGGCTCCCTGGCATATGCTTCCCCATGCGGATTCCTACTTTTTTAATTTTTGTTTACATTTCTTAAAAGCTTGGCAAGAGACATTCATGTGGCCTCTTGCCACCCTTTGTATACCAATCCAGGGAAACCTTTTATTGAAACCAAAATCAAAATGTAAAAGGTATTTTCCATGGCACCTATCAACACTGGAGATTTGAGACTATAAATCATCAAAAATCATTCCTTTTTGTCTCTTTATGACAATCTCTCTGTGCCGACTCTGAAACTTGTCCTCCACGCCGCTACTCCTGGGTCGAACCACTGGCAAAAATGATACACTCATCTGAGTGCTTTGACTTGGAGGAGACTGGTGGAAAGCCTTTACACCTAATACAGGAGTAAAGTTACACGAATACCCCTCACTACTCGAGTGGATGACTTTTCATTGAATATATCAAGCAACCATCCACTGCATGGATTATATAGGGGGTCTCTGTGGTTCTAAGTCATTTTCCCGTTTTCTGAAGGTCGCATATCAAAACGAACAATTTATTTTGGTCGATTTCGTGCAGCCATCTGAAAACGGGAAAGGGACATCACTGCTGTTTTTTTTTTATTCAGGGGTCTCAGGCCTCCGTTTGCACCCTGACGTCCTCCCATCCCCCATCGCATACACATACGTTTTGTCACACTCACGTGCACACACACACTACACACTACATACACACACACCACACAGACGCTTCCATCTGACACCCGCAGCTCATTCTCTCGGTCTCGCCGTGCATGTCAGCCCATGCATGCACTTGTGTGCAGCGCGGGTGCTGTCAGTCGATTTAGAAAGACCGTTCTGTGCGGTCGCAGAGCGGTCCTTCTAAATCAATCTGTTTCTGCTTAGCTTTCATAAGAAAGGTCTTTTGACCTGATACCATCTCTGTACATTCTTTGTGCACGTTAAAAGAATGCCAATGACTTTGTGCTGCATGTAATGGTTTGGTGTTAATAGGATGGAAGGCATCAACATGGCTGTATCCAAATATCTAATTAACAAAGTGGATATGGGAAAAATAATGTGCGAGTCATCACCATTATATAATGAATGAGTGGTGAGACTTGAGAGCACAGCACATAATTGTTTGGAGTAAACTATGCATCACAAATCGTTCATGCATCAATATGGCTGCATCCCAATTGCTGTCTTCTGGAGGAAACGGCTGAGAGGATAGCTCAAGGCCAACGCGTTTGTCTTGGAAGCAAGACAACGCAGAGCAACACAGGGTTGAATCCCGGTCCCCCGTTTACAAGCTGGTCTGCGGTATTAAGCGCGCTATGAAAGATTAATTAAAGGAACTGACACCGCTCAAAGATTTACCTTTCTAGTGCCATGTATCAGAATCACAGAGCTGACAGAAAAGGCCATGATAAATTACCTTAGAACATGCCTGAGGTTTAGGTTTTGGGAACAGATGACATAAATACACTTCCCGCAATTCCCCGGGTCTCCTGTTTAACACAAATGGATCCTGACGGCAAAGGGCCTGAAACCGAAGCCAGCTTTGCTGGCTGAAGTAGTCCCTAATGGTAACTAGTAGGATGTTACAAATGCGCCCTGCTCCCAGGCACCGCAGGGACGTGGGATATTTTGAATGTATTCTAAATTATGCAAACTCCAACAGCCATGATTGATGTGTCCTGACTCGGAGCTATGAAAGGGCAGGGCTGATGAAGCAAACGTGTGCACTGTACCCCAGGGTGACTCATGCCATCAATTCCAGCGGTGGACATTGGTGGATGGGTCAAGCCTCCGATTTGTCTGACGGGGTAAAATTAATCCATACCAAGCAAAGGTTGCTCCACCAAAATGCAGGGACACGTGTTGTTCATTAATGCCATTTATAAAAACGTAAATTACAGATGATGTTTTATCATTTAATTTGACAAGAATTCCTTAATGTTGCTTTATATATTGAGCCCTTGTCAAATCCTCAAAGTCCTGCCTTGCTTGTCTGCTTGCACAAAATTCTCCAACTCTCTGTATGTTTTCAGCCTAACCCATTTTCAGTCCTTTGAATTATACTGAGGGCTAATTTTTTCCCGCAGTTACAGCCATTCTGTGTTCAGCACATTGGACTTCATTACAAGCTTTGCAGTAATTTGGTGGGAATCCCGCCGAATTACCGCCAAAATCGTTTACCGTTACCACTGCTTGGTCCCGTGGGGTGAGCACAGGAATACAAGCGTGGATAAAGCTGTGTAAATCCCCCTTTTTGGAGTGCATGGGTCTCCATGGGAATTTTTGGCAGATTTAACGGCCGGCGGTATTACTGCGTGTTAAATCTGCTGATTTTGGGGACAAAGTGGAGGATTTTGAATCAGCTGCTTTTCCTCCAAAAATCGTCAGATGTACAGCACAGTAATACTGCTGGTAGTTAATCCGCCAGACCATATCATCTGGAAGTGTGGGAAAAAAGTGGTAATTCCATTACCGGCCCAGAAAAGTGTGGCAAATGGAATTACTACTTCTTTTTTCAAACACCGCCAAACTTGGTATGAGACCCATTGAAACTACTAAAAGAAAATGTCAAAGCATAATGAATGTATGCGCGATACTGCCATGCACCCAAGAGAGGAGTGAAAGTTTGCACAACCTTTATTTTAAAACCAGTAAATCTGCGGTAATAAAATGACAGATATTCACCTCAGCATAAAGTAAAAACTAACTTTCCCCGTTGTGATCTACAGCACAGTGTGTCTAGAGCAAGGTTGTCCAACATACGGCCCAAGGGCCAAAAAGCGGCCTTCCAAGCCATTTCATGTGGCCCGGGAGGCTGTACAGAAAACATTGAACAAATAAATAAATAAACCAGGCCGTAGTGGAGGACTGTTACTGCCTCTGCCACGGCCCGGTTTATTTATTTATTTATTTGTTCGATGTCTGTCAGGTCCGTGGACCCAATTAATTTATTTATTTCTGCAATGTTGGGTACGACCAACATTGCAGAAATAAATAAATGAATCCAGTACGCGGGTGCTCCACCCCTCCTTCCCCCCATGGCGGAGAGAAGAGACCAGTATGGATGGCCCTTTGTTCCATCCATACTGTGTCTCTCTCTGGCAGCCTGCGTAAAAGCCGGGTAAAAAACGACGTTTAAAAACTGAGAGACGGATGCAAAGCAAGATGCTCTTGTTTTGCATCTGTCCCTCAATTTCTAAAAATCGTTTTTGTTTGGGTATACTTCTACACCTGTGTTCACGGATGTACAAGTACACCCAACCCAAAACGATTTTTAGAAATTGAGGGACAGATGCAAAGCAAGTCTGTCCCCCAATTTCTAAAAATGAGGCACAGATGCAAAGTAAGTCTGTCCCTCAATTTCTAAAAATCTTTTTGGGTAACCCAAAATGATTTTTAGAAATCGAGGCACAGATGCAAAGCAAGTCTGTCCCCCAATTTCTAAAAATCGTTTTCGGTTGGGTGTATTTGTACATCTGTTCACCTCTCTTGGCAAGAGGGATACACCCCTCTTGCATTGCATCTGCGGAGGGAGTTGGCAGGGAGAGGGCAAATGAGACTGTTTGCATGTCTCCGAGTGTGTATGTGGTGAGGGGGAATGCTATGCTATGGGCTGGGAACAGAGGCGTTGAGGGAGGTAACTCCCCTGAATTCTAAGGAAGGTAACAGCGTGGGAGAGGGTGGGAGTGTGGGGTGAGGTGGGATCACCTTCTTGGGGGGTTTAGCAGGGTGGGTGGGCAGTAGAAGGAACAATTTACTTACCTGTAACTGTTGTTCTCCAGCATGGGTCTGGCATGGATTCACATGCTCATGAATATTCCCCGTTGTCAGGCCGGGAATCCTCGGTATTGAAAAAAATCAGTATCAGTTTTGTTTCTGATCTGTCTTAGTAGTAAACAATCACTGGTCTCTGGGTCATACTGCCCCCAGCCAATGACTGCCCTCTCCCTAAGCCCCGCCTCCGGAAGCCATCCTCAGATTTGGTAGCACGTAAAGTGGCAGTATGACCAAGTGAAGAGCCGCAGAGCGGTAGGCGGGAGGGTTCGCATGTGAGTCCATGCCAGACCCATGCTGGAGAACAACAGTTAGAGGTAAGTAACTTGTTCCTTCTCCAGCATGGGGTCTGGCATGGATTCTCATGCTCATGAATAAGAGAATACATAGCATGGGGTCTGGCATGGATTCTCATGCTCATGAATAAGAGAATACATAGCAGTACACACATGCACAACCACGGGAGGTGGCAACAGGCTCAACATTAAGCAATACAACAACTCAACATTAAGCAACTCTTACCTCCTCACCAGGCTCACCTTAGGCGAACAGGTTGCGCAGCACTGCTTTGGCGACCCTGGACTCCTCCCTGGAGTCCCGATCGACGCAGTAGAATCTTGTGAAGGTGTGCGTCGACCTCCACGTCGCAGCCCTGCAGATGTCCAGCAGGGGCACACCAGACAGGAACACCATGGTAGCAGCGATCGCTCTGGTCGAATGGGCTCTCGGACGGCCGGGCAGCTGTCGGTTTGCCAACCGATGACAGTGCATGATGCAGCCGGAGAGCCATCTGCAAATGGAAGTCTTCGAGAGAGCCTTCCCTTGATTCACAGTCCCAAAGTTCACAAACAGTTGTGACGTCTTCCGAAAACTCTTCGTGCGGTCCACGTAGACCTTGAGCGCTCTAGCTACATCCAGCGAGTGCAAAGTCCTCTCAGCCGGCGACCAAGGCGATGGGAAGAAAACTGACAACACCAAGGGCTCGTTGAGGTGGAAGTCCGACGGCACCTTGGGCATAAAGGATGGGTGTGTCCTCAGCACCACCCTCGTGTCATGAAAAGTCAAGTATGGAGGCTTGCAAGATAGGGCCTGGATCTCTCCCACTCGTCGTGCGGAGGTGATGGCCACGAGGAAAGCTGTCTTCCACGACAGGAACTTCAAAGGCGCTGAAAGTATAGGCTCGAATGGGGCCCCCATGAGCTTGGTCAGCACCACATTAAGCTCCCACGCCAGGGCAGGAGCCTTCACCAGCGGGAATGATCGAAATAGTCCCTTCATGATTTCTTTCACCAGGCGATGAGACCACAAGGACGCCCGTCGTCCTGGTATATCGGGAGATTGCAGCCAGATGTATTTTGATGGAGGCGTGAGCCAGTCCAGCTTTGGCCAGCGACAGTAGGTACGGCAGTACTTGAGGGGCCGTAATCCGCAGAGGGTTAATCTTCTGTGCACGGCACCAGACAGAGAATCTCTTCCATTTATGTCTGTAGCACTTGAGAGTTGAGGACGCCCTGGCCTTTGCAAGAAGTTCTCTGCAGTCGGCCGGGATGTCGTACCCTCCAAACTCTAGTGCTGCAGGAGCCAGGCCTGCAAGTTCAGCGACTCCGGGTTGTGGTGAAGAATGGCGCCTCCTTCTCTGGAGACAAGGTCAGCGTCCGTCGGCAGCTTGACTGGTGGGGACGTTGACAAGTCCAGAAGGTCCACGAACCAGATCTGCCTTTGCCACGCCGGTACAACGAGGATCATCCTGCACCGGGCCCTCTTGAGCTGGTTGATGAGCCGGAGCAGCAACGGCAGCGGAGGGAATGCATAAAGAAATAGGCCATCCCAGGGGAACGAGAAAGCATCGCCCATGCTCCTCGGCTGGGGGAACCTGCTGGCGAACCTCTGGCACTTGGAATTTGTCGCTGTCTCGAAGAGATCGATTTGGGGTTCGCCCCATCGTCGGAAGAGTCGATCCACTTGATCCCGGCGTAGTTCCCACTCGTGGCACAAGCACAGCTCCCTGCTGAGTGAGTCGGCGATCGTGTTTTTTTTTTCCTGCCAGATGAAGAGGCACCAGAAACATCCCTTGGGCAACGGCCCAATGCCACAGATCCTGGGCTTCTTTGGATAGGGCCGGGGACCTGGTTCCGCCCTGCTTCTGGATGTAGAACATTGTGGTGGTGTTGTTGGTGAAGATCCTCACCACCTTGCCCTTGAGGGACGGAAGAAAGGACCTGAGGGCCCAGAACACCGCACGGAGCTCCAAGATGTTGATGTGGAGAGACTTCTCCTCCGGGAGCCAAAGGCCTCTCGCGTGAAGATCTCCGGAGTGTGCTCCCCAACCTTTCAGGGAGGCGTCCGTTGTCACCGTCACCTGGTGAGCTGGGGTCTGAAAGTCCGTGCCCGCCGACAGATGGGCGCGGGTACTCCACCACCGGATCGCCTGACGGAAAGTCTCGTTGAGAGGGATCCTGTCCTCGAAGCCACCCGTCGACTGGATCCAGCGGGCGTCGAGGAACTCCTGTAAGGGTCTCATCCGAAGCCTGCAAATGCCCACCAGATAAATGCAGGAGGACATCATCCCGAGGAGGGACTTGATAGATCTTACCCTGGCCATGTATGTGGCCAGCAGACGCTGTACTTTGCCCAGAATGGTCTTGGTCCTTTCCTCCGACGGTGAGGCCAGCCACGCCACTGTGTCGAGCTTGGCTCCCAGAAACAGGGTGACTTGCGACAGAACCAGGTGGGATTTAGGAAAGTTGATGGAGAATCCCAGGTCTGTGAGCAGCTGGATGGTCTTCGCAGTGTGCTCCACGGCGAGCTCCCTTGTCCTTGCCCGGATGAGCCAGTCGTCCAGGTAGGGGAAGACGTGGATCCCCTGTAGGCGCAGCCAAGCCGCCAGAGGTTCGAGGCACTTGGTGAACACCCTGGGTGCCGACTTCAATCCGAATGGGAGGGCCTTGAACTGGTAGTGCCGCCTTTGGACCACGAACCTGAGGAACTTTCGGTGTCTTTTTAGAATGGGGATGTGGAAGTACGCATCCTCCAAGTCCAACGACGACAGGAAATCGCCCTCCTCCAGCTGTCCCAGCACATGCTGGAGGGTGACCATATGGAACTTCTGTGCCTTGATGTACTTGTTCAGTCGTCGTAGGTCCAGGACGGGGTGCCATCCTCCTGTCTTCTTTTTTACGAGGAAGTACCTTGAGTAAACTCCGGAGCCCCGAAGCCTCTTTGGGACGAGCTCGATGGCACCCTTCTTGAGCATCGCCCTTACTTCCAACAGTAGTTGAGGGACGTGATTTTCCTTCCTGGCCACGGGTCCAGCACCCAACGGTCGGTGGAGATGGACTCCCACACGCTGACGAACCTCGCCAACCGGCCTCCCACCGGGGTGCTTCGGCAGGGGCCCGACCCCACGGTCGGTTCAATCTTGTTTGGAGGCCGCCTTGCCTCCTTGACCTCCTTGTCGACGACGACAGGCACCACCTGACTTGCCGCGTCCCCTGTAGGCTTCCTGGGACGAAGATCTTGCCGCTTGGCGGTAAGTGGGGGAGCCACTGCCGGATCCCTTGGAGGCACCTTGTCTGCCTCCGGAGCTCCGAAAGGACGGCCGTCGTTGTTGGAGCACTCCCAGTGCCCGGGGAGTCTCTGTGTCTGTCTTGATGGCCTGAAGGGACTCATCAACCGCCTTCCCAAACAGGTTGTTCCCATCGAAGGGCATGTCCAAAACCTTGGTTTGTACGTCCTGGCGGAAATCCGTGGCCTTGAGCCATACTCGTCGTCTCAAGCAAACGCTGTTGCCCAAATGACGGAAACTGGTGTCGGCGGTGTCCGTTGCCACCGTGATGGCGTGGTCCGAAGCAATCTCCCCCTCCTGTAGGATTTCAAGGATCTCAGCCCTTTTGGCGTCTGGAAGGAAGTCTAACAGAGGGGCGATTTTGAACCACAACTCCCTGTCGTAGCGGGCTACGATAGCCAGGGCGTTGGCCGCCTTGATAGTCGCCGCTGCGGATGAGATGATCCGTCGTCCCATTGTGTCCAACTTCCTGCCCTCGCCGTCCGGCAGGGAAGTTGATGTCGAGGCCGATTCGCCCCCAGCTTTCTTCTTTGCCGCCGCTGAGACGACCGAATCCGGGGTAGGTTGTGCCCGAAGGCACAAGGGGGCAGCGTCGGGGACCCGGTACTTGTTCTCGTACCGGTCCCTCTTTGCCGGCGCCGTGGCAGGGTTCTTGATGAGGGTGAGCCCCTCATCCCAGATGTCATCAAGAAGCGGTACGGCGAGGACCGTCTTCCTTTTAGCCTCGCGCCGTTGGTATAGGAACCCTTCTTTCTTCTTTTCTTCAGGGCAAAGCTGGAAAAGCTCGGATGCCCTGGAAATCATGGCATGAAAGGATCCAATCTCGTCGGGCGGGGACGCCCGAGCAGGGGGCGACGGGGGAAACATCCTGTCGTCATCTGTACCTGTCGTAGCCGTGTCTGTGCCTGTATCATCCCTGTGGGTAGTAGACCGGGGGGAAGGCAGAGCAGGCCGCAGACGTGGGAGAGGTGGCGTAGGATGCGTCGTCCTCCTCTTATGCAGTGTACTCTCTCCGAAGGTCCTGACTCTGGTTCCCCCATCGGGTCTGGCTCAGGCACCTCCGTCGGGGGAAGGGGCAACCTTGTCCTTATCTCCGAGCATAAGGACTGAATCGCTGACAAAATGGCCGCCGAGGTGTCCTGCGGAGCTGGAAACGACGGGCGCGAGGGCTCTTGAGGAGCCTTGTCGGCGACACCGTCGCTCTCGTCGTCGCCCTCGTCGGGATCCCTCCCGATGGGCTGGACCTCTTCCACGACTTCGATGAGCTCTTCTTCAGAGGTCGTGTCTGTATCCACGATGGCCACCAGCCCCTCCCCCAACTTTTCCAACGAGGACTTTGTGGGGGTCTTCTCGATGGGCTTGAAAGATGACTCCCTCCGCGGTGGCAGGGAGACTCTGGGTCCTGAGGGTGCCTCCACTGGTGTAGCCTCCACAGGCTGAGCCAGGGCGGCGGCAACATCCTCAATCGAGGTCTTAGCAGGGTGAATTAAGGCCATCGTCACCATCTGGACGCCTGGGGACTTCACCTTGGGCAGGAATCTTCGAGATCGACCGGGGCCTCTCCAGAAGCTTCGCCGGGTTCTCGGACTTCCTCTTACCCGAGCCAGAGCGTTGGCTCGTGGTTGATGGCGCCGGGGAGGATGCGCCCTGCCTGGCAGCCAAGGAGCCCGACCGTTCGGCGCTCCCGGTGCCCGCGGACTTGCGCTGCTTATCCTTTTGTTGGGCCCCCGTCGCCGGGGCACCCTCACAGGACTTAGAAGACCGCTCGGACTTCATTTTCTTCTTCTCGCCTGACAGGCTCTTCCCTTCCAGCCAGTTGGCGAGACGGAGGTGGCGATCCTCATGGTCCGCTCCGACATGTTCCCACAAAATTCACAGTCCTTCTCCTTGTGCGTCTTGTCCTCATGGAGACAGTAGAGGCATAACGAATGCTCGTCCTCCTTGAAAACAATCTAAAGCTGGCATCCAGGGCAGGTCCTGAACAGCTCCCCGGGCGTCGAGCTTCCTTTCTCCTGGGCCATGTCCGGGGTAGGCCTCAGAACTTCTGGAATCCTCCAAAAGCGTAACTCGACGAAATCTTCACCCTTGAGGGGCGTAGAAAATTCCGAAACGGATCCCCGTTGATCGGATGTAGAAACGGTGGAGCTTGAGGCTCTATTTAACGGAAAAATGAGAAAAATCTCCTGAAAAAGCACGAAAACGCAGCAAAAGCTCGAGAGCTACAGCACGAGGACTCCCAACACTTGAACGTGCGGTAAAAATCTGAGGATGGCTGCCAGAGGCGGGGCTTAAAGAGAGGGCAGTCATTGGCTGGGGGAAGTATGACCCAGAGACCAGTGATTGGTTACTACTAAGAAAGACAGATCAGAAACGAAACTGATACTGATTTTTTTCTATACAGAGGATTCCCGGCCTGACGACGGGGAATATTCATGAGCATGTGAATCCATGCCAGACCCCATGCTGGAGAATGTGATAATTCAGCCTTTTGACCTCACAAATTGGCTGAAATAAATCAGTCTTTTTTGTATTTGTTCTTCAAAATGCAGAATTATCACATAGAACCCAGTATGGACCTTGCCATACTGTTGACCTTGTTCAGTGTAATAGACCTTGTTCAGTGTAATAGTGTTCAATGGGACAGTACTTGCAGTGCCTACCGGTGCAGAGCTAATGGGCTTCTATTTTTTTAAAGAGACAGTAACAGCACTTCTCAGCAGGGCTGTGTAATCTATTTTCTACTAGAGCTGCCATATTTGAAATGGGGCAATGCTGGTACTCCTCAGTTCGCTTGCTAAACAGGGCTTCTATAATTGTAATACTATGGTTTTGTTGAGGCAATGCTAGTTCATCTTAGTGGGGCTGCTATACTTTTGATGGGACAACATCAGCACTTCTCAGTTGAGCTGCTGCACTCTTACTGACAAGGCACTAGCACTTCTCAGCAGATTTATTTATTTTTATTGGTTATTTATAATGCGCAAAATATACCTAGAGGGATCGAACCTGTGTTGCTCCATGTCGTCTTGCTTCCAAGGCAAGCACGTTGCCCCTGAGCCATCCTCCCAAGACTCTGAAGATCTGAAGTACATTTAATGATACAGAACCAGAACTATTGAGCAAGTCTAACATCATTTTCATCATCATCAGAATAAACCAACACTGTTGTGGTTATACAAGAGCTAATATATTTAAAGGGATGGAATTACTCAGAATGTAGCAGCACTATTCAATAACCCAAAGTGCTTAAGCATAGTTAATGTGAAAATACGACACTTCTCACCATTGGGACAGTACTGCCTTGGCCAGAGTTTCACACTGAAGAAGTGAGCAAGTGATCCGGGGTCTGCAGCCCACACACACGCATGGGATTCCCATGCACCCACTTGCGAGATTTGCACCAAATTAGTAAGATTGTGCTCCAAGGTAGGAGACACACGCACAGTCTTTGCTCTCAGGTTTGACACACTCACAGGATGGGATGGCATTTCGTTCTCCCATCCTAGTTGTGTTGCTCTGCATTTTGAGGGCTACTACAACCTGGATGATTATAGAGGGGTGGAGTAGGGGCAGTATTGGCCAACTGGAAGGTTTAAACCTCCTCCTTACTTGACTTTAGTATATGCAGTACATGCTAGCCAATGTTTCCACTGTTTTGCAACCCCCTGCCCCCCTCGCACCAAGTTGGTGACTATGTGCAAATGCGGTCATACAACTGCTGGTGATGTCACTTCCTATATTTGGGCACCCCCCGGGAAATTCATAAGTCAGCTCCCCTGCACGATTTATTTATTTGTTCAATGTTTGTCGGGTCCGTTGACACGATTAATTTATTTCTGCAATGTTGGGTCCGACAAATAAACCGTGGCGGAGGACCTTTACTGCCTCAGGTGCCCACTGGAATTGGTTTATGCTTCTTTCATTACCACATAAGTAATGAATGTGTATTACAGAGATACGCTGGCATATGTATTGGGCACACTGCACATGCTCAGGCATCATCAATCATGCTTTGTAGAGGACAATGCTGGCCTAAATTGGGAACAGCCAGCATAGACATGTTGCTACAGAGGCATATTTTGGGCACAACCAGCATGCCAATGTGTTACATCAGTGACAGTGCTGTCTTACACTGTGGACACATTGATAATTAAAATGTGTTGTGTTCTACAATGTTCTTGTCTGCTGTTGGTGACATGGAATGTACATGTTCCCCTTTAGAACGGATTGTTAACTTATGGCTTTTTGGTCACTTTTCCTGCTGTAAAATGCCCAATTTCAGCCCCATATTTGGAAAAAGAATCTTGGGATGGGGGAACCTCCCCAAACCCTCCCTAGATCGTTATAGCTCCCTCGCTACGCTCGGTCGCCCCCACTATTTCAGAGAAATATCAACACATACACACTGGAAGAAATCACAAGAAACTAACCTTTGATCACTAACCCCGTCACCAAAAGCTATCTTTGGGACTGCATGGCTATTCCTGTGATGCTATTTTGTCAAAGGTCACACACCATTGCTTTTGAATATACTGCTTTGGGTGAGGGTGTTCACTTTTGGCTCGCCGGCCCACTGTTTGACAAAAGGTTAATGCTTCGGCCCCACATTCAAAAAGGTTGGACAGGCCTGGTCTAGAGCCTTGAATCAGGGGGTTCACTGCTCATTCTATTTTCACAACAAGCGTGTTTAGGGTTAAAAAGGGCTGTGCATCCCTGTGACTTTTCATTTTATTTACAACATACTTTCTATACTATATATAAAATAAATGTGTAATTTCATGAATTGGTGCTCGTGACTTTCTAGTTACGATTACATTTAACTTCCCATAAGAAAATGTAAAGATGTGTTCATTCGCACATGTTCTTCTCAATCATGCAAGGCCACAACATTTGGCAGGAAACTACTCTGGCCAAACGCGAACTCGCATGATAAATTTCCGGGAAGGTTCATCAAGAACTGGCTGAGAAGTTCACTACTTAGTCCACAATATGGGGCAATTATCAAGACCTTGACCTTTGGCACCATATATTGCAGGCCATAAAATGCCAAAAACCGGATTAGTCAAACTCAAGAAATGTTGGTTTTTTTTTAGGGCATAGAATTATTTCTATCTACAGACATGTGCAGAAGGTGTGGGATGTTTTTACCCATGCATCCAAGCCCTACCACAAAAACTGTGCCTTACTCGCATTGAAAACATCACGATAGCCAGAACTTCCCAGAAAATGCACAGGGAAATGCATGAAGAATAGGCTGCCACCCATTTTTGCCTGTGTTGTGGGCACAGAAGGGCACTGCCTAAAACCACCATTGGGCTACACACAGTAGCCTGAAACCATTGCAAAAGGGGCAATGCTGATTGCCAAAAGCAACCCATAACTATTGGGAATTCATTTTCTTCAGGTCAAATATGGCTAAATTATGGGCACAAAATTATTTTACTGCAGAACCACACCAGTGCCATGTGCTGAACCTGGATAATATACTTCCATGTAAAATCTCTTGTTTGAAATGCATTAATTCAAGACTGATCCAAAAACCAAAAAAAAAATGCATGCAGTACCCGCTTTGGACTCAAGGCGGCGCTAGCAGTTTAAACTCTGACAGGAGAACTGCTACTTCAGAAGCTAATCAGCCTTCTGTGACAATTGGGACTTCAAAAGACTGCGGGTTAATTAGAAATCTAACCACCTGCTGTTCCCAGAGACAATCTGATTTGATTAACAGGCCAAAAGGCTGGGAAACCTTCTCACCTCAGAAAACCCAGGATATCACATGGTCATGCTAACCAAATGCAAAGTGGCCCCCTGGTCTGTTGACCTCAGCTTGCTGGAGCCCACACAGAAGACCTTTTCCCTTGAATAGGATATGGTGATTTTGACTGTTTCCTGTCAACAAAGATCTGCCAGCCAGGAGAGACATGTGATCACTGTTATCCCCAAACTTTGGGGGCGGACTCAAACACTGCAGTACTTTGAATTGAAAGCAAATATATATTTTACAGAAATACTGATAACTATTGGTAACCAGATGACATAAATGTGAAATTTGGGGATCCTTAAAATGAAAACTTTGCCCACAATTCAAGCCCAAACACCAATTTGTGTGATGTTCTGTGGCAAAACCCCGCTATTTATTGATACTACAGACTCTGTGTTTAAGCTAGAGACATGGGAATTTACTGGAGTATGTATGGGCAGGCTGTGTATATGTGTATAATTTTTAATGAAAAACCAATGTTGCATAACCCACTAAAATCGAAAATAAGTTGCCATTTCTTTACCCAAGCTCCTAGAAACGCCAGAGTCGGAACAGGGCCTACCTCATGTGATATATGATGTGTGTAGGTGATGTAAAAACAACTGTGTATTTGGGAAAATATGTATTTGGATCAAATATAGATTTGTGTGCAATCTGACAAGGGGAGGTTCCTCTGACCATAAAGCCTACAGCATCACTCTGACTCACATTTCCTTCCCCCAATCAAGGGAGAGAGGAGGAATTGGCCAATGATAAGTGAGAGGGGCAGGCTTAGCTAGGCCCAGGCACACACCCATTTCCAAAACACATAAAAAGAGACTGCAAGGACAGGTAGAGACATTCAATTCCATTTGCTGCGGAGCATGCTGACCGACGACTTCACATCCAGAGATCCAGACTTCAAATCCATCAATCTCCAAAGACCAGAACTTTACTTCAGAACTTAAAGCAAGGGCCTAAACCCACAAACTGAGAACTCTTCTGGCAGGCCTCAGCAGCCTTAAAATCATTTGAAAACTATTCCACAGCCGGGCGAGCTGTTTGAATTCTTTTGCCAAGAACAATTGCCAGAGACCAGACCAGAGATCCAGAGTGACCCAGACCGCTGTGAGCAGAACCAGAGAGCTGACCCAGATCACTGTGAAGTGCCGAGACCAGAACCGGAGTCCAGTCCAAAACCTGACCAGATCCGTGGCGAGGCCTATTTCAAATTTATATTGTGAGTATCTAGCAGAACTGTGCAGAACCAATCTCTTAGTTAAAATAATCTAATCCAAACTATTTTAACCTAAGTAGAACAGCCTCCTAGAAATCGTGTCATCTGTCATTTGTAAAGCTGCACAACTGTCACCTGTCAATTCTGAAGCTGCAAGCTGTCACCTGTCATTTTGAGTTTTACTTTAAATCCGAAAATCTACCTTTATTTAATCGTCCGTATCTCTGGGACCGTTTGGGCTAGGAATGAGATTTCATCTGAAAGCTTAGAATCTAGGCTTTCCAACGAACCTAGAACCGACTTCCTACTCCCTATACTTTTTCCGCAATCGCGAGACACGCACTCGCGAAATTTACTGCGATTTGCGATTTTGGCTCAATTTCTCCACTTGTCAAAATAGCAGCTCCATTCTTTCCTTTGTTAAAATCCGTTTGCAACTTGGTAATAACTCATAGAGCATTGCTAAAGTGAGCCTGAACTAATACCAACACGCATCACCCACTCACCGTGAATCTCTAGAGGGAATTAAAATCAGTTGGCACATTTTCCCATCCATTGCCATCACATTCAAAAAGCATTTTGGGCCTGTGTTTCAAACTCCTACCTGTTTCCTCTAAGCTTGCTGGGGGGGGAACTGAATTTTGTATTGTATTTGATTGCCTTCCTGAGAACTGTGTGCTCCTCTTTCCATCTCCTTCCATTTCTTACATTGCATAGGGCAGGGGGGGGAATTGCCAGAGAAAAAGTGATTATCTTATCTTTTGCTAAAATCATATCAAGTATTTCTGTACTGCATTTTATCCCTCATTGCTTTTCCCTTGAAATCATAAAAGTATTTTTGCTACTTTATCCATCCTATACTAACTCCTCATTGATTGTAAAGAAGTGTGCTAGTGCCAGATTACCCATTGTTGACCAACGTCATATGTCTAAGTGTACTATCAGATATTAATTTATTATAAAGTGTGATATATATATATATTGTTTAAATTCTCAAATAAACCTTTTAATTTGCAAAACAAACCTACTTCTTGGCTCAGTGGGGTCAGGGGGATACTAAGAGGGGGGTGTTATACAAGGGTGGTCATCCAGAGTACTGAACTAGACATAAAAATACATTAATAAGGGTTTTCCTCAGCATCCCAGACTAGGCATTGACTTGGCTGTAGTGTTGATTGAATATCGCTTACAAAGGTTCGAACGGTCAAAGGAGGGCCAAACAATATGACGTTTATACTACCCAGCACATACAAATGTGCAAATAGAACACCCCACCTGGAACCCCTAAGTAGCAAGGTACGAGGAGAACATGAAATAAAGCTTATATCGCCCAGCACACATCCACAACCAGCACATCTAACATGGAAGGCATGTGCTGAATCAGATCACACAAACTCGTAAAACACACTAAAACATCTGCGGAATCACCAATGAAATTGCCAGCACCTCAACGCGTGAAAACATCTGTATCTGCCGCACCCAACATGACAGATGTGTACTATGAGGGCAGAGGATGCACAACGCATTAAAATCATTTGCCACTCACCCTCACACACGACTGGCACTAGCAAAGGAAAGCATTGTGGAATAAACTTGCAGCAAGGCAAAAGACATGCTACAAGCTGGCCAGTTCCACATCTAGTCTCTCGTGTAAATCCACATGCATGTTACCATTATTCTTATATAGCCATCGACAAAACCAAAGTTCGTACCACCCTGAGATTTTTGATTGCAGTGAAAATAAACCCAACACCAGAGCCACAAGGAAAATGTATGTTTGCTGCCTGGAGGAACTAAACACATGCACACATAAGTATATGACTTTCTTCTGACCAACCTATGAATCCTATCTTTTCTATGCAAAGCCCATCCCAGCGCTGCTCCTAGTGATCCTCTTCCTTCATCTATTATCCCTTCAGACCACTCTTCACTTCTCTCTTATCTTACGGCTCTGTGTAACGCTTCTCTCTGCTCTGCTACTGTCCCCCCTTTTCCAGAATATGTCTATCCTCCCTAGTCCTAAAAGCCTACTCTTGATCCTTCTCTCCCCTCTAATTTACACCCAATTTCCCTCCTTCCTGTCAGTCAGGCTTTCGTGCCCACCACTCTACTGAAACTGCTCTTCTGGATGTCTTCCAATCCCTCTAACCTCTGCTACTCTAAACTCTCTTCTCTTCTGTTACTCCTTGACCTATCAGCCTCTTTCGATACGGTCGATCATTAAATTCTTCTCTCTTCTCTCACCCAGCTTGGCTTTTGTGATACTGATCTCAACTGGTTCTCCTTCTATCTCTCTAACAGTAACTATTCTGTCACTTGGGCTGGGCACTCTTCCTCTGTCCTTCCCCTTTCTCATGGAATACTCCACGGCTCTGTCCTAGGTCCTCTACTCCTTTCCTTTATACTACCCCTCTGGCTTCCATTACCACTTCTTTTGGCCTTACTGTCAAACTAGAAATTATAGCGTGCCTCCTATTGCTATGAATATATGTATATTGGCCTACGCCAAGCTGCTAACAAGCTGCTTATAAACTACATGTGAATAAACTTGCATTGCAAGGTCCTGACCTTAGAAACCATGTAAACTGTCATTTTGTGTCAAGCCGCCATTTTAGGTTTTCTTGCTCTATAAAGTCACCATGTGAGCTAAAATGGTAGCCTATGTTATTCAGAACAGAACTCGATTGTCATGACCTCTGTACAGCTAATGTATAACTTGCCTGCAGGCCACTTGTTAGGGTCATGAGCTGTGACCTTGTCCTTCTGCTGACCTGTGTGCAATGGATTACCTGCATCACTGAAACTGATCTATAATTGAATGAGAACACCTGCTTAACTATATTGTATAAATTAAGTCCTGCATTGTAATGTTAGGCCTAGAGCATACATTATTACCATTTCTTCTTGTTAATGTATAAACCTAAGATGAACTAGATTTGACCTGGCAAGGGACCCCTGAGCAGTAACTTATTTATGGAATGGTTAACCTGAAGAAAGGCTGGACAACAGGCTGGAGAAATGTATAAAAGCCTGACTGTTTCAATGAATATTTGCACTCACTGAGCACACCGAACCACGCCGGAGTTCGCTGTGTTGTACTGAGGGTCGATAGCTATCTGAATTTTGTTCTGTTCTTTTGTAACTGGATTCAGTATAAAATAAAGTGCTTTGTATGTTCCTTTGTAACCTGTGTTTGGTGTGTTTCCTTTTTGGTTACCCTGCCTCATATTATTTCCTTGTTTTCACATTACTCGTCACCTTTCTGCTGAGTATTTGCACACTCTTGTCTTTCTCCTCCTTTTGAGATACCATTCACTCTACCCTCCCTAACTGCTTGCTTTCCATCGAAGCCTGGAACTCCTATTCCTCTCTTGTATATTTCCTTCCCTACTACCTCTCTTCAGATTTCTGCCTCTGCCCGTAATCTGGGGTTAGGCCTTAAGTGCTACAAATCAATAAAAGTACAAATACAAAATACAAAATATGACTGCACCCATTACATATAGTGGGATCAGGGTAGCTAGCATACGTTTGAAATGTTAAATAGCCTTTTGTCTGCATCAGTACTATTTGTCATTTATCAAATATTCATTGCAGGTTCTTTTATAACTTTCATAATGTCACAACCTGTGATGTCACCAGGATGAAAGCTCACCTGACATCACTTCTTGTGATGTCATTAGGGTCTTAGATCATGTGATATTATTGGTTAAATTACATCACTTCTGCTACCCAAGACATTTTGGTGAATGGACGTCCTTGTTACCTTTTGAACAGAGCCAATAACATAAAATCCCATGTTTGCAATTTTGAATAACTTTTCACGTTTTACTCCACCTGTGTTAATAATCAGACTAAATCAAGGCAGTAACAGTTACTATGTTTACGTGGATGGACGACAAAGATTACAAACCATTGTTACAGCTTTATCCAATGTGCAGTGGATGGCAGTGTGGAACCGTGGTCCAGATTTGTCCAATTACAAAGGAACAGAATAGAGTAAAAAATATCACTATGTTTGACATATTCAATGCATTTAATGCCATTTCTTGCCGACCGAAGGGGCGGGTGGTGTGGCTTCTTTTACTAGAGGGTGGGTGGGACTAGCTTCTTAGTTTCCAAAAGAAGCCCCACTGGAAAGTATTTCATGGGTGATAGGTTTGAAACACTGCAAATGAAATGTGCCCCTGCTGCCTTTTACCTGGCCAGAAATTAGACCACTTACAAATGTAACGAGGATACAGCATGAACAAAGTGCCCAGTGAGTAGCCCCAACTCCAGAGAACCAACAACATTCAGTCGGAATGAATAGAGTTAATAAGGAATGCACCATTTTTATTCAATGGGAATTCACAGGTTGAGGGGAAGGAAATGGATGGGTGGAACTAACCGGGAGACCCATACTCATTAGGTGAGTTGGCACACTAGATATACAGAGCTCCAGGACACAGTGAATATGGCACATAAATGTGCACTGTTGTACGTGAGAGAATCGTCTCTCATTCTTCCATTCATGAGGCCACTAGAGTCGTACCTCTGTCAGTCGTAGAGTTTGGATTTTGGTAGCTTGGAAAGGAAGCGGCTCGCTGCTACCTTCTGTTTGGGAATGACTTTTGCTTCAGGCAGATGCCCTTTAACGCAGAAGCGCTGATGGATATTTTATAGCATAATATAGTTCTAAGGCACAACGTAATCTACTTACAGTGTTAAAGGGCATACTTAGAGTGCCTTCTGAAGAAAACACTTGTATTAATGATTTAAAACTTTAAACCGAGCTGCGCGATACCTTAAAGCTCTGCTGAGTAGTTAAATATTAATTGTAGCTATTTGTAGCGAGAGGGAGATGATTAAAGTTTAAAAAGGTATCATCATGTCTGCGGTGGTGTGGATGGAAAGCGGAACCACACTAGAGAACAGTCGTGGCAGTGGGCAAGGGGGTGGAGATTGGAGAAGACTTGTGTCCTAATTCCGAATTTTAGAAACAGTCTAAAATATTGACGATAACCGGGCAAGGCAAGGAGGCACCGGCCAGGAGTGGAACACTTTTGACGGAGATTCGTAGTGTCCTTGTGCTGTTGAAGGTACAGAGATTCGTAGTGTCCTTGTGCTGTTGAAGGTACATCACCTGAATACAGTAGTCGGATTTAGAAAACCTCCTCTCTAACGCTGACCTGCTCCATTCCCATGGCATGATAATAATGACATTGTGCTCGGTGTTCACTAGCCTAGTGCACAGCGCAGAAATCAGAGAAAATAGTCCCGAAAGCCACTTCATCATTGCAAGTGTTTATCTCTCATCAGGCCTCTGCTTCAAAGCTTCTTCTCGCGCTCTGAAACACTTGTGTATGTGCGCGATATAAATAAAATATCATATCATAAGCTTATCACCAACCGCTTAAATCACTTTGATAGACGGTTCTACTGCATTGGAAATTGTTCGCTCCTGGCCTATCCTTTCTTTAAACAAAAACGCCAAATATTGCAAAAGTCACCCCTCCTCATAACCCCAGACAGAGGTCCAATTAAGGCACCATTTATTGTTGACTGTGCCACTGGATAGCAAGATAAAAGCAGAGTAAGTATAAACCTGAGAACTGACGAAATAAAAATGGGAAGATGACAGTGGAAATATAAATGACAAAGATAAGGAAAGGTGGGGTCATTCAGTGGTACCACTGCAGAGCAAGCTACAGACTTCCTAGTGCATTGATTTTCTCTGTCCTCAAGCCGCAGCCCGATATCAGGTACAATGTGCTTTTTTCTGAGCTTGACTCCTGCCGTACCTATTACAGCATCTTCTTGAGAAAATTATCTCTGAATCACTCCCGGCTGACGGTAGATTTAAAACTAATATTCAATAAACTGAAGATTTTATACGACTTGTTAAATGTATTTTAAGAAAATCATGCCGTTTCCAATTAGCCTCAGTAGAAATGTCTCCACAGCTCAAATGGCCATGTTCATTCTTTCATTTGGTTTTCTTGGGGGGATATTTGCTTTCAGTGGTGGACTCACAATTGAGGAGAATCTATACCGGGCTTCAAGAATCTTGACAATTTTGCAGGCTGTTGTAATATGGCACTTTGGTTCCTCTGATAGACAAATGGCAAGCCTACTCTAAAGCCTTCAAAAAAATTAAATTATGCTACTTTATTGGGTACGGCTAGGCTTCTCTACCGAATAACTAGTAACATGCAGTCCGTTCTCCAAGATATCCACAATGAATATGTATGAGAATTATTTACATGCATTGCATTTCAGTGTAGATTATTTACATATGGTGTAGTCATTATGAAAACCTCAAAGGATGCATGATTGATAGACAAGCCCATGAGAGGCATTTTGGCAGCATGGACTCACTGTGTGGACAACCTTTGTACTCACAGCTCTGTGACATCTTTGGGGATTGCTTTTGGCATGGCCTTCAGCCCCTTGTTGCTGCAGCGGACTACAGTGTCCAGGCAGGTGCACTCGACTGGGCAGCGGGAGATCGGGGAGCAGCTGTTATCATCATTGCCTGCGGTTTAGGAGGAAAAGAGACAGAAAAATAGCATTCGTATCCAAGCAATAGCAACACATGGGAGGCTAGAGTGCACATGCACTTCTTGCAAACTCTAACATCGCTGTGCTCCACCTCCAGGAAGAACTACACCCTCATCCATTCCATATCTGCCAGATACTGGACTAAACCATGTGCACTGCTAGAAAAAGCTGATTACTGATTACACACAGTACTGCATAACATACTCCAGATCAGCACTTAGGAGGAGGACCACATTTACCTATTACAGCTTCTTCAACTATGTATGAAACCACAGCGCATTTTATTTACAATTGAAGTTTAAGCAGACAATTATCCTAATCTGCCCTGTCGCTGGTTAGTTTAGTTTCTGGGAGTCATTTAAATTATGAAAGCATTGTGTTCTGTTTTAAAATACAAACCTGCCAGGACACCTCACTCTAGGGAATCAGTGCCCTGCTAAATACAATAATTAATAGATGTATTTGATAAACATATGTGGATGAAATTTAACTGACTGTTGATTGTTGCCACTGAATCCCTAAATTCTCGATTCATGTTTATTTTGAAATAAATCTAATAAGCGAGGTGTAGCCCCGGCTGCTGTGGCCACGGTCTTCGCTAGTGTTTAGCCCTCTGTATATCTCATGGAATTACGCACAACTTCACATGCGCCCAACGATGACACGCTCCGCGACGGCTGTTTTGTGTCCTGACAGATCAAATGCACGCCGCGCAGTCAGCTTTCCTCACCGTCGTCGCACGTGAAGTCCTGAATGGCCACATCCTGGATGGGGATCTCCTTCAGGAAGTAGGGCTTCTGACAGCGGGGGTTTCCGGTTACAATCCGTTTCTTCCTAAGCCAATCTCCCAGCCAAGCCAGGTGGCAGTTGCAGTTAAAAGGATTGGCCAGGAGGTTCCTGTGAAAAGACAAGCAGGCAAGGAATAATTTATCCCAAATTACATGGCTGGTGTTCAGCATGTCACACAACAAGTGCCGCTGCACAAGGGGGCATTCCTATTACAAGTGCCGCCTGTGAATTACACACACACGTATCTCAATTGGCAGAACAACGTAAATGGATTAAGAAACACTCAGGTTATTTAAAAAGCAGCCATTGTAAAAAGAAGGACGTGAGTTTTAAGAAAAAGCAGCTGTGAAGCTGCTCCCCTGCTTTTGGTAAAGATATACACAAATAAATCTCTAGTGTCCATATTCCCGTCAACCCTCATAAACACACAAAAGAAGTTTCATTCAATTTGTGTAAATCTCTAGTGTCAATGTTCCCGTCAACCCTCAACAACACACAACAGAAGTTTCATTCAATTTGTGTAAATCTCTAGTGTCAATGTTCCCGTCAACCCTCAACAACACACAACAGAAGTTTCATTCAATTTGTGTAAATCCGAAACACGAACTTAATCTTGACAACAGTGTCATTCCAAATGAAGAGCAATGAAAGCCAACTGGTCGTCCTGCACACAGCTGGGTGTGTAACACAGAGCAGTGATCCGCCCTGCTGACACACCAGAGGTTAAGGTGGCTAACGTCATATACCTGGATGGAAACCAGGCAATATCCATGTCATTAATTCGTCATCTCTTGACTCCCAAATCTCTCCCATTCACTGTAGAGAATACATTTTCCATCTGAGCCGACAGCTATGCTGATAACATGCCAAAAAATGAATTTACGCGTGTGTCTCCATATTTCTGGCATGTCTGCACTCAGGCCTTCAAAGGAGTATACTGGCGACGCTCTTATGTTATAAACGTGCCGCCACAGTTAAGGTTTACAAATTAATCAGTAGTGCAACATGTCATGAGGGATCATGGATAATAAGTGCTACTCTACACTTCCTGTTTCCAAGATATTGCAAGCATCCATCTTGAATTATTGTTATTTTAAGTGGCTTATATATCGCTCTGTGTCCTCTTACCTTGAGCCCTAATTTCCTCGGAGCCTGAAGTGATCCATGGGAACAAATGTAAAACCACTTCACGTGTCCTACTTGTTAACTTCTATGCCCCACAGCCTGAAAATGTAATCACATCAGAACATGGTGGGATGCATATTTCCCATGAAGCTCAAGGGGTTGCTATGTAGAGCACCATCCTCGTGTGCGGATGCACACTCGTTTATTTCATACAACACCTAGTGCCAAGAGATGGGGGTCACAATTAAAGCACTTGTAACTCAAGCGTGCCATTTCACGGTACAATGGACAGAACATTCAAAGGTTGATGGAACAAGGGTTGCAGCATTGAAGCACCCAGGCACCCCCCGGCCCCCTTATACGGGCCTCATGCCTTCTTCCTGAAGGTAATCCAGACACAGTCTTCACACAAATTCTTCTGCAAGTTGAGTGGTCAGTATTGGTCCACATCAACTCCTTGCCTAGTTTGCAGATCCAGTCAGTGGGCCTCATTACGACCCTGGCGGAAAGTGACTGACCGGACCGCAACAGCGTAAATAGCGTTTCCGCCATTGCACGAAGGAGCAAAGTGCGGCTAATTACGACCCATCGGGCACGAGCATTACGCCATGGCGGAATCCGAAAGGCTGCGATGGCGGAAATGACCCCAAAACGGCCCTTACCGCCGCCGTACGCTGCACTAGGTGCAATACCGCCACCCATCTTAGCGGTCACCGTAATGAGCGGTCACCGTAACGAGCGGGCACCGCAAATTACGGGCACCGTAAATATACGGAAACGGAAGTAAAAGCATGTGGCCGGAACGGGAAACAGCACGCCGCACAACTATAAAATCCGAATCCCAACACAACCATTAAAAATCCGACCCTGACACACATCCCAACCCGTTAGCAACCCCAGTTAAAAAAATAAATATGGGAAAGGTAGCCAAGAAAGCGTGTGATCGCAAGCGGCAGGTCCACTTCTCCCGAGAGGAACTGACCGTGCTCACCGAGACCCTCCAGGAAAATGCCGCCGTCGTCTTCTCCAGTCAAATGACCAGGACGGCCCTTGCCAACAAGAAGGCCATATGGGCCCTGGTGGCACAGCGCGTAAGTGCGGTGGGGACAACACCCCGCACGCCACAGCAATGTCGCAAGCGGTGGGACGACCTGCGGATCCGCGTACGCAGCATACTTTCTGCGAACAGGAACATCGCCACAGCTACCGGGGGGGGGTTCAGAGTCGCCCATCAAGTTGACCCCCTGGGAGGATATCTGCGCCTCCACCATAGGAATGGAGAGCATAGAGGGAGTCGGAGGGATGGAGAAAGGAGTGCCGACATCCGGAGAATCTGGTAGGTTGGCCAAGAGAAACAATGCGAAATCCACAAAACACGAACATGTGCAGTACCCTGTGACCCCATAGTGCAATACATACTTTGCCCTGACAGCGCCCTCTAAAAGTCAGAATGAATAAACAAATCAATCAAGATGCCATAAACAACCCCTACATGTGCAGCATGCACCCCCTAACTGCAGGCAGCCAAATGAATGCATCCTCAATCCACACGAAAATGAGACCACCTCCAAGGCCCAGTCCCAAATCAGCCTCATGTACCACCCCAATGCATTTGATACGTTGCCATTCCAAATCCGACAGACCCATAACTAACGCTCGCCCCTCTTTACTCCACCACAGGGTCCGATACCAACGACGAGCTGCAGGACACCCCTACCAGCACGCCTGCAAAGAGGGCCAGGACCAACGTCCCAAGAGCCTCCACCTCAGGTGCAAGGATCAAGACACGGCAGCAGCAGGAATCAAGTGGCAGCACACTGGAGGGGACTGCAACAGGCACCCCAGCAGCCAGCAAGTCCACAACCCCAGCACCACAGGTCCCCCCAAAGAACGTATCTGATGGCACTGCCTCTGGTGCTAGCAGCACCATAGGTGACACAGCTGTCATGCCAGCATGCTCCGACACGGAAAACAGTGCTGGCGACGTAGGTACCATCCATGACCTTTCCCAATCCCCCTGCATGTTCCATCCCCTACACCATGACGAAACCACGCAGGGGCACCCTGAAGACGACGACTGGCCAACCCCCACAAGTCCTGTGCCAAGGCAACATGTGTTGAGCAGCCCCCCTGTCACACCACCGCAAATGTCCATGGCCCAGCAGAGGCAACAGTCCCTCGACCTGCTGATCGAGCAACAGCAGGAAGTGTCCACGCTACTCAAGGACCATGCAAATGAATGCGGGGGTTCCAGGGCAGCCATGGAAACATCCACCGAGACACTCAGGGCACAAATAGAGAAAAGTAGTGAGAGCCTCAGGGGAGAAATGGAGAGAAGCACCGAGAGCCTGAGAGCACAAATGGAGAAAAGCACCGAGAGCCTGAGAGCACAAATGGAGAAAAGCACCGAGAGCCTGAGAGCACAAATGGAGAAAAGCACCGAGAGCCTGAGGGGGGAACTGCATGCGACGTCCAAAGACGTTTGTGCTGAACTTGCTGCTGTGCGCCGTGTGCTCTCGGAGCTCTCACAAACCCTCAGAGACATGCATGGACGCGAGCAGGCCGAAACATCATCCGTGGCAAGTTCCGTCCAGGGCAGCCCCCAACGCAGATCTGGCAGGAACCTGCGCTCCACGGGCAGGGGTGCCCCTGATACCCGTAGAGGGGGCTTGCAATAGCGTCTACCCACGGACAGCATGCATATTTGGACACTGGTGTTGGGGGGGGAGGTAGTAGGGTGGAGGGGGTGTGTTGGGCTTCACTGGGTGGCGGGTCCATAGGGTGTATAAATCAAATCACATTAACAATACAGCACCTCATTATCATCCAATGACATGTGTGGACATTGATATTTGCGTACGAGGCCTTCATAGGCGTACAGTCCACAATGTGCCTGTACTACACACACACAGTGCCACAGGTCCCCTTTCCGTGTAATAGGCACCATGCGTGGTTGCTAGAAGCATGCATCTATGATGCTCTGTCGGATTGCACGTGCATCCTGTGCCTCATGGACTCCTTGAGGTGCCTCCACATCCCCACCCTCATCATCATCATCATCTTCAGGTGCATGCAGTACAGCGTCAGGGGGCATGGGCACATTCCTACGTATGCACATGTTGTGCAGCATGACACATGCCATGACCATCTTAGAAACCTTCTCATGGCTGTACATGAGTGCCCCGCCAGACCTGCTGAGGCTGCGGAAACGAGCCTTCAGTAGGCCGAATGCCTGTTCAATGACCACACGGGTACGTGAGTGGGCATGGTTGTAGTCCTCCTCATGCTCGTTCTGTGGGTTCCGGATTGGTGTAAGGAGCCATCTCTTCAGTGGATACCCGGCATCACCTGTATGAGACGAATAAAGGGTGTCAGTGGAATGATAGTGCTAAGTAGCCCCCCCCCCCCTCCTGCAAGGTCATTGACGCATCAAATGGGCCACGATGTCATGCATGGAATGAGACTCACCGAGTAGCCAGGATCTGTGCCCTGCGTGTCGCTCCATGTAGCGTGGTATTCTTGTGTTCCTCAGGACCATAGAATCATGGGTAGATCCTGGAAACCTGGCACAACAATGCGTAAAGATCTTGTTGGAGTCACACACCATTTGCACATTGATTGAATGAAATTGTTTCCGGTTGCGGTACTGGACCTCCATGGCATGTGGGACAACCAATTCAACATGGGTGCAGTCGATGGCACCAATGCAACCCGGGATGCCGCCAAGTGCATGGAATCCCACTTTTGCGGTGGTAATCTCCTGGTACGTGCGTGGTAGTGTGATGTGGTCGTCGGCGTGCTTCAGGAGGGCATCGTGCACTTGGAAGAGTGTCCGTGAGGACAGTGGCTGTGAAATGCCATGCAACTGTCCCACTGTGTGCTGGTAGGTGCCTGTGGCCAGGAAGTGGAGTACAGACACCACCTTCAGTAGGGGTGGGATGGCGGTTGGGCTATCTATCATGCTCACGAGGTCAGCATGTGTCATGTCCACAATGGCGATTATGGTGTCCCGGTCCAAACGGTAGAGGGTGTGGATCTGCTCAGCAGTGAGGTTGAACGGATCAGCTCGGAGGCGTGGGATTGCGGGCCGCCTGCGTGGTGGTAGTGGCAGTGCTTGTGGGCCTTGCTGACCCTGCCTTGCCCTCCTCCTCCTCCTTCTCCTCCGTCTCCCCTGTGCGCCCGGTTGTTGTACCTGTTGTTGTTCGTCGTCTTCTTGTAGTTGTAGCACTTGCAGTGCTATCTGGTCCCCCAGGCCCAACATCGCTAGTCCTGCCGGTAGCATTTTGGAGTGGGAGTGGTTGTGGGAGGGGTTTGGGTCTGCTATATATGTGCTGTCGGCCTGTATGGCCTCCACCTGTGCTGATTGAATGAATCTGTGGCAGATGCAATCCCTTCTGGCCGAGCACGTCCCGCACGTAAGGCTGCATTTGGCCGCATGGCATCTTGGGATTGGAATCATGTATCAAATCCCGATGGCAGTGTGATGTACTTTGACTGATTTTCATGCTATGCTCCCATTGTTACACATGCTATAATTGCAGCCGCTTACATACCTGTGAAGAGTCAGTGGTATGTAGGGCTCGATCGATGGCCGACCCTCATGCAGCACAGTAACGTACTTCACCGACGGGCGTGGCGTCCCATTTGTGATTGCAGCCAGTTAGCATTATGACACACAGCCGCACTACATTGATGTAATTGTGAATGCAAGCGTTCACAGAAGCCTTTTCGACGTAATGTTGCAAGTGAGGAATTCGAAGGCCAGCATTTTTGGTTTTGAAGTAGCGGCGAGGATACTCCCACAGGTCTGGGTGGAAATGTAACGTTCTATTGTAGAATGTCCTTGGGACATGGCCCATAACGAGCAAGCAATGAATGATATGAATTGAATGGGATGCGCAATAGCGTAGTGGACGATAAGGCAGGACGTTCCCAAATCCATCTTGCTTCACAACACTACAGATCCGGCCAGGAGCACAGTGGTTTTTGCAGACTGCATTACGCACAGACGCGATGGAAGTTTCACATATTATGTGAGTGAATATTCATGCGTTTTCATTGCGGGATGAGGGAATGATGAATGGATGCATGGACAGATGATTCCATTTAGGGTCTGCCATGTACATGGGTTTTTTGAATCACTCCCCTTCCCCTGCGCTATGTGATGCAAGGCTGCCATAGTGGGATTTACGTCTATCTGCCCTTGTCGGATCCTCCCTGTCTCGACGCGCCTTCATACACTTGTGTCTAGGCACGTTACTAATCCCATGTCATGGGTTCTATCTTGACGGACGCATGCACAGTAACCGACGTTGCCAATGGTGTATTTACCTCGATTGATTTCGTTATGAATCGATACTGATTTAGGGGTGTGTATATTCCTTTGGAGTGGGCTAGCATGCATATGGGTGTGGATTTGGTGTGGTGAATGAAGATTGTAATGCATCATGAGTCCCGTAATGCAATCGGTTAATTTGTGTTTCATTTGGGTGACAGGTATCTCCTGCCCTATTGCAGATGCCATCTCTACGCCACTCCTCCAGATGGGTTTTACTCTCGACACCTGCAGCTTCGGGTGAATCAGTGGAGCACCATTACGATCTTATGGGACGATCGCCAATGGGCCACATGCCCTTACGCTGTACTGGTGGCTAGGTGCAACATTTCGGCCTTTCAGCTCGACTAGTGCCTGCCTCATGGGACGGACCTGCGGTTCTTGCCGCTTCCATGTTGCCTTTTGGAACGTTGATGTAGGCCCTGTGTGCCATGATGGTACAGGGCGTCACACAAGTGGAAGCTGGTCAATTATTGCAGATGCAGCCCTCGGTGATGATGGATGTTTTGGTGTTATTTTGCAAATTGCTGTGGGGCCTTTGTCATTTGGATGTGCATTTAAATTGTATTCCGATATTTGTCGTGTTGCGTTATTCTTTGCAGGTGATGTGGCGATTTTCGATTTGTGGCGGTATGTATTGCGAGATGATCTGCATTGTGTTCCGCCTTCTGAGTTGAGTTGTGTGGTACAGTACTGGCCGCGTTTGCCTACGTAGCACAGTATGGTCACGGATAGGGGCTGCCATTGTGACTGTTTACATGATGTGCTGTTCAGGGGCGGGGGATTGGCTTTTGGCCGACTGGTGCCTGTCAGCCAGGTCGATTGGTGGAATGATGGGATGTTCAGAATGTGGCTGGTCACAGGTGCCTGTGTTTGCGTGCGTTTGTTGGAGGGGGACTGGGGTCATGTCCATTGGAATAGCTTCTGTATTCATGCCATCTGTGCCCTGCAGCTCCCATCGGCCCCTCTTGGGATGAGCCTGGCTGCTCAGTCACTCTGCCAACTTGTGTGGTACATGCTTCTGCTGATGGTTGGTTTGTTTACTGGCAAGAGTACAAGGCTGGTGCAATCCCCCTCAGGATGCTGTTTTGGATGTTGCCTTGCGCTGGTGGCAAGCGATGGGGGACTACTGTTGTTTTGTGTCATGTGTTCTTGATTTTCATTTTGATGTATTGTACCTTCACATTCCTGTGCTGCATCAGTACGGCTATGGTGACATGCCGTACATGGATGCCCACTCACGGGGCGCTTTGAGCCCCTGCATGCATTTCTACGTTGGCATGCATGGGTGAATTGTAGATTTCACTGGTTGCATAGTGTGAGTACATTGCGCCTGCCAGGAGTTGTGCAATGTGGCCAGGGAGTGGAGTACAGGCACTCAGTGGGCCATTTACGGTTGGTTCACGATGCCGTATTTCTCGCCATGGCGGAATGGTACTTTACGACGTGCTTGATGGCGTTCAGTACATGTCCGCTAGGGTCAGAATTCGCGTACCGTTGCGCCATGGCGGTGATTCCGGTTTTGCAAGGCGCGCGTGCGCGTACTTGGTGCAGTTAGCGTTGCCGTTCACTGCGGTGTCGCTAATGGCATCGTACTTTACGGTGACGGGTCATAATCGCAACGAGCGGTGTTCGATGGCGGTATTGCATTTCCGCCATCATTTTTCCATTTCCGCCAGGGTCGTAATGAGGCCCAGTGTGCTTATTCTCAATGTCATTGGGCCTCATTACAACCTTGGTGCTAAGTGCACCAACTTTACCACCATGGTGTAAACTCTTTTTACACCATGGTGGATGGCGGATTTACCGCCCCATTCCAAGGTCAGTGGGGCGGTAAATCCCCATTTCCCATTTTCCCTTCCCCATTCCCATTTTTGCCCCATAGGGCATAATGGGAGTGGGGAAGGCGCTAATTACGCCGCCGTAAATTACGGCGGCGTAATTAGCACCATGGCAGGTTAGCGCCATGGATTTTAACGCCTGCTAAAAGCAGGCGTTAAAATCAGAATCAGGCGTTAAGGGTTAACGGTGGCGTTAACCCTTAACGCCTGAGTTGTAATGAGGCCCATTATCTGACTAGGTTTTGCTGAACTGCGTTATACTCTCACCTGAATACAAACATGAGCCAAATTCATAGAACCGCCCGGCTTATTTGTCTGGCTCCAAGTGTCTCAGAAGGCACTGCTTATTTGCACAACCCCCCTCCTCCCTAGGGCACACAGATGCTACTCAAATTCACAAATACTACAACTCAAAAAAACATGTTTTTCTTCTCCAAAAAGCTATCTCCTATAACTCTATTCTCTGCTCTGGACACACATTGATATGAAAGCATGGCAACATAGTAGCTCTCATAACATTATCATCCCATGTTCACATTTTGGGCAATCCCCTATGTGGCATGGACCACAAATTTGCCCAAAGAATAACCCAGTGGAATTTGACCCCATGGTGGTTCCCAAGCCACAGAGGGAGCCTGGATGGGTAGCAAATCACCGGGCGCATGAAAAAGACTATCCTGTCCTTTTAGGTTTGAAGTGCTTATTAGACAAAAGAAGACTTAAAAGGAGATGTGGAAAGAAACAAATAAAAAGAGTCAATTTATCAAAGGAATTCGTAGGTATTTCTTGGTGGGTGTAAGCTGCTGCCCTATTGCTTTATAGATGGTAAATGGATCAGTGTGATGCATGGATTCTTTATGGAAATGGGGTCCTTCGTATCCTTGTATTACATGGTTTAAGATTTGTTTGATAAAGCTGTGACCCCCAAACTAAGTCACTTGGCAGTATAATGAAAACCTAAGGTGCAAGTTGCAACCCATGACTGGCGTGTTGTATTCCCCCAGCGTTCATACACAGCATACACACAGTGAATGTTGGCAAGCAATACACTAACATATGGGGAGCACACAATGTCAGAATAGGAAGCGGGGGCTGAGAGTCAAGCCAGATTCATAACTTCTGAACACTGCCTGCCAGTCACCATCAGTGTCCTGAGCTGGAGCTGCCTGCTCGGGTGCACACACTCACATGTCAGGCAGTCTGTAATTAGTGGGGTCACATCAGGATGTGCAGTGTTTTATCACATAAACAGAACGTCAGACTTGAAGGGAAATTGTTTTGTGGTTAAAGGTTCGATTAAAGGAACATAAAGGAACAGAGATTGTCAAGAATGTTTTGCTACTGGATTCATTTTTCGTGCCCTTTCTTAAAACTGCATTCTTCTCCGGTCCCATTCAATTCGGTATGGACACTTAGATTGCTTCCCAGTCGCTATTTATTATGCAAGGCTTTCGGTCTAGTAGGGTCTTCAAGTAAACTAGGAGTTTATCATCAACTTGTAGTGGCCGGACACATTACCATACATTCAGTCATGAAATGCATCCTTTCAATGAATAACTTTCCATAATATTACTCCTGACCTCCGCTGTCCTTATTATGGGCCTAATTAATACAATGCATATTTATTCTTTGTCTGAAAATATTCATATTTTGAATTGAGTTCTGGTCAGGAATGTAAAAACCAAGCCCTTCCCTTGTCTATTTGGATTGATCACACATTTTCCACCGGTGTTATGGCTAAAAGACTGCACTTTGGTAACGGCCTCCGACTGAACAATCTGAAAGTGCTGCGAGTTGGTTCTGGCGCGCAGGTGGTGTACGCCACATAACAAGCCAATAGTATAAATACAGGATGTAAGGGAAAGCGAGAGGTAACTGAGTGGAGGTGACTGGCACGCGGAGGTGCACTGGAGTTCTCTGGATGCATCCACACTCACCATACACACTTACCCATTGCAATACCTCTGTGTTTAACTGCCTCGGGAGGATAGCTCAGCGGCAATGTGCTCGCCTTGGAAGCAAGACAACATGGAGCAACAAAGGTTCGATCCACGGGTCCGTGCTTAGAAACCTCTGGGCATTAAGCGCGTTATAAATAACCCATCATATCATATTATATCATAAAAATCCCGGAATAAGAAATCCATCAATGTGAATCACGTACACCTCCCACGGGCACCTGCTGATAAGTAAGCCTGCGCATGGTGCAGCTTATTGACACCCTCGGGTCACCCCGCTACTGCAGTTCAATCAGGATGCCGATCCTAAAGGAAAGGGGCGAGCGAGGCAGATGCATGTACACTCGTCCATGTCTGCAGGAGAGCATGGCACAGCCCTGCCTTCTCTCTGAAGTGCATATGCTTCTGACACTGAAGCACCGGCACATCCCTTCAACCCTCCATGTATCACTCTGGACCTGATCACCCCCAAGACTCTTGATTGTGAGGCCCACCATGGGTTGACCACGCAGGGCTCGGTCATGTCGATTCCCGCCAGCACAGCTGGTCAAGGGCATGTGATGTTGAATGGCATAGCTCCCATTGACATCTCTGCTATTCCCCAATGGCACCACTTCTCACTGACCAGTGCACTGTGTCCTCCACACTCTCTCGCAACATGACACGTGACTGGAAGGGTGCACAGGATAAAGCCACAGAGGATCATGGGCTTGCTCCCAGGCTTATTTTGCAGTGCTGGGTTTAAAAAAAATCGCCATCTCATAGTAGAGTCAAAAATCATGTCCACATGGTTGGTGAAAATGCGCCATTAGTAAAAACATGATTGGCCTACACAAATCACAATTCGTTTTTGTGGAAATAACGTATGTTGGCATGACACAGCTCCATGACATGACACAGCTCCAGGGCCATCCATTAATGAAAAAGTGGCAAATTGTTCGAGTTCCTTTCCTTGCGCACCTCTTTTTCGCCTTTCATTCTGCCTCTTCCTTTACTGGCTCCTTTAGGAAGCACAGCAGCGTGGACTCACGCGTAAAGTTGTGCCATTTGTACATCTAATGGAATTTGGATTGAGCGACTGAAATGGGAGTTCAGCTGGTGAAGGCATGGCAGTGCATGCAGTGTATGGATGCAGGCCCTAATACACCATTTCACAGTGTGGTGTCTATGGATTCAGGGGATTGTACAGTGATACAATGCCTGACAGGAAGCGTGCTAAAGGGGCTCCACTTTGAAGGGACTGAAGGGCCACATGTCTGCTTCAGATGGGCGCCTAACCTTACATTCAGCAAAATCGGCATCCACGTGCACAGGCGCGAGGTAGATAAGTGACACTTGCCTGAGACTTACACTTTCTAAAACCGGAATGGTCGACTCCTCTATGCGGTTGGGAACTCTCTCAAGCATCGATTCGTAGAAAATAAATATATTTAAAATGTGTAATATTAAAAGAATATGAATTGGGGAAACAAACTTGCCTGCTTATAAACTGATGGCTTTGCCAACTCTTGTTTTCCTATAAATGTGCCTTCAACGACTGGAAACAATTCTCCAAATGAGGTCTTGCCACTGGAGAGAACATTGGTGAGACAACTTCGTTGTTCTGCTTGCTACATTACTTCCTGTTTCTCAATATTTCTAAGGACCCCTCACCCCCCAATGCCTTGTCACATTCTTCAGTCATTTTACGGGATACGCACTTCCTTCCCTTGCCCTATGGTTGCCTACAGAACTGCGTTAATGCATGTGTTTCTTGCATACAATTAACCACTCTGCATGCACTCAAGGTTTCATGACATCATGTATACATACACCTGTTTTTTCTAGGAGACTCCTCTTGGGTTACACATGATCATGTTAGCATGAATAATAATGATGTTTACCATTTACAGGATAGACAACACAAACGTAATTGCCTGTTGGCAATGATAAAAGGCATTTTTCAACTTAATGCTACTGAATGTAGTCCACTCGAAAGGATGAAGGTTGAGAGTTGGCCTTGTTGTGATTTTAAACAGTGCTGGCAAATTACACACACTATGCCAGTAGTGAAGGCTTAACTGACTGAGCAATATTACAGCCATGGAAGGAGGCACCCCACCCCCACTACCCTAAAGCCAAAGGATCATATAAACCCTTTGACTTCCGTCAGGACGGTCGGTCTCGGTCTCTCGGTCTCCCTGTCTCCCAGTCTCTCGGTCTCTCTCTCGTTACAATCCTGTCATTCAAAGGGTTAACGCTCCGAACATCACGCAAGTCCTGGGACTGATCCTTTCAGTAGCCAGTGGTCACACATTTGGTAAAATTGAACTCAATTCAGCAATTTTAGTTTTTCGCGAATATGAAACATATGTAGAGGACATATTTGGGGGTGCATCTATGACTAGACCATCTCTTCTAGCTGCAACTGGAACCTGTCTGTTCCATGTCCCGATGGTAAGGAACTAGCGCATATACAGTGGCGTGAACCAGTATATTCCTTCCATAGGAAATAGCGTGCATACTGCTTGCTCAGGGTATAATACACAACATGTTTCATGCTTGTCCTCAACATCATATTAACATTCATCATGGATATATGCATGCATAATCACCTCAACAGAAATCAGGCTACAATAGGCCACTTACAGTGTTGAAAGAGAATGCAGAGTGTCAAAGGCACCAGGCGCTACAGTTGTTATCTGATTGTCATACAAGGAAAGTAAGCGGACAGAACTTAGCCCAGTGAAGCTGTCATTGCTCACACAGCTAATTCGGTTGCTTCTTAACATCCTGAAAAGAAACAAAATGAACATGTTTAATTTTTGTAATTGGATACGCATTGTTGAGGAATGTAAATAAAACCCAAGCCCATACCCAAGGGCTACAGTCCTCGGTGTTAAAGTACTAGGGGGCCAGTTACAAAACAGATATACAATAAATAGAAATGTTCATTTGCCTTAGCGATCAAAGGAAACACCCCTAAGACATTAATTTTCTCATTTACATAAAGTACTGAACACGTCCTCCTTGAGTATATGAAAACTACCTTTTCACTCTCCATATTGAATCCATTCAATAATTTGCAAAATCGCATGCTGATGCATCCAACACTTTTCCAGTTCAAACACCAATAGTTATTTGGTCACATGACTTGAGTGAAATAAAGTGAAATAAAATGTCTTATGCCGACAACAAAGCCCCCTTCTTTCACTCATGAGAGGTGTTGATTGACACTTCGAGGACCTGCTTGTGCTGCCTACCACTGAGTGTAGACAGTGGCTCTGGCTTCTTGCCAGTTGTTTCCACCTTTTTACATGGCCGAATTCCATCTACCCAGGATGGGCAATATCAATAGGCTACGACTAAGGCACCAACTGTTGATGGGTTAACTTAGAATGGTACTCTATGAAACAAGGACATTGCAGGCTTGTATGCACTTTATTAACCCTTTCTCTTCCCATCTTACCCCATTTAAAGGACTCCGTTTTTCAGACAACCGTAAAGTTATGTATGTGCGTTGCAAATCATGAGCCACTAAATGTGCTTTACTGTTCTGTGTTTGATATACTCACCATTCCCAAATTCATCCACTCAGGCTTGATGATAGCCAAGCTCAGAGCATTTTGCTGCGGGGTATTCCATTACAGATGTCCAGCAAATTGTGTGGTCTGCCATGTACACCCACGGAAGAGGATACTTAATTATCAGGATGGGAAATCTGTGTACTGTACACTGTAGATGGTGTGGGTGCTGAGGGATGTTGTACTGTATGCAGCTGTCGAATGGGTTGTGCATTCATGACAAGCATTCCTTTTTCCCGATAGTAGGAGGTTGGACTCCAAATTTGTGCTTTCTCCCTCTGGAATATCACACACCCCAAGGCATGTCAATGGGCACATTTGTCCCTCCAACATTCCATCTTAAAATCTTTTTTAAAAGAGTCTGTGCTTCTAAACGCAAACTATTCTGTACAGTAGATTAGAAAATGGCAACTCTGTATATCAACGTTATGTAACAACAATAGAAAATATATTGATCTTCCAAATTTCAACCTTTATAAAAGAAGAAGTCCTGACTGATTTGCTGATTCATCAATGCCCAGCTCAAACTGTTTAACCTAGGAACGTGAAATTTGGAAAGTACATGGTTTTCATGATGCAGGCACCCACTAAGGAAGGATTTTGGGAAATTCCATCCCTAAGAGGGTTAAAAGGGGAGGGGGGCTTAATTATTTTATGAGGATACCTATAGCTCAAAAACCAAAAATGTTAGGACATGAAAATTGGTATTTAGATGATTCTTCAAAAATAGAGAAATGGATGTTTTACCATTTTTCAAAAATCCAGTTAAGGGAGGTGGAAAAGGGGGGTGATTTTTTTTTTGTTGAAGACCACATCTCACAATCTCAACTGCTTATTCTTAAAATTGGAAATGGAGAGTATCCCGTATTTGAGAGCACAATTGTTATCCATTCTGACCTAGACACAGTCCTCAATTCCTGAGCAGTCTTCACATCCAAAATTTACCCCGACATAAATAATCGAATGGAGAAATCTACAGAATGGTTATGTGAGCGTGCCAAGGTTATGTGAGGAGTCCAAATGGGGTACAAATCTGTAAACAAGTGGTTCAAAGTGATGTCGCAGTCCACAATCCTATTAAGCTCTTGAGCACTTTAAATCCTCCTGGTATTCCTGAACACAAACTTCTCCTCAAAGTGGGAGCACCTGTGATATTATTGTGGAACCTCAACCCACCTAAACTCTGTAATGGCACCAGATTGTGAGTGAAAGCTCTCCATAGAAATGTGATTGAGGCTGCGGTGCTAACCGTTCTGGCCAGGGGGAGTCCGTATTCATACCACCAATACCTCTTATACCTTCAGAATATCTGTTTGAATTCAAAATACTTAAGTTCCCCTCAAAGGTTTGTTTCACCATGGGCATCAACAAATCTCAAGGGGAGACTTTAAAGGTAGCAGGGATTGATGTAATGGAAGACTGCTTCTCACATGGGCAGTTCTATGTGGCCTGTTCCAGAGTGAGCTCATACAAAAAACTCATGTGTCATGTTTACTAAAACCCAAAATCCACAGCTAGTTATCCAATATTTTCAAACTTCCCAACTCTTCATGCTTTTTCCTAAAATATAATTTGTATCATATAACTTATACAGCTGACATTTTCATAAATAGTGAGTAGCAGGGATAGCAAGGTTTTAAGGTGTGCTTCCAGCTTAGGTCTTGTCAGCCAGAGTGGGGGAGAGAAAGGGAGCAAGGGGAGGTCAGTTTCTGCTCAACTGCACATTTGAAGAAGCTTGTGCTGTTGAGAGGAGAAATATTCAGCAAGAGGTTGATTGAGGGGTCGCAAGAATGATTGAGGTTGTTGCATGGTTGATGAGGTGTTCATCAAGGACACACCCTGATCCCCAATCTATTAATGGTAAAAAAGCCAGGTGCTCAATCACATGCTCACTGATGTTATAGAGAGCCACGGCCACCTTAGTGCTTATGCTATTGAAAGGACACATATGTCAAAGTTCTCAGGAAAGGCATTGCAGTGCTGTCAACCAAGTGCCCTTGATAACCCTGGAGGTGCAAAATATGGTAGACCTCAGGACTCCGCACTTTAAGTATAGTCTGAATGGGAGGAATAGTAAAGGGGAGTTAGAGGAGGAAAGCCTCATCTCAGCAGCACGTTTGTAGAATCCAGTGCTGTGGGGAGGTATTTGAGGGTTCAGTGTGAAATGCAGATCGTTTCTGTTTACCGTATGGTATACTTTATCAAACACCTTCACCCCAAACACCTTCACAAGCTCAAGATGTGTGTTTTGTGCATGGCGATATGCTCCATGTATTCAGAGATGTGCATTCTTCTAATGGTCAAAAATAAATGCAGCCTGTGAGCCTACACTGCGGTACTGCCTCAGGACACTTGGATGCCGTCACCTGTCTGTCCTGCATCTACCGCTGACAACATGATTGTCTTGGCAACGGACATTTGGGGGAATTTACTGTATTCTTTTAACCCAGTGGAAGCCCAGAATAGCTTTAAATTATACTATATTCCAGAAAAAAACCCAATATATATTGATATCTATATATGGTAATAACTGAAGGAAATAAAAACAATAAATAGGCAACAAACGAAATAGAAAAAACAATTAAATAAATGTATACATTATAATAAGTACAAAATAAATACAAAAGTCTCTAAAATGTACTCTTTACTGAATGCACTAAATATGGAAGTGTTGGGGTGGATCAAATCCTGGGATCAAATTGATTGAGGGGTTACACGGATGATAATGCATTTGCCCAGTTGAGGAGGCATTCACCAAGCTTAAACACTTATCGCCAATCTGTTATTGGTAGTCAGGCACTGAACCAACCATTCATCAATGGCTTGTGGGCTTGTGTTAGGACTGATTTTCTATACTCTGGCCTGATGGATAGATGTATAGAAGGTCAACCTAGTAGTGAGACAGAAATAACTCTGGGAGCTGTAGCCAAGTTCAAGGTAGCAATGTGAGTGGCCTAGGCTAAGTCTCAAGAGGCGGTGAGCTTGTAAGGGATACACAAAGCACACACAGTGAAATAGTCAAGGAACACACTTAGACAAACAGGTATAAAAATACTTCTTTACTTATGGCCAAATAACAGTGAAAAATGACTAACATGTAATATTATCACTCAATACTAAAAATTAAAAACATATACAAAATTGCTGCAGTATGGCAAAATGCATATCAAACACCTGAAAAGGAAGGTACAGATTAGTATTAGCACTACTAGTCCACAGATATTCATTCCTAACTTCAGAGGTCCATCCCTAAAATGTATGGGGGTTTGTGCCCAAAAGTTCAGTAAAGTCCCATACAGTTTTGTGAAGCTGGAAAAAATGAAGGTAGGGTCTCTGGGGCCCAGTGAACAATTCCAAGTGTGAGGGACTAGTTAAACTAGCTAACAAACATGTCACAAACGTGCAGAGTACTTGTATGAACAAGCAATGGCAAAGTCAAAGTCATCGAATAGTTTCTAAAAGTTACCAAACTTTTAAAAGGGAGTAAAAGGGTTCAGGTAAGTATGGCTACAACTCACCCCCTTTCTCACCCCCTGTCTTCGGTGCTCCAAAGTACTTGGCAGGTCAATTGAAGGGTCCAAGGTATATTTTCTCACTGTTGGCTTCAGCTCTTGATTCCCAGGGGTTGCCGTTTCAAGCATCTCTTCGATCGGGTCTGCACCTTGATGCCCTCGAGCCTAGCGTGCATTACAAATAAAATAAATAAATAAACAATGCTTGTAGAAGTTATCCAAGTTGAAGAATGCAGCAGATCTCGATGCATAGCCCCTCTCAGGAGAGGAATGAATGCAGGTAAGCATTTTTGGACGATGGCCACCGATGCACGGCAATGCAAAGGGATTAACTTGCCGCGGTCAGACTTTCCTTCCTATCTCGGGTCCCCTTGATGCTAGGACTATGACATTTTGGAGAGGTAAGTCTTGTTGCACAAGCCAAAGATCCCCCAATTTCCAGGTCTGAACTCAAAACAGCGACATCTGACGCACGGTAGCGCAAACTCAGAGCTGGTCAGCCACAGGGCGGTCGGGAGGCATATCCGAAGGCTCTCCATATGACTCCGAGCTGACGTTGATAATGGATGTTCCCTCCAATCCAAAGGTCGCAGCTACTTCACAGAACTGCTGGAGATCTTCCACTGGACAGGACTCTTCCAGGGCAGCAGCAGAAGTTTGTCACTAAGCCTTCTTCCAATGGGTCCACAGTCTCATTGCAAGTCTTGTAGGTGGACAGGAGTCTTGACTCATTCAGTTTCTACCAGGATCTCTCTACAGTGGGTACAGGGGTCCTCTTCTTATCCTACAAGCCAGGTTAGAGCAGCATCTCCCACTAGCCAATGACATATCTGCACCACGCACACACACCGCAGCAGTGGTCCAATCAGGGGAACTGGTGGCAAAGCTCATGCATACCACTCAGACACACTGGCACCAGTTTATGGATTGGGACCAGACAGTCCCAGCCCACTTCCTGGTAGCACATAGCCCTACAGTAGCGGGCACTCAAAGTCCATTTAAGGATTGTCCTGGCCTTACAGGCCAGGAAGAAGGCTAAAATACAAGATGGCCAAAGGACAAGCAAAACGTTTCCTGGCATGGCCATGTCTGACCACTAGCCACAGTTAGTAGCCAAACACGGTAAGTCTAAAATGAAATGCACCAAAAAGTGGTAAAAAGTCACTACTGCCATTGGCTTGTCAATTTAGCCTAGAGTAACCAAAAATCACCTGAGTGTTATTTCAGGGCAAAACAAAAAGTGTACCCATTTTACTGCATTCTAAGTTGCATTTCTGCAATGATAAATACTACCACAAGTGGTAAAAGAGTTACCAAAAGTAGCAACAAAGTAACTAGACTAAGGGAAAAAATGTTTCCCAGTACTGACAGCCTGAGGGACATGTGAGTTTCCCCATAACAGATGAGCAAAAGCCAGTGTAGAAAAGCTTAAGGCTTCACTGCACTGTAAAAAGAACAGGCTGGATATAAAAATAAAAGCAATAGATGTGTGGGGGTCCATAGAAATGGAAGGAAAGGTGCGGTAAAGGGGAATCTTTCCTAACAGCTTGTAGCAGAGCTGCATTGCTGGTAAAAGTTGTCAATGTGATCCTTTATTTGGCCCATTGAAAGTGTGGTGTATACAAATGTCACTCACGTAAATTATGAAAAGTGGCCCATATAGGGACAGCACTTGGGTGGTTAAATATATATATAGGACATTGCAAGCTGAGTATGCAGCTGCAAGCCCCAACTTATGCTAACACTGTAAAGCAGGGTACATAACTGAAGCACAAGTAGTATATGTAGAATATTTAAGAAACAATTATCTGAAAGTTCCAAAAAATAAAAACTGAACAGTAAATTAGCCCTTTTTACTCCCCTCTCAGGGCCGCTGTACTAGCCTTAGTGACAGAGTTATTGCCCTGTGTAAACCCTGTAATTGCTCTTTTTTCATAGCCACTGCAAAGGCTGCATTTAGTGATTAAAGTCTCCCTTACTATCCACTCTGCTCCACGGCCATTTACGCAGTCCACATTTAAAACTCGTTGTGCATTAAACATTTAAAGGCAAGGAATGATCACATTTATTAACATTCAGCGACGTACGAAAGAGCCCATCCCACAACAAATCAGTCAAAGTAAAAGTACACCAGTCAACAATCGGTACAGAAACTGTGGTTTCAATAATGAGGCAATGTACAATTTTACTGTGGGTGAAGCAATAATACTTTTTTTTTAGGAAAAACCAACCAAGAACATGATCTTGTAGAGTTGGTACCTTGAAAAGAATAACTAATTTGTGGTTGCTAACTATCAAGACACCATGTGATCCTTCCTCATGAAGCTGGATTGAGAGAAAGGCATACATGCACACGTAACGGACAGGCAAAGAATCAGACACACTGGTAGGTAGACACAGAGCCAGCTACCCACACAACAGGGACATCCATTGATAGACACACAGGTAAGCATTCTTAGCCATTCAAAGAATCAAATGTTTCAGGTATTGGTTCAATATAACGATGGTTTCTGTTTTCTATTGCATGTTGGAACAACCAAAAATATATGGAATATGCATTATTACAATATCACTCCTGACACATGAAACAGCAATTGCAGTATTTTTTAATGTGAGCTGGTAACGATGTTAACAAGAATTAGCATATGGCATGGGGTTGCCGGCCAATTAAAATCATGGAATGCATGCTGCATCCCCTTCTATAAGTCAAAGTTCCAGAATACAGATTGATGCTCCCTCTTGCAGTAGCCTTCTTGCTACCCTCTGTAACTGCCCACGTGCACACATCCCCTCGCTTGCCCCCACCTTCCAATTTAGTTGCTGCTGGACCTGAACTCATTCTTCTACTCCCAGATCATGTCCACCATGGTAATAGGGAAAGGGCTCCAGCCAAGGCCCTTCTTGTGTCACCATGGTGGCCACTTTGCGTAGGGTTGGTCTTCCCTTTGATGCAAGGCACGCCACTGTGTGCCAATCCATCAAAGGCAACATCATGTTTTCCCCAAAATAACACGTTTAGCACACAGTGAAACACACTGGGTGCTAGTTGTGCTAAACCCTGGGTTCTGAGTTAAGCTTGGGTAGTAACAGTTCCAAGCCCTAAGAGGTTCTCACTTCGCATGTGTCTACCTTAGTTTGGGTAGCAGGCCATTAACCCTCTAGCCAGCACCAGAATGTGGGACCCAAGCCCCCACATTCTGGGGCCGAGCATGGACTCAATTTTGGAAAAATATGTTGGATCGTTATTTCTCAATTACGGTCTTTGCATCCAACTTCCCCTGCCACGAAGCACAAGTTATATTGGTTAGCAAGAAATAAATGAAGCAAATACAGGTGATTTTTAACACTTTTTCTACTGTGATTGTGGTAAAACTCAGCTTAATTTTCTAGGAAATTAAACAATTAAATTCAAGTGTTTCCTTCTGCACGGTATTCAGACAACAGGCACCTGGTCTTAATAAGCTTTAACACAACAACAATACATGTTTAATATTCTTTATATACTGTTTTTTACTTAGTAATTTTATAATCGATTTGTAAACAAATTCACTTTAGGATTTATCCACACAATTGAGGAGTGTTGACACGATACATCACACCCCTTATGTTGTTGCTGTAATAGCAATGTAAGGCATGACTGTTCTCTAGCCTCTAGCCTCAGTCTGTGAGGGGCCTTCAACTGATGCTTTTGTGGCAGAGACAGGCTTTCAACTTCTCCAACTTCAACAAAGCTGCAAACTCCAATATAGAAATGATACAAATGCAGTAATACATTTTCATAATGCACAAATCCACATGAATGCAACAGAAACAGTGAGTTAAGACTTAATGAAATATTATGAGCTCCTTAAAAGTGAAAAGTTGAGGATAAACTTACAAGGTTTTCAGCCCCTCGAGTCCCTTGAACATCTTGTGGTGGACATTTTCCAAGCGGTTACTGGTCAAGAGCAATTCGTTGACACCGTTTGATCCTTCAAAAGCTCCTTCTTCAATATCTGTGATCTTGTTATTACTTAGGTTTCTAAAAGTGATTAAACAGAATTTGTGAACGTTTTCATGAATGTCTATGTTTCAGCTTGTCATGTCTGTAGGCAATGATACATTGTCTAGTAGAGTTCCATGTGATATGGTCGAGGAAATTGGTCGAATCCAAATCCATTGAAATGTTTTCTTCTTTTAAGCCATTTGACCACACATACATGTGGGGGAAGACACCCACACTACCCCCCTTTCCTCCTCCACCTTAATTATTACCCTTACCCACCTCCCACATATATTTGCGGCTAAACTCGTAAAACAAATTTAATGGATTTGGATTCAACCAAATCTCCTGCTCAGTAAACTACCTATCCCATCTAGTAGCACAACTATGATCCTAAAAATATACATTTAGAACAATTACATGATTCTGAGATGTGATGCAAAACTTTTTGTTAGATGTTAGCAGAAGACTAGATAGACAACTTTTTAAGCAGCACTTGTGACGACCTTAGCACCTAGAGACCTTTTTGAGCTATGAGCACTATAGAATTATAGACAATCTGCCAGTCATGATGGCCTATCAGAGCTAGTATTGAAATAACATGCTAACATGTTGGCTGTATATCTGTTAGGAAAAAGCAATCCTACAATTGTGGGTGTGCTGCAGTAACTTCAGTTCTCTTCATTGATAGGCTCCTAATGATTACAAGTGGCACACCAGCGCTAATTTGGTGGAAGTCAGAAGCTCTTTGTACTCGGGAATAGATACACTTGAGTTATATGTTTCTGTTTCAATCAATAAGAGGATAAATTGCACTAATCCTTCAAAAGGGGGTGCTCTTGTTAGAAACTGAACAGCAGCAGAAGGTTTGCGATTGAAAGGAAAGAGCTTGCTAAGGTGAGTTACTTATACTTTGTTTACTTTTGATTTCAAGCACAGTAGGGATGAAGAGAAAGCTAGCACAATAAGGTGGCACAGCACGTCTTCAAGATCCTTCCGCTGCTTCTTCACAGGAGCAGGAATGGGGCGATGTAGACAACGCTCAATCAATGTGGTGCAACATCCAGTGAACCACTGCCCTGTGGTAAGCACCCTCCATGACGTTAGATTAGTTTAATGGGCTTTTACACATTCAGGCACAACCAAGACATCCTGTTATTTTAAAGGATATAACACTTCATACTGATGACAGATGCTAACAATTTAGGTACTTGTTTTAGCTGATTCTAATCTGTGACCACAAGGTCAAACAGATCTATGGAGTGGATGCATTATTCCACTGAGCCACTGTCCTTCCTAACATTGAGTAGGACAATGCCATAAAAAGTATCTTCTTTGAGTTTATGATTAAACTTGAGCAACACCCCCCCCCCACAAGTGAACAAGAAAGCTGGGATGCTGATGAAATGTTAGTCCGTCGTGGTTTCTCAAGGAGTGAGTACAATTGGGTGATTTATAATGTGATTTTGACCATTTATATTATTCTTTGAATGCTTTTTTATATGTTTTTCCTACCTAGAGATGCCGGATACAGGTTTTGGAACCAGTACATGGTGTAGATTCAGTTAATATGTAATGTTGTAATGGTGAACAGGTGACTCCATAAAACGTTTAATAGATACGTGGAATTACAACAAAACATTGATTCGAAATTGAATGAAAAGAAAATTGGCAACTTCTAATTGTAAAGCAAGAGTGTGCACGGAGGTTGAGGAAAGTTATTTTTTACTTTAAAATAACTAATGTATTGTCCACCTGCCAGGTTAACACCAGCGTTGCACACCACAAAACATTTTGAAACCAGAACGACTTCGGGGAAAATTAACATAATCCAAGTGAGACAGCTCCCATGTGGAGAGTCTAATAGCGTTTTAAAGCGGCCCTAATGTGACAAAGTATCACTCAAAAGTCCTAAAAAATAAGTTCATGTAACGTTACCTTGTAATGAAAAGCAGACATTCATAGAAAAGCAGAAATACATGCCTTCCAAGACCCAGAAATAAAAGTAGTACGTGAAGGATAAGGGCAGAGACGATGTGGGACACCTTACGAAAACACTAGTAACAATAACATGTTCTTTTACTTTCATACCTGGTAGCAGTTGCTCTCTGCAGTTTTCAAAGTGCAAACATTTCCAAAACGTATGGGGTAGTCATTTACCTGGCTGCTGATTTCAAAGAACGCAAAGGGACTAGACACTTTTTTGCTTTTAAAGACACAATTACATGGATGGGGCATTTCCAGGACACGAAACAATGAGCATTCTAGATAAGGTGTGCCCATGTTCAAGTACCAGAAAGCAGCATACTTTCAAGAATATAAACAAAATTCAGCAACCATCGCCCTTCAGAATACTGCACCAGGATTGAGGCCCACATTTCTAGTGCTAGTACATAATGATGATGGACAGAAACAATGGTCTCTCGATTTCGAATGCTGGCAGCAGAGGCAGCAGCTTAATCCTGCAGCTCTTGGCCCTCTCCCTCAAATCATATAATAGATGATAATGAACTCAAAGAAAAAGATTGACATTGATGGAATCCAATCCCAAAGAAATCTAAACAAGCCTCAGAGATGAATGAGACTACCACCCTTAGAACATTTATACCCTCTTTCTGAAAGAGGCCCAGGATGTTGGGGAAGTTAAATCATCCATGGCAGATCTCAATATGAAAGTCTCTCAGCTGGACAGCCGAGTTTCCATTTTGGAAAAGGGCTCTAGAACCATGGGCACTGATATAGCCGGCAACTTCAGGGCATATAACAACTTGAAGGAAGAGTTATAGGAGAAAAGGAGAAGAATCTGGAGATGGATTTAAAAACGAGAGGTAAAAATTTAAGATTGTTGGGGATAGAAGAAATGGCAGAGAAAACCAACGACAATTTAATCTCGTTAGTGATTGAAATCTTAAAGGATTGCTTTAACTATGACTCTATTACTATGGATGTCATTTACCAAGTGTGCAGGGTGGGAGAAACGTGGGTCCAAGAGCCAGACAGATTTTGATTATCTTCATTAACATCCGAACAAAGGAAAATATATTGAAGGCTGCTAGGAATAAAGGGAGTGCCAGTTATAAAGGGAGTTCAATCTTCATATATCCAGATAACACCAAAGAGACCCTGTTGATAGGAATATCTTTAAAGAGTGCTAAGGATATGGCCAAGCTTATGGGCATTAACGTGTATCAGAATAAGACTAACATACTGACTCGATTTCTACATGATGGTGAGAAAACCACATCTGACCTCAAAGAAGCTTTGAATTGGTTGGAGTCCCTGAAAAGTATCTCCACTACGGGGCCTTAATTGGATTAGATCTCCCTCCTCTTCACTGGTATTTGTTATTTTTGTACTATTATTTTTATTAGGATATTATGTTCTTTTTACTTTGTTTAAATTTGGACTGAAATATGCTTCATTGGATTTGACGAAATGGTGCTGCATTTTTTCGATGGTTAAAGGTTTATTGTGTTTCTGTGTTTTCTTTCGAATTTGCCACGAGTGAAATGAAGTTTGAAAAGCGGACCCTAATGAGTGCGGGGTATCATGCACGCATCAGCTGACACAGGAACGTACTCTGAAGAGCGAGTCACGCCTAAAACTTGCACACAGATGTCATATGCTGTGCGTATGACTCTTCATGGATGCAGATCTATCTTTGATACGCTCAGATGAGCGGTTTTGGTATACAGCGCTGGTTGTTTACAGGGTCAGCTGGCGCACATGAACGGTACGTTAAGATGAATGATCTTTGTCAGCAAACTCAGTTTCCCGACGTGTGGTGATCTTTTAACCATCCAATACGTGGATCACATTGATTTGCAGAGGTAAATAGTAAATGTACCTTGTCTGGGTGTTCTAAGAAAGATCGTAATGACCTACGATTGGGTCTGCTGATCATATCACACAACCACAGTGATTGGAATGTCACTAATACGAAGGTAACTTGAAGAAAGATGTTGCTGTGCCTATGGCGGGTATGATGCTTTTTTTCAGGTCAAAGGTCTGGAGACATTGTTCGTGCCTTGTAACCGCGAGTGGTTACATGTTCACTGGATATATGTCAGACCTCTTTCCCTGCAAGTATCTCATTGTTGTGTCAGTTATATGGAATTCCTGACCTGTTTTCATTTACACTATTGGTTGGACTAGCGCCTGAGAGCATTTATATATGGAAAATAGATGAAATGTGTCTTAAAGAGGAAATGCCTTTTGCACTACAATATTGCTTTGTCACCAAGTGAAACCACTGAACTCCTTTCATCTTTGGAAACCACGTTACATCTCTGTGGTGACGGCCTCTTGAGTGATTCAACTAATTAAATAGTCCTGATTCAGAACGTTCACTTATGACTTCGGCCTAATTCATGCAACACTCCTGCAGATTACTTGTTGTCTGATCCCTCGTGCTACAAAAGTTGTCAGTGCCAGACTATTTGAAAATGATACATTTAAATAAGCTATTTTGACATCGGCTCAGGTGTAAATTTACCTACCTACATCTTTATCAGATCCTAATGTTGTAGATTAGTGCATTGAGATTTGTGCTTTATTCTAGGAAATGTGCCGTCTCTTTGTATGCATTGATGAAGGAAAATATGAAGCGCTGAATGCGCCGTTTATTTTTGTATTTCAGTTTTGCAAATGATTTTTTAATGGGAAAGATGATCTGATTTGTAATGTTGGTTTCAAACAATGTTCATCCATACTGAGGGGCAGGTGGGGATGACTTTGGCTCAATCTTCAGATTTGGCTACCTTTGCACTTTCCTGCACTTGGGTTATTTTTTGTGTTTGGGATTATTTCTATAATATGTATGTTTGAAAATGTTAGCATTCCAGATCCCGGGGGGGTGTAGGTGCGGGGTTGTGCAGATACATAGACCTGGATCTACCTGATGGGATAAATACATTTATTCAGACTATAACCTGGCCCTGTCCCTGTTCTTGGTGTTTAAAGGTTTATGCATATTCTAGGAATGTTGTGTAATGCTTTCCTTTGTTTGATCAATTTTTCAGAAGTATTCATTTAATTTTAAACAGGTTATGTGAATTGATCTGATATGCCGGTTTCTTTTGGGATAATACAGCTATTGATTGCTGTAGGGTAGGATGGGTACAAATTGATTTCTGAAATGAGATTAATATTCGTCATCTCCGATCATACTCGCCCCTATGCAATAACATGTCGGCTAGTAGAATCGAATTGTGTTTACTTTATATTCTATGGGACTCATGTCTTCTGATTTTCTAATCTTCTTTCAGAGTGGAATGCGAATGATATATATGGGGAATGGTCCGACTGAGGGGGGTGGTTGAGACAGTAGGTTTCCGGTTCGAACTATGAATGAGATTTTTCAATATGCCTACAGTCATGCAGTATAGTAATGGGTAATATGATTTAAAAACAGTTCAGCTGCTTAATAGACGGGTAAATAAGCTCTACTTTAGACGGCTCACATTTGTCTATTTCAGATTCCTGTGGACTCTTGAGTTACTTGGTTAAATTTAGTATAAGGTAGAGGATTGGGCAGACACGGGGTATGAAAATTACATAGAAAAGTTAACTTTTCCCTTTCCTATTGGGAACAGTGTTTGGTCTTATGTAAACACTGACCCAGAATATATTCATGCTGACTTTCTTAGTTTGTTTCAATAATTCCAGCAGTATTATATGCTTATCAGTCTAGAATTTATATTTATCGCATTTTCATCTACTAACACCTTATTTCCTTTTCACGTCTGGCCTTTCACACAGGTATATCTGGTATGTTGTGGGATGCGAAGATGGAGCTTGAACAGGATGAGGTTGATTGTCGTATACATTTATGTAGGATTCTAATGGTTGTATATCATTATTTATTAGAGGTGTCAGAGATCCTGGCATGATCTGATTTCGTTCCTGGTATGTGTGGAACGGTGGGCGTAAGTTGATTAGTGGCTTTGGATACTTGTGTGCCACTGGAATTATATTTTCGCACTTTGAAGGGTTCAACAAATCAGGTTGGTGTGTAGGGTGTGCTAGTCGTATGGCTGAGGGGCTTAGTTTGAACTGTTTGTTGGAATTTAAGTGAAAGGGGTTTAGTAGTCTTTTAATATATGATTGGAATACGGGGAAAATGTATAAGGTGGACATGAAGATCAATTGTTTATGGCTTTTTTGTGGATGGATGGACTAATTAGACTGCCAGCCCTAATCTGGTTCTTTTGGGATCTGATTCCCTCTTTGTGGGGTATTGGACTTATTCATAAATTATATGGATGGTCCACCTAGGATTGGTTCCGATTGGTTCAAGATTCGACCCATGATTCACAGAAGGCCTGCTTTGACTTACGTGCAGTCATAACACATTGTTGCTGTTTTGTTTTAAATAATTTTTATATATTTCGTGATAGTGATGTATGAGTATACTTTTTTACCAGTAGGGGGTGAGTGGGGGTGCTGCTGATGTTTTTGTTTCTATTACATTGTGTTTGAGTTCAGGTGAATTTAAGAGAGGTGCGTAGAGTATAAGAACTTTTGAAATGTATTGTTTGTATTATACATTAAAGTTGTTGCTGGTGTCTAGCTTTTGAGGGTTGGATTCTGTCATTTTTATTGAGTATAGTACCTTCTCATGAATGTGAATTATTCGACGTAAGTGGGATGAATAAGATGAATAAGACTGATAATGAATTGTGTATTACCACCTGGAATGTGAAGGGACAGAATAATCTAGTTAAAAGGAAAACGATCTTCAGTTATTTCAATGAAATTAAAAGTGATATCTGTTTTATTCAAAGACACATCTTCTGCAGGGAGAAATCACAACTTCGGTGAAAGAACGGATCAGGAAGGCTTATGGTTCCTCATACAATTCCAAATCTAGAGGAGTGGTGATTCTAATACGCAAATACGCTCCGATAAAAGTTTTGAAAGAAGTCTCAGATCGAGAGGGGTGGATAATTGTATTGTTGATTAACATTCAGGGACCTAATGTGATTCTTTGTAACATATATGCTCCGTTAGTCGATGATGCAACTTTCTTCAGACAAGTGGCAAAAATAATTCAACATTTGGGTTCTCCTGACATTATTCTGGGAGGTGATTTTAATGTGGTCTTGGATCCCGAATTGGATAAAAGTGCAGACTGCATAGAAAAAATGATAACCACTATCTAGCGTTACTAGATTTGCTTAAGGAACATAATCTGAAGGACAACAGGAGGCTGGAGCATCCCTCCGATAGGGAATATAGTTTTTATTTGGAGGCGCATGCGATTTACTCTAGATTAGACATGTTGTTAACAGCGGGAAAATGGCAGAAAATTACAGAACTAGTAAACTTGGTATTTTACTTTTGAGAGATCGTGCGCTTCTTGCCATGTACTTGAAATTGGATTTTGCACTTCATAGATTTTTAAAATGGTTTAAATGGCATTCTAAATGGTTGGAAATCTGCTGTTTCACCGAAAATTGATGTCTGGATTGAAGAAATGCATAAGCTGGCGGAGAGGGAGAAAACTATATATAGGAGAGAAAGGAAATTCTCTCTTTTTGACAAGATTTGTGGGAAGTTCATGATTTTGTACCAGACTCTGTTTGTTTTGACTATGGACCTGAGGGCGCGGGAGGGTTGTGCAGGGGCTGGTGGAGGGGAGGGTCTTTTTAGAGTGTATTTACTATTAATGTACATAGTTTTGTTTTACTAAGTTTAATATTTTGTTTTATATTATTTGTTAATTATTTGTATATTATTATTTGTTTATATTTGTTTGTTAAGATTTGCCTTTAATATGCATTTATTTCTGAATACATTAAAATAAATAATAAAAAAAGAAAAAAGAAACAATGGTCTCTTCTGACACTTAATTGTGTATATGTGACATTCAGAGGGCTTTTGTAGTTCTAAGAAATACCAGTGATCAGACAAAAATCACACATGCACAAGACGTTAAGTGTAAATCCTTGCAGGCCAAATATTGCAAATCCAACAAATTTGGGATTTTCTTGGGCGAAAATGCTGCAAGGGCGACTCCATGGGATGGGGTGGGTGGTCGCAATGTCCCCCATTGAAGCAGGACTCTGCCCGCTGCCATCAGTAGCATGCATCCATTCAATGGCACATGTGGAGGTGATAGAGTGCACAGGTAGTTGGGTCAAGGGAGACGCGCAGCCTAGGAAGGAGTGTCTCATACCAGAGAAGCAGGGGCCAGGCTTTTACATCACTGTGGAATAGGAAACTTTGAATTTACAAAATAATGACAAAGTCAATGAAGAAGGGACCTATCTGTTGACCGACCACCCGTCCAACCCCCCCACTCCTCCTCACTGAAATGCTGCCGTCCCTCTAATATGAAATGAGAGCTGCTGGGGAATGGCCTAACATGAATGGCATGCTCAGTTTATCCCTTGCAATGGCAATATGCCAATTCTAGACTGACCATTTCAATTGGAGGTCAATTGTGTCTAGGCGATGCAGGTCTTATTTTCACTCTGGAATTAATTAACCACGAGTGATGTGTTCCCGCACAATGTGATAGACATACGTGCTATTTTGTGGACTAAAATGTGGAACTGCCGGCCTTTCATGCCACAGACTGCAGCGCTGTTGTGGCCTCTCAGCTTAAATGTGTGCACATGAGCTAACACACATTTAAGGTTTGCAATGATTTAATTTTGATTTTTTTCTAATGAAGGTTTAATGAAGCGAGAAGCCAAGGGCAGTCGCTGAATGTGCTGCAAGAGGCCGAAAGGCCGAGTTTGGAGAGTTGTTAGGGGGCTGGAATCACTCCTGAATTGGCCAGCCTGCGCGGAACCCCACTGTGGCAGTACAACAGGCCAGATGTCTGAAGACTAAACCGATGTGGCAGAGCTGTGTGCACGTGCGGGGTGAGGGGAGACGTGTGACTGACGGAGCTTGCCCCCGCTGAAAAGAGATATTCCAGCAAGGATACACCCGACCGAAAACACATGCATAAACACACTTGCGTGGCTCCCTTCTAGAATACCCAGCAGCCAGCGCTGTCCGGATTTAATGAAGCTGTAAATGCACAAACGGAAACTGACATGTCATTTCAATAGCAGGTTGATCAAGAAGCAAACTAACATTTTGCGCAGCTGCGGCAGTTTCTTGAAGATTCCAGTCGCTTCCAGTACTGTGAACTCATTGTTGTTAAGGCGGCTGTCGGGAATAAAAAAAGAACAATGGCTTTAAACAAATAATTCAATTAATAGGGCATGCTTTTTCGTGTACCATTCCACAACATCAGCGGCCAGACAATTTAACAATAGCACCATTGCTAAAAATTAATCAAATGCACTTTCCTCCATTCCATAACATCTCAGCAGCAACACTAGTGCAAATAGGTTTTGTCCTCACATTATCAAAAAACATTTGCAATAGGGTACAAATGTATCAATTTATTTGGGCTAGATTTGATTTGTAACATACCAACATTTCGAATTCTGTTAAAGCAGCAAACAAAGTAAACAAAATCTGCTTCATTTTTGGGCTAGTGCAAATATGTTTAGATGATATGGATTGAATCAAACCCTGTTTGCTCCGTTCCATAATATGTTAAGCATCAAAATTGGTGCTAAATTTCTTTGCTTCAATTTTTGCGCAAGGGAACAGAAAGGCTCATCATGTAGACTCATCATGTTTGGTTTGCTTCGAGAAGATGTGTGTATAGTTTCCAGGATGTTGATACGCTTTAGAAAAAGACATTTAAGGTATGAAAATCAGAGCCTTTTGGACAAAATTAAAAATAAAACCTAAAAACCCCCGAAAAAGTTTGTCAATTGGCAAAGCCAATACACCATTCCAATTTCAAACTCTAAAGAGTCACCAAATACTACATCTATAATTAAAGTAACCGAATGATTGAGGCATTCAAAGACCACTGCAAAACAAATCAAGCAAACTTAAAAGGGCTTAGTCTTATCATGGTATCTCTGTAGAGTAGGTATTTTCTTCACGTTTGTATGGATTCATAAATAGATATGGGTGTAGGTAACAGGAAAGCACCTTTGCCGCGCTTGTGGGATGCATCGACCCACTAGGCTCTGCCCTGCGACATCACTTTGTGCTGGTGGCACCAGAACCAACAAAATGGCTGCAAAAAGCCCTATGCGCACGAAACCTCTGAGAATTGCGCAGTGAAACCAGAATGTTGGCTGCTAATCTACTTTGCCTGTATCAGTGTTGGAACAGGAGACCACACTTCTAAAACCTGTCATTGGGCTGCCCACAGAGTGAAAAGGGAAACTACATGAAAGTCAGTGCTTCATTGCAAGGTGTCAAGTGACTTCAATTCAGCAATTCAGTCGGCGCCTTGTCTGGGATGCCCAAGGGAAGCCCTTATTTATATATATGTTTATGACAAGTTATACTCTGGATGATAAACCCTTATATAACGCCCCTCTCTTTGAATCCCTCTGACCTCACTGAGCCAAGAAGTAGGTTTGTTTTGCAATTTAAAAGATTTATTGGAAAAATTAAACAATATATATATATATATATATATATCACGCTTTTATAATAAATTAATATTTGATATCACACTTAAGAATATGACAGTGATCAACAATGGATAATATTACAATTGTACGCTTATTTAATTACTTAGGAGTTGGTATAGGAAGGAAAAGATAACTGAGAATGCTTTTATGGTTTCAAGGAAAAACAATGATCGAAAGAATGCAGTACATAAATAAACTGATAGGGTTTCATAAGAGATAATATGTTCCCTTTTCCCCTGGTGGCAATTCACCCCCCCCCCTTATGCAATATAAAAAGATGAAAAGAAGAGCACACAGTTCTCAGGAATACAATCAAATGTAGTTCAGTTCCCCCCTAGCAAGCTTAGATCACAGGGATGATTTTAAAACACAGGCAAAATACTTTAAATGTGATTTGCAAAGAAGGGAAAAATATGCTAAAAATGATTTTAATTCCCTGTAGGAGGTTCACGGTAGGTGATAGCTATCTAAGATTAGTTCAAGTCACACTGGCAATGCTCAATGAGGGATTAGCAGATTGAAAACGAAGTTTAGCAGTTCAAGCAAAAAACGGCTATCTTTGACAGGAGCTAATTTTTCAACTCGCGGCAATTTTTCCGAATGCGTCGAGCGAGATTATGGAATAACTATGAGGAATAGAAAGTAGCTTTAAATGAAAGTTAAATCTCGTTCCTAGCACCTACGATTCAAAAGATACGGACGATTTTGTGAAGGTAGTTTCTAGAAATTAAAGTAAACTTTAGAATGAAAATAATTACACTTTTACAGTTTTGAAATGACAAATGAACACACGATTCCTATGATGCAGTTCTGGACAGGTTCAAATGTTTTGAATCAGATTATTTTAAACTAAGAGATTGGTTCTGGCACAGTTCTACAAGAGTACTCACACTATAAATTTGAAATAGGCCGTCAAGATCTGGTCAGGTTGGCTGCGGTTCTCTCGCCACGGACGGTCTTTATTACCGGTTCTGCTCACAGCGATCTGGTCTGGGTCTGCTAGCAACACTGAGGTCTGGTCTGGGTCTCTGGTTCTGCTGGTCTGGATCAAGTGGATTCTGGATACAGCACTGCTTTCTGGGTACTGGCACAGGATTCTAGGTCAGAATCAAACAGCTTAGCCCGGCTGTTTGAATAATTTGCAAAAGATTTTGAGGCCTGCTGAAAAAGTTCTGAAGTCTAGATTCTAAGTTCTGGAGATGGTCTTTCTGGATATTGTCTGATCCGGCAAAATGCTTTGCAAGAAAATGGAAAGTGAGTGTCTTGCCTGTCCAAAGCAGTCTCTTTTTATGTGTTTTGAAAATGGGTGTGTGCGTGGGCATAACTAAGCCTGCCCCTCACAACTTATCTTTAGCCAAGCTCTCCTATCTCCCTTGATCTGGGGGAAGGAATGGAATGTAATCAGGCATCAATTTTATGGCATACAGAAAGAGCACTCCCCTTGTCAATTTGCACACAAATCTCTTTTTGATCCAAATACATATTTATCTATGTACCATTTTTCTAATATTATATGTCCAGTTAACATATTTTCTGTAGCACCAAACCATCTGATCCCTGTCTTTGTAAGATGTTGTGTCCACTTATGACAGAATTCCGCCCTTTTCATCAAGAACACAACCTCTAAACTTTTCCAGAATTTACACAAACATGCACAAGGAATATGGGCATCAGATGATAAAGTGTCAGATTTTTAACATACAGACATTCGGAGTAATACCTTATTTTCTGCTACTACCCCCCAGAACATACCACAGAGTCCTAACACCTATTAAAATGTGCACAGAAAAATCACAAGAATAATGATATTATGTATATGATTTTGACAAGTCCGTACTATGAATCATCCACCTTTTTTTTAAATTATGATCTGGCCCAGGGGGGTGTGGTTTCCCAAAGCACATGGTGTAATTTCTGGTTTGTCCACTTCCTCCAACTCAGGTTGCTCACAGAGGCACTGCTCCTCCCAGTTTCTCCCAAGAGGAAGCCATTTACGACACCCCCTAATTTAACATTTGCCTGAGCCAAGGTAAGCTCATTGTTCTGTTTCCCTGCTCCCAGGTGCTCCTCCCCTGATTCAATCAGAGAGGTGTAATCTCCTTTTGGTGGGAACAGCAAAAGGCAGCCAGGCCTGCGAATGCAGTGGCAGGGAAAGTTTCAACTCCTGTCGCGGGTAGTTGCCGGGCAGAATTCAATCTCTTCAAGCCAGGCTTCAGCTAAATGTCACTTTTGTTCCAGGTTTCTTCATTCAAATAAAACTTACAATTTTTACACATGCAGCTAGAACGCTGATTCTAAGTTCAAAACTATGACCTTTAAACAGTTGCAACCTATGTGACACTCAAATGTAGGTCACTCATTTATTTTAAACATTTCGATTTTAGTGGTTTTAAATCCAATTTCAGTTAAGCTGCTGACATCCACTGGCCTCTTCATCTTTCCAGATTTTGTATGCACACAAGACCACATTCTGCCAAATGTCTGTTGGTGTTCAGTGAGATTTTTGAATATCTTGCAATGTTTAAAATAGGCATTTTTAGCTTGCATTTCAGAGAAACAAAGGTGATTTCAAGGTGCTTTTTGAGCTAACCGGCACTGCTGTTTTTCCTTTGGCACCACGTTTCACTCATGGCGCTTCTGGCCCATCACGCTCGCACTGGTGGGTGGCAGGTTAGGCGACCATTTTGGTGTGCACAAAACTGCGCTGTTTTCCTGGATTCTGGCGCAAATGTGGGCTTTTCGGCCATCTTGGATTCTCTAAGCCCACAGCACCAAATGTTGCAGCATAATAACTCGAACATGGGTCAAAACCCCTGACAAAGGAAACTCAGAAGTGATCTGAAATCCGTTTTTCCTTTGTTGCTGAAATTACAAAATAATGGTTCCCAAACATCAGAAAAGATTCAACATCCTTGCTGGGTGTTACCCGTCACTTTATTTGAAGAATCCACATAAGCACACAATGTCAGGAAAAGCAGATTCCATCACAAGAATATCCACATTAAAGAGTGTGCTGGTCTGTAAAATCTGCCAGAAATGGGTGCAGTACCGTCGGCCACCTGTATGAAAGCTGTCATTTAATTACACTGGAAGCTTAACTTGTGCAGTTAAAATCACATGGTTGATATTAAGTGACTTACCTTCAAAAGCAATATAGGTTGCAACTATTTAATCTCTATGTTTAAAAGACTGGAATTAGAGATGTGTTGGCCTGTTTTGAAAATGTAAGTTTATTTTCATCAAAGAAAAATTTAAAGTGGATTTTTAAAGTCAACCTCTGATGCCAGTCACAGAACTTCAAAGCAAATTCCACAGTGTGCCCCAAACAAAAGGCACCTTCATCCTGCTCTCTGCCCCAGGAACTCCCATTCAGGTGTTAATGGAGAGGGGAGGTGATTTTGCTCTGCTGCTCTGGGAGAGACAAAGGACTCCCTTGATTGAAAAGATATGCAGATGCAATTGTCAACAGAAACTCCTGCCAAAGGACAGAGGAGGGGATTGCTCTTGACCCACCAAAACTTTGGGGGCGGGGACAGACATTTATGTGTATTCTTAAAGCACAATAAAGTATATTTTTGAAAAGGACTGACAGAGGACTGTGCAAAATTGTAAACATTTGTAAAAAACAGTATTGTTATTATGAAAATTCTGGTCATGTTTTAAAACTACTCTGAACTCTGTGCTATGTTCAGGGACATGACTACAGAATTTGTGGTTTTTTAGCATTTGAGGTGATGCCAGAAACATGAAACTTCACATGATTATGCCCAGATATCATGCACACATATGTGTAAAAATGTGGACAAATCTGACATTGGGTAACGGACAAAAAGCGCAAAAAAGTGCCAAATCTAGACCCAAGCTCTCGCCGAGACGCGGCTCGGATGAATACTTGCGCCACCAAATCTGTGATATCAATCTTCTGTTGCTAGCAAGTTTGTAAAATTGTAAATATGTCTTGTATGAAAAATAGATTTCATGTGCAGAAACAAAGGGGAGGTACCTGGATCATAAAATACAGCATCATCATGACACTCTGTTTTCTTCTCAAATCAGGGGAGAGGAAATACCCTAACCAATAGAATATCTAGGGGTTGTGCCTAGTAGAAGTCAGCATACCCACCCTTTTGGAAAATACATAAATAGAGATAGCTTAGGACCTACGGGCACACACATTCACCCACCATCCGATTGCTGGCGGAGCACTTTGCAAGAGAAATCCATATTTCAGACTCCAGAACTTTGAAAGCAGAAGGCCCATTTCCAAAGCTGAACCCTTCTCAGCTTGACCTTTAATAAATCCTGAAACCAGATTTTACCCCAGACCTCCAAGGAGAACAAAAAAAAGAACAGCCTGGCTGTGCTGTTGCTGCTTTCTTGCTAAGAATTCTTGCCAGAATCCAGAGATCCGACCCAGTAGAGCAGAGCTGAGACTAGATAGCTGGGAAGCAGAACCAACCCGTCAGATCCAGTCCAATCCCGCCGTGCAGTGTCCAGAGTGCCGTGCTGAGTGCAGAACCAGAGTGCCTTGAGTCCAGTCCGGTGTGCTAGCTGAATTCCTGTCCATAAAATATCCCTGACCAGTTCTCTGATGGGTCCATTCCAAACAGTGGTAGTGAGTATCCATAGCATAGGATTGTCCCTAGCATATGTATTATGCATACGTCATCCTATCCAAACCCATTCTCTTATATCCAGAACTGCATTGTAGAAAATATTTTGTCTTAACTGAATCTTTCTCTCATCCCTATAGTCTGTTGGTAATAGTAGTGTTAAAATCATCTTTGCGCTAATATATTTGCTGAAGAAAGGCAAGCGTCTCGGCAGGCAAAAACCATCCAGAGTCGTCGCTGGGCTGGTGGCTGTGCTGTCGTGTAGTTTGTGGCTTCATAGTCTCCCTAGTATAAGAAATCTCATTTGTCATTTTAAAAAGGGCAACTTTGTTTTACAAATTTTGACTCTTTCTGAAAAAACTGACCTCTACAATAACCTTCATAACTTCTTCACCGTATATGCTAGAAACAGAATTTAAGTGTCAAACTCCTTATAGTTGTTCCGCAATCACGCTTACCGCATGTGGAAAAGTTTGCCGCCGATTTTTCGTTTGGCTCAAATCTATCACATGTGAAACAGATGTACATTGCATCCGACCTCAGAATTAAGTTTTCAACTTGATAATTACTCAATCATTGCTAGTGTTTATCTGAAATGATACAAAGCGGCTCCCACTAGTGTTGAGACAAATTTAGTGAATTAAATCCATTTTTAGTGTTTTTTCCCCATACCTTCAAAACCACATTCAAAACCATTTTGACAAGTTGCAATCATTCCTGTTTTTTTCTGTGTTTGCTGGGGGGAAATTGGGATTGATACTGTATTTGTTGCGTGTGTATTCCTGAAACCTGTTTCTCTCCTTTCATCTCTTTATACTGCATATTGGGGGGATTGAGTAGTGTGCAGGGGGAAAGAGTGATCACATTGCATTTTGATTGAACCCACACAAAAGTATTATTTCTATGCTGCATTATTTTTCCTATCAATACTCCGTGTGATTAAAGAGATTTATTGCGACATCATCCCATTGGTGATCCTTGTATAAATATTAAAGTAGGGTGATATATATATTGTGCAAATACCTAAAATACATCTTTTTAACTTTGCAAAACAGCCTGCTTCCTGGTTCAGTGTGACCTGGGGAATTCAAAGAGAGGGGCGTGATATAAGGGTACATCATTCAGAAATAAAAGAACATATAGACATAAATAAATAATTAAGGGTTTCAATTGTGCATCCCACGCTAGGCATTGACTTAGGTGAAGTGCTGGGTTAAAATCACTTACAAGATTGGGGGCTCGACATACCACTTGTGACAGTCTAATACAGTGTGCTAACTAACGGGGTACATAAACCCTGTTGGGCTATCACGCTGTGTTACACTGTGAAAAGCACCCCTCAATAGGAACGCTCTAAGGAATTAGTCTGTTTTGCAAAAATAAAATAAACTCCTGTAGGTCAGAAAGGAAATCATTATTTCCGGAATGGCGACCTTGGTAGAAATCAATATGGCTAAAGAACACCTACTGCATACTTTATTTGTAAGGTGTGAATGGACAGAGCAGGATCAGAATGTGTGGTTGCAGGCAATCACAGAACAGACCACTGCAACAGGATTAGACATATGGGACATATGGCAAGATCAGGGTTCATTACATGTGGCCATGAGTGAACTGTATATGGCCCCTAAAGTAAAGGAAGAGCTAAGCAAGATTGCCAAAATAGCGGCATATCTGTACCTCCATATTGGTGCAATACAGGACAAATATGCCGAGGGCCAAGATCTGGCAAACAAGCAACTGCAAGCATTAGAAAAAGCCCAAACGGATCTGGACTCTGTAGAGCAAAGGCTACAGAGGAGCAATGAATCAGAAAATGAAAGTAGGCAATACCTGAACAAACTAAAAGAAGACATGGGTATCCTGCAGCAAGAGAAAGTAGAACAGGATACCAGAATGCTGGCCTTGCAGAAGGAGTACTAAGAAAGTTTGGACTCTACTGCAGAGCCAGACAAAGCTGGAACAGCGAATACATTTCAACAGGGCATGCGCGGATCAGGTAGTCACCCTGACAAACCTCCTAGGCCAAGAAAAAGAAGAGAATAATAAACTTATTCTCAAAGACCTGGACACCCAGGCAGAATTTGATGAAGAGTGCCAGAAAGCTGGTGCACTCCAAAGACAGAGAGATGACCTGGCTGCACAGAGGCAGTCTCTTGTTCAGGAAAGGGACACGTTAGGCCAGGAGGTCAGTTACTTAAAAGAGAAGATAGAAGAAAATTACCTGGCCCTTCAGGGACTGGGTGACCTCTAAAAAGACCATGAAAAATTGTTAGAGCACACCAGGAGGGTGGAAGATGCTCTAGCAAGGAAAGACCAGGCCAGTATGGACAGGGCTCAGGAGGTAACCCTCCTGCAGCAAAAACTGGCCCAGTACTCTAAATTGACACAGGAAGCGCAGAGAGGCAATGAGGCTCTCTGTGAGAAAAAGGACAGGTTCCACAGACAGATAGCTATGCAAGAGCAATTGATAGAAACTAGCAAGACCTTGATAGAGGAACAGAAAGCTCAGGTCCTTGCATGGCAACAGGGAGCAGGGGCTGAGAGAGATGAGCTTTGCTGGGAAAGGGAAACACCTGAGCATAACCTCAGGAACCCTAGTGCCAGAAGCCTTCATCTCTTCCAATCCCTAGACTCTGCCACCCCCATGTCCACTGGCGCACATGAGCCAAGGGCCACTGGGATGGCAGACTTCAATCCAATGAGGAATATGTGCCTCACAGGCCAGCATCTCCCAGGAATGGATGGGCGGGCATCTGGATATGGGTTCCCAAGTACTGTCATATTTAGTGGGTAACTCCATGAGAGTAGGCCCACTAAGGGCCTCCTGAAAACCTCTGCCCAGCTAGGACAGTGGGGGGGGGCAATCATCAAATCCTGGGAGCAAGGAGGAATCAGAAGACTCCTCTGAGTGCCCCAGGACACAGGAAACTAGGTCCCCACATTCTGCCAGCCATTCCCAGGCTCGCAGAATCCGGGAGAGCCTAGAAGACCAGACGGGCACCTCTGGGAGCAGTGCCTCTGAGTCAGAGGAGGAGTGGACCAGGGTTACCCGAACCAAAAAGGCCAATAAGGTAAAAAGGGCCTTGCTCAAGGATCCCCTAAAACAAATCAAAGCGATAAGGAGCGTCATCACGCCCTATCATAAGAACACAAAATATTCAGTTTGGGAGCACTTAGAGCTCTTTGAACAGATGATGGAAACTTTCCATATGAAGGACAGCCAAAATTGTATTCAATATGTGAAATGGACCTTCTCTCCAGGGTACTCCAGCTTTTTTGCGGGCTGGGGGACCAGAATCATTCAAGATGGTCCACCTATATGGTGTCCATCTTGAAAAAAAAATCTGTGCACAGAAATCCTCAGGAAGCTTGCAAGGCAGCCTACAACTTACAATGTGGGGAAGATAAGGACCCACAAGAATTTGTTAAGGAATTAAAGCGTGCCTTTGCGCAGACCACCAGAAGGGTGTTCACTGACAGCAGAGAGTTTGTGAATACTTTCTTCCATGCTCTCTCCAAGTACATCATGACCCAGCTAGTGAGAGATTTTCACAAGAAAAGATCACTAGACTGGGTCATTGAACAAACCACATTAATGTATGAGGTGCAAAAGCCTGTGGAAAACGAAAATAATCCAAAAAGCCATAAACCAACCAACACCCCTGCTGCTGCTAAAGTGGCAGAGGTGAAGGTTGCCCCCATTTTAGATTTGGAGATGGGGGGCCTAAAAACCTGCCTGCACAGAATCAGGATAATCCCAAGCCCAGAAGGCCCTCGGGCCAATCACAAACAGGGAGCCAGGGAGGCAATCCCACAAATGGGACCCCTAAGTCCCCTGACTACATCAACCCCGGCTACAAGGGGAATAGACTCATCCTGGGTTATGTGTGGGTTCCTCGAGCCCAAGGGCGGGGATCCAACCAGACAGCTGCTAACCCAGGGAACTTCCCTCCTCACTTCCCCCAGGAGGGCAGTAATTCCCCAAACACTTGACAGAATTTCTTCCCCAGGTACCCGCAAAACTTTCAACCTCAAAACAATCCATCCTTCTTTCCCCAATTTTCTGATCCCAGACAACCTAATCCGGCAGAGGGGAGGCCAAGGGTGGAGAGGTACCCACATTTTCCAAACGCGGGGTATTTTCAGAGAAGGGATAGCTACCCTTCCCGGGACCAGCCCAGGGGAGAAATGAGAATCCCGTATCAGCCTGAGCGGGTGTCACAACTAGAGCGCCAGGTCCAAAACATGGCACAGGATCTCAACAGAACCCTCAGATGAGCATGCCGGCGCAGAATGCCTCAAACTCGGGTCCTGGTGCTCCAGAGCAATGACGGGGGAAGAACCCCGACTTCCCAGGGAGGAGGCACAAGGGGAAGGGGGGTGTAACCTCTTGGAGGAAGCTTCCTTCCCCACTTGTAAAAATAACCTGGAAACCCAGGAACCAGAACCAAAATCTCCTGCCCCTGAAAGTCTGCCACCCAAGGAGCAGAGGAGGGTAGGAGAAATAAGAGCCCAGAAAGACGCATTTTGAGGAGGTACAAGTCTTCCAATTTGAAGGAGAGGGGTCCGCAGAGGGTTCTGGGAAAAGGATCTTCTCCTTCAGAGATGGGGGAACTCCTCTCAAAGAGAAATGGGTCCTAAAGGATCCAAATCCAGACTGGGTAGATGTGGGGACTGAGTTAGCACCGCCCATCATCCAACCCCAGAATCAACAGCATGAAAATATCCTGGTTCTAACCCATCCTGGTGACTGCCTCCAAAAAGGGGGGGGCAGCCCAGAATCAGAACCAGGGGAACCCGAACCTTCTCCCATATCTAGCAGTCACCTTTTCTTTTCAGATTCCCAAGACTCCAAACAGAATTCGGGCCAAATCACCTCTCTATGAATGTCCAAAACCAAGAAACTAACCCACCAGTTGTCCAAAAATGTACATTATCTGTGCCCCCTTGAGGAGAAGGAGGGAAGATTCTATGCCCCGGTCCAGATACAGGGGTAGTATACAATATCTGGAGTAGCATGTTTTATGATGGCTATAGCCAGTAAGATAGCTCAGTTGGTTGAGTGGTGGCTACTGCAATGTGTGTGTGATCTGCAGGTTGCAGGTTCGACTCCCAGCAAGGTCAACACAGCCTTTCATCCTACTGAGGTTGATAAATGAGTACCAAAACAGGTTGGGTGGTATTGTATGTATATTGGTTCTATCTGAAGTGCTTAAGTGTAAGTGCTTTATAATAACACATCATTAACGTTTGGCCTTGGACGTCTGCTTGCATTCACAGTGATTTGGTAATATGATATTAACGATACATATGGTGATCCATCCTTGTATGAAATTGATATCACTTTAAAGTGATATTCTAACCATGTTTTCTGTAGTGTATTCACAAACAATGCTATGTGATGCCACTTTCTGTTTTGTTGTGGGGTGAACGGTTGTGTTCCATAGCTTTCTGTGATGTCACTTCGGGGTGGTGTCAAATGACATTACTTCCTGTGATGTCACAAGAGGTCAAGGGGCGTGTGATGTCACTCCTGCTACCCATGGCATTTTGGTGAAATGACGTCCCTGGGGCCCCTGCTTGGCGGCTGTGCATCCCCACCTTTGGGATTCGCCCGTCCCAGGCACTTAGCCTGAGGCCTGCTCCTTGGCTTCCCTTGGTACTTCCCTCCCGGGCCACTACCAGCACTTGTCCTTTCCTCGCCCCGCCCCACCCTTCCCCATCTCCTGCACTTCTCTTCGCTGCACTTGCACATGCAAATGCCACTAAACCCAGTAGGACCATGACTGTATATTTACTGTTTGCCAATGTTATTCATTCCCCCATTTCCCTCCCCATTTAGCCTTATGGTGCCTCGAAACACAATTCTGTTGTATGGGCGCCTAAGAAATGCTTAATAAATATATAAATGACAATTGGTGATTTTGTAAGTAAGCGTGGGAGTGCAAGAGCGTTAAGGACTTTCCAGGTTTCTTGGTGAAGGTGAACAAGTACTATGGAAAATGTGCCTGCAAAAGAAACAATGTTAGAGTATTGCTGCAGTTGTATATTTTGTTCTATGTTTGTGAGTGTCTATGTTTATAACTCAACATATAATATATTGCATAAATATTACAAATATTAGTATAAACATCTGTAACCAAATACAATAAGGTCATTTCGAGTCAGTGGAGAGGTTGGAGGACTGGTGTTGAAGGTGTAGGTTTAGTGAATAATGGATTTATGTTTTACTTTCTAGGTTTATGAGGCAGTGTACAGACAAAACACTGTTAGCCTATCACAGCAATGCATTTATGGATATTTCAACTGTGCATTCATTAATTGGAGGACACATTTGAACGTTTCAAGAAATCCCATCTGAAACACAAAAGAAAACTAAAATATAGACCTAAAAATAATATCAATCTTCAATTAGGCATAATACACAAAAATGACAACCTTCCCTTCATACACTTATTGGGATATACAAGGAACCTGCGCCACACTATTGAGAAACGGAAGAATTTGGTTTCTCACTATTTCACAGTTGATTGAAATCAGGCAAAAGCCAACTATGCTCAATGGTTTTTGAGTCCGCACGTAAGGTGTGTTCTGTTCATCCTAAAGGTGGTTTACCCACACCCACTGTACCAAGCCGACGTACAGTTGTAAATGGCCATCACCCGATTGTTCTTTATCCCTGTGAGGACAGATCTCAGGGCGAGCTTAGCCATTTCCTGTTGTTCTGCTATTGTGTACTTTTAGGACAAGGCTTTTCATTCTGCTATTAAAGAAGAACAACTGTAGACTAATAGTCGATGCAAGGAAATACTTGTGTCCTGTGCCAGACAAACAAGCTGCCTACTGTGTAGACGCCTTCAATGAAGGAACTCTATCACTGAATGATGACTCTCGTCAGAATAATTAGCATTGCTTTCTATATAATATTTTTGGTTTCATCACTGCTATTTTCTTTGTATAATTGTTTTAATTTGTATAGTATTGACACTCTATTAGGATGGTGTTAACCTTCAAAATAAAGACCTACTAATAATGAATTACATGGCCTGCGGTAGCGGCCATGTAGTTATGGTTAAGTTGCTCATCTCATAGGAAAAGCACTTTTTGGGCGGCTTATAACTTTGCTCCCCTTGGGCGAATCCACACCAAACTTTGCAAAAAAAGTCTATGGCCCACTCTGATTTTTTTTGCAAAGTTTGGTGAGGTTTGGTCCGGGGGGGGGGGCAAAGTCAAAGTTATAGGGGGGGGGTCCCAAAGTGTATTTTTTTCCCAGAGATTGAATGGGGGAAAAGTTTTGCTCATGCCTACAGCCCAAACCGCTGGACGGATTTTCACCAAATTTGTGGTAGGTGCAGCGGCTTGGTCCCGAAAATGTGCTTTTGTAAATTTGGTGAAAATCCATCCAGTAGTTTCTTTTAAAATGACCAAAAAGTAGGTCACAAAAAATGTGTGATATCTATGTCCGCTCCGCTGACACACTTCCCTGTTCGCTCCGCGGACAGGACACCGATTGGTTAATCGGCTAACGTCATGTCCGCGGACATGCGACGTGTTCGCTGATTGGATGGTGAAGAGCGTGACGTGCGTCTGATTTTTGGAAACGCCCGCCATCTTGGATTTGCGGACATCGGCCGGTGTCCGCGGACATCGCAGTAAAAACATATTAAAAAACAGAACATTGCACTTGTCAAACTTAGCAAATAATCTCTGGGGATGTAGGGGTGATGAGGATGGGATGGGATATGGCTGCAAGAAACAAAAAAACAGGTGTTTTTTGCTGCAAAAGTCCGCAAACAGTCTGGATGTTCGTGAACAGTCCTGTAAAGTTCGCGAACACCTCAGCATTACAGGGTTGGTGAAATGCAGTTCTTGGGTCGCTTATAACTTTGACAACACTTAATGGAACTGCATGAAATTTTGCATATTGTATATTCCTAACCTGATTCTAAGTAAGTGTGCAAAGTTTGGTGGGATTCTGTCATGAGGGGGCAAAATTAGAGGGTGGGTCCCAAAATAATGTAAAGGCTTATAAATGAGGTGTCATTTGACGAAATCTACACTTCATTTGGCAAACTGATGATAGATCTAGATATACATGTTTTTGCAAAGTTTGGTGGGATTCTGTCAAGAGGGAGCAAAATTAGAGGGGGGTCCCAAAATATTGTAAAGACTTATAAATGTGGTGCCATTTGACAAATCTACACAAAGGTTTGCAAAAAATGTATAGATCTAGATATAGATGTTTTCGTAAAGTCTGATTGGATTTTGTCAAGTGGGGCTATGTTATATGAGGATTGTGTGTGCATACATTTGAAAAAATAAAACATGGGTGGATTTCCAGCAAGCTTGCGTAATGAGTATTGGCAAGGACCTACAAGCATGGTTTTGCAAATGTGCCAGTGTTTTATTATTTGATAAGTGTCATAGTGTAGCTACAAAAAATAGCGGTATACCTTAAGTGACTGAGGGGTAGCCTGTGGCCATGGGCAGTGGCCGGATTGTCCGGGTCATGGAATAAGGTCATGATCCGGACAATCTGGCTACTGGCCATGACCCCAAGGGACAAAACATAGGATTAAAGTGGCCATGTCCACCTGGGACTGGCTTTGTGGTAAGGTTATTTGAAATTAGGATAGATCTGAAAGGGAAGAAAAATGTGCTTGTGGTACTATGGTCATAGGGTTCTCTTTTTGACTTCTACAGGCTGCCATGGAAAGCGAAGATGGGCCCTGTATGGAACCCTCGCCTTCCTTTCCATGGAGGCGTCCCGGTGTAGGAAGAAAAATCCTCTTTTTTAGCACCCCGGTTTATCGCCTTGGGAACCTAGGATGCTAATGGACTTCATCCCCCATTTCAGGGGCTGGAATGGGGAGATAATGGTCCAGAGACCTCGTTATCCAACCTTGCTTCGCTTGGGCTGATAATTTGGGCTGCTGGGCCGGTATCCACCATTCCAGTCCCTGGAACGGAGGATGAACACCACAATATTTCCATTAGCATAACAAAATGCAAATGGAAATGTTGGAAAATCTTATTAAGTAGATGGAGTCTATACAATTTTTTTTTAGTTGTATTTTTTAACTGTGAAATGTGGTTCCTAACGGAATATGTCTTTTGTTGTTTTTGGATGTATTTTTTTGGCAGGAGAGCTAAGAATGAAAGGTGGGTAGGGAAATGGGTGAAGAGGAACCAAACACTAATATGAAGGGGTAGGTGGACAAGGAAAATGCTGCACGTTTATTATTTCTAAGGTAGGGGGCAGTGTTTCTCATGCTCCTTTATTTCAGCAGTGGTGGTGGCCCTTGGGGAGGAGGGATGGCATTAGCTGATACCATTTTAAGATAAATAGCAGTTTTGCTAAAAGTATGTACTGTGCACTAGATTGTTAATGGATAATGAGTAGTAATAAGTGTTGGAGCTCTGCAAGGGAAATTTTGAATTTGAAAGTTCCTAGATCAGTAGAAAATGCAGTCCGCGAAGCAGAGATCTTATCGTCAGTGCGGACGGGTTCTCAGACACGTCATCATGCCGCGAGCCAGCCTATGGTCATGTGGCACTGTCTGGAAGGTCCGCTATGAAGTCAGATGTTCGCAGACGTCTACGGATGCAAAACTAGTTGAATCAGTTGCAAAAAGTGTATAGAAGTGTTAAAAATGATTCCAGAAGGTGGGAAATGGCGAGTTTTAAGGTGACACTTTGTAGCTGGGAAAAAAATATTGCTATATTGGGTAAGTATGATATTAGTAAGTTGTAGGAAAATAGAATGCACTGGTAAAAACCCATGAAATTCACTGAAAAGACTTTGTTAAAGGGGCGTTATGGTTAAGTTGCAGTAATAAAAATCTATGAAATTCAATGAAAAAACTTTCTTAAAGGGACATTATGGTTATGTTGGACTAATAAAAACCTATGAAATTCAAAGAAAATACTTTGTTAAAGGGACGTTATGGTTTCAAGTAAAATCGAAAAACCTCAGAAATTCGCCAGTTATGGTAAGCTAAACAACCATAACTCGCGCCACCACCGTGCATGCTAAGAATAACACCCAGGACATCAAAGATGACATCACAAATGTCATTGATGACATCACTGATGAAATCACATGTGAAATACATTTTGATGAAAAGTTTAGGTGTTCAGTTTATATACAACATATTAAGATAATGCTAAACCTTTGCGTGCAAATGAAGCAATGTACAATAACAAGTAACACGTGTTGGCACCTGCACCGAGGTTCCTTTATTTTCTCAAGCATTCTCCTTATGGATAATGACAATTAGTGCATAGCTTTAGAGGTACAGGGGTGGCGGTCTCCAGCCTATCACAAGGCTCAGAACAGGTATTTTACCACATGGTAAAACACCTGCTCTTAGCCTCCTCGGAATCTTCCCCACCAGTACTGAGGTAAGTGTGCCCCACATCAACTTTCCCCTTCCTCATACTTCGACCTCCAACTCCAATTTTCACATCCCCTACCTGCCTGCATTCCATCCCTACTTACCTTACACTCCTTCATCCCTCGCTGGTGCTGGGAACACCCTGTGTTACCAGCGCAGCTCCGTCATGGCAAAGGCTGCCATGGAAATTGAGAAGGGACCACTCAAGATGTGTCGTTTCGTTCTACCTATTCCATGGTGGCCATCTTGTTTTGTAGGTTTTTCTCAAGTTGAGAAACAGCAAACTCGCTGTTTCTCAACTCGGAAAAAAACAGATATTCGTAGCCCATTACAATGTGCCGGAATACTAATAGCAATACACCCCTCCGGGTGGGGGCATTAGCAGGGCAGAAAATGTCCTGGGCTAACGTTAAAGCCCAAACGAAATGCCCCTAGGTCGGGGTTTATTGCTTAAATATTGACCTTATAACTCCAAACCCTAGGTTCCAGCTTTGAATTCAGTGTCCTGCTTAAAAGGGATAACACTTGGCGTGGCAGGTTACTTGAGGAAGTTGTATGAACTTACAGTTCTGCAGTATACTGCGGAATGTGATCTGGGATTTTCGTTAGTTTTTGATTGGAGCAGTCCACTGTTGTCCCTTCACAGCGGCATTTTTCAGGACAAGCCAGATCAGCAAAACAGTCTCCACTTAGTTTAGATCGGTAATCCTCAGTGCCTGTGGAGGAATAAAGTAAAAACAGAAACATTTGAGTTCATAAGGTGGGAGGGCATTGTCCACATGGAACCAAAACAGGTAACAAAGTTGTAATGGCGACACCTAAGGAAGGTTTGGTAGAATTACTGGAATCACACAATATATCTTAGACAAACAGGGTTAAACGGGGAAAAACAGTTCCTTGAAAAAAATGGCCCAGTTCACATGATGGTATATCAAAAGCTTTTCACAGCTGCACCTGCTGCTGGTCCTGGTCGACCCAATGTGCAAAATGACACAGTGGGCACGTATTGCTTTGCAAGCAAATAATGCAACTTTAGATTATGCTTTAAATACTGTGGATCTGCAGGCATCTCTCCATCACAACTTCGGCTGTTACAATTTGTTTTTTATTAAAGGATTATCATGAATTTCCTGTGTTCTTAAAGTCCCTCCACTTGACAGCAGTTCCACATTAGTCTTTATTTTTAGAGATATATGATCCGATTCAAAGTCTTAGCTTGCTTGTAAAACATTTTAAGTCGCGTTAAATGTCAGCAGTTTGCCAAGCTGTAGAAAGCTGCGGGACGTTCCATGGTGCTTGACAGAACCATGTTTTACTCATACCTTACAATCACATGGTTAGATCAAGCACAAGAGAAAATCTCACTCAGTTACCACAAGAGGATCCACTAGGCCATGGGTACCATCAAAGGAAAAAGAGGAAGGAGGAAGTGAGAGTTGAAGGGTTTCTTCAGGTTTAATACCGGTGGTGTAGAATCTGACAATCAGAAAGCGCAAAGCCGCAGGGGTACAATTCTGACTGCCATTTCCCCCAACTTGGACAACATGGAGGATTGCTTAAGACACATCATGGGCAACACACGACTCAGGGAACAGAGAAAAGGTTTCATGGGTACAGATGACATCACATTTGACTATCGGCTTCGTCTGAGACAAAGATGGATGGGTGGGATTGGTAGATGATACATCAGAGCAGGAAGGAATACAATGCCGTAGACTCAGACGCTGGACATTACTCACATCCTGTGTGGTGCACTCCTAAAAAGCAAAGAAAGCCAAGAAAGAAGAGAAGACAGAGCATTCCCCATTAAAGAAAAACACAGGACACACAAAAAGCTGAATGAATGCTCCAAAACACTTTCAATGGAATTACAACCAGCAGCATTTGGGCCCAGACATCCTATTTATAGACGTGGAATGTTATAATGTATGCATTCCGTTTACCTTTCCTTCTACTGATGCCCTTTTCCTTCTACTGATGTATGGACAATTGGTATGTAATCATTATAAGTGTGGTTGTCACTGAAACTGAAACAAATGTTGTTAGCATCACTACGGATCCATGGGTCCTCAAGATCTGAATCCAGTTATCAATTCAATGCTTCCAATAGGAGTAAGCCTTAGGGAACCTTTCTTTAGATGCTGTGTATGAATGGAGGTGGCGGGATAGTGACATCACATAGGCTAAGGGAACACTGAAATTCTGACTTTGTGAGGCCATCCAGCGGGTTCCTGTGTATCAACCCACTCTCAAGCGACTAGGTTTGAACTGACGGATCAATGTTATGCTCAGCTTCTTAGTCTAGGTCTAAATATGGTGACAAGAAGTGCACGCTTTACTAGTAAGGGGGTGAATTAAGAGGCATGAAATTGTTGATTAAGAAAAATAAAATATTTAAAACATTGCTTCCAACATGTAGCAGGACAGGGGAAGACAATGATCAATGATCTAAGGTGGTGTATTTTATAAAAAGGGATAAATCAATGCTTGTCGCGCACATTGATCCCGATCAAGGGCACATACTCCACCCTTATTGTTACGCTCATGTTGAACAAAAAATCTGCATACACTATAGCTCAATTTGATGAGAACTGTGTGTCCTGGCTTGTATTGGCTGTGCCCTTTCATAAATATATTAAGGCTCATTTTGCACTGTACTGTAAGACTTGAGCATTTAAATTACAATAATAGAGTAACTCTCGCTGGAACCAATGCAGAACCACTCTGCCATGCGGGTGCTGCGGGGCAGTCAACGCTGTGCGTGGAAGATTTTTATGAGCTAGCACAAGGCAGAGATTCTGGTCAGTGCAGAGTTTTATTAGTGCTATAACCCTTAGTCTTCTAAAATGCCTTTGTAGAAATGCTGCCAGTGCAGTTTAAGTGTCTCAGAGCCAAGGTCTTAGAAAGCTATAAAACTGTGCAGCATCAATGCGCTGCTGAGGAAAGGCAGTATTTTACTGCGGATCCTTCAGGCAAGACTTGAACGAGAGAGATATTTAATAAATGGTTTGTGAAAATCAGCGATAGAAAAAACACAAAATCATTCCTAATGTGAGCACTGAATGGCCACTGCTACATATTCTGGGCACTGTGAGGTTAATCCTCAAGTCAGGCAAAATACACATATATTCCTGTAAGTTTATTGAAAGTAGGCTTGACCAATGTATCCTTCACTCTGCCTTCAAAGCACCTTCCAATTGGTATGGCGACTGCCCATCAAGATATTTCTCAATTGCCTGCAATAATGTCCAAATTCAGCACATTGATTTAGGTCTACAAGCATGTGTGTGGAGAACTGTGGAATTCAGGCGAGAAGCAGAACAAGGTAGGTGGCAGTATGGAAGGGAAGTAGCGTATCCCACAATCAACCACTGTGGAAAGTGGACATTAAACCGACTGTACACCAGGTCTAAGTGAAAAATTATTTTTAATGAAACACCATGTCACAATTTGTCATATTGTATACCTATTTCCAATCAATTCATTTGTGTTTCTGCATGTGTATGTCTTGTTTTTTGTATAGCGCAAACCTAGTTATGAAGTAATAGAGCACTGCATAAAATTGTGAGCTGAGGATAAACATGCGATAGGAAAAACATCTATTCTTCTGTCCATTTCTGATTCAAGGTAAGCAACATACAGAACTCCAACCTGATGCAACATGGCTTGATTGTGTGCATATTTCCACGTAGTGAGGTTGGCAATGAAGCCTATATATATATATATATATTTTTTTTTAATGGTAATGACAATGACTGTAAAGATTCAGTAATGGAGCTATGCCTTCCCGCTCACATGCAGAGGGTGGTGGGTCGGGGGGGGCTTTAAGATGCCTTTGACTTCCACAAGAGGATTCCTAGGAACCAGCCAAATCAAGTCACATCAGACGAATTGGATTGGCCTGATACTACTATTCTCAGGAGTGGTCACTACTGTCGACAGCGTGGGCCTGCTAATCATTTTAATGCATGGCCCGCGATCTCAAAAATAATTATTTCTACTGTTCGACTTACATTTTTTGCTTCAGTTTAAATCGTTTTTTTCTATAACTATATTAAGTTTATTTCCACAAAAATAGCTCCATGTTTGAAAAAACATTCATTGACTGTGGGTGAAATGCTATGGTCATGCAGTGTTCTGAAGCGCACATAATCAACAACCACTGTATTTGTTTGATGCGTGGCATTAAGCATGCAGGTGACCTACTGCAAAAACAGGAAATACTCTTATGAGCACTTGAGTGGTTCACCCATCTCCAAAAATACGAATTCAAACCTCACTTTAAAGACAACATACATTTGAAGCACACTCAAGAAACTATTAAACATTCTGCTTTATTAACAAAATGTGAACTCTTTGGGCAGTAGGATAATCTGAAATTGGATGGCTCGAGCTCATGGATGGCATAATTTTTCTTTGCAGAACCTACAATGCCAGGAGTTGCTCTGTGAAGACATTTCAGAGCTTGACAGCATTCTCTACTCAAGAGAGCCGAGTAGGACGGCGCACGGACCAATGCTGACTCGGCGGTGACATGGCTAGATATTGGCACTTTCACTCCCATTCACTGCTCCAGTTAGCCCAGACTCTTCTTAGATTTATGAGTTTCAAATAGTTGGTTACTTTGGCTTTGCAGCTCAACTTGATTTCAGACAAGCATCCAATTCCTGGGATAAAGTAGAAAACTAAATCCGCCTCAAAGAGTTCTCAGTCTGGATCCCATTGAGGGTCTGCCCTGCCTCTGGAAATCACAGAACGGTTCCCTTGGGACCAGGTTGCACAGTTCAAGAGTTGCATTGGATAATCGAGGGATGGAGCAGATGACACAGCAAGAAGTGCTCTAACCTACCAATGCTGTTCGGTAGCACTGCAAACATAAGGGTGCTGGAGGGTAGGTGCCCATACATCTCCATAGGTAGCAGGGTGTCTAGATGAAGGCAAATGCTAACCCTTGCATACGAACAAGCACAGGGGTGAAGCCAGATATCTGCCAGGGGGGCCAAGAATATGCCATTCCTTCCTGCATTGATCCAACGAAGTTATCTACAATTGCTGTGTACCACTCAGAAGACTGTCCAACTGCCCACTGCTTCTGTAGAGATTATGTTGTGGGAGGAACTCTTACAGGGAAATTTGAATAGAGATTGTTGACATTTCTAAGCCCCTAAAGGTGCATTGCCAAGAAGCTAGGAATAAAACAGGACATCACCTCAGTAGGTCCCTTTTGGTTTCTTCCAAATTAAATTCCACACCCTGATGTAGAGCTAAGACACTGGGGAGAATGAATAATTAGAGGCACTCCGGGCGCAGTTCCTCAGTAGGGAAACACAACAGAAGTCCTCTATGCTCAAAAACAAAGTGAAAACAGTTTTGACAGAGAGGTGGTCTCTCAGGCAAGAGGATAAACGACCCCCTGTCTTGCTCCAACCCCACACATACAATAAAACAATGCCAGGGCTGTAAAATTAAAGGAGAGGGTTTTAAATGCAAGTGCAGTGCCACCTAGGGAAATCAGATATAAATACTGCAAATAATTTCAATTGAAGATAGGGCTGCCATCACCTCGGATTTCCTAAACGGACCCCCAAGTAGCCATTATTCAAACAGTGGGGTGCAGCAACCCGTAGTTAAAGGGGAGAAGCCAAATCACGTGTGTCGAAAATAGAAACATTTGAACCGATTTACAGGGACAGATTAAATTGTCACATTCAGATTGCATCATTGGCGTTCATGACACACACAACTGGCAGGCTGGCTGCTTGGAAATATGGACTTCCTAGAAACATACAGAGAAGGTATAAGCAGAGAATGTATAAGCAGAGGAATGCAGACAATACCAGTAAAGCAGAATGGACATTCACAGAAGCAAATATGAAGATTATTTTAGCTGACCACAGATTTGGGTTATGACTTCTTTGGGGTCTGTTTGAGTAAAGAATGCACTACAAAGGTATAAAATTAGAACTATTACCATTTGCATATCAAAACTACAGCAAGCACATTCCTAAATCCTAGTAAGATTTGTCAAACAGCTAGATGAGACCACATCACAAACATTACCGACAAAGTGAATTAAAACACAAACAAACAACATCAAATACCTCAGCACGCAACATCCCCAGAATCTGTTGCCATGAAAGGTGTGTGTCAGTGGGTGTAAAAATCAAGTTCTCAGCTGCAGGTTTTTAGGTACAATAAAATCCCAAGTGTATCAGAATCATATTGATTTGCTGTAGAATTAATAATCTTGTGTATTGTGGGTGGTGGGGGCTGATCAATTGGTGCCAGACACCTTTATTATTATTATAATTTCGTTTTAGAGACCATTGTCTGAATCAGTATCTGCTGTGGGATATGCACCACTACATTTACTTTCGATGATAATAACACTCTTTCGAAATACACTTGACTGAGAAGAGCAAGCAGTGGATCCTAATGAACACCCAATTTCATTTACTATCCCTATTCCAGGTTGTTTGAGGAAATCAGAATGTATTTGAAAAACAAGTAAAGTAAAACTGAATTAAAGGATGTGTCAGCTTTCACATATCACCTAGTTAATAAAACTCTCCCTTGTCTCTTATGACCCAAAATAGATTCCTTTAAAATAAATGCAATGATTCTAAGGGGAGACGAGCTTCTTTGCCCCACGGCATCTATTGCGTTCATAAAGGCATTGATAGTAAAAGCACAAGGTATTTACCATCTGGTTCATGGACCTCCAATCTAAAGCAGAAAAGGTCAGCAGGCATAGCTCAGAGATCAAGTGAACCTGTTTCTGCTAATGCACATTGAAATACAAAAGAGACCGCATAACCACACAATGTATGCATTATTCAGCTTCGCTCTCATTCCTATTTGTGAAGGACAGCATGGCACAAGGATGAACCAATTTGCACAAATCCTGGTCTGGAGAAATAAAATGTATCATGAGGGCAGAGATGTGCCTGAGGAGTGTAAAGCAATAGTACACATGCTTTCCAAGTATTTCAGAAGGCAAAGAACCCACCAAATTGTGTCAAACATTGTCACTGTTTTAAACATGTATGTTGAAGTCTGATCAACCTTTTGACATTGTAGCGCTTCAGGTCCAGTGGGTTTCAAAGCAGTGTACTTGACGTTTACACTACTGCCATCAAGATTGCTAAAGGGAGAGGTAGCAAGAGAAATGCTTTGGCTCGGCGGAGAAAGGTTTACGTTAACACATTCACATACATACTACCAAAAAATACACACATGGAGATGGGCTACATGCCACGCCCCACAAGTCCAGAAACAGAAAGCTACCAGTAATCTGAAAAGGACGTGGGCCACCACGAAAGATCAGCCCTACACCCTACAAATAGACATGCAGTGCTTCTCCTGGGCACTAGGAGGCAGTGGGCCACTTCTCAGGGTTAGGCTGCCTCCGGAGCTAGGACCACTGAGCGAACCTACCTGGAATGAAATACTGTTCTTGTGCTACATCAAAAGAAAAGGAGAGAAAAAACACAGAAAAGATGGGCCAAGATGTCAGCAAGCAGATGAGCTTGATTAGGCTAAGAGTTTATCACAGACAAATGAACAAACACAAATATGGGCGTGAAGCAGGAGCTGGCGTGAAGCAAACAGTCTGTCTGTTTATAGAGACTTCTGGACAATGGGCAGAAAATGATCTTTGTGCTCAAACTAGAATCAGCAGGACTATGGGCCTCATTAGGACTCTGGCGACTGCGGAATGAACGGTGCCGGTAAGGGACCGGCACCGTTCATTCCGGGCCACCCTATTACGAGGTCGGCAGCGGGTCCTGCTAAGGAATGCCTGGTCAGACCAGGCGTCTTTAGTGGGACCCGCTAGCAGACCTGGATGATAACAACGGCCCCTTCATTAACAGGCCCGTTGTTAGCATCCTCCCCATTCCCATTGAGCCCGTTCGAACTCAAATGGGAATGGGGATTAATTTTTACCGGAACACAGAAAAGGGCAATTATCGGGTCCGCCAAGGTCGGCATGACCCGATTATTGCCCTTTTCTGGGCTCTGGTAAAAAATCATTACCGGCGGCAGCCCTGCCCTTACTAAGGGCACGGCTACCGCCAGGGTGGTGATGAGGCCCTATGTGTAGCCCTGGAACAGCTGGAAACACTATGACAGCAAATGTTTGGGAACAATACGAGTGGGAAACAGTACATTATTCAGAAACGTAAACAGTGTATTTAACAATCTGGTAAGGGGCTTCGGCTAACGCACGTAACACGGTTCCATGAGTAGCCAAAAACAGGGGAGCAAAAAGAAGCGTTGAAATAAAAGGACTTCCAGGCACCAGACAGCCCTACCCACTCCACTGTTCAATGTAGTCACTAGTGTGTGCCAGCTCTACCCACAGTGAAGGCCGCATGAACAAACAGCCTGCCTCCCCTGATGCCTCCCCTCTCTCAATGGCACAACAACAAAGCCGGTTCTGGGCCCGCTTAATAATTCAGGGGCAAGCCAGCTGCTTTCTTCAGGACTTCTATGACCACTGTTTTTGGCAACAAAAGAAGAAATAGCAGCCGAACTAAGCAAATTACCTGAGCAGCGGAATTTCTTGCTTTTGATCTGGCCGATCCTTTTGTTGGCCAGACGCCGGGGGCTGGTGCAGCGGGCACCGCTGGTCTCAATGGGGTTTGTGTGCAGATAATCCGCCAGCCACTTCAGATGGCAGTCACAGATAAATGGGTTCTGGGCCAAATGCCTTTCAGGAAGGAAGGGAAATAATTGGACATATTATTTGCAAGTGACCTGGCGTTTTTCACAGCATTAGAAGGCTTTAGAGCTGAAATGCACACAGGATGAAATCACAAGAACACAGCAGTGCCCTAGTCCACCCCCGCTAGCCATCCCGCCAAGAGACTAAAATAACAGGAAAAATACATACAGGGTCTGGATGGCACGCAGTGGCGAAAAGGTGCCCTTTGCAATGGTCTGAAGCTTGTTATCATATAAGGAGAGGAGGTTCAAGTTGTGCAGATCCTGGAATGCATCTACTCGCAGGCAATTTAATTTGTTGGCATTTAATAACCTGGTGAAGCAATGAAAAAGAGCAAAAGGTTAGTGATAGAGTACCCCTGAAAATGGCGCATTCGCATCTTTGCACAAAAGACTAATATCATGCAGACCCCTAGGCTGGGATACAGTGACTGTGGTAGGTGAGGCAGAGCTGGAGCTGCCAGTATGGACAAGGTGTGTCAGCGGAGGCTCCTAACTACATTGGCAAAGTGCAGATGCAATGTGAGTTTACAGCAGCCATATGGACTTAGTCTTGCGTATATGCGAAAACCCATGACTGCACTAAGTGGATAATGTCTGTACCAGGTTTGGTAGCTATGAACGCTCTCTTGATTCACTTAAGTTCTATAAATCTCATAAACTACAACTAGGGAGTGTACGGCTATGGAACGCAAGGCTTTCACCCATTGAATCCATGGTGCAAGTCAAAATAATCAAAAGAAGAAATATCAGAAGACCTAAGCAATGAGAACTCAAAGGGAAGGCCAATACCCGCGGCTTCTGCAGCACTGTGTATGGATGTCCTCCTTACAGGTTTTTTATGGTGAAATGGCCACTGCATGGGGATGACCCTCAAATCATCTTTCTTGATCTGAATATTTTTTTTACTTTGAGACATTCTTTTTGTGATAATTGGTCTCTTGCTCAAACTAGATGATGGACCTACCAGAACATTCCAATCGCAGAACGTAGGCATTTTGCTTTCAATACCCACAGTTATTTGATCAACACTGGTTGTTGTGGTAAATAATGAAGCAATAAACCAAGAGTTGGGCAGGAATTGCTGGTCAAGTAATGGCCTGCGACCTGTGTTACAGCCCTCATTGGAACAGAGCCATTAATGTGGGACCCGGAGCCAATGTCTGACTGGTCATTCCCACACAGTGGGAGGGGTTTATATGATTTCCCAGGTGCTAATAGATCGTTTTTTAAGCTGAGAAACGTCGCTGTGGCAGATTTGCAACTTTAAAACACTACAGTGCAAAATGGCATTCAAGGAATAATGGAGAACGGGACTACAGGGAGTCGATTCTGACTTTCCATGATGGCCACTGCCACAGCGTGAAAGAGATGGGAGAGAAAGCTAGGTGGATGGCATGCAACAGGGGAGGCAGACACAGATATGTGGGGCTTAGCCTAGGGGAATCAGGAAGTGATGAGGGGGAGAAGAGGGCATGGGGCAAAGGCTTTTGCCCAGAAGGAAAGATGGTGGCCTCGTGCTGCTCAGGACGCTTGGAATGTGGGCAATACCATGAGATGAAGCCCACCTTCAGATCTTCCTGATTGGCTGGGAGCAACCATTACATCAGCTCCCGGGTGCTGATACAGGTGACTACCTGCCAGGGAAACCACGGTTCACAGGAAGAATCCCCAGCGGTGGGGGTGAATGTGCACCGAGTAGATGCATTTGGGCACAGGGGCAATCAGCACAGACAGAATATAGAGTTTTCACACACTGAGGCGGCACAGTTCAAACTTATCTGGACAAAATATATCATACACAATTCTGAAAAAGCAAGTTCAGAGTGATCAGGTAGTGTGTGGTATCTCACTGAAGGGGAAACATCAATTGCATGCGCTACTTTACTGCCCATGTATGTGTCCTGGATTCGTAAGGAATAGAAAAATGTAGACAGGAAATGGCCCCACGATTTTGAATGAACTTTTTCATCAGGTGTGTATAACTAACACGATTCACGCGCTTTCCAATCTGGGTGCAATTTCTCTCTCTTGAACCTTTGTTAAAGGTCGTGACCGCTTGCTAGAGCTGCCCTCTTGACAAGGTCCGGGTCAGAAATTGGAGGACTTTGAGGTTGCATGTGTTTTTCATTCGCATAATCTTATATGACAAGACAAAATCTTTCAAATGCGATGCTAGAGGCAGTTTATGGTATGTTTGCCCAAAACGCATGCAAGCACATGTAATGAAATGTATCTGCACTGTTAACCTAAACATGGAAAGCTTTGCATTTCTTGGTCAGCCCGTTAAATCATGGGTTCCCTGCACTCATTTGTATCTCCCCTTTCATGGAGCTGCCAGGCACCTTCTGGTGTTCAGTGAGGGGGTCACGCAACAGCAAGTACTTACAACAACTGGAGAGAGAAAAGCCCCTCAAACAGACTTTTGGGAAGTTCCGTGATTTTGTTTCCATAAAGAACACTGCAAAAAAGGAAAGAAGCTAATTAACAAGATCAGAAACATATGCAAACGTCAGTTGTTACATCAGTATTTCGGCGAGGCGGTACATATATGCATTGACATCTCCCTGCAAAACAAGTTGTGGCACTTGGTTGAATTGTTCCACAGCAAATCCCATTTAATTTTGACTGATTCCTTCCTGTTGAAGTGGAGTGAACGTATGCAGAGATCCGACCCTTCTCACACAATGCTGACGGTGCTGTCTTGGGACGGCTTACGCGTTATGCTATGTTTGCTGAACACTGCCAGTCCAAGGAGGCGTCAGACAAAATACAATTGCTGGCAGGAAGTACAGGGGGATTCAGATATGTCTAAACGTTCTTTGAAATGTTTATGTCTGTTACATCGGTTTGCTACAAATGGCTTCTATCCGCTGCCTCGCTGCCAAGTACTCCAAGTACTATTCCACTCCTTAATGTGTTGGCTTTCGTTGCAGTGTACAGCTGGGGTCGGTGCGTCGACTTAGACCTATTCAGCCCCAAGCAAAGTGCACATTTGCTGTCACCCTTCCCCTAGAATGTGGCTAAATCCTATTTTTGTAGGGTCTAAACTGCACCCGGGGGGGGGGGGGGAAGGGGCTTGTGCTAAGGCACTCTAGACAGCCACCTAGAAATGCCTCATTGTGACAACGGCCTTCACAAGGATTAATTAAGCTGCCTTCGTAAAACCAGAGACCTATGCACAATCGGCATCAAGCACAAACTGTGGTATAGATTACACCAACATCCACTGGATAGGTTTGTGCAACAAAACTCAAAGAAATAACAAAATGTCTATGCACTTAATGAAAAGAGTGCCAGCCTCTTGCTGAATAGAGAACTGAGTGCATCAGGGGCCACTTCGGATTGAATCTTTGTGCCGCTGTGTTAGATTTCTCCACCTGCTGCACAGCACACGAGGCTACACTTCAGCATGCATGTACTCGATTTTTCTGGGCACCGCTTTGGCACAATTTCATGTGAAAGAGCCAGAACATTAACATTGCATAAACTGAGTAAAACCACCATAAAAGACAGGTTGTGTGGCATTCAATTGATGCCAAGCAACCTGACATGACAAATGTTTTTTTTTCTGCCCCAGAAAAGAACACAAGTGATGTGCCAGCAGCATTTAAGTGATGTGCCTGGGAGAATTTAGCGTGGATGAAGGGACGCTGCCCGTCCAGTGCCCCCACATCTGGAAGGGATATTTTCAATACACTGCAATCTATGCAAGGCCTCCATTTCCTATCCCTGCTGTATGGGTATTTTTAGGGGGGGGGGCAGGGAGCGGCGGGTTCGCACTTAAAAAGTCCTTAAAAACTAAGCTTATGCACTGAGACCAAAAATAAGGATCAAACCGATCACACATAGAAAGGTGGGCAAACGTTGCCCATCTCCGGGATTGAGCGCAGCCTATATCTGCAGCCCCCACTAAAGGGGACCCAGAGAGTCTGTGTCCTCACATCCCTCTTTCAGGTGTGCCTCTTGGGGCGTGCTGCATGTGGGCACTGCCCACTTGTGACAATCTCACACACGAGCACTCAATTCCTCTGCATGTTAACGTGGCAATACCTAATCACGAATGCACACCTGCCAAACTAGCTCGCGAGTATGCAATCCCAAAGAGTGCTGCCTGTAGTTTAAAGGTAAAAGGTACTGGTATCACAAAGGAATCTTATCCCTGGTGCTCTGAAGATGCACTCCTGGAGTTCAAAGGAAGAACGGTAGAACATGCAGATAGACAAGTAACCCAGGAGATTAAGAATGAATCCCAATATTCCAGCCATAAAGAGCGATGCTCCGCCCGCTGGACCCATCCTCTCTTAATAAAGACGAAGAACTGGGTCCAAGTGCAAACTCTTTTCAGCATGTACAGAATAAGACACCCCAGGCATGCAAGCAAGCTCCAACTCGGCTCTGCGAAATCTAGGCCCGATGTTCATAAACAGAGATTCTGGCCCTTATTCACAGAGCATTTTCCAATGGGGGTTTGCCATTATAAAAGGCTTCTGTGAATTAGGCCCTCTCTGGTATGAGAATAGGAGTCAAATGGACATAGGTGAAGAGTGTTGGTCTATCGAGTGGCCCTGCATCAACAGACTGTTCAGGCCATTCTTACACCAGACAAACTCCTCCGCTCTGTGCTCCAGTGCATTCTGGTATAATCCACTGTATAAACTGTAAATCGCCATGGTTTATTTTGCAATAAAAGTCAGCGTCTGCTCCCTGCAGCTGTCTTGCTGCATTGGCGAGCACATGAAGTGTCTGTGCAATGCGCTCTACATCTGCTTACCCTGGAAAAAAGTTAGGTCTTCACATTGCATTTATAATGTTACATTTGAATTTTAATATTTAAAAAAATGGTTCTCCTTTATGAATAGGAACATGTATGTTATACTTATTCCTAAGTGAGGAGAGGTTTTTTTGCGAATGTTTAAAACACTTGAACATTGATTGATCCATTTGCAATTGGTGGCAGAATATATAACTGCAGGATGTTAGACACCACAGTGGGTGTAAAGACTTCATTTTAAAATTACAGGGCAGATATGCCTTCCAAAGGTTTATTCCGGTTAAATAACTAATTGATGTATTAAAAAAAAAACACCTGAGGGTTTGGGAGTTTTGGAGGCCTGCCATCTTGATCACCACCCTGTAACTTTTGGAAGGAAAGCAGACACAGATAAATGGGCTCTTTACCTGCAGCCAAAAATACCAAGCATTCCTGGAGAAGGGGCACGCGTGAAATTCTGCAGTTCATACTTACAGCGAGTTCAGGGAACGAAGGCCTTGGAACGCATCAGGCGCCAGCTCGGAGATCTGATTGTTGCTTAAGTCACTACAATTAGAAATGGTATTAAGTATAAATTAATGCAAACCTGTTTTCTGAAAATCGCACATCATGTGCTACCATGCAAAATGAAGTGAAGAGTTACTATGTTTGAGGTGGACAACTTCACATCAAGGGGAAACATACAGACACAACACATATGTTTTGCTACAAAAGAGGTTCACCCACAGACAATTCTATCTAACCATTTTAGCTTTGGCTATTAAGTGGTGCTGAAAGGGCTGCATTTAAGATGAAACATTGTCATGAGAAGTGAAGATAGGAGAGAGGGGCGTTGTGCAGAGGGTCACACAGGCCGTGGGTGTTTGCCTTTCACTCACCCATTGTCTGCCTGTTGGCATGTTAGTCTGTATGGACACTCCCACCCACCACCTACCTCTTCCTGCCTAACCACTATGTGCTTTTAAGGGATGCCAATATTATTTCTAAACAGCCTTATGAAAGCTAATGATTTAACTGCAGTGGCAACGCCGCTCCTCATTTAATATGATAAGGGCTTAACCAAGTGTGCCTTCAGCCATTTGACTTATTAGCAATGTGTTTTTGAGCTAACATCTGTTCCTTGCACTGAATTCATGTTTAAAACCGGCATGGGCAAAGCCAACAGTTTTGGTTCTTGTATAGGCATTTTCCACTTCCCACCCTACCTGAGACTGAGTGATCTGATCTCCATTGTTTCCTCCTCTGGCTGCTTGTAGATCAATTGCTGACAAATTGCCCTCCCTCCCCTGTTGTTAAGATTCCCCACTCCGTTGTTTCGCTACTTCTCTCACCATGTTCTTCCCCTTATGATTTCAAGGAGCTCTAGTTCCCAAAACTAGGTCTGCGCTCAATAAATAACCTAACAATAATAATCATTTGTCAGGCACTGCAATATTATGCTTAGGACCCAAGAGCATTTGCCAGCAGTTCCCAGCATATTGCCAGGTAGTACCATTATAGCAGCGCCTGGAAAATCCCTTTCAAATATCTACACAAATGCCAAAGGTGTTTACAGTTACAGTCAATTAAGTAGAGCAGTGTGTGCTATTTAAAACATGGTTAAGATATGCAGCAACTTGTGTTTTGAGAGTACGCACTCCTAACTGGGACCTCTGAGGTTGAGAGTAGAATCATTGAAATGACATGTCAGCTGCTGATGACAGATATGGCTAAAGCAGCCAGGCATGTGTTTCACTGTCAGTTCTAGGATCCCCACGATCTCAAGGGATCCACAACTGTCTGCCCTCATGCTCCATTAAGACGCCTACACCTGCCAATTGAACATACCTCGCTCCACATGGGTACCAAAGATGTCTGCTAGTCAGTTATGCACTTCATGTAGGAATAGCAGGTGGCAGTGCACTGACAGGAGCCCCTCCACCAGCTACAGAGAAGAGCCATCCTGTCTCCACCATAGCCACAGTATATCATGGTGATAGATTCAAGAATAGGGCATTCTGTCAAAGGCCAGGAGAAGGTCAAGTAGAGCAGTTCGTAGTTGGGGGTGGGAGATAGAAAACAATTGACTGAATCCTTGGTTCTTGGAGGGGGGAGGTGCAATGGTAAGAAGCAACAAAGGGCATTATGAAATCTGACAATGTATACAAATTATGGAAATTATGGAGTATAACATGAGAATTATGGAATACAGAAAAATCTACTACCTGGGGGCATTATGGAATCCATCAATGAATGCTTGTGGGAACTGTGGACTTTAGACACTGGGCTAAGTGAGTAACTGGGGAATCTGTAAAATACATTGTAAACTAACAGGGCGATAATGGAAACTGCAACCATGTACTACTTGGACAGCTGAGAGATTTCTTACCTATTGCAACTACTGCGGCTATCTAAAATCGATGCTGTTTACAACATTGGCTCAAAACGATTCTGAATATTACAGAAAAGCTCAGCCATCAGCATCCACTCTGGGTACTCGCCCGCCACAAGGCCATGGACCCTATCATTCAGGTAAGCTTGTTTTATTTATAGAGCACAGACTTACGCCCTGAAGGACTCCTTGGCAATGGCCAGTCTGAGTTGTGTCTGAAAGCTCAAGCCCTTTTAATGGTTTATACTGGAAAGGGGTTCCATGTAGTAGATGCCTCACCAGCAAGCGAGTGCTTACCCCAGATGACGTAGCATGACTTGGAGCTTGCAAAACATTTAGGATCGATTGATCAGAGAGATCACCTGGGCAGATATTTCCTATACCTATTAGTAATAAATATGGTTCCCCTTTGAGGCAATATGGACGCCTTTGAGGCAATAGCCCTTGTTTAAGCCCCAGGGTGGTGCAAAGCCATCGACCGAGTCTGAGAACGGCCCTTGCCAACACATTCTGAAATCACTGGAATAGATATTTGGGCAGGCCCTTGTAAATAGTGTTAGAACATCTAGTCCTGAAGAGAAGCGACACATGCATTCACTGAAATGCAGCTGATGACTCCTAGAAAAGATATAGAAGCTTCCTGACTTACCGTATTTGTTTAAAACAGAAACTAAGAACAGTTTACCCACAGGATCAGTGAGATATGACTAACTCTAACCTAAGATTGTGTAATTTATTAGAGGGCCATGGACAGGGCCCAGGAGCTGAAGGCCAGACAATGGGGTTGCAAAATCAGGCTTTGAGGCAACCGGGTGACTGCTAACATACTCTGGGAGAAATTGGTGATTGTGATGTTAGCAACTCCCTGACGATGTGAGACAAGCTGGACACTGACTGTAGAGGTATAACATCACATTCCAAATTAAGCGGGTAAAGAGTAATGGGGAGATGGCAGCTCCCTGGGGAACATTACAAATGATAGTGAGAGACTGTTCGATTAGATAGACCATCCCAGTGCCTGCAGAGGGGGTCCATAGAGGTTAACAATGTGGGGGGTCACAGCAAACCATTTCCAAATGTGTATTTTGTTGTTTGTTTCCCTTGAAGATCAGACCTTATAGTCAAGATTAAACCTAAATGTTTCTCATCGTCATTGTTAATGAAATTAAATCAAAGATGTAGCGGTCAAAGTGTCTTTTAGCAAAGTCCAGGCTCCAATCATGGCCCAAAACAAGTGATTTGCTATTAAAAGCTACAATAAATGTAATACCTTTGGCTAAGGCAAAGGTTTCTGGTTGAATTGCATTAGTGTATTAGATTTCGATTCTATTTATTTGAGTTTCTCTGCTTTAATTGTGTAATAATTATTTTAGGCGCCAACAATGAAGCTGTTGAGAATGATGTCATAATACACACTCTTGTTCCGGCTGGCCATTGGATTCAAGGGTAACATCACAGCTGACATTGAATATAGGGCCAAAGGGATCCCATTTGAGAGACGGCAGTGTGTGCCAGCTGCTGAGATGATGTACTACCTGCTCTGTGCCCTTCACATGGATGTAAAAGTAAGTACAGGGCATTGGGTTCACGGGGTAAAGAGGGTGCATGAAAGTTAGTGTTTAAACAATATTACATTAAGCACACAAAGTATTACGTCCATCAAGGTGAATCGATGTCTTTTTACTATGTCAGTGCTTAATGTAATAGTGTGCATTGCCTAACTTTCAAACGTTTGTAACCAGTCCAAGGTATTTGCTTGGTAAATGAGCATTATCCAAGTACATTACAGCACGTGTTGAGATGGTGATACCACCATCTCAATACACAATGGGGGTAATTCATGGATTAGTTGCGCAGAAAAAAAAAAACAAGATTTGTGCGCCATTCTGCCCGCAAATCCCTGTTTAACAAATGGGGATTTGTGGGCAGAATGGCGCACAAATGCATTTTTTTTCGACGCAAATAATCCATGAATTGCCCCCAATTTATTTTGACAAAAAGTACTTCAAAAAACCTGCGTACCAAGTAAATACCTTTGAATTATAAAACACATTTGCAAGCTAGGGTCTGCACATTACATTAAGCATTGACATAGTTAAAGGACTACCTTTCACTGAGGTGATCAGAGGTCTTTCTACTAGGTCTGTACTTAATGTTATACATTGCATGTACTGACATGGAGAAATGTTGGTCCAGCACTACCTCAGGTATATTATTAGAATGGCAACTGCTAGCATGTTGGAGCAAAGCCATTACAAGGGAAAAGGCTTTTAATATGTGGTGCAAAGCCATCGCAGGTGTGTCCTTACAGAAGTACGTCCTGGAGGCTTGTGAAATAGTTATCCCAGAATTGTCCTTACATGGGTAAATGTTGCATTTTGAGGTACAGCTATCCCAGTTGTGTCTGTATAGGGGCAAAGCCATCATAGTTGAGTCCTTGCAGTGGCATATGTTGGCCTTCAGGGGAAAGCCATCCAAGGTGTGCCTTTGCATGGGCAAATGATGGCAAAATGGGGAAAAACCTTCACAGTTGTGCCCTGACAGTGACAAATGCTGTTAATTGGGGCCAAAGCTTTCTGTTGTACCTTTATTGGGGCACTGCAGTTTTGATTCATCATTGCATTGATTTGATAGGGTGTTCTGACATAGCCAGTCTATGGCAATATCTTCAATGCCATCCTAGTACTGAGCCGGGTGCATATTGATGAACATTTCAAATGGATAGATTAGTAAGTGTGCCAACAAGCGTGGATTTCCTATAAACAGATTATGAAGTATTAAAGTGGCATTCTTCTTGCAAAAATCACATACATGCATCAGGCTTGCAATATGCCCACAGGGGGTTATGAACAATGACTTCAAATAATCCAAATGCAGTTATACATCTGTGATAATGTATGTCAGTCTCTAAAATGCAAAGTACAGTCCCGCAGAATTCGGTCACAAAGTTCTAAACATGAACACAATAAATCGTTCCAAGATTCGGGGGCATTTTTTAGCCAATTGTCCCACCTTAAAAGGCATTCTAGAATTCATGTTTGATTCTAAGGGTGACTATGAACCTTCAAACCAAAAAAAAGATGGTATTCATTGTGCAGTATATCTTACTCACACTCTTCGCAACTTCTTGTATGGCGAGAATGCTCCAGGAGGTATGACCTTGATCGAATTTTGCTCTAAACGTCTGCAAGAGAATTTGTTAAAAGGAAAATGAATTTGGGGAATAATGATATACTCATATTAAAGACAGACAGTGCATTCCCCTATCTTCCTATACCTGGGGGAAGGGGTTTAAATTCAATTCATGAACAGGCAGTAAAATTGGATGTTGCCATCTACTGTTGACAGTCAACTCAAAGGGCATAGAGACCAGAGACTTGTATGCACAGTGTAGCTTTGCACAGCAATGATGTGAGGGGGATTGGGCCTGTAAAAACTGTGGTTGGAAAATAAATACATGCACACAATTAATATGATTAAGTCCCCTACCTTTAACATTGCAAATGTTAAAAAAAAAACCTTTTAAAAAACGATTTTAAAAAACCTTTTTCATACGGATTTTATTTTAAAAAGCTGAAACACAAAAGTCTATTAAACTACATACGCATTTTGTTTTTAACAACTTTTCTAGTTTCGCATCTCTTTTGGCTAACTGCCCCAGAAAGCCCCCACCGTTACTTTTAAATAATCTATGAGAATGAAAGAATGATTATCTCACACCCTTTACATTTTAAAGATATCTCTACTTTAGATTCCTACACCTCCATTCCTTAAACGTGAACGTGTTTTTTAAAAAAAAATGTAAGTAGTATGACGCACAAAGGGTGAAGCACCAGCACAACACTTACAACACTTAGAGACACACTGTTTCTCCAAAATAGTGATATGGAATTCCTACGTGCAGGCCCTGTTACCTGATAATCTTCGACTTTATCTAAGTCGACTCTAATTTATTTCCCAGAGTGCAAATCTGAATCCAATGTTCTGTGGAACATCTAATTAGATACATCCCAGGATCACAAAACACACATGATCAAACGCCTAAGAGACATCTGCACCAATCTGGTAAAATGCTGAGAAACGAAAATTGTGTTATGCTGTGGAATGTAAATTCAATATAACACTCTCCTCACTGCGTTAGGATGATGTAGGGCTAGTATCATTCTGTTTATGTCAGGTGTACGGAAACAGATGAAACAATCAAAAAGATTAGCAAACTCAATCTTTTTAGTAAACAGAATGAGTATTCGTGATTGTGAACACCTGACCAGCAAAAGCAAGTTGAAATGCCAAGTGGATGAAGAAACTCAGACTGTCTCTATGGAATTATAAAACATTCTCCCGTCCAGAACACTAACTGCCATAGCACATATTGTGTGTATTGGACTGTTGTGGAAATGTAACGTCATCTTGTGCACTGCTGTCGCGAGCATTCCAATCCATAATGTGAGGCCTTATACGGGGAACATGAGCACACTTCTGAGTATGTGCCTTGAGGCCTGAGACCTCATGCTTTTGCGGGGGGGGGGGTTGATGACTATATAACCTTGGGCTTAGTTTATAAACAGGGCCAGTCCCCACTACAGAGCGGAAAGACCCATTTCACGCCCTCTTTCGAGAGGCATGCATTGTGCACATCCGTCGGCGTGCATATTGTGTAATCTATTCTATTCTAGAGAATTTGTATATAGCGCCAATATGCCCGCAGGCCTCAGGACGCTCGCATGACAACAAACAGGGAACACAAAAACAGACCTGGGATCAGTAAAACCTGGATCAGTAAAAGAATGGTTCCTAAGCTGCCCCTCCATCAAACAGATATGTCTTCAGGGCTTTCTTGAACTGGGCAATTGACAGGAGCGGTTTGAGAGACTGTGGAAGGTCATTCCAGACACTCGGTGTCCATACGTTAAAACCCAGGTCTCCAAATCTCTTTAAAGTAAATCTTGCTGCATCAGCAGGTCCTTTTTATTAGACCGTAGGGTACGCCTGTGCGGCAGTCTGATAATTCATGAGCTGAGGTAGCCTGGAGCATCACCTGCTACGCATTTATAGACCAGACAGGATGCTTTAAATCGAATCCTCTGGTGCCCGGGGAGCCAATGCAGCTTCTTGCAAGCATCAGTAACATGATCTCTCTGCATCAGGGCGCATACGGCTCCGACTGCTCCATTTTGGATGGCCTGCCGCCTCTTCACGTTTGCCTGCGAGGGGCCAGCCAGTAACGCATTGCAATAATCCAGCCTACTATTATACAAACAAGCACCAAGGTGAGGGAGGGAGCTTCCCCCATTTGCGTTCTTGTGGCACGCCACTCCTAGGAGGCATAAACATGACAGTGGCACCAGCACTGTCAATGGCACACTAGTTGCCTATTGCGATCAGCACTAATAAATAACTGGGTGCTTTTTCAATATGTTCATGGGGCATTCATAATTGTAATATTGGTCTTAAGATCCTGATTGGTTGGGCCTACATTTAACTCTTACACTCATTTGAAGTATAATGTTTAAATCAATGCTCTGTCGGCATCATTTTTCATATTTACAATCGCTCTGTGGTGACTTTCAGCAAACCAACGTTTTTCTCAATCAACATTTGGGGAGACTCATAATACCACACGGCTTCACCAAGGCACCCGATTGGAGTGCCTCTTTGTCCAGCGGAGACCCCATTGTACCCTGAATATGATACATTACATGGGCATTACTGGGACCTTGATGATGATTGCAAGCGTTCCAGTTTTGCAAAGGATTCAATACCAGACATTCAATGATCGTTCAATGGCTTTCAGGCAGCATCGCCGCCTCCTTTTCATGAAATAAATTGAAACTGGGACTCAGTGAAGGGGTGACACTAGAGATGCACGTTCTGTAACAGCCTTCCCTGTCCCAGCAAAATAAAAAAGTGCTTATTTTAGCTCATAAGCAGACGTGATGCTATTTGAATGATATACCCTGGCTAGCTCAAATAAATTACTTTTCAATGTTTGGAAAGACTGAAGGTCATATTTACCACAGTTAACTCTGGCTTCATTGAACCAAGAAAAGATGCTCTGACCATATTTATACGCCATGGAAGGTGGGGCGCAGGCCCCAAACAGGATTAGTCTGCAGAAAGGCAGCTTGACGGCACAGGTAAGCAACACACCTTCTTGAGCACAGCCCCTGACATAGCCTGAAGTGAAAAGACCACAAACACACAGGCAACATTCCCTGTGCACACGGCAACATGCTAAGTCTCGCTGTGCCACCAAGAATGCACATTGCCTCAAATTTAGAAAATGGCGTCCTTTCTTTTTTATTTCTCTCGGAAGAAAAGGCTCTCAAGTGTATGTAGAAACATGTTCAAGATTTAAACATGGGACACGGCAGGCATGTACATGTTTGCTTTAGGGTGATCGGCGTCTGGCTGAACGGCTTTAAATTGTGTTAAGGTGCAGGGGTAATTGGGTCAGAGTTCAAGCCCTGCTGTCTTTTATTTCAATGCAAGGGCTTCCAGAGTGCACAGGCAATCACGGGTTTTGTGGCGTGCTTAAAAACACCCTGACCAGATGCGCAGAATCTCAAATGCTAATAAAACTGACAGCTCCTCGCTGATGGGCCCATCTGCTACGGGAGTAAATGGGAACGGCAGCTGCTGCGAGACCAGAACATAGACCACGAGGAATCCGACACAGTGCTATAGAAAACCATCACCAAAAGCACCACTTTTAACTTGCACCGGCCTTCTGAGAGGGAGAAAAGAGGAATGCGGCCATCGCAAGTAGCATTGATTGGTTCAACACCTGTGTTTTTTTGGTCCTGTCAATTGAATGACGTAAAAGCTATAGCACCTATGCCACCACTTTAATGTGACCAAAAAGTGCGCATCACGGGGCACAGGACGTGCCCCTAGTCCCACGACTCCTGGGGTAAATTGAGGACATGGTAGCTTACTATCGCCCTTGCACAGTCTACAAGGAGCTCCACTTCCTGCACTCAACACACTGTTGCTTTCCTCTGGAGACCATGATGAGACATGTCGGGAGCAGGTAAAGACTAATGTCCCTTCTGTAAGTCGTTTTCCGAAGATTCCTGTAAGGCAGTCTGGAAGTTTCAATTTGCTGATGTGTTTCAGTTGCCAACGTTTATCTTGTTGGTAGCCAAAGGTCGAGATGATATTAGCACTATCATCAGGCAAATCTTCTCATGGTTAGCCGCTACCTCTTAATTTTGTGAACACATATGCAAAACTCATGGAACATTGCGTATGAAATGTGGTATGTGCCTCGCTGCGAAATAAGCTGTAGTTACCAGGTCAGTGCATAACTATAGTCCATTCAGGAACGTCCCATGATCCTTTATGTTCTTACATTCATATGGCTGACGTATCACAAATGTAGGACCCAAACCCCCTCGCGGATAGTGAATGGGCCCAAGCAAATTGCTTGCGATAACACCCTTCGGGCCTCTGCATGACTCAACCGGAGACGAGCGCACTATTGCTCAATTACAGATAACGCAAGTCAAAATAATGATGCAACAAAGTCGGCATGACACGTCCACACAACAGCAACACATTTCAGAAGAGAAAGAATGGACAGAAAAAGCACTGACACAACCCTATTTCCGCAAACTGAATTCATAAATAGATGCATTGCAGCGGTACGGGGTAAACTGGAGCCGAGCGGCACAATATTGTGTTTTGCTTAGCACAATGCTTTGCACTAAAACTCGGACCTCTGATATCTAAGCACATAACATACATTAGCACCAACCACCATGCACACTTGTGTGAATCCGAGAGCATGGCACAGCCTGCCTTTGACAGCCTTTGATAGGTGACCGCAATGTATGTGCTGAAAGCCCTGTTGACTGAACTGCATTCACCTCCTAGGTGTTGTACAGATTTCCCCGTCAGCATGTGCAGCCCGCACGCACCAAGGACCCTACACCAAAAGAGGAACACATTGGCGAAGCATCCATGCAGGCCAGATTGTTAATCGGAGAGTGGGGAGGATGGGAAATCGCTTTAAACTGTAGGAAACCCAGTAAACGTCCAGATGTGAGGAGCCTTTCACGTCAGGCGTCACGGAGAGACTCCTGCAGATGGGGTGCGTTTCCCACTGCAGTTGCTACTGTAATCCCCACGAGTTTATCAGACCACGTGATAGCTGCCAGACATGAATCCATCTGAAAAGGACTCAGGTTTAGCACTCTGGATTACTATGGAACGAGCCATTATCTGTGATATTGACACCAAAGGGCAAACACATCCTCAGATGCCATATATTTGTCATTTCAACCATGTAAATGTTGACCTATTTATCCTATGCATGATATGCACATTGCAAAATATGCATGTGGAAAGCTGTGGGCAAATAACACGGTTACATGTTGGCTCCAGGGCTGCAGATATGATTTTGAAGTGGGAGTATTTCACTCCCTATTATTTGGAGCTGGGAGTAAAATAATTTGTATGCAGTAACAAAAAAAAGTGATCTACAATAGGGGTATTTTTTTCGGGGTGAATACATATATTTTAATTCTTCAAACTGATGACTATTGTAGTCTATGCCACTTTGCACAGAGTAACTCAACAAATATTCGTTGTAATTTTACCTTAAGACCAGGCAGTAAAAATATCGGGATCCTTCCGATCTGATCCGTGGCTGGAAGCAGTTGGCAGTCGTATGTGTCTGTTTTCTATTTTTAGTTTGGATAATGTGCACTCCCTGTTCTTTTTGCAGTGTGTATTTGACTGTTTTTTGGGAGAAAAAGTGTCTTATCTGTCTTGCTAGGTGACTACACTGATGGGAAACCAGTGACGTGCAATCAACACAGTGATGCTCCTTGTGTCTCAAAAAAAGTAATGCCTCATCCCACAACAGGAAACGGTCACCCGGAAGTGTTCTGTCATTTCCTCAAAAAGAGTCAGGGGCCTTTCTTAAAGGCATTAGAACAACCTTTCCTAGTGTTATCTTGGGGTTCTTCCTTCAAGATTTTTCAATTGCTTTTTATGTGCAACCAGCAATGCATTTATTGAACTGCTTTTGAATCCGCATGGTTAAGTTGCAGAGGGACCACTATTCTTTATTTCATTGCACAAAACGCCATCAATACAATTAGGTGCAACAACGCTACTAGAGTGTGGATTCTCAGCCATTTGATGCATAAGGCGAGTGACTGCATATTCAGCAAATCCAAGAGTGCCTGTGATGTCTCCGCCATATGTTGACCAATTCTTTATACATATTACATCACGCCCCTCTTTGGCTCAAGTTTTTAAACTGCATGCAACAGCGCCAGCTCAGGTGTGTGGCAGGAACCGGACAAGGGCTTGCCTACGAAGGATCACATCGGCAATTAGAGCTTGGGGCCTTGACAAGGGTATAGGGCAACACACCCTACTTGGCTTCTAAGGAATTGTCAAGGGCGATAAGAGAAACCCCCAGAGTAGGATAACCATGTGCCTCCACAGTGACAGAGGTCAAGGTTTTCTTTTCAGTTTGAACCATGATAGGGCCAAATTAAACTCTTATCCTGCCATCCTTAGCAAGTCAACAAAAATAGTACAGTTGAGATGGGTAATAATCTAACGTATTATTATTATTCAACAGCATAGAGTCAACACAGTAATTATTATTATGAAGAAAGTAGTTGATAGTAAAGACTCTATTGTTTTAAATGCATATGACTGAATAATTAAGTAACGTTAGGGTGTGGAAGGCCAGGGAAATTCAAGCGCTTTCGTTAGGTTCTAGTTGCTTCAATAGTTTATGGGTACTTAAATACTCAATTGACATAGTTCTCCTTTACCCGATATTTCTTTTGTGTTGTCATCCAGTCTTCTAAACCAATGACATGCTTAGCAACAATGTAGCTCAAATCTGTGGAGCTGAGGAAATCATAATGGGGAGGGGTGCCATGCATGTGGGACACAGATTGGTGCTACATTGCCTGCCTAGGAATAAAGTCATGAAAGCCATGGAGGATCCCACCTTTAAAATATAAACCAGCGTCACCAAGTCTTTTCAGGCCAGGCCATTCCATTTTGAGAATGAAGGATTGTTTGCTGTCGGGCGGCTGGGAGAATTGCAGTTCAATGAAACAGAAGTGTATTTTATCCTGGGCAAAGTTGGCCAATAGCCAGCTATATGCAGTGCTCACAGATTAGGCATTATATCATGAACACGTGGCCCCCGAGACAATGGCTTAGCACAATGGCTTAGCACAAAATAATTCAGCTATCAAATCTCTCGCACCGCGGCCTATAGACCTCTCCACTTCATGCTGAAACATTCGTGAAGTACGTGCATTTTCAAAGAGAGAAACAGATGGCCAGCCTTCAACAGAAATCCCGTGCATCCACGTCTATAGTACTGTATAGTGAGGTTGAGAGACAACAGACTGCAATCATGGCTGACTATAAGAGCAAGTACGAGTGCGTCTCTGCAAAATTTCCTCAGTATGCTCCTGGTTCTCTAGCCAATCCTTATCACATGAAACTTCCTGAATGTCCTTTGCTCTTCTCTTCTGTACAATCCTAGATTCCCATAACTTTTCCTCACATTTCTGACACCCGTAAACGATATGGTAGTAAAACGTGTTCTCTAAAGAGGAATATTTGTTGCTAGTCTCTGAGCACACGGTCCTTGCTGAGGGGCTCATACAGCACAACACTTGGGCTTCAGTTTTTCTCAAGTCTCCTCATCTTCCTGCTTAGCTATGACTGAAGTCCTGGCCTAAGGTTTTAGGTTTACTGTCTGGGCTAGTGCAAGGGTAATGACAACCAAGTGGACAAGTATAGACTGTGGTCTTCTTCCTTGTGCTTGGTTGTTCCTGGCCATCTTCTACTACAGGATTGGGTTCCTTCAACATGCGTGTGTCTCACTCTCCACTCATTGCAGTTCCATTCTTCAGTCTGGGGCCTCCATACTTGAAAAGGCTAATTATGTCAAAGGGAAAGGGAAGTGGATTTACATCCATCATAACTAGATATACTCCTCCCACCTTTCTGTGCATGCAGCCTAGTTCCTCAATTCCCAATTCAAAGCAGTCCCAGTCTTTACTATTTGGCAGTCTTGCAATAGATGTAACATTCCATCATCCACCGCCTTCTGTGCAAACAAAACCCAAAATCTCTTTTTGCACTGGTGGTACTATTGTTAGGGCTGACCCTGACACTGGCTCTCAGATGCTGATCATTCTGTGTCCTCTGATGCAGGCCTCGTCGTGTTTGATGTATGCATCCAACTAAGATGCAGGGGTAATGCTCAACTGAATAATCACACATGATAACATAGAGGCCGATCAGTGGCAACTTTTCTAGAGGCAGCGTAGGTCCTCGAACACAAATGCTTTCCGAATGTTCAATATGCCAGGGACTGAGTTCAAATGGTTCTGTATTAAAGGTGCTGATTCAGCGCCAGGTAGGCGGGTGCACCAACCACCTTTGAAAGTAAGTAAAGGAGGACAGGGTACCCTCTGGGTGAGAGAAACACAGGAACACAAACAAATTACAGTCGCACCCTGAACAAAGACTCTGCCGGGAAACACAGGGGTAGGGATGCATTTTGTGTATTAGTGGCCAGCAGGGCCTTTTTTATAATTAGCACTAGGCAGGGGAAGAAAATCACCTCAGCTAACACATTCAGCAGGGATGTCCCTTGGAGGGGTCATTCCCGGGGAGACCTCCTCCAAAACACATGATCGCCACCATGTGGGCCAGGGAGGAGGATGGCGGAGGTCAAGCTGCGCGTCACGGGCAGACTGAAGCAGCTAAAACACCACTGGGTGTTGTAATAGCAAGGCAGCGAGACAATCCTGTGGGCACTTGGACATAGAGGGGACGTGGACCTAAGCCAGCAAACTGTTCACATGGCCACAAGTGTCTAATGGCAGGTGGTTATGGGAATGGGAAGCTGAACAAAGTGATGTACCTGGAAGGACCAATCAAACAGTACGTTTCACTGTTACTGGGAGGGAGGTAGCCTTCAGAGTATCCACTAAAGGGTTAGCGAAGGCCAATATCTTGCAGGTACCGTGTGAATGTCACGGTTTTCACCAAACGCAGGATGACTCATGCTTTCCTCAATGATGCTGACCAATGGCAGTGCATTAAAGTTCCAGTGGTTATTTAACTTAATTTTTAAAGCCTAGCGCAAGCTGTTTTTGTGGCGAAACTATACGCACGTGCACCAATTGGTTGTTGTTGGCTTATTGGGCACCACTCTCACCACATATTTAATAATAAATAAGTACACTTGTGCTAATTGATCTATGAGCTTTAATAACATAACCACTGAGCGTATTGCAATAGTGGGATCCCTTTTTCTTTACAGTATTGGGACCCTTGGGTGTTACAGTCCTTTCCCCAGCAATTGCTGACAGTAGGCATTTGTGGATGCTTTTACTTACCCCAAAAGAAACACTTAGACTACTGTTTTAAGGTGGAGGCGCAGCGCCTTGTGTTACATTCTGATCTACTTAAACGTCTAGACAAGGCTAGAGGCCAAAACTGTGGCCACACTGGAGTCATCACAAAAGCAGCACATTATATTTACAGTATGAGAACATCTGACCATACCACCTAGCTCTGAACATTTAGCACTGACTCTCAATAAAGGAATCATTCAAAGCCCTGCGTCTGTGCATGGAGGCGGCTCTGCGTACATTGCATTTCCTCTATCAGTGATCCATGCATCTAAGATGGCTAGCTTAAAGTAGCACGCTTCCTACATCCTCTGTAGAACAAACATTATGGGAGCAGAAATACAGAGGAGTTCAATCTTTGGAACGTCCTCCTTTTTTCACCTTCGGCAGAACGTGCATTATTTGTAAGGAGCACCACAGGGGCCCGAGCCCCCACCCGAAAGAGGGAAAGTGGCTAAAGCCTCACCATTTAAGGGCTTACACGTATTAACCATCTTTGTCAGTAAGGGATCGAATTAGCCGTGTCAGGGGGGGAAAGTAACGCGAGACGAAGAAATATCTTCCCGTGATTTAAAAAAAAGATAAGCTTTGGAGAATAAAACATGCATTCCAGAGTAATATAATTAACCACGAGTCGTGTTTTTGTACAGGAGCATTGACATACTAACGCAGGTCTTTATAAGCTTTCTTTTCTGAACGCATTTTTTTACAACCAGGTAATGGGGATTTCATGACCATTTTATCAAAGACCTGTACACCAAGCCTTCATTTCAAATGGGGATTAGTGCTTTACTTACATCACCAACATATACAGGCATGCATAAGCCTGTAAGATGGTAATTGCCATTCTGCATGTTACACTGATTTTCCGATTGGTCTGTGCAAAGGCTGACAGAGAGATGAAAAGGGGCCATTGCCAGACGTTGTTACGTACATTTCGGTTATGGTCTCTGGGAGATTAGTTGGTATGTCCGTTAATCCTTTCCCACGACAGTCCACAATGTTGTTACTGCAGGTACAAGCCACGGGGCAATGCAGAACACTGCAGGAGGGAGCCATGAAAGATTGATGACCTGGAAGAGAAAGAAAGAGTTATAATGCTGCACAACACACAATATCTGCCTGTGGGCAAGACAGCAAGGAAAATTACATCTGCGAATATGTATGCGGCATAGCTTGAGTCTCTGCTGGTCAAACGAAACACCCTTTTCTAAGAAAGATGGGGGACACGGGGAGGGTGAAATGGATCATGTGAATACTGACAGAGGCTTTCATGCAGAACTTGGAAAATGTTGCGACTCGGCATCACTAATTTCTCTTAGTGCACCTAGACCCCTACCTCTGCACCTGGCACACATGCTGGCGCACCTCTGACCGCTTTCAATGTTGTTAGAGGTGACAGCAAAATAAAAAATGGTGAGACGTTTTTGGAGGCCGTGCCATAAGCACTCATACACCACTTCCCTGTGAGAACATCCCGAATTAAAAGCCATTCATTACAAGTGAACTGGGAAACAAAATTATTTGAATGTGCTAAGCCTGCACTGACAACTAAAATTATGCAACACTAATCTCCATTCTTGGTGTCCAGGGGCACATTCACTCCTGTGTGAATATGAACCTCTACGCCAATGATCTTCTGTTCCTTTGCTTCGAATGCACCCAATATTGGCATCCTGCATCAAAAAGAAATGGCCTGTGCAGGGCCTGTCATAGAGGAATGGTATTACAAGCCAAAGAAGTCACTGGCCTGGACGTGTGTCCATTATTAGCTTATGTGTATCCTTACGTTCAACTAGTTCACATTCCAAAAATATGACAACCAATCGCCAACCATGGAAGGACTGGGATAGGTGACCTGTGCGTGTTAATGCCAGACTTCAAGAAATAAAGGGGCGATGAGCTGCGTGTACAAGGCGATCAAGCGCTTAGCACAATGAGAGCAGCATTCAGCCCTCCAACAGAGGCTCAGGAGGGACCACGATATGGGCAGAAAGGCCAAGATGGCCGTTGCTTTTCACTCTCTCTGTTGTTGTTGCGCATTTGTGCCCTCCCTAAATGGGGTCTCTCTTAACGGGAAGGCATCATGAGACCAAAAAGTGCAAGTTCCATACAAATGTGACACAAAACCTGTGAGAATCAACAGTAAGGTGCCACCTCTCATCCAACATGTATTCCTTCCCCGAATTCAACGAGAAAGCACTGCCAACTAATTTAAAAAGAAAAATATGCGGCACAGAGCGAAATCACAGAACAGATACATAAAACCTGCAGCCAAGGCCCCTGGGACCTGGCACAGCTGATGTTAGGAGCCCACGAGAAACCGGGCGGAAAACATGCCCATAACGTCTGAGAAAAGGACCTTCTCAAAATAGCCACAGGCTCCGAGTTCTGGTGACTTACAAAAAAAAAAAAAAAAAAAGAAAAAAAAAAGAGAAGTTTAGCCTTCATTTACGGTCTCTCAGCAGGCTTGAGGAAATCCTATAAATTTGGAATGTGGAGGAGCCAGATGTGAGCTCACCAACTAGTTGTGAGTTCCCACATCCATCCTACATTGCCTCCAAAGCAGATGTCTGCAAAGTATGCACCTTCAAACGTCCCTAAAACCACTAACTAAATGCTTAACCTGCAGAGCGGCATTTACATATTTGGCACACACAAGCAAGTGTGTTTAAAATGCTATCGATTGGATTTATATGATGTTTTATTTTGCCAAAAGTAGAGGACACTAAAATGACGAAAACTAAATTTTAGAGAGTAGCGCTACCCTCATGGTGCATTGAGTCTTTGATCACTCAGCTACGGGAATTGCTAAGCTCGCACTAAGGAACACCGCCAACCCACCCATTATTTCTATTGGTGTCATTAACGGAAGCCTTGTTGAAGGGATTCATAATACTATGTCTATGGAAGCATTATTTGGTCTACAGAGTAACCTAACTATATCCCAGGATGAAACCACCTCCTTCCTAGCCAAATAATCTCACTGAGCTCTCCTAATTTTAATGATCATTTAGACAGAGTGAGATTGCACAGACCTTTGAAACTTACATGTATGTCTCAACTGGAATTGTCAACTTCAACTTGGATAGGAAACTGAATAATTTCTAGGATCTATTTGATTGCACCCTAGCAATTATTACAAGATTCCTTGTTCTAGCTAAGGCAGCGGTCTGCAACTTGCATATCTCCAGTTGTGTTGGGCTATGACTCCCAAGACGCCCCACCATTAACTATTCTGGCTAGGGCAAAGGTGAGTAGGTGTTCAAAACATCAGGAGAGCCAGGTGTCATAGAACCCTGATATAGGGCAACCCACAGATTAAAACCATTAAAGTAATTGATCGCACAGCTTCTGCAGGTCTTCTTTTACTATCAGGATAGTCCATGATGCATTTTGAAAGAAGGTATTTGAGACTTTTGGCATGTAATTATTTATTTTTTTTAAAACAAAATTAAATATTTTATTTAATTTCCAGAAACATAAAATACAAAAATAGAATCAGCATTCATAATCTAAAAAGTATGGAAAATAGTAGAAGGGAAAAGATAAAAAAAAAATAAAAAAGGCGTCACTAAGGCAAAACCATGAAAATCATATATACAGTTCATTAAAGATGTCCCACGTCTCACCATAGTCCTTAGTCTTGCCCTTAATCTGAAATGAAACTCTTGCTGAAAGGGTTATTCAGCTTTCTGACCAATCCTCAACAGAGGGCTTGGTATTACTTTTCCAGTGTCAAAGTATTACAAATTATTGCCATCACAAACTTGGCCTTGTTTCCAAATCCCTGCTTTTTTATACGATTTAAAGTAGAGCATGTGATTATTGATTGCCAATGCAGGGTTCTTCCAGAGGAATTAATCCTTAGAAAGAAGGTACTCCTCACCTCTAAGTTGTTTACTGCTTCTACATTCCATTATTACCTGCCCACTCATTGGTGGTGATGTAGCAAAAGGAAGCTTTCTCTACATATATAATAGTTTATTGTTGTGTCTTGTCATTCCCTGCACCATGATGCCATGCATGCATGGAATGCTGTGAGTGACTGACATGGAATGCTGTATGTGAGAATGTTTTGTTCTGAATGGTTCTGTGAATGTCATTTGAGAAGATGGGTTGACAGAGAGGATGCCAGTGAATGTCTATCAATGTAACTTGCCTGCTATGTCTTAAATGTACTCCTATGCCCTGTACGTGGAACCACAACTCAGTAGAGATGTTCTTCACTGAACCAAAAGTGCAGCACATGCAAGGTTTATGCCCTATCATTCATTTTGAAATTGGGATACCTGAATCCTCCTTTCTGAACAGGGCTTTTAAGAACATCCAACAGGATGTTTGCCTTCACACCCACTCCCCACAAACAAATTGATAAATACTGTATGTATTTCCGATATTACTTTCGCTGGTAGCACAAATGTAAACATACTAACTAGATACAATAATTTAGGGAGGAGGTTTATTTTAATGGCATTAACTTTCACCCACAAGCTGGTTAATATCTCTGGTTATCTGAATACATAAATATCTAAAACCATTATTGGCCCATGTATTGTGAGTTTCCCCAAATAAACCTCTATAGCATAAAGCTGTTCTGGGAAAAACTCAGTTTTTGGGGTTTTGTTTTCAATCTGAGACTGTTCCAAATTAATTTAACAAAGGCAGTGTTATGTTATTCACAATTGTAAAGTGCACAAACACCCAGAGGTATCTTGGCTCTAGAACAAAACAGGTAAGGTCTGGGCCAAGAACTGTCTAGAACAGAAGAGTTTCCAGGGAATGTCTAAATAGACGATGGTTCTCAGTTGAGCGCTAGTGGTAATGCATCGCAAAGTTTTGCTGAGACCACAGAAAACGTCCAGCTGCCCTGCCTCGAGATCCTAAGGCAAAGGAGGGAAATGAGGTGGGCATCGTGAGAATTTAAAGTACGCCCAGGGATATGTGGACAACATTGAACTTGCGGGTATTCAGCTCTCTGTCCGTAGAAGGCCAGAAGAACCAAACATAAGGACTTAAATTCAATCTACTCCACCCCCATGAGCCAGTGAAAAGACTGAAGCGCAGGAGAAATATGAGAACTATAGAAGGTGCCAGATTCTGATGAAGTTGCAATCGATGAATAAGATACAACGGCTTGGGCCAAGTGAAGGGAATTACAATAATAAAGATAACTCAAGAAAAGTGATGCAACCACAAAGGCATTAAGATGAGCAGGAAGCAAGGACAAGACCTTGAGGAGGATCCTCAGATGGAGTTGGCCAACTTGGCAGATGGCACTGACCTCGGCCTCCGAAGAGAAAGCAGAGATCTTAATGTCTAGATCTTTGATGACAGGCATAGGTGTCAAAAAGGGTCAATGCAGGAGGCCAACATGAGGGAGTCCACAGGGCAGTGGCCACAGGCGTGCCCACCACCAGAGCCTCTGTCTTGTTTCCATTCAATTTGAGCCAATTGTTGCCCATCCAACACCCCACAGCCTCCAAGCAACCCCTAAATGGGGCAAGAATATCAGGCAAGGAAAAATTAACCTGTGCGATAATCTGAGTGTCATCAGCATAGGAGTAGCAACAGAGGCCATGGGAGTTGATGAGCTTGACTAGAGGTTGGAGATAGATATTAAATAAAGTGGGAGACAATGCAGAGCACTATGGGAACCCACAGGAAAAGCCGAAAGATTGAGAACGGAAACTGGGAAGAGTACGAATTTGGCCTCTGTCAGAGAGGAAAGATTTAAACCAGGCTAAGACTAAACCAGAGAGAACAGCCGAGGCCAGGGGCTCCAACAGACAGGAAGGCATGGTCGACTGTGTCCAATGCTGCAGACAGATCTAATAAAATCAGCGCACCCACATCGCCCCGATCGGACAGCCGGGCAAAATCATCCACCAATGAAACCAAGACACTCTCCGTGCCACGGCCGGGACCCAAACCGAAAAGGGTAAAGAAACAAAACCTTCTACAATTGAACTGAACAAGGGAGAGATCAGAGACTCTAGAAGCTTCATGAAGAAGGGCAAAAGAGAGATCGGACGAAAATGATATGGAGTGGTAGTGTCAAGGGAGTTTTTTTTAAAGGGGGATTACCAGAGCCTGCTTTCATTCTTTTGGAATGATACCAGATGAACAAAGAATTCACAGCCTGGGCAACCCAGGGATAGATAGCTGTCATAATAATTTTGAGAACACCTAAAGGGGTCGGATCCAGAGGTGAGGCCAATTGTAATTTCAGAGTGGTAGTTAGGATATCATCTGGGGTAAACAAAGGAAATGAGGACCAGGATTGGACATGTCCAACAGATTGAGTAACTGGAGTAGACTTGCCTGTCCCTAGTCCTGAGGATGACCTTTTCTTACAGATTTGAACGATTATCTGTGCAAAAAAGCCTGACAAGGAATCACAGAGTGGTTGAGAAGGAACAACACCAGTGAAGGAATTGGGATTGAATGAAAGCAAAAGCACAAGGGACTACAACACCTTGGTTGATTAAGGGCACCTTCCACTTTGCCATGAAGAATGTGTGTTTGGCTTTCCGAATGGAATTGTGATAGTATAAAGTAATTCGATTAAGTAGGACCTTGTCCTTCTGGCTGTAAATTGGATGCCACTTGAATTCAGCTTTTCTCCTTTCCAAGCGAGGAAATTTAAGACCTTCATCAAACCAAGGTTGTGGGTGTCGGCCAGAACACTGAGAAGATTGAAGGGGGGCAAGACATTAGGAAGTAGAGGTAAATACCTGAGTAAGAAAAGATAGGTCAATAGCATGGCCATTACTACATTGTTTGGTGATTGGTGCAATGGTGTCATTGTTGGTGACCGAGCGCCAGTTGCATTTCAAGACGTCCTGCAATGTAGTTGCAGTTCAAGAATCCTGGATCGCAACTGCAAATGGGACAATCAAATGGTCTGTCCAGGTTACTGGAAAAGCCAGAAAAATATTAGTCACAGAATCGGCAGAAAAATGAGTTCCAAAGTAATGTCCAACTTATTGGATGTGCGCTGAAAAAGTGCGTGGCGCACGCCGGCGCACAGGTCATCTAACGGCGCGCACCACAGCCACAGCGAAATCGCACATAGCGCGGCGCACATAACAAAAGTAGGCGGAACACGGGGCGTGACACGCAGAATGGGGAACAACTCATGAAAATATGGCCGTCACGGGGGAAGTATAGGAGGCAAGTGCGCGGAACGCCCACACACTCGCCTACAACACATATTCATGGAATCGAATAGGGCAAACCAGCGCACGGGCAAAGACGCGCACAGGCCCATACACGTCCGCCACACGAAAGCAGGCAGTAGCGTCCCTGCACCTGAAAGAAATGTGCGCCAAAATGTGCGCTAACAAAAAGCACGTATATGCAGCTCTGATGAAAGTCCCATACTGTGGCCCTCTAGGACAAATGAAATGGAAAGGGGTACGCAACAAACACGGACACCCGCTGTGTGAATAATAGCGTGTGCGTGTATTTCATGGGTGCGCGTGAAGTTTAACACGCGATCGGGCCTGGGGGAGCGGGGTACGTGTATTTCAGGGGCTCGTGAGAAGTTTCACACGCAATTGGCCTGGGTACGTGTATTTCAGGGGTGCGTGAGAAGTTTTAGACGCGATTGTCCTGGGTACTTGTATTTCAGGGGTGCGTGAGAAGTTTTACACGTGATTGGCCTGGGTACGTGTATTTCAGGGGTGCGCGAGAAGTTTTACACGCGATTGGCCTGGGTACATTTATTTCAGGGGTGCGCGAGAAGTTTCACACGCGATTCGCCTGGGTATGTGTATTTCAGGAGTACGCGAGAAGTTTCACATGCGATTGGCCTGGGTACGTGTATTTCAGGGGTGCGCGAGAAGTTTTACACGCAATTGGCCTGGGGGAGCAGGTACGTGTATTTCAGGGGCTCGCGGGTGGTTTACACGTAATCGGGCCTGGGGGAGCGGGGTACATGTATTTCAGGGGTGCGCAGGTGTTTTCACACGCGATCTGGCCTGGGGGAGCGGGGTACGTGTATTTCAGGGGTGCGCAGGTGTTTTCACACGCGATCGGGCCTGGGGGAGCGGGGTACGTGTATTTCAGGGGCTCGCGGGTGGTTTTACACGCGATCGGGCCTGGGGGAGTAGGGTACCACTCACCGTCTGCCTTGCGTGTAGAAGAACGTGTAGCCAACACCCACCCGCTGTGAAGTAATAGCGTGTGAACCCCAACGCCTGCAAAACACACGCACCGCACCCCACGAAAAGCACGTACAGAGCAATGGAAATCCACGTGGGATCTTCAAGCCCTGCCAGGGCAACGCCCGTGCGTGATACGTCACAGACGTGCTTACGTGCTAAGGGCCTTTGGTCCAATGGAATCGCGTGTGCGTGCTGACGCGCTTAGGGCCTTTCCTCGAATTACATGCTGACGTGCAGAATTTTCACGTGCCAAATCACTCCGTATCAAGCTGGCCTCGCGTAAGCACACGGAAGACCAAGCTCCTGCCCAAAAAGCCGAATTACTGCCCCCCAGAGCCCCGAGCAGCCTCCCACGAGCCATCTGCTGCTGCCTGCCTGCCACCACCATGCCCTGCCATTTCAGTTGCTGTGTCCACCCTTGCTGGAACAGAAGACTCCCGACTGGGATACCATCGCTCCACAGCCCAGCCCCAGGACCCAGTTGCCCACCCACGCCAGCCTCGGGGGTCGCCATGTCGGGGCAAACACCATCCGAGACCACTGGCGACCCCCAGCCAGAGGGGCAGAGGGCCACCAGCTTCAGTCAGAAGGAAGTTGGTGTCCTGGTGGAGCTTGTCCTGGGGCATTCTGATGCCCTCTTCGGATCATCACGCGTCGACAAGGAAGGACGGGACAGGATCTGGGACGACTTTGTGGTTGCCATCAATATGGAGGGGGTGGCAACCCGCAACATCAAGCAAGTCAAGAAGCGCTGGGAGGACTTGAGGTCCAGGACCCTCAATGAAGGCCCGGCGCCTCGTGGAGGGGGGCCGGGGCAGCAGGTGTACCATCCAGATGAGGGTCCTGGAACGCGTACGCCCAACGCTCCATGCCCAGATCCTTGAGAGGCAGACCCGTCTGGAGTCGAGCGGTAAGTGGCCAAGCATTGCTGTGTGAGACAGGGCATGTTGCAATGTGCTGGTTGTCTGATACTTGCCTGTATGTGTGACATAGGCCATGTACGCATGTGTGTGTGCAGGGACATCATGGTCATGCATGTGAGACCAGTAATGTGTGAGGCACACGGTTGGTGTATGTGTTTAAATGCAACATGGGGAGCCCTATGCGGAATCGATCCATGAGAGCATGCCAGTCTCTGTTCCTGGAGATGGGTGGGGGTGAGGGATGGGTGCTGATGCCATGTGTGTCCATGTCTGTGTGTCTGACCTGCGTGTCTGTGACTTGTGAATGCCATGGATGCATGACACATGTCTGTGACAATGTTCAGAATCACTGATGCAGCCTAGTTTTCCTTGCATCCACTGTGTCTGGGGTGTACGAGTGCAGATGGATGAAAGTACGGTGAAGTGTGTGCATGTGATAGGCATGACCCATGATGCATGTGAGTTCCAAAACAACATTGTATGTTTCAAGAGACCCTTGGACATGTTTGCTAATGTCCATAGCATGCGCCATGCCTGTTACTGCATGTGTTTTGCCTGCACTGACCCATGTGTTGTGGAGGGACATGATGGAAGTGATCTTTGACAGTGCCACTCATCTGCTATTGCTTCCTGTCTAGGGGACCATTGTACAGTACCCTGATGCTTGTGTTCTATGTCTCCCTCTACAGAGCGCAAAGTGAAGAAAAGGGCGGATACGGCGCTGTGGAGCAAAGCGGCGGGGATGCCCGCACGGCTGCAGCAGAAGGGGTGGGTGAGCCCCCACAGGGGCTTGCAACGGAGGAAGACAGGGTGGAGCCATCCAGGTTGGTGGTTTCCACAGAGGAGGAGGAGGCCGCTACTGAACCGCACATGGGGCCTGGTGGGGGCATCCCTGCTGGTGCAAGTGGTGCAGTCCAGGGGCAGGGGCAGGAGGCAGCACAGGTCGCTGTGGAGGGGCCTGTGCATGTCACTGTCCCTGACACTGTGACTGCACCACCATGCACCAGCAGGGATGCCCCATCCCAGGCCCGTCCGCAGGTAGGGGGGATGTCCATGTCATCTGACTCCCCTCCAGCTGCGGACGAGGGGACCCCTGGCCGTATGGAGAAGGTCCTGATTGGTGTCGCGTTGCGCACGGGTGTCATTCGTGATGACGTGCATGCTTCCCGGGGGGAGCACGCACCTCATCATGAAGAGCACCGTGGCAACGTGGCCCAGTTGGGAGCGGCCGTGGTCGGGGGTTTCGTACATGTGTCCGCCACTCTGGCGACCCTCTCCTCCTCTGTGGAGGCTATGCGCCAGTCGTTCTCCATGCCGTCTTCCGGCCCAGATGCCACCAGGGCCCCCTGTGGACCTGCCCCGACCAACGCAGTCAACTCGGTGGGGATCCCATCCTTGCCACAGTCGGGAGTCGGAGGTCCAGCGGGGGTGGACACACCAGCAACTGGACCCCAGCAGATGGAGGATGTGACGGCATCATCGGGCAGGGCACGTGCACGATGGCGTCGGTGGATTCCATTAGCCTGGATGCCGTCGTGCTGGCACAGGCAGTTGCGTCGGAGGCAGCGGCAGGCTCGACGTGGGAGGCATCATGGCTCGGGGCCATCAACATCAGGGGGCAGGCATCGGCCGGAGGGCAGGAGAACCCTGGAATGGGAGTGTCTTCCGTGTGGGAGTGGTTGGGCCAGCAGATAGGTGCGGAGCGGCAGCGGGCAGAGGAGGAACGGCTCACAATGGTCAGGGCGGAGAACTCCATGCATAGGGCGCTGAGACGGGCTGAGTGCCTCAAGGGTATTCGCAGGGAGTTGGAGCTGGACACTGCATTATCCCTGTGAGACCTCGGGGCCAGGGAACATGCCCGCCTCCAAGCCATTGAACAGGAGTTCGATGATGCCCTGGCCCATGACATCAACCAGTGAGCCGTCAGACTAGCCCGTTGCCCTTGTAAATAGTTATGTACTTAGTTTATTTATTTTATTTATTTTACATTTATAAAGCGCTCACACAGCCCGCAGGCATCGAGGCGCTGTTACAGTAATTGTTTGTTTTTCTAGTTGCGTAATTGTGTTGTTTTTTTTTTTTGTCTTCGTTACTATTTATAACGCGCTTAAGCACCCAGAGGTTTCTAAGCGCGGACCCGGGAATCGAACCTGTTGTTGCTTCGTGTCGTCTTGCTTCCAAGACGCGCACGCTGCCGCTGAGCTATCCTCCCGGGACTTTTTTTATTTATTTTGGACCTTTTGGACAATGGACCACATTTTTGTATATAGTTTTTTTATTAGGTAGTATTTTTAGATAGGTTTCATTTCTTCAGTTGGGATCATGGACCCTGGATTGTTTATCTGTATATAGTTGACTCTTGGATTATACTTTTTTTTTGGATTTACCCATGGAGCAATGGTTTCCGGTTTTGTTTTTCCCTTGGATTTACTTTTTTGGACTGTGACTTTGGACACCTTTCCTTTGGATTATGATTTGTGGTTTTTCATTATTTTACGGACATGCTGCTTTTTAATTCCCATTGTCGTTTGTTTATTTTTAATTCCATTTATGTTGCTTTTAATACATTTTTTTCATCAAAGTTCAATGTGTAGTATCATCTCATTGGTTTCATGCATATCATGATATGGGTTTTGACATTCACTTACACCCATTGTGTGTATGTGAGGGACATGTGTTCATGTACATACTTGCCATTGGGGTTGTATCATGTAATTGGCATTTCTAAGTGGGTGGATGCAATACTTGGGTGGGTGTTTGGCATGTGGAGGCTGCCCATAAGGGCCAGGGATCTAGATTGTGATGACGTGTTGGCTGGGGGACATGAGTGGGGGCCTGCTGGCAGGTGCCCAGCACTGCTGGGGGGTGGGGGTGCAGGGGGACATGAGTGGGACATGAGTGGGGGCCTGCTGGCAGGTGCCCTGCACTGCTGGGGGCTGGGGGTGCAGGGGGACATGAGTGGGACATGAGTGGGGGCCTGATGGAAGGTGCCCCACACTGCTGGGGGGTGGGGGTGCAAGGGGACATGAATTGGTGGTCAGTAGTGCAAGGAGACATGTGCCTTTGCTGGGGGGCATGTCCATGTTGGGTGGGCTGCCTGCGGGACATGACCAGGGGTGCAGGGTAGTCCCCTGTGGTGTGGGCTGCCTGCAGGGGCCATGGAGGGAGTACAGGGAACACCTGGGAGGACCCACACTGCCAAATCACGTGTAGGACTCCCCGGCACCCCCGAAATACACGTACCCTGCTGAAATCGCGTGTGAAACTTCCCGCGCAGCCCAGTAATACACGTACCCTGCTGAAATCGCGTGTGAAACTTCCCGCGCACCCCAGTAATACACATACCCTGCTGAAATCGCATGTGAAACTTCCCACGCACACCAGTAATACACGTACCCCGTTCGCACAGGGCCAATCGTGTGTGAAACTTCCCGCGCAGCCCAGTAATACACGTACCCTGCTGAAATTGCATGTGAAACTTCCCGCGCACCCCAGTAATACACGTACCCTGCTGAAATTGCGTGTGACACTTCCCGCACACCCCAGTAATACACGTATCCCGCTCGCACAGGGCTAATCGCGTGTGAAACTTCCCGTGCAGCCCAGTAATACACGTACCCTGCTGAAATCACGTGTGAAACTTCCCACGCACCCCAGTAATACACGTACCCTGCTGAAATCGCGTGTGAAACTTCCGACGCACCCCAGTAATACACGTACCTCGCTCGCACAGGGCCAATCGCGTGTGAAACTTCCCACGCACCCCAGTAATACACCTACCCTGCTGCAATCGTGTGTGAAACTTCCCGTGCAGCCCAGTAATACACGTACCCTGCTGAAATCGCGTGTGAAACTTCCCGCGCACCCTAGTAATACACGTACCATGCTGAAATCACGTGTGAAACTTCCCACGCACCCCAGTATTACATGTACCCTGCTGAAAACGCGTGTGAAACTTCCCGCGCACCCCAGTAATACACGTACCCTGCTGAAATCGCGTGTGAAACTTCCCGCGCACCCCAGTAATACACGTACCCTGCTGAAATCGCATGTGAAACTTGCCGTGCACCCCAGTAATACACGTACCCTGCTCGCACAGGGCCAATCGTGTGTGAAACTTCCCGCGCACCCCAGTAATACACGTACCCTCCTGAAATCGCGTGTGAAACTTCCCACGCACCCCAGTAATACACGTACCCTGCTGAAATCACATGTGAAACTTCCCGCGCACCCCAGTAATACACGTACCCCGCTCGCACAGGCCCAATCGCGTGTGAAACTTCCCGCGCACCCCAGTAATACACGTACCCTGCTGAAATCGTGTGTGAAACTTCCCACGCACCCCTGAAATACACGTACCCTGCTGAAATCACGTGTGAAACTTCCCGCGCACCCCAGTAATACACGTACCCTGCTGAAATTGCATGTGAAACTTCCCGCGCACCGCAGTAATACACGTACCCTGCTAAAATCGCGTGTGAAACTTCCCGCGCACCCCAGTAATACACTTAACCCGCTCGCACAGGGCCAGTCGCGTGTGAAACTTCCTGCGATCCACAGTGATACACGTTCCCCGCTTGCCGTGCTGGTACAGGGTTAGCGCAGCACTTTGCGCTGGATTGGGGATGTTGATGGCTTTTCCCTGCGCGAGGGGTGTTCTTGGGGGCGTGACTGGCGCTGCTGCAGGGTCGCTGCGCCACTGTGCGCCACGGCTGGTTTTGGTAGCTGGAATCCATGAATATGCTGTGCGTGGAAATGGATTTAAGCGCACGCGGCTGGCGCAGTCTATCGCACGGGAACACTGTGCGCCAGCCGCGTGCGCCACTTTTGTGCGAAATTCCATGAATTACCCCGTGTGTGTGGACTGTGCGTGCAAGTAAGACAAAAGGAAAACAGAGACTACTGAGCACAAGCCCCTGGTGCACTCAAAAGGCCAGGCACCCTTCTGCCATGAGAACGGCACACAAGAAACCAAGATTAATTAGAACAAATACTTAACAGAAATAAAAATAAATAGAAATGTGAGTTAGCAAAGTAGGAAAAAGTCATAACGTCAACCACCCCCGGCATAGGAGCGGCCCAGTGTCTAAAAGGAAATCAACAGAATCAGTAAAACAAATTAATACAATCAGATACAATGAAACCTAGGGTGGTATGAATGCTAAGAACACCCTGTGTTAGAGTTGTACTAAAAAGTAATCTAAATAGAGTAGGACTTTCAAAGTACATGTGCCATTCTAAATTCCCCTAATGTCCGGGACTTCTCTAATCAAAATTGCCAGGGGTTAATAAATAGATCTAACAATAATTTTGCAAGAATCCAGCAGCATTTAGACAACAGATCTACTCAGAAATCGAAACACTGTTAAAAGATATGCAATTTAGCTTCTATATTTTAAAAAAATGGCAGCCGATCTGAATGCCCCGCTATTTGCCGCAAGGGTTATGATACCGATTAGCTTTACAAGTAGAAGTCCAAACTTGTCAGTTAAGCCACAGGGGGCCACCGCTGACTAACGATACTATGCACCTTCTTTCGAAAGCTCCTGTCCATGTTACGAAGGAATTTCTGGCCCCTGGCATGAAAGAGATCACAGAGGCACAGTCCAATAAGAGGGGCGTACATTTGAAATAACTGTGCCCAAAATATTCCTTCCTTCCCAAAAGTCCTCCAATGATCATGTAATTAGCTTATTGGGATAATCCACCCTGGTAGTCATCCCTGTCATCTCATCTCACCTTCATTTGAAGACCCCCGAACCAGGTTCAGATTTGCCCATTTTATTAAATATTACCCCATCACCCACCTTAAAGGATTCTGACCACACAGTACCAAAGGAGCCTGCAAATTGTAATTGTTGCACAAATGCAAAGCTTTGTTACACAACCGTAAAACTAATATGGATTAAATGAAATCACAATCATCAATTATACTAAGCCAGCTGGCGAAACAAGTGATCCCTGGGTCAGCAACAGATTTTAACTTGGACAATCCCCCTAGCTCCAAAGATCCTTCTAAAGTGTCCCAACATAACCATTTGCTAACCCCCGCGCCAAATGTACATTATATTAACAAATCCAATTTGATACAGTCCCTATGGGCTGTCAATACTGAGCCCCCAATGATCGTTCCTTTCAAAAACAAATGATGCATGTCCGTCAAGTGCTAAAATATCAACCAGAGGTCTAAGAGGGTCTGAGGCCCATGGACTGCCTATATTAACCCCCCCACGATTACCTAGCTCAAACTCATCCTTAATAAGACTTTGACAGCACCTAATACAGATCCTATTCCTGCCAAGCGACAAGGTGAGGCCCTTTCAGAGTATATGATGAATGTCTAGAAATCTAAGAGAGGATTAGCCAAACACCCACAATCCTTAATTTATAAAGTAACCCATTGGTTGGGTCACTACAAGCGCTGCATATCAGTTATACACTCTGATATTATCAGAGCCATTTTTTTTGCAGATCCTAACAACCCTAACTATGACTATATTCAGTTGGTACTCACCCGAGAACATCTAGTACAAGGTCTTATATCAATTGGTACATGGCAGAGGGGGCCTCCCAGCCAAAGAAAAGGCTCAGAATGGGCATTTACCACACCAGTAAAGACCCCGCTCTGAACTTCCTCAGAGTGGGAAACAATAAGTGTGGTCTCCCTTCCCACTCCCTGCCCATTACCCACACCCCCACTTTCCACATTTCCAACCCTCCAACCCCACTTCCCTTGCGATTTGCATCCCTTGAAGGTACCAGGAACACTGGTGTTTGCGGCGCATCCCTGACCCAGCAATGGCCGCCATGGAAAGGGAGAAGGGACTACATGTAGATCCATGGTGGCTATCTTCATTTGTAGTTTTTATCTCGAGCTGAGAAACGGCGAACACATCATTTCTCAACACAAGATAAAATCACTATTAGCATCCCCATACAATGTGCCGTGGTACTAGTAGCAATAAACCCCTTGGAGGGGCAGCATTACCAGACTGGTAATGCCCCACCCCCCCGCTCTGGGTTTATTGCTTAATTGAATTACACACTTTACCGCCTATCGTTTTGAGACCTCAAATCATTTTAAGACCTATAATTGTGAGGCTCACCTATCATTTTGAGACCTCTTCCCTCTGCCTCACAGGAGGCTGATCGGAAAGCACAAACCCGACTACTGGGGACCTTATTGATCTTACAGGTGAGCCAAAAAAGGAAAACACAGTCTGTACTTCTCCAAAAGACCCCCGACCAATAGTAGGCCTGAAGTGAGACAGTGACCCTCTTTTGCCACCCATACTCTCTCGCTCTCGGAAGGGGATATTATCCAATTAATAAGTAAAGAGGACTTAGTGTCCATTGTCTCTTTGAACGTCAGTGGGTTGGCCAGTAAGAACTCGTACCCCAATTCGCACAAATTCAGTCCGAAGCAAAATCATCTGCTTCCTGGAAGCCTGGCTGACTAAACCTATCCATAAACCCTACTATCATACTTATTTCTGCCCAGCCCAAAAAGCAAATAAAGGACGGCCTAAAGAAGAATTAGGATTTGGGTCCATGTTAGCCTTGGGCTATTATGCAAACCAAGTGAATTAGAGTCCCCTGATCTTTTATGTGTGGTGCTTGCCTTTGGAGGGGGTCTAACTGCCCTTATTTTGAACAGTTACTCATGAACAAATTGACAAGCAATTTTTGAGCTTTGCTAGGCATTAGCTATCGTACCTGATCCACTGATATGGTATCCAACAGTGCCCTGATACTGCAGGTCGGTTATAACTGTCAACTTCAATTCCTGAACCAGTTTTCAGCCAACCTTGCCGTACAGGATGGCCCATTGGGGTATTCCAGACCTTCACGCCCACCCTCCTGTATGCAAACATCTGCTAACAAACTCTGTCTTAGAGATCGCTCACTCTTATGGGCTAGGACCCTGTAATGGATGTTTCCACGATCACTCTCCGGCACACTCAACGTTCCATACTCATAATAAGCATAGTCTAATTGACTACATTTTGATAAATGTGAACCAATGGGACCTGATCAATTACTTCTGAGTTTCTGAACATTTGGAAAGTGACCATGACCCATTCATTGCTACATTCTACACATCTGCTAATTGTGTAAATGTTCAAACTCTGTAACACCAACACTCTAGGCCAGATCTACCTGCCAAAATCTAAAATCTGGCAGGTGGTCTTACCCTTTTGATCCTACAGTGTTATCATCTATATATGCGAAGATGCTCCCACTCTTCGAGGAATACTCGAAGGCCAACGTGGCCCTCTCACTGCTTGACTTTTACAACTCATTTGTGAATAGGTTATAACCTTTTCTATCCAGGAAGTGAAGCTTAACCTAAACAAAACCAACAAGGTTGGTTCAACCAAGAGTGCAGGAAAACCAAAACGGCCCTCCAAGCAGAACTGAAGTCTTACTCGTACAAAGGAAGGAATCCCAATTGAGTTACCAATAAAAGACAACAGTATAATAATGTAATAGCAAGGAAGAAAGCTGAGCTCAACTACAAACCTTAAACACATGCCGATATTGCGAAAAACCATAACAAGTGGAAACTTTAAGGCATATTCTATTATCTTGCATGGGACTCAGTGAAAAAAGAACCATCTACCTGGGTCATTTGTTGTCAGATCTGCGAGTATATGGCGAAGAGGCATGGGGGAACCGATTGATGAGTGGAGAAAAAACGTCACTAACACTAGCGGTGGCAAGTTTCCTTAAGAACATTTCCTTGGAACGAGAGGGAAGGATTAAACTTCTGTTGGTAAAGAAGAGAGTCTGAGAAGTAAGAGAGTCTGAGAAGTTAAACACGAGACATTCACTGTGGAAAGGATAATCAAAAATGTTTACGAAGTTCTTATCTTGCCAGGGTATGAACATCCCTTCTTTTTTACTCGCCCAATTGAAGGCCGCAAAGACAGACCTCATCTATTCTTATTTTTATCTTGTAAAAAATTGAAAATCAATTCAATCAAGTAAATAAAAAAATTAAAATAAAATGTTTAAACACCATTATCAAATCATAAAGAGCAGACTGGCAACCTTATATTCCTTTGTTAGTCTGACAACATCAGCAAGCAGTGTTTTTTATCCAGTGTCACTGCTGCATTCATATGAGTGGTTGACCACTGCCAGGTTTGTCCATGTAAGGAAAGTATATGCACAAGACAGTATGCCTTTAGCCCTCCCTAGTAATGGTAACCTGAAACTTGAAAACAATTTAGGACTTTTCTATACTCGCAGCAGAAGGCGAAATGACAAGTTGGAGCACACTCTGAAGCAGTCAGACAGAAGCAAAAAAAAACATGTAACTTGTGGGTTGTAAAACCCTGGTGCTGCAGCACATGTAGCAATGATCAGGTTAAGGGCAGTCTTCCCAATTTGAGAAACCCATCCTCCAAGTAAATGGTGCCACAATGGCTGAAACCATGCTTTGTCTATGGCAGGGGTCTGCACCTTGCGGCAGTTCAGATGACTGTCATGATCTCCGACCACTGAGAGATCATAAAATGTGGGCTGTTGAAAGCTGGAGTCCAAAACATCTGAAGCGCTAACCATTTAATCCCCCTGGCCTACGGGTTTAAGTAAGTGTCCAAACTTTGAGATAGATTAACGTTATCTGCCACCTGACATTACATGCAAAAAAGTGATGTGAAAGTATAAAGGGCGGGGCACGGCCGATCAAGCGGATATTGTGGACAACACACAAATAAATTAAGGCTTTTCTGCCACAATTCGAGGATAGGGATGCACAATAGTTCCATTGTTCTTGGTGTTTGTCCATACAACATTCATAATTTTTGATAAAATTGGTTAACATTTTCCACTGTACATGGGACAATCAACATTTCAGAGCTACTTTTATATTGCATTTTATTATAGAACAGTAAAATAGTATATAATGTATCCTATAAAAATCTGCTGCCTTAGCTCAAAGATTCCAATATTTCCACATAACTGATACATTTCTAAATTTGATGCAATTTGGTAGACGTTTTACCACAAGGAAAGTGAAATGCATTTACAGTGGCAACCGACCATGGATTCCCAAAAACTAAAACTATTTCCAAATGTGTTAATGGCCTCTTTTCCATTCCAAAAGAAAGTAATGCACACTTGCCTTCTTCCTCATCTAGAAGGCATGAATGAAGACAGAAAGCGAGATGGTGGGGTTAATAACAAGCAGTCATTCCATTAGCAAAGCATAACAAAACACATCATGAAAAACAGGATGCACCGTTCTACTGATGTTAACCATGCAGCAACAGTCTGGTAAATAAGCATAATATTTATTTGTAAGCTTAAGTCATGTATGTGGGTTTGTGAAATACTGACTTTAATCATTTAACTTGCAAATTATTAAGTAACAAGACGTGCTTCTGTTCAAATGTACGACATATGACATATCATATATGTCGAATTTTCAATTTGAGCCAAATCACACATGCCACAACACCACCTAGTAACCTCCAGTTCAGGGCCACAGATGCAGGGCATTGGGGATATGCAAATTAGCTCAAATGCGAACAAAAGGATTTATTAGTGATGTATTTACACAGGATGTGCGTCAATAAAAAACATGGCATCCTAGTTTAGTCATTTCAAATTGTAACTTGGAACATTGAATTCATATCACCACAGAATGGCATTTCATTCTATTTAAAGTGATTTGCAGGTCACAAGGAATATGTTTGAGTGGGGGGGGGGGGAGAGCGCCATCCAAAACAATGCCCGATTCTATTCCCTAATGTTCCATTGAAGATCAATGAATTAAATTGGTTTCCTTGATTATAAATGGAAGGAGAATGTAATGAGTCAATGCAGATTGGAGCTTGAAATGCATCTGCCTTATACAAATATCTTTGCATTATTAGTCTTACCTCATTCCAGATCAAACAATTATTTGGTAGTTTATGTTTCAAACAAGTAAAGACATCAGGCAAGAAGAAAGTTTCTATTACAAAAAGTAAAAATGGGCGTGTAGAACTATAGGAATGGGATAGGTCTTTTGTACGTGGACATCGTTCACCTGTTTGGAAGACATCTTGTCTTTCTGTTTAACCACATGTTATTTTCCAGTATCATGACATTTGACTTGTAAAGTGCATTGATGAATACCCACCAACTACGATTTTTCACAATAAACAAAATGCTACCTATTGGAATGAAGTTTGAATTCATAACACTGCTTTTTGTTCTTAAAACATTATTGGCACAGATTTTTAAAACTAATTTACTGAGTAGATGCTTGATAAAGACAGTACAAGCTAAGCTATGGAAAATAAGCCTAGCTGGTCACCCACTTTCAGCCTCAGCAATGCAAGGAAGTGTAGTTTAAATCCTGCAGCCCATTTATTTGCAATGTTTTTCATCAGACATTTAAAATGAACACACCTGAACATCAACGATGTTTTAAAAACACAACAACAACAACAAAATAGCCTGCACATCTGTAGTAATGTGCACTCGGAATATAGCTAGGCTGCTCTGCCTATTTGATAGCAATAATATAAATATTAATGTAAATAATAATGTAAATGTAAAAATGTGCCTAATTCCGGTCTCATAAAAACAGTATACAAGCAAAAAAGGCCCACGCTCCAAATAAATACAAGAACTGAGAAACATTGAAACACTTCATACACATAAAATGAAGGCAGGTTTTAGGGTGAGGCGCGGTTCATTGGCAAAACAGAAATCTATAGCACGGATGTACGTCCTGGCTTATTTTAAGCAATTTCTTACATCTCTAATCATCATGTCGTGTGCTATTGCAGATGATAAATATATCAAATCCAAGGTACCAAATGTTAAGAGATGCACCACACTGCATTGTGCTTAAGACAATGAGCTCCGAGTAAGGGAGTCAAACAAGAATATCATGCAAGGTCAATCAGAGAGGATGTTAAAACTTTCAGTGGCTCCTTACCACTGCACACAAACTCCCGCTTTTGAACCTCAGCAACATTGTGTCCCCTCAGGTGGGTGGGTCCCATACACTGAGTGTAGAGGCCGACTCGTGGACGCTGACGCAGCCAATCCGATAACCAGGCGAGGTGGCAGTCACAGTACAAATTGTTGGAGTGAAGCCGACTAAATGAAAGGAAACAAGTCAATATGTCTAGATTAGCAAGAACACAGAACGACGACTCTCCCGATCACATAGATAAAGAATTTCTTGATGACAAGTCTGGCACTTTACATTGCTAGACCAAACGTTTTAGATCCTTCTCTGCAGGCTTTTTCTCCTCTCGTTTGTCCCCATTTAAGAAGCAGACACATTTTAGCTTTCGCCTAATTAGTGTGATGAGAAAACAGTGGTTTGCTAACATAAAATTAAGTCTGTACAGTTCCTTTCCTTTCCCGCCATTGAGAGCTAAGCTAATACACAAGAGTTCAAAACAGCCATGGAATTCTTTTGCTGTGGTCTGTACAAAAGGAAAGAAAAGAGTAAAGGGTTTGAGGAAAATCGCCCCATAGGGGTAACAAACTGACGGCAAGAAGAATAAAAAAAATGTGCATAAAAGATGTAGCTCCCAATTAGACATATCAGTAAGTCTTGCCTTTATGAGTCTCTATAGAAACTGGCTGGTAAATCCCTTTAGCAGGTCACATTCATTTTCTGCTGAACAAGGCCTAATAATAATTCAATATGAACCGGGTCTTTCAAATCCCTTTTCTGATTTCCTCTCTTTTTGTTTAATCACAGAAAAGGGGATTAGTTGCTTTTGCCCCCTTGGGTCCCATCCTCTTTGCAAAGCCTGAAATTAAAAGACGCAAATGGCAGTGAGTGAAGGAATTAAGTCAGTCGCCTCCCTGTTGGTGGAAAGTCGCCCAAGATCATGGCTCCAGTCCAAGAGGCAAAAAGCACTTAGCTATCAATAAAATACAAGACAAATGTATTCACTAATTTAGGTAAATTACTCCAGACTGGCTCGCCTGATCTTGCAAACTGAAAATAAAGGAATCCACCAGCTATAAATCTAGGACTTGCTTCCAGAATATCTATAAAAATGTATGCCCTTTTAGCCCATTTTAACCGAAGCTCTCAATTCTAACAAAATAATGATAATGGATATTAAAATGGGATGCTCGGTCCTGAAAGTTAATTTCATATGACTAACGTTGCAGTGGATCCAGTTTAGTGTAAGGACTGCTTGCCATCTAGAAATGAAATCCTAAAGATTTCCCATTTATCAGCCCTGACAGCCCCTTTAAAGTTCATCTGTGCTCTAAGATGGACGCCACCGGTGGTACACCTTTATGGCATGTATCAGAGAACACATAAGACAGTTGTCAGTCAAGGTTGGCATCTTCAAGTGCGGCTTTAGTGTATGTTCCATCTGCCCCAATGGATATAAGTGACAACAAAAGATGCTCTCTCTCTCTCTCATCAAGGCATTCCAAACCCCCTCACCACACTTTGCTACCACTTCTCTCCTAATGCTTAACAGAATCATTCTTAAAGGTTGCCGGCACAACTATTTTGGGAACAAATTATGCAAATGGGTTGTACTTACAAGGTTCTGAGCTTAGGCATATGGTTGAAGCTTGCCACCGATAGTCGAGTGATGTTATTGTTGTTAAGAGTGCTGCAAAACAAGAAGAATCTGATCAGTACTATGGATGTGTGGTCATCTACAGTATACTTGTGGTCTTTGCTTGCTTATGTTCTTTTGCTAAACATCAAAAAGGAAGATTGTTTTTAAAATAAGCTTGGAACGAACCAGTATCCAATGACACAGTGGTTGCACACACCATGTGAACACCCTAAGATGCAGAACAGCAAGAATACACTTTCTTGCCGAGAAAGGAAACTAGAATCCTTCGCAAATGGTTCCAATTAAAACTAAGTAGTATATCCCATGTGTATATAATGCATAACACAGGCGCCTGAAATCTTCCTGCTTAAAAAGGTTTAGACTGGTATTACCTCTGTTTCCCTGCTGCCCTGTTCTTATACAAAACACAGCCCACAATCATAGATTGTGTTGCCATAATCCTTCAGTGGTTAGTCACTATTCTTCAAGTATCCAATGTAATAAAACAGGCATTTGTATTGCTCCTTTACCAGTTAGTGGTCTTGCAGTGCCCAAGGCTGGTCAATGCCAAGATCTGTGCTGGGAGATTGAGGAGATGGGTTGAGAGGAAGCAGGAAACACATAGTAGGAAGTAGTCACTTCACAAGTACACTGCAGCACCTAGGAACATGGTTCTATCTTTATGACCCGTCCAAAAAGGCCACAGTGATTTTAGCATTGTCCGGTTGACAAAAGGGATTCATAAATACATTTAATACGTATGCCCATTGTCACTGAGCTGTCCAGCAACACCCCTAGACTTTAGACTGAGTATTAGCAGTTATGGAAAAAGTGGACGGTTCCGAGCAGCTAACATTTTCTTAATGACAATTGATTTGTCCAAAAATAAGCACTGATTTCCAAAAATAAGTACGTTTTTACAAAAATAAGCATGGTTTTAATTGTAGATAGCTGACTCCCATCCGGCAGTCTGCTTTAATCAGTAGCCTCCAGGCGTAACCTCTGTCATCGTGACGTTCTGAGTGTCATCTGAACAGGACATACATTTAAGCTGAGGTGAATGAAGTAACAATTAAAAATAATGGGGTTGACAAAGTGGACCACTGCAGAACCCCTTAGGAGAAATATGTGTCTGCCACAAAGAAAGAAAGGGCCTTACTTGCACCCGCTTAGACAGTCTGAAGTAATTACTATATCCACTGTCAAGCATGTGTGGAGACTTTGGCTCAGGACCGTAGACGGTGCAAGCAATCAGGAATGATCCACGATATTTAAGGCAGATAACAGAGTAAGAATAATTAGGATTGCTGTGCAGCACCCATGCCCAATGGACGGCAGGCCATTGTACACCACTGGAAGTACAGTTTATGTCCCATAATTAAGCCTGAGCTTCATAAACCTGAGCCAGTAGTTTGTCAGCTCCAAGATGGATGCTCCTAAAGTTGCCCCATCACTCTATTGTCAATTCTTTGATTTATTATGTGGCAGTAAATGGGTAATACTTTGGAGTCAAAGAATGGCCCCTCATTGAGGAAAGTATTAATTACCCTGACCAATAGCGAGGAAAATAGCGTGGGGAGATGATTAATTAATCAGACATCGTCCATTACCTAGCTGGTGAAATAGCAATTTTAACATGGTCTTTACGGCATAAGGTTGCAAGGAGCACGTTTCATTGGGAAAAGAGCGCGGTGCAACAGTTCCAGCGCTTTATATTTGTCCTGTTCACTGTGCTGTTCAAAACAAACTGCAGGGGGACCTGTGTTTGCTTGTTTATTTGGGCTGCAACAATTAGCCGGAAGATTATCTGGAAGATTCTATGAAGAAAACAATTTCCACAGCATCCCTAAGCAGTGTATTTGTTCTGAGTCAAATTATTGAATGGTGGAGAATGGTGGAGCAACAGAAAATTAACATAGTGAGAAGGGACTGTAGGGGAGCAGAGGAGACACAGAATCCTCCCCAAACTCAGCTGGAAACAAAACTTGCCATTGTATGAAGACAGCCACAAGGAAAACAAGAAGCTTGAGCACATGGCTGCCATCCCACTAATGGAGATGAAAAGGGTGGGTAGGAAGGATAGCTTAGCCATGGATTGGCAAAGGGGTGCAGGTTATTAATGAGGCCAATGGGACCTGAAATAAGTGTTTGAAGGGGGTAGACTGGGCTATAAAAGCCCAGACAGAACAAAGTAGATTGGAGTGTGTTCGGGTGAGGTCAGGTGGGTGGAGCCTTGGACGACCAAGAGACCAGGTGGAGGGTGGAAATTGGAGTGGGGTGCTGAGGAGACTGTGGCAGTGTTCTGAGCGAGTGCATGTAAGGTATTGTGGTGGGGGAGAAGTATAGGGGGGATTTAGAAAGGGTGTCAGCCAGGAGAGTGGAGAGAGAGTTAAAGGGGGTAGTATGAGTAGTAGTGGATAGTGTGGTGAGAAGGTAGGAGGCAGTGGGGAGGGTGGAGAGAGTGTGTAGGATCAGAAGATAGAGGAGCAGCCAGGGTCATTGAGGCTGAGGTGAGGAGAGGGGTTCAGGTGAGAGAGAGAGAGAGAGAGAGAGAGAGAGAGAGAGAGAGAGAGAGAGAGAGAGAGAGAGAGAGAGAGAGAGAGGAATAGCATAGAAGGACGGGCAGGCAAGGGTAGTAGAAGAGTTGGAGAGGCAAAGGAGAGGAAGAGGCAGAGGATGAAAAGGGTACAGGCAGAGAGTGTGAGATGAGAAAGATCAGCACCCATTTGACCAAGGGCCAAAGAAGCTATATAAATGGATAAATAAAAATAAATAATATAAAAATGGAGAGGTAGAGAGGAGATAGAGATAGAGGGAGGAATAGAGACAGAGAGAGCGAGGGAGAGAGAGAGAGAGAGAGAATGAGAATAAACCATGGTCCCATCAGGGAATCAGAATAGATCACAAGTATCCTTTAAAACGCCCTGGAGGGAGATGGGTAGAAAGGGATATGGCCTTTAGGTCTACCAGTCAATATTAGAAAACACCTAGGCAGTAGGGGTTAGTGTGCTCTAAAATATGTTGAGGACATCCTAGGGGTTAGGGGTGCCTGGGTTAGGATGTTGGCAGCCCCCATGGCGGTTGAGAGAGGTGAAGGGACCCTCTCTAGTCTCAAGCGTCACATCCTTCCCATACCATTTGAATACAAATTCAATAAGCACTGTCAAACCACACCCTTTGCCTTTGGATTTTCAAGCCCATCTATCACAAGTGGCGTCAGCAATGGGATCATTCAGGCTCCAATAAGGGGGACACCCACATGAGAGCTACTACCCTTATAGAGAAAGTAGAAATAGCCCAGCTCAGGGCTGTAGCCCTGCAGTAATGGCCTGAAGATAAAGATTTTGACCTGCCACACAGCTGTGAGAGCAAGACCCATGGAATGTTCCTAGTAAGTGGGATGAGAAGGTCAATTGAAAATCCGTGCCCACTCCCCAGACACCAGGAGCCAGATCTTACCTCTTCATTGAAAGCAGCACCACCATGGAAGACAAGGGAAGCGCTTCCAAGGTATGGACTGGCCATCACCATCTGTATGCCCAGGGGGAACTGCCTGAAGAAAGCTTCCAGGTGCCACTTCAGATCCAGTTGAAACAGTCTGGGCCTCGCTAGACTCGTGCAGAACAAGCAATGCCATTTATCTGGAACTACTATCTTCATACAATTCCAGATATCTGCAACCTGATTGCTTCATACAATTCCAGATATCTGCAACCTGATTGGCAGGTCTTCTTTATGATCAGAGCACCAACCTAGAAGACTAGTAACCTGAAGGCAATAAATATCCTACACCAGTCCCAGCAACCCGAGAACCCTGTATCATGTGAAGCCCAGAATTACTGGGAGTACCCCATAGAAACATAAAGCACCCCTGGCCTACTTGTACACCCTAAAAGGCTAGTACATGGCACAGAACTCTGGCAAAATGCATGCTTTTCTTACCTTATCTGCTAATGAAAATACTATTTTCACACTGATTTTTTCACAACTTGATTGCTGCTTATCACTCAATTTCGGTCACCCTATTTATGCCCGTCCTCCTCTTAATTCATCTTATTTGCTTGCTCTCTGCCCATATTTCTCCCTCTTTTACTGCTCTATGTAGGCTTTCCTTCCCCATTCGTTTTATTTTTGTTTTTAAATGTGTTAATGGCCTTGTTCTTTTCGATCTTTACACTCTCATTTCTGTTCATGCTCCTAATCACCCTTTCATTCTTCCTCGCTTTTCCTGTTGGCTGTCTCACCTCATACTTGTGCTCAGTTCTGCTCCTTCGCTTTATGCTCTGACTCCACTTGTGCTTTCTTCCACTGCATTTTAGCTATTCCATGATGTCAAATATGTAGACACATGCTCATTGCCATTATTTGCTACAAAATGTATGTTTTTAAACATTTGCTACTTATGGCAGGTGACAGATCAGGTGAGAAGAGACAGTTGTGGCGTTTGAGAGTGGAAAGCAACATGTGAGGTGCTCCAATGGGTTGAGTGGTGAGAGATCTTGGAGTGTTCATGTCCATGAAGTCTTGTGGATGACTGCTCTGACAGACTGTTCTGTACAGTTGACATGCTGGATGCTGTTGTCAGCAGGGAACAGGAGGTGTGGGATAAGCCCTATTTCTGATATGAAGAATATGCCACGGTTTTGCGTGGTGACGATATCAGCAATTGAATTGAATTTTTTGATATTTGATCATCTTTGAAAATTCCCAAATGTCTTCTGCTTTGAAAGCACTACATCATACAGCATGGTAAGATAATAAGCCTCTATATAATAGGCTATCGCTGTGCGCATGTGTGAGTGAGAGAGAAAGAGGGACTCTTGTGTTTAATTTATTACATCAGGTGTAACTCTACAAATCCAAACCCCCTCACATTACTGCAGTTGCCATAGGATAGACATCTCTAACTTCGCATTTTGTAATACATTTACTGATATTCTAGGAATTGAGCGTACTATGTCTTGCCACATACGACAAAGTCTTTGCCAATTTCAAGAACATTGGTCCGCTTCTTGAAACTATAATTTTGAAACTGTCATGAAGGCACTGGAAAATAGCACTAGATACACTGGTATGGACTGGTATGGTTCAAGGATGCTGTCTTTAAGGCTTTACAATAAAGCTGGGGCAGAGAATACCAGAACGACATTCTTTATTGGGGCAGAAACCTGCAAAATCATATGAAATCCATCTATTCGTTCTACACCTTTCTCACCCGGTAACAGAATCCCTGCCTTATTATGGGGACATCTAGTGGGGTAACAGAGGGGTCTGGGTTCTCGCTGATGAAGTGGATGGTAGCCCTGGAGGTGGTATGGGGGTAAACCCTTTTCAACCTCACTTAGTCCCTTTCATTGGCATGGGGCCAGTCACATGCTAGATAAGAATGCTACTGGCCCTGTGAGGGACTCTCTAAAGGATGTGTGCCTTTGATTGGGACTGTGCACCCCACAGACACTGGTGGCATGCATGATCACACGCAACCAAGGAATCCAAAACAGCAGACTGGCTGTTTAAAGCTGTGGTCCAGCCACCATGCAATTCTCATGCCGGAAAACATGCAGTACTCGAGGGACGAACATAGTTACAAATTAACCAAATCACATGGCAGAAACCATAATCATGTACAGGTGCAAACCCTTCCATCCAGACTTGCCCCAGGGGAGGAGTCACTGTTATATAAAAGGGTTGTCTCCATTGTAGTTATTTGAAGGGAGATGGTGGTTCTGGAAGAAAACTGTAAGTTGTGTTCAGAGAGGGGACAGAGAAGAGTGGAAGAGGCAAGAGAAGGGGGAGACAGAATGATGTGGTAGGACAGAGACATCAGGGGGTGGCAGGAAATGGGAGGGGGGGAGAGATGATGAGGTGGTGGAAGAATGGCGTCCATGAGAAAGTCATCACGTTGTTAGACAGAGCAGGAAGGAACAAGACGTTATACTTCGACCCAAGGCAGGGGGTAAAGGTAAGATCCTAAATAGAAAGGGCTAAACCCACAATTTAATGGGGGAAATAGCATGTGGAATTGTTTAGAGACTGATCAGAACTTCAGGAAAGGGAGGTGCAGAGTTCACCTTCTAGTTGTATGCAGAAACTGGGGCTAGCAAGACCAGCTGGATCTGCCACAAAGTAGTGAAGTAGATCTGCATCTAATGGCGGACACACAGTAACATCTATAAACCCTGCAAGAATGTGGTGGTTGTATCTCACCAACAATAGGAGACCCACCAGAGGACTATCGGAGAGGAAACCCAATTGACTGATTGATGGACAGACACTCCAAGATCTTGTGAACTTTCTAGTGTGACCCTTGAACTTTAAGAACTAGTGACTAAAAACTGTCCTGATACGTAACGTTAAGTTTGATACTCAGACAGGATTTTGTGTTAAATTAAACCTGTTTTTATCCAAGATTATGTTTGGACACTTTGTGAACCCGACACCCCCACAGGGCTTTACTAATTAACACCCCCAACACAAATGAAGTTATAGATAGCCTCATGCCAGGATGTAGATGTCCACAACATGTTCCCCAGATGCCTTGTTTAAATCATTAATTCTGTCTGTCTTAGAATATTGTATGGCTTCTGCGTGAAGCCATGACACTGGGCCTGGCACTAAACCTCTGCTGCAGCCCTCTAGCTGGATGTTGTCTAAACGTTTTAACATTCTGACATATTTTTGTTCTTTTCCTCACTTTTTCCAGTCAACAAATAGGCTTGATATTTTTACCTGCTTGGCACTCTCCGTGTGGCTCCAAGGGACCAATGCCCCTAGCTATCACTTCCTATTTCTTCTTCCATCTACCAACAGCCTCTCCTTCTTCCTTACAACTTCTTGGCCCTCCTCTGCTGGTAGCTTTCTATTTTCCCTTCTTACCTACTCCAAACACTCTAACTCCTTCACCCACTCAAGTTGTTTCCCCTTGTGCTGCTCCTCCAATGTATACTGCACCCACAACAACTCCTGTACCCCCAACTCTCCCTGCAACCCCAGATCCAGCCCCTCCTTGAACCTCAAATACCAACTCCTCCTGCAGCACCAACGCCCAGCTTCTCCTGCACCCCAACTGCCCCTGCACTCCCAACACCCCCAACTCTGCTTGCGCCTCCAGCTTCACCACTCTTCTACTCCTCCACTCGCTGCTGCACTGCTCCAAACTCACTGTAACACTACCCTCTTCACTGCACAGATTTATATAGCAGTTTCCTCCCTCCTCCTCGCCTGGGCTTGTAGTAAGGACCTGCAGCTAGGTTTAACCAGTTTCCCAATTCAGTACAAAACCAGTTCACCCTCTTGGAACTGGCAGAATTCCACATGCACTCTGGGCCGCACAGGCCGAGCTGTATGAGCAGAGTTAGCAGAACACACATCTTCTCTGTGGTCAGTGTCACTCGCTCTTTGCTAGTGCCAAGTCTGTTTTTCAGGGATTTAACATTGTTAACCTTTCAAGTGATATTAACAGATGCCAAATAACATGGATCAGAGCATACTAGGCCCACGTGTTTCTACACAGTATTCTAATTTTGCTCTCTACTGCTTCAATAGAATATTCTATGTCTGCCATCTTAAAGGGCAAAATGCGACAACGACAAGATCCACATGGCCGTCTCCAGCCTAAGGTCCCCCGTGTCATGGGAGTGACCAGAGGAGTGGCCCCATATCCTCCCAGGCCTCACAACATGTAGCAGGTGGTAGGGCCTGGCCCCCAGAGTCACACCCACATGAGGACCTTAAGGGCCAAGCAGAGGACGTCATCACAAAAACCAAAGCAGGATCATGATCAATTAAAAATCATTATCCTCCATGAGGGCTCTGTTCAGGGAACCTGTGAGGGCGATCTATTCGTATAATTCAGAAGAACAGTCTGAATGTAAACAAATTGTGATAGATGCATGATGCAATATCAATTGTGTGCTGCAAGTGTTGTGCCAAACTGTGGATTGCACCATAGTTCTCCCCCCTCATTTTGCTTAAAACATGATTGTTAAGGCAGGTAGCTATCAGCTTGGAAAGCCACGCATGCCAGTGGGAGTGTTTGTGTTCTGGGGTTGGTAAATGCACACTAGCTAACTATTTTTGTTAAGGAAGACACCCATCGACAATAAACTCTGGTTATTAGTGACATCTGTTGAAGACACATTTAAAAGATCTTTGAGAAATTGGGAACAGAGGCATACAACGAGAGCTAACATTGCAATCCTTTCTTTTTTTTTTACTATATCTGCTTTGTCTTTTCACCCCTGTGCTAAACTTCACTAGCTCCGACTTGCTAATCAATCATTGGCAGAAGTGTGCAGCGAGAGGTTGTAAGAAATGTGGGAATTTTCATAGACAAATACAAAAATGGGTTACACAGGATTAACTCAAAGATTATTACAGTTGATTTTTAACAATATAGATTTTCACGCACGAGCTTAAATGAAACTTTCTAATTGTGTTACAATTCTACATATAGATGGAGAGTCGTAAAGCATATTTTGGGCATTAAGCAAAGTGCAGATGGCTCAATTAGTCCACGTTTGCTCATTCTAAAAGCACAATCATTTATAACGTTTTGTCAACTATTATAACTAGCAATTGCCACAATGGTAACAACTTTCCTATTATTTGTGAGCAGAATGCATACATATTAATACATTTTTGTTATGGATTGGGCGGAAAGCTTGTTAATAAGTTAGGGGAATGATAACTTGCTTTTAAATACATAATACATAACCCAATCACCCAATGTAATCATGGTGAAATGATTGCTGAGAAAAGATCAAAGGTCGAGTCATCCTTGCCTGAATTCGAACCTGTAGGTAACACAAAGAACTCTACGGCAGGTGCTTAACTGACCGAGTTATGTGAACAGGTAGTGCAAGGTTACAGAGAACAAGAAAGGGGACTAAAAGTACAGTAGGAAAAACACAATAAAGGGGGGGGGACCAGGCGTGAGTGGAGTTCATTGGAGTGCATAGAAAAGAAAGAATGGTGGTGTCCGTTTGTTAGAGGGGGGCAGAAATTAAATGAAATGGATTCTCTTACATTTCTTCAGGATGCTGAAAGGAAGGACGGAGTCTGCCAGGAAGATGGAGAAGGCCTGTGTCCTTGTGAGATCTCTAGAGCGCCGGTGTTTGCAGCTGGTGCTTATGGTGGTGCCGATTTAAGAGGGACGCGGCAGAGTGACGTAACTCCGCTGTGTGTCAATAAATGGGGCATTACCGCGTCAGCACAAGGGTGCACAAGGGCAGCCCGAGCCAAACGCCTGTGCCCCAGTGTCTGTTGTTGGGTGATCGGGGGAGGGTCTGGGGATACTATATTTGCAGGCCTCACGGTCTATAACAGTGGTGCAGAGATGTCCATAGATGGGTGGCTTTTCTGCCAGGTAGTCTGGGTCTGTGTAGTTGATGGTTTGAATCATTACACAGTAGGATCTGAATTTGAAGCAAGTTTGTAGGAGGTGCCAATTTTGTTTCCGTAGGTTAGTCGTGATATGATGGGATTTAAACAGTTTGATGATCAGGCGTCCTGCGGCAGATAGCAAGGCTTACTGAAAGTCGTGCAGGCCAGTAAGGCTCTGAGAATTAGGTCATGAAGGAGAAGTTATTAAGTGGTAGATATGTAATTTAGTGGAGGAGGCCCAGCTTCGTGCCAGGCCCTATAAGATAGGCTGAAATCAATGTAAAAACCAAGTGACTGAAGCCCTGAACCCCCGCATCCACTCAATAACAAGTACACATAAGCAGAAGTTAATAATCTGTTTTTTGCTGACAAGCAGTGGATTTTCTTAGTGTAGCAGGGGTATGGGGTCTAGTGGCCTGCAATTCTGATGTAATCTATTATCCAGTGTTGGTTTGATAAATCTTTAATAAAAGCATTGTCAAAGCAGTGCAGTCCAGGGATCCCAGCTGTGTGCTGATTTAAACAATTGTACTTCTATTTGTATGCCTAAAACATGTATTAACCCCCCCACCCTCCCTCCACACACACACACACACATCAACGTTGCCATGTCCGAGGGAGCAGAACTCAGCATCCTTTCTTCCACGCTCTGTGAACATCTTGTAACTTCTCTTGGAGCAGCTATCGGTTCATGGGAGTAACGCTGGTGTAACGGTGCTTCCATGTTTCCTTCACAGGTTAGGCTCTGGTTATATGCCTATACTTGCCGAAACTGGGTGAGTGAAAGAGGTGAAGCACATGAAGGGCCTGGAATGAACACTCTTTTTGTAATCACTGACTGCAGCAGCATGCAAGCGGGACAGCATGAAAAATAAAAAGTAAATGTAAGGGCATTTCAGCATTTTGTGAAATTAGGGCATATAAAAGGGGGAAAAAGTAAACTGAGCTTTTATATTCAGGACCAGACTCTAAGCACGGGTCTGGGTTTTGAACCCGCGAACTCTGCGCTGTCTTGCTTCCAAGACAAACCAGTTGCCCCTGAGCTTTCTTCGCTGCCTACTTGAGAATTAATATGAATGTTAGCCAAAGGCCTGACACTCACACAAGAGACAGTTAAGGACAGAATAGAGACACAAAGTGGTAGGAAAGTGACACATTTCGTTAATGGGACAGTCAGGGACAACACTGGAGTATGGCCAGACATAGTAGCTTGAACCCTGTTGAAGTCATTACTAGTGTCCAATGACATTAATATTCGTAGTGATACGTTTTACGGGTATTTTATAATAGGAAGTCAGAATTTCATACCATGGGGATTCATTCGGAATACAATATATCTTTTGTTATTTATCAACAGGATACAAAAGAAATGAGAATGGGACCCTCTTAGTTCACCTTTAGTAGAAATTTGAAAACCTTCCTCTTCACCGAAGCTCCTCAGAGCCATGTCACTGCATCACTGTTGAAGCTCATTAACCTGTGCATCCTGCTTTCCTGCGTACCCTTACCTGCACAAACCTTCCCCTTTCCCAAAAGTAACTAGCACCTAGATACCTGTGGGTTCAGTGTGCTGAAACAAACAAATAAATAAATAAATAAATAAATAAATATATGGAAAACCTTGACATCCTGATGCTTTCAAAGTCTCCATCCTTGTTAGGTTGTGGCTGTCCCTAGTCTACAAGGGACCAGGAGACGTTACCATGATTTAGGCGTTAAGGAAGGCAGCCATCTTGTAAAAGGTCAAGCAAATGTAAAGGCTATGCATTAATCCAACTAAGCATTGCTTCAACACCTACTGTTCTATGCTATAAAGGGTTACAAGGAATTGTGTTTGAAGGAGCATAAACAGAATGAATGGGGCTAAATTGGAGAAATTGTCATGGGCAGCTACAGCAATTTTCATGTACCGTTCCTATGATTATCTGAACTGCTTTAAAAGCACTCTAATACCTTAGGGTTTGTCAAGCACTATATAAGAAATCGTAACATAACAGATCGTAACAAGGACATTAAGAAGGATTTTTGTTGGAGCAGGACACTTCACCTCTTCTTGCTTTCCCATGACATGTCATACTTTGTCCATGCTCCAGCCTGCCTTTATTCATAAAGCTGTCAATCATTTTTGAAAAAGGTTTGTGCTATAGCTTTGTGTGTACATTGTTTATCAGATGAAAGCACTAACATGGTAAGAGGTTTCCTTCATGAACCTCATACACTGCAAAAATTGCTCTAAATCAGATACTTTATAATAAAGAGACAAGTCCAGATTGGAAAGAAAAGCGAAACATTCTAGCATGTTTTTGAGGCTTAGTACTAAAGCGTGTGTGCATTAGTGAATTGATGTACACACAAGCCAGGGTACAGTTCGATAAATATCCTTCCTGAATTCGGCGTCATACTACATTTGGACTCAAATTCTGGCCTAATCTCCCTCAACACATGCGCATATTGGCATGTTCACTGTATAAGGCATGCTGAGATCCCGTTACTTGAAATGGTGACTTCAAAAGGGAGCTACATTCGAGACGGTGATATTCATGTCCCTGTCAAGTGTCCCTTCATTCGGAATAATAAAGGTTCTGCACAAGCCCCTTGACATCCTCTGGTGATTGATGTGGCCAAGTCGTTCTAACACTGCTAACCTTTCACTCTCCAGATGTTTTGCACTTCAACTCCCATCAGACCTAACCGGAATAGCCAATGGTAAGGGATCGTGGTAATTGTAGTCAAACACATTTGGAGAGTTGCAGATTGCAGACCCCTGTCTGAGGAGAACACTCAGGATCACTGCTAAGTCTCCCCTCACTAACGCTTATCAAAATGCATATTTAGTGCAGTAATAATTTGCTGAACTAATGCGGTACAATCATAAGGCTGGGAGACAACCGCATGCAAGGGTCAACATACAATGCTTGACATTCTTAACGGAAGTGGCTGTAGGTAGGCATTTTGGCATCGTTTAACTGTGAGCTTTTATAAAGAAAGCAATGCAAACCATTGATGGCGACTGACATTCTAGCTATCCAGGCCATGTACCTCCAGGTTCTGCATTAGGTGAAAATGCTGCCATGGATCCGGATTTGTTTAAAAAGTCAGAAGGTTATTACCACAAAGATTGTATTTGTCGCTAGATAAATTGAATACTGATTTTATCTGGAATATTTCCATTATGTGCACATGGAGCTATTTATAGTATATTTCAGGGATTAAGAATAGACATGTTTTATGTCATACTTGTATCACATGGCTTATAATAGTGCCCAATATCAATGATGTTACTTAGTGCCATTGACTCTTTGCATACAATAGTGTACCGTTCCCTAACACCACGATTAATGGGCCTATGTTTAATAATTAGACAACAGAGGCTTGAATCCCAAAGATTGGCATTAGAGCAAATCAGGGCATGCACGTGAGCATCTCTCATTTGCCCTGCTACCTTATTCCTTAAGTATTTCTGAGTTGGGCTTGAGCAAATCATAGTGAATTACATTTGCACATTGGCGGCCCAAAGATGCCTCATGCATCCCCGGGTATTGTGAAGCATGTGCAAATCTGAGATGTTCACAGTTATCACCTGATTTACCTCAGTGCAAATCTTTGATAGTCAGACCGACGTATATTTCGGACATACAAAGATATTTTGCATACTACATTTGGTATTTGGAATTACATATGAAAGTATCTGACATAGATTCCTACCCGAGCAAACATTCTACCTCTATCAAATTTGGTGATTTCACCTCTACCCCTAATGCCCTGAGAACCAAGGTGCCACAAGCACCAACCTTTGATTTTAATGTCTATATCCAACCATTCTCATCAAGCAATTTTCTCTCTTTTTCAGCTATATGCAAATATGTTTCAGCCTTTCAAATAAAGACACATTCCATTCCTTCTAGCACTCCATGACTGCATGTCTTCAAATACCCTCTGCTTGAACCCAAGTGAAACAGAACTCCTGTAGTACGACCATGAGAGCACCAAGACACTCCTGTTTACATGGCCTGGAGAGCTAGGCACCGCCCCACCACCTCCAAGACAGTAAAGAACCTGGGGTTCACCTTCGTCGAGACCATTTCCTTCTCCCTTTAAAATCGAACTGTTGCTAAATTAGGGATGGAACATGGTGGCAATGCTTTTTGCCAAAATTAAGTTTTATAAATAAAATTAACCTATGTTTACCCGAGTACAATATGTTCATAATACATTATTAATGGCCACAATGAGCCTCCTCGACACTTTAATGCAAACAAGTGCTTCCTATGCACTTAACATGTGCCATAAATTCGCCTCTTAACAGTATGCCTGCTGAATTTCTCTGCTCAAAAGCTCAATGGCTCCTTCCTTTTCTTCACATAGCTCAGGGTGGAAATTCAGGATTATCATACCAGTCCTGACTCTTTTGAGGGCCACGTCCGGTCTAGCTTGCCTCCAGTTTGCTTGGAAATTTAGTAAAGATTTTTTCTAAATGCAGGAGGTGCATTTAGAAAACGATTCTAGCATTCACAGCTGAGAACACTAGTGGAGTACTGTGAGAAACATGGCCATAATTCAATTTAAAAGTCAATTTGTTTATCACATGCTTGAATTAGCCATGCTACAACTGTATTTTCAGGCACGTGCAGTGGGCCTGACACGACTTAACCGTTGGTTGTGGTGAGCAGCGCTCTTTATATGTGGTTTATTATAATGTACACGTCATTCAAGGACACCGGCTTCAATACATACAACATATTCAATATTGCAAACGAGAAACCCACTCCTAGGCTTCTGGGACGTCAACTGCTCATGTTTTGACTTTGGATAAATCAGGGTGCCGTTCACCGCAGGAGCTCCCGGTCACCCGCATGCAGCTTTTTGTGATAGCAGTGGCCAAAGGCTCTCCTTTTGAATCCGCTCGTGCGTTCCACAGCCACAGAAAAGCAATTTGAAATGACACAAGAGGCTTCAGTGATCAGTAACCGCCTCCCGCCTCCTCTCGGGTCCCTTCATGCTGAACGGTAATTAAAGACAGAGTGACTTTGAGAGGCAGGGGAGATATTTGTGGAATGTGTGCTGAGCCCCAAATTCTTTTCGATATCAGCTTGTGGGCTCTCATTAAGATCCGTATTTGGAGGTGAAAGGTCACTGAAGATTACTGGGTTGCATTTCGCCTTCTTCGCTAGTCTAAGCGACTGGGCATCACTGGGGGACGATGTGCATAGCATGATTGTTTAAAATGTATATGATGAATAGGTTCCAGAATAGACCAAACTGTAATGGATCATACACACGTGTTCAACACTACAGGTGACAGACTCTGAGCGGTTAAGAACTGCTCAATGTTTTTGGTTGCATTGTTGCAATGCCAAAACACATTTATGAATATCCATGCTACCTAATTGGAACACAAAAGTTCGGAATAAATATAAGAGTATGATTTAAGCAACAACCCACATATTCTCAGACTTGAGGCTGTCGCGGAAAGTATCTGCAGCAAATTCTTTACTGTGTCTGTGAGCTTTCTCATTCTTTACAGGCGAGTGAGTGGGTGCCCGAGTGTCCTGGAATAAGACAATGTTAAGGATTTTGAATCATGCAACATTCCAGGAAAACCTTGCCTAATCGTCTTTGTGTCTGGCAACAGTTAGCATAGCACATATCAACAGAGAAACACTGCACGCACGCAACACACAGGCGCCTACTCACAGCACTTCCAGGTCGCGGAGAGCGCGAAAGGACCCATCCTCGATGCAGCTGATCTGGTTGTAATCCAGTTGCCTGTTAAACAGATTAGGAGGAGAAGCGTCAGGGTGGTAAACACGGGCAGCATTTGGATCCTCGACAGTCGACGGCGCTAGGCCGCAGGAGCCGGGCGTGAATGTGAAACCCTCCCCCGGCTAGTGCGCACTTCCGTCGGCGCGGCGTCCTGGCCTTGACGCTGCCGCGGAAGCCCTGCTCCGCGCCCGCATGCACGGAACGTCGGCTCCGAAAAAGCCCCAGTAAATAAAAACTGCACCTTATATTGCACGCCAAAGGACTGCGATTTCATTACATCAAGAAAAGCTATCCATTAAAAGCTCCCCGCGTCATCTCGCCGAAACAATTTCATTAAGCTAAGGGACTGTAAATCACTTCACGTCACATGCACCCCCTCGGTGACCTAACCGAATCCATTTATCAGAGGAGCCCAGCTGCATGTTAATTCCGCCATCCCGGGCGGGCAGCTGGAGCTTCAGCGTAAAATAAAAATCAAGGTTTCATTTTAAAATTCCGAGAAACGGAAAACGCGAGAGGAAGCCCAGCAAGGCCTTCTGAGAGCTCGCTCGAGTGCTGCGCCCCCACTTCCCGCTGCGTCGCGCGAGGAGGACATGAACCCCGCGCTTTGGCTACTGCGTGCAAATTTCACATTAAGACGAAGTAGGAAGATACACTATGGCGATCACCTGACATACTCATGTGAAACCTAGCAATGCCATTATTAATAGTCAAGTAGCAAGGCTGTGACAAAATGCGAGCTCACGTCGACAGAGCGTTCTTTTCCTTCGGTTTCCCACAGAAGCCCCATTTTCCCAGAGAGGCATGTGAAACATTTCAGTTCAATCCTTTTAAACATTTACGGGCAAAATGTCATTTTTGAAACTTAAAATTTGAAACAAACATAAAACCATGCACGTTATCTGCTACAACAAAGACCCACTGTATTACTGATTGTGAAAAATGCATCTTACTTAAAATGTTGCCGTGTGTCTCATGTATTACACTAGGTCGCCCATTTTGCACATGTGATAATGTGAACCCCCGTGAACTAGATAACCAGGATGCTGACAACAACAAAAACATATTCTCAAAACTCACCTTCCCCTGAATCCACTGCACGCACAGTCCTTTGATATGGACGAGTGTACGGGCAATTCCATTTGCAGAGCGGCAGACATGACAGCGTTTTCCATCCATTCACCCATTCATTCACCCATCCATCAAAAGTAAGGTCCTGTTTTAAAACAGCAAAAATCCCATACGTGCCAGCACAATGTATTTATTGTATTGTTCATTTATAACACGCTTAATACCAGCAAGTGGTTTTTACAGGATTGAATCGGGATTCAAACCAGTGTTGCACCGCGTTGCCTTGGCTCCAAGTCAAACGCTTTGACCCTGGACTACCCTTCCTCCCCTTCTGACACTTTACACCTGTAGGCACACCACCAAATTCAAGCAGAAACCTAACCAACAACATTTGGCCAAAATATCACCTCTATAGCAGAGGTCTTCAAACTGTGGGCTGAATCCCAGGAGGTGGGCTAAGGGTGCCCAGCATAATTAGTTTTAAAAAAATGTAATGGAGGAAATGGGCAGGGGCAGCTCACATGGTTGGACTGAAGCATAAAACTGCCTCAGGCACCAATGAAAAAGTGGCCAACAGTTGCAAATTGATATTCATTCCTTTAGTCACAGACTGTTTGAATAGTACCCAAGGGGGTGTTGTTTGTTAAAATGTAAGCAAATTATGTTATTTAAAGAAGATTTATTCAACAACAATTGTTACAACTACTAGCTGCATAGTGAAGTAGCTCAAACTGACCCACAATGGCCCTAAAAGTGGGCCATTCTGACTGGCCCACACTAGCATTTTGAATTTTTGGTACTGTCCCTATAGGACAGTCCGAGCCTGGTGGCCCATCCATAATGGATGAAGGGGCGTCCACCCAGTGGCCCTGTCACCCATTATGGAGGAGCCGATTATCCAGCTCAGTGAAACACTGACCACCCCCTCAACTGCTTTTTCCAGATGAAGGAGTGCTCCTAGGCTGGCTGAACTGTCAAAGGGAAACACTGTTTCTCTTGTTCAGTTCAGTTCCCCAGCCGCACATGCTCACTGAGCCATGCAAGCCTGCGGGCGTTTTTGCTTCGCCAGCCTTGCATAGCTCATTGGAAATGCTGGCTGGGGCACTGCATGCCTGTATGTGCGAGGGGGAGCTCCTGTGTCTCCTCGCACATACGCACAGAGCAGCCTGGAGCGGGGTGTTACAGCACCCACGCGCAGGCCCCTGTAAAAGGTACATTTATGTTCATTTATTTTTTATTTAAATATGTGTATGGATAAGTGTATGCTTGTTTTATGAGTGAGTGCATGGTGATGGGTGGGTATAGGATGATTTTACTGACAAAAAATGGTCGCAATGACCAAAAGTTCTAAAAATGCTACCACCAAAGGTTCGATCCTTTGGTGATAGCATTGTAAAAAAAAACAAAAAACGGGGGCTGCGGTGGTGTCCCCCACATCACCCCGCTCACTATACTTCATGGTATAGTGAGCAGGGTTTGCGGTGCACACCCCTGCAGCCTTCCGTAAAAAAGAAAAAAAAGAAAAGGACCCTGTGGCACAGGTTCCCGATCACAAAAGTGAAAGGAAACTGGCGCTGCAGGAACCCAGTGTGAAGATGAAGGTAAGTGGGGTTTGTTTATGTTGGGGGTGTGGGTGGGGGTGTGCTGAGGGTGTGGGTGGGGGGTGTTATGGGTGTGTTGTGGGTGTGAGTATGTATGTGTGTTCACATGAGAAAGGTGCAAACTTTTGGTAGTTCGCACCTTTCTCATGCAAACGTTTCGGCCGCAGTAGTTTCAGCCGCGGGCAAATCACTTAGAACTGATGGGTGCTTGAGTGAATGATAGAGTGATTGCTGTGTGAATGTGTGTGTGTTTGTTTTGGTCCATTGAGCTGATTTTGGCGAGTGGGGGGTAGAGTGGGGAAGGAGGTTTGTACAAATCCCCCTACCGACCTGCCAAAATCAGCTCTCCATCTGAGGAGCTGTGGAGCCCAGGGGACAGGGATTTTTCTATTAACTAGATATCATAGATGTCCTCCTTGGCCCCCCAGCGCCTTGCATACACACATAATCATGTTGATTGTGTTAGGCACTGTGGGGCCCAGGGGACAAGGATGGCATCTTTTTACTGAACATCTATCATAGATGACAGACATCTATCATTTTGGACGGGGGCCCGACCTGTCCACATTTTGCTCAGGGGGCCCAGGCCTAAAAAGTTTGAAGACCACTGCTCTATAGGGACATCCACTTTGTTGTGTTTATATGCACTCAGCGCGAGTGGCAGATATGTTGGGCTGCCTCTGCCTCATCCAAAAGGGATGGAGTTTAGAAAACATCTTGAGTGGGCTTAAATTGCCCTTCTCCATTCAGAGACAACAAAAATGTGTTCATTTAGCAAATTTACATGGCAAATCCTTGACAGTTCTGTGAAGCCTAAAAATTGTATGGTAGCTCCTAAAAAAGTTGGTATTAAAAGAGCAAATGTGTGCCCACCCCTTATTACCCAAAATTGGCCTAGGTGCAAATGTGGGCCAATCATTTAGTTTGTGCCTTTCTTAATTAACCCTTTCACTACGTGACCACGAGAGTAAGTAAAGTGGTCTCATACAGCACCCTCTGCCATTTTTTCGTGTACTCAATAGTACATGACCATACAAGAAAAGAGGGGGTTGTCAGTGAGATAGAAGAAGAGGTAGATGCAAAACCTGTAGTGTTGGCTGATGCAGGTTGGGAGTTCTAAATACCGATCTGGTGCCATAGGTTTGGCTGCTACACTTGGGAATATGATATTGGCAGTGGGGAGCTAAACATCTGGCAATTAAATTACAGTGCATTGGGTCTGGGTTATCCGCTGACGTTGTGGTGAGGTGTGTGGTAGACCTAAATGAGTGAGCATCTTCATAGCTCAATTAATGTTGATGTGGTAACGGATAGACCTGAGATTGCGGGTGGGGTTTTTGTGTGAGTAGTGTAAAGTCACAATACATTTTAGAAGTGTGTCGGTTAGCTAGGGAGAGGATGGAAGTAGACAAAATGATGGGCACATGAAGCGGGGGAAAAACATTCAGCGACATCTAAGGAGTGAGGTAATTGGTACCATTCAGGGAACAGATTAGGGTGGTCTGTTAGATGTTAGTGTGAGCATTTGTTGCATTCCATTTTGGTTGCTAGGAGTCCAACCCGAATGAGTCCGTTCTTCAATGGTCTTTTGTCAGCGGGTTTCTGGTATGTTCATGGAATTTTATAACGCCTTCCATTTCATTACTGTGAATAATTGTAGAGATGCTTGAGGTTTTCCCTGCTGGTCTCATGCTGATGTTAGTAGAACAGACAGATTTTTAGTTGTTTTCTGAAGGTCGCATGGGTATCTTTTGGGCAGAGCTTGGCTGAGGGGAAATAGAAGGAGGATCCACCGTGCCATTTCTGGTCGTGGCTTGGCACGCTTACTAAGGCATCCGTGCTCTATTGTATCGTTCTTGATGGTGGTGAGTGGGGGGATTTCCATGCAATGGATTTAGTGTCCCAGTTGTGTAAGGCTTGGTGGTTAATATGGCGGGAGAGGAAGATTGTATTTTATTTGTCTCAGCAGTAGCCTGGCTGCTGCATTTTGAACCTTTTGTAGTCTGCTGAGAAAGGGACCAGAAGTGGCTAATACAATCTACTATGCGGTCAATGGTCTTGTTCCTTAGTATCTATCTCACGGTACCTCTGTCTACTCACAAACTCATTCCCTCTACTCGTCTTCAATCTCACTGTCCATTGTCCTACCATGCCTCTTCTAATTTCTGCTCTGTCTCCCTACTTTCCCTGCTTCATTGGAACCCTCAGTAAAAGCCAGCCTGACTGCGCATCTTTTCAATGCTTGCATTAAATTTCATTTACTTGCAAAAGAGCGAACTTACCCTGCCCTCTTCCCCCATCCTCCCTAAATGATTCTGCATTCTCTCCACCACCAGGTAACAATGTATTTCTGTACTCTTTGGTGTTAAGATTTTACCTATCCAGCCTAATGTTATCTTTGTAAGTCACCTATTATATATTTTTGTTTGTTTGTATTGTACCGGGTCTATGTCCCACTTTGTTGACATCCTCATAAACTGTCTCACAACTTGTTCTCATCTTTGTGCTATTGTGTAGGCACCTTTCCTGGCAATGACTCTATCATCTGTAGATGTGTTACTGTATGCCAATCCGGTTCGAAATTGACATCCATGTGCCTCAAATTCATTCAAGCCCCTTGGAGGTCTAGAACTATTGGGGGGGGGGAGTGGCAGGAATGCAAGAAAGAAAGAGGGGTTATGAGGGGAAACAGAGTATTACAGCGTTCCACATAGTCAAAAGACAGAGGACAAGGGCACACTCTAAGGCTAGGAGAAGACCACATGTTGGGGAAGTAGCAGAGTATTTGTAAGGATGCAGGGAGGAAGGGGAGAGGGTGGTGCAACGGGGAGAGGGTGGTGCAACGGGCACAGAAGGAAGTGGATGAAGTGACTAGTGGGGGACAGAGAAAGATGGGGCCAAAAGGAAAGGTAGGAAGGAGCATGTGAAAAATGAAGGCGATCTTGGAGGTGCAGGACACAAAAAGGGAATGCAGTGAAAGAGTGGATAGAGGTGGGGTAGTGGAATGTGTTGAAGGTTAGGGGTGATTATCTCAGGAATTGGGAAAGGGTAAAGAGGGGCAAAGAGCAGCGGGGGAAGAGGGCAGTGATCACAGGTAAGCATCTGTGAGGGCAACAAAGGTCTACATGGGATTGGCAGGAGGCCGCCGCCCTTGAAGGAAAAGAAAAGGCAAGATCAAGGTCATTGCTTCCATGGACCACGAAATGGCAGGGAAGGCCATTTGAAGAGTCATTGCATGGGGGTAACTGATGCAAGGGGGAGGACTTTGGGTGGTCCGACACAAGAAATAAATAAAAGTATGGAGCAAACCATTGTGTGTCCACAAACGAGATGTACCGCCTCAAGTGGAAGGAATGTCAGAAAAGTGGGGCGGCTTGCAAGAAAGTAGGGAATAGTTGTTAGAATGACAGTAGAAATTATACAGTACAATTTGTAATGGTCTTGGTTCAGGAGAGTTGATCAATGGCGACAGTCACTGTGAAATTGGCAGGGATAATGTTCTACAGCAAATTTTAGTGGGAGAGATGGTGAAAAGAATTGCCAAATTGGAGCAATAAAAGCAGCCCGGTGGCCCGGAGGAGCATGGTGGGAGGATTAGTTGAGTGGGAAAGACTGTCATTGGAAGTGTTATTTGTTGGCCTATTTTTATTGGGTCATTCCATATGTCGGAGAGGATAGGAAGTAAGGGGTTGCCACGGTGCAGGTGAAAGGAGTATAACTGCAGGGAGAGAGTTTCTTTGTGTAAAGAAGCCCAATATGGAACAGAGCACAAACGTGTGTGTTGCGAGTATGTGGTCATCACGCAACAGTGTTGTGTGTCTAATAGTGGTCATGATGTACAGTCCACAGAGACCTACGACCGAGGGCACCGGCTGTTTTTGCCAACAAACTGGGACCATGTTGCAAGGCAGACAGGTGTTGGTAGTGATGGGATAATGCTTGGCCTAGGTCAGACTGGTTGCATGTGACTTTGGGATACATTCTTTCTGCACGGGTCTAGTTTTGAGGCGCCAGGAAGTGAAAAAGCTAGGGAGGTGGAGATTAGAGAGATATAAGAGCTATGTTCGTCTGATTGTTTGGAATTTCTCTATTTATTGTTGTCCTATTTTAATGGTTATCCATTCACTTTAAAATGGAGGATTGATGAAGGGGCAGAGAAGAAAGAAATATGAATCTGTGGATAGTCCTTTGTCAAATAGTTGGGCAACCTGGCTGAAAAGAGGTCGTACAGGAGGCAGCTGCGGTGTTCCTAGACAAATGCTCATGTGACGTGATCTGAATTGTGGGGTAAGAGACTAAATCAGTTGTTGCCCATGATAAATGAGTTGAGTGGAGGATCGTGGCGGGCTAGCTATGGATTCATTTAGGGGAAAGTTACCTATTGCATATGGCCGACCTGACTTTGATTAAGTTGATAAAGAAGGATCTGGCAGCAGCTGGCCATGTAGATAATATGGATCTGGCTGCTGTCCAGGAGAGTGTGGAGGGACACAGGAGAGCGTGGAGGGACACAGGAGAGCGTGGAGGGACACAGGAGAGCGTGAGGGAAATAGAGGATGGAGGGACACAGGAGACCGTAAAGGGACACGAAAAAGCAGTAGCAGAGAACAAGCCACACACGGAGATAAACAGAGATGACTCTTTTTTGAGGAGGAGCAGGGGATAAGGTAGTGAGGGTTGAGGTCATACAATTTGGCAGGCTGATACATTTTAGTTTGGACAGGCTACACCTGTTCTATGCATAGATGTCTATCTGATGATGGTTATGGAGGTGGTAGAGAGGAGCGGAAGGAGAATGAGTGTGAGGCAGTGATGGGTGGTCAGAGGAATACCATGTGTGGAGCTTTCATCTGTGTGCCACAAAAACGAAAAAAGAAGAGCCAAGGTTAAGGTGAGATAGGAATGGCAAGAATTATGATGCAACGAGTAAAATAAGGGAAGCGGGTCTATGTGGTCCAGGAACGGGCAAGTGAGCAAATGCTGGATAAGAAAAAGGCAGGGGCTGGGGGAGAAATAATATTGGTGGAAAAGGTTTGGAAATAAGGATTGATCTAGGAGGTTTAAATGGCTGTAAGAAAGTATCAAGACATAATGAGCATGACAGATACAGGGGTGGGAAATTAAAGACAGTACAAAGCTACATAACAATCCTGCCTTACATAAAGTATTTCCTCGTCCTTACAGCAGGGCGATTGGGGGAGATGGGGCAGGGAAACATCACATGCGGCAGATTAGGTGCTGTTCTGATGTCCATGCATAAGGCCACCATTGCGGCAGCCACACGGCATGTCCCAACCACACTCCCATAAGGGTTTGGTCTTGAGAGGGATAGGGAATGAAGTAAGTACAAAAGTTCATGCATTTGGATTAGCCCCCTAGGCCAAAAACGAGGGGTAGTGTTCAAAATGATAATGTGATAGTGGTTTGTTATTGTTGCCTAAGCAGGTTCCAAAGAAAACACAGGAAGAAGAGAAAATGGTAAGGTTAAGGGCACCTAGGAAAGGCAAGAATTACATTATAATGTGGAAAAAGGAGGGGCGGGAGTCTTCCGGTTGCAGGAGCGGGTAGGTCAGCCAAACGTCAGGCGAGGAATAATAAGGGGAAGAGGGAGAAATAACAATGGGGAAAGAAGTTCTGAAATAAAGATTGATCTATAAGGGCTAAAGGGTGCTGGATTGGATGAAAGTGTTAAGACCTAATTAACTTGTCTGGTACAGTGGTATAGCTCCAAGAGAGTAACAAAGTAAACATCTCTATGGCGAAACCTGCCTTAAGACAAGCAGACTTCTGACAATCCCAATGAGAGGGGATGATGGTCTGCACCACGGCCGTCATACCCCATTTGGGTGCCTTCAGTGCGTGCAGGTGTCCTGATCTTGGGATAACCACCCTTCTTCGGCGGCTGGGTCTGCAAAGTGTCTGCCTGTGTCCCAACTTCAGGATAAACCCCCTTGGAAAGAGCTACAGCTGCTGGGTCTCAAAAGTGTCTGCATGTCTCCCGACTTTGGGATAACCCCCCTTGAAAGAGCTACAGCTGCTGGGTCTGTAAAGTATCTGCATGTGTCTGACTGCAAAGTGCGTGCCTGTGTTCCAACTAAGAGATAACCCCCTCTTGGAAAGAGCTACAGCTTCTGGGTCTGCAAAGTGTCTGCCCGTGACCTGACTTTGGGATAACCCCCCCTTCCAAAGAGGCTGCCCGTGTCCCGACTGCAAAGTGCCTGCCTGTGTCCCGACTAAGAGATAACCCCCTCTTGGAAAGAGCTACAGCTGCTGGGTCTGCAAAGTGTCTTCCTGTGTCCTGACTTTGGGATAACCCCCTGGGAAACAGCTACAGCAGCTGGGTCTGCAAAGTGTCTGTCTGTGTCCTGACATTGGGATAACCCCTTTGCCCCTTGGAGAGAGATCCAGCTACTGGTTCTGCAAAGTGTCTGCCTTTGTCCTGACTTTGGGATAATCCCCCTTGAAAAGATTTACAGCTGCTGCGTCTGCAAAGTGTCTGCATGTGTCCTGACTTTGGGATATCCCCCCTTGGAAGGAGCTACAACTGCTGCGTCTGCAAAGTGTCTGCATGTGTCCTGACTTTGGGATATCCTCCCTTGGAAAGAGCTACAGCTGATGGGTCTGCAAAGTGCCTTCCTGTGTCCTGACTTTGGGATAACCCCCTTCAAAGTGTCTGTATGTGTCCCGACTGCAAAGTGCCTGTCTGGGTCCCAACTAAGAGATAACCCCCCTTGGAAAGAGCAACAGCTGCTGCCTCTGCAAAGTGTCTGCATGTGTCCTGACTTTGGGATAACCCTCCCTAGGAAACAACTACAGCTGCTGGGTCTGCAAAGTGTCCGCCTGTGTCCTGACTAGTTTGGGATAACCCCTCCCCCCCCTTAGAGAGGGACCCAGCTGCTGGTTCTGCAAAGTGTCTGCCTGTGTCCTGACTTTGGGATAACCCACCCTCCCCCTCCCCCGCCCCCTTGGAAAGAGTTACAGCTGCTGGTTCTGCAAAGTGTCTGCCTGTGTCCTGACTTTGGGATAACCACCCCCCCCCCTTGAAGAGTTACAGCTGCTGGGTCTACAAAGTGTCTGCCTGTGACCTGACTTTGGGATAGCCCCCCTTGGAGAGAGCTATAGCTGCTGGGTCTACAAAGTGTCCGCCTGTGTCCTGACTAGTTTGGGATAACCCCTCCCCCCCTTAGAGAGGGACCCAGCTGCTGGTTCTGCAAAGTGTCTGCCTGTGTCCTGACTTTGGGATAACCCCTCCCCCCTTAGAGAGGGACCCAGCTGCTGGTTCTGCAAAGTGTCTGCCTGTGTCCTGACTTTGGGATAACTCACCCTGTCCCCCCCCCACCCCCTTGGAAAGAGTTACAGCTGCTGGTTCTGCAAAGTGTCTGCCTGTGACCTGACTTTGGGATAACCCCCCTTGGAGAGAGCTATAGCTGCTGGGTCTACAAAGTGTCTGCCTGTGACCTGACTAGTTTGGGATAATCCCTCCCCCCTTAGAGAGGGACCCAGCTGCTGGTTCTGCAAAGTGTCCGCCTGTGTCCTGACTAGTTTGGGATAACCCCTCCCCCCTTAGAGAGGGACCCAGCTGCTGGTTCTGCAAAGTGTCTGCCTGTGACCTGACTTTGGGATAACCCCCCTTGGAGAGAGCTACAGCTGCTGGGTCTACAAAGTGTCCGCCTGTGACCTGACTTTGGGATAACCCCCCTTGGAGAGAGCTACAGCTGCTGGGTTGGCAATATGGAGGTCACCACGTGCCATATGCCGTTCTCCTTGCACACATTTAAGAAGGCATGACATTTCTGCAGGTGTTTGTCGTTCCTCTTTTAAAATACCACCATTTATATCTGTGTGTAACTGAAGCAATGACCTCCCTTTCCTCGAATACACAGGTATTGTAAGATTGATTTACATCCACAATTAAGTTAATAGCTTACTGTTTTATTCGAACGTTTTACACAATGTCCAGAGCTCACAGCAGTAACCTCTTGGACAATTTATCAGAGCCCTTTACATTAGTACAATGGCATGAAATGTTACCCTTAATTCAGCACAAAGAAGAACCCGTTCTAAGACAAATGGGCACAATCCTTTATCGTCAAATTTGCCTAATGCAGCCAGCAGGTTAATCTGTGAAGGGGGGGGAGCTGCATGTGTGGCCGGAACTCATTACTGTGGCTGTCGGTGTATGAATCACTTCTGACGCAGCGCTGTTTAAATCATCAGGGAGTGACACAGAGAGAGGACTGCCCAGAGAAAGCTTGCCCTGCATACATGATCAGGGCACGTTGTTTTAGAAGCTGCCCGCACGCGGCCTACGTGTGGCTTGTTCGATACCTTTAATCACCCCGCGGCGACAGGACCACTTTCAAATGAAGTACATTTGCATTTCAAATATAAGAAACACACCGTGCTTGTGCAACACCTAGGCTTATACATGTAGATTTATTATTAGAATTCGCCATAATTAGCTGCAATATCTCAAGCTAAGTGGTCCATCTCTGGATTATTCCAATGCCCACGGTTCAGGGACACAAATGTCTGCTTGATGTGTCTAAACCAAGTCCCGACGTACCCTCCGTTGGCGCGGGTACCATCCCTTACAACCTTTGTGTACAAGCAGGATTCTTTCCTAGTCGGTCGCAATCAGTATAGGATTGGTTTGAGCTGGGCTTCATACCCGAAGGGCCTCAAATACACCTCAAGATGCAATGGAATTTTAGAGCACTCAGTGGAAGAAATAACAGCTGTTCAAGGAAGCAATTTTCTCCAATATCAAGATCGGACTGTGTTGAACTTTTTTTTATTGTCGATACTGTTCAAAGTCACATGTTCGAGGGAGCACACAACTACCGATACAAGGGACCACACAGCTACTGACACCAGGATAAGCTTATAGGGTTTTATTAAACAAAAGTACAACATAGGAATATTATTACATGGAAACTGGTTCAGGATGGCTGTAGCAAATATTCTTGTGAGTCGCAGTCCTTAAACTCGGGATTATAAACACAGGACAGCAAACAGAAAGGCATTCAGAAAGTTCCAGACAAGTTCCACTGCACTCTAGCATTCAGTCCATATCACTTCTTCTGGGGACCAAAAGGCCTCTCCCCTCTTTTGGCATCTGGGATTTCCCCCTTTGTCACGTGTTCCAAAAAGTCCACCCATTCATTGGGGCTCTCCTTCACGCGTCTATTACCCACATCCGGGGCCATGGGCATCTCCCCGTGTTCTTTTGCCCAGGGATATAGTGCCCTATTCACTAGTCCAAATCTAGAAATATAGTGCCCTGCTCACTAGTCCACACCTAGATATATAGTTCTCTGATCACCATTCCAGGGATATACTGTCCTGCGCACTAAACCACACCAAGATATATAGTGCCCAACTCAGTAGTGCACACACAGGGATATAGTGCCCTGCTTCCTCTCCCAGAGATATAGTACACTGCTCACTCTCAGTGTAGCACACTCCTCTTCAGGGTCCATGGGGCTCTCTTCTTCTGCTACGCATTCCCGCTTCTGCGGTCAGAGTCGCACACTCTCTCACTACCTCTCATCCCTCTCTTCTCTTGGGTCCATGATCTCTTTCATTTGGTCTACAGGTCACTAGCATGATGAGCGTGATGTCAGCATGACGTGGAGGATTAAGACAAACCTGTTCCGGAAATGTACTTTAAGTGGATGTTCTAACATGGACCATCCCTGACCTACCATCTTCATAATGGTGTAGGGGTGGATTGCAGTTGAATGTCCTCCATTTCTCACTGGAGCCCACCTCTCTTCTGGGTTCTGTGACGAATCCAGCAAAGTCGTCACCAACTACCCAGGGAGAGCCTCCCCTCATTTGGCTAGGGTAGGGCAGAAGCTACCTGATACCAATCCTGGGGGTGGCTATCTATGGAGGACCACATAGGAGAGGAGAGGTACATTTGCTGGACCAAAGCAGACCTGTACATGTTTTTCTGGGTAACACACAATTGCCTTTTACCCATTCTTATATGGCATATTGTAATGTGGATAGAGAGTCTCCAACTATAATTGATCACCAACCTTACTTGTATCCCCCTCTTCTTAATACTGAGACGAGGAAGAAGGTTGGAGTAATGAAGATCAGAAGCGGGCAACCCAACACCGGGTTCAAGTCATTGGAGAACATTAACAGGTGTTGGGACATTCAAATACGGCTCACCTGAACAGAGTAAGAGACTCGCCTCTCCCGACACTGGTTGGGACACTAGAGGAAAGCAAGGTGCATACTGGAGCGGAGAAGCTGCCGAGAGCGTTGTTCAGGGGGGCCAGGCAGAGAAAGGATTACCATGCTGGTGCCACATGTAGCAGGAGCTGACAAGTGATGAAGGAGACCAGACAGGAACCAAGGGGCCGGGCGGACCCGCTCCTAGGCAGAGAGCAGGCTGCAGTGAGAACAGTGTGACACGAGGGACAACGAAGCCGCCAACGGCGACGGGTAAGCCGAGACAGGGAGATTGGGACACCATGTCGCTTCAGAGTGAATGCTGCTTACCATTAAAACAGAACAAGGGAGCCCAAACAAGGGAGCTGGGACATTAGGAACTGCTGTGAAAGGGTCGCCTACCCAGTGTATGAAAATAACTAACTGGATGCAAGAGAAAGTGATTAATGATGAGAAGTGCAAATCTGGGATTTGCACCCAAATACTGAATCGCCTGAAAACGTCCTGGCAAAAGAGTAAACCAGGCATTGGAGGAAAAAGGGAAAAATCCCCTGCATGCACATTATTGAATTGAGTGTGAAAAGCCCTGGCAGGAGAGTAAAGCAGGCATTGGAGAGAAAAAAAAGGAAAATTCCCCGGCATTTGCATTATTGTACTGAATATAAAAAGCCCTGGTAGGAGAGTGAACCAGGTATTGGAGAATAGCGAAAGAGTCCCCTGCATGTGAACTGCTGATCTAAATGTGAACGTCTCAAAGAGAAGAACCATACCCCTTTGGAGTGTGAACATTGCCTTGACTTGTGAAATGGAGAAAGGTTCCAAGGGAAGAATCATACCCTTTTTGAGTGTGAACACTGTTGACCTGTGAAACTGAAGGAAACTCAGGGCAAGAGTCATCCCCCTTGCGTGTGTGGAGTATATTATAGTGACATTGAAAAACTAAAGAAATCTTTGAGAAGGGAAGAATCCTTTCTGACAGAACTTTATTGGTTTTCTTTTCTGCATTTTACGAACGTTGTGTTTGGAACTTTGGAATGAAGCTGCAGGTGTTCAGCTACAAAGACATCTCCATTTACACCTTATATGAGTTCAGTGTGTGATGGTCAGCTTAGGATTTCGGACACAGGACAGAGAACTCTTGATTTGGACATTCTGACAACGATGTTCCCTAGTTTTGTTGAGGCAGGAAAACACCTACTAGAGTTAGGTATAGGTACGATTTCCAAAAACCCCTCTTTTATTTTATTAATTAAAGTCTTTAACCAACACCAAAAATGTAACGTCCGAGTCTTACTCTTGATCCCTCACAGTACCCAGAGACTCACCTCTTCCTCACAGGAGCACACATCCCTTCTGGACATCAGGGGGCTCTTCTCTGCCACACTGGAGCAGACCCCACTTTTGGGGCTATTGAAATTTTTCTTTCACATCACTGCGGCACACCCCTTTTCTGCGGGTCAGAGGAGTCCTCTCCCCCTCACTGGAGTAGACCAACCCATTCAGATTCAGGGGCATGTCTTCCCCTCACTGGAGCTCACCACTTTTCTGGGGCTCAGGGGACTCCGCTACCCATCAATGGAGCACACTGTTCTTATGGGCTCAAGGGGCTTCACCTCAGCAAACTCCTTTCTTCAGCTCCAAACCAAAAGGCTGTCTGTGTTTCTTATGCTCTGTTATAATGCCCCCACCATTTTCCCATTGGCTCAACATTACTTTTGAACTGACTGGATCATTTCCATTCCAAGCCAGGGGAAGGAAGTCTGTAAAAGGTGCTCCACCATCTTAGATTTCTTTCAGTTTCCAAGTGCTGGAGCTGGTGTTAGCTGCTGTGCCCTGCCTTATATCCAGCCTGTCACCCAGGAGAGGTACTCGTTTTGTGGATTTCTGATGTAAAAAAGGGCTAACCAAAATGGGCAAACATCTAGCCATTTCTTAACTGTGCAAAAATAATATTTCCTTTTGAGGTGGGAAAGGAAGTATTTCTCTTTAAATGCTGCAGCAGCAGGCGAGGGAGAAAACCATTCTCCTTTACATGCATGTGCTGCTTCTGGGGGAGGAAGGGGCAAGGCAAAAGTTAGGTTTTTCCCTGTGAGGCTCTGCACCTGTTGACTCTGAATGTGCTAGTGTTTCCCCATGGCAAATCTTTACATTCCCCATGGCAAATCTTTACATAAATCCCTGAGAGACACTCCAGAATCTGCTTCAGGTTTTTGACCTTGAAACATGATGACTCTTGGGAAATGTAGTCCTGAGTACCTGGTTTCTTTGGGACCGTGTGCTTTCTTATTAGCCTCTAGGGCAGGGGAGCCAGCTAATCTGGTTGCTCAGACTGCAGGCTGAATCCCGCGATCCAAGCCTGCGTTCTGAGCTGCCTTATGGCTTCACCCACATCCTGCAATCCCCCCCGTCCAAAATATATTGCTGTTAGCCCCCCGGCTTTCTGGATTGAAAACCCAGGGTGGTAATAGCAATAACACCCGGTCTGGCCCACCATGGTAACTGCACCGGGGTCCATTGTTAAGAGCCTCGGAATATAACTTGAGCCTGGGGTGTTATTGCTATATTAGTTGCTGTTTCAGGGGGTTTGGGAATCGTTCAGGGCTGGTCTTGTTAGTCATTCTCTAAGGCAGATCAGGGAACGTTTGCGGTCTAGAGAGCACAGTCAGAAGTCTGGGGGCACAAACGGTCATGCACAAAAGTGCGCCATGATGTGCCCCCCGGGCTTCCAACCACGCACTATAGATGGCAGACGGGAACGGGCCACCGGAGTGTAGAGCCTGGTGGAGGAGGTGGGCGGTGCCACAGAGCTGTTGGGGAATGAGGGGTTTGGGGGGAGATTGCAACAGGTTGCTGGAAAGGGCTTCGCACAAAATGCTGCACCTTGGAGTGCAGCCCTTTGTGCTGCAAGCCTGAGTGCAACCTACTGTGCGCAGCCTTTCGGTCATAGATCCTCAGTACTGGGTGCGATATTTGAACTGTGACTTTGTCACACCAAAAGTACTTTTGATCTTTTGAGAGAGACTGCAGTGGTCTCTTGGCACAAGGACTAGGAGGGTCGGTCCAAAAGTCAGGTTTCTCAGAAGAGGCAAGTCTTTAAGGCCATCTATCCTTGCCAAAAGGGTAGATGGTCAGCAAGGATTTGTACTGGGATGGATTTCCAGTGTCTGGATGCCAGTTTGACAAACACCCGACCACCCAATCAAGATCTGTTAAAGGAGCGGAGAATGAAAAGGTTTCGGGAGGGGATGTACTCACGGAATTTGGAGCCAGGAAAGGATTTCCTTCTTTTCGGTAATGAATGAAAGGCAATAAAAATATGTTCATTCGGTTTGTACAGACGCCGGTAGCCAGTGAAGGAAATATAATGATGGAGAGTTGTGCTACTCCCTTTTCAGGCACAGGATGAGAGCATCAGAAATGGCTGCTTACTTTATCCAACTTTGAAGCTCAGAGAATAACACCATAATGCCACTTTTAAAACTAAACTCATAGCTGATTCACAAAAGGATGCACTCTGTACTTGTGTCTGCTTCTCCTGTGCCTGGACGCAAAAGTCACAAGCCAGATCCAGAGGTAAGGGCCATGCTGCTGCGAGTCTGCTCAGGCCACTGCCAGCTTTCCAAACCCCCCAGATAAACATGGGCATAAAAGGCATGTCAATTGCCATCTTGTTTTATATGTCAAATGCTGAACGAAGGGATGCCTCATTTGCAGAGGTGATGTTTGTAAAACTATCACTGCAAATAGATTGACTACACATTTGGGTTTAGATGGGCAAGCGTTGATATGTGTCAGTCACGTGCCTAGCAATCCATATGCATGGAGGGGTTGACTGGTTGAGCCAGACCCTTCTCCTTCAGGGAAATCCAAGTGTGGAATCATGGATTCGCACACAAGCAGAGGGTAGGACAGAATGTGGGGAGCACTCTGCTGCATGGTTCCTGTCCTCAAGTTGTTTTGTGAATTAGCCCCTTTGTAAACAAGGGCTGAATGCCAGGATAACTCTCCATGATATTCCTCACATATCAGCAGGTTAGTTATCTAAAAGCGGCCTCCATCCTCAGGTCTCATTCTTCTGGGACACTCACCTGCTCTACCTCCTACTCTAAAGAAAAAGGATGAGCTTCAAAAGGGCACTGAAGACACCTGGCCCTGATTTTCTTATAGACTCCAGGATCGTTAAGCAGTATTGTTTAGCCACCCCCTATCCCTGGAAATCTCCAATGCTGCTCCCTCCTCCTCCCCCGCTCCAGCACTATCAAGTGGCGCTCCTGAGGCCTGGCCACTCTACAAATGTAGCCAAATAAAATATGCATAGGCTAGAAAGGCTAGCCTGAATGCCCACTGTGTAACTGTTAGCTTCCTTGCTAAGCAGGGGTCTAAATTGAGATTCAATGAGCAGGAGCTAAACCAACTACTGGGTGTCGGGCATCACCCAGTTGGCAAGAGCTACCCCAGGGGAACCAGGAGCTACCATTGATGCTCCTTTACCTTTTTGGCCATTTTGTATTAACCATTGTGTTTGAATGTTTATTAGATGTGTTATAATTCTTTTTGATTAACATTCTGAAATACGAAAAGTTAATGTTACATTCACATGTTTGGAAGGCTCTGGTGCCTTCTACCACTCTGGGGTTAACCTCCTCATTTAAGATTTCAATGAGGAGAACCAGATAAAGCTTTGTAGTCAAAATAATAGCTATGGTGCAGTTGTAAAGAAACCTGAAAAAAGACCTTTAAATGCTGTGCAAGTCCCCTACACTTTCTGTCTGGGGGAGCCTAGGCTTTGTGAGTGCATGCGTGTGGTGTGTTCTACTTTTTGCTGGGTAATGGTGTTCAGCAGGATGTAACCCATTGATTGCATGCAGGTGATGCTAGGGAGTGTGTTGTGTGCGTCATCACATTGTCAATGTGTGCAGCATGCCAGGGCCTGTTGCCTACATTCGGGTTAGTGATGATGTCACAGTGAGCTGGTAGGAGTCAGTTGTACTTGTCTTGGGATCTAATTGGTGAGGGAATGCTTGGCTTGTATGATGCTTGTTGTGGGATGACGGGACAGCAGGTGATGGGTCCTACTGAATAGCTGAATGGATGTTGGTTAACATACGAGGATTCAGAGTTAGAGGTTAGTCACAGAATAAAGCTGCATAATTTGCATAACACAGCATTTGCAAATACCATCACACAGAGCAGCAGTCATGGGCCAGTGGTCCCGTGCCTCCACGCAACACAACAAAGAAAGGCACAGCATATGACATAGCTGATAAAATTGGGCAAAACCTATGGCATTGCATCCTTGGACATGTTAACAGAGAAGAGCATTACAGGGCGGACTTTGTAGTGGTGGAATCGGTGGGTGGTGATTATTCAAGGCGTGCCCCATTGCTCAGGATTCCCTTTTGCATTGGCATGGCACAGCACCATCAGAGCAGAGAAGGGCTGCTATATTGTTTGCTGTGAATGTGCTGTGTATACAAGTATTTCTTGAGTGTTGGTTTGCCATCAAGAATCCCACGTCTATAACAAGAACTAACCTCTGCTCATACTGCTGAATCGCAGGACTTTTAACTGCAATCCACCCCTACGCTATTATGAAGATTCTAGGACAGAGATGCAGGACAATTTTAGCAGAGAGTCTACCTCTATTATCCAAGCAGACTTGGATACCAGTTTCGGAATGCAAAGCAATTCCGATGCTTAAAAGATGAAATGCAAGGCCCCATTTGGCCAGCTTGCCCCACAGGATCAAATACTTCCATAATAAGAAGGGTATTTCTCCGAAATGCCACTTCTGAAAATAGTCTGAGTAAAAAAATCATTGCAGCTGATTGCCTGTTCGGACAAAGCTGAAAGGTCTTCTACCAAGGAGCAGGATCATCTCACTGGTTTCCACTGGTATACAGTAGGGTTTAGCACATGGGGTTTCATAATATACGGAAACAAGTTTATTAGATGGTCTAAATCTTTTTTCTGACAAAGTGGAGAACATGAATGCTGAGGACGAGAGCATCATAATCTCCCCTTCTCTCTGCGCTGTGATTTCCCATTTCCAATCCTCCCCTCAATGATCTGACTTATTTATCATGTGTAATCAAGAAAAGTCAAGTCACTCATTAGGACTGTGTGGCTCTACAATTTCCAGTTTTCAAACTTTTGGACTTCCTGGACCCCACAATTGAAAATTGTTTTGGTTTGGGAAGCTTGTCAACAGGAGAAATTGTCTGAAAACTGCGGTCACTGTGTCCCATGTCATCAGCCAGTCTTCTCGTCGGCTGTGACAATGAACCCGGCGTATGTGGCTTCCAACGGCTGTCACGGGTCAGCTGGCGAGGGCGCACTCCCCTTAGCCTAGCCATCATGCAATTAGATGGGTTCCTATTTGCAAACAGGTGACAAAGAAAGCGGCACAGATGTCAGATCAAACTGCAAAGGTTTTTTTTTACAAATGTGCCTCCCTACTGCCACCCCTACCTACGCAACTAATCTATGGGATATACATTTGAAGCATCCCTTATTTGTGTTTACAACTCACCCCAATATTGGGGCCTGCCTAGAAACCGGTATTACTTCCTGTTTGCATCACTGAGACATCACCTTTACAAGAAGATCCACCTAAAGCAGTTCGCTCACCTGTTGTACTACCGCTTATGCACCCTGTTACGCACAATCACTTCTTGGGTGGGGGGGGGTTCCTTTGCACCATGTTTGTGATGCAGCATGACAATGAAGAGACAAACCTTTACAATAGTAGAGAGAGAAAAGGGCATATGCGGTTTCTATGGCCTATCCCAGCACACTTGCATATTTAAAGCGTCGCTGGCTGGTTGTTTTTCCCTCTCATAATAAACCATGAATTCACCTTAGCAATAGCTATTATTATACATTTACTAATCAGTGTAAAGCTAGCTACTGTAGCCAAAACATACTGACAGAGCTGATGGCATCAATGTCCTCCTGTTAAGTTCAAGTCAAGACAGAAAACAGGTCTTCCGCAGACTAGTGGCTAGAATCCTTGGCAGGGGCACAGTACGCCAACTCCCAAACAAGCCTAGGTGCTCAGAACTGTTATGGTTGTGATTGGGCACATGATCACATACTTATTAATCTACCAGAAGGTAAGGAATGCTCCATCCCCAAATGATATGAGTTTATTTTGGAAGCAGCAATACATAATTGAAGTAGCGGCAGCCATGTTGCCTTTAGATCCCGCAGGCACGCCAACAAGCCTCAGCATAACCAGTGAGGATGGACGATACTTACAGGTTCTTAATATCCACAGCCCCACGGAAGGCCTTCCTCGGGATGGCTTGCATCTGGTTCTCACTGAGGTCACTGCGGAGGAAAAAGAGAAATCAACAATCAGCCTTCCGCTTTCCGAGGAAATAAAGCAATACGACATTGGATTTCTCGATTCTTTGCAACAAAGCCACGCAAGTGACCATGGGACTGGGCAAGGTCTCCAATCCCGCAAATGGAAGAAGGCTGGGTGGGAGAGAAGCAATTGAGAGCGCTGCTAATCCATTTTACGGGCACTTTAGGTAATCTCGCAAATGGACTACAACTGCGCGGCGGGCAATAAATCCAGCGAGCGAATGAGACACAACCTTTGGCATTTGTTACAGCAACTGCATTTAATTGGGCTCTTTACAAAATTGCATTATGGTAATGTGACAGGAGAGTGAGTCGCCAATATATTGAAAAAGGCCTTTGTTGAATAAGTCATTTTTAAACATAATGTTTTGTTACCAACTATTCAAGGTTTAAAAAAAGCCTGCTCCATGAAGGTAGTACATTTTAGGCTCCCGGAATGTGGTTTAGAAAGACTGTCAAGGTTTTCCTTTGAAAAAGTTCCAGCCCTCACAGAACCAGGGGCCACTTGACTCTCAGGAGTCGATACAGTGGAGCCCCTTGTGGTAATAATGCAGTATATACACATGAGTACGAGCCACGCTTACGGATTAGCTGAGGGTTCGGATGTATCCACAATATGCCTCTCGATAAACATATCTTACTCTGCACTATGAATATGCAAGTATGCATTACTGCACCAAGTAGAGCACAGAAGATAAGAAAAAACACCACGAGTAGTGCAGCACTACTGTGGTAACAAATAGGACTTCATGGTTAAGCAAACCTTTCAAAGAACATAATGAATAAAGTGCTTAAAGCATATCAAGGGAACATTACCAATATGAGCACGTAGTGACATGGGCTCATCTTAGGCGCGTACACCCCTTACCACTTAGTAGAAACTGAGGATGGCAAATGTTAAAAAGAGGCTCTTGGCAGTCCTGTCCGAATGTTAAGGATATGCTTCTGAAAAACCTATGCAGGGATCAACCCAACTAAAACATATCTACACATTCTGAGATATCGCATGGGTCTACCAAGCCTTGTGCTAAAGCAGGACTCGGTATTGGTTAAATGTTTGGTGTTTTTACTGAAGTCTGCGGGCTGTGATGCCTTTCACTGAGTTCTGAAAATTATAAATGGTCTCGGACCTTTGCATAACCATGGGGACCTCCTACGATAATGTGGGTGTTCTTGTGGGAGCAGGAGTGTTGGTGCACACCACGCATGGGTCAAACATGGCACGCAGAGTTACGTGGTGGATGTCCACCTGCTCCACAAACGGGTCGAATGCTTCCTGTAGGTAAGCGCGGCTGTGGACTTTGCCATGGTCATTTGGATATCGATTGTGGATTGTATTTTGAAGTTATCAAACTACTACGATTGGCCGACTACTCATATTTAACCCCTTGCTTCCACACATAATGTTGACTTTGGAAAACAGACCAATCATAAGCGATAAGGCCAGATATAGAAAGAGCATAAAAGAAGAGGTGTAGACTCAGAGTGGAGGGGCGGGGGGTGGGAACTGGGTGGAGGGTTACTGGCGCAATTCAGACTCCATTTGGTTTGATGCACATCATAAACACGGTCTGCCATCAATGCTGGCACCTGCCATCAGCACACGGGTGAGGAGTAAGGGGAAGGCTGGCAAGTGCTGCAAGCGAAAGCAGTACGTTTTCATATTTGTAACAGGTGGTGGTGGAAGTAGTTGCAAGCAGTGGCATTCCTAGGGAGGGGATAAGGGGGCTATAGCCATAGGTCTCTTGGTTATAGCCCCAGATGGAGGCTCAGGGGCTACAAGCAAAAGGCTAGCTAGCCCCAAGACCTGACAGTCCTGACATTAGCATAGCCCCAGATCTTTCCCAGACCTAGGTACACCCCCGGTTGCAAGCATTCGGCAGATGTGGTCAAATGAAAGCAGTAATCGAAGTGAGCAGAGCGGTCGGGAGCGATGTTCCTCTACTTTTATTTCTTTCTATTTACCATTTCTCCACTTTTTACCACCATATTCATCATTCTATATAGAGGATGTGTCCATTCATGTCCCTGTGCAATTGTCAAGTTGCAATAGGAGCCTTAGTTACTAGTCACTTAGACTATTGCAATGGCCCGGCTGCAATACCTTGCCACATGGTGCACTAGGCTTCCACCTACCCTCTTCCCTGCCGAGACCACAGTTCCACTACTTTCTTCGGTAAACTTCTACCACTGAAAGAAAGGAGTGCATAGTTTGCCCCCCAGTTGCAAGGTGGCATCAAGCATTCAGACCAGCCTGGTGAGGAGACACTGGATGAATGGCGTGATTGAAGAGATTTTTGGACAGGAAGGCCTAGCGCCACAAAAGAGTCAAAGCCTACAGGATGTGAACGGGCAAAGTGAAAAAAGCCAACAGAGGAGTGGACGTCCCCCCAGATCACGATTATGCAGCAGCTCAGGTGTGACTGAAGCTGCCCAGCTGCTAATTTTGACATCATGGAATGGTAATCAAATTGCCACTTCTGGTATTGGCACAAATCAGACTTCATTTGCTTTAATGCAAATCATAAACACGGTCTGCCATCACATAAAACAGGTTGGTAAAATTAGCAGAACGTCCTGGTTGGTGCACCCTTTTCACAGCCACAGTAACTCACTTATTTTAGGCACCACATACAGACTACAAGTGTGTCAGCAGCCCCTTTGGTCAACACCACAGCCACTCAGAAGCTACCCATCAGCAGCACAAGTATGGCCTAATGCACTGATATTGTCAGCTACCCTCCGCTTCGATGTCCTCCACTTTTATACAACGAGTGTACAAGCATTGTTTAACTGACAGCAATTGGGATTTTTCCTTTCAAGTTTTCTATGCCACATTTGCACAATTTGGAAAGGGGGTTATCCAGGAATGTAGCATCACAGCGGTGTGCTTGAATGCCAAATGCACCAGCCACATGTTCTTGAGGTTCCCTAAATCACTAAAATAAATAAGAGCTTGCTCTTACAGATGCAAATGTTTGCCTGTAGGGCGAGGGCCGACTGAAGATGTACCTCGACTCGTGGGGGCCCATCTCAACATAATGTTTGGGGGGAGGGGGAGCTTGCTTCCAGTGAAGAAAACCAGTCTGATGCACTCTTGGGTTGCATATATCATAATGGAAACAAATAAATAGAGCCTGGTGGTTAATAGTCTGTAGGTTATCATAAGCCAGCAGGAAGCCGAAACAGTAAACATCTACTGAAAAGCTATTAATCCTTCGTTGTCAGCAAGGGGCTGATGTAAAGAAACTGAAGCATAAAGGCAACGAGGTGATGATATAAACATTCCTTTATACTCAGATGGTGGAGATGGTCTGAAGGGCTCCTGTAAATGCAGCTTTAACAAGTGCACTGCAACGCGTACATTTAAAGCCCCAAATAAAAAGAATATATTGCCATGTCAGAAGACTGCTGACCGCCAACATGGGGGAAGTTGCTGAAGGACCCCTCGAGGTTCGGGGCCCCTTTCACCTGAAAGTGTTGAAAGCCCCTGATGCTATCTCTGGTTGGGGCTAAACCATAAAAGGGGTCCCATTCCACATATATAGTTACAGAGGCAAATACTGGCATGTTGGCAAAACCATCAACATTGTGCTCATACAGGGAGAATTACTGGCCTCTCAGAGCAACGGCATCACATGTGCAGTCTTACAGGGGCAAGTACTAACATCCTGAGGCAAAGCCATCACAAAGATTGTCCAACGAGGGCAAGTACTGGCATGGTGTGACAAAGTCATAACAGGTGTGCTCTTACAGGGGCAAACACTGGCCCCGCAGGCCCATCACAGATGTAGTCTTACAGGGGAAAATGTTGGCATTCTTGCAGCAAAGCCATCACAGGAGTGCTCCTACAGGCACAAATACTGGAATTGTTGGGGCAAATCCATCACAGGTGGTTTCTTACAGGCACAAATACTTCTAAATTGGGCCAAAGTGAACACAGGTGTGGTTTTACAGGGGTAAATGCTGGTATTTTTAGACATAGCCGTAACAGGGGAGTTCTTACAGGGGCAAACACTGCTGTGTTGGAGCAGAGCCATCACAGTTGTGGCCATACAGGAGCAATCACTGGCATATGGGAGCAACAGGTATGGTCTTGTGGTAAATACCTCAATGCTGGGCACAAGCCATCACTGTTGTGTTCTTGCAGGACGGAATGTCCTATAGAGGAACATCTTGATGTGCTGGGGAACAGCTATCAGAGGTGTGTTCTTGCAGGTGCAAATAATTACATGCTTGGACAAAACCACCACAGGAGTGTTCTCATAGGGACAGATACTGCTATGTTTAGGAAAATAGTGGTAAGTTTGGGCATAGACCTCACAGATGTGTACTTCATGGGTATAGATACTGACATAATGGGACAATGTGCTCTTTGCAAGTTTATCAGAGTATTTCAGATAGTATGAAACAAAAATACCAATTGATGGAACTATTTAGTGCCTTAAAGTGGTATAGCTGCTTTGATTTTTTAATTGTATGTTTTTTTTCTGATTCTGGGTTTCTGGCACTCATGTCCTGAAACCTGTCTGCTACTACATGGACCGACATAGCCAACTTTCAGTTGCTGAAATTCAGAAAACTATGCAAGCAGTAGACTGTTGTCGCCATCACCACTCACATTATGCTACACGGATCTCCCGTTACACAGTTTACTGCTTTCGGCCAGCTGGGCTTCACATGCAAATGTCCCTTTCGCTCCCCTCTCTATGACCGACAGTTTAGGATGCGGCATAAGGTATGGGCAACAAATAAGGCCACAAACAAGGTAAGTGGCCAAACAGAGGGTGTTTCTGCCTTTGCAGATACTAAAATGTATATATGTACAAAAAGTACTAAGCACTTGAGAGCATATTCACAATGTAGCATACATGTTAAGTGATATGCATGCATATGTCATTTCAGAAGAAAACGTTGGGTCTATCGCCACTGATTATACCCGACTCTACCAAGCTAAATAAATCAAGGGACTAAACTGGACCAATTAATATGACCCAGTGATCGAAAAAAAGGGAAACATGAGATAGAAAACCCCTGCAGAATTTCCTACAGTATTGTTAAATTAGAAGAAGGAATGAAACATGTTGGGTGGATGAAATAGGAGTAGTATGATTGAGTTGATTTGGCTTTTAGAGTTTATGTACTATATTGTGTAATTTACTGTATGCATCAAGTTACTGTATGTACTACAAAGCACGAACCACTTTAGTTGTTCCTTTGTGTAATATTGCTATGTAGATTTCCCTCTTGAATGTTTTTAGCGACATTTAAATACAATTAAAATATATTTTTGCACATTAACTGATTGACAGTTGTTTTTACAATTGCTCTAATGTAACAGACTTAAGTAGGTTGTGACTATATAAACAAATCTTCTGAAATGGCTCAACCCAGTGACACTATTGTTATTTTTAGGCGTGTAACCTGCAAAGGGGTTGTTCAACTGGGCGTTATTTTTTCCCTCCAGTCTCAAATTTTGTTTTGAGTATATGTGCACTCGCTCCACTTGTCAGGGAACTTGGATTCGGGCACTCCACATATGACAGAGTATGGTGGAGGATATCTTTTTGGGGGCAGCCATTACATGAGTGGGTATTGAAAAAATATATCTTTATCACTAGTACAGAACAAAGAGTCATGATCCAGAACACCTAAATGAGCTCTGATGCTGAAAAGGTTGAGTTCCATCGTGCTAAAGGATCTCCCACTTCCAATGATCTCTGCCTCAATGCCAGCAAAACTGAGATCCTATGCATTGGGACCCCTGCTCTCAACTTCTTCCCTTCACTCTGGCCTTCCTCCATGGGCTCTCCCCCTGCTTCTTCTGAAGCCAGAAACCTTGGAGTCGTCTTCGACTGATCGCTCTCTTTCCTCACTTACAATCAGGACATTTCTAAGAAGTCACACTTTCAACTCTTCCTTTTGAAAGGAATTCTACCTTGTCTTACCTTCACCCATAAGCTCAATGTTACCCGAGCCCTGGTTGCAGAATCCTCCTTCTGAATCTACCTTCTTCCGCTCTGCGACCCCTCCATGTAATCCAGAATAGAGCAACAAGGCTTTTCCTTGGCCTCAAGCCCAGGGACCACATCTCTCCTGCCCTAAAAAATCTTCACTGGCTCCCAGTTGCTTCACGGATTAAATTCAGATCCCTCTGTATCATCCATAAGGTGATCTGGGGATGGGGACCACACTATCTGCAACTCTCGCTTACTAAATATTCCCCCTCTGGACCTCTGCACTCCTCTGGCACCAACTATTTGTGTGTAAAGCATTTTGCCAAACAGAGGGCAGAATGTCAATCACTTTCCTCAGCTGGCTCCCTTCTCTGGAACAGCTTCCCTCTCCCTCTTCATCTTCATCTTGACTTTCTTAAATTCCAGAAGCTCCTCAAGACTTTCCCCTTTACCTCCTCCTTCCTCCCTTCTCTCGTCTGCTAATCTCACAGTTGCTTGTTTGATGTCCAGGCTCTTTATGCTTTCTCGGGGCCCTGATCTCCCACACCAAATCGGCCCAGCTTTTGTTAATCCTCAGCACTTGCCACGGCACACTGTCCACCCTGGAGGGTTGCACTTACCATACATTGCACTTCACTGGTTGCTCACCCTCAAGCACTACAGCCCCTATCCCATTCCCCTTCCTTCCTATACTTGCATGTTCTGAACACTCACAAAGCATAGTAGGTTCACCCCCTCACTGTATTGAATATTTGTATGTATTGTAATGCTTCTCATCCCCATGTCCTCTGCCTGTTGCCCTTTAGGCACTTTGAAACAGAATTCCCTTGCTGTATAAGTGCCTAACAAGTGAACAATAAATAGTTTCCAGAAGAACTTCTGCTATTGCCCAACCCCACTGGAAAGCATGTCTGTCTGTGTCCAACCCCCATTGGTCGTTTCAATATTTGTTTTGGTCCTCCATGGAATGCAAATTAATAGAGGTCTTTGTTACTAGGATTGCTTATGATGCCTCTGTCCATAAACATGCACCACCCCCCACACATCGCACACCCAGATCATGCTCTATCCCCTGCACAAACAGCACTTCCATAAACACTAGCCCTTTCAAGCGCTCACTGTCCACTATAAACCCCTGCTCTCAAAAATCACTGCACACCCGAGGACCACTATGCTACAGAAGATTGTAATCTGAAGGTTTGGAGCACCATGCCCCCAGACGGTATTTTGATATATGTGTAATATATGTGTAATATGCAAGTGTGTATTTCTTGGTGCCATTAATAGGCACCAAATGTCGGAGGGCTGGTTCCCATCCTTCCTCCTCCTCTTTCAGCTTTCAACTGGGCTCTGTTTATCTGTATTGTTCTATACCTCTGTAAAGTGCTCTGTCGCTTCTAGAAGCTAGGTCCGAGAAGAAGAAGAAGAAGAAGAAGAAGAAGAAGAAGAAGAAGAAGAAGAAGAAGAAGAAGAAGAAGAAGAAGAAGAAGAAGAAGAAGAAGAAGAACTGAAACTAACAGCGCCGGGGAAAAGGCTTTTGCAGAAGGCTGCAAGCCACAGGGACGCCTGGCCTACAACGTCTGGTACCGAAGATGATTTGCCAAGAGCCAACCGTTCAAAGGGATGGGCGGTAACCAACACGGAGCTGAATGGTGTCCACACACCCCAGACACCAATAACTAAATGCAGCAGGAAGGACATTATGATAGAAAAAGCAGAGCGCGACGAGAGGCACTTTACCTGGTGATCAAAGCCAATGTAATCAGTCTCCACAAGGGCCACTCATAGTCATCTGCTTTACGATAGCAGAGTGGATTGTTGTGATCGCGCCATAGAAATGTAATTGAATTGAAGCTTTTTGAACAGCATATCTGTTTATGCAATGAATAACTGGATTTAAAAGGGTTTCCTGAAATGCAGAGCGGAACATTCTGTTTACGTAAAGAAAAACAAAAGAATAGCTTTCACTTTTTTTACATGTTGGTAATTATATCCAGGAATGCCGTAAAAACAAAGTCATCAGCGGAGGATGGACAAATATTTAACCATTACGCAACAGGTGCCACAGTTAAGTATCTTTAAATTAACAGATCCAGAGAGGGAGCCTTTTAAAGTTCTAAACGGACTAGAAATATGAAAGCATGAGCAACAGGTTTGGTACTGTAGAGAGGCAGATGAATACATCATCAATGACAACTGCCCCTCCCCCACCTCAGTATTGTAAAGGCCAGAAATGCTATTGACTAAGACAGCCGTACCACCCGTATCCAAGACTGGCACAGCAAGTGATGAACACAATGTGAACTAAAGATGGCAAGAATAAGCAAACACAATGCTAACTGACATACCCGCATGCAATAGACATGAAGCAGATATGCATCCACCATGAAGAAACGCAGACATTGGGTCAAACAAGCATTTAGTTATGACAAATATCGCTTTCAAAGATGAAGACAAGAAAAACATAGCAGAAGCAATGTATATGCTGAAATGCACCACATACGATATACATATGTAGTTTACTAACATACAAATGCAATGGTAAAGGGAAGCCATCTTTATTCAAATGGAAGTCGCAGCATGCATTAAAATAACCGAAGACCTTGAGGCTTCATGAAAACTCAAACTGTTGTACCCAGTGAAATACAGATCCATGCACGGTGCAGACGGTAGCTGCATGAGCGCTGCCAAGGTTGTGGAGACATTAGGGAGTACATAGACGGTTCAGGAAGGAACAGACAATAATTCCCATGGCACAAGAGATATTTTGTTCAGATTAATTGAAGAACAACCAGCCATTGAATGCTAAGTGCCGGCTAATTATAAGCTAAAGCTCCATAAGGAATGGATTGACCAAGTCACTAGTGGTTAGAAAAGTAATACTAACATTCATATTAGCTAAAATCCTCATAAATGCAGGGTGAAATTATTCCCAACATGATCCTCTCACATGTGTTTGAGAATTCAAGAACAAGGTCTAGTCCTTAGCCCCAGACACAGATAAACATCAGCATCGACTCCCCACATATTATCAGAACTAAGGTGCCTAGAAAGGTTGACTACAGAGAAGTCAGTCTGGCTCATGGCCTAGGACTAAGGGATGGTATCTCCTTTAATTGAATAGAAGTAGTTTGTAGACCTTTGTCCCCCTACTCCCATTTTGACCCACCAGTCAATTGCTCAGGGTTGCAAAGTAAGATGCCAACTAATGAGAACCCTCAATGTTATGCCGTGCAGTAGACGTTCCCCTAACCAATGAATTACGTTAAAGATTACATGTATTCTCAAGTATCGATTTAGAAGTTGTCTCAGGTGGAGCCATCAGATAAAGTATAGCCAATGAAGAGACTAACCACTACAACTTCTATATGTATGCAATCCCCTTATTCAACCGCCGTACCCTGAAGGATTTTGTAATCAAGAGTGTGATGTCATGCCAGTATTGACGTATTTTTCTTTTTTAAACCATTGTTGTGTCTGAGAAAGGCAGAGAGCGTCAAGAGTAGATTTGCGTATGCTATCCCTGCCTTCTGTGGATTCTTAATAAACCGGGTTTTGCCATTTACCTGCACTATTTCCGTTTTTGAGCTTTGGATTTCCCAGCCTACCATTTCCGCTTAACTGGGGCTTTTCAGTCCATGTTAATGGTACCTTACATCATGCTTCTTAACAGACAGATGAATAAGGCCTGGTTACCGTCTCAGGCAACCTTCATGGGAACAAACGAGACGACTCACACATCAATTCAACCAGAGGCCTATGACATCCGTTTGCTCATGTTTGTCATGCTACCGTTTATGCAAATGGACTGTGTCTGGTCCTTAAAGCATCTTGCATTTAAGTTTTCTGCACAGTCAATTAAGAAATGTAAACGACAATATGACTCATCACTGAGCCTAAGAAATAAATCCTCTGTGTACACAACATACTGTGCTGGAGGACAGTTACTAGCAAGAGCGACTTGAACTCGTTAAGTCAGTGTAGCCGCCAAAATCTCATAACCCGTAATGCTCATCTCATAATGTCCAAGTCACCACCCCGTCAACCAATTCAAAAGCAAAGGCTGTACATATAAGAGCCTGGTCAGAAAAAAATACAAATATTGCAGAAACCATCCGGGTGTCTTCAATTCGAGAGGTCTAAGGTACCTTGTCGGAGAGGCGTGGTTGTGGTGAGAGGGTGATGGGGGAAACAGTAGCCCAGTTTTTTATATGAGCTCTAGGAGGGGAAGAGACTGCCAGACAGAGCGGCAGAGAGACTGGTTTCGGTGAAAGAAAATCCAGTTGAAGAGGGGAGGTGTGTACAGTCACCTGGGTTACAAGGAATCATGAAAGCAATATCAGAAGCAACCGAGTATCCAGCCTGGCAAGAGTGCGGTGGTGGGGGCGAAACTATGGAAAAAGTCCTGATTTTTGGGGTTGAGCGGCTACTCAAGTGTCCCTAATATCTTTTCCAAAGTGGGCGCGACACCTAACCAGCCATCTTCTTTGGCTTCCATGCCCCACTCTGGCAATACCACTACACTCTGGAGAAGTGGTTGCTGGTGAATTTCTAAAGTAGAAATGTGTATATCTTTAACTCAACTGCCCCAAGCAAGCACACCTGAAGTAATCTGGTATGGTTATGGCCGTTTTCCTCTATGGATTTGTTTTAAAATAAAGGGTTAAAATCCTGTATTTTGCAGCATATATTTCAGATACATTGGGCAAGGATACGTAAAATTTACACTTTGTTCTGCAGTGAAACAAATGAAACTCCCCAGTAGATGCCAGGTCGCCAACAGCAGCACACAGGAACATTTTGCAACACCTGTTGATGCTGGCTGTCCCCAAAGAAAAACCAGGAGGCCTGTCTCAGCAATATATACCAGCATTGCCCCATCTTCAAACATCTTCAAAAAGGATCTGTCCAAATCAGCTCATGGTGTTTGCCCCCTTTCATTCTGTTGATGCCCAAAGTAAGTAATGAGGGAGGTCTCAAGACATGCAACATTGCCATTTTATTCTGCCGGTGCCCAAAGAAAATACGAGACCTATCTGAATGCACGCCCACACTCCCCTCTTTCATGCTTCTAGTGCCCAAATCAAATCCTGCAGTCTGTTTCAATATGTGTTCATGCCAAACCAAGTTCTGCATTATGTCACTTTCAGTGCCCACAAACTGCTCCATTACACTGGGACGCACGCGCGCGCACACACACACACACACACACACTCACAGACGCGTGATCGCCAACCTGCATATGCCCATACCTTTTTTTAAAACATAACTTTTTACTGTTTAATGAACCTAAAAGTCAGGTTACCTGATAATGTTTAATCACTTCCCATCTGACAAATTTGCGATCTCCTAAGATGGTGATAGACTTGGACACCTCAGAAGAGCCTTCGTGATGAACGCATCTGCTTGTACTCACCATTTGTCAAAGGTTAGTTTTATGTATGCATAATGTACACTGCATTTGCACATCAGACAAGTAGCCATAACCCCTTACCCTTAGTTTTGATAGGTAATAGGCCCTCCTACACTGTTTGCCATGTCTGCTGCAGCCATTAATTAAATTGCGGCCCATTAGAGGTGCATTGCTGAAAACAGAGACGAGTGTAAAAAAATGATGTTAAGAAAAAATGGTTCCTGATTATCGTGCACTTGGTTGGTGGAAAAGGATAAATAGCTGCACAATTTTGGGTGTTTTAAGTGGTTCCTATTCTGAAGAAGACATATCGTATTTTCTGTGGTCAGCCGACACGTTTTTCGACCTCGAGACTGGGACTGGATGGGACACAGCTCTGGGAAAAAGGTGCTACAGTCCCTATGTGTATGTGGGCAATGTGTGAGGAGGCAGAGGGAGAAAGGGTTATAGTGCAGGGGAAGGGGAGGTGGACCCATGGGTGTGGTATAGGTGTGGTAACCTACTGTGTCATGGCATGTTTTCAGGCACTATGGCAGAGCCAATACCATGTGGTCTGAGGCGGCCATACTGAACTACATTCCATACTGGCCTACAATATTATTGCAGCACATATGGATCTCTTCCCTTACAGTGGCATGGAATGTTTCTCTGGCCTTATGGAAAAAGCCTATACATTGTGTTCGGGTGTGTTCATACTGGCCTGCATTGGTGTTTCATTTCTGTGACATTACATTTTTACTGGTATTATTAGGAAACCAGCATGACGAGGGTACACAGATGGGCATTCTAGTCTACAATGGTACTTTCTGTCTGTGGCATTGCATTTTTACTGGCACTATAAGCAAAGCCAACATATTCAGTAATCTGATGTGGGCATATTGGCTGACTTTTGTACACCTAGAATGGACATGTTTTCTTACAATAGCATGATGTTTTTGTAGGAGTATTATGGGCAAAGCCAACATGAGAGTTCCTGTGTAGCCCATACCAGTTTACATTGGTGCAGGAGGTAGTATAGACATGATTTCCTTCAGTGGTGTGGCATGTTTTACTGGCATTCCAGGCAAATCCAACAAGATTACGTTTTTACGTGGGGATACTGGTATATATTGGCACAGCCAGCATGGGCATGCTTACTCATAGTATTGTAATGGGTAAAGGAAATTAAAAGAAGCATGAGTATGTGACTATGTCAGAATACTGCCATGAACATGTTTTTATACTGGCCTATATTGTGGGCAAAGGCATCATGTAAAATGTGAATGTGTCCTATTGGGCATTTGGCATCTGTTGTGTTACCGATTGTAAACTGTGTGGCTTTTTACCCATCTTTTTCCAGACAGTGTGTTTAAAATGCACCCTTTTCAGCACTTATTTTAAAGGTATTCTCAGGCGGGGGGTTGGCACCACCAACCCCTAAACCACTCTTCAGACTCGTTCTTTACGCTCGCTTTCACCTGCATATTCATATGAAATGTTTACACTCCTCCAATTAAACAATATCCCAGCTGCCCCTTCTAGGACCATTGACTGTAGCTATACATTGTTGTAGTGCAGTAGCAGCACACATAGACGTTCACCTACTCTGTGTGTAAGCAATGTGAAAGCATTCCACGCTAAAGAGCATATGACGTCTCCCAGCAGCTGGACAGCCATGTTGAACAGCACAGCTAATGAGATGAGGCCCATCCCAGAGTGGAAGCACATTCCCATGTGATTGCATGCATTGCAAAGCCACTTTCTGTCTCCAGCCCTGAATACCATGGGGAAGGAACCTTAGTCACACTCCATCTTTGTGTCTGTTGGGGAGGAGATGGGCATCACTGGTGACGAATAGCATGAGGATTTATAGCGGCATTTGCACCCTCACCTCTCACCCTATTCATCATAGGGCCAGATTGAGGCGGATTTATTGCTACATTGCACGCTTCGTGGGGGCCTGTTGGAAGGTAGATTGTGTCACATCCCTCTATGCATTTATTGATTAATGTTCTTGTGTTGCATTTGGTAATAACTCACATATGGAGACCTATATCAGGCCATAAATCTAAAACACATTTTAACATGGCACGCAGAAATGTTTCTCGGGTTTATAGTCATTCCATCGACAGCCAAAGCATCTGACGACATACCATCTAAAAATAAAGCATCTAAAAAAAAGCATGTAATGCATTTCTTTTCATTTTATTTTATGGGGGAGTCCCCACAAACCCCATTTTAACCTTAAAACCCAATTTTTATTAAACTAACCCCTTTACCATCTAAAAAAATGTATTAGAAGCTTTTTTTCCAGATGGTTTGGCTGTCGATGCTTTGGTTGTCAATGCAATGACCGGATAACGTTTCCCCTGTATTCAAAAGCAGCTAAAGCCTCATGCTGTTCCCAGGGTCCGGGAGAGGGGGTACACCCGCTATTTTCTAAGATCTCTTGCAAACATCCTTGTCTGATGGAACAATCTTTTGAGCAGACGATACGTGAGTTTGTGCTGACCAAGAGAGCTTAGCATTAACGCCTGCTGGTGCCAACTAAGTCTATGGGTCTTTCCCACATGTACCTGCTCTTCTTGGCCTACCCTTAATAACTCAACCTCAATGGATACTATATGCATTCTGATGAAACGAAATATCAAACGCCAGGAGGAACTGTTCAGGAGGAACACATTCAACTAAGGATAAACCAAAACAACTTTTTTTTAAAAAAATGTTTTATTGTTAAAACAAACGAATTTAACCTTTAACATTTAATAGAAATAGTCAAATTTAAAATCATAAAATCACAACGGTACAGCAAATTTCATTTTATTTCAAGATAAAACCATACAATGCTAAAAAAAAAAGTTAGTTATACATTTCCATGAGCACTAATCAACCACAAGGTTACAGCTTTTACCCAGCAAGTTCCCTACGAAGCAAGTACCAAGCAACACTAACTTTCAAAAGGACAGCTGTTGCCAAAAGTCAAAAATCAGACCCAAAACTAAGCTAACAGTTGTGTCGGTAGGAAATTCAAGCCTCAAAGATTTTAAGAAGCCAGTTAAGGCTAGAACTGTAGATGTAGAATGATCGGCCAGACAACTTTCCCAAAGCAGGTCCTCCTCGCCCAAAGCGAGCCAGCACTAGAATGTAAGGGTATTCCACCTTTGGCCGTGTACTGCTGGGCATAAAACCAAGAGATATTTTAGAGTTTCGCATTGCTCTTTGTTGTTACAAAATCTACACACAGCTTGCTCCGGGGACAACATAGCAATATTCCTGTCAATGCACCGACACCTGAGATGAGCTGAACGGCTTCGATGGGTTTCCTGCCACATCCTGCCATGAAAGTGCCAATGGAGACCTTCTATCACACAGGTAAACACAGACATCAGGCATGGCTGCTGCCCATCCTCCTTGCGGCAGCATCAGTGCTGCATTACTGCACTAGGCTGTACACTTCACTCCTCTCAAAGTTCTTAGCAACCTAGCAACAAAGGCCACAGAACTGTGCTACCTGCCATTGCAATGCTATGCTCAAAGCACATCGCTCCAGCCCAGCAACCATTGCACCGGCTCTTAATCAGGGAACAGACCAACTTCACAACTCTTTGTGTAGTACACAAGGCACTCCATGATCTATTGCCAGAATACCTTCCAAGCATCCTCCACCCTTTCACGATAAACAGATGCTTAATATTAGCATCTCTGAATGAATTCGCATTTTACAAGGTAAAGAGAGGCAGCGTGTGGATAGATTCCTCCAAACCGTAAAGTACAAGGTGTCGCCCCTTTGTAATTCCCTTCCCTTTGGCATTGAGCAAGAAGACTTCTTACGATTCCTCAAACACTTAAGGATCATTCTGCTTCCTGGCATTTTTGGCTCAAGAGCAACCTGAAGCTAGATGGCAAAAGACTAGCCTCCACTAAGAACAAACAGCCTCTCGCTGAGAACAGTTCAAGCATGTGTGGGATGTATTTACCCATGCATCCTAGCCCTACCTCAAAACTGTGCAGTACTGACATGAAAACATCATGATGGCCAGAGCTTCCCAGAAAATGCACAGGGAAATGCATGAAGAATAGGCTGCCACTCATTTTTGCCGATGTTATGGGCACAGAAGGACACTGCCTAAAACCACCATTGGACTACCCGCACAGTAGTCTGAAACCATTGGGAATGGCAATGCTGATTGCCAAATGCAACCTAGAATTGTGGGGAATTCATTTCTTAAATCCCAAAAATGGGTGCAGTACCAGTACTCACCACTATCCAAAAGCCGGCGTTTTAAAACCACTCTGTTTCCCTGAAGGCAAGTCAAAATGCCTATTTTCAAACATTGCAATATGTGCAAAATATTTACTGAACACCAGCAGACATTTGGCAGAATGGAGTTTTGTGTGCCTACAAAATCTGGGAAATGAAGATCATAAGACAAGGTTTATAACAAGACTGGCTGCGCTGTGGATTTCAGCAGTTTAAGTTGCACTGGATTGAAAGACACTAAAAAAAAAATCTAAATGTTTAAATTGACTGAGTGACCTACTTTTGAGTGTCACATAGGTTGCAATTGTTTAAATGTCATAGTTTTGCACTTAGAATCAGCATTCTAGCTGCATGTGTAAAATTGCAAGTTAATTTAAAAAGCAACAAATAACATGACAGTAGCTGAAAGTCTGGCTTAAGGAACTTGATTCTGCCTGGCAACTACCCCCATCAGCAGTGAAACTTGAGTCACCACTGTGTTCCCAGGCCAACCTTCCTTTTGCTGCCCCCACTGAGGATATGCCATCTATCTGATAACTGAATTACCTGGGCTCTGCAAGAGAGTGGACAAAGCCCTCTTCACTCAGGCAAAGGTTTTTTATTACCGCAGTCGTAAAATGTAGCTTCCTCTTGGCAGGAGCTGGGAGGAGCACTGCCTGTGAGAGCAAGCTGGCTTGGCAGAAACTGGAAAGACTGGTTTCTATACCATGTGACCTGGGAAACCACACCCCTTTGGAGCCAGAACATAACTTTAAAAAGATGAATAACTCATAGAGCGGACATGTGAAAATTTTATAAATGATACCATAATTCTTGTGATTTTTCTGCCCACATTTTAAGAGGTTTTTCGACCCGGTGGCGTGTTCAGGGGGGTGTCAGCGGAAAAGTGGATATAACTCTAAATGTATGCATGTTAAAAATCTGAAACGTCATCAGTTAATGTCCCTACTCCCTGCACACATGTATGTAAAGTTGGGTCCATGTCAGAAATTGCAAAATCAGTTAAAAAGTGAAATATGTGCCAGTTCTGAATGCAAGCTCCCAGGAAGAGCAGAGTTTGAACAGGGTATACCTCCTGTAATGCATGATGGGTGCATATGATTTTAAAACAATATGTACCTCTGCAAATATGTATTTGTTTCAAATCTAGATTTGTGTGTAAGTTGACAGGAGGAGTGGACTTTCTGCAGGCTGTAAAATGACATCACTCTGACTCACAGTTCATTCCCCAATCAAATGATAAATGGAAGTTTGACCAATTAGAAGCTGAGAGAGAGGTAGGGTCAGTGATGCTAGAACACACCCACATTCTAAACACATAAAAGCAGACAGACAGGACAGATAGGGACTTTCCAAATCCATCTGCAGCGGGACGCTCTGCCGGAAAAATCCATACTTACCTCCATCAACCTCCAGAAAGCCAAACTAGAGACTTCAATCTATCCAGAACTAAGAGACCAGACCAGAGAGAAAGCAGTGCTGAACTAAGAGACCAGACCAGAGAGAAAGCAGTGCTGTACCCAGAGAGACCCAGACCAGCAGAGAGAGCTGACCCAGATCACTGTGAAGTGCAGAGGCCAGACCAGACCAGAGTCCAGTTTAAAACCCTGACCAGATCCGTGATGAGGCCCATTTAATTCAAGAATATAGTGTGAGTACCCAGCAGAACTGTGTAGAACCAATCTCTTAGTTTAAATTCATCTAATTCAATCTATTTAACCTAAGTAGAACTGCCTCCTAGCTGTCACCTGTCATTTCTAGTTGCAAGCTGCACTTGTCATTTTGAACTTTAAAATTTGCAAAACCAAAGACGACCTTTATTTAATCGCTCATATCTCCGCGACCGTTTGTGCTAGAGACTTGCAATAACTTTTATTTGAAAGCTTAGAATCTTAGCTTTGAATCGCACCTAGAACCGCATTCCTAGCCCTTATAGTTTTACCGCAATCGCGGAACACGCATCCGCGAATTTTGCCGCGATTTGCAAATTTCTTCACATGTAAAAACTGCTGCTGCTTGCCTTCCATTTGCCAGAAATTCGTTTAACCTGCTAACTATCCCTGCCTCATTGCTAGTGTGAGCCTGGACTAATATTAACTAGATACCACTCACCCTGAACCTCTGAAAGGGAATTAAAAAGCATTTCCAGCATATTTCTCATCCATTGCTAGCACATATCAAAGCATTTGGGCCTGTGTTTTCAAACTTCTGTAGTCTAAGCTTGCTGGGGTGAACTGAATCACATTTGATTGCATTTCTGAGAACTGTGTGTTTTCCTTCCATTTCCTTGCCTTGCATCAAGGGGGGGAGGGGATTGCCAGAGAAAAGTGATTACATTGTTTTGCTGAAATCATATCAAGTTGTTTTCTATACTGCATTTCATTCATTCAACCTTGCATTTCCTTGAACCTTATAAAGCATTCTCCACCACATTATACTTTTGTTTCTATTTACCAGTGTGCTACCTTATCCATTTCATCTCAACTCATTAGTGATTATAAAGAAGCGTGCTAGTGCCAGATTCTCCGTTGTTAATCTTTATCATATCAGATTAAGAGTGCTAGTCAATTATTAATTTATTATAAAGTGTGATATATATATATATTTTAATTTATCAAATAAACCTTTTAAACTTGCAAAACAGAACTACTTCTTGGCTCAGTGGGGTCAGGGGGATTCCAAGAGAGGGGTGTTATATAGGGGTAGTCATCCAGAACGCATGAACTGGACCTAAAGATATATCAATAAGGGTTTTCATTCAGTATTCTAGACTAGGCGTTAACTTAGCTGTAGTGCTGAATTGAATCCTCTTACACATGGGACCCAGTTACCACTAACAGCACTGATCTGAGTGGTCTCATGTAAAAGGGCACCTCAACTCGGAGCTATCAAGGCCCCCCTCCCTCGCCACTAAAACTTCCCCTCCCTCAACTTCCAAAGTGTTTGGAATTTTCTGGAAAACAATATGAAACTGTTCTGAAGAGATTAATTATGCAACTATAGTTCTCAACTCGGTCAACTATAACAGTGCAATGAATCAGTTCTCAAGTGGTAGAGTGTTGATTGGGCACAATGATTTAAAAAGGACTGTTTCATATGAGTGAGTCAGTGTATGGTCCATATTCTTGGTGAAGCGTGGCTAGAGATTGCTAGCTTCAAGTGGAATGCCCTGGTTACTTTGCCAGCTTATTTTAGGTGTGGGCTTTAGTAAGCTGGTTATATTCTTTAATATATTTTTTTAACAGCCCATTGCGGATTGTGGCACTAGGTAGCTAGGTTTATTATTGGGGGTAAGGCACCCAACCTCCACACCAGAGTCAATTACCAGAAACTCTGCATGTGACAAGTCTCCGCAGCTACGGTGGGAAGTATGTTGAAATAGGAACTGTTCTGCATGTGTCTATGGTGGGAAGTATGTTGAAATGGGAACTGTTCTGCACGTGTCTATGGTGGGAAGTATGTTTAAATAGGAACTGTTCTGCCTGTGTCTATGGTGGGAAGTATGTTGAAATGGGAACTGTTCTGCATGTGTCTATGGTGGGAAGTATGTTGAAATGGGAACTGTTCTGCACATGTCTATGGTGGGAAGTATGTTTAAATAGGAACTGTTCTGCCTGTGTCTATGGTGGGAAGTATGTTGAAATGGGAACTGTTCTGCATGTGGCTATGGTGGGAAGTATGTTGAAATAGGAACTGTTCTGGATGTGGCTATAGTGGGAAGTGTGTTGAAATAGGAACTGTTCTGGATGTGGCTACGATTGGATGTATGTTTAAATGGGAACTGTTCTGGATGTGGCTACGGTTGGAAGTATGTTTAAATAGGAACAGTTCTGGATGTAGCTATTGTGGGAAGTATGTTGCAATAGGAACTGTTTTGGATGTCTCTATGCCTGGAAGTATGTTTAAATAGGAACTATTCTGGATGTGGCTATGGTGGGAAGTATGTTGAAATAGGAACTGTAATGGATGCAGGCAGGTATACAATGTTTAGAGTATAATCTATAAATGCTAATAAATATTGAACATCATTGATCAGTGAATAGTCCCCACTCTGTTGCATGCTTTCACCATCATTGAGACCACAGCTCTGTAAACAATCAGCATGAGGTAGCAATAGATGTAAACACTATGGCCCTGATTCACGGAACCGTTTTATAATGGCGCAGTCCCATAGGAAAACGTTCTGTGTCACTGTTTTGCAGTTTTAAAAACAATTAATGAGGCAATGGAATTTTACTCCAAGTTTCAATTGCAAAGAGCTAAAATCTAGGAAAACCTAATTTTTATGTTTGGAAAATAACATGGTTAAACAAAAATACCAGTAAAAAAATCTGAATATTGGCAGCAATCTCTATGATTGTGCTTTATGTCATGTCTTCAGAATACATGATTTAAGAATATTTTCTCAGTATAACTCTACACTGGTCTCTTCCGCTGCATTGGCAACACTGGTTGCGCGTTGCTCCTTTGAGCTTGGCATTGCTTAGATCATGTGCCAATCCTTTATTTATTTTACACATGCCTGCATCGCACCCAGTCTCTCAATGATTCATTCGACATAGAGGCGCAGCACCTCATGGATCCTATTGGCTCGTGCTCCTCTCCAACACATGCCCGCAATGTACACATCTGTAGATACGCCCTGGATGTCACTCCCAAGTCATCACCGAGGAGATGGCCAAGAGCGGAGAAGGTGGGGTGCGCGTGATTCGCCACAACCCAACAGAACGTAAGCTGGAACAAGTAGTCAACGGAAAAGAATGTGTGGCTGTAGACAACTGAAAAACCAGCAAACCAACAGAACGAATCATGCTCTACTGCTGTGCAACGTGGATGGAACCAGTGGCCTCTTCACCTCCATCATAGCCCACTACGCTTACAAATAAAAAAAGGGAAGGGCAGAATGTCTGCAGAGCTGGCACTCGGCTGTGAGTTTAGAGGGTGGGTTTTCTCCCATCTCTGTTCCGCTCCCTCCTCCCACCAGCACACTTGGCAACCCAAAAATGTAATGATTCTTGTTGAACAACCCCGACCGTGTGCCAGCACTGGCAATGCTCCTTTAAGTTAGTTGCGTGGGGTAGTTTGTTTATGCCTCCCTCAAGTCGATAGTAAATAACTTAAGGGAATGTTTACTATGTATGGCAAAATATCCTAACGTGTGCTCATTTTCACCCCATGCCACACCAGAAACCTCTGCGGCTGTGACATTGTGCAACTGGAGCCAGGATTACGCAAACGTGTTTCCATCAACAGATGTTTCCCATATGGCTTCTAGACTCTCAGAGCACCGATGGCTCTTAGAATATCCGAAGGGAATATCTAGAAGTGACACCTAGGTTATACTTACTTGATGTAACAAAGATGCCTGCTACACGCAGGTAGATGGCTAGCTAACTGTACTAACTGATTACAGAGCAACAGTGATGTCATTGTTATATTTCAGGTCAAAGATGATGTCACAACTAGCCTGAAATAAAAACAAATAAAAAAATACGTACTCTCAGCTTATCTAAGAAGGCATCATCTTGATGAGGAAAGGGTCACCTGCCCCCTGTTCATTTTTCCTGCCTGACATTCGACACAGTTCAGGGCAGGCCCATTTAGGATTTGCCCATTCTTTTAGCTCTATCTTTTTACTTTTTTGTACATTATACTTAATACCTCAGTTGGGTTTCTAAGCATAGATCTAGGATTCAAACCTCTGTTGCTCTGCGTGGTCTTGCTTCCAAGACCAGCACGTTGCCCCTGTGCTATCCTCCCTTCACATTGCAGGTTGCCTACTATCGCCTGGCTAAATCTGTAGACTAGTGGCATTATTTGCTGTGGCAGTTCCTTGTAAGAAGCTGTGTCAGGGTGGGCAATAGGATAAAGTGCTAGATGAGACATTGCCAAAGTACTGAACTCACATGTCTGTCAAGGCAAATCAGTGACCATTCATATAACCTTTGGTTAACCTTTCTTTCGAATGCTTTGCAAAAAAAAAACAAAGTGTAACTCATCAAGAGATAGGGTTGCAGAATGTAACAGGCAAAATACAATACAGTCACTCGGTCCAGACTAAGGCAAGCTCGCTACAATTACATGGAGCTCCAGCAAGAGTGAACATATAGTACCTGTATTAAAAACACTTTAAAAAAGGAAAAGACGTGTTAGGGAAATGTTTCCAAGTAAAAAGATGGAAACCTGGTTAAACAAACACTAGAAGCACAACATTGATTAAAAAGGCTAGTTTCTCCACGTCTGCTCTGCTACAGCCCCGACCCAACCAGGCTTTCAGGATAAGCTGTGATTTCTGAAATAGCACCCACATAGCCGAACTGTAAACAAATATTTTATTTGGCAATCATGAACCAGGGAGCGCATTTAGTTCTTGAGAACTGTACTTGGGACGTAAGTTAAAGGTTCATTGTATATGGGAAAAAGTACCCCCTACCATACAATATAAGGATATTGCAAGTCACTGTGTAGATCTATGATCAAATAGAGGAAGGAGGTGGAAGATAGAGTTCCTTAATAAAGTCACTGCGCTATGAGATGATTTGCAATATCCTTTTTACGGGGTATTGTGTTCCTTAAAATGCATGGCCACGCACTTTCATGCCATCTTGCTTAATCTAATGTAAGAACTCATCCAGTTGCTGATACATGTAATCAATTTAGACTCTACTTGGATTTTAAAAAAAAACTAATATGCAGCTTCTAAATTTGCAGAAAAATAGTTTAAGTAGTTTTATAAAAATGTATCTAAAACGTTTTGTACTTTAAAATAAGAAATAAAATCATATATATGTTTGCTCATATGTGTTTAACTCATGCCGTTTTCGAAATAAACAAACTGCCATGAACAGTCCCTAATCAATGAGTGGCTGTAAAGCGTCACACTAAAAGCTATTTTGCGAGAAAGTAATTGGACATGTTTGCCATGGCTTTAATTCTGTGCTGCAGTGACAAGTGGAATTGTGCTTTGTGCTGGCTCAAGCAGCGGGCATGCTGACGACACAGGGCACCTGTAATAACTGATTACAGAACTGCAGTCAATTCCTTTGATGTCACAACTAGCCTGTAATGTACACAATAAAGTACCCCCTACAGTACATTATAAGTACACTGTAAGCCCCCGAGGAGTTCCATTACCCATTAGAGGAAGGAGGACGAAAGCTGAGCACTTTCATAAGATCACAGGACTTTGAGGTGACTTGTAATATCCTTTTTGCATATATAATATGGCCACACATTGTCATGTCCTTTATTACATGGCCACCTCTTCCAGTTGCTAATGCACATATTCAATGTAGAATCTGGTTGGATTAAACAAAAAAGAAATGTGCAGCATCCAATGTTTTGCAGAAAAAGTTTTAAGCAGCTTATTAAAATGAATTTAATATCCGTTGTTGCTTAAAATAACTGCCATGCAGATCGATTCGTGATTTCCCATGTTAAGCCTCAGCCGTTCAAAAATGAACATACTACCATAAACAGTTACTTATCAGTTAATGTCTGTAAAGTGTCCCAGAAATAATTTTTCTCTGACAACGAATTTGAAAAGATCGGCACAATTTTAATGAAGGCCCGCTGTTCTGCCCTGACCTGGCACAAGCAGCAGGCATTTGGATATCACAACAAAACGGTAATAACGGATTACAGAGCGGACGCGATGCCATTATTATATTACAGGTCAATAGTGATGTCACAACTATCCTCCGATAAAAACTAAATATTTACAGTCTTTTTACACGTGTAGTGCAGGCATGTGATGTGAAAAAGAAGACTTTGCCAGTGGCTTTCATTGACACTTCAAATGGTTCAGTGTATGGGGTGCACTTCCTCCTTCCAGCGGAGTGCCTACTTTCCGACTAGAATCGGTAGGGATTTGGCTCCCTCTCCTTGGACTCATCCTGACCTCGGGATAGTTGGGTACTCGAGGATAAGTACCAAATACTTCCAAATTGCCTTCATCCCCATGTCCGATGTCCCACAAATGATTCTGGCTTAGATAACCTCTCATTTTGATTTGAATCTGAGGTACGGTGACATATCTTATTTTGCGCCCTCACCCTGCATTTTTCAGAAGCTGTTTGCCACTCAAGCCTCCGGGTTCAGGAAATGCTGGCCTTTACTCACCACTTACTTGCCTCAGAACCAGCCCTGACTTTGACCTTCGTCCACTTTACCTGTGCAAATGCCCTTAGTAGCCTGGTTATGCCCCACGGGCCTAGCTGGAACCTCATGTATCCTTCTACTTCTCAAAAGATTCAGTACTAATGAAGTGACTCGGGGGGGGGGTGACAGTCCCTTTATGCACCTTCAAGAGGGCCCCCCAAACACATGGACCGGTGTGTGGAGGAACCCTCCCATCTAGGCCTGTGTAAAACAGTGCCGAGCCTTCCAGAAGCAGGACATGTGAAACAGTCGAATGGATCAAATGCTGCTTCATTCAGCTTGGTGCAAAGCATAATGCACCTCGCTCACCGGAAGGGCAGTATTTCTAGTCGCTTATGGATCATATTCAATTCATACGTCCAATAACCGTGCTGGTATTACAGTCTGGGCTGGGGGGGAAGGACTCCGACAGCTTCCGGTGCTGCAAACTGGACGCTATATAAAACCACTGCAAAATTAATTAAACACCTTACCTTGATTATTCGGTTTCCCTAGGTTTGGTCACAACATGAAAAGTATAAACAGAAATCCATTATCTTATATTTACTACAAATAAGGATAGAATTTTAATAATATGGCACACTCTGGAGACTCTAATATCTAGTTGGACAGGTCACAAAATCAGGAAACGGCTGCAACTGCAAAGACTCTGAACTCCGACTACTTGCAATTGCAGTCAGTCAAGAGTCCATCCTCTAAATACAATGGCACGGACATGATGAAGACATGCATAGGGCGGTCTTCAAAATGTGGGGGCGGCCGGGAGACCGGAGCATAGCGAGGGAGGAGGACATACTGCTGTTAAAAACAGGAGTACGGTGACTGCTTTCAATAGAAAATATAAGCAGATATGATTCTTGGGGTCCCCGGCCACATTTGTACTCAAGGGGGCTCAGCATAAAAAGGCTTAAATACCACTACGCGAGAGCTCTGCTCTCCCCGCTAAAGGCTGCATATCGAAGCCATACGACTTGCTCATCTGAATGCTGCGCATCAGCCGCATTCCACTTGGCTTTCTTACGGACGGACTTGTATTAGCCAACATCTGTAGAAAAGGCCTGGTCAATTGATTTACAATGCGCAGCGCAAGCATGGCCAATGCTACTTCGGCACAAGGCGGTATCTCCCTGTTGGAAGAGCGCCATCTGGTCTCCACATGGAAGGGTGATGGCGCGGCCCTGCCAGGCACAGATGCGGCCAGAGCTCTGGGGAGAGCCACTCTAGTGATGGATCGGAGCAAGCTAAGCCGATGAATGCTTGTACTCTCAAGTCCTACACGCCGGAACTGCCAAGATGTGGACGTTTCACTGGCACAGTCCTCCCAGAATATCAAGATGTCTCAACCCCATGACACGCATATGATAATAACCCCAACATGCGGACTGCTCTCAAAGCAGAGCATGATGGGTAAGAGCGGGACAAAAGTAATTGCTCTTCTGGCAGGCCCATTGAAAATTAAATTAGGGGAACTTTTTCATTAGACGTCTTTGGCAAAATAAATGTATTAGACGGAGAGCTTTTTGCAATTAGAAGTGACAGGTGCGCTGCTTGCTCAGGGCCTTTAAATCACATCAATAAGCTTCATCTGTCAGAGGGTTCAGCAGGATGCATTTTTTAAACCCCATCCATTATGCGGGGGCTTCACATAGAGCAACATGCCGGGTATATTTAAAACGCAGCCGAGGTCTTTAAGGGCAATCGATTTCTTAAACAGCTGCATCCTTCTGGGCCCTGCTCTTGAGAAAATCAACTAAACACAGAGCTGTATTTTTTTTGTGGAGACCACCATTGCACGTCTCCACATTCCTGAAAATACTCACTCCTAACATCTAGGAACACAAGCACGGGTCACAGGTAATATTTCACATTTCAGTATGACTAATACAGTCATTTATGCTCCAAATAAGTGTTGTATTTGAATATGCACACATGTCAATGTATGCAATTGCATGGTACCAGTACACAAAAGACTCATGTAATAACATACAGTACTTCAATCTACCTATAAGGGCCTATTTAAACGGTTGCCTCAGTTTATTTGTGTCCAATACTTAATCTAATACACCCCATGAATTAGCAGGACCAGCAACTATTTTTCATCGAGTGCACCAGGCCCTGTATTCCCCTTCTCCTACCATCCCTTGACCCCCCCAAACCCACAGCATCCGCACCACTTACTTCTCCCACTTTTCACCACCTTGGCGCCTGTCCCCAGGATGCCCGCCTCCTGGACACAGAAATACTGAAGGGGCCGTTTTTATTTGCAGTTTTTTAGGGAATTCAATAGATGCAGTGGGCGCAATGCCAGTTTCTCGCGAAAATAAACGGATATTAGCACGCCGATTTTTAACCCATGGTTGGTAATAGCCCTACGCTCCAGCCTGTCAGCTCGTCTAGTGGGCCACAAGCAGCCAGCGAAACCTAGGGTGACCAGAAGTCCCGTTTTTGCTGGGACTGTCTGGGTATTTGCATCTCTGTACCTGGATCCCGAGACTTTTCTAAGTTTAAAAACCCCGTCCTGGGATTTGGGGATCGGGTGGCTGTAACATGCCATGGGTAGGCCACCCACATAGAAGTAGGACTACAGTTTCACTGCTGACGCTGTAGTCCTACTTCTATGTCAGTGAGCTGTACCGGATTTCTTTTTCAAAATCTGGTCACCCTAGCTAAACCCCACACAGCAGCAATTAATTCTATATTTTCACCTCCTCCTATATAAGTGGCTGATCAAGCTAGATTAGGGTGAACATCACCTAATTTTACACATCTGCATCTGTAATTATTACTGATTAACAGCTCCTGTCGATAGCGAGTTATGTTCCGAAATTGGGGAAAGCTGGCTTGATTTACCGTTGCTATTAGTTACAGGAAACTTTGCGTCACAGTGCAATAACAAGACAATATTTGTTCAATCAAATCTGGCAGTAATGTTGTAGCATGCAGGATGTGCCACATGGACATAACAGGAATGAACTATGTGTTATGAACACTGGGGCAGAGGGTATAATGTGCTCCAGTTCCAGTGGTGTTTGGACCTGTGCGGGGCATTTTATTACGGACATCTGCACAGATTCACTTGTGCAAACGTTTACCACAGAACCTTAGCGGTCAGAGAAAAGGTCATTATTGCAGTAGTCGATGTGTGCAAATGTCATCCAAAAAAGTACATGAACTGGTGCAAAACTGTCCTCGATTGGTGCAGAATTAATTACCTGGCAGTTGGTTAGGTGTGGAAATAAACACTCAGCTAATGGCAGGGAAGAAGTGTTTTGAGTAAATGGATACCGCTGGCAGTAGTGTGTAATGATGTGTTCTGAAAGTGATATTTCTAATGCTGATATCAGTTACCACTAGTGGTATTTTCTGCCAGTAATGCCACTTTTCTGAAAGGCTATCATCCTGCAGCACTGCGTCTTTGGTGAGGGATTGAGTCGGATGCTACTTGCGATTCCAATGGCAGAGATTGAATGTTTCAGTGCAGGGGAGAGTCCCGTAACCCTCATCTAGTCGCCTGGCCATTTGGCCCTGATCCCCCCTTTCATTCTCTGTCTTGCGGATAGACCCTCACCATCCCCGCCTCTATGTTTTTTGTTTTTGCATTTATACAAGCACACAAAGCCTGTGGGCATCTAGGCCCTGGTTACAGCGATGAGGGAGGACAAAAGAATGCATTGAGGTTAGTTGAACAGGTGAGTTTTGAGTTTATTCATGAACATGTGTTAGGAGGGTTCAGCACGCAGGGCAAGAGCAAGGTTGTTCCAAAGCTAGATCCCTGCTCTTTTGCGGTTGAATCTTGGTGTGATGGGGCAGTGGTTGTGAGCTGATCGAGCTGTCCTACCAGGAGTGTATCTGTTGAGCATTATTAGACTGGCATCGGAGGGTGATTGAAAGAATTGGGTATTTGGTCTTTCCTTCGAAACCCTTTGCATCAAATTGTTTTGCATCGAATGCACATTTGTTTGCATCGAATGCTTATATGGATGGGCTAAAGGGTTATTTTTCATTGGGGTGGGGTTCTAAGGGTATAAAACAGTGCGATGGAAACCCTTTCGATGGAAAGAGCATAAACCAAAGAATTGTAAATATGAATCTTTATCTGACAGGGAGCCAGTTTACAGATCTTCCAGCTTCAGAGTTGTGGTCCTGCTTCCCCAGGTCCAGCACAGCATGGAGGGCATTATTTTGTATTACTTGTAGATTGCTTAGGTTTTTTCAGTGATGCCACAAAGTAGGGCACTACAACAGTCTAGTTTAGATCCGACGTGAGCTGATTATCAGAGGAAAGGAAAGGTTTGCTTGCATTAATGAGCTCCGTGACATAGGTTATAACTTGCCATGACATATTGAGTGTGCAGTCTAGGTATACACACACGTTTTTTACGGATGAGGCAACAGGGATTTTGTGGCCGCCAATGACGAATACATGTTATTGTAATTTAATTTAATTTGACATTTGTATGCCACCTATACAGCAGAACGTATTTCCAGGTGCCACAATATTAAGGGGGAGGAGGATAAAAAACAATAAATGGTCGTATCATGCATTGTGACATTCGGATTGTGCAAGTTCAGCAACAGGAACTGCAGGGGGGGGAGTCAGGGCAAGGGGAAGGAAGGGAAGGGGGAATGCAGGAGGGAAGGGACACCAGGGGCTGGGTAAGTGCTGGGGGGTAGCCTAGAGGGCAAGTCCACTGGGGAAGGGATTAGGGTAACTAGTGCGAGGAGGGGGGTGGATCGGACTCAGAAGTCTAGTCAGGGAAGGGTGCCCGAAGGCAAGTGCTGGAGGGAGGGTGCTGATGCAGACTGGTTAAGGGAGGGCCTGGCCCCTGTATGACTCAGAAGGGACCAGGCAGCCAGTTGCAGCAGCAGGAGGGCTTTAACAGGGAAGGGAGAGAGGGAAGGAGGAGGAGAAAAGGAAGGTCTTGAGAAGTTTCCAGACCTTAAGGAGATCTGGCTCAAGTTTGAGAGGGGCAGGGAGGCCATTCGAGAGGGAGGCTGCGACCAGAGAAAGAGACCTACCCCCCACTCTTTGCTTGGAGAAATGCCTGCCCTGCAGAGAGTTTGAACTAGAGGACTGAGCAACTCTAGCAGGGTGGTATTTATGGAGAGAAATTTGGATATAGCGATGACCCAGGGCCCAAAAATCCTTGTGGATGATGCAGGGGGTCTTGAATTTGATCCTTGCGCCCACCGGGAGCCAGTGGAGAGAGTTTAGGGCTGGAGAGATGCGGTCCCTGGGCTTGAGAACAAAGATATGTCTTGCAGTCCTATTATGGATTAGTTGAAGAGGACGGATGGAGGAAAGAGGCAGAGTGAGGAAGAGGCTGTTGCAGTAGTCCAGCGTGGAGAGAACCAAAGCTCTGGAGACATTGAGTTTCTACGGGAAGGTGAGGAAAGGGAGAATGCCTCTCAGGAGGGAGGTAAAGCTGAAAGTGAGCCTTCTTGGTAATGTCAGCGATATGAGGTGAGAAGGAGAGAGCAGAGTCGAAGATGACTACCAGGTTTTTTGCCTCACGGGAGGATGAGGGGAGGGGGCCCAAGGAGGGTGGCCAATGAGCACGAGGGAAGGAAGAGTGGGAGTTCCAATGAGGACGATCTTAGTCTTAATGGCATTAGGAAAGAGAAGAGATCATTAGAAGCACACCATGCCTGAATAGCAGTCAGGCAGTTGGGAATTTAGAGAGGAAGGAGAGGAGGTAGAGGAGGGAAACTTAAAGGAGAGTTGAGTGTCATCTGCATAACACAGGAAGTGAGGAGAGAAGGTAGAAATCATGTGGGCCAGAGGGACAAGGTAAATGTTAAAAAGCCATGGCGAGAGGATAGAGTCCTGGGGGATGCCGCAGTAAGAGATTGGGGTAGAGGAGATAAAAGGGCCCATTGGAATCTGGGAGGGCCGAGTTGATAGAAAAGAGGTCAGCCAATCCAGTGCCCAATCGTGATGCCAAGAGTATCCCAGAGTCAATTTTGAAGGTGGAAAAATTGACAGCGTCAACGGCAGAGGAGAGATCAAGGAGGATGGGGACAGTCAGAGTTAGAGTCGAGGTTTAAGAGCAAGTCATCACAGGTGTTCGGGAGGGCAGTTTCTGTGCCTCTAACTGGTGGTCATGGAGACAGCAAACAGATTCATTGTGGTGAATTAGTTGGGAGATGGCCAATTGCTACAAGAGTTTGACCAAGAAGAGGAGTAGTTGAGATAGGGCTGTAGTTAGCCGGGCAGGAAGGGCCCGCAGATGGCATTTTTAGGAGGGGGTGCACAAGGGAGTGCTTGAGAGGTGATGGGAAAAAGCCAGTGGCAAAAGAGTTATTACAGAACTCATCCAAAGAAGGATCAAGGGCGAGCAGCAATACTGTCCTTGATAGTTCTAGAGGAGCAAGGGAGCACCTGACTAGAGGAGACTTTCATAGAGCGAACAGTCTTGGTGACCTCCTCCAGTGCAATGGACGAGAAGGAGGAGAGTAGGTGGGATAGAGAGAGAGAGGCCACGGGAGGTCTAGGTGCAGGTGGAGGGGTGAGGGGAATAGAGGAGAGCAAGGACAGGACATCCTGAGTTTTAGTTGTGAAGTGAGAAGCCAAAGTTGTGCAGAGGGCCTGAGAAGGAAGAGGAAAAGCAGAGTCTGTTGTAGGATTGGCGAGTCCCTTACAGATTTACAGCCGTACTGTTGGTGGCCTCAAAGATGCAGATTTATATGGGTCCGCTTCTTGGACCGGATGGAGAGTCTGTAATGCCTTTGGTGCAGGCGACAGGCCAGTTTGTCAGAGGATGTGAAAGAAGCCAGCCTCTTCTGTTCCATAACTCTGCACTTGCTTTTTAGCGAGGCTAGGTCGGAATCATGCCAACTGTCGCACTTGGAGGCAGGCTTTATGCTGATCTTCATGGCAGGGGCATGGATATCAAGGGTGTTGCAGATGGAGGTGAGATTCAGCAAGGACTGAGTCACAATGAGAGTCCATAGCAGGGGTGGAGTGTGGAATAAATGTGTTGGCATAGGTGGCTACAGACACTCGCTTCATCAGTCAGATGACAGATAAGTTGGCTGGCAGTGCAGGCATAGGCTTGACTGGGGAGGTCAGGAGCTCCAGATGAGAGGAGAGAAGAGAATGATCAGACCAAGAGAGAGGTGTACTGAGAGGGTTACAGAGAGAGAGGTCAGCAGAGATGAGGGCATTCTGAGTGAGTAGGACCAGAGGGAAGAATGGTGAGGGAGAAAGAGTTACAGAGGTTACGGAAAGGTGAGGCGCATCAGGAGAGTCCAGATGGATATTGGAATCTCTGAGGAGAATCTTTGAGGTAGAGGTTCAGGAGTGAAGAGGTGAGTTCGGCCCACTCCAACAGGAAGAGGGAGACCAACCGAGGGGTCCATTAGATAGTAGCGAGAGTGATTGACAGGGTAGGAGAAATACAAAACTTGCAGACAAGGCATTCAAAGGAGGAATAGGATTGGATGGGTATGATAGAGGCAGGGATCAATTCAGGGAAGACAAGGGCCTCTCCACCTCCAAGTCGGTTGGGCCTGGACTTGGAGAGGATCTTGTAGCTTTCAGGAAGAAGAGTTTCAAAAGCAGTGACAGAGCTGGAATTGACCCACGTCTCGGTAAGCACGAGGACATCAAGGTCAAAGTCTTCAAGGAGGTGACAGGTGTCAGAGGAGTTCTTGACAGCGGAGCAAGAATTGAGGGTAACTACATGAAGCTGGTTGCCACCTTTAAAGGTTTTCCATGAAGGGGTACAGGGACGAGGTACCACCACCGGGGGAAAGAGGAAAAAGGGGGTGGAAGAGGGAGGAGTGGCAGGAGAAGGGAAGAAGTTACTGAGAGAAGGTAGACGCCTGTCAAGAAGGAGGGGGGTTGGGCTGAGAGCCCTGGGCCATGATAGTGCCATTACATACACATTGATGATGCACCTGGATGATGGGAAGTGTGCCTAGAGCACTTACCATCTGGTTCCACCATTAACGGATGAGGAAGAGAAAGGGCAGAGGACAGAAACATATGGGTAGTCCATAGGTCAGGAGAGGGAATGACAAAGAGAGAGCATTGACATGGGTGTTGGTGATGGGCAGATCTGGGTTTGAGACCAGGAGACCTTGCTTAAAGGTTTTCCTTCCGGGCTTCGAAAGAAAGGGAGGATAGATGATAGAGTAGCAGTTAGAATAGATAGGGGAGATGGAGAGCACCATGCGGAGGTGGGGGGCTAGGGGGTAGGCAGATGCCAAGGCGAGGGAGAGAAATGGAGAGCTGCATAGTGCATTAAGAACTCACCAGGCGGCCTAGCAGTCAACAGGCACAGATGAGGCAGGTACTTTAAACAAGATTCACACAAGGTCAGCAAATTTTAAATGTCCAGGTCAAAGTACAGGCATAACACGTTTCAGCATTTAAACTGGAAAGCAAGTATTGAATACATCCAGGCTTGGCTATCTCAAAAAGCAGGGAAATGCAGCTGTTTAGGCAGGCAACAGATAATTAAAAACATCCAGAATTGAAATTAGAACTCAAACATATATGGGAAATATCATCATTTGAGCACAGCAACATGTTTTAGCCAGTTTAGCATTCAGGCAAAGGCTGAACGTTTTGAACAGCAAGATTCACTAATCAGGGGTACAAACAGCTTACAACATAAGTAAAGTATGCAGAAGCAGATCACATCAGTGTTGGAGTTTCGAATATAAAGCCACAGAGAGCCTCATTAGGGTAAAAACCTGCAGAGTTTCAGAGCATCTCGGTGAAGTGGGTGAAGAAGCAAATAATTAAGTGAAACCCAGGGATAATTGGAGCAGCTGGATAGCTAACAAGGCCAGTTGGGGTGCCCTCAATAGAATTCAAAGCAGATTATTGAGACATTCAGGTTCAATTCAGGAAATCATGCCGTATAGAGATTTTCATAAAAAGCAGTCAAAACAGTAGCAATTTAAAACATCTAGATACGATTTTCATGAAAAGCAGTTTCAACAGCGCCTACTTATATATTTAATTTTTTATTTACGATTTAGTTTATTACATACTTTTCATAATCTTTAATACTAATACATCATTTACATCATATTAAAAAAACTTATGTCACATTCATTAATTTGTTTCGATCCTAATGAGAATTCCTTGTAGATCAGTTCTTTAGACAATTAAACATTTCTTTTATAAATGTCATTCCCGCTAAGATCATCACATTGTTTTCCCTAATTTAGAATATTGTCCACCAATCTTCCAGTGACAAAGTTGCTAGGTTTTTACCAATTTCAGCCAAGAATGTAGTCCTCATTAATGTTGTAGCCTTAGACTCTAACATCAAATGTTTCACAGATGCTACCTGGCCCTGCTTTTGGCAGAATCTACAATATGCCTCAGACTTGGGGATTTGACCCCAAACACTTAGTACCTCTCTTGTTGGTAATACGTTTAAACGCAGCCGAATGAACAGGTCTACCAACCCTGCCCATGGAAATTTTGAAAAATATAAAGGGAGTTGGACAACAGATGATCTTTCATGCTCCAAGGTTAGAGATAGTTTGCAAGTATATCTTGTAAGTGTCTTGGGTATTTATCCATTCTGGTCTGCGAATACTGTGTTCCACCTTTTCTGGACTTTTTAGAAGCTCCTCGGATGAGTCCAGTGAATGCAACCCATCTCGACATGTCTCTGGCTTCTCTTCAAATGGAAACTCACTTCTCTCATGTGGAGAGGTTCGCAAAAAAAGGGAGGAAGGTAATCACACATAACACGCTTACAGTACAATGCTAATGATTTCCATAATACAATGGAGTGCAAGGATTTCAGGCCCAATTCATATCTCACCAATGTCATTGGAGCAGTTTTAGGGAGATGGAGCACTTTTTTCCAGCGGTCGCCCTCTAGAAGATCCCAGAATTCCCACGATTAGTTCAAGGCTGTCAAAGCACCAAATGTTAAAATGGGAGTTACCTTCTGTTTGTAGAAGGTTATTATTGGAGACATGGTGAATTTTCATACTTCCTCTTCAGTAGTAAGGCTTGTGACGACATGCTTTTGCATTTAGATCTTAATACAGACATCCATTCACTTTCATTGATATTACAGTTGATCTGGACTCCCAGGTAAGTGAAGGAGTAAACTTTTTCTAGATTTTGCTTACCCATGTACCATGTCTCTGTTTTATTTTTTGCATCGGTCACTGGCCAACAGCATTATTTTAGTCTTTTTAAAATTGATTTGCAAGTCATTCTTGGTCATGTACCTCTCAAGCATGTTAATTCTCTGCTGTAAGCCTATTGCTGTCTGGTCCATGATGACTAGGTAATCTGCATAACAGACCCATGGGATCACAGTATCATATTTTGGGGGGGAATGCTCTGATTGTTTTTTGGCTTTTGCCCATGTCTGACAAGTGTGTGTTAATTAAGGCAGAAGACAGGTGACACTCCTGTTTTAGCCCCCTGTAAGTGTTGATTTATTTCGGAAAACACTCCAATCTTTGGAGATCCTCACCTGGGTAGAGGTAGCTGTATAGAGGGCCTTTATTGCTTCTGGCAGGTCTCTTGGGTATCCCTAAGAGGGCATCTTGTGCCACAACCTCTCCCTGCTGACACTGTCAAAAGCTTGTTTGAGGTCAATGAAGTCATATATATTTTTGTTCTCGCCTTAATGGCTTTAAGTTTTAACAGGTTCAGCAGGAAGAGGTTAAGGTTCATCCACATGCCCATGACAAAGCCAGACTGCCTTGGATCAAGTTATCCCGATTGATTCACCCAAGATCTAAGTTGATGCAGTAGGAGTGTGCCAAATATGTTCCTCAAGCTGTCAAGCAGGGCTATTGGGCGATAATTGTGCAGCTCTTTTCTCCTTTTTTGAATATAGGGATGACTAATGAAGTTTTCCATGAAGCTAGCACTTCCCTGGCCACTAGGATCTTATTCAAGAGCAGCATACACAAATCAGCCCATGCCTCTGGGTTTTGTTTCACAATTGCATTAGTAAGGCCATCAGGGCCCAGAGCACGAGAAAAACTACATTTTTTAAATTAGCGTTACAATCTCTTTAAAACTCAATCGACCAAGGACCACTCAAGGCACCTTCTTCCAAGGCCTGCTTATAGTTTGGGCATGCAAACAGTTCTGTGAAGTGAGATTTACTTAGCTTTTCTGGAACAGCATTGGGGAGGGATGCCGCTGAAAGGTTGTGTTGTTATTCAGCATGGCACATAGATCGCAGGTATTCTTTGAGCAAATGGTTTTCAGCATCTGTTCTGCATTGTGTTGTTATCTAAGTGCCTTGGACGATATCAACCAGTTCTTGTATTGCTGTTTCCCGAGTTGTCTCATGTCAGCTCGGTAGATTTTACGGACTTGAATCAGGTCTTTGTTGTATGAATGCAATCTTTTAAAGGTACTCTTCAAGTCCTTCTTGCAATTTTCTCTAAAAGGTAGTAGGACACCAGAGTAATCCAACTTCACATTCTCCAAGACCAATTTCCTGCAATCATTTTCGGTGATGACGCAGTCATCAGAGGGGTTGATTCTCAGACTCTTTCCACTATAAGAGACTAGTATGGGAAGTAGGGGTAGAGGGTCTATATGAGCTTGAGGACCTTTCCATGTTATCATTAGCAGATGGTGAGCACTGTTTTCAGTCAGGCTAATTACTAAGGTATCAATCAGGTCTCTCATATTTCTAGATACGAAGTAGTAATCAAGATGTGGTTTTTGATCAATACGGGTCCATGTGGGTTTGCCAGGGACATCTCCCTTTATCTGTCCATTCAATATGAAGAAATCCTGTGCTCTCAGTTCTCAGATCCATAATGCTGGCCTATCCTTTAATTCAGCTTTAACAATCACCTTGCCCCAAGCGTCCAAAAGCTTTATGTTGAGATCTCTGCAAATGATCATGTGCAGATCTGCGATTTGGGTGTAAGCAGAATCAATCAATACTGTTACAGTATTGAGAACATTTTCATCCACAATTTTGGCTGGATTTCAATATACATTTAACACAACCAGTGTTTTCTTACAATCAAAGGCTCTTGCGAGTTGAAAATCAACACTTGGATCAATGGGTTGGGATGGCTCTCCTCCAGTACAGTTAGTCCCTGGCCCAATTTCACCAGTGTCATAATGCCACAATGCGGGCGGTCTGTCTTAAATCTTGGGGCTGGATTTAAAAAGACATTATAGATGTTGCAAATGTGTTTTTCCTGGCTCTAGATTTCTTGGAAACACTGGATATCATATGTTGTCAAGCCCAAGTCATGGGCAAATCCTCTGGTGTTCCAGGATCCCATTCTTAATGCTCCAAGTTCTTGATTTCTTAGATGTTATCTTGTATTCGTGGTTGCTCGTGACGTGACAACCCAAGACCAGTCTTGTTGCTGGTTTACTGAAGTGTCATTTTTATGAAGCTCAGTCACCTTTCTTGCATGGCTCTTAATTGCATTGAAGGTTACTTTTATGCTCGCCAACATTTGTCCTCGGACTTCATCTAGATATTTCTTCACTGCACTTGGACTTCTTTGAGCAGTTATCTCCTGTTTCTTCTTTTTTGTTTATTTCCCACTGAACGCCATGCAGAGTGATTCATTGTTATAGATTGAATATTATTACCACATGGCTCTTTTTGTTACAACTTTGATTCGTCGCTTATTTCAAAGCCAAGAGGTAGCACGTCAGATATCGCATCCAGCAAGTTTGTTGTGACCAATATAAAATTTAAATGCAGTATAACCCGGTCAAGACGACTTTCATTTGCAAACTAGATTATCTGAATATCACTAGATACAATCAACACAATTTAGGGCTGCAACGCAGAAGGTTTAACACATTTGCTTAAAATTAGTCCGTCTCTAGAAGCCAGTAGTCTCTCGGCTGCCACTGCCATTCGTTCTGAGATTAATTGGGTTTGTTGAGGTGCAGCTCTATGCTTTTGCATTGGCTCGTGAACATAGGGTACTTTAGGACTAAAAATTATAGAGAGGAATGTTTTCCATGTCAAGGCTTGTCTCTTTTCTTCCAAAGTTTGGCAACAAGTTTCAGAGCTTTCCTGAGATTCTTCACTTGGAACCGCATTTGTAGCGAGAGGGGAGATAGTTCTGTTTTTTCTCCCTGCTTGACCAATGTTAATAGCACTTGCACTTGCAAAAGAGGTCAATAGGTCAACTCCATTGTTGTGGGCTTGAACCTCTTCATCTGAATAAACTGTTAGGTCTTCCAGTACCAGCAGATCTGAAATGCCTTTGTCTTCCGAACGGCGCCTATTCATCGTCCTGCTCGACTGGGATTCATGTCCTTCACATTGTTTGACTCGTCTATCTTTGTTGTTACTCTCCCTTCCTCTCTCTGTCTTGTTAAATAGAGGCAGATCTTTGCAGACTCCCCGAGGGGTGGACAAGTTCCTTACAAAAGGCATGAGATCCATTTGGCTAGATTTTCTTTGTACTTGGAGATTTTTTTTTACTTTTTTATAGGCATTCCTACTGGTTTCTCAGATGCCGGGAGTTTTTTATTTTCGGTTTCAAAAATAGAGAACACTTTCTTATTCGCTAATTTCAATCCGGTTTGTGAGAGATTCTTCATTGCTGGTTTGTGGCCGTCCTCCTTCTGACTTATAGGGGGCTGGATACTGGCTCATATAAAGTGCTTGGGAGGGTCACCCCCTGCGTCATCACACAATCTCTGGTTTCAGCGGCTGCAGGAATGTCCTTCTCCCTTCGAATCTCATTGTTCACTGTCTCCACCTCTTCAGTTGCTCGGGCATGAGCCACGAGGTTGCGCCGGAGGGATACTTTGAGATTTCTTTGGATTTTGAGGCATTTCAGTTTCAGGCACATGGTTGGACCATGTAGCCATGGTCTGAATGTTAGCACTGGGGGAGTTTTGTGGACAGTGATCTTGGTCTTGAGAACGTCTAAGCCATTTCAGTGACTCTAATTAGTAGCCATCATGATGTTTTTATCGCCCACCTTGCTTCGTGCCAGATCATATAGCCGTCCCTGCCACTGAACTGACAATTCAGCTTCTTTATCCAGTTGCCTTTGTACCTCTGTTGTGAAGGATTCTACGAATATTAATTTACTGTGGATCATGTCCAAAAGGGTGGCTTGGTCTTTAATAGTGTCATTTATACCTTCAAACAGTTTGGTAAAAGGATTCAAGGTAATTGTTAAAGCAGACATTATATTCATTTGGATCTGAGCCAGTGTTTCTGGAATCTGAGGATTGTGTTAAAATCTAGAAGGGGGCTCTGTATTAATCTCACATTCTGAGGAGTTTGATGTTGAAGATGCCGAAAATCTAGTCTCATGAAGAGGACTTTCTCCGAAAACAGGGAGTTCATGTTGAGGGGCAGCTTTCACAGTCAATTGCGGCTGTGTAGGTTCATCCAGCATAGGATGGTTCCACGCTCTAATTGTCATTTGTGACGGGGACTCTGCTTTGGAAGGGGATACTTCTTTGTTCTTGTGAGTTGATGCTTTACGCCTATCCTTTCCTGAATCATGTAGTCTTTTCTGCTGGGTGATTGTCATTTTAATTTCTGCTATATCTCTGGATAATCGTGCCGCTAAGTTGGAGTGTTGGGTTGCTAAGCGGAAGAACTTTGCTTTATTTTTCATGGGAGTGCTCCTGTAATTCTCTGATTGGTTGTATGTACCGAATCACTGAAATTACAGTGTTTCAGGACGTATGAATATTTCTTCAAGGAATGAACAATCATCTTCTCTAAAGTGTGACGTGTTTCGCAAGCATGCTGGCATTACGACCTCAGATCACAAATCACTGGATAGAACTTGATGAGGCTCATGCTGTTCGTCCCTCAATGTTTTAATCAATGGGCTTCTGGCACCTCTCCTCAGCTGTAGCAGATGCATTCGGGCTCCCTGATTTCATATGTGACCAAGGAGATACAGCGTATTCAACAGTTAATGGTTCAGTTTGAGTCATTATCGCTAGCACATCGATTTTTTGAGATTTTGCAGGCAATGACAGGTTCAGTGTATTTCACTGTGTCTCCCCTGGTCGCTCGCACAATCTACAAGCTGGCATTTGACTCTGAATATTCACACTAATTATCAGCAATGTGGTTCTAGGCACCAGCTGCGGTAGCGCTTTTGTGACAATGGCAAAGATGCTTTCATTTAGGGCGGTGGCCCGGGACGCTCACCTCACTCATGTAGTTAGATGCTGGTTGCAGCCGTCTCACAATTTTCCTTGGCGGTGGGTGCAAGGACCACTTGTCATTTTCAATTGTTGCTTTCTCGGTCAGGTCTGCAGTGAATCGCTATGTACTTAAGACATGAGAGTAGTGGGATGTAGTGGGAAGGCACGTGCCAACAGCTTTGTGTACATTCCTCAGTTTCCTCTCTAGCCAGACTTTGCGTGTTCCGCGCTTCAAAGGGGTTTTAATTTGTGGCACTCCCCTTCACCATAGGCACTCAAAAAAATACTGGCAGAAATAGGAGGGTGCTGTGACTGCTAGAATCTACTCGACGGCACCTACTTAAAAAACATCCAGATACTATTTTCAAGAAAAGCAGTTTGAACAGCGCCTACTAAAAAATATCTAGGTACAGTTTTCCTGAAAATCAGTCAAAAGCAACTACCTTGCACGGCTGGATTTACAAATCAGCAGGAGGGGAACAGGTCCAAGTAATTGATCATCACAGTGGATTCAAGCGTGTAGGTGTGGTCTGACAGTGAATAGGGGGAAAGCATAGAATAGGGGTTTAGGGACACTGGAAGGCAACAGCATCAGCAAGAGGGAGAAGAGCATGTGAAGTAATAACATTTAGGCAAACAGATAGCAGATAGGGGTGAAGGAAGTTCACAACAGATAAACAGCCAATGCACCATAAGGATTACAGTTCAGTAGGCAATAGAGATGAAGTAAGAGCGAGGCAGCGGTATGCTCAGGGTATAGGACAGAGTCAGTTCAGCCAAGTGGGATGAGGAAGAAGAAACGTTGATAGTCACAGGATCCCAGGCACGGTACTATCAAGGAGGGGAGGTGAAGAGGAAGTGTGGGCACAGTCAAAGACACTTGGCCATGAGGTCAAAGAGGCCAACAGTTTGCGAGTCAAGCTATGAAGCTTACCACATTGTTGCAAAATTCAGGAACGGATAATGTGGACGACTAACCCAGGAAGCGAAGATGCTGAAACGAGCTTGGGTCACCAAAGTCGCAGCAGGTGGAGCCCCTCCCAAGCATGTACAGGGCAGGACAGTGGCAGAATCCTGTCCTTAAACAAGATCCCTAGATGGGGACGTCAGTCACCTGCCTGCTCCCGGGCTCATCTGGATGTTGTATGTGGTCCTGGCCAATCGGATCCCCCAAAATGTGGGGATCTCAGTGTGTGCCGGCTCGCAATCATGCAGCATCCATACTGGAGGAGGCCCAAGTCATCAACCTGCAATAGAACTCCACTGGTCTTCAGGAGCAGGGGGTACGATGGGAGGCCCAGCAGGGTCGATGTAGAAGGCCAAAACTCGGGCAGAACCCTGCCCTTAAAGGAGGCTCTTAGAGGGGTCCGGCGGTCACCTGCAAGCTCTCGGGCTCATCTGGATGTTGTATGTGGTCCTAGCCAACCGGATCCCCCAAAAGGGGATGCCAATTTGTGCCAGCTCGCGATCACACAGGAGTCTTTCTAGAAGAGGCCTGAGTCATCAGCCTGCAATCGAGCTCCACTGGTCTTCATGTGCAGGGGGCACGATGTGAGACCCAGGAGGGTTGATGTAGAAATAAAAGGGATTGTCCAGATGTGTGAAGAAGGCAAGAGTTCCAATGAGAAGCAGCTCATCATTCAGGCAATGGTGTGCACGGTCATCCATGTTTGGATCTTTTCATAACAGGTGTTCATTTTGAGGGTGTCATGTGTTTGGTCCCCAGTAAGGGGGATGAGTATTTGGGTTTCATCAGCATAGTAGCATGAAGGAGATACTGAGAGAGTTGAGGTGGTCAAAAGGGGCTTTGTGTAGACATTGTTGAGGGTGTGGGAGACACAAGAGCCATGAGGGTCACCACAGGAGATTGGTGTGAATGGGGTAAGATCATTGCCAGCAAAGACTCCGGAGGTTCTGTTGGAAAGGATGGATGAGATCCATTTGGTGGCATCGAGCAGAGCATGTGAGGTTGTCTCAGAGAGTCTGGTGATTGGCAAGGGTGAAGGATGCAGAGAGGTTGAGGAGTAAGAAGAGACAGATATTTCCAGTGTCATTTACATCATCAAATTGGTTCTTGAGGTTCAGGAGGGCAGTTTCAGTTCCATGTCTGGGGAGGAGGCCAGATTGCCGGGGGTCAGTATGTTGTGAGTTTCGAAGGTAATCTTGAATTTGGAGGTATGATACTCAGTCGATGATTTTCAGGAGGAAGGGAACAGTAGTTATGAGATGGTAGTTGGAGGGAATTTCTGGGTCCAGGGAGTGCATCTGAGCAGAGGGGTGATCCAAGATTCTTTGAGGGTGGATGGGACAGAGCAGGATGCAAAGGAAGAATTAACGATGGCAGTGATGGTCCCCCTGTTCACCTACTCCTGGTCTGCTTGCGACTGAGCACCTCAATTCTGTACTATTGGGCTGCCCACGGGAACCCTGCTCCTACAATAACATTTTGCCTCCTCCCCACCTTACTTCATGGCACCCACCGTCTCTGGCCGCCGCCGATCTCTCGCACACAACACCATGCTCAGAATACTATCATCCTGCACCACGTACTGGCGATCCACAGAAAATGTATTTCTTTTTAATTATGTGTTACAGTTTAAAATAACTTTTCACATGTTATATTTTTATACAAAATAATAGCATACATTACAGTACAACAAATCAATAAAGCATTATAAAAGTACAACAATCAAGCAAAATATTACAACAATGTATTTATTCATGATTATTGTCAGCTGCGCATACAGAGAAAGGGGATCTCTGGAGTCTATTTGCACCCTAAATGGGCATTTCCATGAAAGAGCTGGTCATTTTTATACAATGATTATGATCAGTTAGTCTTTTTCACAAACAAATAAAAATCAGGAAGTTGAACATGTGAACATTTCACATTCTTAAGTGTAATGCAGTATGCTTTATCTCTCTAGTGTGCATTTACCTTAAACTTCAAGTGACAGAAATGGTACAGAAAACAACGAATGACCCCAAATAAATGATAACCTGTGCCCCACTTCTTCTGAAAGTGCCGTCTATGTACACAGAGTGCCATCGCCACGTGACATACACAAACATCATTGTCGGGAAAGCCTACACCTACTGGCGCCATCTACAACCTACTGCCACTGTTGCTCTAGGCAGTGTTGCTTTCTTCTATGGAGGAGACTCTTCAGCTGCTGGCCTACCTTTATGTGTGCATATGCACTTACACTGCACTTGTGCCTTATCGAGTCTATTTAAGCCGCGTTTAGCCGTAGACATTCTGGCGCTGTAGGTCCGGCCCAATTCCTCACCATTTGCCATTGATCAAATGCCTTTCCTGTTAATTGTGGATCGACTCCATGCGACCATCACTTGCCATTGTCATTTATGCTCGCTGTGCTTACATGCACATGTGCTTTCTGAGTATCCATTGAATGGGTGTAGTAAAGTTAGCTATTGGCTTTACCCTACCATTTCTTCACTCCGGCATGTTCCTCTGTCTGATGATATCTGGAATGAGTGTCCTCTTGGCTAAATAATAAGCATTCCACTTGACACGTGTTTCTATCTTTAGATTGGAAGTCCTTGCTACTTTTGGAACCTGGATCACCTTTACTAACTCTGCCTCATCTGCTGGCCTGTTTACCAGTTCTGCTACCTTGGTACATTCTTCAGGATCCTTGGGCATCTACTGGGGGCACCAGGAGTCTCTTTTGACTACCAGGGATTGCCCCTCATCTGCCTCCGATTCTTCCTTTCTGCTCATGTTTGAGTTTCCCTACATTCGATTTGAGAAGGCCAATTCTTTGGCGATCCTTGTGCTCTCTTGCCACAGTACAATAGCCTCCTTCTTCAAATATCTAAACCTTGTTCTTATGATCTTTCCATTTACAACACCTTTACTTCTAATAATGATTTTAATGTTCAATTCCCCTCCACACTTTTAACATCATCTCTAATCCATATGCTAGCTTTTTACAGCCTTCAACTACTGCCCTCAGCTTCCACTCACCTAAAGGGAGGTGCCATGCAATACTATTCTGATTCTCGCTGGAGCCCAACATGTTCAGATTCTTGTGGGAACACAAAAAAGCCCCAAAAATGTTTAAGTTCTTTTTAAGCCCCACTGTAGCTCTACATATGCTCCCACCATCCCTTCTGGGCCTCGCCACATTCACCCTGAATTCAATTGACCACAGCCCCTTTCCTAACATATTTCCCTCGTTTCTTCCCGTGACGCCCCTTCCATTACTGCAGTAAATTCACTCTTTACCCGTTGGAATTCTGGAGATTCCTGAAGTAAATCAAAAACAATCTGACCTCTGCAGACCTACCAAAGGGTCAAACCCACCATTTGGTCCAGTTCCAATCTTCCTGCTCCTACTCTGATGTTAAACTTCCCTTTCCCCCTCCAAATGTCATTGTCACCTCTTCTCTTCAGTCATTGCAGAAACAGCTTGCGTCATGCAAAGATCTTCGGTGCAGCAATGCACCATGGGAGAGCCATAAAAGATTATCTCGGCCAGGGGGCAACCCAAATTCCATCAAAATATTTTTTTAAACCTATTAGACATATTTACACACACGACAAGAAGGGAGATCTGCACCGCTTTGTGCTCAACTTGTTTATTTGTCTGAAATTCATCCAGTGGTTTTCACTCTGCATCTATTCAAAGGATAACCTTTAGCACTATGGGAAAAAGAGGGTTCCGTGTGTTAAAATCATGTCGAAAATTGCCATTTTACACAATAAATCACTGCAAAAAGCCATGGCTTTGCCACCACTATCCATGAAATGACTATGGGAACATCGCACAACCCCGGATCCATTATACCATTTAAGAGGAGCGGGGGACACCTCTGCATCCCCTGTACACCTTTACCGGGTCAAAGCATGGCATTTTTGCTGCAATTTTATTACTGCACATTAAAATTAGGGTGCTTTTACTATGCTGAATAGCTTTTGAACCACTGCACGAATCTGCACCAAATGCCATAGTTTGGGTTTGGTGGGGAGATTTTAGGCAGGAGGGGAAAGAAATATATTTGGAACATTTCAGCCAGGTCCATGCAGCAAATCCAAGGTTATTAGCACAAAAAAAAGAAAACTTCACAAAAGTTAATGGTTCCTAGGTTTTTCACCTTAACTAGAAGGAGGCATCAGCTGCCCTAGAATCTATAAAAAACACAAAATACAACTGCAAAAATGGGGACAGGGCATGTGCACAAACGCAGCCCCACATGTTCACATGACGGCCTGCATCGAGAAGTCTGCGGCCAAGAAACGTAATGAGGCAAGTGGAAGGGAACAGGATGAGGAAAATAATGGAAAAGAACTAGAGTGGGGCATGGAGGAAGGGAGATCGAGGAAGGGGACAAAGGGAGGAGAACAATGAGCAGCTCACGTGGAAGGGAGGTGGACGAGGTCGTCTGTGGTGAGGCACAAGCAGTAGAAATCCTGAAGATGGGTCGGGCAGGTGGATGGGAGGAGGAGGAGGAAAACATGCATGGTGGGACAAAAGCAGTGCGGCAGCTGGAAGGTGATCATTGCATCTGGAAAGGAGGAGGAGAATTCCAGTGTTGGGTCTTATACAGCAACGCAGAAGGAAGGTGGAAGACGCACTAGAATGCTCAGTGAAGCAACACGAACAAGGAAACACATATCGGGGACAGTACACAGGGAGAAAGCAAAAAGGCGAGACCACCACAAGAAACCCTGTGTAAAGCTACTATATAAGTATGTGGCAAAGAACAGCTGTTCAAACTGTTTCTCCACCCAGCTGATGCATGCAGGAATCCACACAGGCCCATGTGTATTCACTCTCCTTGGCCACACAGGAACCTGGAGCAGAGCTTCTGGAAAAAAGGCACATCAGGAGAGGCAGCCAAGGAGAATGCAGAATCCGGAAGAGGCAATCAGGAGCCAAGCAGGAGAATGCACAGCATGGCAGCATGAAGGGGCAATGGGGGAAGCTGGGGGCCAGGGGGTGTGGTTTCGCAAGACCCCGGAATGCAGATCACAAAGCTTAGAAAGCACTGAGCAGGATAATTCACAGATAAGAGCATGGGAAAAAGGGAGTACAGTAGGTGAACACACAGTGGGGATTGCAAAGGAGAAGTGGGTGTCACTAGAAAGGAGTAGAGGATGCAGCCTCACGGGAACCCAAAACGGAGGTCCTGGAATCCAGTGTGAAGTTGTTCCCAGAGCAGCTGGATGGGGAGGCTACAGCTCTAACACCTGCAAGGTGAGGCTAGATCGGCAGTCCACTTGTTGTCCTTATTTCTATTACATCTAATGTATCTGTTACCTTGTCAATCAGGGCATTTTACATCGCTCTTGTATCCTCCTAATATCAGCATCGAGACATCGGTATTGCATCTGCCACCATCTATCCACTGCCATGCATGCCTTTAATCTCACACTTTCTGATTACTCTCCCTTCTCTGTCCATCACCCACAGTCAACGCCTACTTCTTCAATTTCCCTCGCTCTTAATGCCATTCATACATGTTCCCCTCTAGGCGCGAGCACAGTCATGGCTCACGCCTGACCTTGTGCATGTCCACTATTCAGTTTGTAAATGTAGGGTAGTTAGCGCAAAGATATATTTTTATCAAATCTTTAGTGCTTCTCTTTTCGCTCTTTCTTTCAGGTTTCTCTCTGAGGTCTTGGAACTGTTGGAACCCACATTCAGATCCCAGCACTGCCAAACGATTCAGATTGTTGAAAATATACTAACACATGGGGAACGCGTAGAGGTGGGTATATGGGGTAGGGGGAATTTTGTGGGCAGAGGTGACTGGCGGGAAACACATGCACAAGGGAACCTAACCACTTGCTTTGCAGAAGTTGCACCTGGAATACATTGCATGCACATGATATTCAAAACGTGAACTAACACCGTACTCGAGAGTAGTCCTGAATCCTTGCAGGGCTTATTGGAAACACAGAACAACGAGGCCTCGTCCCTTGCTCGACTATCACATCCCACGCCGCAGCCAAGGAAGGGAATATGCATGTACACACACATACAAATGCATTTAACTAGAATGTTTGTGAGATGTGGTTGGAGCTTTTAGGAACTGTGGATCTCTGCGCTGTGTTGTAAATCTGTGTTAGTACTCGCTTTATGATGGACTGATTATTTCCAGCTGCCTGTATGCGGGTTTCCAAAAGGACAGAGCTCCTGCAGTCCAGTTCTGAGAATATGTTTTTTGCTGGGATTGGAACCCTTACGTAAGTTGGCGCTGGATCGGTAATGGCCCAATGTCACTTTCATCTTCAATAGTTTTGGACATCTTTTAGGTTTTGAGAAGATGTTGATGTTTATTGTGTCAGTTGATCACAAAGGCAATGGTTGTCATTTGTGTGGTTTACATTCTAGTGCGTACGTTATTCCAAATGCAAGTCATGAAGCTACATGCTTAGGATTTTTGAGTGCTGACACGTGTTTCAACTGATGGTTTTTCTCAAGGCAGTGGATTAGTTTTGGATATCCTTGCGTGTCTCTGTTTTGGTATATGTAGGTGGTCGGCTGGATTGCATCCGTTCCCTACTGGGTTTTGCGTTTCAGACGGTCTCGCAGCGATCCGCTTAGATGAGTGATTGGGATATACCATGCATATACCAAAACAGAGACCCGCAAGGATATCCAAAACTAATCAACTGCCTTCAGAAAAATCATCGGTTGAAACACGGGTCGGCACTCAAAAATCCTAAGCATGTATCTTCATGACTTGCATTTGGAATAACATACGCTCTAGAATGTAAGTCACACAAGTGACAACCATTGCTTTTGTGACCAACTGAAACAATAAAAATCAACATCTTCTCAAAGTCTAAAAGGTATCCAAAATTATTGAAGAAGAAAGTGACATTGTATTTAGTTAGAACGTTGTCCTATTAGACAGGAATGCAAACAGTCAAGTGGGAGAAGGGCTTCAGCTGATTGTGAAGGCCATGCCCATGGGAGCCAGAGGTCCTGAGCTGCCAAACCATGAGCTGAGGACACCAGCGCTCACTAGGATAACAGAGATCCCATTTGAACTACCAGACGCTCAGGAATCCTACATCCTTCATGAATTCGATGAATCAGTGGGACATGCTGGAACTTCAGTCCTATCCCTTGGGAGGAGTAGCTGATAAAGGGGGAGCAGAGAACAACAAGCTCTGTGATTTGTACCAGCGAGAGAGCGTTTGTAACAAGTGCAACATGGATGCATGATGGGGCACCTGCATGTCTGGGATGCAAAAAGAGTTGCTTTGTTAGCAAAGACCATGCTGACCTCAGAATTGTCTTCTGAGCTTATGTCGAAGGCTAGGTGCACATCACGTGGTTCGATCTTAACAAAGGGTGATGCATTTCAAAGTCTAACCAATTATTTTATAGTGACCCAAGGTGAAGAGTCCGTCACCCACGTGTGAAGAAGCTGGAGGAAAAGATGATATGGCCAATAAAAGAGGGGTCCATATGTGAAAATTAGCATGTAAATAAGCGGTAGCCAATGAGGGTGGGGGATGAACACTGTATATCGAATGCGTCACAAATGCTGATTTTCACGGTTATAATGTGCTGTTTGCTTTGATGAAGACCGAGTGCTCTGTGGCAGTGGACTTATACCCTGTCACCATTTGCCTTTTGTATACAGAATAAAGCTCTTGTTCTTCTCGAAAAAGGGTGTGCCAAGCTTTTTTCCCTTGAGGGTTGTTTTTCCCATGTCTGGTTGTTGTGAGGTTATCCTACATAACTATATCACAATTCATTGGCTCCAAAGCCTGCCACTTGCTCAACATATTGAGCCTTCTCTCCCCGCCCTTGTCTGCCCCCTGACTGTCGTCTTCACAAAGGACTTTTCAAGCGCTGTCCCTGACAAACAAATAAAATACAGGTTTCTGGCAATACTTTGTTATAAGACTGTGGTTAAGTTTCCCTCGTTTAATTGGCAAATGCTTCGGTCTTTCCATGTGCCACTCTTGCAGTTTTGTGGTGAATATCGGATGTGAGGAAATTATGTAAACATCGAAACGTTTAATCCTCTGAAGCGAATCGGAAATAATGGCTTCAGTTAACTCCGTTAATCGGTATCACCTGCGGCCCCTGAGGAGGTGTTGTCAGGGTGTGTGCTGGCATGATGTGTACTTGGTTTGAATCCTACTTTCTGACAATGCTAATTGGAACTGTTTTAGTGGTTCCTGGCATGCGCTAGGCCTCGTTTCCTGCTCATGTGCTGTGCAAACACACTAGACTTGTGTCAGGGCATGCATTGCTTTGAGTGAGTGAGTGAGCGTGCGTGCGTGCGTGTGTGTGTGTGCTGAGCGCGCGCCAGGTGAGAGCAGGAACTCGCTGCTACCTCTGGGTGTTTTCTTGTTAGCTGCTTTTCCTTGTAACATTTTTGTCATTAAGCTATGCCCCGACTAATATCTTTAGTGAAGCCATGTGTGGCTGAGTGTTTACGAATACCCTTCATGAAAAAGGTTTTCATGTTCCAAAAAAAGTCCGCTTTTTATCAAATCAAGAACAACGATAGATAAATCCCAGCTACACTGACAAAGAAAATTAATGGGAGCATCGGGGGGCGTATTTGGAATATTCCGCATATCAATAACCAACAAATTGTGATGCTACAGTTTTCGCATTTATAGCAAAATCACATGAGTAGGATGGGAAACTAATTGATGAGCAGCACATCTGCTGCTCAGAACAACTATGTAAAGAATTGTTATATAGCGCTTAAACTCCAAGGCATCAAGCATCAAAGTCAAAACTCAACTCAAAACATGATTTTAAAAGGAGTCATTTAAAAATAACTTTTTTTTATTGTTATGGTTGAAGATCAACCTTTCAATAATAACTACACTTTGTTACAAAATACAACTCTCATCGAAAAAAGTATTTGACTAACAAGCAAACAAAAAAAGAATAGAGAAAAAAAGAAATTTGAAAGCAAATAAAATACCAGATTAGTTGATAACTTAAAACATATCATTGAAAACCCAATGTGAGCATGCACTACAACAGCATAGAATTCATAAAAGCAATTTATCATTTGCCCTCAGATTCCGCCAATTGGTGTAAATGCATGAAATTAGGTTTCCATTTTTTTTTGGTTAACGATAATTAGATGAGGATAACTTCTTTAAACGTATAAAAATCGTCAAGACCCATAACGACAAAGATAACTGCATATTATCAAATTATTTGACAAACAAAAACCTTATTCCACTATGACAAACAAAAAGACATATTGACACAAACGAAACAGAATTCAAATAAAACTGCGCTTCATCTTGACTAGTGTTGGGATACTCTGCTGGAGAATACATCCTTGTACTGGAGGACTCAAAGTGAATCCAAAACCAGTTAAAACCAGACATTCTTCCACTTGCTCGCCTAGAATATTTGCCAGAATTATTTTGTTTCAAGCAATTCAAAGAAACTATGCATTTAATTTGATCAAGTCTAGTTTTGGATGACGGCTTGATCATTTCACTACTTGACCTTGTTAAGGATCACACCAGCTTGTTTCTGTCATATTAGAGTGTTGGTGCCGAAATCCAAACTGGACCGGCATCTGATTTTTCAATCCTTATTATGTAAATACTTCTGTAAACATCTCAAGTGCTGTACACATTATCTCCAAACGTCAATCATTGTCTGAGCGGATTTGACTGACCGTGAAAGCCTGAGTTATATTTAAGCTTAACATTGAGCTCCAGTTGTGAGTCTTTAATTGGGGCTGGTGTATGTGAGGTAAGCAGCCTCCCCACAGTGATATACCCAAGGAGTGTAGACATTTTAACTGTGGTGCGGAAGCAAAGTTTGTGCAGAATTCACGTGAAAGCCACAGTCAAGTTTGCATTGCACGCAAAAATAATGGGACCAACTTTCTAAAGAGAAACAATAACTGGGCCAGGATATCAAACAGCTACTTAAAACTATACAGATATACAGATATATTGTAACCTGCAAATGTCAAGACCAGGTTACAAAGTATGGACAGGGCACATTGGTTGTCCAACTCCAGGCCTCGAGGGCTGGTTTCCTGACGGGTTTTCAGGCTATCCCTCATTAATATTCATGAGGAAAAATATCCATACATGGAGAATCATTGTATGTAAATGTATCTCTATATATTAACGAGGGGTATCCTGAAACCCCGACATGGATCCCGCCCTCGGGGCCTGGTGCAGGTCTAAAATAAGGGGGCTCTGCCAGAATATGTACCGTGCTTTGGTATTTTAAAAAGATTCAAGGCATAGCTTTGGCCAAAATATGTTTGAATTTAAGAGAACTATTTGGTGTCTAGACGAGGCCCAGAGGCCAGAATGCAAACTGTCCTAGCTGGGCCGATTGGAGGAGGATCTGCTGAAAAAGTGGGATAGGCCTTGTGGGTGCACATAAGGTACAAGGGTGCTGCAATATTAGCCACACTGGAGGATTAGAACCATTGCCATCAAGCACACCGCTCGAATGGCCAGCGCATTCCACCGCTCGAATGGCCAGCGCATTCCACCGCTCGAATGGACAGCGCATTCCACTGCTCGAATGGACAGCGCATTCCACCGCTCGAATGGACAGCGCATTCCACCGCTCGAATGGACAGCGCATTCCACCGCTCGAATGGACAGCGCATTCCACCGCTCGAATGGCCAGCGCATTCCACCGCTCGAATGGCCAGCGCATTCCACCGCTCGAATGGACAGCGCATTCCACCGCTCGAATGGACAGCGCATTCCTCCTAAGATAATGGATTGGATCTGTTATGAATGACAGGTAGGTTTCCATAGTTCCGCAGATACTCTGGCGATTGGGAAAAAACGTGACAAGTTCATGGAAAGTTCGGACACTTCATCCGTGCGCTTCATTTTGTTAGAGAACGACGACAATATATTGCATTGTCCACTTTTTGTGTGAATTACTTCTTTTGACCAATTACAAATTCTCTGATAGTATTGCAAGGGCTGTTAAGCAGCTTTATTTAAAATGAGGGCGTTTTCCTCTGGTCCATCGGCCTCTGTTGTGTTTGGTGGTTTTATTATGCCTTATGTTTGGTAAATGTCACTTTCAAAACTTTGCAGAATATCACACTATATCCCGGCCTTTGGAATGAGGATATTAGAAACAATAAGGAGGAGAAGGGGTCGTGTCAGGATCCTTGCCGGGTGAAGGCCCAGTATGCTGGCTGGCGCCCGGCTAAATACCAGCTCCATCGCTGCTTCATTGTGGACCAATTCTAGAAGGTACACCTGTGTGCTGCATCACTCTCACCTCACCAGCGACTTTTTCTCTGACCAGCCTCCACCCCCAGGCCATCCGTGCCAGGACAGACATCAGGTGAGCCAGGACTGCGATCAGCTGCCTGCTGCTTCTCCCACTCCTCGCCACACTTGCCGCACCTTCTGCTCCCTTTGCCTTGCAGCTTCTCCATCCCCCAATCAGCACCTCACGCACATGGTGACCGCAGGCCTGAGCGTGGGGAAGGACACCTGACTCCTGAAGTCGAGAGATGGAGGGGCGTGCGGAAGGGGGTAGAAGATGTCCTGAATGGAAAAGCAGCGGGAAGGTGGACACGGAAAACAGAGGACATGGCCGTCACAAAGCCTGAGCCGTCTGACGGGTGACAGGGCCATGCACTCATTGCGGTGTCACAGCCCCGGACACTGCTCCCTCCGCAACATGTGTGTGGACCCCTGAACTGCATGTTTAATAGAACTCTGTGCAATGAGAACATTATATAGATGCAAAGCTATTTGGCGCACAAGAAAGACATTCAAAGTAGGAGAGAATATGTTGAGGCATGAGTGAGCCTGGCTCATCTTGGGACTCCATTACAGGACAAGGTTGCACTCATGTGAGTCTCCATGCATCTTAGCTTATATGTAGCTAGTTCATAATTTAAGTGCAGCAAATTGTAGCCTGCAATTCAGCATTTGTTTATATGTTTGTAAGGATGTATATCTGTGTCCTGATAGTTTACTGTGCGACTTGATGTGCCGTTTTTAAGACATAGGCAACACTTAATAGTATGGAAAGTAAAACATAAACTCATCACTTTAGTCCTGGTTTATATTTGTATTTCATAAAAGCAGAGAGAACATAAAATACAATATTCTAAACAACATATGCTGAGCTATATAACAGAGTGAAAACATAGGCACACCATTGGTCAGTTGGTGAGCTTCATTCGTCCAAATATCAGAAAAAAAACAATTTAGTACCAACTGGAGTGGAGAAGCTAGGTGACCAGCTGCCTAAAATGAAAACTGAGCTCAAATCCCAGCTACACCACTTCACCAAAGTGTGTGATTCTGCTCCTCTGTTTAACTTGCTGCGCCTTTTCGGACAAAATGAGGACTCTTTAAAACAGATTTGGAACATTATTGTGTTCTTTTCCAAAAAGCCTCCCTCATAGTTCAGTAATTTAGTGTGCTGCTCCATACATAAAAACCACTGTGGCTATTGAAATATACTACACAATAGTAGGCTATATGTCTGTTGGCGTACTCATGGCAGATTTTTGTAAAGTAACTTCCTATGATGCACTCTTGCATCAACTGATGGCATCGACTGATGTCACCCGCTGTGACATCATTTTCTGTGAAGTCATTTGCGATGATGTGAATACATATGTACATTTGGGGGAATGCATTTTGCAGCACATGCCTCGCAATCGCTGGCTGAGAGCAAGCTGGATCCACAAAAAAGATGGCAATTGGGAGACCCATTTACTTTCTGGAGGCACAAGGATAACAAATAGGAAGGGAGACTAAAACCTGGGAGTAAAATTTGAAGAAAGAGACCGAGAAGAAAGGACAAAAGGCAAGTGGAAGAAACTGATGGACTAGAAAGGAGCAGCCTCTGCACCTCTGCTCATCTGGGACAATCTGCAAAGATAGCCCTAGGCCACCCACAGTGCTTGAACTGTGTACCTCTTGGCAGTGCAAGCTTCCAAGAGCTTTGCAACTGACTAACCCTTACACTATACTCAGTCATCACAAGCATCTGGTCTTTAAAGCAACATAACCCGCAAGCAACCACTGCCACCAGCAGTAGCTGTCTCTCCATCCAGCTCCTGGAGGGCTGTGGGTGAATGAGAATGCCACAAAACCCATTTGCATAAAACATACAGATGAGTCTCATTGGAGTAGTATAAGGAGGAAAGACTGGGGGCTGGAGGGTGTCATAGCAGCCAAATCACACATGGCGGCGCCAGCGGTGGGCTTGGAAAGGACGGATACCCTCCCACTTTGAGGCAGAAGGCGTCACTCTGATGTGATGCCCAGCCCGCTCTGATGGAAAGAGCCTGTCAGATTTCGCACCTCAGTATATTTCAACAACCAGGGGCAGCAGCAGCAAACACAGTGGCAGAGGACAAAAGCCTGCCGAGGCAATATCAATATTTGAAGACCTGTGGTCTTCAAAGTGTAGGGACCGCTCCCCTGGGGGATGCCTGGCACCTTCTCAAGGGGGGCACAAATCACACAGCGTGAAATACCACCTGAACCATTTAGGCATATCTGCATTTCAACTAAGGGTCCATGGCTTAGTTCATCCCGCACTTGCGTGATCTGAATGACACAGGCCTAGTAAGATCATTGTTTTGTCCTCCTTCTGTCATCCCTCCCTTGTCTTGAGGCACCTACAAACACTTGTGTACAGGCACGCTATAAATGACTGATATCATATAATGCATGTTACCTCTGTTATGACTGGACCTGCGGTCACACATTCTTCACTCGCATTTGAGATGTATAGTCAGAATTTTGTAATGTTATTGCCTGTGGTTAAGCTGTAAAGTCAGTAGTCAGGCTAACATCAGTGCCTGTGATTAGTTTGTACAATCAGTATTCAGGCTAACATCATTGCCTGTGATTAGGTTCTATAATTAGTATTCAGGCTAACATCATTGCCTGTGATTAGGTTGCATAATCAGTAGTCAGGCTTACATAATTGCCTGTGATTAGGTTGTATAATTAGTATTCAGGCTAACATCATTGCCTGTGATTAGGTTGTATAATCAGTATTTAGAGTGACATCATTGCCTGTGATTAGGTTGTATAATCAGTATTCAGGGTGACATCATTACCTGTGATTAGGTTGTATAATCAGTATTCAGGCTAACATCATTGCCTGTGATTAGGTTGTATAATTAGTATTCAGGCTAACATCATTGCCTGTGATTGGGTTGTATAATTAGTATTCAGGCTAACATCATTGCCTGTGATTGGGTTGTATAATTAGTATTCAGGCTAACATCATTGCCTGTGATTAGGTTGCATAATTAGTATTCAGGCTAACATCATTGCCTGTGATTAGGTTGTATAATCAGTATTCAGGGTGACATCATTACCTGTGATTAGGTTGTATAATCAGTATTCAGGCTAACATCATTGCCTGTGATTAGGTCGTATAATCAGTAGTCAGGCTAACATCATTGCCTGTGATTAGGTTGTATAATTAGTATTCAGGCTAACATCATTGCCTGAGATTAGGTTGCATAATTAGTATTTAGGCTAACATCATTGCCTGTGATTAGGGGTTATAATCAGTATTCGGGCTAACACCATTGCCTGTGATTTGGTTGTATAATTAGTATTTAGGCTAACATCATTGCCTGTGATTAGGTTGTATAATTAGTATTCAGGCTAACATCAGTGCCTGAGATTAGGTTGCATAATTAGTATTTAGGCTAACATCATTGCCTGTGATTAGGGGTTATAATCAGTATTCGGGCTAACACCATTGCCTGTGATTTGGTTGTATAATCAGTATTTAGGCTAACATCATTGCCTGTGATTAGGTTGTATAATTAGTATTCAGGGTGCCATCAGGCAGGTCTGAACATGGCGGGCGGGACGGCACCCGCCCGCAGAATTGTACTGTGCCGGTCTGGAAACAACGGTGCCGGTATGCTTACTGGCACTGTTGTTTCCGGACCGGCACAGTTGTAATGAGGCCCCTTGTCTTTTAATGAAGAGGGAGACCACATTACAATGCGTCAAAAGAGCCCACCCTAAAGGCATAGAGTGAATCAATGTTTAGGTGATCTCCTACTACTCCACCGTCTTCGCGGGTTTTGTCCTGGGCTCCAAACACTGGGAGAGTTGCCGCCTGACGCCCGGCCCGGCCCTGCGGGGAATGTAATCAGGCCCCTGATGGAGCAACGCGCGGCGCAAAGATGGCCGCCTTTGAGAAAGAGTGCGAAATGTATCGGCCTGCCATAAATTACCACTTCTGCGCCTCCATTCCTGCCTTTGCCAAGCCGGCTGCTCCGGGGACAGCTATTCTCACTGGCAAAAGCAAATATTTGATTCCGTTCGCCACTGGCCCACGCTGCCTGGGAGCTGCCTTTCTCTCGTTGCATTTCCAATTGTAAACCGGGATTTGTTTTAATTGTGTTTGTCACAAGCACACATCAGTTGTTGCTCTGGGAGAAGACGCCCCCCTTTACTGTTTCGCCGAGTTTAAAATGGCAAATAGTTACCGCTTTACGAGCATAATGCGATTTGAGCGGTTGGTTGTCACAGAGCCCCGGCCGCTGGACTTTTCACAGAGTAGCAAGTATTTTTAGCTGGGGCTTCTTTTTCCGATTTGTCTCTATAAAAGGATAAACACACTACAAATCTGGAAATATTAAATGGTTGGATTTACCTAGTGGTCGTTTGAACTAAACTCCTTTCCTTTAGATATTTGATTTGGTGTGGACCGTGCTCCATGAGCATTTATGTGAACTGGTGCAGCAGAGCAAGAGAGCGAGAAAGAGAGGGTCATAAAGAGAGAGAGAGGAGAGGGGAGGGAGGGAGGAAGAGAGAGAGAGAGAGAGAGAGAGAGAGAACGAGAGATAGAGGATAGAGAGAGCGAGAGAGGGTCATAAAGAGAGAGAGGAGAGAGAGAGAGAGAGAGAGAGAGAAATGGAGAGAGAAAGAGCGAGAAAGAAAGAGAGAACGAGAGATAGAGGCTAGAGAGAGCAAGAGAGGAGAGAGAGCGATGAGAGAGAGCACGAGAGGAGAGAGAGAGAAGATAGAGAGAGTGGAGAGAGAGAAAGAGAGGGAGAGAAAGAAAGAGAGAGAAACAAAAAGAGAAAGAGAGGATAAAGAGAGAAGAGAGAGAGCGAGAGGAGAGAGAGAGAAAGAGAGAGAGAGGATAGAGAGGGTAGAGACAGAAAGAGAGAGAGAGAGAGAGAGAGAGAGAGAGAGAGAGAGAGAGAGAAAGAGAGAGAGACAGAGAGAGAGAGAGGATAGAGGGGAGAGACTGAAAGAGAGAGAAAGAGAGTCATAAAGAGAGAGATAGAAGAGGGAGCGAGAGGAGAGAGAGAAAGAGAGAAAGAGAGAGAGGAGAGAGAGAGGCAAAGAGAGACAAAGAGAGAGAGAGAGCGAGAGAGGGGGGATAGAGGGAGAGAGAGTGAGGAAGAGAGAAAGAAAGAGAGAAAGAGAGAAACAAAAAAGAGGGAGGATAAAGAGAGGAGCGAGAGGAGAGAGAGAGGATAGAGAGAGAAAGAGAGAGAATAGAGAGAGCGAGGAGAGAGAGAGAGAGTGCGAGGAGAGAGGATAGAGGGGAGAGCGAGGAGAGAGAGCGCGAGGAGAGGATAGAGGGGAGAGACAGAAAGAGAGAGAGAGAGAGAGAAAGAGAGAGAGAGAGAGAGAGAGAGAGAGAGAGAGAGAGAGAGAGAGAGAGACTAACTGACTTAAGTCGTGTCCCATATCTGGGTAATTGGAAACTGCGACCTCAGCGTACCAGCAATTTACGATTGAACGGAGTTCTGATCATAAACTCTTCTGACAAAGCCAGGACTTATCAATGCCACAGAAGCTCGCATATGTGTCCAAGGCGTGCAGGAGATGGCATGGGACGCCGTCTGACTCTTTCCACTGTGATTGTTGAAATACACACACGTGCGCATTGAGCCCTGACAAATGTGCAAAGTTACTTTGTTTTACCAGAAGGAATGATTAACCGTCCAGAGTGTGTTTCTTTGCTGCTCATTTCCCCTTGCACCACCTGATGTAGAAGTCTGTGGCATTTCCACAACATATGCATGGTTCGACCGCTCTGCAAAACGCCCAGCTTGTGCAACAAAAGCTCCGTACACCTGTATGTTGTGCCATTTTAAAACTGTACTAACACAGGATCAAACTTGTGTTTGAACCAGGAGCAATATTCGATGCGATATAGCTATTATTGCGCTTCTCACGATAACCACAGGGGGGCGCGCACGGTCCTTAATACTGATTTGCAGGCAGCATTTACTCGGCCTCAGTGACCCGTCACACATGTCCTGCACATCTGCAGCCACGCCATCTCACAGCAAGTGATGGCGCAGTTAATGAGCGAGAAGGGGAGACGATTAGAACGCTCATTGCAAAACCGATGGCCTCTCGGCATAAAACAAGTCACTCTTAGCTTTAATGGGCCTTTAACAGCTGCTGCGTGGAAGGCGTATGTTCTCCTTAAACATGCGGTAGCAGCATGCGAGTGGATTCACTTAAGGCGGAATGCATAGCTCTCTCTTATTAATCGGCTGTTGAAACTGGATAAAAGCGAGCTTGAAAGTTGCCAGCCCCTGTGACATCCATAGGAAAGGCTTTCAGACCGACTGGGAATTCTCCAAGTTCCTACACAGGGCAGTTCTAAATTCCTCCTCATGTGGGGGCGGGCGGCAAGAAAACGCGCTGCCTGGTAATGATAGAGTCTGGTTGCAAGCGCCGAAGGCATTTAGCACCGACTTATACGCAACGGAGGCGTGCTTTAGCACATCCCCGGATCTCAGGGGTTAATGTCGACCGTGAACTAGAGAGGATACCACGAGAGGCAACTCCCGTGTTGCTCCCAACCTAGGAAGCAGCGATGCAAAAGCACCGTTGCAACCTGTCACGGGTCCAGCCAGGCCCAGCATTATAAACATTAGACCTGGGAGAACAACTGAATTCATGGGCTGGGCTGAGCCAGGGCCGAGCCTGGCTCTTAGGGCCAAACACGAGTCGAGCCAGGAAAAAGGACGTGCAAAACAGGGGAGGGGCATGTGCCGGGGGCTTGGGGGAAAGAAAAGGGGTAAAAGGATCTGGTCCGCAAGAAAGGGGGCATAAAGAGTTAGGGGGCAAGTAAAGGGGTTGAGAGGCAAGACAAGTGACTAAACGGCACTGGAGCAACAAAAGAGGCCAAGGGCCAAGAAAATGGGCTACACAAGACTGGGGCAAGAAAAGGGGCAGAAGGGGTTTAGGTAACAAAAGAGGCTAAATGAGACTGGGCCAGCAAAAAGGGCTTACAATGTTGGGTGCACCAAAAGGGTAGGGTGTAAAGAGGGCTTGCGGCAGCAAAAGTGGGCTGGGGCAGGAAAGTGGGATGGAGGGCAGGAAAAAAGCGAATGGGATTGAGGGCAGCAAAAGTGGCTACACAGGGCTGGTGGGTGAACAGATGGGGGTAAGGGGAAGGAAAAGGGCTAAAGGGACTGGGGCAACAAAGCGGTGAAAGAGGTTGGAGCAGGAAAAGGCAGCAATGGGGGCAGCAGAGAGGAAAGGGGCTACACGAGACTGGGGCATCAAAGGGTGCTTAAAGGTTTGGGGCAAAGAAAGGACTAAATGGGCACGAAAAGCAGCTAAAGTGGGCAAGAAAAGGGGGCAAAGGGATTGAGGGGCAACACAAGAGCCTAAAGAGGATGGGGCAACAAAAGGGGAAAAAGGGGTTGGGCCAACTCAAGGGTTTGGAGGTAAAAAAGGGGGCTACATGGGTCTGGGCATAAAAAGGAGCGGAAGGGCAGCAAATGGATTCACCTATTCCATTCGCTGCTGGCTGCTTTCCAGCACCACCAGGGAGGGCTCCTCTCCTGCCCCAGCTAATCAATGAATGGTTGGGGAGGGACAGCAAGTCAGGTGGCCCGGGACCCAAAGTCAGGCAGCAGCACTCCTGTGAGTGCTGCCGGCACACCAGGATTGGGCGCAGAGGAGTGGGCGGGAAGCCGGTGGGGCTCGTGGCCGGCCACTGCTTGGGCAGGCACTGACCCAGGAGGAGGGTCAGGGCAGGGCCCTAGCTTTGACCAAGCCGGCCCAAGCCCCACCAGTCTCGCCGGCTCTTATAAACATTGAATGCTGGGACTTTCAGACACAGACACACGCGCGTATGATGGAAAGTTTGGAACTACGCGTCCCAGCCTGCACAATGATTTTAGCTACAAATTAAGGAGTGGTTAATGTTGGCTTTTTCACAGCACCCTTATGCATCTGTGCACAGACTGTCCTACCCGAAGAAGCCCTTCCCACGAAACTGTGTCCGTAAGGTCCAAAACACAAAGGCTGCATTAATGAAAGGCCCAGTGTTATTTCATGGTAGGGATGCCGGATTCCGAAGCCCACGTGGAGGTGTTTAACTCATGACATAAAGGAGGTCTTATTCTGTGCGAGGCTTCGTTGAGCATCCAGAAAACCGTACCCCGATTTGCGTTATAGGGAGTGCATCAGGCCTTTTGGTGAAAGTTTCCCCGGCATCGGTTTAATTCGATAAAATACATAGCGCTCCTCCCCAAACGCCTCATGGGCAGAGGAGGAAAAAGAAATGCTATCAGACAGCACCCGTTTTTTTTTAACCGAGGACTGTTTTTTTTTTAAAGTGCCTGCTATACATATACCCCGTGAGAGTGCTTTACAGATGTTTTCTTCACGCGACCTTTCATATCTGAGATAGTGGTGTATGTGTGTGGAAACGTATTGAAAAGTGCACACAATAGGCTTTATGTGTAGGGCTGGAATGAGAGATCAGGTGGTGGAAAAACCTATGCTTTTTCTTTTTTTTCTGAAGCTCAAAGGTTCCCGAATTGATGGGAATACTGGCCCTTCCACTATGCTCCAACCAGTCCGATATTGTTATAAGTGATTCATATAGCGCTTCATGAGGTACTCCGCAGTTCCTAAGCACTTCACCAGGGATCAATCCCTTGTCACATGCCATCCTCCCATTCCCAAGGCGAGTGCCCCGCGCCAGAGCTATCGTCCCACTTAACATATGTGTATACCTGTATAAAAGTTGCAAACCTTCATTGCTATCGTTGCTGGTGGACCCAATATAGACCTGGCAGGGGGGACCCATGGGCGACCAGTTCTGCATACTGTTAATGTTAATAAAAATGTATGTGGAAAATAAAAAGAGTACTACATGGTTATGTTACTGGGTCTTGCAATAGCACTGCTTTTGCAAATGGCATGTCCCTTCGGCACATCAAGCAGTGCAAGTAGTGCAGCAAAGGTGGAGGAGGAGAGGCTGATACAGAAGTGGTTGTACACAGCAGGATAGGAGTTACTCTTTGAGGCCTGTGGGTCTGTGTCGCAGGTGTGCGCGCACATGCCTGTGCATGCATGTGTGGATTCTCAGGAAAGAACATGTCCAAGTGTGGGCTAGTATACAGGTAGTGAGATATTAAGATGACTAATGATGTCAAGGAGGGTTGGGAAGGCTTGAATTGTGTGATGCACATACACGAGAACAGGAAGGCAGGTGGCGTGTGACAATGTAAAGCTCTGAGGGTGTTGGCTGCACATTTTCAAGCTGCACACCCTGCATGATATGGCATGAGTCATTGACACTGTACACACCACCAGTCTTGAGTCAGTGTTCCCATCCACACATGTGTGATGCCATCAGTGTGCGTGTGGTTTGTTCAATGGACGGCTCAGAGTTAAGTTGGCATCGTTTCTAGCCCTTTTGCGTTAAACCAACACTGCAGCATCACTTCAACTAAACTGTTTTCACTGAATTTCAAGGGTTTCACTATTCTATCTCGCCACCTGTAGTACTTACGTTTTTTTCCTTTCATATCTGCACTGATAACACCAGGGGGGAGGCTCGGAACAGGGGCATTACCATGCAGTAATCCCGCCACTCTGAGCTTCCTCATGGTGGAGGCTACCATCTCCCCCGTCGGGCAACAAGGTAAGTGCCCCCCTACTCCGATCCACTCCCTTTGCCTCAGATTTCCCCCCTTTCCCTCCCGCCCCACTTACCTTCTCATTCTGGTTCTGATCAGGAGCGGACACGCCAAGTACACTTCTGTCCCTGGCGCGTCTGCTCCCGATCTGCGACATGTCGCCATGAAAAGGGAAAAGGCAGTACGTATAGTACCCCATTCCATGGTGGCCATCTTCTTTGTTAACTTTTTTTAAATAGCTGCCATGAAAAGGGAGAATGGACTTCGTTTCCCAATCTGTGGTGGTCATATTTTTTTTGGTTGCGATCGCCGGAGCATCTCACAAGCAAAAAAACAAACTATTAGTACCCCTGTCTACTGGCCTGGGCTACTAACAGCAATACACTCATCGACGGGGGGGGGGGGAGGCATTACCGCGTCAGGAAATGCTCCAGGGCCTTTCTTCAGGTTCTTGCTTTGCTTGGGCCTGTAACTATGGGCCCCAGAGCATTATCTGGCATGGTAATGTCCCTCAGTCTCGGGCCTATTGCTTAATTATCAGTATTCTTCTAAGCTATGCACCAACAGAATTTTCCATTTTATGGTCTCTTGGCTCACTGGACTAATTGCTACTGTTTCAGCCCCTCACGTCCCCCTGTAGGGAAGCATCCCCTTTTTGCTCTACTAATATTTTCAGAAAGGTGTTATTTCTCATCCTCCTGAGAACGCATCACACTGGTGAATAAAACTGGTAGATTTTCATTTCTGAAATCCTTAATTTTCTGCAATGCACCATGGGAGATATATAAAAGATTTTGGTGCTGGAGGTGCCCTGTACACCACCAAATAAAAAATAGAAATAGAAATACTGCATGGATTTATACCAAACCACCAAAAGCAAAACTGCACCACTTAGTGCCCAACTTGATTGGAATTCTGAGCACATCCATCCAGTGGTTTAAAGGTGCACTTGTTCAATGAATGGCCATTTTTGCTTAAGGGAATACCAACCCCTTCTTTGAACAGTTTATAACTTTTAAACTGTTGGATCAATTTGCAAAAAACTTTCGAATTTTGTGGGGACCAGGTCAAAGGTTATTAGCTATTGTTCTAAAGTCATTCGATTATTTTTTTAAAATTTATTTTACTTATTGGGTATTTATAAAGTCCCTATACACAAGTGTTTCAATGTGCAACCAGACATGAGGGTGGGTGAAAAAGGGAGGACAAAACAAAAATGATCCTAACAGGCCTTGTGACATTCGTGCAAGTGCAGTAACGAGAAGTGCAGGGGGCAGGGGCAGTGCCATTCAGAGCAGAATGGCCCGAGAGAAAGCGAGTGCCAGGGTGGGCCGGGTGGACAGAGCCAGGGGCAACAGAGTGCAGGGGAAGGAAGGCCCAGCGCTAAGTGTGCGATAAGGGGCTGGAAGGGCTACAAGGGTGCATGCCCAGCCAGGTTAGTGTGGGGGGAGGGGCCCAAAAGGGCAAGTGCAGGTTGAAGGTGAGGGGGTGTCAGGGGAGACCAAGTTCAGGGGGAAGACTGGACTAGTGGACCTGGTGCCCTGTAAGCCTCGGAGGGAACCAGGCAGGCAGTCAAGGGTTTCAATCATAGGTGTCAATGACAATCACCCTGTAAAATTACAAACAGATTTGGCTGATATTTTGCTGACAAAAAGTGTATCCCCCCCGAAATTGACATTTTGTGAAAGATTTGTTAAAAAATGAAAAAGTGATAAAGAAAGCAAAAAAACACACTGTTTTTGGCCTGCTCCCATTTATTTCCCAGCAGAGAAAGTCCAAATTACTGCGCAGTGCACAGCAAATACTGATGGACAGAATTGGACAAGGTGTGAAACAACTTGGGCATGAAGCCATGACTCGATTTCCGGGAGGGCTCTGGGTTTATTCCATAGAGTAGTTGTTAAAATATTTGACAGAGATGGGGATGGCCCCCTCTCCAAAAATGATAGCTATATCTCCCATGGTGCTTTGCATTGGAGAGGCTTTTCAGAAATGAAAACGCTGCCACTTTTTTTTTCTTTTCTGTTGGATGCAAGATATAACCAGGGTTATAACAGGGTTAGCCAAAAACAAAAAGTGGAACCATGTGAAATTGGGGAGGTCGGTGGTGGCTCAAACGTGTTCGCATTAACTGGGGTTATCATGGACATAACCAGGGTTATAGTAAAAAAACGGTATAAGGAATGAAAGTGTGTCACACGAAAATAACGGTGGTTATTTGTGGGCATTTACGGATAACCAGGGTTATTTATAGTACATTGTAAATATAACCGCGGTTATGGGAAAGAAAATTCTTTTTAAAAAAACGACAGTTAAAAAAGTAGATTAATGCAATAAAATAGCAATTTTACAGTTACAGTGAGGGCAGTGTAATGGGTGTGGTCAAAGGATATGGGTATTGGGTTTTACTTTATTGAACCAAATGATGCCATATGGAAAGTGGCCATGGCCAAAGGCCACAGCTAATGGCCCAGTAGTGTTTTAAAACATACAGTGGGCATGGCTGAAAGCCCTGGCTAGTGGTCCCAAAAGACATTGCCGTCACCACCTAGAGGGTCCAAAAGAAACATATTGGTGGAACATTACAGTGGCCATGACTGAAGGTCATCGCTAGTGGCCCAGTGGTGTATAGACATGTAAAGGTGCAAGCTGTGACCACTTAGAGGGTTGAAAAGAAACATATTGGGGGAACATGTACAATGGACATGGCTAGTGGCCCGGTAAGTGTTTTAAAATATACAGTGGGCACAGCTGAAGGCCGTGCTCACTGTCTAGGGACGAAGGCCCTAGTTAGTGGGCCCAGAAGACATGTTTAGTGGCTACGGCCGTGGATCCAAAAGAAACATTTGGGGAACATGTGCACTGACCATGGCTAGTGGCCCATAAAAAAAAAAAAAAAAAAAAACTATGGTATACCCAACCCTTGCAATTCACTGAAAAAAACTTAGTAAAGGTGCAGTTATTTTGCTCAGATTTAACACAACAAAACCCTTGAGATTCAGCGCACGTGGGAAGACATGACCAGCTCACCCCTGTTGCAAAGCCATTGAGCACATACATATTATATTATAAGAGAAGGGATTCACAGTGACATTCAAAATGGCATTATGGGGGACACAGCAATATGGGGGACATCAATGGGAGTGCGCCGAGTAAAGCTGGTCATGACTGGACCTCATATCTGCTGAATTTCAAGGGATTTGCTGCGTTAAATCTGTGCAACTTAACTGCACCGTAACTACATTTTTTTCAGTGAGCTCTTCTTAGACACACGTCAACTTTTTTTAACAAGCCTGAAAGCAGAAAGGATATCGAATATTTGTGAGTGCAGTGAGCAGAATGTGTTTTAAACCTACACGACTGAGGCATACATCATACCCTGCCCTGATACTCCACGGTGTAGATGCCAAATAACGGCTAAATCATACCCTGCCCTGAAACTCCACGGTGTAGATGCCAAATAACGGCTACATCATACCCTGCCCTGATACTCCGCGGTGTAGATGCCAAATAACGGCTACATCATACCCTGTCCTGATACTCCACGGTGTAGATGTCAAATAACGGCTACATCATACCCTGTCCTGATGCTCCACGGTGTAGATGCCAAATAACGGCTACATCATACCCTGCCCTGATGCTCCACGGTGTAGATGCCAAATAACGGCTAAATCATACCCTGCCCTGATGCTCCACGGTGTAGATGCCAAATAACGGCTAAATCATACCCTGCCCTGATGCTCCACGGTGTAGATGCCAAATAACGGCTACATCATACCCTGTCCTGATGCTCCACGGTGTAGATGCCAAATAACGGCTAAATCATACCCTGCCCTGATACTCCACAGTGTAGATGTCAAATAACGGCTACATCATACCCTGTCCTGATGCTCCACGGTGTAGATGCCAAATAACGGCTAAATCATACCCTGTCCTGATACTCCACGGTGTAGATGCCAAATAATGGATACATCATACCCTGCCCTGATACTCCACGGTGTAGATGCCAAATAATGGCTACATCATACCCTGCCCTGATACTCCACGGTGTAGATGCCAAATAACGGCTACATCATACCCTGTCCTGATACTCCACGGTGTAGATGCCAAATAACGTACCCTGTCCTGATACGCCACGGTGTAGATGCCAAATAACGGCTGATCATTGGGCTGATTAGAGGAAGGGCAAAGCATTGTGTCTCAGCCAATCAGAACTCCTTTAATCTGCGAATGTTCCCTTTTCGGGGCACTTCATATAGACCCTTGGTATATCACAAACATCAGATTAATATCCCTACATCTATCCGAGTAGACAGACTTAACATGTTACCTATTCCTACATGACATGCATGCAGTCTTTTATGCAATAATATGAAACACATTGGCTGGCCAGCACTCTCATTTTACCGGCTATGCCCTGAGGTGTGGCCATTTTAAGTCACACAATGGCATACGGGTCGATATATCATGTTAGTCCATCCCATCACCCTCTTAAGTTCCATATTAATGCAGGATCCGGAAAACACTTGATGAAGAACAAAACAAAATGGCATGGGATATTTCAGAACTCAAACTGGCAAAAGGGTTTCTTCATTTTGGAACATCCAGTGCAGAAATGTAAAAGTATTCGCTTTGTGGCAGAGAAAGGTATTATTTCAAACAGAAAACGAGCATCGCCCTGTACATTAATTTTCTTTCTCCTGCTACAACTGCCCCATGCCTTCTTTCTGGCTGTAACTTTGCTTGTTAACAACTTGAAATCCAACAACATGTACAATAATCTGTACCTTAGGTGACAGCCCTTGATGCCGCTTTCCCCAAACACCCAGAACATTCTTTAATTCTGCGTCAAGCCGCAACAGACCTCAATTCTGATGCCCTCTTCTCTCCTGCAACTCCAAAATGAGCTGACGACCCCTACTTCAAAGAATACTTGGTTGGCAGATGAACCAAATACCACCCCTTCCCTTCTCTTACCCCCCCAGCCCCTTGCTTCCCCTGTCCTCTCTGTGTGGACTCTCCCCTTTTTGCCTACTTTGGTTCAGGGTCAGACTTGGATAGAAAATAGGCCCATGCAGCAATACAAATCTGGTTCTATCTACAAAAAGAAAGTCCGGCATTCCACAGGTGTCACTCAACACTCTTCCCACATCAAAAGTGGAAACACAACATCACAAAATTTTATTAAGATTCAATACATTTCATCATAAAAATGATCATAGTACATAAAACATATGCATTATGTTAAAACCACACAAGTAGAATACACCGTAAGTGAGTACCGTTGCAATAACTTCATTAGGATCATACACTGTGTGTACATATCACACTCCGATTCCTATGCCACACCACTCATGGCCTATTTCCTATAGGTGCAATACCAACAACCCGACTTGTACAAGTTTCTGTCCTTGATATACAATAATGTAGGACATTCTTCAGGGGAAATTGTCTTGTGCTGTGTTAAAAAATTCTTCTTTATGGGAGAACCCTTTCTTCCCACTAATGAATCGTGGGCCTGTTCTGTTATTTGCTGCAGATTCCCAATCTCTTCAGGAATTCTTGCGTTTCCTATTCCTCTCTTCTCTATCTTAATGCAGGATTATGATGTAGTATGGCTGTAACATCTCTCCCTCCCATATCAAATGTTCCCTAGGGAACTTCTCTTATATGCAGGTTAGCAACAACTCCACTATCCTTATATGGGTCACAGTTTTTGGGTCTTTCTATTTCCTGCCATCCACAAGATCACTGCAGTATGGTCACTAGCTGGCCCATAACTGCAAATGGTGTATTTTACTCTTTGCCGCAAACTATGTGAGTAGCACACATTGGCATATTTTTGGTAACATTTCTATAAAATAGTACTGTTATTCACAATGCGTTCACTCACAAAGTGGCCTACGTTGTCCCACAAATGTGGTCCGCGTTTGCCAGACGAAGTGGTCATTTGGGCATTTCTTTGCATGTCAGATAGGAGTAATGCAATGTCCTGTTTTTACACGATTCTTTCCCACACAAGTGTCTGCTCACAGAGACAATCTTTACTCATGCCACACAGTGTCCCTCCAACAAAGTATTAAGCAGCTTTTGCATTGCATAAGCGATGATACGAGAAGACTCTACACTTCAAACAACAACTCACTAATCACTGAATGCCCCACTAGCCCATACCTATGCCCCTCCTGAGCTTCCCCGCTACTTTGCTCACTCTACCCATCTGAGCAACTTGAGCAACACCCACCACGCACGTTTACCAACCTTGGTGAACCACCTATATACAGTGCTCTAGTGCTTCCCAGTTAGCAAGTGATTTATCCAGACATACAAACACATCTGACGGGCAATCACAGCACAGATCTGTGCTGAAACTGCACCATGCATAAGCAACATCAGAAATGCAGGGAGTGGAAGCAGGCAGGAGGAGGCATGCAGAAGGCTGTAAACACCGATGGCAGAGAGACTGAGGTTATGGTGGTCTTTCCTCTCGGACATTCCAGAACTGCAAGGATACATGGAAACAGAAGCTGGCAGGAGATATTGGTCTGCGTCGCACTCTGGCATCATCGGCATACCCCGTGAAGCACATCTCATGTGTAGCGCTTCCACAGTAAAGGTCGTTATCACGCCAATGCACAATTCGAACTGAAATGTCATACATTAGATGGCTACAAATCAGGCACATTTAAGTGATATGCTTCCCACGAAATGCATTATAGAGTTAACGAGAAGCCAATTATAATAAAAACGAGCATATAGTGGAATCTTAACATTCTGGTTCAATGCTTTGGCCTTCAGAGAAATAACAACACAAAATACACACATTAAGGCTATTTGTTTGTGAAATGGCAGTTAGTGTATCATTACTTTGCTTCAGAAAATATGTTGCTACTGGATATGTTCACCACTATTGTACACTTGTGTTACAGTCGTACCTGTCCTGCAATCATACATTGCCGCCAACCCTAGTTTACACTCCACTACAGTCACGAAGAATGATTGCCATACAGAACACATATGCTTCCCAAGCCTTGGTAACATAGTCGCAACCAAGCTTCCACAGCCTGGGGTCTGTTTTGAACAAAGTTTATACTTGGGCGATCTATTAGCCATCAACTGAGCTACCCCCTTGCCCCCATCATTAGTCCTGGGGTCTTCAGATCCCTTCCCACCCCATCCTGGTGGGTCTCTGGAATATTACACTGCGTACCGCTCACCCTGTCCAAGACAAGAACAGCAAATCGTTGATCATTAGCATGCCCGCCCTACCAACATCAGATTTTGTAATGAGATTAATCGATGTTATGTATATTTACTTTTTTGGTTGGGTCTTCATTACAGAGAAATATGCCAGATCTAAAACCCCCATGGCGACAACCCACCCTAAATCTAGAATAAGAAACAGGCTGTTTTAATCATGCTATTTTGTTTTATTTGAAATAAAATATCACGGAAATGCAGGGGTTGCACTAACCTGCAGTGATCTTGAAGTCACCATTAAAACACCACAAATAACTTCAGACTACAATGAACATTAATATACTGCACTCTGCCTACTTCAGCCCCGCTAACATTTTCATTTAGCATAAAACATCGAGCTTGAATTTCATCTTCACACGAACATCCATACAGAGAAAAACAAATATGAATGACTATTCTAGACAATAGACTCTGATATATTGCTTTGCACACACACACATTGACACTGATGGTTTCACAAAATGTGAATGAAACAATCTACAGCATGGAATTATCTGTGTCTTAAACACATTTCCCCCTTGTTGTCAAAACATGGAGCAGTTCTCAGAGGAACGTTTGAAACGAAATAAATTGCTTTATTTTGTTTGAAACTATTAACAAGTGTTGGCATTAGAGAAATATATTTGCTCTAAAATATGGCCCTCAATTTCTTGGGCTGATTTAAATCTAAAATGCTGTACACTATCTATAACAAACAAAGGGGTCTCAGTTTCAGCAAAGTCACTATTTGATTGCATCTTGTATGATATGGGACTGGTTTAAATACATGCAAAGTCTCGGTCTCTGCAACGACTTACCTGGGTGTTGGCTTCTGGGGACGTCAAAGCGTTCTGCCAGACGTTAACTCCCAACTTCCCTCTCTAAGCACCCTGACAGATGATAGTGAAAAGCTGTGAGGGTGTCCACCGATGGATGGTGGTTGGTTGTGCTATGGAGATGGCCAGCCCTGCAGGAGTTCTGATGTGGCATGGGCTGTCTCTCGGTTTGTTCCCTTATTCTTTCCTCTATAAGACAGGGCAAGGTTGTTAGTACTTGCCCTAGTCCTCATCCCTTCAACACCCTGAGACCCTCCTTCGCCGAGAATGGATTGTGCCTGCTGAAATCTGTGAAAACTCCTCCAGTGGATCGCAAGCCCAGCCACAATATCAGTTTTGAGCAGCCAGAACTGAATGCTCCCACTTGCAGAATATTATGGCAATTAGCATCACGCAGGAGCGTTTGGATTGAAGGGCTTTGCCCATTAGTTATAAGGATCCCACGCTTTAACAAAGTTGCTTGTTGTTTTTAATAATTTAGTGAGTGCTAAAGATTCTCCATTGATTCCCAGTGAGTAACCTTGTTCCCATCTGTCTTTTTACCCCCTAATGTTTCTTTTTGTTGTTGTCCTTTGCTGTCAAGATGAATGCAACAAGTCTGAAACAGCGCCCTGATGCCCTCGGGCTTGGGCACGTTACAAATGCAAATAAATAAAATAAATAAGAGGTATGTCCAACAGATTCCTTGCACTTCTTTTGTAAACCAAATGTCTTTCATAATCAGTGTCTACTTTTCATGTTGCAGGGCTCGGCAGTGTCCATGTGTTGCAGCAAAGAGAAGGTTCCTTCCACGTAGATCTCCTGGAAGTACTGGCATGTGGTGCCAGTGGGCAGGGCCTTATATAGCCTTGTGCTTGAAATGCCATGAGATCTCTCTTGTCCTCATAAGATCTCATGAGATTTCAGCTCGTGCGGATGCCCAAGGACCTCCTCTAGGCTATGTTTTATAAGGCTGCGGCCGTGCAGGCATTTCCTGCTCAGTTGCCTGTTGAACATTACAATCCATCAAATACAGTTTTACAACGTGTAATCCTGTTGAAGATCATACTGCAGCTGGAGGCAAGGAATTGTTCTTGAGCAAAGTGGTATACCCCGATTCAAATGCGGTTCATCAGTGGTTAGGTTACCACAGGACGATCACCATGAATGGTATGGCAGTGCTGAGATCTGCTGTCTTCCCAGAGAGCTGGGACCCACTGCTTTCTTTCACTGCTAGCCCTCATGTAATGGGTAAACTCTTTACGTAATGATTGCTCAAATGATAACGAGGAAAAAGCCAGCGATTTACATTTTAATGGTAGAGTCTGAGGAGTGAGATATTGTGGATGACTCAAGGAGGTGTCAACAGATCAGTCCAAATCTGCAATGGTGCATGTGGGGACAATTTACCTTCAATGTACAACTTCCTAACTAGAAATATGGCCAAATACCAATGACACATACATGTTATCTTGATATATTTTGTGGCAGAGGGCCCGGGTGCTACCTTAATACAGACAATAAGCTTCAATGGACATCCTTATCAATCTATTGTTAAGAATGTGCCATGATGGTAAACTAGGCAGTGGTCATGTGAGCCAAGTACAATTCCTAATAATGTACCCTTTTCCAGGCAGATCATCATCTTACACTGTACACTGTCACAGCAAACGCTCCAGTGGCTCAGCAGCTGCCGGCTGTACGTCAAAGGTAGATTCAAGAAGTGAGCGTCACATCTTTAGAGGGCCAATGTTTTCAAGGAACATGCATGAACGTCCTTGGTACGTAACCTCAGTGGTAAATGCAATACTACAGCTGTGATATGTGTTATGTTTAAACTTAGAAAATTGTTGCATTTGAAGTGTGCCCATCTCTATGAGTCATTGATGAACGCTTTCATCTGAGTTGCCATATGTTAGACTATCAAAAATTTACATTTGAAAACGTTTGATGCAGTGGGCAAACGTTCTATTGAAGCGCTCTCTTCCTGGGAGAAACATGGCACTGTCTGCAGTTTAGCGACGTGTAGCCACGCTGTATATTTCTCAGAAAGTCAATAACCGTACACAGTGTCACATAATGGAACAAGCAGTTCTGCTGAAGTGGGCATCAGACAATGAAGTTTCTATGACCACTTGCACAAGCAGGGGTTGTCTGCCACTCATTCTCATCTCACAGTTCGCTTTAATAGCCATTCCCAGCCAGCGCTCCTCTACTGGACAGTATATTTTTTGTACAGATGAAATGGTTATCCTCCTTTCAGTCAGAAGAAGGGGTGGCTATAGACCAATTCGATTTTCTGACTTTGAGCGAGGTATGCCTGATCACAGTGTTTACGCTATTTTCAGGAACTCTGCAAGAATAAGGATTTAGGGATGTAATCACTCATGACCACCCATAATGGGTGGTCATTATGAGTTTGGAGGTAGCCATGGTGCTATTAGCGCCATGGCTGCCTCCAAACCCGTGTCCGGGTCCGGGTAGTTGGAATGGAGTCTTACCGGGTCATTCCAACCTTGGAGGACCCGGTAAATCCCCATTCTGAAAACCATTTCCCATTCGAGCCCCCATAGGGCTCAATGGGAATGGGGAAGGAGCTAATAACGGGCCAGCAAATAGCGTGCCCGTTATTAGCTCCCTGGTCCCTTGGCGGCTCCGCTAAGGGCGGCTGGTAAAACCACCCGGCCTTAGTGGGACCCGCTAAGGGACCTCGGAATGCGGCGGTAGGGGATTAACGGCACCGGCATGCCGTTAACCCCCTACCGCCGTACTCGTAATGAGGCCCAATGTCACCTTCCTAAGAACGATAACGTCAGAAGGGAGACTTAGTTGCAGGTGATACATTATAAATGGTTCAGCTTGTTTGTAAACTGGATTTACACTCACCAGTGTTCACAACAAACACCATTAGTACTGAAGCCGTATTGATAAAAAATAAACATTACATCAAATACATTTGTAACAACTTCATTCTCTACGGACATAAGTGGAAAATGCAACACTTTGATGATGTTTCACTATGTTACAACTATGAAAGTATAAGTAAATAAACTAGTATCGAAAGAAATGTGATTTTTCTGCTGCGAGGTGGAGTGGGACCTGCATGTAGGCCCATCCCTAAAGTGATCATGCCTTTACCTCCAGGGGCCACGGTCCTTCCTCTGCAGCGGTCTGCAGGACGGCAATCCCGCCACGCCACTACACATTCTAGAAACAGCCTCCGACCCCAGAGAGCATCCTTCAAAGGGTTGTGGTGCTGCAGTGCATCACATCTCAGCCCATGGCGTTTCCAGGAGTTGGACCCCTAGATACCATTACTCATTGCCATTATGACATCTTTTACCGGGGGCATGACGATCCGATAGATTGATCATTTCTATTGCGGTGTTTAACTTTTCTGAATTTTGATATGTATGTTTGCATTGTGAAATGTAATTAAAAAGTACATTAACATTTCTGAACGAAAATTTCAGTACATCAAAACATTTGTACTAAATCTACTAAACTTCATGTCATTGTTGTCATGGCATCTTTGCCATCCTGGATTTAGGGACGTTTTTTTTCCTATTGTTTTATGAATACAAATAATCATAATTTGAAGTCTAAATATGGGTGGGGTCTGTGGGGAAAAAGGTGTTATGTTAAGTGTTCCCCACATTTAAACGGGCCTTGCCACAGTGTACTTTAGGTTAAAGTTGGAGACATGGGGAAGATGTTTTTGTATACTGTAGCGTGGAAATGAAATGCAGGAAATAGTTATTTAAAACCCTTTTATATTCAAAACCGGTTATTTATTGTCTGAAATAAATGTACAAAGAATTAAACACATTATAATTATTGTTATTTTGTTGAACCATATGCAATACAGAAATGAGGTGAAGAGCAATGTTACCAATTAACTTTTAAAAATCACAATTTATGCAGGGATCAACACATACCATTAGTGAACGCAATAAAATACTATTTTTTTTAAAGCAAAGTCAAACTAAGGGCAGTAGCTTGACTATCTGGCACCACTGCTTTACCACTATGAGCCATTCCTCCACACATCCTTCAATCCTATTTGTAAGGAAGGTTCACAAAACATTGAAGAATGCACATTAGTGGGCAAAACAACAACGCTTGAGAGGTTTTTCTGAGTTTGTGGTTGTTTATGTCTGGAAAGTGCTGAAAGATTGGTTCCTTTCAAAGCCAAATTGAATTTTCGAGCTAGACATACAACCAAACTGTTTGTGTTAGTTCTTCTCACTGAGACAATACAGTTTAGCGGCTTTCGATGTGGACCTTTTTTTTAATGGTTTCCAAGGAATGTGATTACAGTCATGTATTTAGTTACTGGGACTTTCAAAGAAAGACTTCAACAAGTATTTTTAAGACAACACCACATGCCCGACAGTCTGCATAATTATGCATGTAAATATATGAATTAAATTGCAGTTCAGAAAGAGCTGCAGACTGAATAGTTGTATAACACCCTTTAGGAAGAAGCACAATGGGCCTCATTATGACTCAGGCGGTAAGGGTTTTACGGCGGCGTAAACAGCGCCGACCCTTACCGCCTGAGTACGAGGTCCCTTAGCGCCATGGCGGACTTAACACCTGCTTTTAGCAGGTGTTAAAATCCATGGCGCTAAGGGACCATGGAGTTAATTACGCCACCGTAATTTACGGTGGCGTAATTAACGCCTTCCCCACTCCCATTATGCCCTATGGGGCAAAAATGGGAATGGGGAAGGGTAAATGGGGATTGGGGACTTACCGCCTGGCCAAACTCGGAATGGGGCGGTAAGTCCGCCAACCACCATGGCGTAAACGTAGTTTACGCCATGGTGGTAAAGTCACGGCCCAGGCGGTAACTTACCGCCTGGGTCGTAATGAGGCCCAATGACTGAAAATCCTGGTCAAGTTCAAATATTTAGAAAATTATACTTCAAGAATAAAAGTATAGAAACTGATGAAAGTGCTTCACTGATCCTTTTTTTTCATGGAGTGCTTTAAAAGAAATCACGTCTTTTTCACCGGGAGACTTTTGTTTTACTAGACTTGCTAGTTTGATACCAGAAGATGAGAAAGTATGAACACAATGAATCGCATCTCAGATCCATAAGAACAGCATTTTGGGGTTAACTATTGTTTGATTCTGGAAGACCTTCGGCGCTGAGCAAAGTTACATCCAAGTCACAATAAAACTAGGTGGTAAGGGAGGATTGGGTAATGTTTTAGTGACACCCAGTCATCTCCATTTGTACCAAGAACTGGTGATATGGGCTTTGAAAAAACAGTAATCGCCCTAAGGTAGGCAAATGAGCCTCAAATCACAAGAAGACAGCAGCAAGACACTGACTAATACCTCCATAGAGATCACGAATAGCCAATCCACCACGAACCGTTCAATTATGTGGCACATTTGTAAAATCATTGAAATCTCACGAGTGCAAAGGGAAACAGGAAGTTGTTCATCCCAATTACTGCTTTAAAGCAGAAACACGGGTGCACTGAGTATGCTTTGAGCCTAAAATAACTGGTCGACCTATTTATCAGCTATACTAAGGGCCCGATTCATGGAATTTCTTGCACGGTTCAAATTGACTTTGCACTGCTGAAAAGGGACTTTGCACTGCCGACAAAACATACAGTGAACTCCGACACATAATACATTCCCTCTACTCTATGTAGATGCTGACACCTTATCTATGTAATATGTATCTTTAGGGCACACATTACACTCACCGTGGGCATACAGCACATGGGCACAATTATTTCTGGGGACATAACAGGAAAGACTGTCGAGTTATCATGTTTTAAGTGTTAACACAATTAAATGAGATAAAAGCATCACGAGGTGGTGTAAACATTATGGGCAAAACAATTGACTTAACTGGCAAGCAAAAGGCTGCCAATGGTGTACACATTATTTGTTTAAACCTTACTTTAAAGACTGTACGTCGTGGTGTGTTGTTCAGGAGACCATGATTAATTCTGGAGATTACAATTCCAAAGTACAAACCCAGATTTGAGAAGCTCGAGAAGGTCTTCCAAAATGGTGCAGTTAAATCTATAAATCCCATGAAGGTTTATTGTTCTAAATGGCCGTGAACAAGGGGGGTTGGGGGAAGTGATACAGCATTTAACATTTCAAAAGGGAGCAAGCACAGAAGAGCACTCTTGTGAGTAGAGGTTGTGATGCAGGACTAAGGCAAGACAGGAGCCCTTAGGATAAACACTAGCGAGCATTTCCCACTAAAAGATTAGTATACGCATAGAACATTTAGAACATAAACGAATGGGCAGGCGGCACACAAATGTGCACACTCACACACAGACCGACACTAGTATGGGTTCCCAAGACCAACTGAACAACATGCACATTTATGCATTAAGACTAGGCTGAAAGGATGGGATTGGCAGTCCTGTTTGCCATTGAACTGTTCGTTCACAGATATGATAGGCTATTAACCAGAGGTTTCTAAGCACGGATCAAACCTGTGGTGCTCCGTGTTGTCTTGCTTTCAAGGCGAGAACATTGCCCTTGAGCTATCCTCCCTCCCTCACAGGAGTATCTAATGGTTATCTACACGCAGAGAAGTTTCCAGGTAGCTTGTTTGTTATTTTTATAGGAAACCACATAGGAACATCACCTAAATATTCTATTAACAGTCAGGCAAATAATTCTTCTGCAACATGCTACTGTGGAAACGGGACAATGCCACGTGGCATGGCTTTGATACCATGGTTGGGCAGACTCAGCGCCACACCCCCCCAAGTTAATAAATTGAGAACCACAAGTGGGTAATGATGGTGACACTGAGTATTAAAGCATGCTTAGAAACTGGAATAATTCAGCTTGAAGCCCTATACAAATCACCGAATGATTGTTATAATGATAATATGATCTAGAAAAAACTCTTCATTGGTAGTGGGGGAAGTTCGCTGATCAATGGCATATGATGACCAAAGGTTACAAGCTCTCTCCCCTCCCTCCCTCCCTCCTGTGGACATGTTCTCCTCCCACTTCCTGCCAGCGTTTCTCTCTTCCTTCATGTGGCACCCTCCCATTCCTCCCCTGCCATCCCAAAAGTAAAAGACGGGTGCCCTGCCACCCCCCTGCGCCTCCTCCTCTGTGTCACATATCCCCTCATCTTCTAAGGGAGAGAACACCTGTTGCCATGACCCCCTGCGGCATTTGCGTCATCATACTGCCTTTCACACCAATCCAACACTGGGAAACAGTACTGGTACTTGCATGTTCTGAATGCCCACATGGCCTTGTAGGACCGCCTCTTTCCTTTCCCTTCCTTGCTATTAGATTTGCCTTTCAATCCCATGTTCCCTCCCCGTTGCCCTGTGGGTGCCTTGAAACACAATGTACTTGATGTATAAACGCCTTACAACTGCACAATAAATACATAAAAATAGTACATAAACACTGCCCTACCTCCCCGTTACCCCTCACCTTCTCACCCTCCTCTACCCCCCCCCCTTCTTCCAAAGTTTGATACTAATTACACTGAAGCCACCAGTGTCATAAAAAAGCCCTTATTGGAAATCAAACAAACCAAACATCACACTAATCAGGCAATTTGTCATTCCATGAACGATAATGTATTCGAAAATAAATAGAGGGCTTTACATTCCTGCCCTTATTCGTCTCATCAGACACTGTTTCTGATGTCAGACGCAGCCTATGAAAACGTTACACAGTTGGGGTGTAACGTGACAATCCCTGCTGCTAGAGAAGGCATAGAGTGTTAATTGCATCTCCCCGAGAACAAAGCAGCTGCCACTTAAACATGAAATGAAATACGGGGGCACAGCTTTAAGATGACTTGCATGTAAAACTCGCCTCACCATCCAGAGGCATTTAGCTGATAAGCATCGCTACCCAGGCCAGCTGCTGTGCTTTCTCCGGCCACGGCTCCTGGCGTTCAGCACAGGAGCAGCAGAGACCCCCACTCCCCTCCAACCCCACAAGTTTACTTTCTGCAAACGGCCCAGTAGAGTTTGAAACTCGCCCTCAAGGCATGGCCATGCGAGAGCCCCCACCACGAATAGGACCCCCATCTCCAAAGGGCCCACACGGACCTCTTGCCACGTCACTATCTCTGATCACTGCAGAGCCCAGCTGCAAGGAACATCTGCTCACGTTCTTCCACTTTTTGTCCTAAGGGGAGAACTGTTTGAGTTGGCTTTTTGTAGGTTTTTCAGTGTTTGGGCGATGGGCGTCTATTGAGAGAATGGTGTCCCTCATGTTACACAGAGGTCGTCCTCTCAAACTATCCAACGGGGTGGGAATTGCTGACCGTCAGGGTGCAAGCACACAGTGTTATACAGCAGGCACGTTCCATTGCATGGATCTATTTTGATTTGATTTTTTATTTATTTAAAATGTTTATATCACACATGTATTGGTCTACTACTCATCACTCCATTAAACAGCTCATGTGTATATTCCCCATTGAAGGTTATTTCGTTCATGTGTATACTCCTCATTTGGGGGTCATTTTACTCATGTGTATATTCCCCATTGGAGGTAATTTCGCTCATGTGTATACTCCTCATTTGGGGGTCATTTTACTCATGTGTATATTCCCCATTGGAGGTAATTTCGCTCATGTGTATACTCCTCATTTGGGGGTCATTTTACTCATGTGTATATTCCCCATTGGAGGTAATTTCGCTCATGTGTATACTCCTCATTTGGGGGTCATTTTACTCATGTGTATATTCCCCTTATGGAGGTCATTTCGCTCATGTGTATATTCCCCTTTGGTGGTAATTTCGCTCATGTGTATATTCCCCATTGGAGGTAATTTCGCTCATGTGTACATTTCTGATTTGGGGGTCATTTCGCTCATGTGTATATTCTGTATTTGGGGGTCATTTCGCTCATGTATATTCTGTATTTGGGGGTAATTTCGCTCATGTATATTCTGTATTTGGGGGTCATTTCGCTCGTGTGTATATTCCCCATTGGAGGTCATTTCGCTCGTGTATATTTCTGATTTGGGGTCATTTCGCTCATGTGTATATTCCCCATTGGAGGTCATTTCGCTCATGTGTTTATTCCCCATTGGAGGTAATTTCGCTCATGTGTATACTCCTCATTTGGGGGTCATTTTACTCATGTGTATATTCCCCATTGGAGGTAATTTCGCTCATGTGTATACTCCTCATTTGGGGGTCATTTTACTCATGTGTATATTCCCCTTATGGAGGTCATTTCGCTCATGTGTATATTCCCCTTTGGTGGTAATTTCGCTCATGTGTATATTCCCCATTGGAGGTAATTTCGCTCATGTGTACATTTCTGATTTGGGGGTCATTTCGCTCATGTGTATATTCTGTATTTGGGGGTCATTTCGCTCATGTATATTCTGTATTTGGGGGTCATTTCGCTCATGTATATTCTGTATTTGGGGGTCATTTCGCTCGTGTGTATATTCCCCATTGGAGGTCATTTCGCTCGTGTATATTTCTGATTTGGGGTCATTTCGCTCATGTGTATATTCCCCATTGGAGGTCATTTCGCTCATGTATTTATTCCCCATTGGAGGTCATTTCGCTCATGTGTTTATTCCCCAAGATGCCTTCCGTAAAAGTTGTCAAAAGACTGCCTCTCCTATTGCTTGAACATGCATGGCCAGGCTGCAGGACATTCTTACATGTCTTCCTTAGCCCTACCCAAGAGCCCTCGCGCGGGTGGGGGGGGGGAGAGAAGGGGGGGGGGGGATAGGGAAGGGGGGGGGGTTGGGGCGATAGGGGGGTGGGGGTGGTGGATGCTACAGTCTCCCAGAGCCCTCTCTGTAGACTGCGCAGAAAGGCGAGGACTTACTAGTGATGTGGATTTCATGTATTGTTTTGTGAAGCACACGTGCTGCGTGAAGATTGCTTCAGTGAGCTTTGGGGCACTCAGCAGAGAGGGGCTTGGGGAGGAGGCCTTGCTAATGAGTCACCAGCACGATTCGACGGAGTTCAGATGAAACGCTTGCTTTTCCCAAATTTAAAGGACTTGAAAAAGTCGGCTTCCAGACAAAGGGATACAGGTGGAGAGGTTTCTGGGGTTTAACAACGTGCACAGAGTGCCCCCCCCCACACACCTGCCTGGCCCTGGGAGGTCGCCGTGAGACTTCACCACTGACAGTGCGCAACCCCAGAGGGTCGCAGTGGTCTGCACGTGATTCGCAAGACCACAATAAGTACCACATGTTAGATTAATTTGAATGTATTGGTTATTTGTGTGTACTGTGTACGCGCCCTTATGTTCCTTTTGTTTTTACGGGCCATTAGCCGTTTCTGGCAAATGTGCTATTTTTATCTCAAAGAAGCTGTTGCACCATTCAAGCTCTTTTAAACGGTCCGTTTTTGTAAACTGAAATCACATGGTCGTGCCCCTGTGCCCAGATGAACACACCGCCATGTGGTTCTCTTTAAAACCTCCGAGGCAACTATTGGCCGCGGCGTTCCCAGTTTGATGCTAATTTGTTTGCACAAGTAAAACGGTATTGTTACTAATGATGGCATTTTCGTCTCAGTTTCATGTTGGCCTAATTCCGAAGTGCTGGGGATGGCAAGCGGAAGGCGGCTGGCAATTCCAGAAGAAACGGCGAATGACACATTTTCTTTCTAACAAATCCTATTAAGATTACAGCTCCTGGCACATAGAGCCACTGTTCAGTCTGTTGAAAGACAGTCTACACGGACACAGTAATGTGCAGGACACGTACGATAGTAAGGCGACAATCCCTCCTTGAACCTCGCCCTTGTCCTGGGATAGCCAGGTTCATGACAGTTCTCTGAATCGGATTTCAGGGAACACGCCGCAGTTACTTACATATTTGCTTTTTGGTGCATCTCATAGAGTGTACTTAACTTCAAGGGGCAGAAGAGTCCTTTACAAAGAAGTACTGCAGCAGTAGTACTAGTGTCCCGGAAATGACCTGCCGTGCATAGAGTACTTTGGAGGATGGGAAGCGATGGGGATGTGACGGGGAGGAGGGTGAGAACATATTCCATACAATACTACGCGGCTCGCTGTGCAGTTTTGCTCAATATACGTGCATTGCACATTAGAACACCTTAGGTCCAGGGAGACAGTCATTTTCCCAAAATCTCATGATTTCATAAGGTGGTAAAGCAGGGAGTAGCACCCAGGTCTCCAAAGACAGCAAACTAGCCTCTAAACCACATTCCCTCCCTCAAGGGTTCTAGGAGCTGTGGTCACGCACACTCTTTCTCTTTCCCCCATGCTTGGTGGTTGTGGCATCCGTGGACTAATGGGAGCATTCTAAAGTGACTAGCATGCCAATGCAGTGGCCTACCTCAAGTCTGGCTTGTGAAGGCGGTGCCGCCTTCCTGGTGATGAAGCGGTCATCAGGATCCTGTAGCCGCAGGGCATTACCAGTTTACACTGGAACACTGTATAGTGACTCAGTGGGATAACTTCTCCCTTCACATTCCAACATTAAATGCCTCTGTCTCCCAAGAACAAGACGGGGCAAAAGTGAGGAGAGGAGGGGGGGGGGGGATCCTAGTCTGCTCGGGGCAAGCACCCCATTGTTTCTGCAACACACTGTCCACCGATGGATGTGAGCCCATAGGTATCCCAAGTCATTATTTGGAGAGTTGTCCTCTACAATGGCCCATTATCCTGTTTAAGGTTGGACTTTGAGTGCATGCAAGTTACAACAATATCTGAATAGTTAAACGTGCCTCTTTGGCATTGCATCCCGTATTCATATCCTTACCCGCAATAACCTTTCTAAAACTAACCTCTTGCCTCTTCTGCATGTAGCCAAGAGATCAACAGGAAATGCCTTGCATACAACCCACGTAGGAAAGCAGACGACACCACTGCAGCATCGTGGCCTGTGACCCAAGAGCCTACCTACCGTTCTGTAGGCGAGGTAAGTCCCCGACCTGGATGCGAGGTGTGGCTCCTTTGAGAACATATGTCATGGGGTGTGTGGGAGGGATCTCCTTGCTAAAGCTACTGGGGGCCTCAAGAAAAGAAGAGTACTGGCACCATCCATGTGGGTGCAGGATAAGTATGGTCACTTGGTGTGACAGATCTCAAAAGTTCTCTTGGGGGGAGGGGCAGCACAATAATGTAGAAGTGTGTACCTGATAATTGAGTGGTGAAGAAAAGGTGCAAAAGTGGGGGAGGAGGGGCAGAGGTGATGGGAGAGTGGCAAGCTGCTCGTGAATGAAGATCGGGAGAGAGGTGTTAACAACTCCAATGCAATTCGTTTTCAAATCATCTTTGTCTAATTGATCGAGGCCATCACTGCCATGCTGATTTTTGTGCTGTAATGAATGTTTGCTTGAGTACGCTGCCCAAACATTTCGACAGGATCTAATTGATTGATGTGGACAGGTTTAATTCCCCAGATCTTGGGGTGTGTATAGTTTGCCTCGCATGTTGCCTCCCCTTGGGTTACATCCATGCTATATTGACGAGTTCTGCTTGGCATGCATACATCCTTGGCCTTGGCTTGGTTTTGTCAAGCTTCTTTGCCCAATCAGGCCGCAGCAGAAATGACTGGGTATGCTTCATTTTAGTACCATGTTGCCTCTGCAGGGCTATGACACAAAGGCCCCAATTCCCAGAGCGTTTTCAATGGGGCTTTGCCATTATAAAACACTTCTGTGAATTAGGCAACAAGTGGTGGAGTACTTGCTGGGGCACTTTATTTTGATGTTCTATGTCCTGCACAGAGTTGTTTTAGCCGATTCGTAATGTCTTTACTTTAATTATTTGTGTACTCCCCATCTACGTTTCACTAAATTACTCCACAATGAGACGGCTTCACAAACATGCAATTTTTTGGAAGCCAAATAGGTATTCAGTCTTCAGACTTCATGGTGGTTTAGTCCCTCTCTTTAGTCACATTATCTAATCACAACCAGCATACATTCCACTGCCCGCACTCCAGAACCTATTGACCTTGGCGCCACTCTTTAAGGAAGAAACCTTTGCCTTCATGCTCTAGTAAAAGGGACAGCCATGTATCACTTACCTAGGTTGCCAGGGTGTTCATATTTACTGCAATACATCTACCCATTCCTCTCCTTTGTGTAACCAGATGTTTTTTTTCCAAGCACAGAGTGGGGGGTAGATCTCTCTCCTCGGCAGGTGGCTCCCTCTGGAATGGCCTCCCTGCACCACTCAAACTTGAGCCGGACCACCTTAAGTTAAGGAAGCTTCTCAGTACCCTGCTCTTCACTACCTCCTTCCCCCTCCCTTGCTAATTTGCCCCCACCTGCCGCTGCAACTGGCAGTCTGGTCACCTATGAGACACAGAGCACCAGGCCATCCCTGACCAGCCTTCGCCAGAACCACCCTAACCAGCAATGCCCTTCTGGGCCCCTTCCCCTGACTAGCCTGGTGGATGGGCACCCCTCCTGAGTCTAGTCCACCGCCTGCCCTCGCACTTAGACAGTGGTCCGCCCCCAGCATCCCCCTGGTCCTTGCCACCCCCCTGGATCACCCTGCAGTTTCCTAGTGTCTGGGCCTTTCCTCCTCCCCCTCTCCTTCCCTGCATCTTATGCCACTGCATTTATGCCCCCTCCTTCACCACTCCGCACTTGCACAATCCGAATGTCACAAGGCCTAGTAGGACTGGTATTGTTGTCTATATCCTCTGTCCCCCCCACCCTTTTTTTGCACTGTGGCACCTGGAATTTCTTTTTGCTGTATAGAACACCTTATGAATATTCCATACATAAATAAACATAAATAATCAACAACATTCTCCTTTGGCATGTCCAAACCCTGGGGATAACCACCTCTGGTGCTGGCTTGGATGCATGGAATTACCATTGTGAAATTCTCCTGTGCTATTACAGTAAGCGTATCACAGGTAATTAAGCCTACACTGCTGTTCAGATTCGCGTAACACACTGTCGAGACCACACCCACCCAATACGGCACCATTTTATTATTTCATACAATCCAATGGTGACTTAAAAAGACTTCCAATAACATATCACACCTAATCTCCCTGGCTTCTCACTAGAACCTAGTCTATTTTCTTGGACCAGCGTGCATCTATGGTAGCACAGAACTGTCTCCCCCACTAACTCTCCACTTCCTGTTCTCCCCTTCCTCTGTCTAGATATTCATCCATCTTCTCCCATCATTTACCCTTATCCATCTCATGCTCCTTTATCCAGAAGACAAAGCTCTGGTTTTCTCATGATGGTAGCAAAATAAATGGCATTATTTTCATTTCTGAAAAGCCTCTCTGGTGTAATGCACTATGGGAGATATAGATATAATTTTAGGAGAAGGGGGCAGTCCCTTCTCCATCAAATATTTAAAAAACGACTGAATGCAGTACCCCCAGACCTCGCCCGGAAATCGAGTCATTGCTTTATGCCCAAGATGATTCTTATTTGGTCCAATTACATCCATCGGTTTTTGCTGTGCGCTGTGCAGAAATTGTGACTTTTTCTCTATGGGAACATGAATGGGAGTAGGCCGAAAACAGCGTTATTTTCCTTTCTTAATACATTTTTCAACTAAGCTTTCCCAAAATATCCAATCCTCTGGCATCTGGAACAAACCTTTTGTTTGCAAAATATCAGCTGTATCCGTCCTAAAAGTCAAAAATTATGAGCAATTCAATATTAGAGATTACTATGCAGAGGTGGACTGAGTTCCCTATAGGCCAGTCCACCCCTGTTACTATGGCTCACGATAGTGACATTAACTCCAGAATGCACGATATGTTTTAGTATATGTACATGTATGTTTTAGTTTCACATACTTGCTCCACAGTGCTTCCTGTCTGATGGGTTGCACGCTCGCTCATTTTAGCAACAAATGTGCATGGCCTGTTGTCAAATGATACCAGAACGGAGCTGCTGGAGGTGTGATTGGGGGCAGGTCTCTCCTAATTAAGTATGACAGAGGAGAGGCAGGAAACAGCCTTTAATCTGAAACATAAACACCAGAAACACCAATGGGTACAAATTATCCGGGGCTCTTTTTGACACAAAATGGGAACCATGTGTAAATAGAGATTACCGCTGTCAGGATAAATACAGTTAATTGACAGAGTAAACTGCTTTGTTCGCAGGCTCAGTCCCTTGGAAAGCAATTGCTTCTGCTCATGCAATCAGTCAACGGCGCTGCGGCAGTATTTATTAGAGCAGATCACATCGCGTTTAACGGGCCTAATGTGTGCAACTCTTAGTAATAATGAAAAGGTTAGCTGCAACCGCCATCAGCATGAGTGCTGCATATAATGCAGCATGAAGGAGCACAAAGAGCCGGCACTATATCGCAGCCTCTTTGCTTGCATGCACGCTTTCCAAATGGGCCGACTACACAGCTGCGATGCATTGGTCGCTGTTTGGTTGGCCATGAAGAGGTGGGCGGTATCAGTAAAGACACGTGGCATGTTCTACTACAGGATACGACTGCGCAATCATCTGAAAAAAGACATTGTAAACATACTGCATGATTAGAGATAGCTACGTCATGACACACCCACAATTCATTTCTCATATTTTATCTTCACACAAAAGGTCAAGGAGGTTAAATCCATTCTAGCCCTCAAAGTAAGGGTCCATGACCCACAATGCACCTTTTATGGAAGCTTTTGAGTGGAACAATAATTCATCCTACCCACTCAGGGCCTCAGAATGGTTCCATGTGTTAATATCCCCTCAAAAATATTGCCATATTTTTGCGGCAATATTGACCCATGGACCCTGCGGGGGACACCCCTGCAACCCCCACTCCCACTCCCACAAATTATCCCCCCATAAATATCACCTATGGTGAGACAAAGGGCCATATATATGGCTGTATTTTTGGTGGGGATATTTTGTAGGGATACCCTCAGAATGTATACATTATAGGCATGTTATTATGACATTTGAAGGGCAATCAATTACTCAAAGATGCACATTGATACTTTGTCTGCTGCCAAGCGTGGGGCTGAGAGAGGGCACCATCCTAGTGGGGCTACTTGGAAGTTTTTTAAGCTTCAAGCTTTATTGGGATAGTTCTAGTGGTGTGGGTGATTGGATTGCTCTTGGACTGAGGGTTGATACCTCAGGTAGTTAAAGCTGCATAATACTGCCAGGACTACCCTTCTTGACTTGGGCTGTAGTTACTTTGTGCTGTTCAAAGGGGTCCGCAGGGAGCTCTTAAGTTGAACAGAGGTGTAGGGCCTGCCTATCAGCTTACATGTGTAGGTCTACTTTGGGTGCTATAGCCTTTCCTCTTTTATGAGCAGGATGCTGATAAGGTGTATTTTTCTGGGTTTTGCAGAGGACGTCCTGTCACCTTCCAGCTGCTACAAAGTGCTTGTCGGCTGTGTACAAAGTAAAAGGATATCAACGTGAAGCAGCACAATATATTATTACTTAATATGAAATAACCAGATAATCTATCAAAACCGAGAGTATATCCAAAACGAATCATGTCAAGCGGGACAGGAATACATAAACAGCCAACCAAAAAATGAAAAGGAGTAAAACTCCCTTGAAACTGAAAATTGTTACCAAATCAAATTGGACCGGGAGAATGAAAAAGGAAAACCACCATGCAGCAAAAGTGTTAGATGTCGATGGAGGAAGTGGAAGTCCAAGACGGGTGCGTTGGGAGATAAAAATAAAGGTGTATTCTCTAACCCTGTATGGTTCAAATCTTGTAATGTTTTAGTAGAAAGTGAAATTGAGGATATCTCTGAGCAGCTACTTCTCACAAAAGGTACCATTGTTGTCACACACTGCTATGCCTTGGAAAGTGAAGTACTGACTACAGTATTGTGTTCTCCACTCTCCAACAGGGGCTCCCAGTCATAGAAAACAAAATTCCTGAGTGGTTACATAAATGTTAATGCTAAAATAGAGTTCCTGTTCTGATATGATTTTTACTTCCCCCTTTTTCAGGCATGAACCCCTCTGGTATGTGAAGGGAAAGAGTTTCAGGCATAGCATTGACACCATAATGTAGATGGGAGAGTGATGGGAAATTCCACATGCTGCAAACATCCCCACGAAGGTTCCTGAATCCTTGGAGAATGGGTCGCAGGCAACATAGATTGGTTATTTACCTCTTGGCATTATAGGAAAGTGCACTGTAAGAAAAAAATAAAACACAGCCAATCAATCCAAAATACAAATCAGAAAAGGCGAGCACTCTGACACATGGAGGCAAAATCGAGAGGCATAATACTGAAAGCGGTGTGCTTCATAGTGGATGCATCAATATGATTATTCCCAGGGATAATTGAGAGCTGGGCATGCTGGTACGAGGACAGGGGTCCACAACATCTGCAGCAGCCGTATGGAACAGGTGGGAAGAGCTTGCATACTTGCACATTGCCAGAGGGCTTAAGTGGACGGCCTATAAAGGATGCAATCACTGAACTCAGGAGCTTAGTCTGCCAAAGAACTACAGGCATCACTCTAACCATGTACTCTTTTGGTGACCCTTGAGAAAACCTCTGAGAATGTGACATTGCCTATTACTATGGTAACAGGCTTCTGGAGAAGAACTTTGGTCCCAGAGGAATTGATGACCGATGATAGATTAGTCGAGATTCTGATTTGTCAGTATGACATAGAGTGGAGAGTATGGGTCCTAGTTTTATCCAAAATGTATAAACAGATTTTGTGAAATGCCACAGGTTGATAAGTTGCTTACTTATTTTGTTGTTTAGATGGTCATCGGTTATTGGGTGTAAGGTGCAATTTACTGAACACCCTACACTGTGCTCCTTTACACCATTTTGACTAGGATTTCCCATGCCTACCATGGGTAATCGAGGACATCGAGGACATGGCTGTAGGTATTGCAGAGAGATACGTGAGGGCAAAAGGCAGGCAAGACAAGCCATGCCTACTAATATGCTATGCAGGTGGGTGGTCTTCATGTGCACCATAGGGGGAGCCCACACGGACTGTTTCTTGGATCTCTTCCCCTTCTCCGCTTGAAGCCCTCACAGGCCTGCAGAGGGGCCGGTGCCGCCGATCAATACACTTGCGCCCTTCTCCTTGCAGCAGGTGGATGCTGGAGAGGGGGAGAGGCTGAGGATGTGGCGGCACACATTTTCATTTCATCGTTTTGACACATAGGGCCTGATTCATGGAATATTTTGCACGGTGCAAAGTACTTCTCACTGGTGCAAAGTCACTTTGCACTGCCAACAAACACGCTGATTCATGGAACAGTGCAAAGTGTCTTTTTGCCGCGCATAGTCCATTAATCAGGGTGGAGCAGTGCAAAGTGTCTTTTTTGCAGTGCAAAGTGACTTTGCACGGCAAAAAGACACTCGGCACCGAAAAAAGGTGTTTGTATTCCATGAATCAGGCCCGTAGAGCACAAGCGCAATCTGTAGACATGCACATTAGAAATGAAGGTAAATCCATTTTGGGGCTTCAAAGGTTCAGTTAGATCACACTCATGAGCCCAAAACAATGTGAAAAACGCTGGATCAGAGCAACTTTCCGTTGGCTGATAAAATCACCTTGAAAGTGGCGTTTGAAAAAAGAAAACACAAGCTCAATTAATTAAATGGCTACCGTTTATTTTAAGGCTATGCATCCCTGCCTATCGAGCCACAACTGTGTCTCTTCACAACCTTTACTGCAAACCTGTGCCTAGCTTGGTGTGCACAAGGCTGCACTTGGTTTGTTACCTTGACACGCGCCTGAATACACATGCAATACCAGGTATGAAAGAAACTATGCTCAACATTCACCCGAGGGGGTTACTGAAGAGTTATACAAGTGGCAGGTGGCAGAAAAGATGAACGATGGCCTAAACAGGAAGTGTGAAGCAGGGGCGGGGGGTACATGGGAAGGAACTCAGTCTGTCAGCCACACGAGTGTCTGCCTGCTGGCTGAGTCAGCGGTTACAAGACACCTTATCAATGGGAATGTTTGGCTCCAGGCTTTTGAGTATTTCACAATATATTTCATAGTCAGCACTGTCCTGTCAAAGAGGGCTGTAGCCGTGGGAAGCTTCCATTGGGGACATATTGCAAAGAGATGTTCCGAGCTCGCCTTTTACCTTGGAGGGCACCTCATGGTCTCGTTCATGGCTGAGCATTTGTTGTGGCTAAACTTGAGTGCAATCGAAATTATCGGTTTATTGAAAATCAGCAAGCTCGGATGAAGGGGGGTTTTGGTTAGAAAATAAATTGCAAAATATTTTGTTGATAAAGAGTTGACGCACAGTAATAATTTATATTATATGTAACACTATTTTGAATATCTGAAAACATGACACCGGATATCACTATCAACATTGAGCTAAGCCAAGCAATTGCATGCACTAAGTGTTCCATAATCAACCTTGCTTAAGTTCAGTACATATGTGGAATTAGAATAAAAAGTTATCTTTGCAAGAACCTGTTGATACAGGTCCAGATGGTGTGGAGTCTGTTCTTCTTTAGACGTGGTAATGCTTGGGTTCCAGCTCATTGGCAAGGGGTCTATTCAAGGCCCAGGGCTGCGACTGAGTGCGATACTCACTGAGAGTAAGAGACGCATCATTTACAAAGAGAAGAGGGACTGTGATGATATTAGACATCATATGATCACGGAGAATGATCAGCGACCGTAAGGACAGAATTGCATTAATGACTTAGATGTGTTTTGCCTTTGGAAGGGTCATACGCCGCCACTCATTTGGGGATTTTTAGTTACTAAAACACTACAAACTGGTTTTATGATGGAGGTCTCTGGCCGATCAACCATCCTTTCTTTTTTAGAACATTAATCTTCTCCCAAATGCAGGCACACCTTCACAGAGCATTGCCGTCATGCAGCACTGTGTGTGGATATGCAAATGAGTACCACTCAATGTAATTTCCAGAGCGTGGTCTCTCGCAGGGGTAGTGCAGTCCACGATTTACACCCTCGGGTGGGAGAGTTGAGGGTTTTTCGGACCTTTCCTGCCCTCTAATAATGCCCATGCTGGGGGGGGGGGATTGGCTGAAGGAGATGCATTAGCCAACATGAGCCATAGTTGAACCAGGATAACAGTGCTTCCCTCATTTATATGGAGAACACCCCTGAATAAATATTCTGTAGGAGAATAGGAGAATAGCAGCAGGTGTATCGTTTAGTTTTAGATAAGGGCCCAAAGCCGCTTTCTGGGTTTTTGCCATTATTGCCGCCCTTGAACATCCATCTCAATGTATGGAAGGTCCAACATCATCCTATTGTTGTACAAAACTTGCGTCTCATGATAAGATCTATGGTGGTTTTCACTTGGAGGGTGTGCATATGTCCATTATTCTCCCTTGACTAGGCTGAGGAGAATAGCATGCATTACAATAGGTTGTGTTTAGAGAAATTACAGGTCATCATTTAAATGGCAGATCACACATTCAATACCAAACTATTAATAACAGCTGTTAGCTAACACTAGATACCACAACCAGTGTATCCTGTAAAGTTTGATGGTAAAAGATGGGAACTAAAACACACTCATGGTTGTGAGTCTCTGCAGAGGAGATTTTGAAATGCTCAATACGATCGGATCTCGCCTAACCCAATAAATACTGCAATGGGCAGTGCTTTAGCTAGGCTCCAATGGATAAAATCCATTTACCACCCATTACCTTGTGGTATTGCCCACGTATCAAGCTCCCGGAGCAGCTGCACACCAACATCTTGCCGTCTGGGGCTTCAGCCTACAGTCACCTACACCTTGTCACCCTGCCCCATCACTTGATCCCCCACTACCTGGCCCCCTACTCACATTCACTTACCACCATGCAGACTCTCCTGAACTGCTTTGCTCTCCGCAGACCCTGCTGGTACGCCTCCTCCCTACCACATCAATGACTAACATGGCAAGGGAGAAGGGACTATCAGTAGCTCCCTTCTTTTTCGAGGGTGGCCATTTTTTATTTTCGTTTTTTTAGATAAACTTGTAGAACAGCCACTGTGTCATTTCACAACTTCAACAAAAAAAAACACGGTTTGTGCTAAGGGCAGCATGCCAGAGTGCTCACAGCTAGAAGCCCCTCTGTGGCCTTCATTACTGCCTGATGATAGTGCCAAGGGCCTTATTAAGGCACACAACGAATCTTGGGCCATGGACCTTTGCCAGGGGGTTAAGTCCCATTAACTCATTGCTTAAAAAAAGCCAAATAAAATACACGTAGTAGAAGAGAGGAAATCAAATACTTCCACCGATTGCACAGTGTTTAAAATATAACCGAAGTGTTCTAACATGGGATTTTTTTTAAATTCTCTATTAGCATCTTGTGGCATCGCTCCCTCCGCTGCCAGTGGCCAGAATGGGCCTTTTCCAAAGTGAAATTTTACTTCTTCTTCGCTTGTGTTCTCAAACTTGGAAAAACAGAATGCAGACCTGCATGTTCTATCGTGGAAGTAATTTACTGCTTACATGTTAAGCATGGAAGTATTTTGACATCCAAAAACATGTAATAACTACCACATTACTAGGGTTAGCATTTTAAGACTTATATCCCAAAACGATATCTGAAGCACTGTTTATGAACACAATCAAATCTCAGTGCAATCCCTTTTCCTGCTGAAACATTGAGACAAGTGGTATAGAACTGGTATAGCTAAGATGCAGCTTTCCTAGTGTAGATCCTGTACTTGGACATTTCACAGGCCCCACATCAAGTACAGGGCTTTACATTGAATCTACATGAAACTGTTTTCTAGTTATGACTGATATATGTGGCTAGAAAAGGTTTTGCCGTTTGCATGAGCTAACCATCAAAAAAGCACATGCACAGTGATTTAGGGGCGAGTCACAGAAATGAATCAATCCGTGCACACATTATTTTCATCAAGCTTTTCTTCCTTAGCACAGAATGCATATTTGAGGGAATGCTTTAAGGAGGCACCCTTGATTGACAGATAGACTCATGCATATGAATCCCCTGAAGCACACTTCCACTGTCTAAGTCTGTTGGTCCCCTGCTCTGCCCTGAGGTGACCCCAAAAAGAAACCATCATACCTGGCAAATGCAGGTATTTAGATTGTCACCAGTGGAATTAGAATGGAAATACAGAGATGCCATTTTTGGCATCTATATGTTTAAGGCCTGCGCTCCAGGCGCCTGTATGGGTCTGGAGCAGCAGTCCCCAGGCCCTCTACCTACAGAAGGCTGGGAGCCAATACATATCCGCATGCTATGTTATTTCAGACTTGTTCCAGAATGTGGACTGTGTGCTCTAGTAATTGTGCTGTCAGCGAAGTCCCCCCCACGCTAGAAAGAGGACCTCTTTGTGTATACGGCTAATGTGCTGATAGGATCTTCTGGTCACAGCATGCAGTAGTGTAGCTTTCTTTCAGGAGGATTACGATACTGGCACAACCCAGAGAACATTCCATCACCAAAGAAGCAGCAGAAAACTGTATTGCAGCAAGCATATCTCAAACAGGAGGTACTTCACACATTACTGAGTGACGAGAAAGTGGAATAGGTAATTGACACTGTACTAGGTAGCAGACAGTACATATCATTTACATATTTGCTATTTGAAGCACAGGAACATAAAGTGACTTGGCCAAATTTACACAATGTTTTGAAGTCCTGACGCCAGGGTTATAACTCAAGGTAAAGTTCGATAATAAGGAATTTAGCCACTAGACAACGTCACCACACGACAAACGTGCACATGAGAACAAAAAGAAAGTGGGCGATGGCACAATATAACACAATATTACTCTGTGTCCAAGTGATTGCGTTCTGACTCTTCTGAGAGTCATCATTTAATGTTATTGACTAAACAGTGGTCATTAACACATGTTAAGTGACCGTTTTAAAGTATTAGGTCATGGGGGACATAGGCGGTACCTTAATAATGTGTTATCGAAAGCAAATGTGGTCATTAAAGTAACTAGCTTATGGTGTGTGTTTTCTACTCCAAGTTTTTTTTACATTTGGAGAAATATATCAATGAGGAGAAATAAGACAAAAGGTTCAATAAACTTAACAATGAGAAACATAATTGTGCAATAAAAACAAACGGACGTAAAGTGGACGTAAGTTTAGAAAAAAAAGATTACAAAGTAATATAAAAAATACGTTTTCTAAGGATTGAAATATGAATAAATGAATTGAAAAATAAGACAAATGAATAAACATGAAATTAGCACTCAAGCCCTCAAATATTGTACATATCCAGAGAACAGTAAACACCATTTGAGTGGCACTGAGTAGTGCAACCAATGGAACTGCGTTCTACTGTGAAAAAAGGTGACAATTTCTCAGAAACTTTGTGTAATGCTTCAAAATAACTCATAATAATTGGCCAGCAGTCATTAAAGTCACACTGCTGAGTGTACAACAACGCTCAACAACTAACTACATAAATAAATATATTGCAGCATTCCCAAAGTTTTTAAACAGGATTTATTGTTCAGTGCCCAACACTCTTAAAAATCTAATATAGTGTAGGGAGATGATGGTGGGGTATAATCTGTACAATTTTATAAATGATACAAAACAGGGTTGGACATTACATATAGGTACGCATGTACATATTTCACAGAAGGGTCCATATGATGGTGAAATTGATTTGGCCAATATCAGATGACGTTACACCTCAGACCCTCAAATCCATTTCTTAACATAGCCTGATAGACAGAGAAAGCGGTAATTGTCACGGGATAATTACAATGCCATCAAGATATTTTCCTATATGTCGGGAAAGGGTTATTATTTTCAGCGAGAATGACCTTTCATGACCTCTATAACGCTATTAGCACATAGGGGTACTAGCAAAACATGTTTTGGATTATCATTGGTGGAGTAAAAACATTAGTTTAATAATGAGAAATGAAATTGACAAACATCTGTAAGTTAAATGTGGTTTTATTTTGTAGTATTTAAATAACAAGGTTGTCTTTCTAAATTAAGTATTCTAATTGCAAACATGTTAAAAAGAAGAGATTTTAACCTGAGCATAGATTAGGGGTTGTGTAAAAGTACACTTTTTGCTATAAAAACGTGAAGGAATTTCCCCTTGTTTAACTTTTCTCTTTGGTAATAGTTTATTGCAGTACTAAAATAGGTCCTCCAAGAAAGGAAGTTAAAAGTCCTATTGGCCGGAAATCACAGGATTATTTCCTTGTCTGCCTTTGAAGTAAAAATATTTAGAAGTCAATACCAGTAGTTATTGACTACACTCTGAACAATGGGATTGGTTGAATGACATTAATTTGGGGCTTACTGTGAGGCACAACATCAAATGAATATTTGTAACACCATTTCAAAAAAAGCTCAAAATGATCTAAATGACTTCTCTAATGTTAGGCAACATCCAATTTTGCACTTCTTGCTAAGCTACGAGAGAGACAGAGAGAATGAGAGACAGCGGGAGCGAGAGAGATTGCAAGTTGGAGGTGGTACACTTAGGGTTCTGCCTACAGCACATCTCAGTAATTGGTTACGAGCATTCTAGATGATCTGAAATGGGAGTTTGACAAGGGAGGTTCAGTGGTCTTGTTGCTGCTGTACCTCTCATCTGCGTTTCACACCATGAGGTCATACCATCCTACTTACACGCCTTTCCCACAGGACCATCAAAAGTACAACATTGCAGTGGATACCAATCCTTCCTTTTAGATCACTATGTCACCGTATTGATCCGCTCCACAAACTGGAATGCAGCGTTCCCCAGGGTTCCTCCATGCCCCTCTAAATATTTAAAATGCACCTCACTTAATGAAATAAAAACGTGTTGAACTACTCAGATGTTCGACTCATTTTCCAACTCGTCCCAAACTCAACGGAACCAATGCCACATTTCTTAAAGGCAATGCTGTATACTGACACATGGATGAGAAACATTTTGAAGCTGAAACCATCCAAAATGGCGGCCCTCATTGAGGAATCCCACATCAAACATTTGGCCAAAAATATTACGGCTTGAACAACTGGAACACTATAGCCCCAGCCAGACTCCAACCCAAAAAGTAAACAAAGAAGTGGGTGGAGTTACTAGTGATTGAAGGTAGACTGGACATGCTGCCAATGATTGCACCCTTTGTTCTCATGTTTTTTATATGAAGATTTGAAAACAAATTGCCTTTTTAACTTTTGGCAGGAAATCTTGGGTTGTAAATGATCTGTTACTGACACATCTAGAGTATTCCAGCAGCATGTATTTGGTGATGGATCACCAGAAAAATGCCTTCAGCGAGACAAGCGTGGTACGCAGCAGGGGACGCCCAATAACCATCTAATACAAGCATTATGTAGCATTACCAGCAACTGTTAAGTTTCTCAACACCTTTCCCCTGCACTCCGGCAATATCTTGGCCACAAGTTCCAGAAATAAGGCCTGCTGGAGCCGCGACACACTTTCTGCCCAAAAGGAAAAGTGAGCTTAGCGGAGTGCATCCCATTAGAACCAAGAATCACAAAAGGAAATGCCACGTTCACATTGAGAAAACGTTCCTTTTTATATAAAAAAAGAAAAAAACTCGGGCTCCAATGGCCAGTAGCAGGAACACACATCTGTACAGCAAATGGAAATTGTGTTGTTGTATTAAACAGAGATGGGCGAATGCTTTAATTTCAAACACATGTTTGCCCCACTTGGCTCTGAAATTGTACGCAATGTTTGGCAAATATTGGGACAGATTGTGCAATCAGAAGCACCAATGTTGGACCAGGAATGAGTTTTAACAGCAGAAGGGAGGAAGGCTGTATGCACACATGCATTCCAACGAACATCCAAAGGAAACTTTTTTTCCAAATCCCAGTAATGAGCACAGACAGAGCAATCAATCATTTCGGAGAACCTGAATATGGTCTGAATGTGTGTGTACGGGAGTGGGAGGGGTGGGGGGGGGAAAGAGAGCGCGAGGGAGGGAGAGAGAGAGAGCGCACGTGTAAGAGTGGGAGAGGGATAAGCCAACCATGTAAAAGGACTTCTCAGAAGTAATGCGCACTGGTGAATAGTCCGAGAAGCCAACTACGCTGCATTGTTACTTTTTACAAGTGACAGTGAAATGTTTGGGAGCAGTAGCAGCAGCAAGGGAATGGATTGAGGGCAAATAAATGCCACAGTAAACAGATACCAAATTGTGAGGGAAAACGTGTAGGTGGTAAAAATATTGCAAAATAAAAGGGCAGAATAAAAATGGTATCATATTATAAAAAGGCAAACACCCTCAAGGTTATGGTGGATTTAGAAATGCATGAGAACACACTTCTGTCTGAAATATGATAGTAGAGTAGGCCGTTTCATCCTGCAATTGGCAAAGGGCTATGTTGGCACACTGTGTACGTGTCAGTTAATGAGGTGCTGTGCCAATGCATTAATGAATGCTTAACTAATATGTTATAAAAATGCAACAGCAGCTTACTAATAGAAAGGAAAACACAAGTACGCTTTCTATACATATTCCGTGCTCCACAAGTAATTCACACGTGTCATTGTGTCCACTAGAAACTGCAGAGACCCTTAGCCAACATACCCCATTTCACTGCCTTGTTTATAGCTCTCCACACCAGACAATTGGTATTACTAGCGCGTTTGGCACTGGTGAAAGGCTCTGTATAGAAGGAGCCTAGCGCCACTGGTGAAAGCCTCTGTATAGAAGGAGCCTAGCGCCTGTATTAATGTGCTTGTTAGACCATTGCTAAGTAGTTCATCGTTTATAAACTGTTACACTTTAGTGACATGTGACTTCTAGATTCACGAATGCACTGGGATTGCAGTGCACCTTACTATATAAAGTGGGCCGGAACAAAAGAAGGACTGTATTAATGCTTGCTCTTGCTTTGTGTGCTTTGCTTTGTACACAGAGCTGAAGGGTAGGAACTATGCCTTCAGCATTTTGATTTCAGAATTTACTTAAAACCAGCGGATAAGGACCACACTCCTGAATTCTGGCATGCAAATAAAACAAATCAGAAAATGGTATGTTATCATTGGGTATCAATTTGCTTCCCGCTGAAGGTCATTTCTATCTAGCAGTCACAGCAAATGAAAATGCAGTGACTGGCCACTGTTGCCTCTCAGAAGAGCATTTATTGTAGCTGAATAGTTGTGTGGTATAAGAATTACCTCTGAATCCACCTTGGTCTCTGCACAGTCCTTACTAAATGAAGGCTCCCTGCCTTCCTGGGCAGAAACCAACTCAGTTGCAAAAATGTGCCGATTGTTCCAATACTGCCTAGCAGGAGTATAAAGCTCTACCTGTGGTTTTCTACCTCCATGCTGAGACCAACAAAGAGGCTAGGGCCACGCTGTTGCCGGCTCCAGTTGCATGCTCAAGAAAGGTAAGGAGGTCAGAGGAGGTTATGCTGATGCAAATTCCAAACCCCTTGCTTCCTAAAACCCATCCTCACCTTTCTCTTTACCCATGGCCATGCCATGCTATTGCAGGCTTGAGGGCCTTTCCTTTCCCCTAATCCCTATCCATGCTGCATTGGTGTTGGCTGTACATAGGGAAACATAATAAAGTTCACAGAACGCGAGGTCACGCAAGGGCAGACTTTAATGAGTTTACATGTTTTGCCTCTCAGAGTCACGCTGTTGTGGGTGCCAGGTGGACTTTAATGTGATCATGTTTGCCCCCCAGGGTTGCCCAGTTGCAGACGCCAAGTGGGCTTTAATATGCAAACATGTTGTGCCCCTACTAGTTGTCAGATGGATCATAAATTGCAATCACAGAATGTTAGCATGTAACCACACCACACAATTTCTGTAGATTCTGGGAGTTTGCGAATCTGTATTTAGAGCGTTCGATTCCTGGTGGTAGTCTTCACCCATGGCAAAGCAACCAGAGAACATGTGGCGATGCGTTGCGCACTTGTGAATCCTGTTTGGACATCTACTTGCTTACAGCGGAAATTGACTCAGAATTAATATGCTGTAGGTTCTGGCTGCAGTAAAAGAACACAGCACCCACCTTACAAACTGACGTACTGTGTTGATGCTGTCAGAAAGTCAGAGGCCCTCATTAGGACCCTGGCACTAAGTGTTTATGGCGCCGTAAAAGGCTGCTGCGCCGTTAAACACTTAGCGCCTAACTACGAGGTCCCTTTGCAGGACCCGACCTGAAAGGCTGGTCTAGACCAGCCGTTAAAGTAGGGACCCGCAAAGTGACTCTCGAGGTAAGTACGGTACCGCAATTTGCGGTACCGTACTTACCGCCTTCCCCAGTCCCATTGAGCCCCATGGGGCAAAAATGGGAATGGGGAAGGGCCAATGTTCAATGGTCGCCCCGCCAACCTTGGAATGGGGTGGTACTTCCCCATTGAACATTGGCGGACTCGTTATGATACCGACACCAACCATGGTGCTAATAGCGCCATGGTTTAGTGCCAGTATCGTAATGAGGGCCACATATAGTTAAAAGGTTATTACACTGCCAATCTGATTGTAGGGTGCTGTTGACAGACAGTTTCTCATCTGGTTTTCTCAGTTTGCAAAGCAGTCAGGTTATGAGTGCTGCTCCCTGGTTGTGAAGCACAAACAGAGACAGATGGTGCATTGACAGGCTTTATGACTTGCAGCTGGGCTAGAACCTTGCAGGAGTATGGTCCTGCAGCAGATCTGTCCACCCCCAAAAATGTAAACATCAATTCACTGAAAATAATTAGATCTGAAGGGCTTCTTGTTAGGGAGAATTCTCTCTTTAAGCTGAATTTCCTAAACTAGTGAGTCCCCCAGCAGCTTTGCTGGATTTCTGGAGTTTGTTTTTTTCCTCCTGCCAAGAGTGAGACTCTTGTTCGCCCACTCTTGGACATGATTAATGGTATTCCTTTGATTGGTTATGTGTTTTATGGGCTATGGGGTCCTTTACTCCATAGGGTCTCATGTGTTTTTCCTATGTGTGTTACACAGCACCCTCCGTGCAGTAACACAGGGGTGTCGTAGTGACACCCCACCATAGACTCGATACCCTGGGACTGACTACTGTCTCCCAGGGCATGTAAAGTCACAATTGGCTTTACTAGTCCCAAATTATTAACAGAAACCAGTACAAACCATCATATTGTGGACATACTGGTCGGGGCAATTCGATTGCCCCGGGGTCTGTTAGTCGAGGGGGCACGTCTCTGTCCCCCCTGATCGAGTTTTGGCTGGTGGCAGTGGAAACTACCTTTTATATTCGACCGCAAATATTTTCCTATGGGATTTTCCCATTATTCGAGGCTACCAACTTTAATTATTTAATTCTCATAGCCTCGAACATACCGCCGGTTTATTTAATTAATATTAATTCTCCGGTTGGTAGTTTTTGCCAAGACTCGATTCAAAAATCGTTTGTGTTCTCTTCTGTGACTCCAACCCAAGTCGAGCCCTTTGTTCCACTTTTTGGCGGGCTTCTCCACAGAAGCCTCCAAAAGTGGTGCCACTCTGTCTGGGTACCACAGTGGGTGTGGGAGGGGGTTTAGGCACCCTGGACTGAGTTACCTTGGTAACTCAAGTCGCACTCTTGTGTGATTGGCCCAAGTGGTGAGACGGCCGGCTCACCACTTAGCATGTTTGAGTGACAGCTAGGCTGAGTGAATGGGGTTTTCTGCATAAAAGCAGGGCTTTGGGGACTGGACCTTCAGAAGTCGCCACAGGACCTGAGAATCCGACGAGTGAGAAGCTGAGCCGACCTACCACGACGACACCACCGGAGGAGCCCTGCAGAACCGACTCACCACTTCCCGACGACAGAGAAGATCTCCCGGCTGGAGAGGCTTCTTCCCCTGACTGGTGGGCACAACCAGTTTACCTTTCTTTCTTAGCACCCCAGCCCGGTTTGTGGTCAAACTGCCCGTGCCAAGCACCCCGGCAGCCGGATAGCCACTCACCACTGAACCGCGAATCACCGGACCGCTCCTTGTACCTGAGAAACTCCGTGGCCGTTTTCTTCCCTGGCAGTGCAACGGACTCCTGTCTTCCTCCACGACGAGATTCTCTCTTCCCCCGGACAAAGCACTGACTCGCATCCGCTTCCAGGAACAACTGCCCCCGCTGGAGCGTTCGCACCACTTTAAGGTACCGTGTTCGCCAGGCCTCCCTTTCTAAAGATTGCTACAAGGTAATAATAACCCCTTAACCTTCTAACTGGGCTGGCCGCCTTGACCCTCTAACTGGTCGCTTTCTTTGGTCCAACTCCTTTTTGAACCTTTACAAGACTTTTGTGCACTGCAACCATGTGACCTTGGACACATTTCGTTTGAATCCTCTGAAAGTGGATCCGGCCTCTTGAACTCTAACTTCACGGTTTTACTTTGCCTTCCTCTCTTGTTATGTTCTGGTAAAAGTGTTGGGATCTGTTTCAACTTGTTCTCTGCTTTTCTCTCCCTTTTTAAAACAAACTATTAGAGTGCCATCTACGTTAAGCGCTCACCGCTGTCTGAAAATAAGTGGGGCTTTACTTTAGACTTGTCTAATATTCTTTTAAGGGAGTGTATATCTTTTAGTGACCGTGTTTTTGAATTGCTTACTATTAGTGCCTGTGTGTTTTTCTAGATGTGGTTTTAAATAAATAATTATACCTCTTTCACACCAAGCCCTGGTCAGTGTTTACTTGTTCTATTGTGTGCTCTTGACCTATTGTGAATACTCTGTATACTGCCTAACTCTTCTTGAGGGAAGTCTGAATGCTCAGCCACAGCTACCAAGTGAATCTGTGTGGTACAGACTGCTACCAAGTGGGTTTACTGCCAAACAGCTGTATTCCTAAATCTTTTGCAGTGGTCCCAGAGGGAACTGCACAGGTTTCTGCCTAACACTTCTCTTTCCAGCCAGAAAGCACCTTGTCTCAGGAAAACATATTACTCTCATTATTGCTGTACAGAGCTAATGGGAGAAATAGTTAAGGCTTAATTCGTGTGTTTCTGCAGTACATACAGCTTGCATACCAATTCAAATGGGGATGCAGGTTAAGCTTCATGATCTCCACCTACTGAGTCACTGGGAGGGATTCACAGATGTTTTAACTCAATAGAGTTCCTGCAAATTACAGTAATAGCTGTTAAAGCTCCTCATAGCAATGAATTGCTAGGCCAACTATATGTGAGAGTGGTGCGGGCCTTCTGTAGCAAGACAATACACGGATAGCTTGCCAAGACAAAGACTGTGGGTTTGAGGAAAACTCCTCTCCCTAGTTCTTTCTTTTAATTATTTTTCTCAGCAAAGCCACTGACTGGGAACTATTCCCAAAACCGTTCATATATATATTTATCTGGCAGGTATTCAAAAGATGTTATAGCGAATGCTTATGTGAAGGTTAGACCACTCCATAGGGATCATCTTCTCAGTACAAAAAGATCAGTTGATGAGACGATAAATGATGACCTGCATTTTATTGTGACATATGGTACTTCTTCACAACATGTTAGGAAGATCATTCAGAGGCATTGCATGTTCTTAGGATGAACAAGGATTTACTGCCATTGCTTTCTTCGTGCCCTACCCTAACTTTCAGGCGGGCGCCTTCACTAAGGGATAAATTAGTGTCAATTTTTTCCAGCCCCTGACTGGAGCATCCACACAGACTACTTGGTTATCTACACCACCAGGGGGTTTATGAAATGTCACAAATGTTAGGTGTGTGTCGATACTACTCCAGGGAAAGAATTTTAACATCCAATCACGGCCTTACGCCGGACTATCTAACAATTGATAACTTGTGACAACATCTTTGTTGTATATGCACTTTGTTGTCCATGCAATAAATGGTATGTGGGTAGCGCCATGTGTACGCTAAAAATTAGGATTTTGCAGCATTTCAGAGCTATTAAAACTTCAGACACATGCGATCCGATGGCTAAGCATTTTAACAAGTACCATGATAACAACACAATTGTTATCCTGCTTTGATGTGGCCCACATTGCCATTCATCCCAGAGGTGGGGATAGGACGCTCAGATTACGCCAGCTGGAGACAACACTCATTCTGGATTTTGACACTAAAGCGCCACTTGTCCATAACATTGATGAGGAACTGTACACCTTTATTGGAGTCTGATTTGCACTGAGCTTACATGGTGTTTATTGAGTTTGAATGTGACTTGGTCATTGTATGTTTTATGATGCTGCTGATCATTTATTTTTGCTGATTAATTTTTAGACTTAATTGCCTAATTCCTTGATGTATTGGTCTCAGATACAGGGTTTCATTGGCCTTTCTTTAGATCATGTCCCCCTTTTGGCATATGGGCTGTCTTGCATTTTTGCACCTTGAGTCCATTTGGCCTTGGTTGTAGGCAATTTTAGTTTGAGTGGATGGTCGTTACGTACGTGGTTCACAGAATGTGCATCATTATTCCCTCATGATGGTGTCATTCAATTGCACTTTTGGAGCTATCAGTACATCTTGCTATCTTCATACTTATGTTTTCCATTAGCATATAATTATTTAAATATCTGTATCCCTCTATTTCTATGCAAGTGTGCTCCTGTTAGCTATTCATGCACTACCACGTTATTCTTGGGCAGCTATGAGCATTTGCACTTTTGCATGGCAATTGCGTGCGAGTGAAAAAAAGGTTTATTGCTAATATGTGCATTTGCACATTGGAACATTGCATTTATTTAATATGTGTGAGGATTTTTTGCACTTTTAACATACTGAATGTGTGTATTACTAATTGACAATGTAATGTAATGCCTTTCTCCTGTTGTGCATTTTGGCAAATTGTCCAATGAGGATTGATATTTTCATCATTAATTAATGCACCAGCACTTTATTCCCGGGCAGCTATGAGCATTTGCACTTTAGCCTGCTTGGCTGTGTGTGAGTATTTATGTTGCTGTAATCACATGCACTTTAGAGTTCTGGTATCCATTTATAGTGAATGAGGATGTAGGTCACTGACTATATTGAACCATTGTACTGTTAATTAACATCATAATGACATGTTCCTTTGAATTGACCGTTTATTATTATCAAATTGCTTATTGAAGATTGAAATATTCATTTGACTGTGCCAGGGTGGTTTCCACATGATTGTCAGTTGCCTATTGCAGCATGTGTGCCTGCATTGTCTGTATCACTGATCTAGACATGTTTGCTGTCAAAAGTAAAGAGGGCCTATGAGGTTTGAAATAGCCACCCTTGTCACACGAACCCTGTGTGAACCAGCACTTCGGGAGTGTGAAGCGCGTCATCTGGACACTTTTTGTCCCTTTGTACCCTGCTTATTGTCAACTTTTTTGATTAAATAAAGTTCTGTGTTATTTTTTCATGGTTTCTCTTGATTTTGTGTGCGCTCTAGACCTTGGGGAACGGCCCTGCCGCTCCGCAGCATACTTTCTTTGGTTGTTATGTATATATAGATATGTTTTGGCCAATACAAACGCTGCCCCAGCAACAAGGCCAAAGTGGAAATAAGGAATAACATAAGACCATCGTTGGACCATTGGTAAGGTGGAGTGTTCCAGACCCCAAATAAAAAAAAAGAATATATATATATATATATATATATATATATATACATATATATATATATATATATATATATATATATATATATACATATATATATATGTTTGATGTTGAGCAACAATGCAATGTTTCAGTTCTGCATGCACTTATCTGCTTCCAATTTATAGCATGTATGTGTTAAATGATTATACCATGGTATGTCAGGTTTTCTTTTGAGGACCAAAATAATGCATATGAACTGGGTCTGTACCCATGTGGTCAGTTGAATGGTCTTAGCGTGCTGATGGATTCAAGGGTGCTCCCCCTCCGTTTGTTTTAGGGTTCAATCAAATAATGATATGCTTGTTTTCAGCACCACGATTTCTGCAACAACAAAAAAAGCACAAGTCGTTACAACTGCAACTGCTCTGTACGATCTGCACTGGGTAAGTGCACTTCATGTACGCCTGGCACATCAAGAGTCACTGTACGTAGCAATAGCCCTCTACCGACAGAGGTGGTAGTCGGGTATACTGGGGCATCTCACTTAGGTGTGAACCCAATCTGGAATGCCTGTAAGGATTAATGTTTGGCATAGAGTGAGCTGATATGCTCCAGGTATAGAAGGTTTGCATTGCCAAATCAGGTTTGGCATGCAGTACAGATGGAGGAAACCTATCAAGGTGCTGTGCTCTATCGCATCATAAGCTGGGATATCAAAATGGTGGTGTGAATGTGCAAGATGCCCTTTCAATAACAGGAATGGGTCAGATAGCTCCGTTTTGGTAATGCATTTTCTAACCAGTGATGTCACTTATTGTGTGAAAAATGAATTCCTCAATGATGATCCATCCCCAGTCAAGTCCTCTGTTAATTTATGGGACACAAGTATAGCACAAAACATCTAAAACACGATTTTAGTAATAATAAATATGAACAAAGGTTCATTGTATGGATCTATTTCAATGGAATATGTCCTCAGTAGTAACAAGAGTGCAACGAAACTGTATAGAAAATGAAATAAAATACTTAATTTGCACGGCAGTAGCTGTCTATGATTTGATGCATGCAATAATGTTATCCTATTCATACACAGTCCTTTTGAGCCAACCAGTGGAGTGCTGCCGCGGAGAAAAGTGATCGGATAACTAGCCTTATTAAAGTGTTCTCACAGTAAATTAATAAATAAACCAGAGTTCCCAATCACAAGGATACTCAGAGAACAGGATGAAGGCTGGGGTCTGAAGAGGAGTTGTAAATCAACAAGTAATGTAAACATTTTTCCACCAACGAAAATCATAATATTAAATTAGACACCTACTTGAAATGTGCTTACTTACGGACACATTATCTGCACCTTTGGTGGCACATTTCTTACAAATGGGCCACACTGGGGATTACTTGGTTCTGTACTGAGAAGGTTAGCACAGCCGATATTTAATTTTTTGCCAATATACTCTCATTAAAAAAAACAAAGCTGGATTTCTAACATCAAAACAAGTGAGTATGGATTTAAGAAGCTGGAAGGACTGGAATCATGTGTGTAACCGGAGAGAGGGGTCTGGGACCCAAATGAGACAGGGGTAGCCTTGCAAGAACAGTACAGAAGGGTCAAGGACCAATTACAGTTTAACAAAGCATTCAAACAAGGGGCCGAGGCCCACAGCAAGTCGGGGAAGCACAGAGACAGCATAAAGGGGTCAGGGACCCACATGAAAGAGAGAAGATACAGAGCATGTCTGGGAGACTCCAGAATATCCCAGATGGGTCTGGAACCCACACAAGAGAGAAAAAGAAATATCTGAAGCACAGGAAAAGGATTGAGGACCCATTGCTAAAAAACAATATTCTTTATGGAACAACAAGAGCTACAGTCATGTCTGGCAGGGTAGTAAACCAGACTAGATGTGTTTTCTTTTTTAATTTTTTTTTTTAAGAGTATCACTTGTCTGAAACAAGAGGACTTATAAGTCAAGTCTGGCAGTATTGTGAACCAGACTTGAAAAGACACTTATGAAGTAAATGAAGAAGATGGGAAGGGATGCCCCCCTGATACTTGGGAATTGAGTATTCTCACCAGAAATTGAACATTAAGAATTGAACAGTCTAGTTCGAGTACAGAGAAAGATAAGCCTCCTTCTGGATCAAGAAGCCCCCAGTTTTCCTTAGTTAATTTAGTGTGCAGGGGACAGAAATAGGTTTGGACACAGGATAGTGGACATTTTACATTTTTGCAGACATCCTGACAGAGTCCGCAGTCTTTTGTTTGTGGTAGGGAAACCCCTCTTAGAAATAGGGCCAGATAGGTGTTTCCTTTCCTTTGACATTAATAAATGCATTTGCGAACAAATATACCACGTCTGTGTCAGACTCATACTTCTGCACCCTTATAACACATGCATTGAATATCCAACGAGGTCATATGGGTATTCATGACCGACAATTGAAAACGTTTATCTTCTGCAATGCTGTCTATACAATTAACTTTTGTCCATTTTATTATGATTAAAATAGGTTTTTCTTAGAGGTTTTGTGCTTTACATTTGTCCCACAGGCTCCAATTTTCTGTATATACATGAATGTTCCCAAGAGGTCTGTGGGTTATGGGTAACCTGCCATTCGGTTTAGAGCTCTGTTAATCTATGGTCAGTCACATACCGTCAATCCTTCCGTGCTTCAAAAATGAACACTGTTAGACTGATTCATGGAATTATTTGCGTGCAAAACGCAGATTTGCGCACCTTTCTGCCCGAAAATCCCTGTTGTGAAGTATGGGGATTTTTGGGCAGAAAGGCACGCAAATCTGCGTTTTACATGCAAATAATTCCATTAATCAAGCAGTGTGTCTTTCAACAGGCTCACTGCAGGGTAGACAACATCGATAGGTCCTTGTATAGCCAGGATTGAGTGTCAATTCTTCTACTCAAATGGGTTGACGAGGTGTATATGCTCCTTGAATTCTGCATGGTTGGGTTTCATCTAGATGGACTCAACTGGTGTTATTCCTTATTAAACATGGCAATTTTCAAATATGGGTATTAATAGTGCCTGTTCCCTGGTCTGTCTTTCAAACAATAAATGAGGGCACTCTCACTCCAATAGATTCCCATCCTGTAATAAATATTGCAGACTTTCTTTATGGATGGCAGCCCAAAATGTTATCCGTTCTTTCTACTCATGCGTAGTGTTGCTGTGCTTTGGTGCTGCACCATCTTGGTGGGTTGCAGCAGCAAATCATTCTCCATTCATGGTTTTCTGAAAAGTGGTTCCATTACATGGTACCCATTTTCAAGCTGTGTTTGACCCAGTAACAAACACGACAGGTTGCATGCATGAAGTTTGAGGTATTTCTGTTATGTAGCCTAGAATCCTGCCATGCTAAGCATGGATCAGAAAGGTGCATCCTGCTCCTTTGCAGTGTTTTGCTTCTCTCTTTCACGGCTACTTGAAAAGTATACCAATTTAGGGAGAGGGTGCTTTGCCATTCCAGTCTGGGGTGTCAAGGAACAGTGATGTGCCACAACTCAGAATGTGCCAAGATAAGTACTGTCCATGTTGTTCCAGGCTATCTTTGAGCTAGTTGGATTGCAAACATGGTAATTATAATGCCTGCTATGGGTGAACTTCTTTGAGTTGACCACAGTGACATTTCTTTCTTCTTTCGCTAAATGGCTTCTACCTATGATTGAACACTGTGGGTTGTTCTGGAGTTGATAATGTATCATATGGTAATGTATTCATTCTTTCTCAAGCGGCATGGTAAATGCATTTGATCTGGAAGTAAGTTTGTTTAGGGACCTATGGCTACCCTTCAAATGCATGTGTTAAGTCCTTGTCAACTGTAAGGGGTAAACACAGACTTTGTGTTTGGTCTCAGAATGTCTGGTACCATGGTCATGGGTTGGCCGGTCCAGGGATCCCATTGCTTCAGTGAGCAATGGATATAGCGTAATGGTTTGTTATACCTTACTCAGTACAGGTGAAACAGCTGATGGGTGCGAAGATTTCAACAACGGCTCCTCACTGGTAAGGATATTTTTGTTGATCTCTATGACATCCTACCAAGGGCAGCCAATTGATGTTGTCATCTGAATGACATTTACTGGATTAATATCTCTTCTGCATTTTTAAGAGGGTTGGGTCCACAGCCACCCTTCTCCATACTTGCAGGCCACAGGGCGGTCTACATCCTGGGCAATGTTCTTTGCAGACGTCATACATATCTACCAGTATGCATTGGCAGATTCAAGTATTTTCATACAGTGGTGTCGATATCATTTACTGTATCACGTTCTTTTTTCGGAGTCACTTGAGCACTTTTCCTCAATCCCTTTTCACTGAATATTTTTTTATATATTTTATTTTTTTATTTATTTGTATGAATCAAAAGAAATTGATTTTTACAAAACGTATTCAAAGCTTTTCTGCAATTGCACAAATCCTTTCTCGTGAGTTGAATTTAAGTTTAGAAATACAGTTTAGCTGGTTTTTCAGCCCTTTTTCGGCCTTGTCGAGCTGCTAAACTCAGTAAGAAGAAGAAAGGAGTGGACCGGAGCGGTCAGTGATCTGTCATCAAAGTGAAGTTAAGAGTGCCAAGGCTTGGCCTTTTCTGATCCTGGTACGTCTTGGGGTTAAGTCAGGGTGTCCAACGTGGTCATTAGATGTTGAAGAATTTTTGACGTAGCCATAAACCACGTTGGTTTGTCCCCGCTGGGGAAAAAAAATATGTTATTTGTGTGTGGGTAGGTGGTGCGGCATTTGGGGGATGGAGGTGACGGGTGTGGAACCTGCCCCCACCCATTTAAAAAAGAAACATTCAGTGAAAAACAGATCAAGGAAGTGCACGAACAAAGTGTAGACAACTAAAGTGACCACAAAAAATAAACAGACAACATTTACAGACTTCCTATCAAATGCTAGGGTAACTCAATAATAATGCAGACCCTTAATAAGGTGCGTTTTCATAAATTGGTGCCTCTAGCACTGGTGAGTGCTGCATGCATGGTTTACTCGGCAGAAGGATATAGTATACTGCTTGCTATATCTTCCTTTAGTAGAAACTGTGACAATCCAAAGGTGGATGCAGAAGTAATGGCCGGCTACATTCAGGAATCCTCATTAGTCTGGCCCTCCTGTCTCGGCACAGTCCTGACGCCCTCCCTCCTGGGCTGTTTTGTTGCCTCCTTGTGTAGGATAAGGAGGGACAGGGCGTTATACTCCCATTAGGGAGTAGGAGAACATTTGGGAAATGTGTTCAACTGCATTGGTTTTGGTCTGGGAAGGCAGCAGGCCTTCATTTAGTAAGGACTGTGATGAGGAGGGTGGACTAGAGTGATGAGGTTTGCCATATGTAGTGGTATTAATCTTCATAGCATAAATTATACATACATCAGTGATCAGTAATATGTCATTTATTATCAGTGCTGAGAGAGCAGAAGGACTCGATAACCTATTAAGGATCATTCTGATTTCCGCTCCACTTTTGGAAATTACAGTATTTTAAAACAAATATACATTAACATCTCATACTGACTAGGCACCTACTATTGAGATGAGTTTCACCTTTCTCTCTGAAAGCATTGATGCCAGATCTGCTGGGGAACTCAGACCATTGTAACGAAGAAACACCTAAAAGTCCGATCTATATTTACAAAGAGCATCAGCATGGGTTATAGCTTCTGCATATGTATTAACCATCATATTAAAGTGGATCCATGTGTATCTGTTAATGTATATTCTTTATGAACATATATCCGAAGCAATGTGTACGGAGGAGCCGCTAGCTCATGCCGCATCACGGGGCACTCATCCGCTAAGAGGTTACAATAGCTTGAGCGGTTCTGCTGTGCTTTGCTGCAATTTCTTTGAGCAAGCACCACTCCAGCATGGCGTAGTTCATGGACGCCTGTGCAGCAGTTGTGTCCATGAGCCCAGTCGGTCATCTCTATCTCCCTCACAGCAAGCAGAGGTCTTCTTGGGAAAGCCTTGCTTGCTTCTAATTAAGACAGTAGCAGAAAAGTCACACATCTAGTCCAGAGGACCAAATGGACTCGGCGGGCAGCCGTTTTACAATACAAGCCCCCTGTTGAGACCAGAAAGTGAAATGAAACAACACATTATACAGCTGGTGCACTGCTTGAAACCGCTATTCCAAGGGGAGCGCTTCAAAGGTCACAGAGCTCATTCTGCCAGTGGCACCTCCATCCATGAACCAATCCAGCAACTACAAAGACTCGACACAGTGAAGGTCAATGGACTTTTGAAGGCATCTCTTGGGTGAGGGCACTTGCCACTTAAAAAGGCACCAAAGGAATTTACGGAACAGATTTGTTAGGCACCGCTAAAGTCAACCTCACTTGCATTCGCAGGATACTGCATTTTTTATACCCTCCCCTCAAAAACACTCCTTGCTTCAAAGAAATGACACAGCAACATTCCCAATAACTTCATTTCAAACAATTACTACAAGGGCTTAGGCACATGTATAGACAATCCGGACAGCAAAGGTCTGCGAAAATCACATATTTTATTACCAAATATACGTCATAATATCACCATGCCTATATAAAAATTACAAATAATTGAAACATTTATTTTATGTAAACATTTGTTCTGCATAAAATGCAACGGGCTGGGAGAGGGCATGTAAAGAATTATGAAGTGCAAAGTGCAATTCAATGATATGAACAATACAAAACCGTAGAAAATCACCCACCTTAACTACAATCCTCCTATATATGCAAATGCCGGAGAATGTTGGAAATTCATACAGTACTTAACCATAAAAGAACATCACAGCTCAATATTAAGTCTCTAATAACTTATCTCAGAAACCATATAATACAATGTACTGTTTGCTTCCGCAGCCTTGCATTACCCACTGCGTATGCGGGCAGGGGTACTGCAAACCATTAGGTCATAGGACCTAATGGCCTTTCGAGTTCTGAGTCACTCCTGTGCATCAGAACTCGAAAGGCCTCTCAGGGGCATTAAAATCCCGGCGCTTGAGGGCCACTGTATGCAATCTGGGAGAGGTGTGATGGCAGCACCCCATGCTTCCTGATTCCTGGAGAGTACGCGTAGATTGGCCCCTATTCTGGAAAGCATGAGGTGAAAGAGCAAGTCAAGAGCAAAGGTGAACAGGGGTGTGTAGGGATGTTTAATAGACAATTCTGATGTGGGTTTATTTGTGTATGTGAATAGTGTGTGTGTGTGTTTTACAGTTTATTGATAAGCCACCCTCAACACAGGGAATTCCTTCCCTCCCCACTCTCTTGGTTATGCGACAAACGTTTTAACCAATTCTTTTTTTTAGCCCCATCTCAGACACATATCATTCCCCTTAGATCCCTCTCCCCTGAGCAAAAAAAATCAGCCAAGAATCAGGCCGGTATATGGCAAATATATTGGTATTTATTTAAATTAAAAGTAATAGAAATTAGCACGAAAATGTAAAAAAAAAACACTTATCTGTGACACAACACAATGAACTTCTCTCCGCATAAATAAATCACAAAAGTGAGTTAAAGAGACAATCACAATTATTCACTTTCTGTAAATTTCACACCACAAAATAATTAGTGATCAATAATGAAGGCATTTATGTACCGTTGTGTTCATTTTATTTTCCAGCAGGCATAAAAGGGTAGCAGTAGGATTTAAAGATTGGTAAAATAGATATGGCAATTATAATTTCACGCCTTTTTTGGTTTTTAAGACACCCCCTTGCCTTGGTCTATGTTGGGAAGTCAGTCAGAAAAAATTGAATGCTTTGGGGAATTCTGGATTTCAGGACCCCCCCTTACTGAAAGGCCTGTGTTGGGGAAACTGGATAAAAAGGTTGGACCGATTTAAGGACAAAGACACCCTTCTTCCTTAAGAAATCAGGGTCAGAGTGGGAGAGGGGTGAGAGAGAAAGAGAGAGAGGGGGGAGAGAGAGAGAGAGAGAGAGAGAGAGAGAGAGAGAGAGAGAGAAAGACAGAAAGATAAAGAGAGAGCGAGAAAGAGAGAACGAGAGAGAGAAAGAGAAAGAGAGCGAGAGAGACAGGCATGCTTATTAGAGCGGAATGTTTACATCCCTCTATTGAAAGATTAAGTGACCACCACTGGTGTTGGGGGAAGCAAGTTTGGGGCTAGTGTTGTTACTTCTCACAAGTTTCCATTTAGCTATTTACAATGCAGAAACTGACTTTAGTCCCTCTAGGGAAGCAGGGACAGCGATCGGAAAAGACAATGCAGCCATTGGGGTGTGGTATGGCAGGCTGCCAAGGAATGGAGTCTTACACCATTGGCGCAAGAACACATTCCAAGCATCCTCATCGGCTGGCTCAAATTCCACAGGTGCTAAATGGAGTTACAACACAGACTGCTCAGGGAGCCGTCCCAGGCTGAGACCAATCACACTGAAGTGTTGGAGAGGCTGCAGGACAAGATCCTCCACATGGAATTGGCTTCCATGTAGCAGATTGTAATCATGTGTGTATAGATAGCATGTGAAAACAACGGGACTTCTTTTAATGCAAGAATTGTATCCCCCCCCGCCCCAATATATGCCAAACTGGATCTACAAAAGAAAATCATGTTGCCCGCATGGGTGAAATTAAATGTTAAGGGATATGATCGGGACAGTGACTGTATGGGGACCCTCGTAACAATGACAACTTACTCTTTTTTTACTCCTGTAGAGAGAACATTTAACTTGCAAAAACATTTCCAGAAATAACACTGATTTACTCTCCTCCTCTCAGGAGTAAGTCAGAGGTAGGTCAAAGTTACAACAGGTCTTTATTTTGTAAATCGAATATTCTCTACCCAGGAGTAACTGGCTGAGAATGGGCCACAACACGTACAGACTCGGTAACTGCACAGGTGCCCAATGTTAGCTAGCAGCACGCATGATCATTTGCATTCTGTGTGCCTGTTCACATGCTGTCACCTCTACTAAGCAGGGTCAGGAGGGATTCTGCTTCAAGCCAGGAGTGTTTTTTTGTGGATCAACTGAGGGCGTATGTAAACACAACACCATGGGCCCGCTAACCCGCTTCCCATTTTTCCCAGATCTCATTACAGCCGTAACGGCAATGCTATAGTAACCTGGAGAATAACATCTTGTGAAAACAGCAGGGGACAGAGCCAGCGGCAACCCAAAGACACTGCAGCCAAGCTGTCATTTGCAGGGTCATTGTTCATTGCAAACTCGATCCCACTTTCAACATTAACACTGTATATGCACCTTACAGACGCAGCAGAAGAGGTTTACAAGTTAAAGGCAGGATTCCGAGGTTCACTGAATCTTTTTGGGAGAGGAACTTATACATTTCTAGGCCTGCATGATATGATAGGATATGGCATTTATAACGGGCCTGTACACAAGTGTTTCTAGGCGCGACAAGGCAAGGAGGGGAAACAAAGGGAGGACAAAGTAATAAACTTACTAGGCCTTGTGTAGCTCAGATCGCGCAAGTGCGGGGAAGAGGAAAGGGGAGAAGTGCAGATAACTCACAAGTGCAGCCAGCGAGTGGCTCATATACAGACCCTTATGTGCTGGGGAAAAGGAGGGGGAAGTGAGCGCCAGAGAAATAATATGTAAGTCACTGAGTTGGTGAACGTTCTTGGTTTTTTATATATATGTAATATATATATTCTTTCCAGATCTGGGAAGAAACCGAAAGGCAGAGCAACCGATAGCATCCGAGTAGTACCAGTGTTTAGGATTCCTTGTGATGAGAGCTACTCTGGCATGCGTTCAATGAAGACAAGTGTCTTTGGGGTAAGTCTGAAATCGGAATGAAGCACCACACTTGGAAGCACTACTGCGTACCCACTTCGATATGGGTGATGTCTGACTCCCACGGTCGTGTTAGAATTTTTTGGAAGTTATGGGCTGTTTCTGGCCATAAAACCTCTTAAGTGAGGCCCTGGCCAAAGCCATTCTGTGCCTCTGACCAAAAATGCTTTTAGTTGGAAGACGTGTCATGCTATTAAAGAAGGGAGACCCATGAGCCAAAATGACTGCCTTCACTTGCATGTACAAATACATCCTCCCCCTCTTCTTCCCTCCCTGTCTGTGTAGCATGTATCGGTACCTGGTCTTTCCATCAAAAAGGTTTCCGACGAATCCTTTTCCAACGAAAATTATCCATCGAACAAATATGCATCTAATGCATATATGGATGGGGTAAAGGGTTAATTTTCATTTGGGTGGGTTTTTAAGGGTTAAAAAAAGGGGGTTGGGAGGGACAACCCACCCAAAAAAAAATGCATTTGATTGCAAACATTTTCGATGGATAATTTTCTTTGGAAAAGGTTTTGTTGGAAACCTTTTCGATGGAAAGACCATAAACCGCATTTATCTAGCATCCATTTTCAGCTTTCCCATTCTCTTATGTTATGTTCCTGTGATTTGCACCGCGCACCACTGCCATTTTCATGGTGTCCAGGTGGCCTGGCAGATCTGAAAGTAAGGGGATTGGGATGGGTTGCTTAGTGGGATTGACAGGGAAAAGTGAAAGAGTGCTTTGATGTGCTGTTAGCTTCAATTCAGAATACAACGGTCACTGTGTGCTGGTTTGTTTTTAGTTGATTGACGTTGTGTGGGGTTTGGTGGTTTGTTGTTTATGGGTGGTTTATGTGCGTCTTGGGTGTTGTGGAGAGTCAATGGAGTGCTTGTAGCCTGCAGTGGTTTTGTTTTTGTGGGCGTATGTGTCTGGTTTCTTCAGTGTTGGAGGGTGGGTATGCAGAGTATTAGAGAATATTTAGTAGGGTTAGTCGGCAGTAGTTTTTTCTGTGAGTTGGGTTGTTTTATTGAGTTAATGTTATCCTGTGGTGTTTCGAGCCGGGTGTTTTATTTCTCTGGGTGATACAGTTTCTAATTGTGTTGCATGGTGGTTTTGCTTCGCAGGCGTTTCCTCTTTAGCTTGGTGAGTTAAAGAGTCATGTTTTTAACAGTTTCCTGTATTTTAGCTGATCTTCTGTTGTTCGCATTTCCTTTGCGAGCGAGTTCCAAAGTCTCCCCGATATGCAGGATAATGCGGATACCCCGAATTTGTGATTTGTGTACTGTTTCTGTTCGAGGGAAATGTCATTGCTGGACCTTAGTGTTTGCGTTGGTTTGTAGATGGAGATTTTCCCTGCATGAATTCGGCTCCTCGGCCGTGGATTGCTCTATGTTATGCAGAGTGTTTTGAAGAAGATTTGTTTTTTTACTGGTAGCCAATGTAGTTCTCAATGCTGGTGTGATGATTTCACTCTTAGTGAGTCGGAGGAGTATCTTTCCTTTGCTGGTTTTCTTTTGTCCTTCAGCCCAAGGTCTGGAAACAGTACACAGTACACGTACACATCTCCATGGACAAGTCTCTGCACTCTGGAACTACTAAGGTGCTGATTTGGTGCACTATAAAAGCATACTAACAGAACATGGCAGAACATCAGACATACAACAATTCCAACTGTTTCCTTTTATAGTAGAGGCCATACCACCTTTTTAATTTGTATATTTTAAATGTATTGGAAATGCACAAAGGTGATCAGACTTGTGTGCAGCTGTTATAACCAATTTAACAAAATGTAAACCTAAACAACACAACTTATTGACATGCGTGACACACCAATGATTGACATGACACCAGAGAATGGCTTACAGCCATTATTTATTTAATTTATTACACACATTTATGTAGCATTTTTATCCAAAGCGATGAACATTCTTAGAGAGAATTATGATACAAATTAGGCAATTGATGAGAGCAGGATCACAAACTAATACAGCAACAATGTCACATCAGGCATTAAGAAACAGACTGAAGAATATGGGGTTTTAAACATAGTTTAAATTGAGATCGATTAGTGGAAGAACGAATTGAAAATGGAATAGAATTCCAGAGAGCAGGAGCAAAAGGTTGGATGGAGCGCAACCTAGAGGAAACGCAGGAGGGCCGAGGGTCAGAGAGACGAACTCAGAGGCAGAACATACGCCTCTAGACGGATGGTATCAAGAAACTAAAGAACATAGGTAAAGGAGGGATTAAGCATGGATATATTTCAAAACTGAACACAGAAAATGAAACTCCTGACGTTGCTTAATTGGGAGTCAATGTAGAGGTGCCATAGAGTGGGAAATGCTGGCAGGATGAAGAATATGGCACAGAGGACAAAGGACGAAATTAGCCAAGCCAACAGAAAGGGAGCAGCAATAGTTAAGACGAGATAACACAAGAGATTGAAGTTGGGTTTTAGTGGAAGAGAACGTTAAGAGAGGCCTGATTTTTCTAATATCAAACAAACAGAAATGGCAGGAGTCAAACATAATACCAAGATTTCGATCTTGAGGAGTGACCGTAAGCTGCAGAGGAGTACACGTAATGAACAGGGGAGAAGGAATAGAAGGAGTAGCTGGAAAATATACGATTTCAGTCTTTTTTCGATTAGGGCACAGAAACCTAGAAGCCATCCAGTTTTGCAGAGTACAAAAACAAGAGGAAAGACAGCAGAGGATTTCATCAGTGAAAATAGGAAAAGATAGAAAGAGCTGCATGTCGTTGGCATACAGATTAACTTGGAAACTGAAATCAAGACTCAACGACGCAAGTGCAGAAGAGAACCAAGAACAGAACCCTGGGTGACCCTGTAAGAAAGAGGAACCTTTCCAAGAGACACTAAATGTTTGTCCAGACAAGTAAGAGTGAAACCAATGGAGAGAGAAATCAGATAAACCAAGGGAAAATAGAGTAGAGAGAAGAATAGGGTGATCCACAGTGTCAAAGGCGGCACTTAGATTAAGAAACAAGAATGGAAAAGTGCTTAAAATAAGGAGCATGGAGAACAGAGTTAGACACAGAAGGAAGAGCATTCTCAGTGGAAAATCTGTGGCAGAATCCAGATTGAGAGGGTGGAATAAAGATTATGAGCAGTGAAATACGAGCTAAGTTGCAGATCGACCAAAATGCTCATGCATTTTCAAAAGATAGGGCAAGAGAAAAATAAGGCGGAAATTAGCAGGAACAGTAGGAGTAAGGGAAGGTTTTTTTTTCAAAGAGGACTAATAGTCACAGATTTAAAGCTAGACAGATAGAAGCCAGAGGAGAGAGACAAATTAAAAAGAGCCATGAGAAAAAGAATGAATGAGGGAAAACGGGTTTAACAAGAGAGGCAGGGAGAGGGGGAAGCAGGGGGATGAGACCGTGAAATACCCATATAAACTTCTGTCTCAGAAACTGTGGAGATGAAAAGAGTGGTCAAGAAGAAGCATAGTGGAGGGAACTGTAAGAGAGGCAGACTGACTAGAGGATGTCAGAACAGGAAGAGGGGGCCACATTTTCCCAATTGTAGAGCAGGAGAAGGTAGCAAGATCTGAATCAGCAAGAGATGACAAGCCTGCAGCATCGGAGGAAGGAGGGGCACGACGATTGTTCTTAGTGGAATTCAAAAGTTTAGGCGAAGAACTCTGAGCTTGAATCAGGGATTGGAAATAGTCAGTTTATAGCTTGCATAAGAAGATGAGAAAAGGATTGCAGAAGCTCAGGGAATAAAGTGAAATTAGTAGGAGACTTAAACTTGAACCAGCAGAGCTCGGCTCTATGGAGCTGGGTCCTGAGTAACTTGCGGGAGTCAGAGAACCAGGGGCAGGGAGGGTTCCTTTTGGGATTAAATTTAGCCAATGGGCAGAGAGCCTCAAGAGATGAAGTCAGGGCGTGATGCAGATCATTCACAGTGCTATCTAATTCAGAGGAACAAGAAACAGAAGAGCAAGAAAGATTACAAGAAATAGCGTTAATAAGAACAGAAGGATCACGAATCTGGAGATTACAACAAAAATGTTCTACTCCATGCATTTGTATGACGAGCAGATGGGGATCTTTCAAAATCATTTCTTCTGGCAATGAGTGACTTTGATGGACAAGATGCAATTAATATATGAAAACAGGGCTCCAGTGAGGTACATTCTATTGATGTCTGGTGCCAAGCTAGGTTGAACGAAGAGGGACACGCCCAGCCTTGGTCCTCTCTTTCAATTTCCATTGCTCACATTCTCATTCTCCTTCTCACACTTCCCCTCATGCTCTCGTCTCTTTCTCTCTTTTTTTGGTATAGTTGCCCATTTCACTGAAACCTCAGACTTGTTAGGTTATTTTTCTGTTTGTCCTGTGCAACTAACATGTGAATCAAACCCAGTACAAATCTTGATCAAGTTTGGAACTTTATTTCTGAGGAAATTCTGATGGTGGTAAATAACGGTTCTGTCGACATGATCACTCTCGTAATGGTTGTATCAATAATACATATAATTACTAGCTGCCTGAGATTACTATCAGTGGCAAATGGCATCATTCTTAATTAACATCGTTAGCATAAAACACTACCAGCGAAACACATGTTTCAGCATGTTTTGCTGTGCAAGACATTCTACAGAGGCTATAAAATTACCATTACAAGTAAGGCATTGGTAACATACCACCAGCAAATCCATATGTAGGGCAGTGGTTGGGACTCTGCTGAAGAAAACACTTGCTATCTGTGACAACAACACAACTTGATTTACAATGTGCACATTGTTAACAGGTAAACCAATGTGTTAAATGAGCTGGGAGTTAATTTAAGGGGTAATTGCCCGACATCATACATATTTGTGATGGGCATTTCTGGATAGAATCCACTTACCACAGGTGGTTATGTTATCACGGTGGTAAATAGGCAGTAATCTGATTCTGTTATTGACGTCAGGATACCGCCAGGCTGTTTGCAATTGACCACCATGAGCAGCAATGCTAGCCTTTAGGAATGACATGGTTGGTCTTTCGTGGACATCTACTGCTAAATTCCACCTCTGCTATCCCTGTAGTTTGCCACCGGGCAAGCACAGAAGGGGGCGAGGAAACTGAAGATTGCAAGGTCCCACTGCAAACTCCATTCTATGCGGAACTGTCGCAGCACTCTAGGGACTTTTCCTCTTTGTCGATTTTTATATTAATTCATATTTTTAAATAGTAATCGCTGTGCTTTGGAAATCACAATTAACATTATGTAGCTTGAAGTAAAACATAAAATCACACAGTCCAAATTGAAGATTAGGATGTAGTTTGAAAAAAGCCTGAAAGAAATAAATAATCAACAAAAACCGAAAAACAAAGACACAACATAAACATGTTTTTGGTTTGAACGATTTAGCTGCCCACGTCTCTAATCTCAGAACCTCCACTACAGGAGTGCCACTTTAATTGCCCACTGTTCATCCTGTTGTCTGTAGATCGCAAAAACCACCTTCATCCTATTCGAGGCCCCATCTGCATTGGTGCAGTGTGTGGGTGTGTGCACGCGTGCGTGCGAGTGAGAATGAGGCCAGAGGCGAGAGAGAATGAGGCCAGAGGTTACAGCATGCCATGCATTTATTACTGGAAGTCGATATGGATGCTGCTGGCCCCTCACTTGGTGGTCCCTGCTCCAATCTCTGGTTGTATCTGTCCTCTCTCTTTCTCATACACTATGCCTATTGTTTGGGTCACACTAAACCCATTCATCAGTGATAGAGTGAACCCCTTCACTGTGACACTGAACTTGCCCAAGGGCTCTGCTACTTATCAACAGTAAGCATATGCTTTTCTTCAAGTCTGGTCCACATTACAGAGCTGTAGCTTGGTGTCTCAACCTTTGAGGAGGCCTAGAGTAGTATGAATGTATGAGGCTTAGAATTTTGAGGCATGCTGCCACTACTGACCAATGTCCAATCTCACCATATTACAAACCGTTTTAAACAAATAAACAAAAACATATTGATTGCAGGATTCTCTACTATGTTGTCATTAATGACAGCTAATGTAACAATACATAGTATTAGGCATTTATGTATTAATATAAATATGAATATTCCTGATTTCACACTATATTCTTCATAAAGGCATTTATTTAAAAAGGAGCATTGTTTCATAATCATATAGCCCTGCTTCAGGGCCTGCTTGCTAATGGAGATTGCCTGGAAGAACTTAAACAGTTCCAATTCAAACACATGATGATCATCACCTTTATGAATCCACCCGCTCGACCCGCCTTTTGGAATCCTGCACCCAAGATGGTGGCCCTCGGCCAGGCCTTGTGATTGGGAAAGTAATACAAAGTGGCGGAGTGCTTGTAGACCGCAAATTCTCCATTAATGGACAAATTGAAGCATTGATTACAAATGATTTTTGCATCGACTCTTGGAGCGTTTCCCATTGAAATACCTGGTCACCGTTCGGAACACGCTTGCATCTTCCTATCTGGGCTACTGTTCTGGGCCCTATTTTGGACTGCACAAACAGCCAAATGTTCAGGTCTAGCATGGATAGAATAACGCAGATCGAGTTCTCTTCCAACTTTGGTGCTGGGAAGTTGCATCATCACCTAATAGATCACCCCACTTGGCAAGCGAGAAATGTATGGGGGGAGCGTACCATGCCTCCAAAAACAAAACCCTAGCAGCACAGATTGGTCTACCCTTAAAGGCTGGCAGTACAACCCAACATACCTAGCAAGCATGTAGGCCGTTAAGCTTTTCCTTTGCCGCATGTTTGGAGGTCTCCAGAGCCCAATTTAATCCAAGATAGGCCTGTGTCTTCCAGGAGGGCAAGCAAAACATGGCCCAGAGCAAATAGACGGCCTCTGACACATGCTGGGCTTCCAAGAAGGGGATGGATACAGCCCTCAATATGTTTTTGGCATGTGAATGTATAGAAGAATTCTAGGCAGAAGTCCTTCAGCGAGTGGATAATTGACGTGAGATCAATGGAGGCATATCCTGGTTATGCTGGGCGTCCAACCTTTGCTGATGGACTTTCCTTATGGAAGTACATGGTGGATTTACCAGTCCATGATTGTAGGCAATAAAAAATCCCTGAAGGTTTGAAAGTCTACTAGGAAACCATCATGTGATGGCTGGACTGCGAGTTTAAATCTGTCTGCCAGGAAGAGGTTCTGCATGAGAAAAGAGACTTCCCGGCGCTGTATGAAGATATATATGAGCCCTATTTAATAATGTGTACATCTGATTCCGCCAATCCTTCCACAGTATATCCCCTTGCCTGCTCCCCGGTTCCTCTCACTTGCAGTCTAAACTTGTTTTAATGTTTTTATTATCTGGGCCTCCACCCCATCCTTTCCATCATTCCGCAATTCATGTTGGTTTTTGCCCTGCACTGCCAAATAACACGACAGAATCATTCTATCTGTCCTACGCAGGGATATGAAAACTAGATCATGACCCAACTACTAGCACTTAAGAATTTTCATAGGGTTTAATCCCAGGGCAGCCAGGAGCCACCTTCCTGAGATCTACAATTCAGTCCAGGGCATTCTTCTGCCCATCACTAACCTACTCATCTTTTCCTCTTCCCACCTTACACTGCATAACAAACCCTTGCGCACACAGCAGTCTAACACCTGCTAGAACCCCACAATCATACTAGCCACAGCAGAGCCATGGGGAGCTCTTGATGCAACGTTCCACATCAATTATGCCTAATGCCAAACATACAATGCCATATTCCAGACATGCAGCTGAGCCAACTCTGGAAACACAGAGAAACATATCACCACCATAAAGCACCTAAAACACACCGGCAAACAAGCACTGGGGAATTTTAGCCATTACCCATTCACACCTACCTTCCCCTATGTTCCCACTACCTTTCCTACTTCCCTTGCAGAGGCAAGCGCCAAGAGGCTGACAAAATGGCATATGTTGCACGGTTGGTAGCATAGCCCAGTTGAACTGCGCTCATCTTGGAAGCAAGACGACGCAGAGCAACACAGGCTCGAATCTGCGCTTAGAAGCCTCTACGGTATTAAGCACGTTATAAAAAACTATTATAACAATAATAATAATAATTCATAAGGACATGTTACATTGCATTACAGGTGCCTTTCTCTATCATTATTGAAATCTGTTAGACCTTGTCGCCGAGCGTGGGTAAGTGTGGATATCTAAGAACCTCCAATCACACCACCACAGATTCATGTTTTCATCATTTATGCTTTCTTAATTTGTCTAGTGATCCTTAGGAAGAACGAGACCCCAGGAAGCCTCATAGTGCTGTACACATGGTTAGGTTGGGGTTTACATCATGTTTAAACAATGTAGCCGCTTATCTGAGAAACCAAACAAAGCTGTACATGAATGAAATAGGCCCAAGGGGGCATAGAGAACATGTTGTCAAGTGGTCCCCAAATTCCTACTTAAATATGAGTCCCTTATCAAAGAAAATAGATTAACATTTGCAGGCAAGTGTGTTAGACTGGGTCCATAGTTGGCACTTGCAGGAGGCTTTATCAAGTTTGTAGACCAGACATGTGAAGTAGGCATCAGTCTTGACTGCATGGTTGGGAATTGGCAAATAAGGATTGCTTGAGCTACCACATTCGTAAGGGGGGAACTCTTCAAGATGGGGGCTTTCTGAAGCTCATGGTTTGTGGTCCAATCATAATTTGATTCATTACAGCAGTGTGCCAACATGCAATTTGGCAAAATGGTGTGCTATATGTGTTCCAGCTGGAAGAGGGGAGTGGCGGGGAGGTGCTTGGAAATAAAAGATAGGAGACACGTGGGTTCAGGTGTGGGGTCTGCCTTACCTTTGCATCGGGAAGCGTTGCACCACGATGCTGGACTGTGATGTTCTCTATGTGTGTCGGATGGATGGGCGTATGGAAGGGAGATCTCGGCAAATCAGGAGCCCTCCACAGCAATGCACCGAGGAGTGGCCAATCATGGTCGGATGCTCCTCGAGTGAGATGCCTTCTCTGTGGAGCCGGATGATTGTAATAGTTGCACAGTTGTGTGAATGTCTTGAGCAGGCTTGGACTGGCCTATTGGGCAATAGGGCAATGCTTGAACTAAAAACACAAAAAGCTAGGGCCTGTTTTTTTTGGTCAAAGTAGGTCAACTTTGATAAATGACTTCACCATGCGGATAGAAGCTTTGACCAGTGTTACTGAATAAATATTCTCTACAATAGACAATTTGAATCACATCTTATCACCCCCCCAGAACCCAAATGAATTGCCATTTGCATCTGTGGGACACTTTTTCATTGGGCCCGAGACAATTTTATGTCCCAGTCTGACACTTGTCTTGAGACAGGATTATAGCGATGGATGCTGGTTATCAGGACTGGAGTGGATGTAAGTAGGTAACATTGTTAACTGGACATTTGGTAGGGCCCCTGCTGTGAGGTCATTTATAAATAAAAAGGCTTTTTAGTTTCTCTGGAAGACGCGGGAGTAAGCACGCTGTATGCAAGTCTGAGAATTGAGTTTGGATTCTTGTGGGGGAGGGATTAAACAAAACACAAAGCGACGCCGGGAGGCTTGGGTACATTTTGTAAGAATTAGGAAACGAAATGCCAGGTTATTTTGGGGTGTTAAATTGCCCATGCTGGTTTTACCTCGCAAAGACAGAAAAGGATTGGGTGAAAGATAAATACAGACTTTGGCAGCAGAGAGAAAGAAAGCAGGCACGCCAGTTTCAACAAAATCAAATGCTATTGAGAGTGGCCGTTGAGAGGTGTTAAGTGGGGGATTTCAGAGTGGGTGGAGGGTCTCTGCGCGCTGGAACATAAACAACGACCACTTTAAAGGGCTACAAATTATATGTGGTTTTCACGTGACCGTCCATTTTGTTTCTGAATCAAAACGAGGCTCTTTGAAGCTGGGTGTAAGAGAAGCCTTGCGTGCTAATTGATTCTGAAGAATGCTGCATGCGTCAACAAGCAGGTCACCCCGAAGTGCCACATTGTGCCCGCGTGGACCTTCAAGTGCACGTCCGTCATTAGTTCTGAATCACCGGTGACCCTGGCAAACGGGTGACCTTTGCATGCTTTTACAAACAGGTGGCCTAGGCTTCAGCGTGTTGCTGCGGAATACACACAATAAACGGATTCCTTGCTTCTCTGGGAATGGGGCCATCCGGCGTTTGTGAGCAGATCCAATACCGTTGTTAGGACGAGAGAGAAACGTGCTAATACTATAATAAGCTTATCAGATAATGTCCTTAAAATCAGCGTGAAGGTTCTCGGTGCCAGCCAGAGGCCTGCTTGGGGGGGGGGGCTAAGGGGGCTATAGCCCCTGATCTTTTGGTTGTAGCCCCGGATAGAATCTCAGGAGCTACAGCCAAAAGGCTAGCTAGCCCCCAGTCCCGATAGTTCCAACATCAGCGTAGTGCTCATCAGCGTAAGCAGAGAGCCACACATACACCGAAGACAGAAGAATCGCCCAAGAGAAACAAACCCTGGTGCTATGTGTGAAACAGAGGAGATCATGCCGAAATAAAGAATGTAAAAACGTACAAGACCAAAATACCGAATGTTACCGGATATGTATATGGGGGTGAGGGGGTTTAAGTTAATCATAAAGGTGGAGGGGTATCGGGAGGGGGCGGGAGTCACCTCCACATATGTCTGTGGTCAAAAAGGGTAACAAGCAAAAAAGCAAAACAAAAGAAAATTGTATTTTGGACTTCTACATTTTATTTTTGAAAGAATCACAGAGCCAAATAGAGCACTCTCCATTACCCTGCCCGTCACTACCTCCTGAACATCAGTAAACATTGTCCCTGGAGGATAGCTCAGGGGCAACACGCTCCCCTTGAAAGCAAGACTACACAGTGCAACACAGGTTCAATACCCGGGTCCACGCTTAGAAACCTCTGGGTATTAAGTGCATTATAAATAACCAATTACTATTTATATAGCCGGTCAGATAGCACAGCGAGTAGATCGCTCTCTTTGACATCCGTGCAGAGCCTGCCAACGCATATTTGAATCCAGGCAGAGCCAAACTCAGCCTTTCATCCTTCCAAGGTTGATAAATGAGCACCACACACTATGGGTAATAAGCAGCGCTCAGATGCCTGAGGGTTGGTACGCTATATAAATGCAACATTTATTTATATATTTTAATTTTTGTACCGCGCACACATGCCCGTAGGCAAGACTATGCTTTATAGACACTGCCATTTCTATTATTGCTGATTTGTACAGCAACAACACGCACAATCACTTGCTTCTGTGCACTCGTGCGTCTTCAGGATTCCCATATCCCAAAAATACAGCTGTATTTCCTTGATTAATGTTCTGCAACCTGCCACCAGCTTTCTTGCAGTAGCTCTTTGCTCTATAAATTGGTTACCCAAGACCCTCTGCCTTCCGTCATTTAGGCACATCATGCTCTGTGCGGTCCAGTTACTCCCATTTTTCATCATGTAAGCAAGCTCTTTGCTGTCATCCCCAGCCCCCTCCGGTGCAGCGCTCTTTTGATTTTCATATAGCGTGTGCTTCACAAAATATATATTTTAAACAGGGAGCAAACATTCAAGTTGCAAATTACTAGCTAGTCATGAAACAGTCGCTTGCCACCCCAATTCTATACATACAGAAAGCACAACATTTCTTACTTGCCAAGAGTCAAATATCCCCAGACAATGGCTAGTGACGAGTGCACATTTTGCACTCTGTTTTAAAGAAAAAAAGAAATGCTGTGGACCCTTTAAAATATGGACCAGACGAAATATGTGCAGATTCAGAAAGATTGTGTCCATAACAACGCGCGCTTAACTTTTCCTACAAGCGCATCGTTGATGACTGGCCATCAGCACTTCAAAATGGACCTACGTGGTGACCACCAACGTTTGAATGACACAAATTCAGCTTCAACTGGTGTTGCTCTAGATTTGCCCTAAGAGCCGGCGTAGTGCATGGTCCTGGCAGGGTCAGCTTTAACCATGCATGACCCTGTGATATGGCAACTATGTAAGCATTATAGACCTCAGGTGGCGCCTTACTAGCTGGTAATGGCCGTTGGGACTAATTTAGGTGACCAAGCAAAGCCAGGGTCTTAACATGGGCCCTGGCCATTACCGGACATAGTGTATATTGCTATTAACACCCCTGGGGAGAGATTTGGGGTGCGAACAGTTATATTGTTTTTAAATAATGTGCACAGAATTTCCTTTAAAAAACCACAACCACAGATGGTCAACATGGAAAAGAAATGTAGTCAATGCATGTGGTGGCTTGGGCAAGCATCGCATGATGAGGGAACAGATATCAAGTGAGTGGCCGATGCGAGTGAGATGTGTCCTATGGTGAGGAGTGAAGGGTCGCATGTATGGGGGCTCTGGCGTCAGAGAGCGCAGCAGGCGCTAATGCTAGGGTCAGAGAGGGCAGTGAAAAATGATGGCCGGGGAAGCAGACTTTACCGTATAGTAAAGCCCAGGATCCCATCCATCTGATTGGCTGGTGCTGCTTGCTTCTCCTCCGGATGCTCATACATTATATTTTAAAAGTTAGATCAATTGCAATCTTAAGAAGAAAATATCCATATCCCTCATGAATTGTATGCTAGGACACCTTCCTCTTGAACTTTGTTTATTATAGAGCATATTTTTTTTACAAGCATTTAATCCAAAAACACTGCTGTAGGCTGAAGAGGGACCTTCCTAAATATAATAAAATCAGGTCTTTTTTTTCAAGCCAGATCCACTTAGGCTATGAGATTTTCAGAGATGACAGACAAGGATGGTCGCACTTTCAGCACCACTCGAACCAGGAGGGTGTCCTAGTTACAGCCTCACACCAACAGCCCTCAAATTGGAAGAGGCAAGAGTGAGTCACAGAAAAAACATGCTAGTTGGCATTTGCAGAGGGAAAATCTCAGTAAAATGGACCATCGGTACCCATCCAACTCACTGCAGCCATTTCCCTGCATTTGGTAAAGGACCATTTTAACGCATGTATGTGGCATTTGTAGAGGGGTGGCAGGTAAGGGGATAATTTTAATGGATTTGTAGAGTTCTTGGGAGTGTTGGGGAGTATAGCAGCAGGGCTATGGGGGCTTGCCCCACATAAACATGCCACGGAATGTTGTGAGAAGGCCCGTGTGGCGATTTGTCCCATATCCGGATCATTAGCATGGCTCCCATATCTTCTACTGCCATCCAACCAGGAGACCATGTACGTATTTCTAACCTGGATGGGAAACAATAAAGAACTGCACCGCAGGGGGTACAGTAATAGGAAACAGTGTCATCACCAGAGTTGGAGTTGAGTGTTACCTACCTGCAGATGGATCACCTGTGCTCCGAGAGCCTTTATTGCTGGGTTGTGTGCTGGCTGCCCACCCCCTGGGTGAAGGTAAACATCACATTCCAATGCTTAGTTGTAGGTATCAGACACTGCAGACATGATTAATTGGTTGAATGGCTTATCCATGGCCATTGAAGAGTTGCAAGGGTGAGGAATGAAGCTGGATATGGCAGTCAGGATGGTATCAGGTAATATTATCCCCACCAAAAATATCGCCGTACATATGGTCATCGGGAACGGCCATAGGTGATATTTTTGGAGGGGATAATTTATGGGGTAAATGGATGGGGGGGTTGCGGGGGTGTCCCCCGCTCCCTTTTAAAATATATGGGGGTTGCAGGGGTGTCCCCGGCAGGTTCCATGGGGTAATATCACCGCAAAAATATGGCGAAATATTTGTTTGCCGATATTTTTGCGGGGATATTATCACCTGGACCTGTCAGAATGGCATTATACTAGCCACATGCTTAAGATCACAGAGCTCAGGAGAAGCCACGTTTATGCAGTTAATGGGGCACCTTACTACACACAGATCGCCAATGCAATGGGAAATCTAGCGCTGCTTTCGAATGCCCATCTTCCCCAACTATAGAACAATCTGATTAAGTCTCATTGGGCCAATTCAGACAGAAACCACCTCAGCAGATGTGTCCTTTTCCTCAGGGCTCTCTTCTTGCCCACTGGCACAGAAGAGCTTACAACCATCGGTTGGCCACACTCATCAAGTCCTTTCAAATGCACTTCAAACCCTGCATGGAAGTCAAATCCTACTTTGGTTTGACAACCGAGTACAGTACAGAAGCGTTTCATCATCACTAAGAAACATTTATGATGGGATGACACTTAGTAATGTATGCCCCAATCGCAGCAAATATGAGACTATCCATGAAACCAAGAAACAGGCATCATTGCAGCTATCTAGCCAGACTTGAGGGCCACCCCTCCCTACAGTGGGGGACTTGCAACTAACCTCTTTCTCAATCTACAGATAAACAAGATACATTGGAAGGGGTACCACCAAATGCACAGTTTAAAGACATTCCTCCAGCTCCCAGATTTACAACATTAGCATAGAGGTGGTCCGAGCCTTTGTAGGATATATTATTGCAACACACGTTTGTGCTGACTTAGAGTAGACATCATGGAGACAACCCCAGCTGCTTCAAAACCAAGTATCCTGTCCAGTCCTTGGCCTAAGTAAGCAGGATTACATTACAGATTGAGTAGAAAGTGGCCTTCAAAATGTTCTGTCCTGTTTCATACTCGGCTTCGGTAAAAGGTCTTAAATATTTTGTGAGGGTGCAACGACAAAAAAACTTATGCGGAGGTGGGCCTCCGGTGTGCCCCCGGTGTGCCAATGGACCTTGGAAGCATTGGTTCAGAGGCAAACTAATTTCTCACAAAGGCAACAGGATTTAGAAAGCCAAGGGAAACCATTTATAGTTCAGGGAAGACTTAACATCCTATTTTAACTGGCCTCCCAGAGTGCAGTGTCAGCACTTAAGTGAGCCCCAATACACCCCCTGGTCCACAAGGGTGATGAAATCAAGCCCCCTTCTAAAGTGCAGATTGCTCACTTTGCTGAATGATAAAAGTGCACAGCGTCCATGTATACTCTGTCAAAATATTTGTACTTAGAAAATAAAAAAAACATCTTAATATGTATGCAATATCGCTAGCTTACATAAGGACTGTAACATCTATATATTGGCAACCTTTGGATTTTGCTTTCAACTTTACCTATTCTAATAATCCACCTGTCCCCTATCTTTCTGCTACCCACACCATTTCCCTGTAACCCACCAACTTGTCCTACTTTGTTTTTTCTCTTTTCAGACAATGCTCTGAAGTGTATCTTTCAGTCCATGGTACAGTGCAAAATACAAAGTAAAATTACATGGAGTAATATCTCCCCATTTACCCAGCCTCAGAGTGTGGAACTCAAGACTAGCAGTTTCTTGATGCCTCATACACGCTACCCAGGTCTAAAAGCCTAGATCTCAAATTAAATGGTGGTCCTGAGCAGATCTCCAGTACACCTTAATATCAGGAGGGTCCCAGTGTCAGCGACCATCAGGCTAGTGCGGTCTCCGAAACACAACCCCTTTGACGAGTAGGGTGTGCAAGTAAGAACATGTTAGATAAGATTAGGAGGAGCCCACAATTTTCAAGATTACAAGGGCAGTAATTTTCAGTTTAAGAATGTGTCAGTCACATTCGCAGAAGACACACTAGCCTGCACGAGTGTAAGTGTTCAAGCCCCTCAGAGTATCAGAGTCACAGTGCCATGGTCCTTCATATTAGGAGAATTTCAGAGTATTGTTATGAGTCACAGCCTTGTAGAAAAATAGATCTTTGAGTATGAGCTCTCTAGAGTAGGGGCAATCTTATTGTTAGAGACATTCAATATCCACCTTGATGCCTTTTCATCTCACACTACGGAACTCCCGGAGTCATATCTCCAAATCTTCTCAGACTAGGACAGCTGAGAAAACGTGGGCCCTTAAAAAGTAGTCAGCGTTCGTCTGGGAATCTGCCAGAGTTGGTCATCCTCAGACTAGAGAGTGTAGAGTCCTTTGAACAAACAAAGTTAGCAGAATTGCTGAGACCAGAGCTCTGACATTATGAGAGTGTCTGTGTTAGAGCCACTTCACAGTTGTACACTTACTGAATGAGATGTCGGCAAATTTATTGGGTCCCACAACTATAAGTGGGCCTCAGAATAGGAGAACATCTAAGCCAGAAACCTCCCCCATTCAGATGCCAATACCACTTGAAATAGATAGATGTCACAGTCAGAGCCCCTCAGAAAGTGTCTTAATATTTTTTGTAAACTGAAGCAGTGCCAACATGTGGTCCCATCAGCCAAGTTTGGTCTAAAAGTCTCCTCTGCAGACCCTGTGATATCTCGATTGCGTTAGACTAGCAGAGTCCCAAACATCGCCTTAGACATATAGGCAGTAAAAAGCGGAGGCTCCTCAGACAAGAAGGGGGTTATAGATAGAACTGAAAAAGACTACGATGGGTTCAAAGCCACAACCGTCAGACTGATGAAAGCACAGTGCCTGCCCTGCGCTCATCAGACTAGCGGTTTCTGAGTGTCAGAGCCAGATGGCCTCAAGCTAGGAGGGCGCCCGGGTTCCACAGACGTGTTAGTGTTACAGAACAAGAGACCCTTAGACAAGAACCAAGCAAAAACATTGATACAAATATCTAAAGTAACCCCGGCGAGACAGACCCTAGAAACAGAGAGAGCGGCCTCGTCAACATTACCTGAACCGGGAGACCTGCATCCCAGCAAGGAAATGCCAAAAAACACAGCCAGGTATGTGCCTCACAGCAAATCATTCTGTACAACTATCGGCAGCATCGTCATGTTTTCAAGAGTAGAGAGGATGAGTGATCCCACATATAGAAGGGGAGGCACACTTGCATGAATAGAAATGTCTTGACGTCTCCCCCTGCCCCACAAATATACATATCTCTGTCTACAGCCATTTTCCACTGGAAGACACCCTAGACTGGGTGCTCCTATGACGTACTCTGGAGCTTGAGCGAGTCGCCTGCCTGCACTGTGCACTACGCTGCGGCTGCAGCCCTCTAGGTTCTATGCACATGTGCGTAGCCAGGGCCAGCTTTAGGCATGGGCAACCCAGGGGTGAGGGGAAGGCGCCAAATTGAGTTTCTCCCCGGGCACTGCCAGAGCCAAGTCTGGCCTTGTGCGTAATGATTGCATAAGGAAGGCCTCTCTACCCATGATCCATTCACCCCTGGGAGACCTCAGGCTAGCAGCAGGCAGTGTCAGACTATGGGTTCTGTACTAGGGTGAATGTACCCTACGGAAGGGACAAGACTTTCCAAGCAATTGGGAGGATAGCTCAGGCTGCAATGTGCTCGCTGTGGAAGCAAGACGACACGAAGCAACACAGGTTCGATCCCCGGGTCCGCGCTTAGAATCCTCTGGGTATTAAGTGCGTTATAAATAATCAATCAATCAATGCTAATCAGGGAATTGTCCAATCTGCTCACCCAGGTATATCAATCAGCCGACAGCTGATAATGCACGAGCCCACTGCTAAATAATAATAATAATAATAATAATAATAATAATGAGCTGTCTGTCTTCAGCCCTTACCCATGCATGTCTCTCTGTGCTGGATGGCAGGAGAGTGGCTGCAGGCACCCCGCGGGAGAGGTCTGATGTAGCATTTGCTCTCCTCTTTTCCAGCTGTAAAATCCTGAAAAACAGAAATGCACCTTGGAGATTTGCCATAAGGCTAGCAGCACCCCTGTGCTCTCCCTACTCATTGGTAGAAAATCTCCAGGAATAAAACCTCCACAGGCCATTGTGGGAAATGCCATTCAGTCCCACTGTGAACACGGTACGACTCTCCCAAACTCACAGAAAGGGTGTAACCTGCCGCCGGAAAGGCACTGTGAACCTTCTGACAAATCAGTAAGGGGGAAATACATATATATTTCTTATAATTTTAAGTGTGCAGTTAAAAGTAAGCATGATCCATCAAACATTTACACTGTTCCAGATTCAGACACCCGGGAAGGTGATGACCGCTCCATTATTTTATAAAGTTGCAAAAAACACCTGGCTCTTAGCCATTGTTTTCTGCTGTTAGAGGAGTGGGCCTATTCAGGAGTTGGGCAGAGTAGTAGAAATGCAACGGTAACGCTATTACCACTGGATTACTGCTCCACCCAATCCAGAGTTTGGGGGAAACTCAGAGCTTGAGCTGGAGGTGAAGGCGCCACGTTTCTGCCCATTTTCAGCCACATTACCGCAGCACAATTACTGCAGCGTAATTGCGCTGTTAATGCCCCATTGAGTCCCATAGACATCTGAAAAAATGGGGACCTACCCCACCACCGCAACTTGTGATCCGGCGCTAATAGCGCCGGACCAAGTTGCGGTAATGCTAATTGCGTTGAGTGGTATCCCGGCGGATTTACTGCCAGGATTCCGCCCAACTCCTGATAGAGGCCAACTGTCACTTGTGGTACACATTTTCGATTCCATGCAATCGTTGTTATTATCTACAATGCTCGTTTTATATTTACATGTTTCTTGTTTGGAGTCTCAGTTTTGCGAAAAGAGTAAGCTCTGAATATGAACTTCGCCCCATGTAGGCTCATGTGGGTCAACACAGAGCAGTGTCCTTTGGCTAGCTACTCTGACTTTCTGCTTGGAAGCGCAACCCTCCATCTCACGCCAAGCCCTGGTTCCTGGCGTTCCACTGCACTTAGAGCGCTTTCTCAAGCTCATCTTCTTAGCAGGAGTGGCAAAAGGGTAGAGAGGCACATAATGGCGCAGCTCCATCTTTTGTAAGCCCGAGCGCCATCTGTACTCTGACTTTCTGCTTGGAAGCGCAACCCTCCATCTCACGCCAAGCCCTGGTTCCTGGCGTTCCACTGCACTTAGAGCGCTTTCTCGAGCTCATCTTCTTAGCAGGAGTGGCAAAAGGGTAGAGAGGCACTTAATGGCGCAGCTCCATCTTTTGTAAGCCCGAGCGCCATCTTCCACGGCCATTTGGGAAAACAGTGCTCTCGCTGCTCTCATTGGCCATTTCGTTCTGATGCACCCTTTGTGAAAACAGCCGCCCGGGAGCACGGACCTCGGGTGCTTGAGGACAAACCTACACAGCTGTAATTTAAGGATGGGTGAACACATTCACGCACACGCTAAAAGTACCCAAGGCCTGTCCTCCGATGGCCTGTGAATGTAAATACGATGTTTAGAAAACATTTGGTTACTCACTGCCTTTTTCCCCGGGAAAGTCAATGAGAAATCAGAATTAGCCGACCGTTCCCATAGTGATGTGGAGAGTGCGAAGTAAGTAATCGCATGGCACTCCTTGGTACTGTAACTCTTTCAGGGACTACGCACAACTAGGGCTGTCTAGCACTTTGCGACATTTCGAAAAAACGGAACAAACCCATTTACCTTCTCAGGGGAACAGGTACAACTCAATATTTGAGCTATTCTAGCAAACAGTCATAATAGTAAGAACTATTATAATAATAGTCATAATAATATTACAATAATAACTAATAATATTAGGTTTTTATATAGCAGTATTTATTGCTGGATTCCTTCCTCTTCTAGGTGCTGTAATTATAGCAGTTATTATCGGGGTCAATGGTTCACAATGTACTGACCTCGTAAGGTTGAAAGGCCGAGCCAGACATTGACCTCGTAAGGTTGAAAGGCTGAGCCAGACAACGTTTGAACTTGTAAACTGCAGGCTGGATCCATATCTGAGTAGATTAGAACACGTGGGGGCTACAGCCAACTGGAAAGGTCACAGTGCACCCTAGATTAGGCCTGGCAGGATAACAGGGCGGTGGGGGCTCAGTGATGGGGCAATGACTCTGCTGGTTAAGGCAAGGCCTAGAGCTTCCGGCTGCATTGCTAATGTTGGATGGTGCTGTTTTAACATAGGGACTCAGATGGCACTACTGTGGCGTGCAATGCCCTATATGCACATCCCTGTGGCAGATAACAGTGATGTGTTGCCCACGCAAGTGCCCACTATTCCAATTCTGCGCGTGTGTGCATTACACTGGTTGACTACATCCCATGACTACAACTGGGACAAGATCAATTGTTCAAGGCCCAGAATAAGATTCAGGGGACAGCACTGCAGTTGGATATTCTTCTCTGACACCCCCCCCCCCTCCTCTTGTTTGAGGTCCAAGTCCCATGCTTAATACCCTACCTGGTCCCATCTTATGTTCTCCTGTCCAGCGCATCCCTCCTGCATGGCGGTGGAGTCTCAGTTCACCAGGCTGACTCTGCAGTGCCTGCTGCGGCAGAATCCTCACTGAAAGGGTTTCCTTCCTTAACACCTGAAATACCATTGGTGGATGCCTTGAGTGTGTTTGTGTGATCCATGGCAATCTATATTCTGAGGGCTTCGGTGTGCCCAGGGTGACAAGTAGCAGACTCAGGCATCAAAGATACAAAAACAAAAGGAAGTAGAACTGCTACCTTCCAGGTTCATACCCAATTTTAGTCAATAAATAGACCAAATGGAAATCGGGGAGCCTGGTATAGTTGTACTAATGGATTAAATCCCTAAGTTAGTAACCCAAAAGGTTTGTCCAGAAAGAAGAAAGATCGAATAAGGAAACTCACACGTGTCAAAGGTTGTGAACATATAAGGTTTGTATTAAAACAAAAAAACACATTTGAAAACAATATGTATGAGACAAATTTCAATAATCTAGACAACGAATAACTTGGTGGGGTACATAAGAACATCAAGAAAAAAAAAAAAAAAGCATTTGAAAGCAATATGTATGAGACAAATTTCAATAATCTAGACAACAATAACTTGATGAGGTACATGAAAGAAATGCCCATTCAGGCATTTTAGTGCTTGCTGAATGGAGAGTATTTAAGCGTGACCCAAAGGGGAAAATATTCACAAATGGTTCTGGGTTTAGAACATGCTCCATGTAAAATACATGTAGGAGTCGAAAAGGTTTATTAGACCTGTAGCCCTCTAGGTCCTGGAGTTGCTTCTATACAAGGAAGCAACTCATCTTGCAGGTGCCAACGTGACAGGGGGAACTGGGTCAGCTTGTGGAATACAATTGCTGGCCTGAGGATATTTGTTAAATGAGTACTAATCAGACATATGGATCAATACGGCCCCCTTGCACATAGTACATGTTTCGGCGGAAAAATTATCCCATTTGGAAATGCTTCTGAGGGATACATTTTGTTCTACGTGAACCGCCTTCATCAGGGCGAGTGGGTGGCCCCTGTAGCAAAAAGATAAAAATAAAGAAAAAACAAAAGGAGAAAATCAATGTCAAGTCCTTATGTATCGGGACCCTAATTCTTTCTGGACATAACTGGGTTAAATTAGTAGCAACAATTAAATTGTGCAACGAACGGAGTGTTCGAATTCATAAGAAACCTAAGTTTAGTAGGTGGGCAAGCCTGAGAATAAATTACGTGAGTGCAAGAAATTGCAACTGTAATCTGTCTGTGGTGGTTGGAAGGCATGCCTAACTCACCACAGAAACCTTGAGGTGAATCTCACTGTGCGGCAGGCACTCCTTGTGGGCTGGACCAGTCAAGCCGCACTGTAGGTTGCTTGATTGAAGAGGAAGTGGCTGAATTCAGTCCACAAAAATGGATACTGCAGGGAACATTATTCTGTGCAGAGAAAGCAAGAGACAAACCAGTGTCATAGCACTTATCAATTGCGTGTGCAAAGAGGGCTCAATGGGTTCTGTAGGGTGTACTGGGTTGGGAGAATCCACCAAGGATGGAGCAAAAAATAGAGGGGGGTTTGTTTGTTATGGTGGTGTAGTGTCTGTTTGTCCCATGCAGGGACGTCACGCATATGAACATGGGCGGTACCTGGGCTGGAGGTGGCTAATTCCCTAGGTGTGTGGATGTCGCTCATGTGGATGGGCGAGGCGGGACTTCATTTGTGCCAGCACCCGGCCTGGAGCAGACTATGGCCGCTCCAGGCCGGTTGCTAGTAGCTCCTATGCGTGTGGGCAAGAAGAGCCCTTGGCGCCCGATACGAATTTTGTGGTCGTGTGGTGAGCTAACAACTAACGCTCTGAATTTTGATAAATACCTGTTGAGTGATGCTGGAGGCACTTCCAACTTGGTGCCGTCTGGACGTAAGTCTCCAGATGTCCCGGGCGGTGCTGGAGTGTGCGCTCAAGCGTGCGATGCTTGTGGTCTGGCGAGCTGCTGCAGACTGAAAGCATTTGTCTTGTTGGCGTGTTTGTAATGTCCTGGAGGTGTGTGGGAGCTGGCCAATCAGCTCGCAGAACGTGTTGTGTCCTGATTGGTGGATGCATCAGGAATGCGGAACCGACTCTAGAAAGTCCGCTGTGTGAACGGGCGGAGTTGCCTTCTGGGGCCGTTGCTGGGAGTTCGAGAGAAGAAAGACAGAGAGTGGCGTGGAGTCCAAATTGGGACTTAATGGGAATGCCCTGTGAGGTCACTGTGCTGCGTGGAGGAAGGTACAGAGAGCGGGCGCATAGGCGTCCATTATTGCAGAAATAACTCGGGTGGGTCGGAGTGGGCCGGTTGTCCAATCGAGGCAGGCCTGAGTCCAACTGATTGACTGCCCGTGTCACGTTAACTGATCGGGGGGCGCTGCATGTGGGTGCACCCTGTTGTTGAAAAGCTAGACGCTGTAGTCAAAAAGTGTCATACCCAGGGGGAGAGCTAGTGGTGGAGCAGGGTATGGAGTGGAGTTTTTTGTAAAGGAAATAGTAGTAATAAAGACATGTCAGTGTCTGCTAACTATGCGCTGGTGAGTTGCCAGCATGACATAGTTGGCGAATTCCATGGCAATCTGCAAATGTCATCACCCATCCTCAATCACACAGTTTTTAACAAAGCCTCCTCCCCATTCAGCGTGGTCCAAAGTATGGGTTGCAGTTCGCCCACGTACCTCACACCCACATCTCCCCCACAGGTGTGGTGTCCCCATTGGAGGCTGGGCTCTTTTTTCCTGGACTTCTGTTCCTGCACCGCGCCACCTGATAACTTAAGTCTAGGGCTAAGGGCTCCCTGTCCATGCAGTTTCAGATCTATCTGAATTTGACCACTTAACCATTAATGCTCCCGGAATTCGAAAGACTATCCAAAATTTCAACAGCGACTACATCTACTATTAACCAGCAGTTGCCACACAAATGTTCTATATATTTTCCCATTAGCTCTCCCTTTCCTCTCCACGTGTTCATTGGAGATCGGGTGGTACAGGGACGTTGTGACGTGGTTGATGGATCTGTTTCTGAGGAACTCTTGAAATTCTGATGTTGTAAACTGGACCCGTTGTCCGAGACCAAATCCTTGGGATCACCCTCTCTGTTGAAGATCTCGGTTAGGAAATATCTGACTTATTTTGTGGTTACACTCATTTCCACTACCCCCCATTCAGTCCATTTGGAGGTATAATCTATGATCACAATAATTAATATTCTCACTCCCTCTAGGTTTTCAAAAGGGCCCATGATGTCTATTGCAAGTTTTGACCATATGTTTCTTGGGGGCTCTATAGGTTGAAGGGGAGTCTTCCTTAACACCTTTGATTTGTCACGCAGGTGGCGCAGGCGGAGCAATTTTTGACTACTTCTTCTGCTTCTTTCCACATGTTGGGCCACCAATAGTTGTTCCTCACCCTATTTTTTGTCAAGCTCCTCCCCAGGTGCCCCTCGTGTGCCAAATCAAGTAGTCTTTTCCTAAGTGCCACAGCCGGAATTACTCTGTTGCCTCTATAGATGTGTTTTTCGTCCATGGATATTTCTTCCTTGAAAGGTGCGAAGTCCACCAAGCCTTGCCCAACTCCTACCCAGTCATTGGCTACGGCTCTCCTGATTTCCTGTTGTTCTAAGTCACTGTTGGTGATGTTTTTCCATTCATCTGTGGGAATGGTGGGGTTGATGACGGCTACGATGTCCTCATCAGAAATTTCATCCTCAATGTCTTGGGTGTCCTGACTGGCCGGCAACCTAGAGAGGCAATCGGCTACTTGGTTTTGTGGACCAGGGGTGTAACATACTTGAAGATTGTATTGCATGATATCAAGGAACCAATGTCTAATCCTTGGTGATACAAAGTGAGGAGTTTTGGATTGAAGAACATTCACCAAAGGTTTGTGGTCTGTCTTGAGTAGAACGGGCTGACCCCAGATTAGGTTCCTGAAGTGTTGTAGAATCCATTTGACAGCTAGGGCCTCCCTCTCGATGGTGGAATAGTTCAACTCAGCACCTCTTAGTACCCTTGATGCAAAGGCGATGGTCACAGTGTTTCCATTCTGTTGTTCCAGGACCCCATCAAGCCAGATTTTACTGGCATCTACTGATACAATTGTCTTGGCTTTATAGTCAAACATGCTTAGGGCTGGAGCTTGATTGATGTCGGATTTGAGTTCTACAAATTTGTTCCTGCACTCTGTGGACCGGTTGAACTTGGTAGTCTTCTTCATGAGGTTCCTCATGTTTTTTGTTTTGTTGGCATAATTACTCACAAATTTGGAGTAATACTCCGTCAAGCCGAGGAAACCTCTCAACTGATCTTTATTTTCAGGTTCGGCAAGGTTCAATATGGTGTCCATGAGTTTCTTCTTGGGGCCGATGCCTCTGGCATCAATGGAATGGCCGAGGTAGGAAACTTGATTACACTTTATGTTGCATTTCTCCAACTTAAGGGTGAGCCCACTTTTTTGGATCACTTGTAGGACACCCATAAATTTAGCATCATGCTCCTCTTCTGTTTTCACTGATATGAGGATGTCATCTTGAAAACATTGTACTCCATCAAGGCCTCTGAATAGGTGTGACATTAACCTCTGGAACACCACCGCTGCCGAAGCGAGTCCAAAGGGAATTCTGTTGAACATGAACGCTCCCAACGGTGTAACAAAGGATGTGAGGGCTTTTGAGTTCTCCTCCAAGGCAATTTGGTGATATGCAGAGGAGAGGTCCAGGGTGTTGAAGTAATTTGCTGGTTTCATGGTTGAGAGAAGTTCAGATATGTTGGGGAGAGGGTGCCTGTCGATCCATATGTTTTTGTTCAGGTCCCTCAAATCGACACACATTCTTATGGAATTGGCGGTTTATTTTACTAAGACGATCGGGGCGAGCCATTCAGAGCTTTCTATGGGCTGGATAATGTTCTCATCGCACAGACGTGGGAATTCATTTCTCAAGGCTTCTTTAGTTCCGAAAGGAACTCCACGGACTCGATTGGCTACAGGAATGGCACCCTTCTTCAGTACAATTTTGTGTTGAAAGCCTTTGAGGAGTCCAATTTTGTTAGAAAATACCTTGGGGAATTGTTCAGCTAAGGTGGATTTAATGTCGGTGTTGCTTTTGAGTACACTCAACACGGGGACTTCTTCTCCAGGGTGGATTTTTACTTGGAGGGCAGCTTGCTCTTCCCAGCCTACTACTGAGGATCCGTTCCTGGCTACGAACAGTTTACAGTACGTTTCCCTGTTATGGAACCTAAGCTTAACCCAGGTGTACCCCAATGATGTCGATGGGGGTTTTCCCATAACCCGTAGCTCTCACCGGGGAGTTCCGTAAATCGTGGATTTTGCCAGACAGCACCTTCAGGAATGTCTCGACGTCTACCATAGTGTACGGGAACCTGTGTCCACCATCACTCGTAGAGGTATGTCATTCACATCCATGTTGACACAGGGACCATTGCACTCTTGCAGAGAGGTGATAGTGAGGATTTGTACTTGTGGGCATGCTTGGTTGATGGACAACATGCTGTCAGACACTTGATCACTGTCCACTGTTCTCACAGACCCGAATCTGCCAAAAGGCCGTCTGGGGACATTACCAAATCTACCGGATCTCCCTCGGGTATTTCTACAGACTTTGGCAAAATGCCCTAGCTGGCCACATTTGTAACACTCAACATTCGCTGCGGGGCATACCTTGCCGGTGTCATGGTACTTATACCATCTGCATTTTTGGCAGCGTGTGGGATTTTGACTGTCATACACTGAGACTCTCCCTCTTCCGGAGTTGAATCTTGAACTTTGAGGAGCTTTCCTCACAGCCGCCACCAGGGTTTCTCCAGAGTCGACTTTGGCGCTGGTTTCTATGGATTTCACTTCAATATTTTCTCTCTGGGCCAGCCTTTCTTTCATGCACCGATCTCCGAATTCCATGCTCCTCGCTATTTCGGTGGCTTGGTCCAGTGAGGGATTCCTTGTCTGCCATAGCCTCTGCTGTATGAGAGGATCAGCCACGTTAAGCACGAGTAGGTCTCTCAAATATTAATCGCCGACACCCGTGAAATCACAAGTGGACATGAGCACCCTGAGGGATCCTAAGTATGAATCAACCGATCCGCCCTTCAATTGCTTTCTGGAAAAGAACGTGTATCTCTCTAGCACTACATTTGTCTTACTGTCGAAGTGTTTCGCGAGCTTGGCTAAGGCAGTGTCAAACTTGCGGTTGCCATCTCCTCCAACATCATCAGGCTCTGGGAGTGCCCTAAACAACATCAGAGCCTCTGCTCCTATACAGTTCAGGAGGGTTGCTTGCTTAAGGTCATTGTTTAATTTATTGCCCCCAATGGCTCTCAGGTAGACCTGAAAGCAGTCGAGCCGTTGTTCCCATGGGCACACTGGAACTCCAGGGCAGGGGAGAAACTTTGCAGGATGTGGAATATTCTGCATGCTTGGTAATGTGGGGGTAATGCGTAAAGTGTTGCAGGTTACCCTTATGCCATGGAAGGGTACGATTGAAATGAGTGTCCAAGCGTGGGAGGTGGACGAAGTTCAATAGTTGCCAACTGAGCCTCAAAACCGGAGCAAGGGAAAGAAACCACTAGGAGGACTTAAGATAACTGTATATTTTGTGAAGACTCGGATTGATGCATATGCACTTCAATGCAAGTAAACCTTGTCCGGACTCCTGAAGTAAACTGAGGAGTCCGGACAAGGTTTATGTAGGAAAAAATACACCTTTCATTCAGCCAAACCTCGGTTTCGGATGGTTGAGGAAACCACAATTGGTGTAGTGCAGAGCCAGTGGGCGCGAGCCATGTAATGTTCATTGTCTCTTGGGTTTGTGCAATGAGACGAGGCGGCTCGCGTGTGTATACTGTAGCTGAAAGAGAAACTCGGTAGCGTTTCATCGATATGGAGACCGAGGCAGAAACACAAAATGGCTGTGCGCAATCCTACGTTCTTAGGTCCTTTCCTCGAATCACCGCTGGTGATTCGTAAGATGCGCTTGTTTTTCCGCGGCCGGGCCCCTCGTAAACCCTCAGAAATGATTACAAAGGGTACCTGATCAATGCGGCGCTCACAGCTGGGTCGTGTGAAGACTGGGATCGCTCTCCCGGGGCGCCCGATCTGGACGGGAGGTTACAGCAGACAGCGGTGCCAGGTGCTGCCGTGAACGGGGGGCTGCTGTTTGTCTGTGGGCTGCAGGGCTGGCCGGCAGCGCATCGGACGCACTCTGGGGGCCGCAGGGGTGCCTCGTCGCCAATTGTAGTAAAGAAGCACGACACCAAGAAAGCTTGAACAAGAGCTTTATATGAGGCCCCCGGAGGCAAGGACCGCCAGAGCTGGAATGGCTGTGCACGTTCCCAGGGGAGAATTTGGAAATGCGCAGGCGTTCCAATGGAGCCATGTACATTCTGAAAGTGTAAAACATCATAACACCCATGTATCTCACACCCACATCTCCTCCACAGGCGTGGTGTCCCCATTGGAGGCTGGGCTCTTTTTTCCTGGACTTCTGTTCCTGCATCTCGCCACCTGCTAACTTGAGTCTAGGGCTAAGGGCTCCCTGTACAGGCAGTTTCAGATCTATCTGAATTTGACCACTTAACCATTAATGCTCCCGTTCCTCCTCCTTGCCCCTCACAGAACGTAGGACAGCCCTGCTCTCCACCTAATCATATCCTTTCCAGCTTGTTCCTCCCTCAGTTTCATAAATCACTCTCCTGGTGACGCCTCACACTTTCCCCTTCCTAGCCACTCCTGCTCTTGTGTTGCACACCCCTTCTCCCTACATAACTCCTGCCTAAGTAGGGGTGTGGCAAAAAACACCCAACTCAGCCCAGTTAGCACCCAAAGGTTACACACTGATATAGTGAATAAGAAGAACTTGCTAGTAAGGAAAGGGGCAACGACAATTCCAGACTCGGGTACTCCCATAAAAGTACGGGCAAGATCCCGCCTCCATCCCCCCACTGTTCTTCAGCGCATAGTCCATGTTATTTCCACTCAACGTAACATTGCTTCTGGTTTCTCTCTTAAATGAAGGAAATGCCAAAAGCATATGGAGATAAGTAAGCACAGAGCATGGGGCTTTCCCTGGACTGCTCCCTTCACCCATGTCTGTTCTGAAAATCTCCACGCAGCTCCCACTCTGTTCCTACTAATCACCATACACATTTGGTATGTCCTTCATTTAAGAGAAGAAATCCATGATATCATCACTTATAATGAGTGTACGTTTACTCACTGGTAAATAACAAGTCAAGTGAAATGGACATGATCTATACCTCGGGGCTTCTTACAGGAATCATCCGCTTTGTAGCCCATACTGCAACCTGCACCGCTCTTGCTGCACTACAGAAAGTGCCTAATTTGTGGGGGTGTTTTGGTAGGGCTCAGCCCTGGCACTTATCTTTGAGCTCAGGCACTTATTGTCTTACACTCAGTTTGATTATGAAGTGCTGATAGTCCGAGCATCCATCAACCCCAATGAGCATGTGTGAGCTGTAGTTTAACCCCAAATGTTTTGACACTGTGGGGAACAGATGAGGGGTGTGGCAGCAATGGTGGGGTAGTGCCCACCCGTAGTGTCACAGGAGTGCTAGAAAATATTTGGGCCCTGGCACTTATTTTTTTTTACAAATTAAGCACTCAGAATACCCCTGAGCTCTGGTCCTGCCAACCCAAAAGACAGCTGACCCGAGTGAGAGTATTTACAACTCTGTGCCAGAAGCCTTATTTACTTCAGTTTTAACACGGATCCATGGTGTCCGATAGTCCCGCGCTCACTTGATGGTCTTTCCAGTAAAAAATGAAGCAATAACACTAAAACAAACCAATATAAAAACAATTAGAAGGACAATTCGAAGGACAAAAAGCAATGCATCATAGCAATGAGCACCATATACTTACAGTAAATCTGTGGCGCGGGTGCCATTACATGCTGTAAATTAGAGCAAGCTGGCATCTCCTGTGAAGCTGCCCGTGTTTTAATCTTGAGATAAAATCAATAGGTACTTTGTATCGGCCTAATAGGCTCCGTTGCTCTTGCAGCTGGATGTGCCATACGCAAATGGAATTATTATCCCAGAAACGGCGACAGGGGCAGGGGAAGCTGTGCGCCTCCCAGTGCATGATAGTGGAAGGGAAGCTGCAATGGAGCCATGTCTACATGCAGCTAGATATGATACGATAGGTTATTTATAACGCGCTCAATACCCAGAGGTTTCTAAGCGCGGACCCGGGGATCGAACCTGTGGTACTACATGTCACCTTGCTTCCAAGGCGAGCATGTTGTCCCTGAGCTATCCTCCCGAGACACCTTGCATGGCAGCACACCTTTCAGTAGATTAAGTAAATCCTGTTCGGTGCTTGGCAGGAGGAATCAAATGGGGGTGGGGGAGGGGCAAGGGTGGTCGGATGCCACATACATCTTTTAATTTTAGGGGTTGGGAGGGAGGAGTTGCAACATAAGGGAAGTGGTGGAGGGTTGTAGGATGCCAGGTACATGTGCATTTCTGTCGAGTGTTGGTTGGAGAGGGGGAAGAAAGTACAAAAGGGTGGTATGAGAGGTTGGTGTGATACCATGTTTTTGTTGGGCGGGAAGAGGGAGCACAGTATTTATTAGGAGGTGCGTAGTGCCCTGATGCCACTCCTCACAACCCCTGCGACATTGGTCCATGGAGACAGTGTAGAGTGTATAATGTGATGCCGGGAAGGCCAAACACAACATACAATTATAGGGATCTATGTGAATACTGTGAACAAAATTTATTGAGACTGAAAATACTGAATTATTTTTTTACCCCTTTTTACCAAATATATATGTGGGGGGAGAGCCCAAGTAGCCCCCAAATGTCCCTACACCTTTTGTATGTACTTGACACCCCCCAACTCCCACATATATAGGCGGAAGAATTTAGTACTCGAAATTTGGTATTTTCGGCCTCTACATTTTTGCATTCTCTATTTTGGTATGCACCCCGATTATAGCTGGGTAGCTTTCACCTATGCTGTGTATTTTATGTCATGGTTCTGAATGACATGAAGTGCAACTCAAGCTTTGCAGTGGTTTTCTATCAGATGCCACTCATAAGTTGTTGATAGGTGTTGCTCTTGGCAAGTATTTCTCCGATACCACTGAAGACAACCGAAGACAACTAATACAGGCACGCTGCTCCATTAGGAGTTTTTTTGGCTTAAGGGTTTTTCTTCTAGCATCTGTCAGGCACCTTATGCTATAAGAACAATGTTCTGTTTCCCAGAAGATCAAACAGTAAACAAAGGGAATGAGATTTTCATTGGAAAGAGGTGCAGTCACCAGTGCCCCTACGTTACCAACCTCTGCTCATCATTATTAAATTATTATTATTATGTTATTTATTCAGCGCTGGCCTCGCTTCGGGAAGCAATGGAGCGCTTTACAATCATAGGGGGAAGAATAAGGTTAGGGAGCAGAGAAACAAGTGAGTGGGGCAGGGCAATGGTCAGCAATGGATCTACAAGTAACCAGGGGAGGAAACAGTGGGGATTAGATCCAAGGGTCTGACCGGGAGAAAAAAACAAGGCCAGGAAGCAAAAATAAAGTGGCCCTCAACATGAAAAGTGGGCCACATCCACATATTACAGCAAATCGTGTCCATTCCTTGTGAACTATTGGGGAAGATGGCAGTAAGGTAGCACTGCGCACCTTTGCCGTTATTGCATTTAATATTTGGTGTATAGATTGAGATTAGCCAGGTTTGCAATTCATATCAAATCAAATCTTTGTTATCCAACACCATGGAGATTCCAGTGAGACCAGATAAGCAAATATGCAGCATAGCCGAATGTCTGGGTGGCAGGGAATTGGTTCACAGAGTAAAAGACTGGATGACAAAGCTTCCTGGCCTTCTCTGCTCTGTTTGATGGTTCACTACAATCCAGGCATTACAGCCGCCATGACAAGGGAAAACAGCCTCTGATTTCCCTTCCCCAGCTGCCATTTTTTTTTAACATTTTCTTTTTCTGTTCCGAACGTTTTGGAACAGAAAAAGATTGCTATTAGTACCCCGGTCTTGCGAGCCGGGTTACTAATAGCAATAAGCCCCTCACTGCGGGGCCATTACCGAGTCAGGTAATGCCCCAGGGCCCATAGTTACTGGCCTGAGTTAAATAGGGGCCCCGAGGCATTACCGGATTCGGTAATGGCCCCGCGGCTTTGGGATTATTGCTTAATTATTCGCCCTGTGCACTTTCTTCAACTGTGAAAGGCAAGTTGAATGAAATCTGCATATTTGACTTACGGAAATGTTTACTTCTTTTGATGTCACTTCCAAAATGATCTGTCGCAGTCCCCTCTGGATAAGGGCAAGATACAGAAGCTACCTGCAGAATCCTGCTTTATTTCTAAGTGGCGAGTTCCCTTAGAATGTTTCAGAAGGAATGTAGTAGAGCTACTGCTCGTGAGGGTTCTCTGTCACTTGGCCATACAGAAAGGGATATTGAATTCGGGAATTGGCATCTACAGTCTCTTGCCTAATTCGACTGTACCTGTAACAAGAATAAATCTTTCTCTTGTTCGACACCTGCCGTGTCCTGCTCATCACCTGCATAGACTCCTTCATTTCCTAGAAAAAGCCTGTTAAATTGGCCTCATGCTTCATAATCGTTACTCCCACCTTGCTATCCATCTAACATCAAGAACATGGGCCTCATTACACGGTAGGCGGTAAGGGTTTTCCGGTACCGGTAAGGGCACCTGTACCGGTAAACCCTTACTGCCTTCCGAGGTCCCTTTGCGGGACCCGACCTTAACGGCTGGTATAGACCAGCCGTTAAAGTTGGGACCCGCAAAGGGACCTTGGTGCTAATTACGGTACCGCAATTTGCGGTACCGTAATTAGCTCCTTCCCCATTCCCATTGAGCCCTATGGAGCAAAAATGGGAATGGGAAAGGGCCATGGAGAAAGGGGGAATTACCGCCCCGCCAACCTTGGAATGGGGTGGTAATTCCCCTTTTCTCCATGGTGGTACCGGTATGGTACCGGTGGCAACCATGGTGCTAATAGCACCATGGTTTACCGCATAACGTGTAATGAGGCCCCATATGTAAAACTCACAACCTGCTTGTGCGTCAGTTTCCGTGAAGCCCATACAGTGCAGTTTTTTAGTATATTTTGGTAATTGGAGATTTGCTTTTTATCATTACAACTAAGGCTACAATGCTCAGAGGGCAAAGCAAACCCGGACAGGGATTGGCAGTTGGGTGCACTTGAGAGTGTATATGAGAGAGCAAGACAAAGGCAGAGAAAAGCACACAACAGCACTATTATTCATGTTCTCTAAACGTTTTGGGTTTATATGTCCATGTACAGCCGTGTACAGCAGCATCCTGACATGTACCATATCAGGATTACTTCAAGGTGTTGAAGACAGGAGGGCAGCACCTTGGCTGCTGCGCCACTACAGGTGTTTGAATAAAGCAGGATGAGAAGAAAAATGAGCCGACAGTGACGCGTGAACAAGTTGGCAATCAGACACAGCTAGGGTTCAGGTGCCACAAAACCGATGCAACTTCCGTCGCGGCAAAGGTTCGAGCTCCTGGGATGAGATGTTGGACATCACAGAAAAGAGAGCGGGCACTCAGTAGCCTTTGCACTGAATTGACAGGTTTCAAGTCCCCCCAAAAAAGATGGACATTAAGGAGACACTGCCATAAAGTGCCTCAACTTCATGTTTCATGAAGTAGAAGAGGCATTCACTTCCAGCCTCTTCAAGGTGACCTTGGTCCAAGTGCCACAAAATGATGTAGGCTTTGCAAGCCGTTGGTCCGATGTGGTTCATGTTCAAGTCTGTAGGATGGAATAAGGGCATGGGTAAGACATGGATTCCATGTGGCCTATAGTGCCTAACCACCAAGAGAAAGTGGCCCGGGTTCAAACCCTAGCATTAGATGCAGAATGTGCCCGATTCTGTTCCACTGTGGCCCAGGGACCCCTCAGTGAAGGCGATGCTGCATTTCTGAGGGACTATGCGAAGGTTGCGTGGGTACAAGTCTCTGTGGATACTGAACCCCACCAATATTGTCATATGTGGGGGCGGGGGCATAACCTGGAATGAGCAGGGAAAGAGAGAGGTGAGCTGTCGGAGATGGCTGCAGTATTTACTGTGAAAGCATCATTGTTTGGTTGCTGTAGGGAACTCCATGTACAATGTCTCTGAGCCTGTCTTGCCCAGAGACCCGTGGACATGCATTTGGTACTGGCAGTGAGTATTTCACAAAGTGTTGTTTTTACACATGAATACCATATATACCATATTAAACACATTCTTCATCTCCAGTGATAACTGCAAACTTCATTGTCTCAGCTTGAAAAGAACACACTGGTAGCCAAGTGTCCGCCTTGCACCCCATACTCCATTTGTGGTTTAGCAATGTGTTCAGAATGGCCCCACCTATAATGGAGTGAACATGACATTCAACGGTACATGTCCTGAAATGTTCAATTTCACTTCTGGAATGTCAACCCATTTTCGTGGATGCTACATTGAGCCCATTTCAGTAAGATGAGTTATAAATGCCCCATTTCAAATTTGCGATTTACATGTGCAACTTCGAACAGTCGCTTGCTTGTCAGTGGGTTACCACTGAGAAACTCTCCAGCGCACTGCCTGTCTGCTCGTTTATGTATTTTAGTGTTTGTCGGTGCCAGTATCATGTGTGCAGTAAGTGCCATCCTCCTCTTTCTAGTGAGCCACGTCACGTGATACTAATAGCTGAAGGTGGAATTGGGCATGTGGGCATGAGGGGTCTAGAGGTTTACCCATCTTCCAAAGGAAGTGATCACAAACTGATCCTGACATGCAATTACAATTCTGCCTTGGATCAACCCCCCTCCCCAAACGGAAGGGAGGTAGGACAAGGGCTCAGGTCCGAAAAATAAATGGGAGTTCTCTGGTGTACACACTGGGATGTGACGTCACAGGAAGTGAACAGTCTAAAGGGAAATATGCACATTTCATTCAATATGTGTTTCCCAATTAAAGAAAGTGTGCAAGCATTTGCAAAGAGAACACATTTTACTATAACACAGCTGGCTAAGAGGTGTGCCTCTTTTATGGTTAGGAATCTGGTATGGTATGGTATTGTTTATTTGAAAGCACCTATACACAAAGGAAGTGTTTCAAAGCACTCAAGGAGGGAGGGAACAAGGGGAAAAACAACAGTCAGAGCCCTTGAATTTCTGAAAAATAAATGTCTGCACGGGCAGAGTGGGTGCATGGAACATGTGCATATAATACACTTAATGGTGTAGATAACAGCAAATAGGTCTGATGACGATTCTGCAGTTTTTCAAAGTGCATTGAAGCGCCACCATGCAAGGAGAGGAGAGAAGGGAAAAAACAGTGAGACGATCTTCAAGGCATGGTGCATTCAGATCGTGCAAGTGCACAGACAAGTGCAGGAGAGGGGGGACAAGTGCAGGGGGTTGGGGGCAATGGGGTGGGGACCAAGTGCACCCAGTCAGTCAGAAGCTTGGGGAAGTGCTGAGAGATGCCACTCCCATGGGTCATTGACCAAGTGCAGTAACAATGAGGCAAGTGCAAGGCCAGAGGCAAGTGCGGACTGTCGAGGGTGCCAGGGGCCTGTGAGACTCTGAGGTACACCAGGCAGCCAGTCAGCAGGCTGTGCGGAAAAGGAGGGCGAGAGGGATAGAGCGGACAGAAATGTTAGCAGGGTAGTGTGAAAGAAGGAAGAGGAGGAGAGGATTGTTTTAAGGAGTTTCCGAAACTTAAGGAGATCAGGCTAAAGACAGAGTGCAGCGGCAGGGAAGCTATTCCAGAGGGAGACCCCTGCAGAAGATAAATATATCACTCCAAATCTCTGCTTAGAGAACCGGCTCACTCGCAGAAGGTTGGAGGTAGATGAGCGGAGGGCTCGGGAAGGACAGTATTTAGGTAGGCAACATTGCAGATAGGTAGGTCCCAGGCCCCTGAAAGCCTTGTGGACAATGCAGAGTGTCTTGAACTTGATCCTTGCAGCCACTGGGAGCCAGTGGAGGGATTTCAGCACAGGAGAGGTGCATTTCCTGGGCTTGAGGCCAAGGATAATTCTCACGGTTCTGTTCTGGATGAGGTGCAGAGGGCGTAGAGCAGAGGCAGGGAGATTGAGAAAGAAGCTGTTGCAGTTGTCCAGACTTGAGAGAACCAGGGCTCTGGAGACAGTGCGCTGCTGAGGGAAGGTGAGAAAAGGTGGAGTACCTCTGAGGAGGTGTAGCTGGACTTCTTAGAGATGTCGGAAATGTGAGTGGAGAAGGAGTGGAGTCGAAGATGACCCCAAGGTTCTTTGCCTCGCAGGTGGGTGCGGACAGAGGGCAAAGGGAGGCCGGCCAGAGTGCAAGTGGAAAAGTGGGAACAGGGGACCCAATGCAAACAAACTCAGTCTTACTGTTTTTGAGGCAGAGGTTGTTTGCAGCACTCCATGACTGAACTGTGTACATACAGTCAGATATGAGCGAGGTAAAGGAGGTGGCTGAGGGTAGCCTGAAAGAGAGTTGCGTGTCATCTGAATAACACTGGAACTTGGAGATGAAAGTGGCAATCACACGTGCAAGGGCAGCCATGTAGACATTAGAGAACCAGGGGGAGAGGCTACAACCCTGGGGAACGCCACAGGTTGATAGAGTGATAGTAGAGAGAAAGGATCCAAGTTCCACCTGGGATGGGCTGTCGGAAAGGAAGGAGGTTAACCACACCAGTGCCTGACCTGTGATTCCCAGGGTGTCATGCAGATGTGCGATCAGGATGTTGTAGTTTACCGTGTCAAAGGCAGAGGAGAGGTCAAGAAGAATGGGGACAGATGGAGTGTTAGCGTCGAGATTTGGGAGCAGGTCATCACAGGTGTTTAGAAGAGCAGTTTCCATGCCTCTGGATGGTCTAAAGTCAGACTGATGGTTGTGGAAGCAACTAGCAGTTTCAGTGGGGAGGGTGAGCTGAGAGATAGCCAGCTTCTCCAGGAGTTTGCCAAGGAAAGGGGTGATAGAGATAGGGTGGTAGTTTGCCAGAATGGAGGAGTCGGCAGAGTGTTTCTTAAGTAGAGGGTGTACAATGGAGTGCTTAAGAGAAGTTGGGAAAACTCCAGTGGCAAAAAATAGATTGCAGAGATCAGCCAAGGCTGGAGCAAGAGAGTCAATGTTGTCCTTAATGGTTTTGGAGGGGCATGGGTCCACCTGTTTGGATGAAGCCTTCATACACTGGACTTGTCTGGCGACCTCATCAGGTGTGACAGAGGTGAGAGAAGAGAGGAGAAGTGGCAGAGGGGCCAAGGGAGGCTCCAGAGGTGTTGGTGAATGAGGTGGTGTGGAGGAGAGAGAGGAAAGGATGTTTTGGGTTTTTGCAATGGATTGTGCAGCCAGGGCCAAGCAAAGTTCCTGGGTGGGTGTCACAGAAGAGGAGGCTGCTGCAGGATGGGTCAGTTCCTTACAGACTTTGAAAGGTTTGTCTGTGTTTGATGTTGCAGAGATGGGGACTTGAATAAAGACTCTTTTCTTGGTGTCGATGCAGCGTCGATATTGCCTTTGAAGGAGGTGGCAGGCCAGTTTGTAAGGGGGTCCACCCGACAAATTCCATTTCCGCTTGCATTTAAGGGCAGCCAGATAAGAGTCGTACGAAGAGTTGCACTTTTTGGAAGGCGGAGGCTCATGACAGGGGCAAGAGTATCAAGAGTGTTAGAGATAGAGAGATTGAAGTTAGTGAGGGCTGTGTCAAGGTGGGAGTCAGCCGCAGGAGTAGGAGGCGGAGAGTAGGCGGAGGCAAAGGCAGCATAAGGTGCCCTGTACAGCTCCTAATGAGAGATTTGCATGGTCTTAACACTAAGTTTGTGATCGTGCAGCGGTGAAATATGGGTTCTAATCCCGTCTGCGGCAAACTGCCTACTCCAAGTGGGAACAGTCAGATTTTCTTTCATTCCTTGGAAAGAAACAGCAGGCGCGGTGTCAACCTGCTTCCTGAAAAAACATGTATAGATGCTATCACCTGCACATTCCTTTCACTTTTGCTCTGGCTATAGGGGTCATCAGGCGGGGGAATGTACACCCACCTGATGACCCTCCTTTTAACCCACATGTACCATTACTGTCACTCTTCTCCAGTCACAGAGGGTCCTCTTATCGTCTCGTTCCTTGTGGTGTAACAGAGCAGGCAGTCAGGGCAATAAGTCCTGCTTGAGGCGAACTGCCAGGTAAGTATTCAGATATGCAGAATTAACAGAGCACACTGGAAAGGGATAAGAGATTTTTCCCACCAATTGCCTGCTCAATTTCTCTGACTGATGCAAGAGGGGGCGCCCTGCTGTTATTACGTGATTGCTAAATGAACACTTAACCTCAAATAGGCATCTATGTTGTTATGTTATGTGTTAAGCTCTCGGTCCCCCGAAAGTATCATGGCATTCTGTTTTTATGCATTCAGATGCTCGCACCCAGCATTCATATCAATGAACTGCATTTAATTGCTCTTTGTAAGTTCTCACAAGGACCAGGTTTCACACATTGCACTGAATTCATTTCCGTGCAATGTACAGCAAGCAAAGATGCAATTCAAAAATGGCCATGCACATGCAACAAAGCTGGCTCACACTGGTGGCAAACACTTTTGGCCCATGGCCAAGCACCCGATTGGCCAATCCGATCTTGATTAGATCCCCCAGTCTTAGGTCAGGTGTGGAGTGGACGGTGTATGGACCTAGGTGTTAGGGAGGAGCCATTCCCTGAAGAGGCGAGCCATGAGCGCCTTCCTGAACTGTCGAAGAGAGGGGGCAAGTCAGATGTTGATGGAGGAGGTTTTAGAGTCTGGAGCAATAGACCAGAGCCAAGAGTCAGTTCTCTGGGCAGCTGAAAAGGAGACATTGAGGATTCAGACCATTCTTTGGGAAACATAATGTATGCATTTAATTGCACCGGTGGTTTGGAACAGATCATGTAGGTTTCCATACTTAATCACCATCTTCAGCCAGTGTAATTTTGACATTGCTCACCAAGCAGCAGTAACAAACAGGATGAAATAGCAGACCCCCCGCCCCAATTAGTCTGTGGGCCCTTTTGTACAACAATTAAAATTAAGGACATTTCTAAGGAGTACAATCGAGCAATGTTAAATGATTGTGCAGTCCAGATTTTGATGTGGTATTATTTTGAACTGTATTTTTTTAAATTTGGAAGTAAAATTATTTTTAGGGAGAGAAAATGCAATTGCCATTTCCAATAGGGATATATTTTTAGGTGTGTCAAAGATATTTTAACACTAAAACAGATACTTTTTTGTAATCCATATTTCTTTGCATCTAGTAATTCATGCAAATACAAATATACACTTTTACCTTATTTTCTTCATTTTAGGCAGAAATAACAGTAGTACTACAAATTGTGGAACTGTGCTGGTGGTACAACCGATCCTAACTTATCCAGGAGGCTTAGCGGATGAAAGCAGGCAGGCTCCGGTCAGTTGTTTCCTAATTTTTGTTGGGATTAGTTTTATTCCCTTTATGCTTGTTTTTTTAGGGAGTGCCTGGTACACTGCTTATTTGTAGGGCTGTTTGTAGCCATTTTATGAGTTTGGGCGTGAGAGAGATGCCACGGATGGGTTGAAATTGACCCTGAATGGAGAACTCATTACAAAGCACCATTAAAGCCTTAGGTTTCCATTCATTTTGGCCCTAGAGGGAGAAAGAGCTTTTTGAAGCGCTTTTATATTTGTGACAACTACTCTTGTTATTCAGCTTGCCTTCAGGGGCAGAAATGTAAATAGAGCTCGCATCATAACCGTGAAAGGAAAAGAGACCGAGCGTGGGCTGTTAAGAGGGATGTGAGGAGGAGTCGGCTGCAGAAAAGAAGTAAACAGGCAGCATAATATTTTTCCCTATGAATTCAATAAAAGAGGCCCCTGTCAAGCCCAAAAAGCTGAGAAACTATGGCCTGACACATATCACTGTAGGTAGCCACTGTGCAGTAAACACAATCTATAGAAAGCTGGTCGATGAATGGGCCAAGGGCAGGACACTGTTAAGCAGTACAGGCATTGTGAAAGGCCAGCATCTACTATTCTTCATGGAAGGAGGAACGTAATATGCAAAGGACATTTGAAGTAGCAATAATAGCACACGTGTTGCCATGGCAGTACCTCAAGCAGGTTTCACTGTAAAGGAAGAGTGGATTTGCGGCAGGCATGAGTTGAGGGTGCATTGGGAGCTCCTTTTGGAAGCACTGATCAATTCTACACATGAGTGCGCAAGAGTGCTACTCAGAAGGGCACCGCTAAGCAGTATACCTTAAAATAATTGTATTTTGAACATATTTATTTATTTATTTTGACAATTGTATAGCGCACCCAACCCGGAGGCATCTGGGCGCTGTTCTTAAAAATAAAAAAAGACAGTGGTTACAAGGTTTGAGATATACATTGTACAGGAAGCTGTGTACAATGACACACTGGGCCAAATGCTCTAAAAATGATAAATGCGCAGAGGATGCGCTTTGTTGGGTTTCTTTCAAGTTTGGGTCAGGTGGCCTTTAAGTGCTACCTATAAGCTGAAAATATTGTGCTGGAGTACATCTGGGAAAGCAAAGACATGTGAAGAAGGACCCACACCTTGTGGGTATTTCGATATGTACCCCCCGTTGACTGCCAAAGGGCATTTTCACCCACTACCTGCCCTTCGCTGCCCAAAAAGCATCCTCCTGGGATCTCTTTGAGCTAGCTATATCAAGCAGTAAAATCAAACGTTGGTCTGACCGTGTTAGTTTTAAAACATCTGCAGAGAGTTAATGGCTTAGTGATTTCAGCTGTAAACGTGCAACACATGCAATACAATTGTCTGAACTAAGTTTGCTTTTGGCTACTTAAATTATACCACTTCTTTGCACGGAAGTCCTGTTAAAAAGAATAAAGCATTTGCAAAGCCAACTGTTTTGGCTTGTGTGGAGTGCTGCTATCATATGCCCTGATAATCACAATATTTTCCAGCTGTTGCCATGTATGGACAGTTAATTAAACAATCTTTTGTAATGTGCTATTAACCCTCTAAGCGCGGGACCGCGATTCGAACCCATGTTACGTTGCATTGTCCTGTTTCCAAGACAAATGTATTGCCCCTGAGCTATCCTCCTGGCCCGTAGGCACTCGTATTATTATGGCAGTTCAAGTGGCAAATGCACATCTCATGCTTAGACAAAAGCCAAAACGGTTAGCTTTGACAATGCTTGTTATAGTTGCATTTCTTTGAGTATCTGCAGGTCATCTTATTCACAAAGGTGACCTGTGCATTTCTACGGAGCTGCGTGGCAGCACAGATGATGCTGTGGTCAGACCCCTTGAATGTGTGCTCGTGACACTCATTTATGACACATGGGTGTTTGTGTCGCATTTCAAAGTGCCGGATCTGTCAATGCAAAATGTATGTTCTAAAAAATCTATTCTGTTTGGGCACCAAATTGCAAATGCAACAGCAGCAGATCATACTTCTGTGGTCACCCTGAAACAAAATGCATAAAAGGGTCAGAAATATTAAAGCAGACGAAGGGGTGCTTTGTTTTCTGTGCATTTTGAAGTGCATCGAACTTGTGAGTTTGGTATGTTCTATAAAATGCCCAGAAACGCCCCTTTATTTGAGAGATTATAGAAAGGGTGTGGAACAGGATGTCTGTGATGTGCACGTTTTGGTGTCCTTGTGAATTGGTGTGCATTATTTTTTTTAAGCCAATCATCTTTGGAACATCTAGCCCTCTTTGTCTTCTAGAGCCAACAAAGATTTTTTTCAAATTTTTGAGAATATGTTATGTTATGTTGATTTATACTGCACACTGCTACCACCAAGCGGCAGTCTCCATGCACGCACGTGGCAATTTTAGAGAATATGTTATGCTATGTTGATTTATACCACGCACCGCTACCACCCAGGGACAGACTCCATGCACGCACGTGGCAATTTTAGAGAATATGTTATGCTATGTTCATTTATACCACGCACCGCTACCACCCAGGGACAGACTCCAGTCAACGTGACTCTGCATGAAAAAAGGGCGGGGTGTGTTAGTGAGAATTTGATAGAAGTATAGGGTCAGAATCAGGAGAAAATGGCGTGTGTGTGTGTTTTGTGTGTGGGTTGGTTGTGCAGCCCGGCTTGTTTTAACCAAAAGGTTAAGAGTCAGTGCCATGGATGTATACTAGTGTTTATGATGGGTGTGTAGGTCATATGGGGTTTGGGTTTAAGTACAAACGTGCGCACTGGTTTGTTGCATCCGTGAGGGAGGGTCCAGTGTCCCGGGTTTTTGTTAGATGTTTGACAGACTGGTGTTGGAGTGCATTTGTGTGTGATGTGATGGGTATATGAACTATGTGCATTCGTATGTTCCGTCTGAGGTTTAGGTCCAGAGTCCCTGAAAGCTTGTTAGTGCGAAAGTTAATTAATGCTAGGTGTGTCTGTGTGTTGTCTGGCTAACCCATAGTCGTGTATAGTGGTGTTGATTATGTTAGAGGAGCAGGAGTGGCAAGGCTTAATTTGTCATTGGGGTATCTCGACAGTACCTCAAAAGAATGTCTCCAGCGCAGATCTGGTTGCCGCCCAGTGCTACCCTCCAACACTCTTGGTTGTGGTCCATTGGATGGCCCCACCAACTCTCCAAGCATAGAGGCTAACTTCCCCCACTGGTTCCTCGAAGTGCAATAGATTGATTGCAACTAGTATGTTTTTGGTTACTCGGCAGAATACAAATTGGCAAGTATTTTCTTGCTAATTATTGAAGTCTTTCCCTAATTGGTTTCAGGGCAAAGTTATATTTTTGTATTTATTAAAAAAGAATGGCGTTTGTTCAAAGAAAGGGGCTCCAGTCTGATGTTAAGAAACAGGCGTGAATGTTCTTTAACTCAGCTGCAAGTGTGCCATTTTATCTTTCAATAATAATAAATGAATATGTGGACAAGCAGATATTGAACCCTTAAGTGCAGCTTTGTGGAGATTAAGGAGGCTTGGCTTTAAATAGGGATAGCAAAGGTACAGGCGGCGATAGGGTTACTGCGGCCTTTGAATGCGATCATCTATGTAGGGTGCGAATCAACATACGATACGCGTGAAGATCTTGGCATGAGTGAGTGACTAATGCAACATCAAAGAACCGCAAGTATGCCGATGAAAAGAACACCTTCTGTAAATGTAATGGACTCAAACGGCTACCTGAAGTCAGCGCCCTTACATTTAAAACAAAAGACACAGTTCTGCTGCTCCCCAGGGGTCATATTACAGAAACTCTGCACCCGTTCAAGAGCAAAGTTGCACCGCATTACCGGGGGCGTCGAGTACGCTGGAACAACCCCCCACCCCCCACCAAGAAAGGCCAATTTTGTGAAGGAGTCCCTATATGATAAAACCCAAAGTTAGCACCTCTGCTTAGTTCTAAAAAAACATTGGGGCCACGTTTGAAAAGTGCCATTTTCATGGTATAAGCGCTCGGCAAACATTTCCCTACTTCAAAAACCATGCACTTTCAAATCATCGTGTGAAACAGGGCAGAGTTTGCCATAGTGCTAATATGGTGCAATTTTGCACTTGCACCAATGCAAAGTGTCAGTAATCCGGCCCCAAAACAGCCATAGCATTCTTGGTGAGACATCGGAAGCTGGGGCACTTTCCATGCAATCTATATGTAGCGATATGGGACAATCAGTGGCCCGGAAACGGAGAACCCATCACAAAATCAGTTATTAGGATCCATTTCTGTTGGACCTTACAAAAGAGTTTTTAGGAAAATCCTTATCCAATTTGATGGAAGGGCGTTCTTGGTTCTGAGCTAATTTTCAGGAAAATAAAGGTTTGCAACATTTGAACGGGGCAGAGTGAATCCGCTGAGGCACATACAGTAGCAGTGTATGCGAATCTCAGCATAGGTCCTGTGCACAGATCTCATCAGCTTGAACGGGGCAGAGTGAATCCGGTGAGGCACATACAGTAGCAGTGTATGCGAATCTCAGCATAGGTCCTGTGCACAGATCTCATCAGCTTGAACGGGGCAGAGTGAATCCGCTGAGGCACATATAGTAGTAGTGTATGCAAATCTCAGCATAGGTCCTGTGCACAGATCTCATCAGCTTGAACGGGGCAGAGTGAATCCGGAGAGGCACATACAGTAGTAGTGTATGCAAATCTCAGCATAGGTCCTATGCACCGATCTCATCAGCTTGAACGGGGCAGAGTGAATCCATCGAGGCACATACAGTAGTAGTGTATGCGAATCTCAGCATAGGTCCTGTGCACAGATCTCATCAGCTTGAACGGGGCAGAGTGAATCCATCGAGGCACATACAGTAGTAGTGTATGCGAATCTCAGCATAGGTCCTGTGCACAGATCTCATCAGCTTGAACGGGGCAGAGTGAATCCAGAGAGGCACATACAGTAGTAGTGTATGCAAATCTCAGCATAGGTCCTGTGCACAGATCTCATCAGCTTGAACGGGGCAGAGTGAATCCGGTGAGGCACATACAGTAGTAGTGTATGCGAATCTCAGCATAGGTCCTGTGCACAGATCTCATCGGCTTGAGCGGGGCAGAGTGAATCCATCGAGGCACATACAGTAGTAGTGTATGCGAATCTCAGCATAGGTCCTCTGCACAGATCTCATCAGCTTGAACGGGGCAGAGTGAATCCAGAGAGGCACATACAGTAGCAGTGTATGCGAATCTCAGCATAGGTCCTGTGCACAGATCTCATCAGCTTGAACGGGGCAGAGTGAATCCGCTGAGGCACATACAGTAGCAGTGTATGCGAATCTCAGCATAGGTCCTGTGCACAGATCTCATCAGCTTGAACGGGGCAGAGTGAATCCGGAGAGGCACATACAGTAGTAGTGTATGCGAATCTCAGCATAGGTCCTGTGCACAGATCTCATCAGCTTGAACGGGGCAGAGTGAATCCGGAGAGGCACATACAGTAGTAGTGTATGCGAATCTCAGCATAGGTCCTGTGCACAGATCTCATCAGCTTGAACGGGGCAGAGTGAAACTGGTGAGGCACATACAGTAGTAGTGTAAGCAAATCTCAGCATAGGTCCTGTGCACAGATCTCATCAGCTTGGGAACTTTCACAAAAGTAAAGAAAAGGTTTGTTTTGAATGGCTGGGGCGATTGTGTGTCTCGGTTGGAGCTGCCTCAGGTCATGGAATGAATACTAGTCATGGAGCCAGGATGAGGGCCTCCGGGTAACGTCAGGGGTTTCCAGTGAAAGCTCAGCTCACTACCGCAACCTTAATCCACCCAGGTTTACTGAAGTGCCACAAGGCGACCACAAATTGCTTCCCATCGAAGGCAGAAAGAAAGCTCTTGATGGACGTAGGAATCCATATTTTTAGAGAGTTGTAGAATTATAAACTGTTTGATGAAGTGAATAGACTTGGCCGCTGGCTGATGAAAGGTAGAAGCGTAACCTGTTTCCAGTGCATGTTTAAAGCTCTGAGCTCCCATCAGACGCCCTAGGAAACGTGGAAACAGCGTGGACTGCAGAAGCAGTGTTACCTGAGCAGAATTACCGGCCTGATCAAAACTTGACTCTTCTGGATACATCAAAGCGCATTGGAGTGCTGCGTTAGTTGCCGTGTAGGCCCTTTGCAAATAGAGCTGTGTTTTCTAAGGGTTGGTCCACTGCTATTAAAACTGAGGAGATCAGAAGGGTGGGGTAGCCATGTTTCACCTGGTAACAGCTTCATTATTTTAATTAAATGCAGAACGTTTATCCATTTCTTGTGAATGAGAACAACAAAAAACAACAACAAAAAACAAGCAGTGGCAATGGCAATAGTTTTGCCTTTGAGTGTAGGCATGAAATAGGGCTTTGCCAAGGGCTGTGTCAATGGTACTAAATGGTCATTAATGGTAGCAGCTGAAAAATGGCACTGGTTCCTGGGCACATCATAGCAGTGCTTGGCAAAATACCTAAATGCAAGCCAAAACTGTTGGCTTTGCCAATGCTTATTTTAACTGGACTTTACTGAAGGACGCGCACACTGCTTAAGATGGCATTACAGAAGTAGTTCATTTACAGCTAAAATTAAGCCATTAACTCTCAGAGGACTTTTGAACTAATGCAGGTAGGCACTTCGAGCATGCAGTGTGACGTTACAGTTTGATAAAGCTAGTTCCAAGAGATCCCAGGGGGATGTGCTTTGGTTGGAGAGGGACTTGAAAAGGTGGGAATGGTCGTAGGGATTAGCAAGGCCACGGGCAGTCAAAGGGTGTGTAAATAATCACCCAACACCTACAAGCTTTGTGTCCCTCATTTCTCATATCCATTCTAGCTGTACCCCAGTACAATAATGTCAGCATGTAGGTGCCGAATAACCAAACTAAAAACGGCCTACCTTTCTTTGCTCCCCATTAGGGCAGTTATGTAACTGGATTGTCCTGGTAAAAACCTGGTGATGGCACTGTTCATGGACACACAGGCAAGGAGTGTATGAGGACCAAAACACTACTATTTCCATGTGCCTGACGAACAAACTGGGACAAACTGGGAGAGTAGAAATAGTGGAAGTACTATGGGCAAATCATGTTGTTCAACACCCCGCACCACCCACACCCGAAGCACAAGGCAGTCCAATGCAAACAGAAGCAGACCAAAATACTGCATGAAGAACCACTGCCAGACTTATGGGTAGCGCAAACTGAGACCATGGGCCTCATAATGACCCTGGCGGAATCGGTTTAACCGGTGCCGTTAAACCCATTCCGCCCTATAACGAGGTTCCCTCGTGGGACCCGCTCTGGACGTCTGGTCAAACCAGACGTCCTTTCCGGGTCCCGCGAGGGGACCAGGGAGCTAACATCCCTCCCCATTCCCCTTGAGCCCTATTGGGCTCAAATGGGAATGGGGATGGGTAAATTGAATGAGGAATTACTGGGTGCTCCAAGCTTGGAATGACCCGGTAATTCCTCATTCAAGAAACCCGGACCCAAGTTTGGAGACAGCCATGCCGCCAATAGCAGCATGGCTGCCTCCAAACTCCTAATGAGGCCCCACGTCCTTTACGGGTACGGCTAAGGGACCAGGGCGCTAATAACGGGTCTCAAATGGGATTAGGGAATGGTGGTTGAATGGGGACTTACCGGGCCCGCACAGGTCAGAATGTCCCGGTAAGTCCCCATTCAACCAGACCGGTGCCGGACCCGGTATTGGAGGCAAATAGCACCATGGCTACCTCCAATCTCGGAATGAGGGCCTATTTCTACAGCAGTGGCAGTATTTCAGAAAAACAATTTTAGAAGTGTACTTTTATACATTTCTACTCTCATTCCGAGGGTGGAATTGGAGGGTCTACAGTAGTGACTCACACTAGTGCTGTACATTTCTTTGAATGAACAAATGGGGCAATTCTGATACCTTTACGCGTTAGAAGGGAATTTTAGCAGAAGTTGCAAAAACATAGCACAGTATCTTGCAGCAATTACACCTGAATTACGCTAAATGTGTCTGCTAGCTTTCAAAACCACATGGAATTTCCTTAGACAATGGGGGCCATTATGAGTTTGGAGGTAGCCATGGTGCAAATAGCACCATGGCTGCCTCCAAACCCGTGTCCGGGTCCGTGGTGTCGGAATGGGGACTTACCGGGATATTCCGACCCTTGTGGACCCGGTAAGTCCCCATTCCAAAAACCATTCCCCGTTCCCATTCGAGCCCCCATAGGGCTCAATGGGAATGGAGAAGGAGCTAATAACGGGCCCACGAATAGCAGGCCCGTTATTAGCGCCCTGGTCCCTTAACGGGTCCTGCGGTGGTAGGGGATTAACGGCACCGGCATCCTTTATGGTGCCGTTAACCCCCTACCACCGTACTCGTAATGACCCCCAATGTCACCTTGTTGTGCAATAGGGCCTCATTCCGAGACTGGAGGTAGCCATGGCGCTATTTGCGCCATGGCTGCCTCCAATACCGGGTCCGGCACTGGTCTGGTTGAATGGGGACTTACCGGGTCATTCCGACCCTGGAAGACCCGGTAAGTCCCCATTCCCCATTCCCATTTGAGCCCCCATAGGGCTCAATGGGAATGAGGAAGGCGCTAATAATGGGCCCACGAATAGCAGGCCCGTTATTAGCGCCCTGGTCCCTTAGTGGGACCCGTAAAGGACGTGTGGTCAGACCACACGTCCTTTACGGTTCCCGCTAAGGGACCTCAGAATTGGGAGGTAAGGGATTACCGGCACTGGTCTCTTTACCGGTGCCCGGTATACCTTACCGCCCACCTCGGAATGAGGCCCATAGTATTTCAGCCTGTAGCAGGGCGTCTTACGGAATTCCCTTTTAATACCACCAGCGGCATCTCACACCTGACATCCATTAGAGCGGTGCTATAAAAGATGCTATATCAACTACTGCTTCTTTTATTGCCAACTCTGTCGCTGAGGCCGTAACTTACACCCAATTCATGAAACTCAGAAAGAGGAACTTGTATCTGACCTTTCTGGATTCTAACCTGTAACTACATGTTGAACGCAGGTGTATGACGTGAGCGCACCACTCACTGCTCTTTCCAAATAATTATGGAGGTTTAAATACAGGTTTCGAGCTGAAGGAAAACTAAAGTACTAAACGTTCATGGTTTTCACTACAAAACGAAGACGAAACCTGAATTGATGCTTCAATACAAAATAAACTAGACCCTGAAATTAGAGCCATTTGCAGATTACCCAGCAGGATAGCTTATAGGCCAAGATCAAAGGCGAAAGCCCGCCATTGCAGGATTGCCGGATTGGAGGGGTTGGGGTGAGGGGAGTGGCTGGCAGATGCCCGCTAGAATTGGTGCCCCCAGTGTGGGGGGGGGGGTGTTTTCACGGGCTTGGGCGCAGTGTAGGGCAGGGGGCACAGCGGCGCCAATCTGTTGGTTTAAAAGCAGCCCTTGGAGGCGAGGAGAGCCCAGTTCTCTACCTCGCCTCACTGGGATGGTTGCCGCCCGGTGCTCGCATCGCCCTGCCTGAGCCCTCACCCACCCTTTTTTAAGTTGGAGAAGGGAAGAGCATTTTTGCAGGTGGGGGAGAAGCATTTGGGCACTGAGATCCCTTTCTGGGGGACTCAGGAGATGGAATGGGGCAGGGCTACCAGAGGCTCCTGGCGGGGGAGGTAACGCCTCCTAAGTAGGGCATGGTGGGGAGGAGACAGGGCCTCATCACCATGTGCTGCCACCGAGGAGGCGCGGGAGTCATGGTCCGCCTGGACCACTTGCCGATAGATGTGTTAAAAAACGCGTATTGATGGCTATTAATGATTGTGTTATTTGGGGTCATTACGAGTTTGGGGGAAGCCATGGCGTTTAGCGCCATGGCTGCCTCCAAACTCGTGTCCGGGTTCTCTGAATGGGGACTTACCGGGTCATTCCAACCTGGGAGGACCTGCTAACTCCCCATTCAAAAAACCCTTCCTCATTCCGATTTGAGCCCCCGCAGGGCTCAATGGGAACGGGGAGGGAGCTAATAACAGGCCCGTTATTAACTCCCTGGTCCCTTGGCGGCACCCGCTAAGGATGGCTGGTTTTACCAGCCAGCCTTAGTTGGACCTGCTAAGGGACCTCGGAATGCGGCAGTAAGGGGTTAACGGCACTGGCATCCTTACCGGTGCCGTTAACATTTTTTGGTGTTGAACTTTATTTTACTGTGGAATAAAAAAAATAGGGCCGGTTTTGGCATCCAAAAAGTTAGAGTCTTGCGTGTTCACTCTTCCCCTGGATATGCCCCCCTGCGCATCCCACTTGCCCATGACATAGGGCAACTCTTCATTTCAGCCAATCCAGTTCTTTATCCTCCTGAGGTCGACACATTGGATACCATTCAATTGTGAAATAACATCACCCATTATTGTAGCGCTTAAAAGCAAGATGAAAACCACATGCAGCACAATATAAAAGCATGTTATATTTTATGTTATGGTCACTTTGTTTGGAAGAAGCCAGTATGTGCTTGTCTGATATATGTTCCAAAAGCAGAGGATGCAGAAAAGAAACCTCCTTCGTGATCATTCAGACCTATAATGGGGCATTGATTCCAGAAAGAAGACCCCAGAGGAAGCACTGGGTATGCAGTCGCCAGTAAAAGAGAAAGGGCCTGGAGTTACAAAAGCATTCTTCAATGACTCAATCCCATTGGAAAATGCTGTGTATATCAGGTCAAAACACAACCTCGTTCTCATTTTCATCGTCTAAGGTTCCCATTTCACTGAATGCGGCTAATGGGATGAGCAAATAATCCGCTCCATTGTAAAGAGAACATCCCACCACTTTGGCAAGCCAGTAACTCTGATCTTCCATTCTCTTGCTACTCCTACAGCAAAAAGGTTCAACGGGAACCAAACTGTACCAAGGTGTTAAAAGAATTTCTAGACAGTCTCCAGCTCTAAAGTCAGGGAGACAGCTCAGTGGGGTAAGGACCGCCTATGGAACCTACCTCCATGTTTGCAGGTGCATTAATGTGTTACTTACAACACTTTGAGTTGCAAACTATAGCTACATAAAACCTAAACTGTAATGATCCTAAACAGATATTAACTTCCGTAGGGGCAATTTCCATATTTCTAGGTCAATCTGAAAACACTTTTGGATGTTAGTATGAATTTACAAGATAAACTCGAAGACAGCTTAAAACCAAACCCCTAAGCATGATCACCTAAATTGGTCAACTTTTGCACCCACCTAAAAGGAAGTTGGGTAGGTCCAGGCTGAAATATACAAGATAGACTGTGCCGCCAAAAATACTTCACAATAAACAATGCCACTTACCACAGGCGGGCCGCCCTTGCCCTCTGTCATGTGATGCGGGCTAGAGGTCCTAAGATCTCTGGCCAGAACATGCCTGCATATTTGGTTACAGAGGTAAGGGGCAGCTGTTCCATTAACAGCTTTTTGCTGGAGACAGAGTGTCTTGAAAGCTATTCGGTCTTTAACATTGAGCCAACACAATCCTCGGAAATGGGCTATGAATCCTCCCAACCCAACAATGCATTGCAGTTTCAGGCCATGGACAAGTGGTTGAAGGTCAGATCCTGGGAGGAATGGAGCACTTTGCACAAGGAACAATTGTGTACATGTTTGGCAAAGACAGTGCTTTGTTTATTGTGGGTGCCCTAGAGAACCCATATGTTTTGGTGTTGACTGAGGAAATGGGTGATCCACCCACCCGTAGATAACCCCCTCCATGTAAGAATGAACTGTAGTTTGATGTGTTTGTGTGCCCAAAGCCGCACTTATATCTTGGGTGTGTTTTATTTCAAGTTGTGACCTAATGAATATTCTCCAATCTTTTGGAAGCAAGGGACTCTTGCTGAGGGAAGTGGGTCATAGAATGAGCCCCTTGGGCCCACCGAAAGGCACTGACATCAGCCAAACGAATCCTAAAATGATAATGTCATACTAGGAAAGGCCCAAACCAGTCCAGAAACCACCCCACAATGCTCCCCTAGCTACTTTAAATGCCCATCAATGTCCAATAGTCAAATTTATAGGAGAGATTTCAAAAATCCAAATCACCCACAAACAGCGATCTCCCACAAAATAAAATTATAGGATGCAGAAATCTGTGCACCTTCAAGATCTCATCTAGAACCTGGAACGGCACGGCCGCTATTATGCAGTCAGGGAAGAATTAAGGCTTGCATTGTCTGAGTTATTTTTCTCACGCATGTACCTGCTTAAATACCCACTCGACAGTTTACCTCTGAAAAGGTATGATAGTGACAGTGCCATACTATGCCAATACCTCTACATTCAGTGAAGGTATCTTTAACAATAGACTAACCTCCTCACCTACAACCAGAAGGCCAATACCTGTGCATAATGAGACATGGGGTCACAAAAGGCCGGTCTGCAGACTGTGCAATGGCAAATACCAAAACTTAACAATATCTGGGGACAATAATCGGGCTAACAGGGAAAAAGATAAGAGCCTGCAGGCTCTAATGTTTGTATAAGAGGGGGTGGAGGACTAAAGAGCAGGTTTTGAATTCAAAGTAACAGGCAAAAAGGTGAAAGGGTACCAACCCATGATTAATAAGGCGATGAGGGGTAGGGAGGTTCAGCATGAATACTCCAAAGTCAGTGAAACAATGGAGTGGAGCCTAAACGATGGCTGATCTGTCAGTGTTAAATGAAGAAAACCAGAAAAGCCAGGCTCTACAGCCATTGCCATGGTGGAGCAGCGAGGCTAGTCTATCAGAGTGTAAGGATAGATCCATTTAAACATGACCTTTCTAAAAGGCCACTAACTATGCCCTCTTAGCCGCCAATTGTCTAGTGATAGTAGCAGACCTAGAGCGTTGTTATTGATGGGTTTATATTGGCTTTGTGCAGATACCTGTGTCCTCGGTGTCAGACGCTTTCTTTGGCTTATATGAACAGGATGGGTCATAGCTAATTGGCAATACCTATATTCTCCAGGAGGACACAGCCTACGGGTGCCATCTTCCCCTGTCATGTTCCGCTGGAACGTGACTGCAACGGGCATCTCAAAGCATCTAAAGAAGGGGGAAGGCACACCTTCTTCCAGCCATTGGCAGCCTAATTAAAATATCAAAGGCTCCATGGATCTGCTTTCCTATTGTTTAGTTCGGCTTGTGGCAGTGCATACTAATGAGAGATAAGTGAAGCAAGCCCGAAGGTGCTTGGTTGCTGGAAAAGACAACAGGAAAGCGGGGCTAAAACCCCTTTGGTATGCAATGTGTCAACTTGAAGCTAGTTCCCACCCATCTGTATAAAAGGCAATTAATGGCATGTCTGGGTCCATCAGTTACTGTAGGTACCCCTGCAGAGCGGAACCCTTTTAGAGGGAAGAAGTATTGGATTTGAGGGAGACAGGAAATCTGCTCTCAACAAACACTTCAAGGGAGACCTGCGCTTTAATCAAGAGACAGAGGGCTCAGTTAACCAGAGAAATACTTTGATCTACAACATATAGGAAGATGGGTGGGACTTAGGTATATGTTGTCACCCCTTACCATTCCTGTTGCAGAGCACTCTGGCCCTGACCTCAGGCATAAAGGAAGATTGTTTGGAGCACCCAGGATTGGTTCATTAAGGTAGGCTTAGCCTGCACCAATCACTGGGGCCCATTTGGCTTTAAGCAAGGGCAGAACCCCTCACTTAGTAGATCATCCAACAACTTCAAAAGGAGTAAGAAGGACACATTTGAACCTGGGCTATAGATACAGTCTAACTTACATCTTCCGTCAGTGAAGGAAGGCCAGGAGTTCAAAGTGGGAAGCAAGATCCCCCTCCTAAACATCTCCCAGGGAGCAGAGGTAGAGACCGGACTCAGAGGACCTGTCCAGCAGCTCCAGAACCGGTACCCAGCCAGCACACAGTGTGCCCTGTTAGGTTCTGCCAGCAAGATTCCTAGGTGGGAAGTGCCGGAGTGTATCTGAACTAAGGACAAGGCTGTTGCCTGCAAACACCCTCCTAAGCTTTGGGCTGTCTGCCTTGAAAGGACGGCACAAGCCCTGCAAAGAAGCTAGGAGGAGTACCACACATGTATCAACCAGTGTCCATCTTTTAAGGACATTTTCGAGACCGTTGAGTCCTAGAACCGCAACTGGCTGAACCGCTGACTGTTGTTTTGCAGCAGAAAGAGCCGTCCGAGACGCCTCAACCAGTATTCCAGATCCGCAAACCAGCAAAGAGACAACAATTCTTGGCCCCGATCCACCGTGTAGGCCAGTGTGCAGCTGTCCGTCCAGCCTTGCTTGCCGAACTGCCTGCCACCTGATACCCGCAGCTGTCTCCCATCTCAAACTCTGTTTTAGGAGCTACATAGCGCTCTGGAACCACCTTGATGCTGTCGAGCATCAACAACTTCTTAAGCACCAGGCACATTGAGCTTCTGCCCCCCTGGTCCTTCTCCGAAAGGCCTCTAGAGACAGTTACAACCCGTTTCCCCTTGGTGCTGAAACCAAATAACCTTGAACAGTAAGACTGATTACTTTACCAACTACCTCCTGTCAGTATCCAGAGTGCCTCCCTTTCCTTCGTAAAAGTGTCTGTCCTCTGTGTTCCTTTACAGGGTGAGTTGTATTTTGAAGTGTGCTAGAACTGTCTGTTGTAGTAATAATAAAGTCGATATTTTATACAACTTTGACTGGACAGTCCCTTTTTTAATTGGTTAATAATTGTATTTTTGCTGTGTTGCAACTAACCAATGATCCACGACCTTGCAGAGATAAGCCTGCTGGTCCATCCACGTTACCAAAACTGGACAAGGAGGTTTATAATTGACTTGTGTTTCCAATCTGTTCGGATCCCTTCTGGTATACTAGAGGTGTGGGGCTGATTGATGGTTTAGGAACTGATATTCATCCCGTGACCTGTGGGATGTTTTTACCCATGCATCCGAGCCCTACCAAAAAAACTGCAGTACTGGCATGGAAAACATCATGATGGCCAGAACTTCCCAGAAAATGCACAGGGAAATGCATGAAGAATAGGCTGCCACCCATTTTTGCCTATGTTGTGAGCACAGAAGGGCACAGAGCCTAAAACCATTGTAAAAGGGGCAATGCTGATTGCCAAAAGCAACCCATAACTGGTGGGAATTCGTTTTCTTCAGGTCAAACATGGCTAATTTATGGGCACAAAATTATTTTACTGCAGAACTACACCAATGCCATTTGTTGAACCTGGACAATATACTTCCATGTAATATCTCTTGTTTGAAATGCTTGAATTCAAGACTGATCCAAAAAAATTGCATGCAGTACCCGCTTTTGCCTGAGGGCGGCGCTAGCGGTCTAAACTCTGACAGGGAAACTGCATGTCAGGAGTTGCAGGAGAGGCCTTTACATCAAAGGCTTGGAGTTAATTAAAATCTTAACCACATGCTGTTCCCAGAAGACAATCTGATTTAATTAACAGGCCAAAGGCTGGGAAACCTCTCACCTCCAGAGATTCACACCAGGAGTTAGAATATCACATGACCTCTTGATTGATAGAAGGCAGACTGGCTGGGAGCCTCCTGGAGACCACACAATAGTCTCTTGCACTTGAATAGGATATGTTGATTTTGACTGTTTCCTGTCAACAAAGGCCTGCCTGCCAGAAGACACATGTGATCACTGACCCACCCAAGTCTTAGAGGCGGACTCCAACACTCTGAGAACTGAATTGAAAGCAAAATATATATTTTACAGAAACACTGATAACTCTTTGTAATCAAATGACAGGAATGTATAACTTTGAGAGCCTTCATTTAAAAAAATGTACCTTCGATTCAAGCCCAAACTCCAATTTGTGTGATGTTCTGGGGCAAAACCCTGCTATTTATGTATACTACAGACTCTGTGTTTAAGCTAGAGACATGGGAATTTACTGGAGTATGTATGGACAGGCCGTGTATATGTGTATAACTTTTAATGAAAAACCAGTATTGCAAAACCAGTTAAAAAAACGCAAAATGTTGCCATTTCTGAATGCAAGCCCTCAGGAAGAGCAGATTTGGGACAGAGACTACCTCATGTGATAGGTAATATGTACATGCAATGACAAACCACTATGACAAACCACTATGTATTTGAGAAATGTGTATTTTGATCAAATATAGATTTGTGTGTAATTTGACAGGGGAGTGTCCTTTCTGCAAGCCATTAAATGACATCATTCTGACACACAATCCTGCTCTCCAGTGAGAACGCAAAGAATTCTCCAACCTATCAGAACTCTGAAGGGGTTGGGCCTAGAAAGCTAGCCTCTCCACCCACTTTCAAAAGACATAAAAAGCGCCAGTGGAAGCTAGAGAGGACATTCAATTCCATTTGCTGCGGAGCATGCTGACCGACGACTTCACATCCAGATTCAACACTTAGACTTTAAAACTCCAAAGAACTTGATTCAGAACTCAAAGCAAGGGCCTAAACCCACACACTGAGAACTCTTCTCAGTAGGCCTCAGCATCCAGCAAACCTAACACCGGTAGCAGCATCCAGGAGCCGTGCAGATCAGCGCTGGGTCCAGAGAAAGCTGAGCAGAAAGATCCAGAAGCAGTGCTGTACCCAGAGAAAGCAGAGCAGTATCCAGAACCAGAGGCCAGAGATCCAGAGTGACCCAGAACGCTGTTAGCAGAACAAGAGAGCTGACCCAGATCACTGTGAAGTGCCGAGACCAGAACCGGAGTCCAGTCCAAAACCTGACCAGATCCGTGGGGAGGCCTATTTCAAAATATATTGTGAGTACCTAGCAGAACTGTGCAGAACCAATCTCTTAGTTAAAATAATATAATTCAATCTATTTTAATCTAACCAGAACTGCCTCCTAACTGTCACCTATCATTTTCTAGCTGCAAGCTGTAACCTGTCGCTTTGAACTTTTAAAATTTCAAATCCGAAAAACTACCTTTATTTAATCGTCCGTATCTCTGGAACCGTTTGGGCTAGTAACTTGGTATAACTTTCCTCTGAAAGCTTAGAATCTCAGACTTGCTACTCCTTATACTTTTGCCGTAATCACGATTCTCGCACTCGCGAATTTTGCCGCGATTTGCGATTTGGCCCGATTTCTTTACTTGTAAAAAGATAGCTGCTTTTGCCTGAACTGCTAAATTTTGTTTGCCGCTTAAGAACCATCCCTGAATCATTGCTAGAGTGAGCCTGAACTCATATTAACTTGATACCACTCACCCTGAACCTCCTGAAGGGAATTAAAAGCATTTTCAGCATATTTCTCACTGCATTGTCACCATATTCAAAGCATTTTGCCTGTGTTTCAAAACTCCTATCTGTTGTATAAGCTGCTGGGGGGTGAATTGTCCAAGAAAGTGATTACATTGTCTTTTGCTGAAACCCTATAAAGTTATTTTCTGTACTGCATTTTCATTCCACCTTGCATCCATTTGAAACCATAAAAGTATTGTTGCTATCTTATCCATCCTATAACCAATCATCATTGATTATAAAGAAGTGTGCTAGTGCCAGACTATCCATTATTGATTACTGCTCAGATTAATTGTGATATTCAATTATTAATTTATTATAAAGTGTGATATATATATATATATATATATATATATATATATATATATATATTGTTTAAATTCTCAAATAAACCTTTTAACTTGCAAAACAGAACTACTTCTTGGCTCAGTGGGGTCAGGGGGATTCCAAGAGAGGGGTGTTATATAGGGGTAGTCATCCAGAACTCATGAACTGGACATAAGGATATATCAATAAGGGTTTCCATTCAGTATCCCAGACTAGGCATTGACCTAGCTGTAGTGTTGAATTGAATCCTCTTACAGACCGCTGGTGCCCCGGAAGTTCATTCGTCACAGTAGCAGTCCCTTTTTTGTCTGATCAATACAGTCTAATCAGACTCCTCCTGTGTAAAGTACTACACTGAAAGGCAATCACAGTGAAAAGCTACACTATACTAAAACCCCACCAGAATGGTGCCATGGCATTCCAGAATTTGCTGTGAGGTGGCACTTGAACACTTTTCACACAGGTGCAAAGTATATGGGGGCAGAAAGGGCAGTTGCTCCCACTCCCCTTAAACCGCAGGATTGACCTTTTGCCTCTGTGGAGATTCTGAAAGTATTTTCCTGGGGCAACCAAAAAGAAAAACAATCAAAAGGAATAGATCGAGTGTCATGGTCATCTAAATCACAGGGTGAGGCAGGGCTTCTGCCTCCTCTTTTGCTGGGCACAGACTTTATAAAGTGTTAGTATGCATCTGGCAACATTAGCAAGTGCTGCTCACTTCAAAGTAGGACAGCCACCTCATCAATGGACCCCCTGTGAAATAATTGAATCCATGTTGGCGGTTGGGTGCCCAACAGGCCAAATTTGTTGTGCAGGTGCAGGAGTAGTAGAGGGGAGTAGAGGATCCTAAAGAAGAATGCTGGAAAGCCAACTCAGCAGGTTTGGTGCCTGTTGCTGAGATGTGATATGTTTAGACATACCTGTAAAGCTTATGGCTTTTTTTCCCCAATTCTTGCTGCAAAATGTGCTCTAAAATGTGTTGTTTCGACCTGGGTACGGATACTGCTCTGCTTCTCTCAGTGTGGAAATGTCTGTCTCGTAGCTTAAATCCAAATTCAGCACCCATGACTATGTCACCACACAACATAGAGTTCTAACACCCACTCTCACCACAGCATTTCAGCCGCTGATAAAAGATCCTCTTCAGGATGTGAAAACAAGTAGAAGGTAAACAGCTTTATTAACTGCACTTTGTTAAAATATCTTGCATTCCTTTAATTACTCCGCTCAATTGACCCCTAAGCAGTATTTCGAGGTTTAAAGGTCAGCTCTCTCCTAGTGTGAGAGAGGCTCAAAGCACCCAGTAACACCACTTCAGACAGGTTCACTGGAAACCCGGGCCTGCTTTAAGCCCGAGCGACCAGTGGGGTCGCTCAGGGCTCCACATTAGCCCCCACCCCATGACGCCAGATTGGGGGAATCTTTTAAGGGCTCCCCCGAGCTGATGTGGTGAATAATGGCCAGTGCCAGCATGAGAGCGGGGGGCATTTCCTTTTACTAGGGTGCCTTAACGCACCACACCAGCTCGGGGGAGTCCTTAAAAGACTCCCCCAAGCGGGCGTGGTGGGCGGGGGGGCTAATGTGAGGGCTAATAATCAGCCTTATTGAAGTGAAGTAATCAACTCCGACCGGCACAGAAGCGGGGAGTTAACCCCTTCAATGGGGCGCCGATGCTAAACTAGCATGTGGAAGCCTTTGAAAGGCCGCCTCATGCTGCTTTAGCATCAGCGCCCTATTGAAGTGATTAACTCCCTGCTCCAGCATGGGGGCGGGGAGTAAGCACTAAAATACTCCCGCCCATCTTCCTTTGGGGGTGGGTAGGTATCAATTTAGTTTTGCGCGCCACGCGCGCTGCAGGAGCTGAGGAGCCAAGGCCGGCCCTGCGGGAAGCGATTGTTTATCAACCTTTGATTGCACACCTTCCGAGTCCCAGGCTGCAAGCAGTGCTTGCTTAAGTGTACTCCCAATATATGGGATAAAATGCTGGCGGCGTAATGACTAAAAGTAGTGATGGTCGTCTAACCTGACATTTCTTTCACTGTTTCTTTCAGTCTTGATAGGACAGTTGTAAAACACAGTGTTTGCTGTAGATGAGGAAAGGCAGTATGGGGTTTTTATTGTTGGGAGAGTGAACTGGGGAGCTGGTCGGTGGGAAACAGGAGGAAAGTCGTAAGAGGGAAGGGGTAGAGATGGGGGATCCAAGGAATCCTGTGGTAGTTCTGAGCCAGACCTGGAGGCCTGGCCTGGCTCTAGGGGCCCAACATGGGCTGAGCCAATGCTGCTTGGTAACTGGGAGGTAAAGGGGGGGGAGGGTTTGGCGATGGTGGCACGTGGGGGGCAGTGCCAGCACAGGGAAGTTTCTTATTGGGACAAGGGATGGGGATTGTGGCACTGGAGGAGATGCAGAGGGGCCTTTTGACAGTGAGAGGGGCTTGGACAGAGCACAAGGGAATGATGGTGCTTGGAGCGGCAAGGTCAGGGCAGGGAAACGATGAAGGTGGTGCTTGGGCAGGGACAGCACTGCTGTTTTGGGGATTGCAGAGGAGGGAGGCTGGGAACGAATATCGTGGCGATTGGGGGCAGGGACAACATGGGTATTGTTTGGAAGGGTGTGGAGTGTGGAAATTGGCGAGGGGAACAAGCGCTGAAAGGGCAAGGCAGGCACTTACCTTTCAAGTCACCGGCAGCTGCTACAGCATTGTAACAGGAAGTTCTCTGGCTCTGTCCAATCCAATCAAGTGGCTGGGGCAGGACAGGAAGTCAGGTGGCCTGGACAGGAAGTCAGGTGCCTGGCTCCTGTAAGCATGTGTTGTTTTCTTTTTCTTTTTAAATATCCGTGTTAAGGGGGAGCAGGTGGAACTCATGGTCGGCCCCTGCTTTGGGCAGGCACTAACCAGAGAAAGGGGTCAGGCCAGAGCTCCAATTTAGGCCCACCAGGCTCCCACAGCTCTAGGAAGGGGAAGGGCAGAACGCGCCTTGATAAAGCACTGAACCGGCCAACAGCTAAAGAGCTCTCAAGTTGTCTATCCTATGGAGGAGTAGCTGTCCCACGCAAGCATTCTGGAATTCATTTGCAGTCCTGTGTTTATAATTGCCAATGAACGCTACGTATATAGGCGGGTGAGGAACTGACCTCCGACACAAAAAACATGAGAGCACAAAAGTTCACACTTTCAAAACCAAAGGCGAGGACCACTGCTTACCAGGCGCATAATGGCCTACAGGCAATTGGGCAAAGCCTGAGACAAAAAAACATAGGGCCTCATTACGAGGTTGGCGGTAAGCGGTTAATGGCGCCGGTAAGGATGCCGGTGCCGTTAACCCCTTACCGCCACATTACGAGGTCCCTTAGTGGGTGCCACTAAAGGACCAGGGAGTTAACAACGGGCCCGTTATTAACAGGCCCGTTGTTAGCTCCCTCCCCATTCCCATTGTGCCCTATGGGGGCTCAAATGGGGATGGGTTCCCTGAATGGGGAAGTACCGGGTTCTCCAAGGTTGGAATGACCCGGTAAGTCCTCATTCAGGGAACCAGGACTCGGTATGCGGGTATCCATGGCGCTAAAAGCACCATGGCTACCTCCATACTCGTAATGAGGCCCATAGTGCTAGTGATGGCCAGTTTTTGGCTCATGTGGGCCAGTTTGATGAGTTACTTCACCATGCGGCTAGTAGTTTTTGACCAGTGTTACTGAATAAATATTCTTTAAAATGTGCATCACATTTTCTCATAAACCTCTCCCATGGGTACTACACAAACAGTCGTCACAAAAGGGATGAGTTGTAATTTGCAACTGTGGGCCACTTTATCATTGGTGCCCGAGAGAATGGTATGCCCCTGTTCGACCCTGCTGTTGACTGCCTTTTAAGAGAAGCCCACCCTAGCTTTTCTCTTTACTTACCTCGGCCGGTTAAAGCTTCTTGTGATAGCAAACTCGTCCCAAACCTTTTCACCGGATGAATTTAGAACATGGCTCCATTTTGTTTCCTGGAGCCTCCTGCCTCCTCTGTCGCAGGCAGGAGATTGGCAGAGACGAGGCAGGGGGCCGCGCCTGCCCAGAGGACTTTGTTTACTGTTTGCTTTGCCGCTCTTCACTGTGCAGAATCTGGCGCATCGCTTTGTGCCCCGCCCGAGGGGCGATGAAGTGTCCCACAGCCACCGCTACTGAAGTGGCAGCAGTAAACAGCAAGGCATGGGGGAGGGGCGCAGGGGCTGAGTGCTGTGGAGTGAGTAGGGGATTCTTTCGTCCCCTGCGCCTTTGCTTGCTTTTAATCGTTCATCATTGTTAGTACGAAATGACATTCTACAGTATATTGTACTTTACGTTACAATATTCATCAATATGGACAACACTCAAGCAAACATTTCTGAAATGAACAAAAATATTTAAAAAAATAAGTAAAAAGGGAAGAAATGTGATCTTTTACACTTTTTTTTATAAATTTGACTTTTTAAAAATAATTATTCTGCTATTGTTCTGAAAATTGTACACATGCCCGCTGGGTTTTAGAGACTTTGCACTTACTTAATAATTTGATGTAAATCTTTCAGGAGATGATATTCCCAACTTCCGCTGTAGATGCTGCCAGAGTTGTAAGTAATTAGTATGCGTTTAACGGGTAACCGGGCAAACCTTAAAAGTAAGATCCCGATCTGGCTGGGACTGCGGGCGGCCCCAGTCATGGCTAAATGGCAACGACAGAGCATCAAGAGTTTGGGTGGAGAGCATACCCGCCTAGTCTTTGGGTATTTACACTCTTCCTCTGGTCTCCGGCGAAGAGCGCAGAGTCTCTGGGATTTCCGGCCCTTCCAAGAAGTCTGCCCCCACCTGGATGTGATTGGCTACAAACACACCAATAGTAGCCAATCACATCGAGGCATGGGCAGGTGAGTGTAAATCTCGCTGAAATGGCTGTCATTTGACGTTCAATTTTGTTTAAAAACAAAATATGTTGACGTGCAGGTAGGTGGAGTCTCGGGGGGGGGGGAAAGGGGTAGGGCGTCAGATGACGCCATCCTACGGGTTTTTCTTTAGCAAATGTAGGCAGGAATGGTGGAGAGTGGATCATCTTGGGGCAGAGATGGTGCTTGTGGACCCGTGAACTTGGAGCTCAGTCTCTGGACTTGTGGAGTCCTCCTAATACCCCTGGTACGGGCCTGCTACAGGTCAGCCTGGCTGCCATTGCTATGGGTCGGGCTTTCTCCTCTGCACGACATCAGTGACATCCCCATCTCATTTGCATTCACGGATTCGGCTCCTACCATCTCCTTGCTATCTCTGATAGAGGGGTACCTGGGGCTTGTTTTGGGGTATATACACATTGTTTAAGTCATGCAAATTTTCTATATTTGCCTGATTTCATTTCGGACAGTTTACCGGATTTTCTTTGCCAAAGGCACCCATAAATCTACAGATAGGACACTGTTGGTTTATTTTTTTAAAGATTTTTCTCTTACTCTCTCCCTTTGCTAGTCAGCTTAAATTGAGTCACCATGCCAGTCACTAAGCTCCATCTCCAACAACGTGAAGTGCTTTGGTGCAAAGCCCCATGGAAGCACGATCAAAAAATAAATACATACATATACATGTATATGAGCCCAGAACTGCATGTTTTTTTAATGCAATTTGTTCTGGGCCCTTCCATCAGCAGCACGTACCTGTCTGCTTTTTCTGTGCACATTTACTTTCATGAACATTGTTGATGAAATTACCCATAAAATAGCTCAGCAGGTTGAACGCTCACTGCTGTGATCTGTGTGCGATCTGAGGGTAGCAACTTTAAATCCTGGCAAGGCCAACTCAGCCTTTCACGCTTCTGAGGTCAATAAATGAGTACCAACATCAGTTGGGTGATATTGTATGTAAATTTGTTCTATGTAAAGCACTTTGACGAAAACACTATATAAATAACACACCATTAGCATCTTTACGAAGCCCCTCTTTGACCTCCTAGTCTCCATCGATATTGCATACACAAACTATGTAGACGACACACACATTCTCCTCCTGCTCCCTGGTACATATTCAAAAGACACTATCACGCTAAACTCTACGTTCACCATCATTCAAGCTTGTATGTCCTCCCATGGCCTCTGCCTGAATGATGACAAATGGAGCTGCTTATCATAGGACACACAACAGTGCTAAATAAACAAAACCCTGAATACTTGACCTTCGTCATCGACGGCATCCCAATCTCAGTCTCGCCATCTGTCAAAACCCATAGAGTTTACGTAGATGCCTCACTAACCAGACAATGCCATTGCCTCCTCAGCAGCATACTCCACCAAACTCCTCAACGCCTCAATACCCTTCCTATCGCCAGACAGCTGCCCGACGATCGCTCACGCTGTGGTGGGTTCACGGTTAGACCACTGCAATGCCCTATTTGCTGGCACCTCAGCCCACAATCTAAAAAACTACAAACCATTCAAAATAACGCCCTACAAGCTGCCTTTAGCCTCCCAGATCTGAACACATATCAGCTGACCGCAAAGCAGTTTACTTGCTCCCCATCCGGGAAAGAATACTTTTCAAGACCCTAACCATCACCCATAGATGCATTTCCAAGTCGGCACCGCCCTACCTCTCCAAAAGATTCTCAAAATCGCACTGCACCAGGCCCATTAGAACACCATACACACAAAGACTAGTTCAACCGAAATTCAAACAAGCTAAAGCAGTTGGCTCAAGCTTCCAAATCATAGCAGTGAAGCAATGGAACTCCCTCAAACTCAGATCAGAGGACTCCCACTGGGCTTTCCGCAAAGCCCTCAAAATTGCCTCTTGAATGAACCCTTCCTTTCATGCATCTGACGCACCCTGACTCTGTAGCCTCATGCATGTACTCCTATGACTGTAACAAATTTACTTCTATGACTGTATGCAACACTATAACTATGTATACTACCTACTGTGCCAAAGGGCCTCTTATAACCGGTTCACCCCACCACCCTGATGCCTGGGGGCTTGTGCACGCTATACAAATGAAAACATAAATAAATAATTACAACTTCCAAAAATCTCTCGGAACACGCAGGTCTCCAGTGCCACTATAACATGTGACAATCAGGTACTTGCAAACTGACAAATGCTTTTCACAAACCATTACCTGCTTTTACACTTGTTTTAAGTTGTTTTCCTAAAAGTCCCCTCTAATTCCGGTGAGAGCGATTCAAGCTCTGACTTGGATGGGGCATTAGTGAAACAAAAGCACAACACTGGTGCATTGCGCCGTTTTCTAACTTCACCTCAATTTTGATCTAAGTGTATAAGTGGCACACTGCAGAGAATGGGTTCATTTCGTTGCAGCTGCAAAGCACCACAATCCATCAGGGCAATGGCATGCAGTGTCCACAGCTACCAGCAGTGGAGAAGAGCAACACTGCCTTCCAGATGCTGCAGGGTGCGTTCATACACTGCATGCTGCAGTGTCGAAAACGACCATATTCTGACAGCCATAGTAAATCCATGCACCACTGGGTTGATTCCGGGGCGCTTGGACACTGAGTGGGAATACATCACCAGAAGACCTATGAATGCCCTATGATGCAAGTAGGAAAGCCGGGGGTTAGTGACCAACCGTTTGCAGTGCCTTAGGCCTATTTTCTCTGCAACCCTCCAATCGTTCCAGCTTTGAGTTTCAGAAGTCGATGGGAAGACACAATGTGCAACCGTCCTAGGTCATTCCGAGAATCCTCTGCACAGCCCAACCCTTCCCAATCGGCCTTTTTGTCCTGAAGTTACCTCCTTAAAATAATAAAAAGGGGTTTACCACTTTATAATAATAAAGGGATTATCAGGTTGAAACCCGAATATGTACACAAGAGACCATATCAACAATTGCTGGAAAGCCGGCTCTCTGCGCGTGCGCTTACGTGCGTTTGTCGGCGTGCCCCCGCTCTAACGTGCATTTGGACGCCTTCTGCTGTATCTTGCACTATGCAACTGGTGGGTAACAATAATCTGCTTATTCAACATTTGAAAGTATACATAATACAACAAAGTCCATCTATATGGGTGCAATGCAGACTGCTACAAGTTGTCTTTTAGTCATTTTAAAGCGTTTGTCGTCCACCTGGTGCACAGTGTCATGGCGGAAGTTCAGGCTTCACATAGGCATTGACATATTATGACTGACCAATGGGTTATTTCATGGGATCAGGGTCATCTTACCATGTGTTATGTTGTCAGTGGAGCTCTTTGTGCAGTGCCACCCATTCTGTGAAAGTGCCATTGATCGTATGTTACTGTGACGGTTTGTTACCCCCGTTACAACCACGCTTCCAGGAGCTCCCAGGCATGCCCCATGTCCCCATACATGACAAGCTCCCACCCCACATCCACCTTTTTCTATCATCGTTTCCCTTCCTTGTACAATTTTCCTTGACCCTGTAAGTGCCCACTTTTTCTCTTTCTCTGGTGGGCACTGTGCTTCCCCATCTGGCACCCATTTTCGTGTGTGTGTGTCTCTTTTATGAGTGCTTCATTTTCAAGGATGACACCCCGGACACATTTTCAATTTCAGATTCTTTTCACGGGTGGGGGCGTTTGGGGGACAATCCTATTTCTACCCTGCATTTCCCAGCCTAAACTAACCCCACCTTCTGCTTTCTTCTTTGCAGTGTTTACATTCAAGCAAAATGTTGCCCCATGGTACAACAGCCTCGCCTGCTTCCATTTCATCTAGATTGAAATTGAATGGATAACAATTGCTGAGCATCAGTAAACCATACATTCTTCCCTAAAACGTGAAAGAAATAGGTTTGTACCCTCCAAGTGGGGGTCACTAGGGAGCTTTGGGATGGGATAGGTTATTTGTAACGTGCCTAATACCCAGAGGTTTCTAAGCGCGTACCCGGGGATCGAACCTGTGGTGCTGCGTGTCGTCTTGTTTCCAAGGCGACTTTGTTACCCTTGAGCTATCCTCCCAAGACAAAGCCTTGGGAATATCCTGGTGATATCCCACAACATTCCGGCTCCTATGTTGGCTCAACTATTAGCACTGATTCCTCTATAGAAGGCTGGATCTGAATGCTCGTGTTAAAAGTGAATGCTTATGGGATCCTGGCAAGGGGCGCACAGGATCTAGTATGGCCCCTTTGAAACAACCCAATGGTTGTCTCTGTGCCCCCTTCAACCCTAAATGAAATGTACAAATGGCTGCTGTCTGCTGGCCCATGCCCTTCAAGGGAACCAAGGCTGCCAGAGCACGTTCTCCCCTTGCCTCATCTCTCATAAGCCACACTCAAGACCTTTCCCAATAAGACACAGCAGAAGTAGGGAAGGTAGCAGCAGTGTTATGCTTCGGCTGCTTTAGATGGGGGTGTTGCAGCAGAGTCAGAGCTCTGCTGGCATACTGTTGACGTGTCTGTTTCCTGTCGGCATTTCGGGGAGGCGCTCCCTCTTGTGGAACACGATGCAAACCCCTGCAACCATACCAACACCTCGTCAGCTGCGCTGAACGAAACTGAGCTCCGAGGCACATAAAATGGATGTGCTGCTTTTAAGTTTGAGCTATGAGGTGGCGCTATAGCGCCACCGATAACCAAAACTATTGCACTAGAGAATTGCTAGGCAGAAATGCCACATGAGGAAGGATACAAAGCTTGTAGGCACTGTTTGGTTATTTACCCACTCAATGAATGCCCATGGCCATGCTAATCCCTACGACCATTCCCACCCACTTCCTGCCCCTCTCTGCCCAAACACATCCTCCTGGGATCTCTGAGTTGGCTTTATCTAGCCTTATCAACAAAATGCGTGCTTGAAGTTTCTGCCAGTATTTCTTCAAAGCAGTCTTCTGAGAGTTAGGGCCTCATTACACGGAAGGCGGTGAGCCATGGCGCTATTAGCGCCATGGCTCATGCTGGTAAAATACCGGCACCGCCTTGGCGGAAAGGGGATTTACCGCCCCATTCCAAGGTTGGTGGGGCGGTAAATCCCCCTTCCGCCATTGCCCTTCCCCATTCCCATTTCTGCCCCATAGGGATCTATGGGAATGGGGAAGGCGCTAATTACGGCACCGCAATTTTGCGGTGCCGTAATTAGCTCCGAGGTCCCTTAGCGGGTTGGTTTTTAACGCCTGCAAAAAGCAGGCGTTAAAGCACCAACCCGCTAAGGGACCTCGTAGTAAGGCGGTAGGGATTTACCGGTACCGGTATTTTACCGGTACCGGTAAATCCCTACCGCCATCCGTGTAATGAGGCCCTTAATGGGTGAATTGGAGCTGTAAATGCACTAATGGTGTAAAAATGTCTTAACCAGGGTCTGCAATCAGCCACTCAATTTATATGCACGATGCATGTCCTGCACGGAAATCCTCTTAAAAACAAGCATTGGCAAAGCCAACAGCTTTTGCTTGTGTATAGGTATTACGCATTTGCCAGGCACTGCTATTGTATGCTCAGGTACTCACATCATTACGCAGCTGATACCGTTGATGGAAAGTTCATACCACTATGGCAGTGCCTGGAAAATGCATTTAATATACCTACATAAAAGGTCAAATTGTTGGCATTGCCAATGTTTGTTTCAGCATGGAACCAAACTAACCGGGCAAATGGGCAACTTATCTAGAACCTCAATGGCAGTAACATCAAATGGAATGAGGATTTGCAAGCCTAAGAACTATAATGTAAAGCTGTGGTGTGTGTGTGTGGCTTGAAAATATTACACATAAGATAGAATAACAAATATTAAAGGACATTCTTGTTTCATGTGTTTGCATGGCTAGCCAGGCTGGTGGAAGGCTAGCAGCTTAAAAAAGAAATAACAGCAGCCATGGATGGTATGTTCTGAACTAACAGATTAGTTGCCAGCAGGCAAGTGAGCTTTAATAAATCCACACCTAGTAATGACTGAAAACATAAAATAAATGCCCAGAAACATGCATATACCTCTGACATTTTGCCAACAGCTGCTAGGACGTCAGAGCGCTAGAAGCCTGACGGACGCCATTTCCTACCTCTGACCTTCTGCCAGCAGCTACTAGGAGGTCAGAGTGCTAGAAGCCAAAAGGACACCATTTCCTACCTCTGACATTCTGCCAACAGCTACTAGGAGGTGAGAGCGCTAGAAGCCTGACGGCCACCATTTCCTACCTCTGACCTTCTGCAAGCAGCTACTAGGAGGTCAGAGTGCTAGAAGCCAAAAGGACACCATTTCCTACCTATAACATTCTGCCAACAGCTTCTAGGAGGTCAGAGCGCTAGAAGCCTGAAGGATGCCATTTCCTACCTCTGACATTCTGCCAATAGCTACCAGGAGGTCAGAGCACTAGAAGCCTGAAGGACACCATTTCCTACCTATACCTTTCTGCCATCATCTACTAGGAGGTCAGAGCGCTAGAAGCCAGACAGACGCCATTTCCTACCTCTGACCTTCTGCCAACAACTACTAGGAGGTCAGAGCACTAGAAGCCTGACAGACGACATTTCCTAACTCTGACATTCTGCCAACAGCTACTAGGAGGTCAGAGCACTAGAAGCCTGATGGACGCCATTTCCTACCTCGGACCTTCTGCGAACAGCGACTAGGAGGTGAGAGCAATAGAAGCCTGATGGACGCTATTTACTACTTTGGACCTTCTGTGAACAGCGACTAGGAGGTGAGAGCACTGGAAGCCTGATGGACGCCATTTCCTACCTCCGACATTCTGCCAACAGCTAGTAGGAGGTCAGAGCACCAGAAGCCTGACGGACGCCATTTCCTACCTCGGACATTCTGCTAACAGCTAGTAGGAGGTCAGAGCACTAGAAGCCTGGCGGACGCCATTTCCTACCTCGGACATTCTGCTAACAGCTAGTAGGAGGTCAGAGCACTAGAAGCCTGACAGACGCCATTTCCTACCTCGGAGCTTCTGTCAACAGCTCCTAGGAGGTCAGAGCGCTAGAAGCCTGGCGGACGCCATTTCAGCCTTGATAATGACATTAAAAGATCTCGGCGATAAAAAGCCCAGCCTGGAGCCAGCGATGCTCGGCTGTCAATCAGCTCTCAAGAGTCTGGGTTTGGCACTAAGGAGGCTACAGGGCCCACTGGCCTCGCAGCCCCCACTGTAATCTGCCGCGTGTGCTTTATGCAGGCGCACTGACATCTCGACAAATGGGGCCGTCGAAACAGAGCGATAAGCGAGCCGTATTAGCGCTCGCATTGTTCATCGCCTCATTACAGCCCCTCTGTGTATGTGGCATGAAAGCGATTGCTAAAGAAACCTGGTGTTCAAATGATGCCCCACCAGGCTGCATGTTTAAGGGCCTCTGGCGAGATAAGGCACATCCAGCGAATCAGAACACGCTGATGGAGAAGGATGTGCATAGAGTACAGCCGTAGTCGATTGGCAGCTGGGGGATCCTGCATCTAACAGCTGTTATACTTAGAGGATGTGATCTGCAGGGATTCACAGCCTTTCATATTGCAACATTGGAGAGGCCCCAGATTCCTTTTACAGCAAGCACTTCCAAAGGCAACAGATTTGACTTCGCTATAATGGCCTCTCCCACCATCCTGCCCTTGAAGTCCAAAGTATAGAGATGGGGGAGGTGGCCTGCATGCACAAAAGAAGCACACAGCCACGAGAAAGAAGTGCTTAGTCTTCACACGATCCTGGCCCCAATCAATTCTCTGCACCCCATGCCCTCCAGTGTGGATAGTCCGGGGCAGGCTACATTGCATCATTTAGTTTCTTTTACGTTAGTGGGCATTGCTAAAGTGTGGGTCCCTGGGACTCCGGGCGCTACAAGGAAAACACGGAGTGTGTTAGTGGAGGCAAACCTTGCTGGAAGATCAGATGGGCGAGAAAGGACAGATGTTAACAGTGCATGCCCGCGGTTATGCATGCGCTAGCTGCATTAGGCTTTTGCTGGTTTTGCAAGCAGGAGCCCATAGTCTGTGTGCAGGTTAGTGCAGGGCTATGGTGAGGTGGGAAATGTAGTGAATGCTTGATGTTTTGTAAAGGCAGAGAGGCAGATTGAGGGTGCTATTCTTGATTTGCATGGCAGACAATACGGGTAAGAGTTTGAGAGTTAGAGGTTCACCACAGATTCGAGTGGTACAGCTTTCAAAACAGGGTTGCTGATATTCTCGAAATCCACAATTTCAGGCCACTGCTCACATCCAGAGCACACATCGGTCCTTTGCAGCGTAGTGTGGCATGGCGCATAACCATGCAACAATTTAATAGCATCATGACATGAGCAGGGTTCAAAATTGAGGAGGGCTGGAAGCTATTTAGCTCCAACCTGTTGCCTAGGAGAGCCTGGTTAGCTTGACAGCTATCAGAACTAACTTTTCACTCCCAATGCCGACTGTTATATACAAACATACTGATGTGATATTAGCTCTGTATGTTTGGGAATGCATATAAAGAAGACTACAGGAAACATTAGGGGAAATTGAAGGTATGATGCAACATACATATTGGACCAAAAGTTAGAGTTTGCACCTAATGCACGAGTTAGATGTGCTGCACACTATGTACTAGCTCCTGGTTCTTCAGAGGTAGCGCTCTTCTTCCGGGCAATGCCTGATACAGAGTAGTGTGTTTAGCTCCTGCTTGTCAAATATTAACTCCGATCCCTGCATGAATCATGTATAAAACAGTTCATATTTTAAGATATATCAGGATGACAGCGTCACAAGGATTCTTGCAGATCATGTCATAGCCGAGCACACTGTGAAACAGTACACAGTAGCATTCCTGAACACAAACATCTCACATACTATTGTATTTTGATGTAGGCACCCGCTTCCTCAGCGAGGCACAGCAGAGTGGATGCAGAGGGACCAGTGTATGTAGTTGAAAGTAGAGGTAGCGCCATGAGTGGGGGAGTGCTGATAGAGTAGCATACTGCAGACACTGTGTGACACAGTGGTGTGGTTCATCACCAGAGCACACAACATATGATATGGACTGGGACACTAGCTCATGGACAACGCTAGGCAGTATGGGTTTGATATCCGGCCTAGCACTTAGAAGCCAGAGTCTGAAAAATCGCAATATAAAAAATAACTGTTTTTGTGCTTTAAAAAAGTTATTCTTGTCAAGATAGGAAATGGGACCTCGAGGTCCTAGGGGTTTCACATCCACCTTGACAAATACCCCGTGTTGCAATGGGCCATGAACCAGGCCGGTGTGTAACAATGAAATATATATTTATTTTTAGAATTCAATGAAAAATCAGAGCATATCAAAATCTAGGACAGCAGTCACCACTCCTGTGGCTATACAATGCAAAAATCCTACAACTCAATTCATTCTAATTCCTAACATCTTCTACATAAACCTTTGATGGAAAGCAGAAGCGAAATGACTTCTTCAAAATGACAGATGACACACAGGTTTGCACTCCACCTGCAACACTTCCCCCAAACACCTACTAACAACATTCTTTGTGGATGGAAAGTAGTGGCAAGAGTTATTATAAAGAGGGACACATCGATTTTTAAATTCAACCTACCACCCCAGGATGGGAGGCCAGAAACGAATTGAAAACCTTCAAAAGGAGCAAAATGGCATACTTGGATTGTACTGGTTACTTGTATGTCAGTTTTCAATTGCAGTGGGAAAGCTAGGGCAGAAGTTTTTGTGGTTGCACTAAAGAGACAAGGAAGCTTACAGGCTACTGAGCAGAGCACCAAAGCAAGGTGAACACAGGTGAAAAAATCAATTTTGGGAGGAAAACAATGCACGGGAAAACACACACGCAGAATTGCAATTTCTTATTTTACACAGGCTTTAAAATGACAAACAGCTAAGAAAATGGGCTTAGCAGCCAAAATCAGAAATCGGTTTTTGGAATGGGAAACAAAGGCACAGAACAGAATGGATTCTAAGGGGAAGGGATGACTCTTTATAGGATGATAGTGTAAGTTTTTCAATGGAAAATACAAGTCGGATTTTAAAGAAAAGCAAAATACATGGGCAAATTCAGTTTTGTTAACCCAATCACTAGTTCTACTGAGACTATATTTTAAGGACTGTAATTGTTAAAGACAGGCACTTTCCATGAGGTGGTTGAGTTTGAATTGCAACCAGCTCACCGTGGATCTCTTTATAGAGGAATTCATTTATTTCAAAACGGTACTACGGTTTTACACAGATAACTGAAAGAATTAGAAAAGAAATATTCTAACAGATATAGGCTAACACAGATTCTTCTAGGGAAAGGGTAAACAGATGAAACTAGCAATTTGGGAAAGGACTACGGTTTTTATGGAATTTTAATAGGATATAAGGTTCAAAAGAGCTGGATATGCCGTTTTTCGGTACTGGGTGATATGATACTTACAAGATAAGCTTGGTTTGGTAATTTGGACAGCCACCAAGGTCTCTGTACAGTGGGGCAAAGGATCTGGTCACTGGGACAGTGGGGTCAAGAGATCTGGACACTGTGGGACAGCTGGGCTCTCCTGGATGGGAACAGCTGGGCAAGGTCTGGTCACTGTGAACAGCGGGATGGATCAGCTGGGCAATGTCTGGTCACTGGACTCTCCTAAAGGGGATCAGCTGCCTTTCTCCCTGGATTATTGGGTATGCCTGGGTCTGGATGTTCCTGCCTGGATGGAGACAGCCGCCTCTGGATCTGGTTTTGGAGTCCTGGAATCTTGAATATCCCTTGTGGTTCCCTGTCTCCCCCTTAAATAGCCCAAGTGACATCATAGAATTTCACAATCTTGGCAGAAATACTCTGGAGTTGCCCCTTCGCCGGGATAGGCCAAGCTACTGATGTCCTCTCCTCCCTCCGAGCTGATTGGTTCCAGGGAAGTGACATCACTATGTGTGCACATTTTATAGCTCCCTTTGTCTCACAAGTCTATTTTTAACAAAAATAAGTTATGGAAGAAAACTTCAAATCCATCCTAGTCACCATCATAAGAAACAGATATGCAGATTGCATATTTCACAGGGAACCGGACAGTCCAATCACAAACTCTGTGCGAGGTAGCATCACTTTTTGGCACAATTTTGCCATTTCCAAAACCCGTTCAGGCAGAAACCGGTCTCCACTCCCCAGGGACGATTTCGGCCTGGACACGGGCCGAGAGGCCGAGGGGCCAATACAACCCTGTAGGCACTGCGACACTGCTGAAGAAGCTCAATCCGGAATATCTTTCTTTCAAAATTGCATATTGCAATATTGCCACCCAGCACAAGGTCAAGACACTTGGGGTGAATTTTGATCAAGAACGGTCTATGAAAAATCAGGTTAATGGTCTTTTGTCCAGCATTTGTTACCATCTGAAGCTCTTGGACCAGCCACAGCCGGTCCTTTCATCGGCTAATCACACCATAGATGCGCGAGCCATCATAGGAGCTAAAGTGGACTTTTGTTCCAGTCTTCTGCTGGGAATTTCCAAAAAAGACATGACCCGGCTACAAGTGATTCAAAACAATGCAGTGCGTATTGTAGCTGGCCTGCAAAGGAGAGAACAGGTCACCGTTGCAAGGAGATCCCTACATTGACTTCCCATTTGTAGCTGAATTACCTATCGTGTGATGTGCATTATGAACAATTGCATTTCGGGTAAGCCCCCAAGTGTTTGGATAGCCGCATTTATCACGTAGCGGCTCGCAGAGTGTTGAGATCGATGAGGTAAGATGAGTTCTTGAAATGCCAAGATCTCATCTTACCTATCTGGAGCATAGATCTTTTCTGTATGCTGCTCCACGGATTTGGAATGCCCTTCCTTTGGATCTCAGATCTTGTACTAGTTTGCATCTTTTTAAACATAGGCTGAAAACCTTTTTATTTGAGTAAACCGCTGACTACCGTAGCATGACTGTTTCTCCCCGACCTCTTCTGATTCTCCTGATTCATATTGTGTTGTATTGTCTTGTTGGCGCCCCTATGCCTCCGGGCTGTGTCTTGTGCACTGTATACATAACATAAATAAATACATAAATGCTAGCAGAAGCTGTTTCCTTACATGTTTTCAGGAGCTGTGTTCCTGATTGTGTCCCTTCATGCCAGCAGGAGCTGTTTCCCTACATGCCTTCAGGAGCTGTGTCCCTTTATGCTGGAAGGAGCTGTGTCTCTTAAAGCTGACAAGAGTTGTGTAAATGTATAATAGCAGGGTCTGTGCCCCTTGATGCAGGCAGGAGCTTTGACCCTGCATACTAACGGGAGCTGTATGACTGCATTATGGCAGGAGCGGTGTACACAATTGCTCTCCATGTTAGCAAGCCCTGTTTCCCTGCATTATACTAGGAGCTGTGTCCCTTCATTCTAGCAGGAGATTTGTCACTGCATACTGGCAGGAGCTATGTCCATTCATGCTAACAGGAGCAGTGTCCCTGCATCCTAGCAGGAGCTCTGCACGGTCATGCTGGCAGAAGCAGTGTCCATTCAATTTGGCAGTAGCTGTGATCCTTCATGCTGGCAGGAGCTGGGTGTCTTCTTGCTGGCAGTAGCTGTGGTCCTTCTTGACAGCAATAGTTGTCCCCTCAGCCTCGCCCTCAGAGCAGAGGGTGACAGGTCATATTTCCTAGACTGTTTCCAAGGAGGATGACACATTGTCTATCAAAGACTTTTGCAGCTTGGCGACCTGGACACAATTCCTCGAAACAGCTGAAAATATTGCAGTGAAAGTGTATTTTGCATTCAGTTTTCTCTGGAACTCTTGGCAATTTTAATAAGTTCCAGGATGAGTTTATTACAGAGGACGCCCCCATGGCTGTCTCCAGTTGAGTGGAGAAAAGCCCCATTGCCGGTCCCTGGGTCAGAAACTAGAAGGCCTTCATTAAAGTTCTCTGGAGCTTTTATATTGAGGCTGATGAAAAGTACGTTAGTAGTTTAGTTCTGCAGCGCACAGATCACCAAGCCCCCAGCTTCGCCGATGGACGCCTCGGGCTCAGTGATCTGTGTGCTGCAGAGCAGATTAGATCACCGAAGGCGTCTTTGTCCGTCAGCGAACCTGGGGACTCGGTGGTGATCTAATCTGCTCTGTGCACTGCAAAGCAGATTAGGTCACTGACCGCCCAGGTTCGCCTGTGACTGCAACTTCCTCTTGTGAGCCTTGTGAGGGGTCACAAGAGGAAATTACAGTTTGGAGATGCTGTGATTGACAGATTTGCCAACCAGCCACAGTGTCGCACAAACTGCAGTGACACTGTGGCTGGCTGGCACTTCTGTCAGTCAAAGCTGTGCCTGACTTGATAATGGTGGCGGCTCCTCTCTCATTGCGGCTGCAGCCGTGGAGGGATAGTGTGCGCTATCATAGCATGGTGGGTCCGGGGGGCCCTGGCAGGGCCCCAGCTCAGCCCCACTTTTTGAACTCTGCTGGGGCTTGAATCCAGCTGGCCCTGGCACACTTAAAGCACTGGACATAGTGAACATTTGCCAAATATCAGGGAATATGGTAAACCTTTTCTCAACAGCTTTTCCTAGAGAACACCCAGTTGAATAAATTAATTCAAAATATATGTAACAACGTTTTTGCGTGTGGAGAATGTGTACCATGAACACGTGGAAGTTTCCCATTTGGATTAGCCATAGTAGGAAGCATCTTGCTAAATGTTCACATTATAGCTGACCAGGGGTGTTGCTAGGTCTGGCAAAGATCCGGGGTTATACTAATGCGGGGACTTTCGGGACTTTTGGTTGTAGCTCCTGAGCTTCCATCGGCGGCTAAAACCAAAACACCAGGGTCTTTAGGCCCTTCAGCCCCACCCTAGCAACGCCTCTAGCTGAAAGAGCACGAAGTGCGTCCTGATTAGGAGCCCAGGGCAGCCTGTGAGCATGAGGTCACCTGACCTGTTCCGCATACGTAACTAGACGGCCTCAGAGTCACCAGTCCCTTGACGCTGATCGCTCTATTTGGTGTAGTTTTGCCGACACTGGAATCCTGTTGGGTTTTGATTACAGGAAGTAAGGACAAACGTTGTACCCGTCTGGCCAAAAGATACATTACGGAGGGGAGGGAGGAGTGGGGGGCTAAAATTAGACAGTCCACGCGGGTAAAAAGTATCATGAGACATGCACGAAACAGGTACTCATCAATCATAGAGCAGAGAGAGAGAGCTGCATGGGGGACACACCTGGGATTGCGATAAGGGGCCCGGGCACTAAGTACATTCCATACGTGTTAGTCGAATGCTCTCAATGACATTGGTTTCAGCAAAAGGGCAGCAAAGCAAGTGCTACGTCACTTATATGTTGCTCTACACACCCCGTGGGTAATAATAAGCAGCGCCCAGATACCTGAGGGTGTGTAGTGATAAATGATTTATTAGTACATCATGTTTCCTAAGTTATTGTCACTCGATATATTCGATCCCCAGATCAAGGTCTGAGGACTCCCTTGCAGGTCACCAATACACCATCTCGCGCACAAGGCCGGGCGCCGCAAGAGCACTACCGCGGGCACGGCATGGGTGCAGGCACCCTTGCATATATTCTCACAGCTCGAACACTGAATGGCATCTACTGAAGCGCGCTGGTAAACACGGGGTCAGCCTCGGACCTTCGCGCCGCATTCACGTTGCTAAGGCCGAGGCAGCCTCGGGGCGGCGCCAGCAAACGGGCCAAGCCGCCCAGAGCGAGCCCGGGAGAGACCCGTGAACGGGATAACCGCCGCGCGTTTCATTGTAATAGGTGGGGGGGCGCAGGGGTCCCGGAGGATGGATGTGCGCTGTCGAAATCTTCACCCGCCGAAGCACGGCCAGAGAGAAACAATATGGCGCTCCTGAACATAATTACGCACCCTGTCAAAAGAATGTAATCAGCCATGTTCCGCCAGACTGCACTTTCAGAGGAGATGGAGAGCGAGAACGCGTTTCATGCACTCACCGCGCCAACGCCGGTTCCTGTATAAATAATGAACACGTATTGCTTGCTGTCCTGCTCTAAACTGCAAACAAACAATTATATTCAATGGAGAAATCAATGCCAGAAGAAGAGCGTCCAGGATGAACATCTGCAGTCCTCGCGTCAACGCTGCACAACCGCTGCTCCTAAAATACCCTTCTGATGCGACCCGCGCAGCACTGCTCCCTCGCCTTATGGCCGCCTGGCTTTGAAAATGCGGCTCCAGGATAAGGACGTATTTACAGCACACCGTTCAACTTCGTTCCAAACGAGCATTAACTGGCGTTAATTAGGAAGGCCCATCAGCTTGTGCCTGCCTGCTCAAGTAAGCAGAATACTTTGCGCCGATTCAAGGAATTATTTGCACTGCTGAAAAGTGACTTTGCACAGCTGAAAAGTGACTTTGCACTGGGCACACAAACCCCGATTCACGGAACTGTGCAAAGTGTATTCTTAGTGCAAAGCCAGTACAAAGCCATTTTGTACTGCAAAAATGACTATGCACTGACTTTGCATGGCAAAAATACACTTTTCGCAGTTTCATGAATCAGGGTCTGTGTCAGCAGTGCAAAGTCCATTTTCAGCAGTGCAAAGTCACTTGGAAGCGTGCAAAAAATTCCATGAATAGTGCGGATACCACAGCAACGAAAGCCTTGGAAGTCACGCTCTCCAAAGTGCACCAACATAGCTTCATGTCCGATACAGAGGATACCCTTTTGAAATCCAGTGTATCTTCCGGTAGTTTGATAAAAGATATTAAACACATGGGCCCTGGTTCACAAAGATCTGCACTGGAGCAAACCAGGAGATCCCCACGAGCATTTGCGATCTGCACTTCTTTCCTTATACTGGATCCACAAGGGCACCTTAGATTCCTCTGAGCAGATCTTTGGGGATCATGTTAGCACGGGATGCACCAGGCACCTCCAGATTTGCTCCACTTTTAGGTTTTGTGAATTTGATACAGCGCAGCACTTGCACATCTCTCGTGAGGATAGCTCATGGGCAACGTGCTCGCCTTGGAAGCAAGACGACACAGATCAACACAGGTTTGATGTCCGGGTCAGCGCTTAGAAACCTCTGGGTATTAAGCGCGTTATAAATAAGCTATCATATCATATCTCGGATACTCACAGACATGGTATCTGTTTCAGTGCCAATTGCTGTGCACAGAGGCGTTGCTAGGGGGAGCTTAGGGGGCTATAGCTTCTTTTGGCCCGGATAGAATCTCAGGAGCTACAACCAAAAGGCTAGCTAGCCCCCAATCCCGACAGTTCCGACATTAGCATAGCCCCGGGTCTTTTCCAGACCTAGCAACACCCCTGGCTGTGCATCTGGCCCTGCAGTTTTTGCAAAATGTGTATCTGCAAGAAATTCCACAGGGCTACTGGAAGCTCACTTGCCCCTGTCTGTGTACATTCCGCTGGGGGCCCAGAAATGGCAGGATCCTGATTGAAAATGATTTTCGCAAGCGGCTTTAGGGACTGAAAAGTATACTTGTGAGAGCTAAAGTCTTAACTTAAATCCCAAAGAAACAAAACAATATTCAAGTGGGAGAACGACGCATATACTTTCCTGGCGTTCTGCACACTGACATGATACGATAGGTTATTTATAACGTGCTTACTACCCAGAGGTTTCTAAGCGCGGACCCGGGGATCGAACCTGTATTGCTCCGTTCGTGCTTCTAAGGCGAGCACGTTGCCACTGAGCTATCCCCCTGAGACATGCAGCAATAATATTACTCAGTGCATTTGCCATTTGACCATTTATGTGTGCAATCAGTGTGATATAGTTAAAAAAAACTTTACACACATTCATTCTAATACATCAAATTCCATGTATAAAATCACTTAATTCATTATCTTAAAAGATTAAAACATAACCAAACACATCTGCACACATATCCATTCTAATACTTCAAATTTCATATGTCAAAACACTTAATTCATTATCCTAAAAACACTAAAACCCAACAATACACATTTAAAAACACAATTAATACTCATACATTCTTCACACCCCACTATTACCAATTCATCAAAACGATACTTGCGGCCTTACAGTATTTGATCAAATATAGTATTAAACTTTTACACGTGGCTATGTGAAGAGCATGAAAAGACGTTAGCTCTTCACTGAAGATACGGCCCTACCCTGTGCAGCTTCTAGGGCTGTGTCTAAGTTGCACTGTTTCGCCATCCTATGCCCCGTGCACTTATACAGCACTAAGAGCTCAGCAGAGCAAGCGCTTCTGATGCCAGCTTGCTCGGTGCCTACATCTGGGATACAAATAAAAAAAATTGAATACATTTGGCTAAATTTTAAGGGGCTTCAATGAAATGACCTAATGAGGAAACGGAACACTGCAAATCACAACACATCATGAATGAAAGGCCAGCAACAATGCGCCGTTAGCGGCAGCTGGGCACAACATGGGCACTCTGCTGCCGGGAAGAAGGAGAGCAGAGGGCAAATCATAAACTTAACACCTGCTACTGGCACTCCCCAAAGGCCTGCAGCTTTGTGAGAAAAGTATGTTAGGGTCAATTTGACCAATTATTGTCAATCTGGAGGGAAATGTTTATATTCTGCCCTACCCCACATCAAAAAGCACCAAGAACCGAACCACTCATCAGGGGAATGTATGGCAGTAAACAATGTAGTGGGAAAGACCTTCAAAGCCAGCTTTCCAATTAGGACCGACAACTAATGTAGCCAAAAAATGATCAAACTGTCCCCTAACAAAGTGAAAAGGTATGGAGGGGAGCGAGAAGGCGATCCACCTTTCCTCGTCCTTACCATTCCCGTTAATGTCGCCTGCCATTGAATGAGGTTTCGTGGAGGGCAGGGAGCAAATATGTCAAGTCGAATCAATACACCGAAACTCTACCACGAGCAGTAAACTGATTTACCAAAACACAAACGTGTGACAAGCTGTTGAAGAATGTAATTTACGACTCAACCAATCAGATGCCTTAGCACGGATATCAAAATAACATATGTCATTTGGCAGCGAGTAATTGACTGAAAGTATTGAATCCCTCATTTACTGGTGGCCTTTTGGAAGCGGTAGCCACCCCCACTATGGCAGCCTTCTGCCTGTCGTGGTATCCTCCTTCATTTGGGGTAGGAAAATATGGGACATTTCCTGGGTTGGTTCTATGTTATTATATCCTTAGAATAACTAACTAACCATTGAAACTAATGTAACAGTAAAAATAAACAAATTATATGAGTTGAAAGTAACAATGGCCCTCATCAGGAGGTTGGAGGTAACCATGCCGCTTTCAGCGGCATGGTTGCCTCCTTACCGCAATCCGGGCCCAGGTCCCTCGAATGAGGATTTACAGGGCCATCGCAACCTTGGCGGACCCGGTCATTCCCCGTCCGAGGAACCCGGACCCGGTCCATCCCCACTCCCATTCGAGCCCCCATAGGGATCAATGGGAATGGGGATGGAACCAACAACGGGCCCGTTAATGACGGGCCTGTTAGCTCCCTGGTGTCCTCGCGGGACCCGCTATGGACGCCTGGTTTTTCCAGGCACCCATTGCCGGTCCCGCGTGGAGACCCCGTGGTAGGGCGGAATAGGTTTACCGGCACCTTTACCGGTGCCGGTAAACACATTCCGCCAACCTTATGATGAGGGCCAATTACTAAATCTGTTAATTCACTTTCTTTCTACCAAACACATGCATCTATTTTTGGTCGCTGGCAAGAGGGGACAATGGTTGTTCCACCAGCTCAGCTCAGCACTCCTGGATTTGCTTTCACCCATGAAGATATTCTCTCAGAATGGGGGGAGCAGAGTAATACAATAAGTTATACTAAAGGACCCTTCCAACACTCCCCCACCCGGCTCATCTGCTGAAGTCATACTTATCCTGGCCCAATGTGTGCTTCTTATTGTTTTCACATATGCTATAATTATACTTTATTGACTATTAATGTGTATTCATTTTGCTTTCCTCACAGTAAGCTTATTTATTTTCAGTACACGTTATATTGACCTCAATTTTCTGGATGATACATTTTTGTAGAGGGATTTGTCCAGCGTACAAACTGATTATGCACCAATAATCTCCACCTGTGTCTTGCAAACGGCCGGCCCATCCTGTATTGAGAAATGGCTGTAAAAGGCAGAACCGATTTACAGAAGGCACACAAGCGCCAGTGGAAAGGGGTCGTGAAACATCTCCGCTCAACTTCTGAGTGAGTGGCAACCTGCCATCACCCGCTGAGCGGGGTTCAGTAAACCTTGTGCACCAGCCCTGCCATGCATGAACCGTGGGGAGCAGAAAGAAGAGAGAATTCCAAAGGTCACCCTCTGTTTGGGAGAAGGGTAGCAATAGACTGTCCCCAGGCAGCTCCACTCACCTGTTTCCCTCTCCACTGATGCGCAGTGCGCATGACCCGCCTCCAGGGCCACCAAGTGCAAGCCACTATCCTATCAAAGCAGCCTCTGCGTCTACTGATTTGGCAGCAGGTATGCTGAGTGCTGATCTGCTGGAGCAGCTGCAAAATAGCTCTGTTTCAGACCTTTGAGCCCGAAAGGGACGATCAGTGGGATAGTGACTGCCGCTTGCACTAGGACTTGACGATAGCAAGATTCCGTACACTGCTAGAGCCCCATCGGCTTCTCCTACCACGTAGCAGTCGGCACTACGCAAAGAAATACGCTTGTCTAATGTGTTATGCCCAGTGGTAGAAGTGTACTGAAAAAAGTAGCGGAACTGGTCTTGTAAGGGGAGAGGGTACGTGGAAGCATAGTGCAACATATGAGAAGTGTTACGGCCGGGGCAATCCGATAGTCGATGTGACTGGTAACTAAGGCTCCTATTGCAACTTTACACTTGCACAGAGACATGAACGGACAAGTCCTCTCTATAGAATGGTGAATATGGTCTTAAAAAGTAGAGGAATGGTAAACAAAAAAAATCAAGAACACCGCTCCCGACCGTTCTCCCTCACTTCGATCACTGGTTATGCCTAACCTCCACAATGCCAAATATTAAAAAGTAATTTTTACCTATGCACACACTTCACTGGCAACTGACAAAACCAACAAAACAAACTACAAACATTGCAACTACGGCATTAGAATGGTGACCGCTACTGGTAGGGAACAGAGCCTTATGTTGTGCCAAATTATTATGCTGTTCTGCAGACAATGCTATGGCAACGCCCATTTGCAATGCATCAATGTGATTAATATGTAACTTTCTGCAATGTGCTATTCTGTGCCATTTTTAATGCAATATTAGAATATGGCTCTCTGGAAACACACAACCAAGCAAGCTGTCAAACGCAGATTGCTCAAATCACTATGAAGCTATATTAGTAGCAGGTGAGGGTCTACCATGTTGTGCATGATGTAGGAAACACTATGGGGCTCATTATGAGTTCCCGGTATCCTGCCAGTAATTCTGTGGGGTTACCGGAGAACTACCATACCATCTCCGCCGACCAATATCCCGGTGTTACTCGGATATTATGGGCGGCAGAGACCCTGGTAACTCCCCATTAGAGTCCAATAGGATCCATTGGATAGGGTTGCCCGAGTCACTGGTGCTGGTGATTAAGGCATGTATCTGCTGGTAGGGGTCCTAATCTACCAGCAGGTCAGCCGGCAGATTTGTAGTTTGACGGTTCAGAAAGATGCAGGTATATGTTATTACCGGCACCTTATATCTGGACCAGTAAACTTGTAATGAGCCTGTATGTCTATAGTAAAACATGCCTACACATAATAGTAAGTGAAAGGTCAAATGAAAATCTAAACATAAATAAGCGACAAGTGTAGGAGGTATACATAAAAGGGTTATCGTAATGACAAGGGAATTAAGGAGACCCCAAATGGAGAAAAAAGGAGAAAAACCACAGGAATCAGGGTCAAAGGAAAGCTATGAAGAGAAAGTGGGAGGAGAATCAAGGTAGGAGTAGAATTGTGGAATAAAAGGTGGGGGGAATTGAAAAAGGAGAAGCTGACCACCTGCAAAAAGAAAGGAAAACTAACCAAAGGAAAAAGAATGAACACAATGGCAAAACATCAGAAGCAAGCATGAGCTTTCATCCTAAAAGTCTAAGCAATTAGTCATGCGTCATGGAAAGCAGTAAAACAAGTAGGCCAAATAACAGTAGACTCACATACAAGAACAAAATGTAGAGGGATTGTTTCACCGGGTAAGGGGTTCAGAAACACAGAATGATAAAACGCACCCTAAACCTTTGAATGTGTGTCAAGGCAACAAAGGACAAAACACGTGTGGAAAGATAAGCAAGTCAGAACCATCGCGACCTTGAGGCATACGCTGCAGACATGCCCCTAGAGGCGGGTTATGAAGAACAGCATTGGTCCTGGTAGCTCTGCCATGTACACCAGAAAAAAGAAACATATTGAATGTAGCCTCCTACCCTGCTGCATTGCGAGAACACCTAGTTATACTCACAGTCTTCATGTCCCTCCCCTTGGATCAATGTGGTGTTTAGTGAACTTGAGCAAGAGCAAGTTCAGTGATATCCCTCAAGCCAGTAGCTTCTTCATTCACAAAGGTTGGATGTGTCAAAAAGGGTCAATCTAAAAAAACATCCAAAGTCAATGGACAGCAATAGCGCTTTGTGATGGACACACACAGTCAGCGGTTTATATACATTTCATCTGAAGTCCACGGGCCTCATTACGACCCTGGCGTTCCCGTAATGAAGGGGGCCGGTACGGGACCGGCCCCCTTCATTACGGGAGCGCTGAATACGAGGTTCCCTTTGCGGAGCCCGGATCAGATGCCTGGTAAAACCAGGCATCTTTTCCGGGTCCCGCAAGGGGAAGAGAGAGGCAATAACAGGACACTTGTAATGTGCCCGTTATTACCTCCCTCCCCATTCACATTGAGCCCTATGGGGGCTCAAATGGGAATGGGGAATGGTCTCTGCAAGGAGGAATTACCGGGTCCTCCTATGTCAGAATGACCCGGTTATTCCTCATTGCAGGAACCCGGTATTGGAGCCCGGTTTGGCGGCAGCCATGGTGCTAATAGCACCATGGCTGCCTCCAAACTCGTAATGAGGCCCCAAGCGGTTTGAGTCAATTAGAAGAGAGGCATCAGCCACAGACTAGCAAATACGAGCTGTATCCTTCTCCTGTGCCAGACAGATGACCTTCCACACTTGGCCTTGTAGACTATTCTAGGGCAAGGCATTTCTGGAATGTTCTATGCCTAAGAACACTGAAGAAAGGTGGAGATTGTTACCTACATAAACCTCTGCAGGAACCGAAGTGTCAAACTGAGCACTTAAATAGGGGATACAGATCCTGAAGGAGATCCAATATCTGACGTAACATTTCTATCCCTTTCTAAATGCACAGTAATGGTGAGAAGAATCACCCCTCGAGAGCAAAAACAACCCCCAAAGCAACCCCCAAAGAACTGTTGCTCCTTCTTAGTCGTTTAGGTTCAGTTTGTACGTTTTCAAAGTTTGAAAAATGTCTAGATACAGAACCCCTCTGGTGCATAGCATATTCATTTAACTTCCATGAATGGGAGTACACATTCTGTCGGTCTACTCCTTCAAGGTGTTCACTCAAGTGATCCATACAATCACTCCGTAATCTACTAGCTAATACTTTCAGATTGCATGCTTCAAGACCAATACATTAATTTCCATGGTGGCCACTTCTTTCCTTAGATATGGGCATTCTCTACTCTGCTAGACGTGTCCGGACTCAGATAAGGGACATGCTTTGAAGTGTACTATTTTTCCATAAACTAACAGTTTTACCTTGCAGGCTGCCAGACATTACATTAATTTCCACAGTGTAGATTTCTTTCCTTTGAGAGGGGCATTCTCAACTCTGCTGGACTTGTCCAGACTCAGATAAGGGACGAGTTTTGAATTGTACTGCTGTTAAGGTTGCCCCAAAATCCCACATAAGTCCTGAGGAATCGGAATCAGTCCAAACCAGACTCAATGACAGAGTAGACAAAGTGCACGGAAAAATCCAGCTTTATTCTCTTCCAGACAAAGCCGGGACAGCATACAAGCATTGAAATATCGTCTCTCTCGACATGCTTATCAAAAACAATTGTTTAAGTACTAGAAATGTGTCAGTGACATCATAACATACTATCAGCATACAAAACCTATGGAGACTGGGCATAGGTTAGTGGGGTTGGCTACATATAGATTCCATACGGGTTAAAGTATCTGATGGCTCCACCTGAAACCACTTCTATATTGATAATGTTACAATACATCACCTCTACGAGGCATTGGTGGCATACTGCTTGATGGGCTGCATGACACTAAGGATTTTGATAGATTGCCATGTTGCTAACCAACCATGGACACTTGGCAGGTAGTTGAGCTATGAGCCAGACGTAAAGTAAAGGGAGAGAGGTCCATTGAACATTCTTCCTTCAATTAAATGTTACCACCCCTCATTCTCAGGCCATGAGACCGGACAATCCGTTTGTACTTGGCCTTGTGTAGCGATTCGTGTCAATGTGTGATTTTAGACAGTATCGCAGGTGCCATTTCTGTCTTTGTTTCTAATGAATAGCCCGTGTTCTCCAATTATGGCTTGCGTGTGATGGGGCCATGCTTAGAATAGATTTACCTCCTAAGTATTGAGGTTTAAGCTAATATTAATGTGTGTGTCGCATTTTCTTTTGCCACCAGAGACACTTCTTCATTAAGTCTTTTGGCTTACTGTTGTACTGCACCTGGCTCTCAAAGGCAAGTTGTGCTCTTATGAAACCTTAATTAATCTGGGAGTATACTACTTTCATCTTGGGAATTGCTATTTTATGCCTTTGTTCGCTCGTTCCGATCCTCCCTAATTTGACTCTAACCATGATACGAATTGCCGGTCACTGTCTGAGCTCTTCATGGATATGTATTTCTGTGGGCTCAGCCTTTTCTTTTTTCTCAAGGTCTTGAGCTTGGTGCTTATTGAAAGACATGCTGTGGCTTCCATTTTTAAGAAGATGGCTGCCTAATTACACTCTGGCTTCCGTGTTTAGCAAGCAATATTTGTGTGTCGTTCGTGTTGCATACACCTTATAGATTGGTTCTGTTAGTGTTCTTCATGTTTGTGGATGCTATGTCAGTTTTCCTCATGTCTAAATTTATATATTATCTTTTGTATGTGTTCTTCGTGTGGAGTCCATATATGTTTCATGTCTTATGTATGTGCTTTTACTGTTAGAATGCTTTTACCATCTTCAGTTTACGTAGTCTCCAAACCCTGTTGCACCATTGGGCAATACGGGTAGAATGATTGTCTCAGTGAGTAACGCCTCTCACCTTTGCAGTATTTGTGTGGGGGAGGGGCAGACGCTATGGATGATGCATTCATCTGCCTCCTAACCCTGTTGTACCATAAACTACAGTCTAATAGGTTCACCTTGTAGGCTGCTGGGCCAATAAATGCTTTTCCGTTACAGAGATTTCCTTCCTTAGAGATTGACAATCTCTCCTCTGCTGGATATTGTTTGTACTCAGGTAAGGATCAGTAGTGAAGAGTACCATTGTTCAATAATCTACAGTATAACAGGTTAATTAGGAGGAGATAGGCGGGCTGAAACTCTGCCAGTATGAATAGAGGGCAGGGTCGATGTCCTGGATGTATCAGCACTAGTAACTTGAGCACCTTCCTCAGGGCCAGGATACTAATGGTGAGGACCCTGTAAATGCAAAGACTAAAGTTAATAGATGTGTGGATGAGGGGAATCAGCAAAGACTATAAACGCCTATTAGACTTTAGACAATTTCCCCTTCTGGTGCTAGTCAAAACTGTGCACTAGGACTTATCATTATATCTCTGAGTCCCAGTTCACTCTGGAAGGCCTCTCAATCGTTTCTCAAATTAACTAAAACACACAAGCCTTTGCAGTGTGCATCTGCTTTCAAATAAGCAAAATATTCCTTTGAATGTACTCAGCTTCCTGCAATGTTTGTTGGAAATATGAAAATATGAACATTTATCTGATGACGACTCCTGTGATTTTTCACTATATATGTATACTACCTTTTGGCTTCCTGTTCAAATATTGTTTGCACTATTGTCTGTAACATCGGGATTCCAAATTCATTGAACGTGTCCACTTTATTAAATCTGTTTTGATTAATAATTTCTCTGTATGTACTTTGATGTGGTTGATGATGCTTTATTTCGTTGTGCTCATTAATTGTGACTTTAACCACTTCCCAGAAATCATCAAGTATATTGCCCAACAGGTACACTTCTTATATCGTATTATGAGTCTCTACCCCAGTTCCTTGAGTAGGCGAACCTCATTCTTCTGGGGCCACCAGAGATTTTAAAACTAAGCATAGAAAAATAAAAAGGAGACAAGAGTGAAAGGTAAGCCAACAAAGAGAGACTAGGGCACCAGTAGAGAGAGAGAAAATTATATAAACAGAAGAATTATAGGCCAAATGCAATGGGACAGGTGAGAAATAGGAATTCCAAAGAGAAAGGTGGAGCAATAGAAAAGACAAGGAAACATAAGAGAGGATACAAGATGTTTAGTGATGTGGAACACGAGAAAAGGTCTAGAATTACGATTGTTAAAGAGATGAAAAAGGGAAGAATAAGCAAGTGAGGAAATCTGAGGAGAAAGTAAGAGAAGAATCAAAATATACACCAAGGTTACGTGCAGATGAAGAGATAGGAAGAGAATTAGGAGGAAGCAATAGGGACTTGGAAGGGCAGGATGGAGAGATAGAAGTAGCAGGAAAGAAAAGGACTTCAGTTTAAGAGGAATTGAGGTGATGAAACTGGTTGGACAACCAAGATAAGATTGCCAGAAGACAGGAGGAGATGGTTTTGTGAATGGTTAGAATAAAGGCAGAATCATCTGCATAAAAGTGTTGATAAAGAATAAAGGGAGAAATGATAGAAGCAAGTGGAATAGTGTATGGAGAAAACAGAAGGGGTTCCAAGACCGAGCCCTGGGGAAAACCGTGATAGTGAGGAAGAGTAGGTGAGGAATCACCTGCCCAACAAAAAGAATTAGTGTGGTTAGAAAAATAAGAGCACAATTTATTTATTTTATTTATTGGATAGTTGTAAGGCGCTTATACAACAAGATAGTGTTTCAAAGCGGCACAAGAAACAAGGGAGGGGAACAAGGGAGCAAATAAACAATGAAATGACAGTGATTAAATAGAAATGAACAGCGGTCCAACTAGGCCTTGTGACATTCGGAGCGTGCAAGTGCCAGCCGGTGAGAAGTGCTTCTTAGGGTCGCCAAGGGGGGTGCAGTGATGGTAAGTGCTAATTAGGGTCCCCTATGGGAGAAACTGCCAGAGGAGGCCATTGGGGAGGATACAGTTAAGTGCATGTGTGGAGACATCCCGGGCTAAGCCGGAGGTCTACCACCCAACAGTTAAGTGCACGGCGGAGGCAAAGCACCTGGCAGGCGGGTGTGAGCCGAGAGGGCAGTGCATGAGGGGTCCTGGGGGCAATTGGGCAGAGGGCCTGGTCCATAATGGATTCTTGAGGAGCCAGTTCACCAATCTCAGTGACACAGGGGATGGTTAGCACAGGAGGGAGAGAGAGAGAGAAGGGGGAGGAGAGGAGAAAGGTCTTGAGTTGTTGATGATCCATTTCAAGATGGAGAGAGAGAGGACACTGTTCCAGAGGAGGGACTCAGCCGAGGAGAGAGATCTGCCGCCAGCTTTCTGCTTGGAGAAGCACTTGACCAGAAGATAATTAAAGCAAGAGGATCGAAAGGATCTGGAAGGAGAGTATTTAGTGATAGAGAGTTGCAGGGAGCGTGGTCACAAGCCTCAGACAGCCTTATGGATGATGTAAAAGGTCTTGAAGTTGATCCTTGCGTCTACCGTGAGCCAGTGGAGATAGTTTAGGATTGAGGAGATATGGTCCCTGGGCTTGAGGCCAAAGGTAAGTCTTGCAGCCCTATTCTGGATTAGTTGAAGAAGGCGGAGGGCAGATCGCTAGTGACATTGAGCTTCTGGGGGAAGGTGAGGAAAGGGAGAATGCCTCTAAGGAGGTCAAGTTGAAAGTGTGCCTTCTTGGCGAGGCTCAAGATGTGAGGAAGGAAGGGGATAGAGGAGTCGAAGATGACCCCAAAGCTTCTGGCTTCAGTGGAAGGAGATGGCGGAGAACCCATAAGGGCGGCCAGAGTGCAGGAGGGAAACGGGAAATAGGTGGCGTGATAGGAAGAGTCTCAGTCTTACTGGCATTAAGATAGAGTTCATTGGATGTGCACCAGGAATGGATAGCCGACAGGCAGTCTAGGATGATAGAGGAGGAGGGGAGCTTGAGGAAGAGTTGTGTGTCATCTGTATAACACTGGAAATTAGGAGTGAAGGTGGGGATCAGGAGAGAAAGAGGTGCAAGATAGATATTGAAGAACCAGGGTGAGAGGATAGAGCCCTCGGGAATACCACATGTAGAGAGTGGTTGTGGAGGTGAAGGAGCCCAGTATAACCTGGGAGGGGTGGTCAGTAAGGAAGGAGGTCAACCAATCTATTGCCCGGTCTGAGATACCAAGGGTATCTTGGAGACATTTTATGAGGACAGAGTGGTTGACCACTGAAGAACAAAGTCTTAAAAGCTGAGTGGGTCAAGGGGCAGGAGGGAGTGATCAACAGTGTCGAACGCTGCCAGATCTACGATTGCCAATTGAGAAGAGTGTTTAGAATAGCGAGCCGAAATTAGGGATATGTGACAGAAAGTAGAGCAATATTGGTGGAGTGACAAGGTCGAAAGCCATAATGGCAATATGGAAGCAGAGAATTACAGTGTATATGTGAGGAAACTTGATAGTAGACAATGCGCTCCAAGAGCTTGGAAAGAAAGTGGAGAAGAGAGATAGGTCAAAGGTTGGAAGGCAAGGAGGGGTCAAGTGAAGGTTTTTTCAGAAGAGGAAGAATTGTGACATGCTTAAACAAAGTGGGAAAGACAGAAAATTGCAGGGGTCATTAAAATGGGAGGCTAAATAAGGACAGAAAGAAGGGTAGACTTCAGACATTAACAGAGGGGGGAGAGTATCAGTGGGAGCAGAATTAGGATAAACTTTATATTGGAAAGAAAAGAAGCAGTAGCAGTGTCAGAGAGGGAGAAAAGAAGAAATATAAAGAAGGGGAAAAGAAGTGGCGGCAGTTGGAGTTGTGGAGGTAGAAATAGAAGAGCAAAGAAGGTCAACTTTAGTAGAGAAGTAAGTTATCAAATCAGAGGCTGAGAGAGAAGATGCAGCAGCAGCATCAGAAAGGGGAGGAGATATAATAAGAGACAGGGCCTGAAACTGATGAGGGTGAGAACAATAGGAATCCAGGAGATTAGAGTAGCATTGTTGTTTAGCTGAAAGTAGAGCAGTATCATTAGTGGTATGTAGGGAGAAAAGAAGAGACAGGTTCACAGAGGACTGCAACCTTCACAAGCAGCACTCAGCACAGCACAGAGATCGATGTAGTGAATGAAGTAGAGGAGCCATCCAAGGTTGAGGGGGTTTGTGTGTACGAGTAAATAGAGACACAGGATAAAACGAATCAAGAGTATCAGAGACAGCAGTGGATACATAGACAAAAGCCGAATTCACTCAAGGTGGAAGCGAGTTCATGCAAAGATGAATGAGGGGGAAATAGCAGTTAAAAACAGAAATGGTAAAGGTATGTAGATTTGAAAGGGAATTCATCATATCTTGAAGGTGATCCATGTAATTCTACCTTCTAGATGAGGACAGATATGCTCTACTGCTCCTAAAGTGAACAGAAGTTAAACAGCTACCAACCGCATGCTTAGATGCAGATGCTATAGGCCATCACACACTTCTTGATAATCTGCCAGGAAAAAGGCCAAATTCTAAGTGGGAACTAATATCTACATCACCTTAGAGAGTGAGCATTAATATGTTATTTGTGACCGATGGAGTAGAAATTCTGAAAGTCATGCCCCCATGCGTCAAATGTAACATCACACCCACACTGGAAGCTTTAAATTCCAGTCACTCCAGTGGAGGGTTCTCGGTTGTCCAGAACTAAAAAGGATTTCAACCTTTGATTCTTCACTGAATAGACTCAACAGATTTGTTTTCTGTGATTTATGTTTCCTTGCTTTGCTCCTCATCAGAGTTTGACACATACAACAAGGATGGCAGTATCCCCAGGGGAAACTCCAATGTCCTGTTCTAGTCTTGGAAAGCCATTAATTGCCCATCCCAAATGAATGTCCTGCACTTCAGATGAACATGGTACAAGTAGATGTTCCTCATTCCCCCAGCTGTTCTCCATTACTCAAGTTGGCGCACCACTCTCCACGGTCCAGAGAAGTAAAGCGGATTCAGTTCTGCCGATAATACTCGACTCTCTCTAACAAAAGAAGGCCCAAACGCATCATCTCATTCAGATGTGTCTGCATTATGATTGTGTTGAAAATTGGCCACAGATGTGGTTAACTTGAATTAGGCAGATCAAATACTCCCTTTGGAGATCATCAACACCGCAATGAAGGATTCTTGGAAGGAAGGCATATTCCAAGTCAAGAAAGCTTCGGGTTAATACTGCAGTGGATTTGTGTGCGGCGTCTGATAATGCAATGTTTAGCATTTTCTAGCACTGTAAGGAACATGTGTTCATATTAACTAATCAAATGCCTCTCACAGTATTAAGGGTTTCAACCTATAGGCTGAACCTAGAAGATAGCAGTGAGCACTTAAATCACTGCGGCACCTGACTCCAATGTGAAGGTGGGATGCATGTAACTGAGAATTTGATCCATAAGCAGTACACAGTACGTAATGGCCTTCACCAGCTGTGCCTGATGAGGAATGAAGCCCTTGTAACTCAAACTATCAATAAAAGGAACCTGGCCAAAGGGGTGGCATAGCCAAGTGTGCCATCTTTTTGGTTACGTTTATTCACTTTCTTTGAATGCTTATACGGCTTTACAATCCGAGGACAGCCCACAATCGTGTGGATCTATGCATAGCCATGGAAGAAAGATAAAACGCCTGAAACAAGTTGGATCACAACCTTCGTGCATTACTGAGAAAAAACATCCATACGTGGAATACTTATTAGTGGAGACTATGTTTTCAATACACAGTCTACGGAAACAAAGAGTTGACAAGAGACATTTGCTCAATGTTGGGAAGCTGCACTTCCTTCATTCGCTGGTGCCAGCTGCCCTAGTGGTGACCCCCAGAAAATTGACCTTTCTCAGTGTCTACCTCTAGAGAAGTGTGGTGAGTGTGGCCGAAGTGTCATGATCCGAATGGAACATGACATATGCAACGGATGGCGATATCTCAACTATCAGCTCCTCCAACCTTCTAGGTGCACAAAGATCAACTGTCCTCTAGACAAATAATTAATTTTCTTGAATTCATCTTACCCTCTTGGAGTGGGGTTTTAATGGCAATCCTAATGCAACAGGTGTAGCTACAGCAGCAGTCTAAAACATAGCTATCACATCATGCCACAGCCACACAGCAATGCCCACAAAGCAGACGAAGGAAAATGCCAACAGCACTCCAATCGGTTAAAGGGCCCTACACTGTGGAGCTAGTCTAGAAACTTCGCCAGGGTTGTTCACAGATGCAGCGCTCCAATCGGTTAAAGGGCCCAACACTGTGGAGCTAGTCTAGACACTTCGCCAGGGTTGTTCACAGATGCAGCGCTCCAATCGGTTAAAGGGCCCAACACTGTGGAGCTAGTCTAGACACCTCGCCAGAGTTGTTCACAGATGCAGCGCTCCAATCGGTTAAAGGGCCCTACACTGTGGAGCTAGTCTACAAACTTCGCCAGGGTTGTTCACAGATGCAGAGCTCCAATCGGTTAAAGGGCCCTACACTGTGGAGCTAGTCTAGAAACTTCGCCAGGGTTGTTCACAGATGCAGAGCTCCAATCGGTTAAAGGGCCCTACACTGTGGAGCTAGTCTAGAAACTTCGCCAGGGTTGTTCACAGATGCAGCGCTCCAATCGGTTAAAGGGCCCAACACTGTGGAGCTAGTCTAGACACTTCGCCAGGGTTGTTCACAGATGCAGCGCTCCAGTCGGTTAAAGGGCCCTACCCTGTGGAGCTAGTCTAGAAACTTCGCCAGGGTTGTTCACAGATGCAGCGCTCCAGTCGGTTAAAGGGCTCTACACTGTGGAGCTAGTCTAGAAACTTCGCCAGGGTGGTTCACAGATGCAGCGCTCCAGTCGGTTAAAGGGCCCTACCCTGTGGAGCTAGTCTAGAAACTTCGCCAGGGTTGTTCACAGATGCAGCGCTCCAGTCGGTTAAAGGGCTCTACACTGTGGAGCTAGTCTAGAAACTTCGCCAGGGTGGTTCACAGATGCAGCGCTCCAGTCGGTTAAAGGGCCCTACACTGTGGAGCTAGTCTAGAAACTTCGCCAGGGTTGTTCACAGATGCAGCGCTCCAGTCGGTAAAAGGGCCCTACACTGTGGAGCTAGTCTAGAAACTTTGCCAGGGTTGTTCACAGATGCAGCGCTCCAGTCGGTTAAAGGGCCCTACACTGTGGAGCTAGTCTAGAAACTTTGCCAGGGTTGTTCACAGATGCAGCGCTCCAATCGGTTAAAGGGCACCTACACTGTGGAGCTAGTCTAGAAACTTCGCCAGGGTTGTTCACATATGGAAATCCTCGGATTGTGATGTCTGACTGGAAGAACCTGCCCTGGAAATGATAGCTTATACCTGCAAATGACCTGCATTTAGTGGGATAATCAACTTCATACATATTTCCAGCACTGATTAGTTAACATATAAAATGTAAGATAATGCATTATGCAGAGTAATAAATCAACATTAGAAATTTGCAGTATACTTATTTATCATCTATATAAAGCACATACACATTATTCTTCACGGCAGCTTCTTAATCATGATTAGGTTGACAGCACAACGTTAAGTTCAATGTTTTGCAAACTTTGCTTCTACTTTTGGTTATATTTAGCATGCAGCCCACAAACATACGTTCATAAACACAGTTCGAGGTAATATCAGGACACTAACTGTACTCAGTGTGTGACACGTGTGCATAATGTCCGTTTCCGGAAGCACCTTGTCTGGGTATTCAACATACATGAATGCAACATGTTAAGTACGGCCATTACTTTAGACCAAGTTTACTTATTAATGTTATGTTATGTTAACACAATCAGTGGAAGGTGGAGGTCATAAAGAGGGATGGGATTGCATGGCTTGGAAGGCATGAAAAAGCTTGCCACGGCTCTTCAAAAAAGACAAATACTGTCAAGCAAACTAACCAAAAAACAGGTAGTTAGCAGATGAAGAGAGCAACGGGAATGGGTCAGAAAATAACTCAAGCTTTAGTGATAACTGGAGTGGAAAAGGACACAAGTAAACACAAAACAAAAATGTAGTGAAACACAATTATAGTCAAGAGAAATTATACTATCGGAGTCAAATAATCAGACAAAGCAGTTGGGGATTTAGTATGTGCACATCCCGAATTGATAACATGAAGCAATTTAGAGGCCAGGCAGAGGCAAGTAGGCCCCGGGATGGCAGACCACGTAGGCCTGGCCCTCTAGTCTATGGATCTGCAGGTTTGATATGTTCTTTCATTGCAGACAGGGCCTGGCATCCAAGGTGCTGATACTTGGCCACTGAGGCTCAGGGGGTGTGGATGTGGGCTGAAATACTGATCCATGGCAGAAAGATGCGGAGTGATGAGATGGCACACACAGCAGCTCCAATTCCAGGAAGCTACAGGCATGGCCTGTTAAGCACGCACAAATGGAGTGAGGTTCTTTGAAAGAGGTCAGGGGGTGAGTGGGTGTGGCCAGAATAAGCACCTCGCAGATCTGGGGTACTATAGCCAAGGGGTCTGCTTTTCCCAATTGTTTTCATTCAGCAATATAAAAACGAGGTAAAGGCTAGCCCTTGCCAGCCATGCAGAAATGGCAAAGCATGAACAGACATTTACCATGAGGGGCAGTGACTTCTTTAAATCATACAGTCCATGCTTGAATGTACTGGAATTTTATCAGCGGGAGCATTCGTCTTGAGATTAGTCACAAATCTTGTGGCTGAAATAGAGGTTATACATGGTCTCGACTTTCTACCGTGGTGATGAAGAAGAGAGAATGCCCATCTCTAAGGAGAGAAGTGGCCGCCAAGGAAATGCCGGTATGGGTCTGGCAGCCTGCAAGGTGAGCATATTAGACTGGAGCTTAAGGAGCAGTAGTACACTTCACTACTCTTTCCTGACCTGATTCCATCCACCATCCAGAAGAGGAGAGAATGCCCATCTCTATGGAGAAGTGGCCGCCAAAGGAATGCAAGTATTGGTCTGGCAGCCCGCAAGGTGAGCATATTAGACTGGAGCTTATGGAGCAGTAGTACACTTCACTACTCTCCCCTGACCAGAGGCTGGATGCCATCAAGAAGGAGAGAATGCCCATCTCTATGGAGAGAAGTGGTCGCCAAGGAAATGCCGGTATGGGTCTGGCTGCCTGCAAGGGGAACATATTACACTGGAGCGTATGGGGCAGTAGTACACTTCACTACTCTTTCTTGACCTGATTCCATCCATCATCCAGACTCTCCCCTTACCAGAGAGCGGACGCCATTCAGAAGAGGAGAGAATGCCCATCTCTATGGAGAGAAGTGGTCGCCAAGGAAATGCAGGTATGGGTCTGGCAGCCTGCAAGGTGAACATATTACACTGGAGCGTATGGGGCAGTAGTACACTTCACTACTCTCCCCTGACCAGAGGCCGGATGCCATCAAGAAGGAGAGAATGCCCATCTCTATGGAGAGAAGTGGTCGCCAAGGAAATGCCGGTATGGGTCTGGCTGCCTGCAAGGGGAACATATTACACTGGAGCGTATGGGGCAGTAGTACACTTCACTACTCTTTCTTGACCTGATTCCATCCATCATCCAGACTCTCCCCTTACCAGAGAGCGGACGCCATTCAGAAGAGGAGAGAATGCCCATCTCTATGGAGAGAAGTGGTCGCCAAGGAAATGCAGGTATGGGTCTGGCAGCCTGCAAGGTGAACATATTACACTGGAGCGTATGGGGCAGTAGTACACTTCACTACTCTCCCCTTACCAGAGAGCGGACGCCATTCAGAAGAGGAGAGAATGCCAATTTCTATGGAAAGAAGCGGCCGTCAAGGGAATGCAGGTATTGGTAGGGCAGCCCGCAAGGTGAATAGCTGTGCTTAACTTGAAGGATACACAGAGTTTATAGAAAGAGCGCAGTGTGGTTAATTGCCGGAGAGGGTGGACTATATGGGAAGCCTGATGACCTCTACACATGTCCCCTTAATAGTTGGGGTGGTTTTCTTTTGAGGAGGGTAAATAAGAGTCTTCACACTGAACACATACCAATTGAGACAGTTGGCCATTTCTTGCAGACGGCTTTGTAAGAAGGTTGGATTTAGGATATTCTATGAAGATTCCATCTCTAGCTGCTTAGTTTTGTGGAACCCTGACGCTCCACAGACTTCCATTTCGAAGATTGTGCGTGTCAAAAATCTGAGGTATTCTGTTCGTTTTTCCTTTCCTTAATGTATACCCGATATGTTAATGAGTTGTTCACTGGAAGGAAAGCAGGTTGCAACCGTTTGGGGTGTGAAAATCAACACAAAGAATGAAACCTAAAAAGACAAGTGTATGCAATACTAAATGATACCAGTAGTAAACATTGCAGATGATGTCTAGGGTAAAGGAAGTACATTTGAGGAATAAAACACACTGATCTGCTGTTTGTAAATCCAAAGGATGCTAGACCCGCTTGCAAACAGAGCTAAAGGCAGGCTCAGTAAGGCAAGCGGACACGTTCTCTGCTTTTGAAAATGCCTTTTCTCTAGTCGAAGAGAGGTCGCCATGTTGAGTTCGGGAGCCCTTCCTCCAGAAGCCAGAGTCATAACTTCAGACTCACTGGAACTGACAGGCCTAAATGTTGGGTAATTTCTATGGCACTTCGCAGGGCGTTAATCTTGTTAATCAGTCAGCCGTCACATTAACACTTGCAGAACAGTTTGTGTTATGTGCTACTTCTGCACGACAGGTGCGAGCCGCGGACTCTAGGGGTTCGAGGACCCGATCCGGGTTCAGGCTCTCCTCCCGCTGAAGCAGTGCTGGGAGATGATCGTTTGCGTAAAGAGAAACGTCTGCCACGTCTCTATCAAGGCTGAGCCGTATTTTGCCTGTCATGGGAGAGGCACAGGAAACACGCAGTGGTTATAGAGAGCCTGTTCGGAAAAGCAAATAAACAGGAGGAAGTGTGGCACTGGTCGCCGCTGCTGCTTAAAATAACGGACCAACCCGGGTCTATTATTGATGGGCAGAGCCCGTATGCGGCAAACCATTAGTGTGGAAACTTCCAGGCTTTTCCATGAGATTTCACTTCGCAACTTCCGGATGGTGGGTTCCAACCACAAATAGTCCAGCCACACCATTACAAAAAAAAGTTCTTTATGTGACTGTGCTGCTGGCGTACTATTTTGGAAACTCTACAGGGACTTAAAAAAATTATAATTAAATAATGCTGCTGTCTGTGCTAAACAATTCCCCACATTAATTTTAACAGACACTTTCCTTGCAACCAGCTCGTAATGTAAGTCTAGTGTTTGCATGGTTTCAGAAAAAAAACTAAAAACTTTTTAAAATGATGAATTATTTAGCAAAATCCTAATTGCCAAACAAAGCAGCACCGACAGTGGTCAGATACGACTATTAATTGGGTTTATTTTTCAAGGCAACATTTCCACGCCTCTTCAAAACCAACTACGTTTGTGTGTCGTTTAAACTTTCGAGCATTTTTTTTAATTACAATCTGAAGTAACGGTTCCAGAAATAGCGAGTCCTTAATCGTGTCATTCTTATTTTACTATTTCTGTGTCAGGGGAAATGTGTACATTCACACACGCGCGTTGCCCTCTCTGCGCCGTTGGTCTTCGATCGCTTTCAGATGGACGTAGGGAGCGATCAGTAAATACTGACAGCTCAGCCAGCTGCGATCAGGTGGTCACGGGCACTACCCAGAATTCACACGCCGACCCCACCGTGGTGTGCGCACTCTCGTCCGCATTGTGCAGAACCGCAGCGCAGTCTGCCCCTTCCTCGGCCCATGATGTCGAGGGTCAAGCGACGGCGATGCTACTTTAGAAGACCATTTATAGTTCAACGGTTTTCCTTTTTTTTGTGAGACTTGAGGTGTTGCGCGATCATCGCTTTTTAAAAATAAATATCCAGAGAGTTTTGAGGCAACAGTATCAACAGAGAATAAATGAGGGGCATTTTAATTGGCATTGGCTACAAAATAGTGCCTCGTGTCCATTTCTAATTCTTAACACAAAAGATACCATTCAACAGCAGGTACACGTTTTCCCCAAAAAAAAAAAGTAACGCTCAAAAAGCATTAAGCTGGCGTTTTAACTTCAAGGGAAATACAAGTAGTACATATTTTTCTCAGATCGATAGACATGGAAATCTTGTGCACATGTGCACATAAACAACGCACAGTACAAGCTCGCTTATACGATTCTAAGTGTGTGTGTGTGTGTAAATAAATATTTAATATTGCACCCATATATTTACACTGTATTATTTGCTGCACTTCTTCTGTAGTGTAAGTATTGCAAATAACACCATTTCATGTTAAGTGGCAGGAAAAGTAAAGGTTGGCGACTCTATATTTTTGTATCAATGGGTAATGATCTGCCCGCGGGCAGTGCCCAGAGAGAGGGGCTTGATCAGCACTAGTAGCAATGGGGTGAGGGGGAGTGTCGTGCTGGCCTAATACCATGGTTTCTCTGCTGGCATCTTCATTAGATGGCCAGGTCTTCAAATGACAAACATATCTCTCTATTAGCATTAGTGGAATGAGAAAAGGCACATATTGGATATGGTACCCCTTAATGTAAGTGTTAAGGACATTCCAGGTCACTGAAGAGTTCTGTGACTTACAGCCCAATTCGTGGAACGTTTAGCATGGACTGCCATCAAACACGTTGAACTGGGCCTAATTCACAGAGCGATGCAAAGTGAATTATTGCCGAGCAAAGTCACTTTGCACAGCAAAAGTACTCTTTGCACCGCACTGAATGGGCCCATTCATCATGGCGCGAAGGGTACTTTTGGAGTGCAAAGTGACTTTGCGCCGCAAAAATACACTTTGCATGCACCGTTCTGCGAATCAGGGTTTGTATCAGCAGTGCAAAGTCACTTTTCACCAGTGCAAAGTCACCGAACACTACAAAAAAATGTCCATGAATCGGGCCCTAAATGGTCCAGTGGCAGCTGGAATTCTGCTCTGCGATGGCTCTGCAGCACTGTAATGTCACGACCAAGTGTAATAAGTTATTGCAGCTGGGTGGGGTGTCATTGTCAGTGTCATTATCTTCCTAGAGGGTCACAACTATAATTGTTATACATATATATATATAATTTCAATGTGAAGATCATGAACATGTGACCGCTATCCGGAAACAAGTGTGGTGCTGGCTCTTTTAATGAAATATCTATGGTAGCAGGAAAATAAAAAAATACAAGAAATGGCAGAGTGCAGAGTATATGAACACATACCTAATGGAATTGCAGGATAATGTGGATGTAAAAAAAAAAAAATCTTGCCAAAGTTGCCTAAAAAAATAAAAACACTTGGAAAATGAGTGATCCCGCATTATTAAGTCTAGTTTGCTCACGGAGCACTGTGAAATCGTCTTCCCTACAAACAGATGGGCGATGAGCCACCTACCCTTGACAGCTGTCTCCAATTAACAAAGCAGGCCTCTGTTCTGCCTTTTCTAAAGTGGACTATAGCCGCGTAGCTCTGTCAGTCCTCCACTTCGTGTACACTTGTAGCAGTTGCCCCCTCCTAGTAGTATTTTAAGAGCCAGAGTCAAAATACACAACTAATTCAATAATTAATGTTAACATAAAAGTTAAAATGCTCTATACCTAATACCATACTTGTCAACGTGACCCATTCCAATCCGTAGGTGTGTATACAGTCCAGTTTCTTTCTTTGCATTCTGGGACTTGTAGTTCCACTTTTCCCATCATAAAACTAGGACTACAAGTTCCAGAAATGCAAAGAAAAAAACAGGACTAGGCATGCGCCTACAGATTGGAATGGGTCATGTGGGCAACTATGTAATACATAGAAGCAGAACCACAATAGTAGGCAGCCTTGCATTTGGGCCGCGCGCTTCCCTTTGTGTTATGCCTTCTTTTAAAGAAACGAGTATCGTTATCTGCAGCACATGCCTTCCCAAGCAATGCTACAGCGGAGCAGTACTGGCAGTGTCTGCTCACAGGTATCCTGGATTTCTCCCAGGTTCCCCTGAATCTAGCTGTACAGGCAACAGGTGGCTAAGTGAAATCGTCTTCATTTCCACCAGGCACATTGCTGGCAGTGGCGGTGCTCTGCAGCTGGCCACAGATTGAGAGAACAGCATTTTCTGGAAGTCTGTGGAATCCGGCATGAAGCAGCGCGCCTGTGAACAGCACCCACTGAGGAATGTGCACCATCAGCACATCAAGAGTTAAACATTCCTCGTCATGTGCCTTCTTCCAAAATGACCAATTGAGAATCAAGAAAAGGTTAGGGCCTAATTCACAGAAGCATTTTATAATGGCGCAAACCCATTGAAAAATGCTCTGTGAATTAGGCCCTACGTAGTATGGACATATGCACAGCAAAAGTACTAAGAATGTAGTAACTGTTGTGTTTAACAAATTCATAGATTTTTCTTTTTGTTTTTTTAAATGAGGGGTTCTCCCCTCAAACTCCCCCATCTAACCCATCCCCAACCACCTCACCCTGCCACCCAGCACCTGCTCCACAATATCTTACCCCCCAAACACACATAAAAAAGACATACTTGGCGAAAACGACCATGGGGAAAATGCAGGGGTGATGTGCAAACGAGGAAAGTGACCTTGTTAAAAACACAGCAGAAACGGTATGAGTGCAGGGAGGTAAGGCGCTGTAACCTGGGTCTGAAGAGAAATTCAAAAATACAAATACCAGAGACAACCATCAAGGTTCATCCACTACCCCCTACTGCGCACGATCCAGGTGTGGGAACACAACACATGGACTACGCAATTCATGACATGAGACATTACATAGAGTAGATTTTTAACACATTTTAAGAGGAAAACAGAAGAACCATTAAACAAATTAAATAAAGAGACCCCCCAACAGATTTACTCTGCACATGAATCAATCAACAAACACAACTTTCTAACAGTTAATTAGTACAAAAGACGGAGTCATTCTGCATATTATTTTATAATAGTGATAAACCAGCCTTTGATTGGAGTGGACTAGGCGAGTTGTAGGAAGTTTTATTTCTGACTTTTGGGACGCTTGCTTGTAATTGGTGCTGCCTGGTCTGTGTTTTGTAGCTCCCAGGGCTGTCGAGAGCTTGACATTTAGTTACCAAAAGAAAATCCAAAACACTATGGTGACTGGCGCTCCAATGTAAATTTTATTCAGTTTGTGCTTTGCTTTATGTCCTCTACACGTGTTTCACCACCTGTTTATACAGTGGCTCATCAGGAGGTAAGTTTTCGTTCAACTTGCTTCTAGAATCCTTCTTTTTTTGTCAAGAAATATAAGTTTCCTGTGCTGTTTTTGGTTTAATTCTATTGTTTCAGAAAAGGTGCTGAAGTCTTTACTTCTAATATTCCTTTATATGCAGTCCCTCTTGGTTTTTGGCTCTTGATTTGCATGTGGTTCTGGTGTGGATCCAGGGCTACAGGTGGAAAAACACGAGTAGAGGACATAAAGCTAAGCACAAACTGAATAAAATGTACATTGGAGCGCCAGTCACCATAGTGTTTTGGATTTTCTTTTGCATATTATTTTATACAGTTTCTTTAGTTGTAAGGACACGTATTACATCAAACTACCAGGCACGTCTATGGGAGCCCAATGGCTCGATCCCATACAAATGCGTTTGAATTCTATTCGGACAATACATGCATCAGCAATCATTTGGATTGGACGGAGCACCTGATAAAATGGGTGACATATAAATCGATTGGTTGTCTGGGGTATGCAGAGGGGCAATAGAGATGTTACATTACTTTTTCTTTATGTAAATAACAAACATGAAAGAGCTTGTTTTACTTATGAGCTATGACACCAGACCCATTAACTTAATGTACAATTATGTTGTGAGAACAACACTATTCAAACTGATTTATACAGCAAGCCCGCTGATCGCAATAATGTACTACATCCTCTGGTTGCTCTTCAAACCGAACAAATCTATCGACTAATGTACTCATCTATTGTGTTTTCACGCCGACAGGACAACTGAAATGTTACCGTTTAGTCAATTGAGAGTGAAAATGGTTGCCTACAATGAAAACCTAGCTCTCAGGCGCACGTGTAACTGGTGTATTAAACAGGGTTACAAACACGAACTGATTACTAAAGTGCAAGAGTCTTGATCAAGTTTATGCCCTCCCAAGAACAAAGAGGAGAGCCACAGAACCCGATTCAGTCGATGTCACCATATATTCATTTGATCAAAGCAAGAAAATAAGTGATAGTCACACGTAACTTGGAAATCTTTCATGGCGATGGAGCACCTAGTTGATGGGTTTGGAAGTAATGTACAAAGGCTCACTGCAAACGCAAACCCCTAGGAAACATGCGAGTGTATCTGGGAGGCCTTATTGTGTCCTTGAGGGCATTGGCTCTACCCGATGAACTCTGCCCTGAAAATGTGTTTTAGCTTTTTTAGTGTTAGTGCGGGCTACCATCAGCGGCAGAAGTAGGAATACAAGTGATTGACAGCGGAAGGGCGTCTTCGACTGCCTTCATTCCCAGCACTGCAATAAGCGTGTATGGGTTGGTTTCATTTTGCACCCTCAAAGTGCTAGTTTGAGGAATTATGCCACATGTGACACCAGTGATGCTATTTACAGCTTTAAATGCCCATGTGCTCTCTGCTACATTGGCCACATCAACGGAAAGGCTACGCTAAAGAGGACAGTGCACCAATCTAAAGTTCTTCACAACAACATGAGATCACCACTACAGCAATAATGTGTGTGAGCTCCAGAAGATGTACCCCTCTTATCACCACCCAAAAGAGAACTATTTCATAACCTTCACACTGTGAGAAGTTGGAAGAGAACACCTCCACCCATCCACCTCAAAAAAGTACTGGACGTTGTGTCTGGCCCTGATGAAGCAGATCTCTCTAGATGAGTCAAAGCTGCGCTTCTGAAGGGACAACTCTGCCCCCAAGCCCCTCGGAGCATCCCTTCTCCCCATATAGCAGAATTCTGGAGTACCTGCCTGGTACCACAAAAACATTACTTTCCACCGTGCCCCATACCAGCCACTGCTCCTGAACGGCATGGCATTCTTTCATTGGAGGACGCACACTTCATAGGCACTACACCACCCTCTACTAGCACTTCACATGGTAGAGAAAACACCTCCTCTCTAAAGAGCCTGTGCAAATCTCCATGTTTGAAATGCATGCCACCGGCCCTGGCAGAGAAATCGCCATTTCTGGATCTCATTTTCCCCTCACTACACCTCCGATACGAATTTCTCACTCCTGTAAGCATGTATCTATTGAAGAAACCTGCATACACGTTGTAAACGTTGGCTACAAGCACCTCTACACACATGAACATGTTTTAATTGCAGCCCTTCACCATAAAGGTTCTATGGTGTGCTCCTGTGTAGTCCACAGCTCCTGTCTAGTCCACAGCCCCTGTCTAGTCCACAGCCCCTGTGTAGTCCACAGCAACCCAGATTAGGGAATACACTTCACTGTGAATCAGCTGATTCAGTCTTTCACTTTTGGCTGTTGAGGGGTGATTATTTTTAGCTGTTGAGGGGTGATGCTCCCCCACCCTGATGGTGTGGAAATCCCCACCTCTGATTAAATCTCCCTCCAGTTAATCCTCCTCCGCACGGTATGCTCCTACAGGTAGATTCCCCCCTACCAAATCATCAGCCTCTGTTTGGTGGAAGGTTGTTTTCTCTGTGTTTTTGCGCACCCCACTTCTAAATAGCTGGTAAGATGGTTTACTGGGTTAAGTGCTCACTGCTAGGGTCTATGTGTGTTCTGCCCATCATCGGTTTGAATCTTAGCAAGGTCTACTCAACCATATATGCCACTGATCATATAGCTCAGACATGTATGGTTATAGCATTTAAGGTCAGCGGCATATAGGAGTGCAGTCATAGTGTCAGCCTCTTGCTCTGCCTGACACTGAACCATGTATGTATTCCCTTTCAGTTTGTGTATAAATGTGGGATTTAAAATTTGATAGACCATATTGCCTCTACAAACCTGCAAGCAGCGTTTTTTTCAAAATTCCCTACCACATCCAAGGGAATTACAGACAGTCAAGAGTTGTTGTTGCTTTTGCTGCATGCTGCTTTGCCTCTTTTTTTTGTTAGGTGCACGTTGCATTAGTTTAAGTGTAATTATGCACCCTGACCACGCGTTGCAATGTTCTTCTATGCCAGGTTTCTGCATCCTGTGGCACAGGACGGGAACATCGAGCCGTTTTGGGGTGTTTGTTTTTAGTGCAGTGCAGATTTGAAAAAATGTAGCGAGTGGCGAGTTGCATAATAGATTACTTTTAACTTTATTGACATGCTGCTAAGTAACTGTACAGTTCAAATAATGTTGCCATTATCGGGGTAATGGTAGAAAGGAGAACGTCTGATCCAGTCGTGCTGGTGTGTTTTCTGCCTTTCATTGCACATACTATTCAGTTACATTTTGTATTTTGCTTCGTTTTGTACATTTTTGGGAAACATAGGTTTTCCATTATTTTCAGTCACTGATACGTTTTGTGTGGCATTTTGTAGATATGTTTGTTTAGTGGAGTCCTTTGTGAATTGTGTTTTTTAATTTCTACCTTAGTGTGTTACAAGTTAATATTTTCTGTCAGCACTCTTGTAATGATAGTGGGATTAATTTTTGCCTTTTCCATTTTTACAATTTGTGGGCGTTAACTTCAAGTCACAGTGGCCTTCATAATGAGTCCGGCGGCAGCCATGCTGGTAAATACCGGCACGGCTGCCGCCGGAGTCATGAATTTTCCGGCACCCGGGAATGGGCAATTACCGAGGCATTACAGCCCGGGCGGGCCCAGTAATTGCCCATTCCTGAGCACCAGAAAATATTAGTCCCCATTCCCATTTGAGTCCTATTGGATTCATTGGGAATGTGGAGGCCGGATGCACCAGCAACATTCCTGGATGGTGTCGGTGCATCCATCGAAGTCTGCTCGCAGGTGCCGGTATGCCCGCCAGGTCAGACCTGGCGTACAGTAAGGCAAGCATAACTCGTAGTTTGCCGGTTTATGTTCTTCATGTCTGTGGATGCTATGTTAATTTTCTTGGTATCTAAATGCATATATTACCTATTGTTCATGTTGTTCATGTGACGTGCATTTTTGCTTCGTGTCTAGTGCATGTCTTTCTACGGTTACAACATTACTTTGAATGCTTTTTCCATCTTCAGCTCACATTGTTCCCAAACCCTGCTGTACCCGTGGGGGATAGGGGCGGAACGGCTTTTTCAATGAGTAACATCTCCCACCTTCGCTGTATTGGTGAGGGGGAGGGGCAGAAGCTATGAAGTATTCATCTGCCTCCAACAGATGTACCATAGTAAACAATTATTTGATAATATTTCTGTGTCGGCGAACTTCTCTGAACCACCCTGATTGGATTAGGCTTCGACGCAATGCTCGGGTGATCGTTAATGGGAAATATTTACAATCCTGTACTTACAAAACTTCACCAGTTAGCACTGTGTATGCATGAGTTGATGTGTGACGGTGTGTATGCAGTAGCAACGGCAGGCTATGTTTAGATGAAAGCGGAAGGTAGAATACTGTTTGAAATATGGGAGAGAGCATTGCGAGATTATGTGTTGTCTTGATGGTCGATCAAATATTCATCCGATGTTGCTCCATTTCTCAATACCGGGGATTTATAGAGCATTAATTTATTTACCATGTTCGATTGCATCAAACAGTGCCAGTGTCGGATCTGTTTCAATTACCTACCCTACGCTCCCAGTCAAGCCAATTGATAGGCTGATGTAGTGAACAGTTCTTTGCCCTTACAAGAAGATCTGAATGTGATAGGAAACGGTGCAATTCGGCTTCCATTGGAACTTCTACTGCCTAAGCAAATAAATGGTGTAGTAGGAAAGGAGGCTGGTGTACTCCTCGAACCCATGATTCCCTACCTGCCTCTGGACTGGTTTGGTCCTGGCAATACGGTAGTTGCAGAGAATAAAATGTCTTCATCATAAAATTCAAAATCTTGCATTTCGTATGTGGCGTCGACAAAGACAAGCACATGTTCTCGGTATCAGCTCTACAAGAAGGGAATGCCAATACTGCTAAGTGTTGGCTTCTGGCCTAATGTTAAGCTTCGGCAGAATCTTCCTTTGTAGTTATTAAATGGCATTACCATTAGTAGAGAAGGGTTAATGGCAAAGGCTCACGGTGGTGTAAAATTCACATTACCGCAGCGGATTAGGCTGCTTCTACTAAGGGGATCAACCATATAAGCTCACACTGAGCCATTATCCTATAAACAAAGATTTCCTTTTAATCCTTTAGAAAGAAGCATAAAAGAAAAATTCGTGTGATGTATGAAAAAGAAATAGAACATGCTTTTCATGAGCAGTCCGATTTTAAGAATTTGGCAGCAGGCACAAAAATGGGAAAACCCTTCTTCTCCCAAAGAAGGCTATGAAGAACCGTCAGGATCAACAAAGGCAGTGATGTAAGAAACTGCATGAAAACTGGGGGTTACTTAAGTGCACTGAGAAGGCTTTTCTCTTCCAACTCGCTCGGGATGGCATCCGCCTCAAGCACGACAACTGCATGCATTCCTTGTGATGTAAGAGTATTATTAAGTGATTCTTCCTACCCTAGTCCAAACCCCCCCCCCCGTGCAGTTTATTACACAACAAAACAGAAGAGGCACACAATCACAAGATTTCCTCTAGCAAGTCCAATTCCAAGAGGAACTGAAAAGCATAACTTGCTTTGTGTGTCACCTGACTAAAGCAAATTCCTAGTAAGTTCCAGAATACTTTCCATTAAGAACAATTGCAACAAGCAGACAACGAAGCTGCAGTTTAGCGTGTTCTGGTGGTGTATGTTCATAAACGTGCACCAGTGCACTGAGATTTGTGTTCTATATATTTGAATTTTTTTATTTTGCATTTTTAAGCGCTCACACAGCCCGCGGGCATCGAGGTGCTCTTAAACGAATTGTTAGTTTTTAAGTTTCGTCATTGTTTTTTGTCTTAGTTGCATATTTATAACGCGATTAAATACCCCGGGGATCGAATCTGTGTTGCTTCGTGTCACCTTGCTTCCAAGGTGAGCACGTTGCCGCTGAGCTATCCTCCCGGGACATATATCCCTCGTAAACATCTTTCCCCTGAAATTCCATCGCAGATTGCTCGGTACACGGTGCCCGTTCCCTGCGCTGTAGCGCCCACCCCCTCTGCTGTCCCTGCACACTGCTTGTAACCTCATTGAATTAAAGACATATTTCTGTCAGGTAAAGTTTAATATTAGAAACATATAAAAAGCAGCCGCTAAAATTCCCCGTCATTGGCTCTCACTTTCGAGCACGCACGTGTCAAAGGTCAATGTGCTAGGCACTGCGTAGTAAGCAGCAGCACAGAGTTCAGCTCTCAGCTCCACTTTCTATTTGTTAATAGGATATTCGATACGTGATTATCCTTCTGCGTGAAGGATTAGCCAATGAATAGTTGCTAATGTAAGCCATTCGCATCAAAAAGAGGGAGAACAGATACACAATAGAAAAAGCCTGCTGCAAACTTCTGACATTAGAGCAGCAGCCGAGAAAACATTCTCCAAATTCACGGCCGTTGTGTGAGCTATTAGAGTGGGAGGGGCCCATTGTGGTAACGCGGCGCCCTTTGTTTTGCTGGCACCACTGTGTAATAGAGTATGCGCAAAAACAGTGAGCTAAGTGGCTGTGGGGGCAGCCAGGCATGAAATTGGGGCTGAAGTTCAAGTAATGGGCTGCAGGCAGTATGCGCAAGGATTTATTTTTCTACAATTCTTGAAAAAAAGAAAGCCCCCGTTCTTCTGAGACCTGTCTGGGACACTGTTTGGAATCCTATGCTTGCTACATCTCAAGGAGTGCTCCCTTCCACTGCTTCATAAACTGAGGTAGCAGGGGTGTTGCTTGGCCTGTAAAAGATCCGGGGCTACGCTAATTTTGGGACTGTCGGGACTCGGGGCTAGATAGCCTTTTTGGTTGCAACCCCTGAGCTTCTATCTGGGGTTACAACCAAAAGACCCGGGGCTATAGGCCCCCCACCTCCCCACCCCCCCTAGCAACGCCTCTTGGAGGTAGCATCACTCTCAAAAATATGAACGCGCCTGGCGACACGTATCTGATGAGGGAAGGTGCTTTTCTTGGAAGACCTCCACATGCTCATGACCTCACACCAACACCCTCTTGATAGAGATTCGTAAAGAATCAGTGACCCGTTTGCTTCCAGTAAACAAGGTGAAGAACTCACTAAGCCCTCACTGCAGCGGGCCAGGATGCTCACTACTGTGTACGTATAAGTATTCCATGAGTCCAGCGAGCAGGGAAAACACAGGTAATGCTACACACTCTCCCTTTGAGGGCAACTGTTGTCAACAATATATCTATAGTTGGTTGTTTATCTTTAACGTTCTACATATCTTTAATGCCCATTATGCCCTATGGTAGATTTAATTGAAAAATGATTTAACTTGCAGGGGTGGGCATTATTTACAATGATTTCATTTAAAGTTCAGGATAAAGGATGTACCATTAACACTTAATAGTTTTTGTTTGAACTCTTAATTAGAGAGAACATTAAAAAAGATATACCATGGACCACACAACTTAAGTCTGCATTAAAGGTGGACAATGTACTCCCACCTCTCCCTTATCTCCGGCACTGCCAGCCTAGGAGAGCTGCCTCCCTGGGCTTGATGCTGAGGACTACCACTGGTCTGAAAGTGGCTTCACAAAAAAGGAGGCTTAGAGAAGCACACGTGCACACCTCCTGGGGACAGTGGGCGAAGTGGGCTGGAGCGGTGATCCTCTAATTTTCTTTTTAAGTTTTCCTGTACCTTTGTTTTAAAAAGAAACCGCCCCGGCATAGTTTACTTTCAAAATAAAAGTGTAGGAAGAAGTTGAAACTTGCACTTCAGTGCACTGCATTGAACATTTCCGTAAACAGCAGGTGTGTTTGTTTGGGGGGTTGGATTGCGTGTAGGAGGGGGCGTGGTGATGGGGTGAGTGGGGGCAGGCCAGCACTACTTCTTTTCATCCACTGACCACGGACTGGGAGGAGCTACATTATCACTGGGCACCATGCTTGCATTATCCTCAGGGTACTATGATTTTATTGAGGCTGGCAGGCAATAATGAGCCATGGAGTGATGTTGGGAATTTGTCAAAGTAAAGAATTAGAAATAATGACTTACTACTTTGGGAGTTTCCCGTTGGCTTAAATTAGTTTCTTCTATTCCAAACTTCAGAGTAGGGAAATCTTAATGGGAACAACGTGATGCCTCCAAACCTGTATTTCACACTAGAAGAATTTTTCCAGAAATCCATGATATTGCTAGGTTTTCCATAGTACAGATGTGATGAAATGACTAATGCTCTGGAGGAGTGCAGAGATTAGTGGTGATTTGTAAACTCCCACTCAACCCACACTACCCTCAACAAATCAGTGATCTCGATCACAAGAGTGAGACAGGCACAACATGACTGGGAACATCTCCTTCACCTCTTAGGGGTGGCAATGGCAGAGGGCAGGTTTTATTCTTCAAAGGGGTGTGACCCAGCATTGCAACCTCTAAATCAACAAGAATAGTGTTGGTACCAAAACCAAAGGAATGACCAATCAAGTTTCTATAAAAATATTAGATTTTAATTGCACTAAAAGGACACACTATTAAAACTCTAGCAATACACTCATGGAAGGAAATACACAGATAGTACAAGCATTGAAGAAAGAAAGGCAGTGGATAGTGAAGAAAAGGAGCCTGCAGGCAAATAGACTTTGTATTAAGTTCAAGTTCAAGCATACGACTTTAAGTTATACAATTAGTTCTTATTTGCCTCTATGGCGCATGGAAAAGGGAAAGGCGACAAAACCACTATTAGATTACCTAGCGTCTTCCTTGAAGTGCTGAGAGACCCTTCTCTCTGGCTCTCTGTGGAAAGGTGAGTGTCACTTCAGCAGGCCGAGTCCTGGGCCAGTGGACAGAAGCAGTCAGGTTTTCCTCCAGCAGCTCGTTGGTGTTCTGTGAGAGGGTCACTGTGGAAAGGCGAGTCAATCTTCTGCCCTTTCTAGCCAGGGAGGTTGCCAGCCATACTTTCAGGTTTTCCACTTCAGCAGTCCTGAGAACCAGTATCCAGCAGAAGTCAGGCTTCCCAAACAATAGACCACTTCAAATGCTCTCCTGCAGATGTGGGGGAGATGGTCTGAACCCTTGTATTAGACCCTGATCTTCGACACAATAGCAGTGAACTCTGGGCAGAAGTGACATCAAAAACAATGCAATGAAATCCTTTGAGAAGTTTCAAGAAGATCATCCCAAAATGATTATGTAATGGTGATTCCCAATATGATCAAGTTAAGGGGATTCTCAACCCCTCATGTAGTCAATTTGCCACAACAACTTTATCCAGTCCAAGCCTTCTTTAAGACAACAATCCTTGTTGCTGTAATAAAGATTGTGCCTTCAGATGTCAACTTTCATGTCTGCAGGAAGCTAGGAGGAGCACAGGAAATGCACGTGTTCTAGGGAATTTTTAAATGTCAGGATCCATATTCTGGGCTCAGTCTCTCTTCTCTGATGCACTACACTCCCCCCTCTCCTGAGATGTCAAGACGTCCCAGCAGAGAAAAAAAAGACATGCCGGGCTGTGCATAATATCTCCCGTGGATAGAACTCTGAGCGCCAGACAAAGGGCTCTGATAGCTTTATGAGTCCCAAGACATCAGTTGATAATAAAATGACATCAGATAGATGTTGGCATTTATAATTTCATTTATACTTGTATTTAAGCAATAAGTCCCTCGCAGGGGGGGGGGCATTACTGTTTCAGGTAATGCCCCGGGGCCCAGCAGCCCCAGGGCATTACCTATACCGTTAATGCCCTCCCTACGAGGGGCTTATTGTTATTAGTACCCATGCCCAAGTCCAGGGTAATAAAAGCATTTCGTTTTTGTTGTGAAATTATCCCGCTTTGCACAACTGAAAAAAATAAATGTCCGCCATGCAAGGGTGAACGTAGTCCGTTCTCTCTTTCCATGGCGGCCATTGTACATCGTTAAAAAAAGTAAATAAACAAAATGTCCACCAATGAAAGTGAGAAAGCACAGCCATTAAAACAATATGAAAAAAAGTAAACAAAAAAAAAATGGCAGCCATGGAAAGGAAGAAGGGAATACATGTATCCCGTGACTACACATAGTCCCTTCTTCCTTTCCATGGTGGCTTGTCGCAGGTCAGGAGCGGACGTACAGGGGACAAAACTGTTACTCTCCTTCCACATGTGCACCTTTCCTTCTGTGTATACCTTTATGTTAGCTACTGTGTGTCCTTTCCTTCTGTGTATACCTTTATGTTAGCTACTGTGTGTCCTAACAGCTGCTTGCAGGCCAATTACTGATGCCAAGCAGAAAGTATACATGGACTGACTTATGGAGGGATGTTGGTAAGGTCAATTATACACACAATGGCTGGAAAGGCCAGCTCGGTTCAAACTCACTGACACCTGGTTTGAAAACAGAGCGCAGTTTGAAAGTGAAACTCTTTAGCAGATGTGACTTTCATGGAAAAATACATTTACTAGAGCTCCATAAATTCACATAATTATAGAGATTAACCCTAGCATATGGAAATATGTCAAAATAGGTGAAAGAGGTTGGATAAAAAGCAAGTCCCTTTTAAAATCTAGATCTCGTGTTGCAGTGCAGAGGATATCCTTCAGTAGCTGTTCACCTCTTTTATGAATATGTAATCCCACATGTTTTTACCACCGTCAGTGAATGTGAGGAATTTGACCATCCGCGCAGTGGGTGCGCGCTCGCCTGGGCTTCTTTGAAATTTGTAATTAAATTGAATTATGGTAGACCAACCTCAGGAAAATGTGTAGGACTAATACACACACATTTTCCTATGCCCACACAATGACAAACGCATATACCTGTGTACTCTTTGTGGTCATAGTCTGACCTCTCATATTTAGTTGGGATATGACCGCCAGGAGTACACCATGTCATCTCCTGAAAGGGGGAGGGCCAGCTTCTCCCAGTATGACCAGCCTGATTAACTAACAAAGGGTCAATGAATCGGCCCTGCTCTTTTGTTCAGTCATGCAGTTGGTGGCAGGAATTAACATATTAATAGAATATACTTCAAACAGGCCAACTTGGAGCCTGGCTGCAGAGGCTTTTATATAGACAGGAAACCCCAACAAACTTTCGTGCAACTGTGTCAACCTGAAGCCAGCTTACACCCTCAGTATCACTAATAGTGTGCTGTCATGTCTGGGACTGCGTGTTTACAGTAGGCTAATCCGGCAGGGGGACCCTATTCATAAAGTACAAGAACGTGGTTTGCAGAAGCCAGAGAGTCGAGTTTTCCCACAGCTTCAAGGGAGACATGCCGCGTTAATCAGGAACCACAGAGAGATCCATTAACCAGAGAGACTCAATGATCACCAACAAATAGGAAGATGTGCGAGACTTGGTAACACATGTTTTCACTCCTTTATATTTCCTGTTGCAAAGCACTCTGGTTATGACCTCATGCATACAGGAGATTGTTAATAGTGACCACAGGATTGGTTCGTAAAGGTAGGCTAAGCCTACACCAATCAGTGTGACCCACTTGGCTTTAGAATAGGGCGGAGCCCCTCTTTTGGCAGATCACCAGAAGACTTTGCAAGCAATAGCAAGAAGAAATCATCAATGGACCCTGGCTGAAGGTACAGTCTTTCTTGTATCTTCCACCAGTGAAGAAGGGCCAGGACCTCCCCTAAACATCTCCCAAGGAACACAGGGAGATAAAGACCTCAGAGGGCCCTCTGACCGCTCCAGAACTGCCCTGCTAGGCTCTGTTAGGCTCTGCAGCCAACTTCCTAGCTAAGAAGCGCCAGAAGGTCTCTGAACCTACAACAAAGGACACAGCAGCTGCCTGGAACACACTCCTTAGCTTTGGGCGGTATGCCTTAAAAGACAACACAAGCCAAATGAAGAAGCTGGGAGAAGTGCCTTGATGTGCGTCTACCGATGCCCGGTTTAAAGGACATTTTTCGAGCCAGTCATGTTCCTCAACGCAGAATGTTGTCAAGCCGCAGTCACTTAAAGACATCCAAGACATCTCGATCAGTGCTTCAGAACCACCGATCAGCACTGAGACAACAATTCCTGACCCCGAGCCGTTGTGTAGACCAGCCTGCAGCTGTTTGTCCAGTTCCGCTCGCCAAACCGTCTTGATACCTGATACCCGCATCTGACTCACTTCTTGAAATCTGTCACAGAAGCCTGCAAAGCGCCCTGAAGTTGACGCAACCCTGTCGAGCCTCAAGAACACCTACAGCACAAGGTACATTGTGGTTCTGTCCCCCTGGTCCTTCCCCGAAGGCGCCTAGAGACATATTAAGACCCATTGCTCCCTTTGTGCTGAAGCCAAGTAACTTTAAATTGTTCACCTACCTTCCTGTCAGTTTCTAGAGTGCCTCCCTTTTCCTTCTGTGAAACTGTCTGTCCTCTGCATTCCTTTACAGGGTGGGTTGTATTTCGTAGTGTTGCTAGATTTGTCTGTTGTGATATAAAGAAAGTATATATTTTTGATACAACCTTGACTGGACAGTCCCTGTTATCATTGGGTAACCATTGTATTTTTTCTATGTTGCAACTAACCAACGATCCGAGATAAGTCTGTCGTTCTGTCCACGATACCAACATTGGATAAGGAGGTTTATAATTTGCATGTTATTCCAATCTGTTTGGATCCCTTCTGGTGTACTAGAGTGTGGGCCTGATTGATGGTTTAGAAAGCAATATTCATCCCTCGACCACTGGTGCCCCAGAATTTGATTTGTCACAGTGAGGAAGTAGAATCAGCCACAGTAAACAAACTATTCAGTGAATGTGTCACACGACTTTTCAGAAGTGGAGGGGGCACAGATAAGACAAATAACCTGAGTGATCATACCCATATCTGTCTGACCAGTTCCCATTAATTGTAAAGGCTGTGGAATTTAACATTCACAGATCACTATATATAAGACTGCAATTTAACAATAGCAATCATTGAAGGGAAATCAAAAGCTAGTCAGAGGACAAACAACTTGAGTGATTATGGTAGCAAATACAAAAAATAGAATGTGCCTCATCACGAGTTGGACGGTATCCCGGTGGTGCCGGGGCTAATAGCGTTACCGCCAACCCCCCGGCGCTATTAGTGCCGGATCACGGTTTTGTCGGAATGGTAATTCCCCATTCCCCATTGGGCCTATTCGGGAATTCCCCATTGAGCCCAATGGGGAATTTTCAAACAACTACACTCAGCGGTATTCCGGGCGCATTTACCCCCAGCTCAGAGCTGGGGGGAAAACTGCCAAACCGGTGATTTGGCGGACCCTTAAATGCGGCGTTAATAGCGCTACCTCTGCATTTTTGGGTTACTGCCAAACTCGTGATGAGGCCCATAGTGTAGAATAAAAAAGAGAAATATAGGAGACCAGCCTGTACAGTGTGTAGGAGAAGACGAATGTGACTACTATATACTCATCGTTGAACAGCTGAGGATTGACCGAGGAACTACTGCTACGATCATGCTATTTTATCACTATTCAGCATAGGGCAAGGACGAAAAGAAGGCTCTTTACTCATATCTAAACAGAACAATTATCTTCATCAGGGTCCTTTCCAGAACTAATGTTTAGGGCACCATATTGCCATATTATACATACAATAGAACTTTATAAGTTTACATCCACTTTAGTGTTAGTTGTTTTTAAGTATGGGAACTAATTGTCTGTGATTAGTACCCAACAAAGATAATATATGAAAGTTGCTTCAAGACATTTCTTGGATTAGTTGAATGCAGTGTGAGTTGATGTGAGAGAAGCTTTGTGTGTGAGTGAATGGTAGGTGAATGTGTATGTATGTGAGTGTGTGTGTGTGTGTGTGTGTGTGAATGTTCTGGGTGTGTGGTGAACTGTGTGGAGAATGCAGTGTGAATGAATGCAAGAGAAGATGTATGGGTGAGTGACCGGCAGGTGAAAGGTGATGAGTGTGAGTGTGTAAGGCCCTGAGAGGCTGGGGATCACTAGAGAATTATTTTTAATTGACTTGGCATGTTATACTGGTATTTTCGGAGAAAGCAAAGTTCATGTGTGTTATTACATGGCTAGACTGGCATTGTGGTGAAGCCAGTATAGGCACGGTTTACTGTAGCATGACATGTATTACTGGGCATCTTTGATAAAGCAAGCATGCTAAGTAGTTTCACATTTCTAGACTGACTTTTTGGTGTAGCAGTCTAGCTATTTTACTGTAGGCTGTGATTTTAAGAACCGAGCATCTATGATGAAGCAAGCGTGATAAGTGTTCTTATGAGTCTAGACTGGCCTATATTGGAACAAGTTTGGACATGTTTTTTTATTTTGGCATGTCACTTTTAATGGCCAAACCAACAGGTGTATTTATGGTAGGAACATTGGCATATATATATTTTTTTTATTTGTTTATTTGTACATGGTTTATCACAAACCTTTACAAAATTATCACCAAACAAAACGAGAACATTAAAATCTTGGAGAAATAATACTCACAAAATGTAAAGAGTTCATAATATAACATACACATAAAAATGTTTGAACATTAAAATCGAACAAAATAAAGGAAACATCCTAACCCAATAATAAATTAACTTAATTCACAAATTATTTTTAAAAAGGAAATAACACGCATGATCAAACTGGGCGAATAACCATTTCTCATCTTATACCAAATGTATTTAGGGTCAGTACATAAAATATTATCAAAAAATTCCAAAAAGTATTCAGTACGTTGATTGATCAACGAAGGACATCTTACCATGATGTGTTCTAAAGTCTCCTCAGTTTCCAGAACCATACAAAATCTACACCATTTTTTTTTATCATCCACAGGATTTCTTATATTTAGAATAAAATATGTGTGCAAAACATTCAACCTGAACCTCATAAAACTATTTCTGAAAGTCCTTGACGGATATTTTATCAGATAGTGCTCTATAACCGGCAAAAATTTCCAAAAGGAATGAACATGGTTATACAATTTCGAAGAAAAAACTTTACTTTTAGTCAGTGACCAGTCCATTCCATAGATAATCTGTTTGCATCTATTAGGCTTGTTAATAGCGGTACACTTGGCAATACCTATCTCTTCCATCATCCTTTCCATTTCATTGTTTAAAGAAATCATAAAAGGGCATGTTAAATCAAGTCCTGCTTCAACATAAAAGTTAGAAATCCCAAGTGTTTAACATTTTCTCCACAGCCTCAGTCTCTTAACTGCCACCACCGCGTGGAGAGATTGCAGCCCCAGTTCATACCTCAATACTTCAATAGGGATACAGTTGGGCAGAAAGAATAACAGCCCCCTCCATATAATACCTTCCAATGATTTCAAAAAAACCGAAATGTCAAATGGACAGATCTCTAAACCATAAATTATCCTGGGGACCACTTTTCTTAAATAAAACTCCCTTATGGGAATCAAAGTGAAGCCTCCAAATTTCTTTTCAAGGATTCTCATCTGTCTAAGAGCAACTTCTGCTTTGGTTGATTTTTAAATAATGTAACAGATTCAAAACCAGTAAAGCAGTATCCCAAGTATTTCAAGGCTTTCTCAGACCTAATATGTTTGCTCTCACAGAACCAAGTAAATGAATCCTGCTTCTTGTTTGCACGTCCCATACGTATTATAATTGTCTATTAGGCCTTAGCCGGATTTTCAGGTATAAATTACTTACAAACAGTTCAAAAACCTTAATTAAACGCTGAAGACCCACCTTTGTGTTGTCCAGGAGTAAAAAATCATCAGCATAGGCCAACCAAGAGATGGCCCTTTCATTCAACTTAGGAGACACCAGACCCCCCTTCTGAAAAACAAGATGAGCACCGCTAACATAGAGATTAAAAATCGTTGGGGCCAACATGCAGCCTTGATGTAGCCCATTAATGGTAGAAATCTGTGAAGAGAGATCACCCATTGAATTCATACGTATGACTAAACTAGTGTCCGTATATAACTCAATCATAATATCCAGAAGGTGATTTGGGATATTTAAGGATTTTAATTTGTACCACAAAGTAGTTCTATCAACTAGGTCAAATGCATTACTAAGATCCATCGATGCCACAAAAGTGGATCGCGAGCCCCCAATCAGGGTTTTGCTTTGCAGGCATCTAAGGACTAACCCACCACAGTCCGTACCACAATTTTTCCTAAAACCCAGTTGGTTAATACTAAGGATCTGATTGTCCTCCATCCATTTCTGTACATCAAGCAATACCAGAGATTCAAAGATTTTAGACTCGAAGTCTGCAATGGCTATAGGTCGATAATTACAGGGCATCAATCTGGAGCCCTTTTTGAATACGGGAATCACCACCGACACCCTCCAGGATTGTGGGATAGTTTTAGAAATGCACACATCTTTAAATAGTATACATAGTATTTTTGCCCATGCGAGCGGGTTAGACTTTAATACCTTATTCGTGAGGTTATTAAGGCCAGGTGCACCCGTATTTCTGGATTTAATTATCATACTTCTGATTAAATCTACCTCACAAGACAATGACCAGGAAGTGGAAGACTCGGCACAAGGTGAAGAGCATCGATGATTTAACTTATAAACCTTAGCAAAATGACCGGCCCAGGATGCTTCAGGAATGGGATTTACCATATCAGCGATTTGAGTCGACTCCACATTATTGATCAATTGCCAAATTTTTTTAGATGAGGCCCCTCTCATGGCCCCCAACATCCTTTCACCATCGCGTTGAGCCATAATACCTCTGTGGCTAATCAGCCAATTTTTAAAGGATTGCTTTAGTTGTCTAATTCTATCCCCAATACCAGACTCTAGCAAACACAGTTTCCGCAATTTGCGGAGCTCTCTATTAAGCTCTCTTTTTCTCTCGTAAACTTCCGTGTCCATAGAGTGCTTATAATAAATTGATTAGGCAACTCTACCAGACATTTTTTCCGAGAGATGCTTAATTTTAGATCTTATTGTGTTATCAAACTCTTTTACTGAGAACATACACAAGCGTTGTTCCAACCTGGTTTTTTCATATTCCGCAATCATGTTTAAAGTAAATTTCGTAGTTGAATTAAATGTCCAGTTTAATCTGCTCTTTGAGTGTTTACCACCAGTTCTTTGTTGTACCTCTTAGGGGTCTTCACACTGATTTTAAATTCCAACTCTACCATCAACATACAATGGTCACTTGTGTTAGCGGTTTTCACTTCGAAATTTAACATGGCGAAACTTAATTTGGCAGTTAAGAATATATAGGGCCTCATTACGACTCAGGCGGTAAGGGTTTTACGGCGGCGTAAACAGCGCCGACCCTTACCGCCTGAGTACGAGGTCCCTTAGCGCCATGGCGGATTTAACACCTGCTTTTAGCAGGTGTTAAAATCCATGGCGCTAAGGGACCATGGAGTTAATTACGCCACCGTAATTTACGGTGGCGTAATTAACGCCTTCCCTACTCCCATTATGCCCTATGGGGCAAAAATGGGAATGGGGAAGGGTAAATGGGGATTGGGGACTTACCGCCCCGCCAACCTCGGAATGGGGCGGTAAGTCCGCCAACCACCATGGCGTAAACGTAGTTTACGCCATGGTGGTAAAGTCACGGCCCAGGCGGTAACTTACCGCCTGGGTCATAATGAGGCCCATAGTCTATAATAGACCCGCTCCCCCTTGCGTACCATGTATGGTAATTGTTTGAGATCAATTTAAGCCCCCACAGATTGGCAAAACAAAGCCATAAAAAACCTCTTAGCTTCGCGCTGCCGCTAATGCAGGTAGCAATCTTACAGCATTTCTCCTGATAGCTTATCCACACTACAATCGGCATTTATTTCCCCATCTTTATTCTCCATGCACCACTTATCAATAAGTTTCCCCAAGTCACTCGGCTCAATTTCCAACTCGTGATCTGAGTATTCGTTAGCATTCCAGTAAACGTTTATCACCTATAGGGGAAAGCTCGGCTCAACATTTCCCACCATATAAGCAGCAATAAGGAACGATTGACATTGTTTCCATTTATTTAGCATTAATAATCCCGAGGATTCTTTGGTGGCCGTGAGCAAACCCCCTTTGGGTCTACCCCTCGGTCCTTTAGTAGCGCATAGGTCTTCCACAACAAAGCCTTCCCCACCCACCCGCGCGGTTAACCATGTTTCCTGTAGTAAGATTAAATCAAAAGACTAACTCGTTAATAAGAGACTCGTTATTAAAGAGATTGAAATTACCGCGAGTATTCCAACATATCAGCTTCAAATTGTGAGTGGTAACTATGCAGGTTTACCAAGTTCTTTTAGATTATTAATAGCATCTCTCAAGGACAAAGCCAGCCATCTCCAATCGTGTTTCTCTGACGTCTCTTCCGATCTGTGGAAAGAAGGAGGTATGACCTGCCCATTACTGTCCTGAGCTGTTAACCCACCTCTCTCTGGTGCGTTTAACAAATTAGATTGATCTTTGAAGGCGAAAAGGTCGAAGCCCATACGTTGAAGTGATTCAACCTCCTTCAATAACATCGATCTAACCAGGGGCGATGGAATTGCCAATCTTACAAAATGAAGCCTTTTCTTGTGTATAAAATCCACAAGGTGGATATTGGCCGAGGTGATAAGTTTTAGTTCAGGTATTGCAGTAAATAAAGATAAAATGTAAGGTCTGTTCAAAGGTTGATTTCTTTCATCTTTAAATACGGAAAACAAAATCAGACCTGGTAGATTCGGAAACACTGGGGGTCTGAGCTAATGTGCATATTTTGTTTCATACAAAACATTTTCATTGCACTCCTTTACCTCACCCCTAACATAGGCTCGGTAAGCCAGTTCATTCATCTCATTGTCCAAAGTTCCTTTGTCTTCTTTATGTCCCCTGACCAAACAATCTTTATTCCTTAATGTTTTATTTTCTTCCAACATCTCATTCACATTTCTCAATAATTCACCCACAAGACCATGTTCATTGACCTTCAAATCCTTGCCTGGATCCATTGAATCGTTAGGCAAGGTTACATCGTCCGTGGCCTTAGCCTTGAGAGTATCAGTACATACTCTTGTTCCTGTATCCTTGGTACCACAACTTTTATCAATTTGATCTGTTATTCTCTATTTTTCTTTCAGCCTTAGATTTTCATTCATCAATTCCTGCACATTTCTAAGAATATCCTCCACCTTAGCCTGAGATTCACTGGGTTTGGGGATATGTATACCATCTTTGCCCTCCTGTGACATGACGCACTTATCATTATCCCTCCGGGTATCTCTGCTTACCATAAGATTACTAAATGGAAAGGTATTTCCAGTAAGTGGGTCTTTATGGTATAGACCCGTATTTACAGATTGTACAATAGGTCTTGCGCGTGGCTTAACAGAGCACCCCACGTCTTTTAGAGGCACGTGAGTTTTTTCTTGCTCATTAACCAAATCCTTTGTACCTTTAGTGAGAACCTCCTTTGTCACCTGAGGGACCAAAACCTGCTCCGAATTCCCCACAGATCCTTTGAATATCTTAAAGATATCATTCAGACCCTTTTCCAGTACGCTTGAATTCTCTACAGCAGAAGCCCCTTTTTTTTCTTTTTCATAACCTCATACATTCCATTCGTCCCATCCTCATATTCATTCAAAGGCTTTTGCATAGCCGGGGCATTCTCATTTACTACAGCATTAGATTCCGAATCAATTTTTTGAGATGCCACATAAATCACGGCATCCAAGGCATCCTCCTCAATCATATGTTTCATATCCAAATCCCTCACAAATGTTCTGGATGTTTTTATTTTTTGAGTCTGTTTTCTTGGTTTTATTATTATTATTTTTTTTTGCCAATTTTTTTTTTGCTGCTCTGGATTGCGGCCTGGGCATCCCCAAACCATCAGCTGTACCGTTACCTTCCGGCAGCACATTCGGCTTAAGGTCACTAGAAACCTGCAGATCTTTTTTTGATGTATTGGCCACTATCTCCGAAAATTTTGGGATTAGCTTTTTATCTTTGGGTGTTGGTTCAATAACCATGCTTGGAGAGATCATTACTCATCCCAGCTCCATACTTATCCAACTTACATAAGATTTTCAAATCCGCCCCCCACACAGCCATATCCTCCCTAACAGTTGGCATTATTATATCGGATATGCCTTTAGGCAGTGCCTCAATACATTGAATAACAGGTATAAGTAAAGCCGATAAAGCATTCGGAAAGTTATCAACCGATTTTACAATTGTGGCTAAAAAAGTATTCTGTTTTCGTAGTTCTGTCAGAATAGCCCGGTTGAAAATACCTAGCATCATTGACAGATCTTCACCTGGAGGGAAGTCATTTGGACCCCCCATATGGATGTCATAAATGGGGTCCGAAAGAAGATCCTCAGAGATAAAGATAGCTGGCGTATTAGTAAGATCTTCCAATTCAGCCACAATATCCCCCTCAGGTGAGTTATTATGAGGGACTTCATTTACATCCTCTCCAAACATAGGCTGAGAAGGGTCCATATTATCGTCCAAGTTCCTTAATTCTGCTGAGCAATCCTGCGCACATTGGAGCAGTTCCTCTTCGTCACCACAAGGAGGCGGAAGAGGAAGCGCCGCCGCTCGTCCCAGGCTAGCTCTACGTGTGCTGACAGCTGTGAAAAAATCCGCCCTATGGTCTTTGCGAAGAGCTGTAAGCTTATTTTTCCCCATAATGTGGTATTACACTCCTATTAGGCCAGCCGTATAGATGAATACCACACTGACTATGAACAACAGACTGACCTTGATGTTAACATAACCCACAAGTACACCAGCCTTTAAACAAACACAATATCCCTTCTCTTTAGACTCAGAGATCAAGGCTTATTAACGACATATAGCACGTACCAGGATCCTCCACCCCCTCACAACCTCACAGCCAAACAGCTCAGCAGCTTACTTAGAACTTACTTCGTGCACGCGCGCAGTGCGCGAGAAGCCCTGCTCTAGTAGCTAGTTTGCGCGCGGCTGCGAGGACGGGGGACGTGGCTCTAGGTCGCACAGCTTCTGCAACAAAAAATTTTAAAAAAAAGACCCACTCAGGACACCATCGCTAAGTTCCTTCCAATAGCAATCACAGTAGATCCCAGGGACAGAGCCCAGCCCGACCCAGCCCACTCGAGTACAACCCAGCCCAAAACCCAGCCCACAGGAGAAAAGCAAGACACACAAACAGTAAAGTGACCCAAGCCAGAGAGACAACAACAACGGCTCTCCAAGTTAAGTATATTTACTCTGGTAATGGAAGACCAAAGTACACAGTCCAGTCAGACGGACGTTTCGCCGCCAATGAAGAATAGCGCTTCCTCTTGTCCTTACAGGCACCCAATGATGCAGGGAAAAGAATGAACCGTGGTCCAAATGCGGTCTCCAGCAGCGTATCCAACAGCTCAACAGCTTACTTAGAGCTTACTTCGTGCCATTGGCATATATTGGCAGAACCAGCTTTGTACATAAAGGCAGCAATCATATTATAGAAAACATGTCAAAGCGAGCACGAGTATGTTTTTCTATTGGAATACTGACATATGTTGGTGGAAAAGTATGGGCATAGCCAGCATGAACATTTTCTTATACTGGCATATATTGCAGGGAAAGGCATGAAAATGCATTGGTAAATGTGCCTGTGCTCTTTTGGTGACTATAATTATTGTATTTTTATCCTACAATACCTAATGCAAACTGTCTGGCCTTTTACTCAATTTTTCAAACAAAGCGTGCTGTTTAATGCAACATTTTAACCCATTATTCAAAACATTTTCTCCGGGGACCGGGAAGAATCTCCTCCGATCACCCAAACCCATGTTCGTTGGTTTGGGCTCCCACACTACGCTTGGTCGCAATTGCATACTTGCACCAAATAGTTACACCCCCAGTAAAACATCTCACCAACCACCACGATGCTTTTTTTGGAACTGTAAAATATCCTTAGTGCTTTTAACAACCTTTATGGAAAAGAACACATTTTTGACCAAATTTGAAAAGATTTGTGAAAATGGATGCAAGGAAAACAACAAAAACGCTGCACCATGAAGAGCCTTACCTTATGAAAGAGGAAACAGGGCGTCCGATTTGATTGAGGTTTGTATGTGTGCATTCGAGAAGTCACACACAATAACTATTGGATTCCTGCCTACAGAGTGCGTTTAAAAGTGTCACATTCTGTGCATGCATGCTCTGCCTGCATGCATGCTCTGCCAAACTAGTGTCCTAAGAACAGAGGAGCAATGATGTCAAACGGCCTGAGCTGAGGCCAACAGGCTGGCAGGCGCAGCCATCCATCAGTGAGCGCGCCTGAAATGTTGGAAGTCAAATTGAAGAGGATTCTGCTGAGCCTCGCAGAAAACAAAACGGTCCCAGCTTATTTCGCTCTCCCAAAGAACAAAAGAGTGGCAAAGCGCCAAGTGTAATACTCCTATTCATTTGGACTGTACTGATAGAAACAAATGAAATCAGGGCCATAAGGAAAGGCCAGCACCGGGCGCCTTTTTTCAAGCACTGCACGCCGCCGAGCTAGGTATGACCAATTATTGCAAACTGTGGACATTCATAACAGACACAGGTTTTAACTCTACACCGCCAGATAGAATAAAAACATTATTCTAGTGACACATACTGTGCCACGTGCTGTCTAAATGTTTATGGCCATAGTGTTTTTTCCCGAAAAGGGACACAAAGACGGAAGCCTATTCACAGCCATCCTTACTTTTGGCCCTGAATTCTTGATGCGGAAACACAAAAGTGTGTGTGTGCGTGTGTGGCGTATACACACACACACACAATAAGAAAGTACAACATGGCATAGGTGGGACTGCTAGAAACATTGATTGATGATTTGTGGGTGAGCATTGAGAAACCAACGTTATCCTCGTTATGCAGGTCACACTAGCCGAAGGCAGCCCGAGTATGCATTCCACTGGACTTTGAAGATGGTAACCCAATTCCCAATAGTTTTTCTAATTAGGCCATTGATTATGTGAATTGCATTCTTCCTTCTCCAACCAGAAATTAAAAGCAGGTGTGCCACTAAATTGTGTGCAGACAATTACATTATACGACTGCAATCAGAACATGTCCTATTCCTGAACCTTTGCAAATGTTCCTCACTTTCTTTGCAGTTTCCACTGGATGTATTTAGTGCAGATTTTCGAAAGATGCAGAATCCTGTAGGTTCTCTGTGGGGCAGCACTGGCTGCCAGACTTGACACAGACGATCACGCTATTACCATAGGCAAGGCATATGTGTACTAAGAGATAAAATGTGTAGTTGGAGGGAGTATGGAGCCCATCTGTTATTACTATGAGCTTGATTGAGAGTGTCTGAAGAACAGCCCTGGAATCTTGGTTCTGTTGGGTTTTTGCAAGAAGGCAAAACCCAGCTGGTTACGGATGTACTAAGGTTCAATTCACATAAGAACCATTGATATCCACTTCTTTTAGGACTTCTTTTGTTTCTAGGGCCCCCATTTACAATGAGCAAATAAGGCCTTGCTGTGATCTTTCATACAAAGGGCCTCATTACATGTTTAGCGGGATACCGGCAAACTGTAATACCATTTCTGCCACTTAGTCTGCCGGTATTTCTGGCAGATTCCAAGTGGGGCAATCACCGGAAAATTCCTGTTCCATGGAGTTGAATAGGACTGAATGGGGGGGCGGTATAATTGGAACTGATATTACCGGGCCGGCATTACCAGCAGTTTTTTGCCACTAGGGTGGCAGATATACCTCTAGCTCAGAGCTGGAGGTAAATCCGCCATCCTACCGGAAAACCTGGAGTGTGATGTTGCTGTTACATGCCGGTATGCCGTAATACCAGCACGTTAACACCGCATTGGCACACTCATAATGAGGCCCATAGTGTGGAACTGGAAGAGAGAAGGCAGGCTCTGACGGCAATTCACATCACAGACTGCCCGACCATTATTATCAGAGAGCATTCACAGGGATTAGAACAACCACAGTTAGTTTATGATCTGCTAGTTCGACTCTTGCAAGTCCACCTATTATTTATTTTTTTATGTGTTTGTGTGTGTGTGTGTGTAGTATGGGAGCGGACTAAGAGCAAGGAAAGACGGCATGTGGGTGACACCCATGTAGAAAAACAACAAATTACGAGAGTCGTACTAACAGGCCACAAATGAATTGTGGTCATTCTAAACACACAGAACCATCAAAGAGGCCATAAGCCATGAGCAATATCAGCATGTAATGCAGAACTAAACATACACCACTCTGACCCAGTCAAGTCTCGTTTTAATAGCTCTCATTATTGGTCCATACAGAGCAAATAATAAATCCAGCATAATGTGTAAAATCGGGTCAGTGCTCGTGTAACCTACCAAAAAAAAGGGAAGTGCTGGTTACACCAGCTCTGCAACTGAAGCCTCTGTTGAGCTGTTTGCATCTGGCAGCACCAGTTACAATATGGGGCTCTATGCTTCTGCTGAGCACCTCAAAAGGTAATCATTTGTTTAATGCATTGCTAGTTCTAAAGAGAGTATTTAAAAAAACACGTTTTAAACATTTACTTTATTTGACTTTCAGCCTTTCACCGTGAACAAACAAGGTCATTCTCTCATAGCTATGAAATAGCTAAACATATCTTGGTACAGGGAACCTCTGAACTGCATACGAACAACATGACACCAGTTATAGGATTGAAAAGGACCCGGACATGCCACCTGAGAAAAGGGGGAATACCCCGCTATGGCAACATCTAATCATCAGTGGCAGTAATGGCCAAGTAGGAAATGACACTGCTTTAACAAAAGCAAACATGGCCTCTGCGGTGGAGAGGGAATGATAACTATGGGTCATATCAACTCAGAATGGACAAAGTCTTTGCTGTGAGAGAACTAAGCCGAGTGAGCCATGTATCGTAGGACTTTTTAATCAGGTGACATCTAAATCGTTTTTTTTTCCACCCACCCCAAATCAGGGGCACACCATTTTTTGATCCACTTGTCGGGTTCCGCAGAGGGCAAAGATCTGTAGAAGGACTTCCTGGAACAGCTCCCTCTTGTTGCATCCCAAACCCTGCCTGATCAGAGCGTCCACCGATGTATTCTCCTTCCAGGGAAGGTTAATTGTCGATAGGGAGAACTTATTGTGTAACACCCAAAACCAAAGCTGCATCACCTCGCTGCACAGGGGGAGCGACCCATTGTTTTTGCATTACAGCACAAGCCACCTTAAGAGGAGTGCTCTATGGATACATTGTCTACCAAGTTAATTTCTTTAAGTACCATTTCTGTTACTTTTGGGATGAGCACAGGACAGGCTGGTGGCAGTGGACCAATTTTAACACATTTTATGGTGCAGTGCTATCCCCCCATTCAGTGATCATGCCTTGTTGGGTATCAAGGACGCCAAAATTGCTACCTTTTGTAGTCTAAACACTGTTTTTCGTGTTATCTTGCAGTTTGCTTACATCCTGTACTTTCATATCTTAAATATCCATATAAGGCTGGGAACCTTTGGTGGGGGCAACTTAAACTTAATTAGGCGAACTGGGCATAGCTTTGTGTGACTGGACTGGTTAGAACTCGGGATTGAGGCTTTCTGGCCCCAATCTCCATCTCAGACAGAGTGTTTCAGATTGTGGGGCTTCCCATAATTGGACTGCCATTGTTTGTTTGAATGTTTCAGGTCCCCAACATTAGAGGGCTGTTGTCCCCTCCTCCAACCTAAATTTGGGATAAAAGGAGGGTGTCTGGAGCCAAAGGGAGTCAAACAGCTGCCTTCAACTCGACTGAGCAGACATGAACCACGTACCTCTCTCCCTTGGAATGGTGGGACCAACCAGTCTGAAGCCCTGCTCAGCATACTTGAGGTCGGTGGAGCTGCAGAGTCTGTTATTGGGCTGCACCCATCTTCGATTGGACTACACTGTTGTATGGGCACCATCCAGCCTTTGGCTGGAAATACTGTGGGCATCCTCTCTGCTCTGCTGGGGTGTGGGTCATACCTCACTATCAGGAAGGGCTCTTGCATGGTACTGTAGTTTACCCACACTGCTCCTGAAGGCCTGCCAGACCTGTCTGAAGTCTCCACAATATATGCTCCCATCTTCTGCTCCTGGGGGTCCTCCTGTGCCGTGGAAGCTAAAATCCAATAATCTTCACCTTTTCTGGGTTCTCCCCACAAGGTGGTCTACTTATCCAAAAACACCTTAATCGTGCCATCTGGCTGCCCTGTTTAGCACAACCATCAGAGAACCCTGTTGTCCCCAGTGATTCCCTATCGCCTGGGTCTTCGTTCACTCCATTTGAGGTCCAGGGGATGAGATGCTAATCTCTTTAAATACCCTCTACCTCATCCAAAAACATTGCTACCTTACCAGACCCAAACACAATGAGGCCTGGGCCAGGAGTCCTTTCTATTGTTGTTAGGGCATAAGGACAAGCATTCTACATTTTCCTTAGAGGAAAAACAGAGTTTGAACAATTTGCTACTTGCATTCAGCACCACACTCTAGCTTTGACTTTGAAACAATTTCAAGACACTAGTCAAGCCTATCATGTGGTATTATGGTCAAGCCAGTCAAGCCATGAGTCTGTATGTTTAAATTGCCCTGTCTACCTGCTTGACTATGGAAATGCACCTTTAGCAAACCTGGATACTGGAAAGAGTAGGACTGGACCTCTCAAGGATGCATTGAGAGCATCGAGTGCCTTGTAACTTGTGATTCAATGTGTAACATCATTTCCCTCACTTTAGGAAGAGGATGTACACTTTGCAAACTGTGTTAATACCTGAAATGGTGTGTAACCCATTTGGGGGTACCAAACTCAGTGTATAGAGATTTGTATAGTATTTTACTAACCTTTACAGTGTTTAAGGTTCAGTAACTAGTTGATAACGTTTTATTTTTACTTAGATGTGTGGCCCTCTGTTACTTACCAGTCTTTGCAAATGTTAGCTTTACTTCACACCTAGCCTTCTTCCTCATGAGTCTAAGCCTTGTTGCTCAACCATACTACCAATGAGAGTTTGGTTAGACTTAAGCAGGGATCAGAATAAGGATTTGTTGGTCAAGGGCTAAAAGTAGCTCCTGGGTATCTTGCATCACCCACCCAGTAGAGAGGCACTACCTCTGGGGAACCAGAAGTGACTACACAGCGAGTTATAAATCTAACTTTCGCATGAGATGCCATGTATAACATTGTGTTCATTATATATGACCTATTGTGGTGTAAATATCTTCTCTCAGGCACATTCCCAAAAAACATAATTAATATCAAAAGTAGGTTTCGATGGCACCAGTTAGTCTGGGGAGATATATGTTGTTCCAGGTAGCTGTTGGTGTCAGGCTAATCAGGCTCTTCTAGTCTGCAAATCTGCAAGCAGGAGCCAAACAGCTCCCAGATCCTGTCAATTACACTTTAAACGTTATTAACACCATCCCATACTTTCATGGGGGTTCCCTCTATTACCACACATGTAATTTCAATTCCTGCCCCCTTCCATCTTTCCTTATCCCTGTAAATCCTCCGTTTTTTGAATTTCTTGAACATCTTAATGCATTTTACATGTCAAGGGAATTTAGCTCGATTAAGTTTTTCAGTTTTCACACATGCACCCTAACATACCATGGCAAGTGTTGACGAACGTCAAGATGTCCAGTTATTACTGAGCAGCTGACATAATAATTTGTTTTTTTTCTGTTTCTAAAACGTGTGTCTTGCAAACCCACAGAGGCACACGTTCTGATGCGCTCAGAATAATAGGAGAATGACAACGTGCTCACCCAAAACGCTTCTACCTCAAACATTGCCTTGCAAATATCGGAAGGCTTTATGGTGATCCTGACCAAAGAGGACAGTCGAGCAAAGTCTACATGGGAGGCGGTACACTGAGCGATGTTTAGAAATCTATGGATCCACGAGAGGTTTCCTCAAAGTGTGTCCCTCTGTTGAATTGTATTAGTACCCTTTAAAAAGAAATATGAGCGACTTATGACCCATATACCTGGCACCCTCTCTCCCTCGCCTTGCGTACTTGCATCTGCTTTATTTTCCCCTTTTTTCCCCAATAACTTAATTTTTTCAAGGGCCTTGAGTGCCTCTTTTTTTCATTGTAGTGCCTCTTTTCCTGTCTCCTACCAAGTTTTATTTGTTCCACTTATCCTTTTTCTTTCTCTCTTTCAACATTTCATCCTCAATTCATCTCATCACATAGCATTCCTTGCATCCTGACTGGTACTGAATGCTATATGTCATTTGTATAGCATATTCACACAACCTTGTGGCACTGTGGTGTTCGATTGTTAGTGTAAATGTACATCCTGGCGTGCTACATAACAGGATTTTTGAAACCAGTATTCTACTTACAGTGAACCCTGGCGTTAATTGCAATTCACTCTGTATTTAATCTGGGGCATGCAAATAACTGAATATGGGGACCATGTTATTTATTAGAAAAACCAAAACTGTGGGCTTTTCCATTGTGCGTCTAAGAGAATGCGGGGTGGATCCAGTAGAGATGTATTGCACCTGTTCAGGGCTGTGCATGTTAGGCTGATGGGGCAAGCGTCCAAGGCACGGTTGGTGCATTTCATTGGCATGAGTGTGGGTGCCTGATAAGAACCAGGTGACAGTTGGAGAGGGTCTGTCTTTGGTGGACATAGGAGTGGGGCAGGGCTTCATTTGACAAAGAGTTAAGTGCCAGGTCCCAAATTCTTTCTAGCACAATTGTTTCGTGCCCACCCACTGTTGGCCCTGCCCACTGTTAAGAATTAAGTAAAGTTGCCAAGAAAATACACAAAGCAGACCTGTCTGCGACAACTGACTTGAGATGTCACATGCCAATCTTAGAAAATAAGTCCCGGGGCTCAGCAGTGGCAATCCCCTGCACACATGAAGTACTCAGTTGTCAAGGAGGAAGAGGTTGCTGATCCATGGGGATTATGGGTAGAGAGACTCCAACCGTTACACCGAAGGAATGAGCTCCAGGCCTCTAGTCTACTAACTACCCCTCTTGAGATGTGTAAGAATTTAGTCTGGCATCAGAGTGCTTGTTTGGAGTAGGCTGACTGAGTAGCCCTAGGCGTGTCTTTTAGGGAGGGTGTAGGGGTTATCCTTCTTGCCAGAAAGCCATAAGAATGGACAACAGAAAAAGTGCAGTCAAGACGTTTATCAAGTAACAACTCCCTTTAAACAACCTAACCATAGTAGAAAACACACCTATTGTGTTTAAGAGAGTCAGGTGAAAAGCACATCAATGTGGCATACAAAGACAGGCTTTATTCAACTTGAGGAGTTGTCCAGTAACAAATCGTTAAGCATCATGCGTAGCCTAAATCAAATACATCCGAATTGTTTCGGCAGCAAGTTATTTTAAACAATTACATAAAACAATATTGCACTACAGAGAGACACACAGGTAAACAAGAGACAATACATTCTATTTTAGGTCAGCTGTATCAGTTAAGAACATAAGCCGATAATGGCTCTTGAGCAGATCATTTTCAGATCGGTTCTTGGATAGCAATGACCAGCAAAGGTAGTCAGTTATAGCCTCTATCCATTTCAGACATTGGTCATTTCTTTCCTTGACAGAGCGGTTCTTGCTAATTGGTTTCAGATTGGACCCAACGTTTACACAAAAGTCCAATTGTGCATGTCCTATCTTGGGATTCCAAACAGACATCCAGAAAACTCTTGGATTAGTGGCTAACGGGTAAGTGCAGAGGAGAGTAGATGCAGCCACCACCAACAGCTGCCATTCCAGATATAGTACCCTGAACCACAGTGTTGGGATGCAAACATTTTGTACCAATTCAAGGGACTCAGGCATCCCAGGTGAGACTCCAAACATAGAAGCTTAAACTAGGCCTGGCGTCTGTCTTACGTGCCTTCCACAGTGATAATGGCGTTTCTCTTCCTCCTTCTAACCCCACGCACTCTGGAGAAAGGGACCACTGACCTGGAAGTGGCCACAGATACGACTTGAAATGTAGGTCCTCCCCAGCCAGTAGGATTCAAATAACATGTCACAAACATCAGCAGTGCTGGAGACCTATTACATACTTTGGCTGTCTGTGACGTATATAGTTCAATCTTCTGATTGCACTATGGCAGCCTAAAAGTGTTAAAGGCCGACCAAGTGGTCCTAGAAGGGTTATAGAAATGTACACCACCCCGTAATTAGGGGCAAAACCGGCAACAGAGCTTCAAACCTAGGGTAATATTGCTCATGTAGCTCTTGCTGCCACTCTATGAGTAATGAAGGCAACTGCAACCTGGCAGCCATTGAGTCATCATTTATACCCACATGTAATCAGTTACTTTACAGACAGGCCTGGCATGCACTGAAAAAGCCACTCGAGATGCGGGCAACGTAGGCCCTCCTTTTGTGCAGAGATTTGAAATGCACCTTCACAGATCACACACTATGCATGCTTTCAATATGTATAAGAGTTCTGCTAGCCACACTGCACCGCTACAACACATTGTGAGTTATAGCAGCATGAATATCTTGCATGGTGACGATATCCACCTCTGGTTTGAAACACATGAACACAAAAGAAAATGACTAATTGTTCAGTGCATCGGGGGTGGGCACAATTACCCTCTTTTGTATGGCAGACAGAATGATAGATTTAGAGAAAAATCCATGAAACTGGCATTCAGTGCACGGGGTGGGGGAGAAACCGCAATCAGACATGAAAATGTCAACATTATGGGCCTGATTCATGAAAGTGTTTTATAATGGCGCAATCCCCTTGGAAAACATTCCATGAATGAGGCCCTATTTGTCTTAGGCCATGCAAAAATCTTACCAATTTTGGAGGCATACACATGTCAATCCTCTGAATAGGTAGAGATGCTCATGCACCAGCAGAAAAAAATAAATATATATATCAGTAATTTTGCCTCCAAGATGGCAAAATGTTTGTACCACTCGAGGAGGCATTAACAATCAGGGGGAGGTTGCATAGCTTTGTCAAAGACTTAAGGCCCGATTCATGGAATGTTTTGCATGGCTCAAAGTGAATTTTACACTACTAAAAAAGTGATTTACTGCTGACACAAACCCTGATTAATGGAACTGCAAAGTGTATTTTTGCAGTGCAACGTCAGTGCAAAGTAATTGTTTACTGCAAAAATTACTATCCACTGACTTTGCACAGACTTTGCACTGAAAAAATACAGTTTGCACAGTTGAATAAAATAGATTCTAGTCTCTAATGCACCAATGTCCTAATTAGCGAAATTATGTCCTGTGGACACCAACAAATACATGAAAGACCAAGGTGTATTCATATTGAAACCCATTTCATTATGAACATGGGATAGGCTGGTTTGGTCATGAAATTAAATGAACTAAAGGAACCATGAAATCAAATGCACTGAAAGAGCCAACACGTGTTTCGAGAATTTAATCTCTTCCGGAGGGCTCACAAAATTCGTAATGAAACGCTTATTTAAAAAAAAAAAACTTTTTCTAGACAATCAAAACACTGCTCATAGCATAGAGCATATTATGTGATGTCAGTATTGTGATATAATTATCCACAATTACAGTCCAGGCATCACCCAGTCAGTGATGCCCTGTATCAGAAATTATCATCTTACACTAACAGCATTTCAACAAGAATACATCATAATCATATATATATATATATATATATATATATATATATATATATATATATATATATATATATATATATATATATATATATATATATATATATATATTACATGGACGCGGTAGCGTCCATGTAGTTATGGTTAAGTTGGTGTTTCCATAGGAAGAGCATTTTTTGGGTGGTTTATAACTTCGCTCCCTCTGGACGAATCCTCACCAATCTTTGCAAAAAAAAGTATATGACCCACACTGATTTTTTTTTGCAAAGATTGGAGAGGTTTGGTCCAGGGGGGGCAAGTTATAGGGGGGTCCCAAAACTTTGGTTTTTTCCCATAGACATAATAGAAAAAAACTTTGCGCTCGCCTACAGCCCAAACCGCTGGACGGATTTACACCAAATTTGCGGCAGGAGCGGGGGCTTGGTCCCGAAAGTGTGCTTTTGCAAATTTGGTGTAAATCCGTCCAAATTAGTGATATCTCCGTTCGCTCCGTGGACAGACTACCCGGTTCACTCCGCGGACAGTGCCCTGATTGGCCGAGCGACTTGCCTGATGTCCGCGGACATGTGACGTGTTCGCTGATTGGACAGCGTGCTTCATGAAGCGCGTCAGATTTTCTGTGGCGCCCGCCATCTTGCTTTCGCGGACGACCGCGGATAGCGCGGTGAAACCTGGATTAAAAATTGTATTTAGTGGAGTGTGTTGGTGTGTAAGCGTGTTTGGGGAGGGTGGGGGAGTATGAGATAGGTTCAATGTTCTGTTTTTTTTATGTGCTAGACACTTTTGTTGTGTTCGATTTTTCTGCAGACAACACGGCTGTTCTGAAATGTTCGTAAATAAACCGAATGGATTCGGTGTCAAGTTGAAAGTGTTCTAAGAAGACTCGTGGGGTCCTGGAATGTTCGCAGGGGGTGTCCTGAAGACGTTGTCTGTATTGTTCGTTGTCAAGCTGAAAGTGTTCTAAGAACACTTGCGGTGTCCTGAAATGTTCGTACATAAAGCAAATGGGGGTGTTCCGAGGATGTTGTCCGTATTGTTCGCTGGCAAGTTGAATGAGTTCTAAGAACACTCGCGGTGTCCTGAAATGTTCGAAAATAAACAAAATGGGGGTGTTCTGAGGACGTTCTCCGTATTGTGTGCCTGATTAGCTGTATCCAATGAGGGAATGGCACAGAGAATGAAGTGGAAATGGTAGAAGGGCTGTCTAAGAGTTATGCGGTCTGCAGACAGGGCATGCTACATCCGGGGTTTTCCAGCAAATCCAGCATGGAAAGAAGACTGTAGGGATCAGCCAATCAGATGTTGAGGTTGTGGATTTGTGTTCAAAGAGACTGTGTGTAGTGAAGATGGCAGAGTGGAGAAAGTCAGGGTGTTGGTGCTCGGAGATATGTTTGTGCATGGTTTACAACAGTATGCTCAATGCAGGCATGTTGCAAAGAATTTTGATGTTAAAGGAGTGGAGGTGGTGTGGAGCACTGTGCCCGATTGCAATGTACAGGGAATTGTACAAGTTTGTGAAGATATGGGCAGGATCAACAGTCCCCATGTGGTAGTTTTGTACTATGGTGCTTTCCATTTGGGCTATGTCAGTGCCCCTACTTTGTTGGCAGATTTGGAACACTTGGTTCAAGCAGTAATGAACATCCTTCCAAATGCCAAAGTAATTTATTCTGGATTAGTACCTAGGGCAATATGGGACAATAGTTCAGTTTTTTGTCCTCCTCAAAACAATGCTAGGTGTGTAATCAACCGAGGCATGTGTGCCTTCATGCTTAGAGCTGGTATGTTCTTGTGTAATGAGAATATTGATTCCAGTAATGCTGTTTATTTTAAAGAAGATGGCATTTCCTTATCTTTTATGGGAAATGCCATTCTGTTTTGGAATGTAAGGGTTGCTTTGGAGAAGGTTATGTGAAGATTTTAGGAGTAAAGTAAGAAAAATAAAAATAAAAAAATACCAAATAACAGGTGTCTGTCAAGCATCTGCAAAAAACCCCCCCAAAAACGGCTCTTTTCAGAGCCAACCTTAAAGGGGAAATGGGGCACACTATTTAAATTTACATTCACCACGCTCAGATTTTCGATATGTCCGCGGACATGGTGGTAGTCCGCGGACATCGAAATCACTAGCTAGGGGTTCAGTATGTTCTATGTTACATGTATATAAAGTCAGGGATATTATGGTTAAGTTGTGCTTCTAAAAACATATGAAATTCAAAAAAAAAACTTTGTTAAAAGGGACGTTATGGTCCAAAGTAAAATGGAAAACCCCTGAAATTCGGCAGTTATGGTAAGATAAGCAACCATAACTCGCGCCACCGTGCACTGCTAACACTAACACCCAGGTCATCAAAGATGGCATCACAAATGTCATTGATGACATCACTGATGACATCACATGTGCATTTACCTTTCATGAAAACTCTGTAGGAGGGATTCTTATAATGTTGACCAAAAAGTGTGAAGGATCATTTCAATAAATATCATGAGCTAATTAGTGCATTAAGCAATGCATTGATATAAATGCATTCTATTATGAAGTTCTATCCAGTATACTAAGCAACTCACACAGAAACCTAGGCAGTGTGTGCAGTATACATGATGAAGGTGCAATATTCATAATCTAACATGTAATAAGTAGCTAATAAAACCCACTTAATACATAATTACACTTAATAGAGACAAAACACAAAGAGACAACAACACATACACATATGAGTATATACAGGGACAGAGAAGTAAGCAAAAAAGCAGAAGTAGTAGCAGAAAGAGTTCATAACCTAACTGATTATCTTTATGCAGAGAAATTATTGCTCTGTTTCAAAGGCGCTACTTACTGTATGTATGTGTATCAAATGATGTCAGTGAACCCTAAGGAAAGGAGTGTGAGTACAATGTATACAAATATAAGCATATACAGGGAAGGTATAGTAATAAAAATAAAACTATAAGAAAGTGCTGATAACTCTAATGATTATCTTCATGCACAGAAAGGATTGCTCTCTTCCAAGCCTGTGTCTTCCGCTATATATATGTTTCATATGATATGACTTGACCCTAAGTCTACAAATATAGTACCTTTTCAATTTTTACTTCCTGACTGTTACTGAAGAAAACTGTGTGGCTTAGATATGTCAGTAAAGGAAAAAAGGGAGAGCCAGCCATGTGATGTCATCAGTGATGTCATCAATGACATTTGTGATGTCATCTTTGATGTCCTGGGTGTTAGTGTTAGCAGTGCACGGTGGCGCGAGTTATGGTTGCTTATCTTACCATAACTGCCGAATTTCAGGGGTTTTTCTGTTTTACTTTGAACCATAACGTCCCTTTTAACATATATATATATATATATATATATATCAAAATGATAAAGGAAAGGGCAAACATAAATGTCAAAGGGAGAGCCAAACCAATATATGAGATCTTTAAAGAAATTCTATTGCACATCATTGTCATTTCTACAGTACATCCCGTGACTTCTCAAAGTGGTTCCCCAAAACCGCCTACAAAAAGCATGCACTTGGGGGAGGTTTTATTTTCAATTTCGTCATGCTGATGTTGGATGATGTATCCCTATGCAGCGTGGTAAGTGATGGGGCCGAAGACTGTAAATCCCGGATTGACAGATAATAGGATGGGTCAGTGCTCTGCAGCTAGCCTGAACCAAAACTGTGTGCCATCCGAGCCTACCGGTGTGTGAAAAAAAAATAAAGTTACCGACCATAACCAGAAAAGAGATGTCTCAATGACAATAGTCAATACTGATAGTTGGAGTTAGGTAAACTGTAAAAACAATATACATCTCTTAGCAATATCTGCATAGATTGTCAGAGTGGGGGGGTGCCGCTAAACTGGATGACTCCCTTATACTCACATGCCTATGTGTAAGTTAAGCATCTAATCATCCCGTCACTGTGATGAGGATGCTTGGAGTCTCCAAACTTGAGGATTTAATTAGTAGAGCTACATTGATGCGTGGAAGAAGTGGTTGAACATCTATCCATGTGGTTACTGGTAAATAATGTGCTCTTCTGCCTGATAATGTAGAGCTGAAAGTGTAAAGGGATTAGTGTATGAGTGCTGTGTGAGTGGATCGTGCAGCAAATACTAGTGAACTTGGAGTAAAGAAATCATAAATAATTGGGCTTGCTGCAGTGCCTAAATCAACCTGCACCTTACCCGGTCGTCGAGCTGTCTGGGTATTCACCCGATAAACGACTGCTCTGGTGAGTCCCATTTGTAAATAGTGTTACTGAAGGTAGTCAAGATAACACGTGTCCGCGAAAACAATGATGGACTGAAAAAGGAGATTAGTTCTTCCTCGCTGCTCACAAACAGAGCGCCATGTTGGTGTTACCAAATAATTGCGTGAGGAACAATCAGCCTCATTACGAGGACAGCGGTAACAAACACCCAATCCGCCACCTGACTTCCCGGTGCCACTGGGACATTACAAGTCCTGGCGGAGCAGGAAGTCAGGTGGGGGATTCGGTAAGATATCATTGCCGTGGAGTCTCGTAGGACTCCACAGGAATGGAGATTCGGATGCACCGGCACCGTTGCAAAGGTTGCCAGTGCTTCCGTGAAAAGTCTGCCTGTAGGGGCAATTTTTTTTGTCTTTTTACACAAGCCTCATGAGCATGTTTATGTCTTGTTAGATACTACTTGATCCATCACTGTACACCCAGGTATAAGGTTCCATGTCCTGCTGGGAAACAAAACATTATTATTATTACTTTGAATTAACAGTTATAACCACTTGTATAACATTCAGGATTGTTGATTTTATGATATTGCAATCAATGAGTATAATTAAATTGTTATTTGTATTTCCTTTTCACAAAATAATTATTTAGAATTCTTTACCTTCTGAAACCCTGTTCTATTAGAATTAGTGGTAGGGATGTTAAACGGGATATGATATCGCGCCTCCTTTATTGTATATATTGGCCTAAGCCCAGTCGCTCTACGAAGAAAAAACGCATTGCAAAGTTCCGATTCTAGATCGACTTCACCACCATTCTAGGTCCATCCGCCATTTTGATTTCCATTTCAATGTAATTCTGTGTTCTAAAATGGTGGACAGTGTTTCCCGCTTGTAACTGAGCCGTCCTGAACCTTGTATTGAAGTTAATGTATAAACTGTCTGTTGGCCGAATGTTTGGGTTAAGTAAAGAGACCTTGTCACATGCCTGACTTGTAGACAGAGGATTACCTGCACCAATAAGTCTGATCTGCGTACATACATCGACCACAATGTTGAACAAATACTGAACATGGACACTGGCTGAACTGCATTGTAAAGGACATGTGTTAAGGCTTATTGTTAAATCCAAGAATACACTGTTGCCATTGTAACTTATTTTGTATGTAAACTGAGGATGATCTATATGCATATTGTCGGTCAAGCCAGAAGTGAACTCGGCACGAACTCTAGACCATGGATTATTAACCTGCAGAGGGGCTGGACATTATTGTCGAAAATGTATATAATGCACAACTGTTTAGGCGTCCAGTACCTCTCACTTCTCACACCGAAAGGGCTGGTATTCGCTGTGATGTACTGAGGGCCAGATAGCTATCTGATTTTGTTTCTTTGTACAGTATTAGAATAAAGATCTGTGAATGTTTATATGCCCGTGTTTGGTGGATTTCCTTTTGGGGGTACTCAGCCTCGATATTTCCTTTTGCTTTTACAGGGACTCATAGACCCATACTTCAGGATCTCTAATAGACCCATACTTGAGTATCTCTAACTGAAGAGACCAGATAACATGACCAACTAATAGCCCAAAATGAGATAACATGACCAACTAATAGCCCAAAATGGACGGGTTTATTTAGTGAATCATACGTTTTCCTTCGAGAACAATACAGAGGTACACTTTCTTGTTGATAGAGGGAGGCATAGGAGCCATGGGAGATGAGGGAACAGTATTTGATTAATATGTGTAGACATATCTTAGCTTTTTCTGTTCATGGAGCCACTTTTCCATATTAGTTTTTACCTCTTGTGGCTCTATTCTTTTTTAGGGTTTGTAGGTTTTTATGGCCATTCTTGCATAATGGTGAAATGTAAATAAGCTAGAATATCATGGCTAGTTAGTTATTTAGAGAGAAACCAAATGTCAGGTAATCGCTGTGGCTTGTGCCTTATTAAATCTTGAACAGTTGTGAATTGCCTGTGTGCACTGCTAAAACTCTTCTGAGCAGCACCCAGAAGGAAGCTGGGCAAGCGCACATGCACACAGCTTAGAGGGAACATTGCCAGTGAGTTTACAGGCACCCTTGTTTCCAGACCGCCACACTAGGAATGAGGCCCAATGTGTAATTAACGATCTGGGGGTCAACATGATAACAAATATAATTGGATATTTCCAATTGGTTGTGGGGATTTTGAAATGCATTGCCATGATTCATCTAATATCACATTAATTGCCAATTTAATATATAATAATGATGCGGTATCTTAGGACCCCCCTATTAAGCAATCTTCCTCATTGATTTAATGTAAAGGAATTGTCTTGTGAAACACCTCAAAGGACACTGGTTGCTGTGAAATCCAATGAATGATGGCTTGCGGAGATGGAAACGGGGAAGGCAGTCACATAAAGAGGGACCCTGGTTCTTATAACCAAAAAGAATGGCATATCTATCAAACAAATATAATATAATATCAATCTTTGAATTTGAATCCTTGTGAAATTTGCCAATATCTAGTGTCATACATCAATCTAATCAAAGGAAATCCTCAATCAGCATCTTTATTGAGACTTTTCTCAATTGCTTTAAGTTCATAAATCAGCCTCTCCTTATGTCTTCTCATTATTACTTCTCTTTGGTCACATCTCAAATTCCTTTCAAATGTTTTGATTCCTGCAAATCTTAACTTCTCTACTTATTCTTCTCTGTGTTCTGTGCTCCAGTGTTGAGCCAATGTGTAATGTGGATTGTTCATTCTGTTGGCATATGTATGCTCCCAGATACGCCATTGGAATTCATGTTTCGTTCTCCCAATTTAAAACCTATGTACCTTAGTAGGATCGTTGTCCGTCCTCCCCTTGTTCACCCTCCCTTGCCTCGTCACGCCTTGAAACATTTGTGTATAGGTGCATTCTAAATACCATATCTTATCAGATTTCAGACAAAAAACCATGTAAGTAACAAATTTCATTTTAAAATGTATAAAACCTTGGATATGTATAACACCTTGGATATGTACTGTCTTGTTGGTATATGTCTGAATTGAGGACGTTTTATTGAGAGCAAATTTGCACGTTATACTTGTGACACTTAAAGAAGCCCGAAGGTTGTTGCAGCTAGGTACCCTCCAACAAGTAAATAGGGCTGATTCGGTTCCCAGTGGTAGGTGCTCTAAGCAACACCAAATCCGGTGTACATCTAATGCATTCCTGTAAGGCTTTGTCTAATAATAACACATTCCAGTGTCTTTTCAAAATGTTGAAAATGATCATTCTCACTATGTATTGGTGTCCCTGTTTATGCTTGACTGTGGGTGTAAGTAATGTCTTCCTCCCAGTCATTCATGCCCTGGCGACTGCTTTAACTATATAATGTTGGTTGCAGCCTCTTAGTACAAATCTGTCTGCAATGAGCTGGATTTTTTTTTTTTAAACAAAGTGCTCTTCTGCTCTGCAATTTATCCTTGCTCTAAGCATCTCACCAGTAGGAATGTTTTTAATCATCTGCTGTTTATGTCCACTGGTCGCATTTAGAACAGAGTTAACATCTGTCAATTTCTTATACATTTTACTTTCTATCTTATTATTCACAACAGAAATGTCCAAATCGAGAAAGGTAATTTTGTCTGTGCTCTGATTACATGTAAATTCTATTTGAAACAGTTTGTCATTTAGTTTACTAGTGAAAAAATCCAGCTCTATACGCATCCCTTCCCAGATAAGAAGAATGTAATAGATGTATCTTTTCCAAAGAAAGACTCTGTTAGCACTTGGTATGAAAATTGGTGATAAAGCATAAGTCGTTTTCAATTGGCCCATGAAAAGTTTGTAATGCGGGGGGTGCATATTTGGCACCCAAAGCTACTCCCTTGGTTTGTATATAGACTTCTCCATCAAAAGAAAACAATTATTGCTCAAGGTAAATTCCAACATTTCAATAATTATCTCACAACATGTTTGTTAGGGAGCTGATTTGTGCTGGAGCCAGAATCTAACTGTGTTAAGTGCTAATTCATGTTGGATAGATGTATATAGTGCCTTAACATCATATGTCACTAGTAAGAAATCTGGTTGCCATTGAGTGGAGTCAAGGATATTCAAAATATTCATCGAGTCTCTAGTGTAGGATTCCAACCTGGTGACAAAATAATCTCAAATGTTTATCTATAAACCCTGACATAGATTCTGTGGTCCAACCAATCCCTGATACAATCGGTCTCCTCTCTGGTAACTTAGTAGACGTTTTTTAAACTTTCAAGGAAAGTAAATAGTGGGAATTTTATTCTCGGTTCTGAATAAGAAGTCTCCTTCGTTATCATCCAAAGGCCCATAGTGGTACCATTTTGATATTAAAGAATTGGCTTTTTCAATAAGTGTCTTGGTAGGGTCAATTTTGACACGTTGGTCATTTCGATTGATATATATATATGGTGTGATTATGATGCATTCTTGTTGAAATGGCACTACTGTATGTAACATGGTAATTCCTGATATTGGGCATCACAGACTGGGTGATGCCTGGACTGTAATTGTGGATAATTTTATCACAATACTAACATCACATAAGGTGCCAGATTACACAATTGTTACTGTAATCGACATTCCATAAACAACCGTGAGAGTGCATTATTTATTTATTTGCATTTATGATTCGTTAACCACCATGGAATCAACATTCCTCCTGGTATGCCACTTGCCTGAGCTGTAAGAAACCATTCATCGTGAGAGCGTCACCAGAGTGAGAATGGACAGCTGTGTTTCACTATAATTACAGGGCCAATGCATTTGTTGCAACACACGTATCATTATTGTGTCTGTAAACTAATTGCATGCTATAAAGTACAATCTCTGCTGTAACACCAGTATTATTATGCAATCAATTGTATAATGGAAGCACTAAATAGGGAAGTCCCCCCCACCCCCCGCGCCAAACCCTAGCACGTGGATGCTCTGCCACTCAACACACATCGGGCCTGATTTACAAAGCGTTTTTCCAAGGGGTTGCACCATTGTAAAACGCTTTTGTAAATCAGGCCCTTTGTCTGTCGTGGGCCTGCACAATCAGGCACATATATTCTCATTCAAGCTCACAGTTACTGTACTAAAATACAATGTGTGTGACGTTGCAAAGATGTCGTTGTTTTAGGTTTCCCTGGTTGCCGCTGAACGCGTAACTTTTTCCATTTTCGTCCAGGATATCTGCAAACATGTTTGGCATTTCAAACCACTAAAGGAATGGTTTCGGCATCCACAAACCTTAGTGAGTTTTGCAAATTACCACGTATTCCTGAAGTAGGTTCCTTGGCTATCTTGACCCTTTCACTGCCCTTACGTATAGATCATTCTAAATTGCAGTGCCAGGCATTCGGTCCGCGAATGCTTCTCTGCAGGCACTTTCATGCCTGCCAATTGCTTAATAATAGTGGCACACTTCATACTACATTCATGGGTTCTTTTGAAAACAGATTTCCTCTGGGTAAGAGGCTGCCGTAATGCATCATTCAAACCCACCCAATCCAGAGGCCCACAGCCCTAAAGTAAGTCAATGATGGGTACATTTAGAGATGCTCCAATTTTGATGGACTGGTGAAAATCAGATGAAATCGCCAAATATATAATCATTTTGCCTTAATTGTCACTTGAGTAATATTAGGACGGTCATGCTTATCTATGGTCTGATGCAGTACCCTAAAAGCTCAATATGAAAACCAATGTTAACTCTGGGGGTTCATGGGGAAAACTTAAACCCGTGTATGCCATGCGTAGGTGCCTTACTAATGACTACAGTAAACCTACCACATTTCTATGTATAGCATTTGAGGCTGTGTTCTTCTTGCTTCCACATACTACATTAGTAGTGGGTATTACTACCCATTTAATAGTACTTCATGTATTGTTATCCCTGCGACCATTCCAATATGTGAATGCGGAATGCAAATAGATTTTAGGGGCACACACTTAACTCACTTAGCTGTCTTACCATGTACAAACTTAATCGTACACGTGTACTACACCGAAATGTCAAGCAAAATATTTGGTGGACTTGTGACTTTTTAAATATACACATACCCACACAAACTTTCTTATGAAAGTATATTTGCTAAAGGCCATTTACTTGCCAGTTAAATTTAAGCAGATTAAAATAAAAGTAACGAAATCGGCAGTTTTGCCATAAAAATGCCAGAAATGGCAATTAAATGTGCGGAAAAGCATTGCACTTGCTGACACCTTTCAACACAGCTTGGGGTCAAGTCATTATCAGTTCAAGAAACAATATTGAATATGCTCGCCTTTCACATTCAGAATTACAATGCCTACAACAACACACCATATACACCAGTGGTCGAAGTGTACAAAAAGAAGCAGTGGAACTATGTTCCCTGCTGGTCTGCCCCCAGTCCCCACAAACCCCATTGCCACACCCCCTCCCACATGTAATCCAAACCCCCAAACAAACACACATGTTGTGAAAGGGAATGTTCAGTGCAGTGCACTCCACTGAAGTGCACGTTTCAACTTCTTTCTACACTTTTATTATTAAACTAACAACCGTTTCTTTTTAAAATGAAAGTATAGGAACAGTAAAAGTTTTTGGTTTAAAGTAGAGGAGCACAGCCCCCAAAGTCGACCACTGATGTAAACACATTGAAATATGTTAAACCATTTTACCAGGTGTGGATTGGGAACCAAAAGAATCCCTGGAAATAATGTTCAAACTGGCCGCATTTTAATATTTTCAGCAAGCCCAACCATTTTTCTATGAGAACATCTGGACATAAAACACAAAAGAGGCCCAGGGTACAGAGGCCCTCTGGGAAATCTCCAGAGTTCCCTATAGGCCAGTTCACCCCTGAATTTTACATAGTCCTCCGTGCCAGGGTATGTCCCGGGTGGCAGAATACTTTTCTTGGAGTGGCCCTACAGACCCTTAAACAGGGGGAGAGAACTTCAGGTCAAGAAAAAGGGGTAGAGTAGACATGGAAGGTGACAGGAAGAAATACATGTAGTTTTTGATTTGTGCTTGGGGACAGATTCTGTGGACTTCTGGGGTCAGTTTATTTAACATTTGCACCAGTGCTCAAAACTGAGCCACCGTTTTGGTGCTTAGATAAGGTGGAATAGAGCAAACAGGTTTTGTCCCAATCCATATTATTATCTAAAAACAGGGTTTATTACATTTCTTTTACACTAAACATAGTAACAAAATAACAATCTGCTTCACTTTTTGCTCCATTCCATATTATAAAAGTTGCAACGTTGATGCTAAACTAATTTCCTCAATTTATTTTGCACAAGGGCAAAGTTTGGATAATGTGGTCTTTGAAGGTTAATGACATTTCTGCACACAACAATGAGCAATCTAGTGCAAAAAGAACTAGTGGTTGGCATGCAACAGCAAAATGTTTAAAACGCTTGTGACCCAACAAACTCTGAACCCTTTAGCTGCTGTAAATGCTAACAAATGGTAAATGCAGAGATTCTGCTAGATGGGCTGGGCTCACCAACCAACAAAATGTTGCATCTGGCTAGGATTTAATTATGGCTAACTATATCGAAATATTAATGAATGAAGCTAATGTCACAGAGGCCTGTATGGTAGTTTGGGCTCGATAGTCTAGAAAAGGGAGTCAAAGGCTGAAGTTATCAACACTATGGATGGCCCTGTTTTCCACAGCAAATTTTCAATAGGAGCTTACGCTTTAATGGGGACCCCAGCCAAGAATCTTCTCATTGACTCCACGATAGTGAGAGAATTCTTCAATATCTGAGAGCAAGACTTGGAGGTCAAGGCAGGAAGGGAAATCTCCTTGGTTTAGTTATGCAGTGGAAACACTCTTGGTGGAAAATAACCTCATTGTGCATGTGTTCCTTTGTAAAAAGAGTTTGCTTCATTTCTTTTATGGCTATGAGAGTGCCATTGTCTGAATGAACACTGACCTGGAAGTAAATCATTCTGGAGGGACCCCTGTAAAGCAGATTTATTATAAATGAAACCTACCTCACTAAACATTGTGCATGGTTTTTAAGTCCCAAAAAGATAACATTTCCCAAAATGACGTTTTTCACAACAGTTGTCTGGAGCAAAATTTGTTTGGGATGCCATGTTACATAATTGATTGAATTAAAATTGCTGATAAGGCATCCATGATTACGTTCTTGTTAAGCGAAAAGAATACATTACCATTGTTTTCTACTTGAATTAATGTCACTTTAATATCAAGGATGTTGTATACATTTGGAATCTTCAAAATCTCGCCTGTGCTGATCAGAGCTCAGTTTTCGAGACAATGCCCAGAAGTCAGCTTTGTTGTAGAACAAACACACCATTGATCAATAACTAATCCAATAGCTCAGGTAAACGGACACAGCTTTGGTTTGGGTAATTGGAGCATTTGTTACATTTGAAAAAAAAATACAAGACGTTATAGGCCTCATATTCCATATCTGTGGCGCTTCACATTTTATGAGGCACTGATTGGCCTGTGCTTTTAGTGAAAAAAGGCTTCAAAAGACCAGATCTCAATATAACCCTGACAGCTTTGACATGAGTCAAAGCAATACACCAACATATGTTAGGCCCGATTCACAGAGTGTTTCCCTATGGGACTGAGCCATTATAAAATGCTTCTTTGAATTAGGCCCATTGTGTGTCTGTTTCATGGCCTGGTGTCTCCAATCACTTTATTCAGAACATTTTCTGTTGATCAACTCCCATATAAAATGCAATGCATAGCTTTTGAAAACGAAAGTGAATGAATTCAATCGAAAAAGCACTAAATAATGAAATGATAGTATCAGCTTTATCTTTTGAGTGATTTGTTTGATCAAAACACTGAAAAAAGATTTGAATTCAGCAGTGTGCTCTGCATCACATACTATTACACATGTTACATTAAAAGGTGTAAATTATGAATACATTTACATATTTCAATAACATTCTCATACTACTTGTTATGGGAACATGAAGGATGGCAATGACAACACAATGATCTTGTGAATGTGGATACATAGGCCCCAATTATAGTGTATGTCCATACAATATATTATCAGAGACAATAGATTTCAGTCCAATTTGATCATAACTCTTGATGGAGAGAATTACCCCACCCCTGTCATCACATGACAAAATACACTGGATTAGTCACAATAAAGTGGAGGATAATTGCAAGGGTCAGCATCTGAAGAGACCATATCAAAGGTCCCATCCAGTGAGAAAATGATGCAAATGATACTGCATGGGTTGAAGTTAAAAGTAGGTTAAGGCCAAACACAGGCAATTGGGAGAGTTCTTGGATGAAACTGCAGATTGAGGGAGCTTGTCAGGCAGGAGACATCCTGATTGGATGCATCTGATGAAATTCTTCCTTAAGAATGCCTTTTCCAGAGTCAGCCCACTGCAGAAGACTTTCCCAATACAGAATCACACTCCTTAAGAAGGAATTTGAAAGCACAGGATGGACTGGGAGCAGAGCTTAATTGGCAGAGCTGCTTAGAAATGTTGATATTCCTACCTGTCCAGGGCCTTTAACAGATGAACCAAAAGTGAGTACTATCACACCTGTGCCTTTAGATAATTGTTCCAAGAACTAGTTAATTCCTATGCGCAATGAAACGCGTCTTTAAGGGAACCTTTACAAGCTATTTCAATAAATGGGGTCTGGGCCTGCAAGGGAAACTTTGTGGAGCTATGTTTAAAGTAGTATGCCCCAGAATTTATTTAGGATTACATAGTGCAGTTTATTCTCTGACAGTAGCCAAATATGAATTAGTCCCTGGGGGTTTAAACAGGCAATTTATATTTAGATTTGTGACATGGTGTACAATGCGATTCACAAATTTGTACCAAGTGGTAGACTTCTTGACCTGTGAAAACCAGTTTACATAAAAATCAACATCCAAATAGATGTTGGTTGGTGAATCCCCATTATTCCTAAGGAAATAATGTCAATTTAAAAAAGAAAATGCAGTTTTTCTTGGTATTTCTCTACATAACATTGCACAGAAAAGAAAGAATTCCACCTTAAACAGACTCTTAATGCCAATTAAAAGGAAATGGCATATGCTGTTTTCCCTCACATTTAAACCCTAATACCTGTGTGACCCTTTAAATGAATCACAATCATGTGCCCTCTAAAATAAAAACCTCTATCCCAAACACAACCTCTAGAAAATGTAGCCAAACATACCATACTCTGCATTGTTATTTAAACTGGAAACCAACAATGCCATACATCTGGAGTAGAATCAGCCCTAGAATAAGTATATTATATGTGAATCCAAAGTTTTTTGTATGTCAACACTTGTTGATGGTCGAAAAGAAAGTGCATTATATATTGCAAAGTTAGTTTGAGGTCTCTTTGAAATGTGGTGCTGACAAGGGGGGACAATTTGAAGGTTGATCTTGGATAAGGTTGCATATTTTTGTCTCGAATAGTTATTCAATCTTGTTTATGCATGAATGGATGGCGGTGTGCATTGGGAACATGAACATTTGAGAGATAATAGCCCCAGTTTGATTTGTTTTCTGTAGAAAATCCGCCATTTATTTGTATGGAATAATGTAGGTGCCTTCTCCAGCATTCATAGCTAGGGACCACCTTTAATTATTGTTCTATTTAAAGTAAAACAGAATATTCAGATTAAAAAACAACCTGTTTCTTGTTCAAACATTTGCGGTGGGATTGTAGTTGTGTGGGGTGTTAGATCAGTGTACATTTCTCTGTTAAATGAGTCTTCAAAACTAAGATATATTCAAGGTTAAACAACACCCCTGACCCAGAAGAGCTACTAATGGATGTGAAATCTTCCAGCCAAAGAAACTTTGATTCTCAGTACAATAAACAGCTTCTTGTACGTTCCACAGGGATGATTCATGGAGAACTGAATGTTATATCAAGTTAACAATACAACATATATCTTATCACTTGCCACCAATAGTTTATGCCTTTGTTTAAACATAGGAAGGAGGGGAGGTGACCATCATACTGCCATAGCTATGAGAAACTGCTCTACAGGAAGGTGCATAGTAGAAAGGGCAATAGTGTTTGTGCCACTCACTAGAAAGGTCATGATCTCATCAGAGAAGGCTGTGGTAGAAGAACAGTATCAGCGGCATTTATTTACAGTGCCCATTTCTCAGAGGCTCTGTATGGATCGTAGAAGCATATGAACCATAGGCCCGATACAATGGGCAAACAAAGGTTTACATTTCAGCATTTCCCTCGTTGGTCTATACTGATAATTGGCAGAGCTGCTGCATTGGAGCAATCTGTCCTTTTTTTTTTAATTCTGTCATACTTCTCTGAATGAATTATGTGTACACTTTGCTCCACTGTACTTTGTCACTGTCATTTTCACTGACAGGCCTTTGCTCCCCAGCAGACATAATCACTTTACCGTTGATACAGAGTCTCGTTTTCCCAAACTGCAAGCTGTCAATACACGTGGCTCATATGTCACACGTATTGATGATGGCTGGGCTTCACCGCGCTCCCCTCACATGCCAACCGCATTATTTTCCAGGCTTTTATTTTGATGTTCCCAATATCCCGCTTTCTGATTTCTGTGTTCATTCATTCCTTATATTTATCGTTGGTGTGCAATCAACTTCATAAATGCACCTTATCACACACTCATAGCTACCAATGCCAATCTGCCATTACAGCCACCAGGTGCCAGCTCTGTCTTTTAGTCAAATCCACTTGGAAGTTGGAGCTTCTAGTTCTACTTATCCAATTGTCAGCACAGAGAACTTGCGGAAGGCGATGCCTCATGAAATGGTACCAGTTGCCAGATAAGCACGCATTCAGCATGAAGAGGGTAGTTTTACTAATGTACCCACACTTCAATAATTAAAAAAAAGAAACCTGTTTTTACTATTTTGGAGCATGGCCTTGGAAATATAGTCAATTTCCTTTCTGCCACTAGTAACTGATGACCTCGGCATCGGGAAAATAAGAAAATAAAAGAAGCCTGCGGTTAAGGTTGGGATTGTACTTTTGAGGATTTCTTTTATTTTCAGACGCAATTGGTGGAATGAGAGCCGTTGAAGTGATCTAATTTCGGGTGATACACCTGACAATCTTTTAGAATGTTGAGCCTGGGCTCCTCTGTTTTCACTTTTTGAAGATTGACATTCTTTAAAAACATTGGGGTAACAGATGTTTCCCACAGAATTCCTCAGGCCTATATGGTGCCCAGAAAAGATTTATTAGCCTACACGTGTAGTTACGATCAATGAAGAAGTCAAGGTGACCATGCCATGTTTCAAGTGGGGTGGGGGGCTTTTCCCAGCCAGAAGCGTCCTGATGAAAGCAAGAAGGGGCCAACATCTTCAGTGGACCATCAACTCTTAGGGCTCACTCGCCGTTACGCTCTTCATGCCGGGTTGTGATTGTGAAGACCTTCCTAGGTGAGCAAGAAACCGCCTCCCTCCATCAAGTTGTAGTTGCGTAATGCTCTGCATTGCTTGTAGCAGGAAATGTACTCCTTTTTAACCTTGCGATGTAAAGTGCACTCCTTTTAACCTTTTAGGGTTCATTTGTGTTACAAATGTTTCGTTTTTTCTGACACCTGTACTGCCATTACCAACAAGGGCTGATGTGCTCATCAGAATGGCATTGATTTCTGAAAGACGTGGGGGTGACAGCTGCAGTCAAATATGGATGCTGTCAAGAGTGTAGAGGGGTAGGGGAGAGTCCGAACTCGAAACACCAAATACAGTGAATACAGTGTCGACAATCTTTGTTATGTGCTATGTACTGATGTATAGCTCATAAATCTCCACGCATGAAGCATTGTGAACATTTTTTTATCCAACCTGATAATTCACATACAGATGACAATAGTTGATATGTGCTATGTATTAATGTACAGCTCATTATACTTTTGTATACCGAGCACTGTCGTCGAAATCTGAATCAAATTTCATATACCGTTGATTATGTATTGTTTTTGTTTTTATGTTGTTGCTTTGACAATCTTTTTAGAATAAAATTTGTTTTAAATAGTTGTGTGCCTCACTAGTGTGATCTAATTATGTTACACTAGGTTTCAGAACTGTGACAAGCCCCGCCCAGCGCCACAAGGGAGAGGTAGCCTCGACTCACTTCGCTTTGTATGATTCTGAAGGGACCAGGCTGCAGTCGCAGCAGCAGGTGGAGAGCTTAGCACGGGAGGGGGAGGGAAGGAAGAGGATAAAAGGAAGGTCTTGAGAAGTTTCCAGAACTTAGGAAGATCTTGCTTAAGTCTGAGGGGCGAGGGAGGCTGTTCCAGATGGAGGCGCCAGACGAGGAAAGGGATCTACATCCCAGTCTCTGCTTGGAGAAACGTTTGACCTTTAGAGAGAATGACTTCGTAAATCCGCTACTGTTGCTTTGAACATGCTTGTTTTATATGGTCTTAGTGCTCCAATATGTGTGCACTGCTATGAACTGATTCTACACTATCTCATGGCACGTTTCCCATAATTCACTCCGAGGTGAAGCATTATCTTTCTTCTCCCCCATTAGAGATTACATTTGGACCTACAATGAATGATGAATATTGATCTAAAGTACAGCACATTCATTTTTACAGATATTGTATCGGAGGTTTGGTACTTATTGGGACAGATGACAAGCTGGGAGAGCTACTGCTAACCAAGTTGTCTTGCACTTGGCCCATTAGGGTGTCCATGTTTTGCACCTTCACCTGACCAGCTCACACTTTCGAGTCTTGTGTTAGTCTTCATTCTCTACCTATTACTGTGAGACCATGATCATGGGTTTTCAATAGAATAACACATGCTGACACTGTGTCTAATGTTCTGTGACTCTGTAAAGTATGCACAATCTGTGTATGTGTATAGTCATTTCAATCAATACAAGAGATTGTCTCCATTGTCCATATACTTCCATCGAATTCTAAGGTACCATTATTGGCAATATGTCCACTACAGTCAAAGTGGGAGATGCTTGGTTACAAATTCATGAACCCCATCAGACCATTTATTTAGGAAGAACCTGTACCCTAAGGTTATTACTTGAAATGTGGTTTTGTGAAAATGATCTGATCGTGCTGTTTCAGGAGACAAGGCTAGTCTAGTCAACATGGCATTCATCCAAACCTACACCAAAATGGTGGCGGTGTTAGTGAGGACACAAAAATGGCAGTTTAAACCTCTTATTATTGTGCCCGTTCACCGAGAACATGAGTAGCCAGTTCCACTGTGAAAACTGTCTCATAGCCTCTATACGGGCACATGAGGAGTGATGTGGTACAGCTTACCACAGGCAGTGGCTTCCATGAACTGCTGCAGTGTATGGCATAGCCATAGAATGCATTCTGATCTACGTGCAGGGGATGAGCTGAGCATGCTCATGCAACAGGAATGGTTAAAGACCGCATACTGCTGGCCAGAACTTCGCTATGCCACAGCATGCAAAATGATTATTACCAAATGCCCAACTCTAAAATGACTGCTAATTATGACACATGGCAGTGGAGCTGAAATGCACCCAAAATATATATCTGCTTCTCATACGCCAACTCTGCCCCTCTACACTCTTGACAGCATCCATTTTTATGTAACATTCCCCTTTTCAGAAATGAACATCATCCTGATGAACCCCCTTTGCTTGGAATATAACCATACAATGTGGCTCCCCGTTGCCTCCCCAAGTCAAAATGGTGGCACCAAGGGAGGCGCTTTGGGTGGCTGGAATACGCGGGCGGTACGCTGTGTTCTCGCCCGACTTTACAGCTATCTGATTGGCTGAGCGACATTCCCCATGTGCGAATCGCTACTCAAACGATCTAAAAAAGTAGTTTAATATGTGTGCAATATACAAAATTGTTTGTGTTTTGATATGCAATCACATCCAGTGAGGATAATAATCACCAAATTAACTCATGTAAAACTAATGAGCACCCATTTAGTTCTCGCTGCAAAGTGTAAATCACATTGGGCCTGATCATGACTTTGGCGGTAACACCGGCGGTATTACTGCCGGCAGTATTAGCCCTACCGCTGAACTCCCCGGCGCCAATAACGCCGGATCACGAGTTCGGCGGTAATGTAATTCCCCATTCCCCATTCCCCATTGAGCCCATTCGGGAATGCCCCATTCCCCATTGGGCTCAATGGGGAAAATTCACGCTCTTACCACCAGCGGATTTCCCGCAGGCAGTAATAGCGCACATTTTCTGCGGATTTCCCCCCAGCCAAGAGCTGGGGCAAAATCCGCCGAAGTCCTGATTTGGCAGACCCTTAAATCCAGCGGTAATAACGCGACCGCCGGATTTAAGGGTTACCACCAAAGTCGTGATGAGGCTCATTGTCTTTAAATCGAATTCTGAATTGGGTTTATGGCCATTGTACTGGAAAAATCGTTGTTCAAGAAATTCTTACTAATATGACATTATTCACGGTTATAAGCATCAAATGGCATTGCTAAGCATAAGTGTTATAGATGTCAGTACATGGATACATATGTATTTGCTAAGCCAAAAATCTGCTTAACTCTGGAAAGAAAACATTGATTGGTGAGCTCTACAAACAACATTCTCCTGAAGCAGCGTGCTTTGCCTTATATGATCAACAAGTCCCTTTACGTGATCTAGGCATGTTACCATTCAAATATGGTATAATGCAGCGATGCAAAAATACAGATTAGGAGAGGGTGGTTTTCTCATAACTCAAGAATTTGTCAAGTTTGTTATTTGAAGTTTAAAGTGTTTGTTTTATAAGATACACACAGCACAGATTTATTGACTTGCAGCATTAAAAATACAAAATGGACTGCTCACGCGGGCTGCGCTCTCATGGCAGACCATACAAGGGTAAGATCTTCAACTGAATGAGGCAAATGCAACTTTAAGTTTCAAGTTTAATAACGTCACTAAACTAAGCTCAGAAGGGAGAAGGTGTTCCACGAAAGCACAAGCGCATACAAAGCACACATATCTCTGGTGTTAAAAGTAGCCTTATTCATTGCAACGTTCTGAACAAAGGCCCTAATCCCTTAGCGGTCACTGAAAAGAATAATCAATCAAAAGGAACAACATTACCATGAGGCTACAGACCATCAAGATAGTTAGTTTTACGGGGTCGTTATTGGTTGTACTCACTTGTGTGGCCCTGTTGTCTAGTAGGAGAAGGCTTTAGTGGTTGCCATCCTATCATCAACCCTTAGTGACAAATACAGGTGAAAATAAGGAGGGGTATGGAAAGAACCGCCCAAAAGAGGCAAAAACATCAAACAACAGGTATGGGGAGAGAGAATTACTATATAGCCTATGGTTCATCATTCTTTGTTCCATTGCCAACACTTTCATGGGCCTTCTACAAATTATCGGTTCTTAATTTGTAAGGAAATAAGTGGCAGAGCCCAAATATTTTCTTGCACATCACCGACACTTCGGGGTGGGCAGCTCCCAGCCCACTGACACACCCCATGCCTGCTCCATACAGTACCAACATAATTGGTGTTAAGGCTGCAAATACCACCGGTTCATTCAGGGTGATGGATTCATGGTCTGATTGCAGATACCAATGGACATAACATAGTGTCTTGAAATAATATAAATATGTAAGTGTTTCTTTAAACCACATTATTGTTCATATTTTATTATGATCCTCTCAGTGGCAAGTGGAACATATTAACAATCTAGCAATAGAAAATAGGAGCTGATATGATTTCCTTATATGATAAAATATTTGACAAATTCAGGCAAAATCATTACTGAGCTGATGCTCTTGCTATAGTGTTCGACAGGCACGTTCATCTTCCTTGGGTTGGCACTCATGCTAAGCACTCCTCTATGATATTGGCCTTTTCACTGACCTTGCCCCTCTGTTGAGGCTGCTGGCTGGCGAATGCCCTGTTGTCAACCCATGCTGCTGCTTATTACAGTAGAGAAGTTGCAGCAATGTCAAGCTGGTTGATTTGAGCAGTGGGCGAGCATGGCCAGAATCAGTGTCCAACATTGTCACCTTCTAACATATTGTTATTAAGGAAAATGGATAGCCATGTCCTGCCAACCTGGGTTATCAGGTTTGTGACTAACAATGAGCAAGCCCAGGATAAACAGACCCAGGTCAGTGCACGCTGATGTTTTTATATTACTATGACTGACAGACATTTAAAACAATTAAGTTGGCATAACACCACAACATAATCAAGCTAGGATTACAACCAAGTGCTGGGGCTCAGAAATAAGTGCTGGGGCTCAGAAATAAGTTCTGGGACTCAGGCTTGCCAAACCCCTCTGCAAATTAAGCACTGAAAATTATGTCTTCTTTGTTTCTGTCAACCTCATATTTCTTCCTCACAATCTCAAGTGAATTATGTTACCCGTTGTTTTCTACAAGTATTCATGGCATGGTGCAAAATGCTACAAATTTGTTCTCCTCAATCCTTACCATTAAACACAGATTATATTTGCTACTTTGCTCTATTGTGTTTGTTCAGTAATTCTAGGCAGGAATGGTCTGGTGCTCCTGATTTTTCTTCTGCCATCAAGCCTTCGTAGCCTGGCCCATTTTCTTGCATACAGTGCTGTTTACAGCGGAAGGTGTACAGAGCTGTAGACCCCTACATACAAATCAAGGCATGTACCAGATGCAGTCCATGATTAAAGTGCCCAGAAAAGGTTCCACGTTGCCCTCGGGTGATCACAGTAGAGTGTATTGCACCAGCATAGTAGTAATAAAGGGTTGAGTTGCCTGCTGCTGAAAGGTGTGAGTTAACACACCTTGGCTGCAGGGGATTGATTGCTGCCAGTGTATTGGTTGTGTTCCTCCTCTTAATGGCACTTCTGCCCACTGCCTCACTGATGCAATGACTTCTATCTGTGGACTTCTATTGTTAAATGATTTCAATTCAGCAATCCCACTAAGTCAGTGCCTCATCTGGGACGCCCAAGGGAAGCCCTTATTTATATATTTTTATGACAAGTTATACTCTGGATGATAAACCCTTATATAACGCCCCTCTCTTTGAATCCCCCTGACCTCACCGAGCCAAGAAGTAGGTTTGTTTTGCAATTTAAAAGATTAATTGGAAAAATTAAACAATATATATATATATTACACTTTTATAATAAATTAATATTTGATATCACACTTAAGAATATGACAGTGATCAACACTGGGTGATGTTACAGTAGCGCACTGATTTAATTACTTAAAGGTTAGTATAGGGAGGAAAAGGTAACTGAGAATGCTTTTATGGTTTCAAGGAAAAACAATGATGGAAAGAATGCAGTACAGAAATAACTGGTAGGGTTTCACAAGAGATAATATGTTCACTTTTCCCCTGGTGGCAATTCACTCCCCCCCCTATGCAATAGAAGATGGAAGAGAGAGCACACAGTTCTCAGGAATGCAATCAAATCTAGTTCAGTTCCCCCCTAGCAAGCTTAGATCACAGGGATGATTTTAAAACACAGGCAAAATCCTTTAAATGTGGTGGCAATGAAGTAAAATATGCTAAAAATGTTTTTTAATTCACTATAAGAGATTCAGGGTGGGTGATAGCTATTTTAAATTAGTTCAGGATCATGTTAGCAATGGTCTATGAATGATTGTCAGGTTGTAAACGAATTTCAGCAAAGGAAAGCAAGAAGCTGCTAATTTGAAGAAATTTGAGCCAAATTGCAAATCGCGGCACTTTTTCTGAGTGCGTCGAGCGCGATTACGGAAAATAATGAATAGAAAGTCGGTTCTGGGTTCCTTGGAAAGCCTAGAATCTTAGTTCTAGAATGAAAGTTAAATCTCGCTTCTAGCACAAACGGTTCAAGAGATACGTTTGTGAAGGTAGATGTTCATAAATGAAATAATGATTCAAAATGGCAAAATTACACTTTTACAGGTTTAAAATCGGAGAAGGAACACACGATTCCTATGATGCAGTTCTGGACAGGTTCAAATGTTTTGAATCAGATTGTTTTAAGCTAAGAGATTGGTTTTGTACAGTTCTGGCTATGTACTCACACTATGAATTTGAAATAGGCCGTCAGGGTCTGGTCAGCAGGTTGGACTGGACTCCGGGCGGGTGGTTCTGAAGTCACAGCTCTCTGGTTCAGCTCTGCTCTGCACTTCACCGCGGTCTGGTCTGTGGTTCTGGTCTCTCTGGTTCTGATCTGGTCTGTGGTTCTGCTGTCGGCACTTCTTTCTGGGTCTGCTACGGGTTCTGGCAAAAGTTCTTGGCAAAGAATCCAACAGCTCGCCCGGCTGTAGAATAGTTTGGTTGGATTGCTGGATTCTGAAGGCCTGCTGAAAAAGGATTTAGCTGGTGGTCCAGGCCTCTCTACTTTAAGTTCTGGAGTGAAGTTCTCCATCAGAGTGCTGCGCAGGAATTCAGTTAAAGGTTGGAAAATGAATGTCCCTGTCTGGCTTCCAGTGGCTCTTTTTATGTCTTTTGAAAATGGGTGTGGATGCTAACTTTCTTTGCCCAACCCACTCACGATTTGATAGGTCAAGGATTTCTCTTTGACCTGATTTGAGAAGGGAGCAGTGAGTCATCAGGTGTCATCTTTATGGCATACAGAAAGAACACTCCCCTTTGCTTTTACCTTGGAAAATCATTTTCATAACTAAACACATTTCCCAGATACACAAGTGGTTGACATTACATATACACATCATATATCACATAAGGTAGTTTCTGTTCCAACTCTGATGTTTCTAAGAGCTTGGATTAAGAAATGACAACATTTTGCGCTTTTTGGTTGGTTTACCAATATTGGATTTTTACCAAAAATGACACAGATGTACACCGCCTTTCTACACATATTCTAGTAAATTTTCATTTTTCTAGCGTGAACCCCGTGTCTGCAATCTCCATAATTCATGGTGTTTTGCCTCAGAACATGGTACAGAGTTCTAACACCTCTTAAAATGTGCACAGAAAAATCACAAGAATAATGATATTAATTATATCATTTTGGAAAGTCCGTACTATGAATTATCAATCTTTTTAAAATTATGCTCTGGCCGAGAGGGGTGTGGTTTCCCAAAGCACATGGTGGAATTTCTGGTTTGTCCACTTCCTCCAACTCAAGTTGCTCACAGAGGCACTGCCCCTCCCCGTTTCTTTCAAGAGGAAGCCATTTACGACCCCCCCTAATTTAACATTTGCCTGAGCCAAGGAAGGCTCATTGTTCAGTTTCCTGCAGTCCCCAGCTGCTCCTCCCCTAATCCAATCAGGGAGGTGTCATCTCCTTTTGGTGGGGGCAGCAGAATGCAGCCAGGCCTGGGAAGAGTGGCTGAGCAAGTTTCAACTCCCGTCGGGGGTAGTTGCCGGGCAGAATTCACTCTCTTCAAGCCAGGCTTCAGCCAAATGTCACTTTTGTTCACAGTTTTTCTTCATCCAAATCAAACTTACAATTTTTAAACATGCAGCTAGAACGCTGATTCTAAGTTCACAACTATGACATTTAACAGTTGCAAACTATGTGACACTCAACAGTAGGTCACGCATTTATTTTAAACATTTAGATTTTAGTGTCTTTCAGTCCAATTTCACTTCAGCTGCCGACATCCACGGCTCAGCCAGTTTCATTATGAACATTATTTTGGGCTCTTTCTCTTTTCAGGTTTTGTATGCACACAAGAATACATTCTGCCAAATGTCTGCTGGTGTTCAGTGAGATTTTTGAATATCTTGCAATGTTTAAAATAGGCATTTTTAGCTTGCATTTCAGAGAAACACAGGTGATTTCAAAGTGCTTTTTGAGCCAACCGGCACTGCTGTTTTTCCTTTTGCACACATTTCACCCATGGCACTCCTGGCCCATCACGCTCGCACTGGTGGGTGGTAGGTCAGGCGACCATTTTGGTGTGCGCCAAAACTGCGGTTTTCCTGGATTCTGGCGCAATGTGGGCTTTTCCGCCATCTTGGATTTCCTAAGCCCACAGCACCAAATGTTGCAGCATAATAGTCCAAACGTGGGTCAGGACACCCAACACTATCTATTACATTCACAATAAATGAGTTATTTTACTGAGAAATATTGCTATTCTGCTAACCCCGCTAAAACAATTACACCCCAAAATCTGGGACAAGAAACAGGCCGTTTTAATTTTAACATTATGTTTTAACATAACAAATCAAGAAATTAAATGTGTTCTGCTAGTTTTCAATGCTGGTGAGGTCCACCGCAAAATTCCACATTAATACAGGCAGCTTGTTTCAGAATAAACAGTTTCGTAATATGGGGGAATAATTCCATTGTGCACTTATCAAATTATACCAGCAACATATGATGCCTAATGAGAAAGAAATACATTTTGAATATCTGACTATTATTTTGAAATCATTTTAAATTAATGTGACAAGTTGTGTTGCAAGGATATGGTGATTAAAGAAAACAGTTCTTACTTCATCACCGTGGATAAGGCTTTTGGTAATGAATCAGGTTTTCCTGTTGGAATATCTGGAAATCACCACCAAGTAGAAGGTTATTTTGGAAGGTGAAAATACTGAATGTATTACAGTGTCATACAATCCTGGGATTATAAAAGTGGAATTGAAGAGAAATCAACAAATGTATCTTAATTGACAGTCCACTTAAGGCAGACTCCTATTTCGGCATAATGTTACTTAGAAAAAGTGTGTTGGTTATTTAAATTGACATTATTTTCTTGGGAATGATGGGAAGAAACTAACCTCCTTTTTTACTCCACGTTAAAGGGTAGAAAGCTCTACTCACGATTTTTCGTTTATGTAAACTATGATATTCACAGTTGAATAAGTTGATCAATCCCTGCAAATCTACTAGATTGTTGTACACCACACTGCCAAACCCAGACATAATTTGCACTTGTGAAAAAACATGGAAAGAATAATAATTAATGACTGTGTGATACAAATGTACTCTGTTCAATTTTGGATTTTAGGACAATCTATTTTAAATACATTTCTACAAAGTTTCATTTACACACCAAGTTACCCCTTGAGTGTCATAGCTTTTAAACAGGGTTCATCAAAAATGATTTTCATTGAAATCTGAGATGCACTAAATGTTTGGGCCATTTATCTAAAAGATCTGGGATTATTTCCCTCATTTCTGGTTTGTCTTTCAAAGGCCCAGGACAGGTAGGAACATCAACCAGCTCCAGGTATCCGCACCAGATAGGCTCTTTCTTTCAGTCTGTACACCTGATCCCCAAATCCCTTTCCGGGGATCTGGATCAGCCCTGAAAATGGCCTGTTCATTCAGTCTCATCTAGCAAAGGTCCCCTTGCAGAGTTTCTATCAGCTAAACCGAGGTGGACCCCAAACTGCGTTTCTGCTTGTTGAACGGGCTCTCTTTCTTTTCTGCTTTCCCAAAACCCTGCTCTGTTCCTATGTTTTTACCCATGCAGCATCATTTGAAACTGCAATTTTCGCTTGGATAGAACCTGTGATAGGTTTCCTTCACTTACTCTAACACATTAAAATACTACTCTTCGCTTTGATTGTCCCATTGAATTCTCTTTGGCATAGGGGCTTGTAGTACGTAGGAGGTAGGTATTAGGTATGTAACAAACATCAAAATTGGACTAAAATATGGACTTCCCTTATAAATTTCAGTATGCATATGTGATATTAAAAATAATTATATGTGCATATTCACAAACATATTCTCAATCTGGAGATATCTATTATATTTTCATGGCTGCAGGTGCAACAGAGGTATTAAAATATGCAAATGTATTACTAATGCATAGATAGTAATATAGCCTATATGCAGGGATGTGTTCCATGTTTTCACATAGAATCTAAATCTGCATTTGTTTTTTTGAATTGGAACAAGGGGTATAAAGTTATAGCTGAAAATGTATTTCCCATTTGTCCTCTTTAAAAATACATTATGTGGTTCACATTTCTATTGTTCAATTTACCTTTGAATTACATGCTGCTAGTGTCCTGGTATCAACAGAAACATCTGCCGCCACCAACAAAAGTTCATTTAATAGGCTGCTTTTAATGAAGCAGCTATATTCTGTATGGTATCTTATGCTCTGCCAGGTCTGAGGTCAGAATATGAAGAAGAGGGCATTTTCTTAATAGAATTTGAAATTAGTGACAGCTCATGCATTCATCAATCTCTTACCAGAGTATTTTGGGATATATTTTGATTTGTCATCATTTAAGTCTAGGCCTTTGTTGCAAGTAAACTTAGATGTATGCATTATATCAGACCAAAGTGATAGAAATGGATCTATGCATTCCTAGTTTTAAAAAAAAAAAAGCTCTGTACTGCATAATTATACAGATCAGGTAACCAAAGTTCACAACGTAGGTTCCCAGTATATACAGTCAACACGAGATCTATTGTGTCCTATGCAACAGAAATGTGTTATTTACTTTGTCTTTATTTATGATCATGCTTAAATAGTAAACTGTTCTGCTCAGAAATATACTAAAAGTCTTATGTGATTTGAAGTTAACAATGTGTCTATCATTTCCTTGCAGAATACTCAAATTCAAGTGGCACAGTTCATTCAATTCTTGTTTATTGTGGCAACATAAATAAAGCAGCTCCTTTGAATTTTCAGTTAGAGTTGTACGTCATCCGCAAGCTGCTGTAGTGCAATGCCCAAACTACATATCATACACCTTATAATGGTTCCATGCAGACGTTAAATAAAAAAGGAGACGCATCAACCATGTGGCATCATCCATATAGCAAGTAGGTTTGATAGAGACCATGCTATTTGGATAATAGGGGAGATTAAATCAACTTCAGACTATGTGGAAGTGACCCAGAAGGAAGGTGGCCATGAATCTGAGATGGAAAGGAAAAGACTGCCTAAAATAACAGAACAAATATTTTCCATTAGCATGAAAACAATGGGTAAAAGCAGAGAGAGACAGAAATGGGGGGGACCTGTGGGACTGAGGGAAGAGTGTTCATGCAGAGATTCACTGCAGTCTATGTCAACACTAAGAATTAATTGTCTGTCAGAGATAATGTCCAAACTTTTAGATTTGAAGAAGCTTGACTAGCGGAGCATCATTCTGTAACTGCAATGACAGTACATGGTTTGTTTTAAACTTTATATTTAAAACTGTTTCACGTTTCCATTTCAGTGTGGATGTACAATTAAGGGAGACGCAATTGTAGAGTGATCATTTGACTTAATATTGGTGAAAAAGTCAATGTCATGAAGTGTGAATTACATGTGAATTATATCATGAAATACCTCGGCAGATTGTAGCATATTGTATTGAATAGCTATTCATATTTGTTTTTCTATGTATGGATGTTTTGGGAATTCAAATAGGCAAGTTGCAGTGTATTTTATCATTGTAGCCAGAAATCAATGTTCATGTGTTGAGGTGGCTTACCTAGAATTGTGAGTTACGGGATCACCTGCATTGCCCAGATTTTTTTTAGATAAAATAAAAGTATTATAATGAAAACAGCCTGTTTCTTGTTCCAGATTGTGGATAGGGATTGCTGCAGTGAGAAGCATTAGATCAGATCCTTTCTCAGTCATATAGGAACCACTAAAAAAGAAACTATACACTCCATAGACATTTCATTACAGAATGCAATTAGATGTTCAACATTGAGGGTGCAATTAGAAGGAAATAAAGAGAGGGGCTAGTGATCCTCGTTAAGTAAATGGACCTGCATATTGTATTCTGTGCTAAATAATGAAGATGCATCTCCCTTTTTTCCCACTTTTTCCTATGCCATGGTTTACTGTCTTTCTAAAAGGAACAGTTCATTATTATTATGGTACTAACTGAGCGAAGACCTAGCTTCTGGAAGCACCGGAGCACTGTACATGGTGAGGGAAGAAAAGAAACAAGGAAGTGAGACACCAACAACAGGGGAGGGGGAAGGCGGGCAATTTGTCAGCAAGGGACCTAGAAGTAACCAGGGGAGGAAATGGTGGGGATCAAATCACACAGTCTCAGGTAGGGTGGGGAGTGGAGGGTGTCTGGTCCGAGATATTAGGGAGGAGTCATTCCTTGAAGAGGAGGGTCTTGAGCTTGTTCCTGAACTATAGAAGCGAGGAGACAAGCCTGATGTCTATGGGGAGGAGGTTCCAGAGTCTTGAGGCATAGACAGAGAATGCATGTCATCTGGTTCTTTCTTTCCTGCACTGACAGAGTTCGAACCTGCACATGTCCTTATGTCTGGTGGATCATAGGCCTCCAGTGATGCGGAGTTTCTCAGTGAGGTAGCTTGGAGACTTTAGGATGTCAGCCTGGTAGATGATGCAACAGGATAAGATGATACAGACTTGCAGCGGGAGCCAGTGCAGTTCGATGAGGGTCGGGGTGATGTGGTTGAATTTGCAGAGTCCCTTGATGAGCCGTGCTGCAGCATGCAGGACACACCACAGGGGTGCCAGGGTAGTCACTGGAAGGCCTTCCAAAAGGGCATTGCCACCATCCATGTTATTTTTGGGAGGCTTCTCTACAGTATAAGACTGATTTAATTATGTCACTTCGATTTGCAGTACATTTTTGTTGGATACTTGTACCTATATATGTCATTGTTTTGACGAAAGCTTTCCATAGAGACACCGTACTAGAGTGCATAAACAGATTGGGAATCCTTCCCATTTACGGGTGACTTCCATCGGCTGAGCAAGTGTGTTACTCAATTTACAAGGCAACTCACCCTTTTGAATATGGCAGCACTCTAAAAGAGCCACTACACATTTAGCATTGTAGATAAAAAGGAAAAACATATTTGGTAGTAACAACATGTGCTGTTCTAAACACACCAGTTCAAATCTTGCTGACATGTGAACATGTTGTAAGGCAGTAATGCGCCCCCTAAAATGTAAACCCTCTTAATTATTTTTGACAAGTGCATTGGCTTCTAACTTCAGGTACTGATTGTGTTGAATGTCACATCAACTTGTTTTTCGTAGCTTCACTTCCCCAGGCGATTGTTTCATATTTAGCAGCTGCACAATAGCTCTGCGCGGGAAATAAGACTGTGCAACGTTGTATCAAATATGTGCTCCTTAGAGTTAATTGACAACACTGGGTTCCATGACACCTACTCATGGGCTCATTGAGGGGACATGGTCTAACGGTGGTGGTTTGCCTCCCGGATCATGGGGCCACTCCCCCCTGGTGAGCCCTGGGCTACAGGCACCCCTGCCAGACAGCCTTGTGTAAAGATCAGCACCCTCTATACAGAGGGTGCTGATCTCTGCATTTAGGCTTAATGGTGGCGCTGCCCCTCGCCAGCTGGGGAGGGGCAGTATCACCATTGAGGCTGAAAAAGTCAGGCCGCTGGAAGCAAAGGATTTTTTAAATAAAATTCCTGAATCTCCCGCTCATTCACAGGAGCTTCAGGGTTTTGAAAAAAAAGGCCTCTGCTTCCAGTGGCCTCACCTTTCTGTCCATGAGGGTGGCGCGGGCCCACGGGCATCTCTTGCTGGAAGGGATGCTTCCCAGGTACGGCGCCAGCATTGTGAATAAAAGGCATTTTTTTCTGAAGCCTGCTCTCGCACATGGGCGAGATCTTGGAGCTTTAGAAAATAAAAATCCTTGTCCTGTAGTGGCCGGGGCTACCAGGGGAGATTACTGAGCCCTGGCAGGGCCCTGCTCAGAACGAGATTTCTGAGGCTGTCGGGGCTCGACCACAGCTAGCCCAGGCCCATTTAAAGCCCTGACAAGAGGCACCTTAAGAGTTGTGAGGAGGGCCATTCTCTGGGAGCATTCCTAGCACTGACAACGGAGGGGGCCTGAGTATGCCAGAAATGAAGGAGGGTGGCTGTTATCCCTGACATCGCCTTCCTACATGTGGGAGGGGTGGATAAGGGAGGCAGGAAAAGGTCAATGAAAAATGCAAGGAGCAGCGGGGGATGCTTGCTGCAAAACGAGAGGAAACACAGCTCTGACAGGAGTGTGCCTGCACTTCCTACCTCTTTCGCATTAGTGCAGTGCTGGGTAAGGTGCCAGACACAGTTTATGAAATGAAATCAACACTTCAATCAGGCACACTGCGCCATGTTGTGTAATTTTATTTGAATGGTTATGGCCATGTCGGGTGTGCATGATCCCAGTCATAGTTGTGTGATCTGAAGCATAATATTTCTGGAAATGTTGCAGAGCACACTCACTGCTGTCAGTGATTACACAACACTTCTTCTCACATTGTATGACTATTATAACCTGTTAAATCGTATGCAACCTTATATGTTTACAAAGTGGTATACATTACGAAGTCGTTATTTTTGACTTTTAATTTCCGCATAACACCGAGTTGTTTCTGTGTAACAAACAGCCTTCTCCTGTTTTACAAGAAGTGGAGTTCGAAAATAAACACTGTTCCTGCAAGATGGGCATTATATTTTAAAATTAAAACGAAACAACCATTACATCAGCTTAACTTATGTGTCTCGGGTTACAGGAACTGCAAAATAAGCTCCTGCTCGCAGATGCTCTTGTATTGCAGTGCTGCGCTCAGAGCACCGAAATTCATGGGAAAAAAAAAAACAAAAATACATTTACATTTAGGTATCTGGAAACTAGAAAACGTTCGCCTAAATATTTTAGAAGGACGCGAATGGCGGTGCAACGCCGGTCTTCTCAAATGCCGTCAACCGCTTGTTATTTTTATCAGCAGGCCGCTGGTGCGGAGATGTAGTATTTGAAGAGACCCGCTGGTAAATACATTTGTACTGTCACTCATTCCACCGGGTCCGCGGCTGACGCATGACGTGTTTCCTGTCAACGCTCTCAAAAGCAGCTGCCCGCCCAGTGAGCGATGAAATAATGAACGGTCCCAAAGCACGCCACAGGCATGTGCGTCAAGAAATAAGTTATAAGGTGCACACAGAGTGGGCATTTCACATTTTCAAAGCATTAAAGCTGTCAATTTTCAAATAATCATTTGTGAAGTGCTGAGAACTTGGAAGATTTAACTACTCTCTGATGCTGAGGTGCAGCTCAAAGTAAACTCGAAGCCGCAGAGCAGCAGACATTTTAAAAAATGCATTTCGGCTATCTGACACAAGCACACGACACGCACTTGTCAGTGGGATATTCTAGATAGCTTACAATCAGTGCTGGTCATTGGGCCGGCTCTCGGCGGATCCGCGATCCGGCACCTGGTATGGAGCCGGATCTCGGGATCCGGGCAGAGTCAGCCGCCCAAGCCCATGAACCGCGCTGCAATAATTAAAAAACAAAAAAAGAAAAAAAAAGCGCCTGTGACGGTTGCAGTGCCTTTTACCGCGGCTTTAGCACTGGTGTGTAATGCACAATGCTCGTTACATGTACAATTGATTCCTTTCAGTTGTAAGTGTAGCGAGCATTGTGCATTACACACCAGTGCCAAAGCCGGCGGTAAAAGGCAAGGCTGCCGTCGCAGGCGCTTTTTAAAAAAAAAGTATTCCAGCACTGCTAGATGTTCACTACGAGCCCCACCTCTTCTAGACCAAGCCCCCCGCCCCATCCGCCCCCCAAACTCCTCCTCCACCCCGGTCCTTGTGTTGTGGGATCCCCCACCACATTTTTTCCATTTCCACCACTGCTTACAATAGCATACCAAACCCCTCTGTATTGCTTTACCAGTGGCGCACACGCCAAATTGGAACGCATCGTACATTACAAGCTACCCACGTACCCATCGAGTGATAGCACCACCTTACCCCAGTGTTCGTTAATGGGTAAAGCAGCTGGTCACTTGCTTCTGGATGAACAGTTAGTATGAGACATGTTGCCGAGACAGGTCTTTGTATCCAAAGCATCGTTTCCTTGGTCCCTTGCCTGTTCTTCTGTGTGCTGTACTTATTGATGGTAATATTTGGGCATGGTGAGAGTGCTTGTTTTTATTGCATCACCAGGCGATACGTGCCAGGTATTCCTTCTCCCCCTTCATTGTATTTTGATAGGGGCAGCCGAGTATGTGCCTTATAGATAGAGCAGTGGCAGGTGATAGAGGCCTGAAATTCGTTTGAAGCAGACTGGATGTAGGGTTGAAGTATGGAGGGTGGGGTTTGGGGGGGTGGGGCTTTAATGTCTTTGAAAAAAGACTGAGCTCGTCTGGTACTGAGGACCAGTGCTCGTCTTGCTAGGACTCTGTAATTCTGCAGCGGTGTGGAAGAAAGGTTAGAGTTGGCCTACAGTCAGGCATTGTTGGTAAGATTTCCAGAGGAACGTGTGACAGTGATTGTTTACTTGAGGGTGCAGTGCTGGCAGAGGTAAGTCTTGCCTACAGATCGTCAGTTCCTGGCAGCAGTGGCATGGTGATGCAAGGATGCCTTGTGCGCTGTGTGTGGCATCCTACCAGTACATGTATGTGTGTGTGGATGCAGTCTTCCACTTGGGCGTGCGGGGGCCAGTACTGGATGATACATTGAAAGAGCAGTCCTGAGCTGCCAAGCAGTAGCGGGAAGTACCTGCCTGCAGTCAAAGCCTTGGAGAAGGTGGTGTGCTGGATTGCATGTAGAAGAGGGCAGGGGGCTACAGGCAGCTGCTGGTGAACTGTGCAGTCTCCGGTTCCCCATCAATAACCACCGTGGTGTCTTGTGGTGGCAAGCAGCACAGGATACATAAATGTCAAAGCAGGGAAGCAAGCCCAGGAGAGTCATGTGAATAAAACAAACTGAAAGCCATGAAACAAACTGCATATTTTGTGGGTATTCTTAAGGTGTGGTGTAATGAACGCTCACTCGGTTGTCATGGAAACCGGCTTCAAAACAAAATCTGGGTGACCGACGTGAACCAAATTGTTACCAAAATGATCTTAATCAACAAAAAGGTAAGAAAAGTCCATCATAACTAAACGAATAAGAGACATGTTTTAGGGATTTAACCTGGCAATGGGCAAAAAGGCAGTCAGAGAGCAGCTACATCACTGGAGGGGCTCTCAGAATAGGACTGTGCAGGCCATCGCAGAGAATCATTTAAGACCACACACACCTGCACAAACACGCACTAGGACAACGATCCAAAAGAACACAACCCACAGCCGAAATTCCTCAGCTGTGAATCTAGGGAGCCGGAAATTGAAAGAAAACAAGTCTTATTTTAGAGTATGCCAATTATAGGCTGGTGCAAGGGCAAGGCACACACTCAGGCTTGTTGCCACCCAAGTGCAGCGGTTGGTGCCCTTCCAAAACAAAAACAAAACTGTCACGGGCCGAACATTCCAAGGTCCCACATCACTATCATGTACAGCTTGATTTTTTGGGGCTGCGCTGAATCTGTCATTATGAATGTCCAGTTACGCTTTTATCCTGGCCAGTAATTGTTCTACTGAAGATGAGGCATCGTAATAATAATAATAATAATAATAATATTACGTTTTTACATAGAGCTTCGTGCCAGATTCCTCCTGCTTCTAAACGCTGTACAAATAGCTATTACCCCATTTAGTGCTACTTGGTTTATTGACCATCAAAGTTTGAATGGCTGACTCACCTCTTCCGGCAAAGTGCAGGCTGGCCCTTTGTCAGAGGCAAGCGATTAACTTGCTGAGCTGCCTGCCCACTGTGCGATGACTATAGCCTCTTACTTCCGCAAGTAGAGTTTGCTAATAAACTGTGCTTTGCTTTTCAGCTCTGGCCTGCTCATTTTTACTTCGTCCTTCCCTCTCTCGTTGTCATCCTTAGTAGAGTAAGCATCACCACTATGTTCATTTGGTGATAAGAACTCTCAAGAAATAAATCGAGTCCAGTATGCATGAATGCTGGCGATTACCGCATACATTATGCAGGGGAAATGGTGCAATTACATACAGGGCCCAAACTGCAGGACTAGACACAGTTTTGACTAGTTCAGTTAACTATGATGCATAGGAGTTGATAGATGCTAGACAGCGACCATGGACTTCATTTAGAGGATGGTGTAAAGCAGTAATTACTGTGGACAATGATAGTGCTGATATTGCTGTATCTCCTTTCTATTTCAATAAAGAGCAGGCGAAACACAGTAAAAGGTTTAGTGATATGTTGGCCCTTACTGACATAGCATTTTCCAATGGGGTTTTGCCATTATAAAACACTTCTGTGAAGTAGGCCCTTTGTTTGCATTGTTTTTCCACTTTTAGGGCCGAAATTTACAAAAAGGTTTTACCATGGGCACGTCCCATTGAAGACATTTTTGTTAATCAGGCCCATGCTGTTTTCTGCCATGCTCTAAATGATGTCCTGTGTGTTTTGTGGGGCGTGTGATATGGGAGACCCTACCAATTGCACGTAGAATCAAAGTGCAAAGCAAAATGCTGTAGAGGCCAATTTCTGGTGTGTGTCTAGATGTGCTTTGACTACTTGGTGATCGGCACACGTTCTGAGCTGACGCAAAAGGCTGTTCTGGGGCCGGATAACAGAAACTGTGCACCGGTGCAAGTGCACGTTTTAGGGCAAAACTTGCCCTACTGCAAAAAACATTGGGGCCAAAACTGCCCTTTTACAAAAACATACTTTCAATGCATTTTTGCGCCAGGTCAAACGCTGTCCTAATACTAATACCATTCCGTATTAGCACCAGAGACGCGTTCCAATTGCATAAATATGCATTAAAATGGGAGGTTTCTGCCCAGCTGCAAACTCTGCCCTTGTAATAGTGCACATGTTTTCTAATATTTACCAAACGTTTTTTGCACACGGACAAAACTTGCTCTAGTAGTAATACTGCACACAATTGCACTTGCACCTGTGCGAAGTTCCTGTAGCCTGGCCCCTGCAGTGGAACGCTATGGATACAGTGCCATTCTGGAAGCAGATACGTTCATGCAGTATCAGTGCACGACAGGACAGACTGACTTGTTAGCAGTGGTTGACATCAGCCAGGCTGCACATCTGTCAAAACCACGTGCTATGAAGGCAGGAGAAGGGAGACGCCGTGGAATGATGGCGTTCAGAGCTTATGCACCCTCTGCCACTCTACAATGGAGCTCCCAAAACTCAGTTTTATTTTTCATATTCCCATTCTAATTTATTTGAAGGTAATTCAAGCAGTGTCATAACGTGGCAATTAACGACCTGATAGGAGGGCATTAATGCGATGAGAACATCGCACACAGTGAGAACACTATGCTCTACTTTACACAGGGAGACAGGATGCTCATTTCTGACTCTTTGCTGGTTCCTCTCCTTTTTCTCACTTAACCCCTCCCCCACTCGCCTGCTACACTCCCACTTTCCGGTCTTGGTAGCAAATCAGTTATGCAGAGCATTGCAAGCATTTGGAGAAATAAATGGGGGCTTGAATCTGCGTCACCTGCAAAGAGACGGTGACAATCATTTTTGACTGAAACCCAGATACACCCTGGAACCCAGCAGACACGAAGCAAATCACCCCAGGCTTGTGTGTCAGGCTTGCAACACGAGGCCCTGATATCACGCGGCATCCGTGCTTTCCAATGGCAGCGCTCGAAATCACCTGTGGCGAGGAAGTCCCAGCAGCCAATCTGTACAATATTACCGCGCAAGGGGCGTGGGAGGCGGGCAAGTTGAAACACCGCATTTTTGGGAGACTGCTATTGTTCTGGCCAAATTGGAGCCAAACGCTGAAACCCTGGCGAGTCCGTTGATGAATGGTGCCCAAGATTGCTTGACGAATGCGGCAGCCTCAGGCCTGTTCTGCTAAACACAGCTCATTCCTTTATTAAGAAAGGAAGGCCGGTAATTAAAGCTGAACAACTAGCCAGGACAAGCAGTGCGTCTGGGAAAACTCCGAGGTAACAAGGGCACCCGGAAGACACGGTGGGCACTTTGATTTCAGTGAATGCTGAAACAGACACATACCTAGAGAAGGCAAGACGTGCTTCACGTGAGACGCACGAGGCCAAAAAGCACCCAGGCGAGCCAAGACGTCGAATTGCACCGTGGTGTTGCCTTCTGCCTGGCCGAAGACCCGCCTGTCATTTGCGGGTAGCAGCAAATGCTGGATTCAGTCCTCACTACTTGTTAAGTAACGAAGAGCATGCAGCTGATTGAAGTAAAATGGTCTTCCATAGCACGTAACAATGTCTCGGGAGGATAGCTCAGGAGCAACGTGCTCGCCTTGAAACCAAAATGATATGGAGCACCACAGGTTCGATCCCCGGGTCTGCGCATTATAAATAATATATGATATTACAGGAATTCAATGGGGTTCATACGTATAGTTATAAATTGCCATATGTACCTTATAAGGATATTAACCAATTATTGTCCAGAATGTCTCAATGCCAAATAAAGTGCGAAGGCCAAATGTGTTATATAGGGACAGGCTCAATGTGGCTTTTCCGTTACTTCGATTATATATTTTAGTGTATGGTGTTCCAAAACAGTAATGCAGCGGGACTTTTAGATGAAGCAGCATCGCGTGTAGTTCCCTGCTTCTCATACTGCTAAGGTGTGTGTGGGGGGTGCTTAAGAGCGGCAGTTTCTCTCAGAGAGGGGATCGGCCTCTGAATGGGCCTGGGAGCGGGAGGGAATGGCTCTGGAGGAAGGGCGAGATCTTAAAGCAGTGATGGATCTTGTAACAGGGACTGGCCTTTTGGGTGGGGTTGGAGCTCAGAGTGGTAATGGGCCTTGAAGCATGGGTGAGCTTTGTGGCAGAGACTGGCCTCATGGCAGTGAGCGGGTTTGTAGCAGAGATGGGCCTTCGAGCATGAACTGGGTTTGGGCTGGGATGCGCAGGTGGTCAACCATTTGCCTAGGGACAGGTAGGCTCCTCGGAACAGGGATGAACCTTGGAAGAGGAGCAGAATAGGCCTATGGGTGTTGTTCGAGGGCAGGCCAGTGAGAGAGCAGGGAAATAGTGTCTGTCAATCACAATGTGACCATCTCATAGGCAGCCGATCCTGCTGTAATTGGCTACTTCTGAAGCCGCTGCCCGTTGATTACACGATTATTGTGAAAAGGAAAGTATATACCATTCCTGACTGCTTGCAACTGCACATAGGGCCTCATTAGGACCCAGGGTGTAAGGGGTTTACGGCAGCGTAAACAGCGCCGACCCTTACCGCCTGATTCCGAGGTCCCTTAGCGCCATGGAGGATTTAACACCTGTTTTTAGCAGGTGTTAAAATCCATGGCGCTAAGGGACCTTGTTGTTAATTACGCCACCGTAATTTACGGTGGCATAATTAACGCCTTCCCCACTCCCATTATGCCCTATGGGGCAAAAATGGGAATGGGGAAGGGTAAATAGGGATTGGGGACTTACCGCCCCGCCAACCTCGGAATGGGGCGGTAAGTCCGCCAACCACCATGGCGTAAACATAGTTTAAGCCATGGTGGTAAAGGTACGACCCAGGCGGTAACTTACCGCCTGGGTCGTAATGAGGCCCATAGACATTCCAGTAACCTCTAGGACATAGCTGCATTTGTAGAACCAATAGAATTGCTTACATTACTATCTATTAGGAAACGAATCTGCTTGACAAATAGAAGCCATTCATTCAACACACGAAAAAGAGTCATGTATGAAGTCAGAGTGTAGAGAAAAAAATGGAAGAAAGGGGCACTGACTCCCCAGTGAACTCCATTGAGCCTCGACAAATGAGCCCGACGTATACACGAGGGAGGAAAAAGCCTTGCGACATGTCCATTCCTCCCCAAGCCCCACAGAAGGGTCCTTTAGGGACGCTTTCCCCACTACCGGCAGACATTCGGCTGCTACAAGAACTCAGGTCCGACGTCCACAGATGGTAAGAGTTGCTGCAGCTACTATATAAAAATCCCCAGCGGACCGTCATCGCCTGCCAGAACCCACCCACCCCCTGCTGCTCAGGTTACAAAGCCGGTGCTCACTTTTCTTTCGTTCCTCTCCACCTGCAGCCTTCCCGATCAGCTCTCGGATTGCCCAATGACTGCTGGGTGCTTCCGGGCAATCCTGCAGAGACACTCCATCATTTTTCTTCCTTCAAAATTGAATGCTGTGTCTGAGGCCTTACAAAGGGTAATGGCCACAGGCAGCTCCCATGCCTGATGCATTTCTCTATCTGGGCATTACATGTGTTTGTGCACAAGTGTGTGTGTCTGTGTGTTTCCTTGTATGGAGGTTGTGGCGTGTGCTTTTGTGTGCCTGTTTATGTGTGTGAAGCGTATTGTATGTGTGTGTGTGCACATCTATGCGTGTTTCTGTTTCCTTTTATGTGTTTGTGGTTTGTGCTTTTGTGTGCACGTGTATGTGTGTGAAGCGTATGGAGTGTGTTTCTGTGTGCAAGTGTTGTGCGTGCGTGTCTGGGTGTTTTCGGGTCTCCTCTCAGAGAGGGGGCACCACCACTTTTATAGAACCCTACCAGGTGTCAGAGGCCAGCTGTGAGGCCTTTCCTCTCACAGAGGGACTGGGAATGGGTTCAGTTCAGCCTTCTGCGGTGCAAGGCTCCCGTCATTCACACATTATTATTTCAGTCCATGTTTTCTTTCGCTCACGATACAAGGGTCACGTTCCCAAAGTTATTAGCGCGGTTTCAAACAAGCAGTTTTGAAAATGATGCTAAAAACCACAGGGTCAAGGAGTGGGCATTCCAGGTGGATAGTTTCCAGTGTAGATATTTTAAGATGGGGCAATGCCCTATGATAGGGTAGGTTATTTAAGCGCAGACCGGGGATCGAACCTATGGTGTTCTGTGTCATCTTGCTTCCAAGGTAAGCACGTTGCCCCCTGGGCTATCCTCCAGAGACATACAGCATTAGTAAGGTGCTTGAAGAGTCCAGTATGTCATTGCTAGAGAACGGAAGAGCCCAGGATATGGAGTGTTTGCCACTGATCACAAGGCTGCACTGTAATGTTGTACCATCATCTCTCGGTGCAGGTTACCGTCTTCTGCATAAGTTGCATGTTCACATATAATCAGTGAACGGTTCTGGACAGCACCACAAATGAATGGGTTAAAAATCAGCAACATCTTCATCGCTGCTCAGTACAGGCTCATGGGGACCAGAGATGAACATTTTGGTGGGGCAATCGCATCATGGGTCATGGGAAATGGTACCCACACGGTCCAGGTGCATCAAACCTAATTCAAGAGAAAGGCTGGCATAGCCTTGTTGGGCAACGGCACACATTAATGAATTACTATATCCGTGACTTGCCACAGGGCTATTAGGAAAGAAGCAAGAGGCAATACAAAATGGCTGTTGTGCTAGAGCATAGTTATGTGAGAACTGATCAGACAGGACTCGCCAGTCGACCACAAGAAGGTACCGCAGAAAATAAGACCAGTCTTTTGCCTTCTGGAAGTACTCACACTATAGAGAAAGGCAGCATGTCGAGCAACACAATAAATAAACGGGCTGCAGTGCTTTCATCCCCACAATATTTAAAATGTACAGACTGATTGTAGCAAATTGGTTGCTTCGGCGTATATGCATATACTATTGGATTTTCTATGTGCAGTTTATACATTGCTAAAGAATCAACACGCAGTGAGCAACACTCAAAGGGGATACCCTCATAATATCAAGTTATACACATATCAGTGAAAAAAAAAGTTAAGACCGAGTTAAGATGGGAATTTCAGCTGGTGTGGGAAGTGATGACCATTTTAACTCAGAGTCCTCCCCCTTAAATGTTCCCATCAAGTTCATTTTGATCTCATAATTATTAATATTTTTACTATAATTAATTAGGGTATTTATTGCATGCAGACGTAGCTTCATGAAGCAACAGAGCACTTTACAAGTCATTATTGACCCCTGCTAACTCATGTATATGTTCAAGAGATGAGCAATGGGGGAGGGGAGGAGAACCTTTGAGTTAAGATGGTCACCACTTCCTACAGCTACTAAACTTCCTGGATTTTCTTGTGAAGCAGATCATCTTAACTCTGTCTTAATGTTTTTTCACTGAATTCGAAGGCTTTATTATGCGCCATCTTGGCCGAAAGCTGACCAATAAAAAAATAAGAAAAAAAAGAATCCAATTGGCAAAGGCCGTCAGACATGACCAATGACCCAGCCTTCAGACATGTCTAATGTCCACATTAAAACAATTAGCCAAAAATACCATGGGCCTCATTCCAAGTTGGGCGGTAAGGGATACCTTGCACCAGTAAGGAGACCGGTGCCGGTAATCCCTTACCGCCCTACTACAAGGTCCCTTAGCGAGTCCCTTCTTTAACGCCTGGTCTGACCTGGCGTTATGGACGGGACCCGTTAAGGGACCTGGGCTCAAATAAAGGGCTTGACATACGCCAGCCCATTATTTGCGCCCTACCCATTCCCATAGAGCCCTCTGGGTGCTCAAATGGGAATGGGGAATGGCATTTTCAATGGGGATTTACCGGTCCCGCAAAGGTCGGACTACACCGGTAAGTCCCCATTGAACTAGACCGGTGCCGGACCCGTTATAGGTGGCAGTCATGGCGCAAGTAGCGCCATGACTACCACCAACCTCGGAATGAGGCCCTATGTCTCACTGGCCATTGCCTTCAACTTTGGCCGTGTCCACTGTCCCTATTGCACTAATTAGGATTAAAGACTGAGGCCATGATCAGTGTTTCAGCCCTAAAGCGGAGGTCCATATCCCCTTCACTATTAAATTATCAGAGCCGACTGGCCATGGATGCTGTCTCTGATGCAACAACAATACTAAAAATGCATGGCCCACTTACCATTATTCCATACCCCTGTATTTTACCCCCCCCCCCATATTGAGGGCAGTGGTAGGGGTTGCCTTTGAGATGCAGGTATTCACATAACAAACAAGACAGGATAATAGAAAGTATTTGCCACTCAGCATGAGACTGCTAGGTCCCCAACTCTACAGGCTCACACTTAAAAAAAAAAACCTTCATCCCACCATTCCCCAGCTAGCCTTAGGGGGAATTAAGAAAACCGGGGTATTATCTTTGTCCACCCACGTGAACCACTGACTAGAACTATGCTTCAAAAACATTAGATACACCTTATTTTAATAATAATTTGTATAGCTCATGCTACAAAACCTTTTGTTCATTTTGTACCGCTGTAAATAACATATATTACTATTAGCAAAGGTAATGGTACTCATTTTATTAATCTTGGGTGGATGAATGACTTTGCCAGAGCTGGTAGATTTGAACCTGTGACTGACAAGAGCAACACGGAACTGGGGCGCACACACTTGACACTCAGAGCAATTTATCTGGATCATGGCCTTGAGACCGCTTTCCACCATCTCCATAGGGACTGTGTTATTTGTGTTGTACTACCTCTAAGGTCTGTGATTAGTACATATAAAGAGGAAGGTTCATCAATACTTGGCACCATTTTGTGCACGAGACTAGGATGATGTATGCCTTTGGTAACTCCAAATAGTTTAGCATGCATTGGATCTAACAGCAGGCACGTTTTCTGTTGAAGGATTTGCTTAAAAGAAGTGTATTCCTAATGGAGAAACAAATGTTCGTCATGTTAATGTATCTACTGGTTCGGTGACTGTGAAAGTTAATATCTCTACAGTGCTGCTGCAAGTTTAAACACAACTTTATTAGTAAAATAATTGAGTCCTATGTTGTGCGCAGTCACCATTTCTTGTGAGTAAATCACAGGACCATCGCAGTCACTAGTCCATCCCTGTTATTGTTATTTCCCTCTTATGTTATTTCCCTGCTATTTGGCACATTAACAGCTCGACATATTTGTTTGTGGGTGGGTTTTGTTCATCCTGAACGGTTACATTCCTGCTTGCTCAAAGTGTGGTGACTGCACTGATCCCCAGTATGTGGATCACGGTTTCATCCGTGCAGTATTTAAAGTGCAAATTTAATTCCATGCATTAAAAGCCATGACTCGCAGAGCATTACCAGCATATGTGTGAATGAACTGGGAGTGTCGACAGGTGAGAAAGTGGCCAGTAGGTCATCAACATTTCTTTATTTCCTACTCAGCAGTTAATCTACATGCAGATTACTACTGCGTGCGACAAGGGAAGACATGTGCTGCCAATCAAGTACATTTAAACCAATGGTGCAGGGACACTCCCATGTACTAAAAGGCTATGGTAGTTCCTTGCCTTGACTTCATATACTTTGCATAGATGCCAAAGTTTACCAGTTCCATGCAGAATCCTTAAACCAGTCTTGTGTTTATTTTCGCACAGCATGCTGTGACTTGTATGCCCACCCTTGCAATGGGAAAAACGAAACTACAAGCTCCAGCATGCAATTGGGAGAAAAAGTAGGACTGGTGCAAGGTGTCACGCATGGAACTGAGAAACTTGTCAAGGAGGCCTTTGATGTTGTGCCCTGTAGTGTTGAGCAGTCCATGCACTTGTTTGGTATCCCCACACACGTGTTTTTTGGGGCTTGTGTCCTGAGCTTAAGTGTGACTTAAAGAAGCAAAACGTTATTCAGAAGTCAGTGAACGCGCATGATAGCAATGACATGTGGGAGTATAGCTCAGCTGCAACATGCTCACCCTGGAAACAAGACGACACAGAGCAACACAGGTTCAATCCCCGGATCCCCGCTTAGAAACCTCTGGGTATTAAGCATGCTATAAATAAGCTATCATATCATAACATCCCAATCCAATGCTCTTTTGAATCCTATGCAACATAGAGGGCCTGATGCACAGAATAATTTAATAATGAGTAATCCCATAGGAAAACTTTCTGTGAATCAGGCCCAAAGTGTCTGTAGTTCTTAAGTAGTACTTTTTAATTGTATTTAGCTTGTTCATTTTTACCTTTTTTTTTTTAAATATCCTTATACCTGACTTTTAATATAAACACTTCAGTATACATGAAATGTATTTAACGTAACAGTGCTTACGTTACTGTCAGGTGGCATAGTGGACTACTCCAATATCCTTACCTAAAGTGAGACAAAAATAATTTATGACCAGCAAAAATCAGGAATTCACCTGCAAGCACTGCTTTTATTGCATACAGAAAGGCAGGGACATCAACTAATTTAAAAAAGTACCCTGCCACTAGCTCAAGCTTCTCACCACCATTCTCATTAAAAAAACATGAGAACAGGCAGCCTTGACGCTGAGTATTCCTTCAATCTATGATGGAGATCTCACTGAGCACGTCCCTTCCCCGCAATCCGCATGCAGAGACAGATGGGCATGGACTCCAAGCTAAAACCGGTCAACACATTGTGTTGGCAGAAGCATGGTATTCCACCTGTTACTGTATGCGTTTGGAATAGAATCCACGCTATTTACATGACCTCCACATTTGAATGTCCATGTTGATGTTCACAATAACACAGTAAATATAGTAAGGATGTTTCGGATTACATGTGCGGCTGCATGACCCAAGCAAACTCAACACAAATCAGAGGAAAATATACAAATGTGTTGCTTATAAGTTGTTTTTATTAAAATCGAAAAAAAAAATCTGATTTAGAAAGACCGCTCCGAGACCGCACAGAGCGATCTTTCTGAATCGAACTGGCCCGCCTCTTCCGCATACGAGTGCGTGCAGGGGCTGCCAGCCACGCCAGGACCCTGAAGCGCCGCTGAGGGAATCCGGGTAAGTGTGTGTTTGTGTGTGTGTTGTATTTTTATGTTCGCGGAGTCTTGGGTGGGGAGGGAGGCGGGGGGCTGAGGGAGGGAGGTTCGCGTGGTGAAACCCCTCGATTTTGATTTAACCACGGCAGAGATGGAGGGGATGGTAGGGGTGAGGGTGGGGGGAGCGGGTGAGGAAATGACGTGTTTTTGTTTTTTGTAGTCCGCTTAAAATCAGCCGATAAAAATCTGTCTTTTTCTTAGGCGACCTACAAAAAGCAAAATTATGACATAGAACCGCAGAGCCATCAGTTCTCATACAGTCAGACACAGAAGGGCCAAGTATAGTCCCAAACTATTTTTTGGGCATCTTTAAAACTTCTCTTGTGTAATCAGTGAAACATAGCAGAAATCTCTTGGATGTCAATTTTGCCTTGTGCCCTCAAAATAGGCTATTCCACGTCCTTGGCTTTGATCCTGCTGAAGTCTTTGAGACATGGACATTGTGATAACTGGAAAGTCCTTTAATATTGCACAATTAGAAGAAATGTTGCCGCCAGTGTAGAGCATGGAAGCTTTAGTATGATCTCCGGGTGTTGCTCAGGGTAAGTATGGAAGTTTTATGTGCAAGGAAATTAACATAAACCTTATCCAGTTGTGATCCATCTCTGGTTTGACATGTGGTGCTTTGTCCCGTGATCTTCTTTGGCAGGGGGACACGCGCCACCCAAAAGGACATTGACTCCTTTCTAATGTGACTCATAGGTGCTTCAGTGCAGAGACAGACAAGGAAGTAGTTGCCGACCACATTCCAGAGATGCCCTGGAAAAATACAAGCTGACATTAAGAATCCAAAGGAAGCATTAAAGCAAAATTGGAGGCACTGTGAATCTAACACTCTAGCTTATATGGATCTCTCTGGATCAATCCCTTGGGGGAGATCTGGATATCATTTGGGATTGCCTTGTCATTCTTCAGGCACCATGCTAACATGTCAAGCACAGTGTAGATAATAAGGCTCCAGTAATGTAATTCCTTTAGGAGAAAAAAAGTATTATTTCAAATAAAAATGCTAGAGCACAAACTTTATGACTCAGTCAGTGGAAAGAGACCTACATGATGTTCTCACCCCAACGTTCATGTTTTCCCAATTTCACACGCACTAGCCACGAGTTACAGTTTCATCATGGGCCTGTCTTATGGCTGTGAATTCTAATTACTTTTGTTGCCTGCAAAGCCTAGCCCCACCTCACCCCTCTCCTGCTTTTGTCCCTGTGTGCGTTGGACAACCCCACATCCTCTGCTGTCCCCACCCTCAGCCTCATCAGCAGAGATGTCATTTTTTAAATGTACTAACTTCCCATAACATCACCTGAAGAAAAGATTGTACCATAAGGTTCAACCTTTTCTTCAGGTGATGTTATGGGAAGTGACATGTGGGTGATGCACTGGCTATGCATTGTGATTTTTATTGACAATTTGTTTTCCAGCAAAGCTAACAAGATTTTGTGGCAGTATAAAACAAAAGCATTAGACCTTGCAGAATATAATCTGATGGGAGCTTTAACGCCTGGGCACGCACAGCATCTTGCTTGTGTCAAACTCCCATTTCTTCAATCTTTATGTGGGAGAAGGTTTTATTAATGTGGATGATAGCGATGGATACAAACTGCATTCCCACAAGCAAACTAAACTTACAGTAAATTGCTACAAAATGGGTTTACCTTGTAACTCTGGGCCTGAATCATGGAATTCTTTGCACGGTTCAAAGTGACTTTGCCCTGCTGAAAAGTGACTTTGCCCTGCCGACACAAACCCTGTTTCACGGAACTGTGCAATAGCAAAGGGCCTTTGATGCTATGGGTCTGAGAAGGTGGTGGGTTTAGTGTAGAAAGAGGGAGATCAGTGTTTGACACTGTCAAACTGCCAAGAACAGCGGACAGGTATTATTAACTGCTAACTGGGTCCTCAAGACTTATTAGTGTAAGAGGATTCAATTCAACACTACAGCTAAGTCAACGCCTAGTCTATAATACTGAATGAAAACCCTTATTGATATATCTTTATGTCCAGTTCATGCGTTCTGGATGACTACCCCTATATAACACCCCTTTCTTGGAATCCCCCTGACCCCACTGAGCCAAGAAGTAGTTCTGTTTTGCAAGTTAAAAGGTTTATTTGATAATTTAAACAAGAGATGTATATATCATACCTTATAATAAATTAATAATTGAATAGCACACTTAATCTGATATGATAAATATTAACAACGGAGAATCTGGCACTAACACGCTTCTCTATAATCAATAAGGAGTTGACATGAAATGGATAAGGTAGCACACAGGTGAATAGGAACAAAAGAAGAAGGTGGTACAAAATGCTTTATAGAGTTCAAATGGATGCAAGGTGGAATGAAATGCAGTACAGAAAATACTCAATATGATTTCAACAAAACAATGTAATCACTTTTCTCTGGCTATTCACTCCCCCCTCTTTATGCAATGCAAGGAAATGGGAGGAAAGCACACAGTTCTCAGAAATGCAATCAATGTAATTCAGTTCAATCCCCCCCAAGCACGCTTAAAGAAAACAGATAGGAGTTTTGAAAACACAGGCCCAAATGCTTTTATATGTGCTAGCAATGGATGAGAAATATGCTGGAAATGCTTTTAATTCCCTTTCAGAGGTTCAGGGTGAGTGGTATCTAGTTAATATCAGTCCCGGCTCACACTAGCAATGATGCAGGGATAGTTAGCAGGTTAAACGAATTTCTGGCAAATGGAAGGCAAGCAGCAGCAGTTTTTACATGTGAAGAAATTTGCAAATCGCGGCAAAATTCGCACGTGCGTTTTCCGCGATTGCGGTAAAACTATAAGGGGTAGGAATGTGGTTCTTGGTGCGTAGGAAAGCCACGATTCTAAGCTTTCTAAGGAAAGTTACTGCAAGTCTCTAACCCAAACGGTTACAGAGTTATGACCGATTTAATAGAGGTCGTTTTTGGTTTTGCAAATTTTAAAAGCTCAAAATGACAAGTGACAAATTTTGCAGCTAGAATGACAGGTGACAGATTTGGATCTATCAGGCAGTTCTACTTAGGTTAAATAGATTGAATTAGATGAATTTAAACTAAGAGATTGGTTCTACACAGTTCTGCTGGGTACTCACACTATATTCTTGAATTAAATGGGCCTCGTCACGGATCTGGTCAGGGTTTTAAACTCGCCTCTGGTCTCTGCACTTCACAGTGATCTGGGTCAGCTCTCTCTGGTTCTCTGGTCTGGGTCTCTAGTTCTGGATAGATTGAAGTCTCTAGTTTGGCTCTCTGGAGGTTTGATGGAGGTAAGTATGGATTTTTCCGGCAGAGCTTCCAGCGGCAGATGGAATTGAAGGTCCCTATCTGTCCTGTCTGTCTGCTTTTATGTGTTTAGAATGTGGGTGTGTTCTAGCATCACTGACCCTACCTCTCTCTCAGCTTCTAATTGGTCAAACTTCCATTTATCATTTGATTGGCGAAGCTAAGTTGTGTCAGAGTGATGTCATTTTATGGCTTGCAGATAGGACACTCCTCTGTCAGATTGCACATATTCTATATTTGATAACAAAAGACATATTTCACAGTTACACAGTTGCTTGAAATTACATATACATGGTGTGGCTGAATTTAGCCAGGTCTCTGTCCAAATCTGCTGTTTCTAAGAGCTTGCATTCAGAAATGGCACATAATTGACTTTTTAACAGATTTTTCAATTTCTGACATTGACCCAACTTTACATACATGTGCGCAGGGAGTATGGGCATTAACTGATGAAGTTTCAGATTTTTAACATGCATACATTTAGAGTAATATCCACTTTTCCGCTAACACCCCCATGAACAAACCACCGGTTCTAAAAACCTCTTAAACTGTGGGCAGAAAAATCACAAGAATTATGGTATCATTTATAACATTTTCACATGTCCGCTCTATGAATGATCCATCTTTTTTAAAGTTATGTTCTGGCTCCAAAGGGGTGTGGTTTCCTCTCAGCACAAGGTAGAAATACTGGTTTATCCAGTTCTGCCAAGCCAGCTTGCTCTCACAGGCAGTGCCCCTCCCAGCTTCTGCCACGAGGAAGCTACATTTTACGACTGCTGTAATAAAACCTTTGCCTGAGTCAAGACAGGCTTTGTTCAGAGCTCCTGTAGAGCACAGGTAATTCAATTATCAGATAGATGGCATATCCTTAGTGTTGCCAGCAAAAGGCAGATAGCCTGGGAACACAGTTGTGACTCAAGTTTCACTCCTGATGAGGGTAGTTGCCAGGCAGAATCAAGTTCCTTAAGCCAGACTTTCAGCTAACTGTCATGTTTTTTGTTGCTTTTTAACTTAACTTGCAATTTTACACATGCAGCTAGAATGCTGATTCTAAGTGCAAAACTATGACATTTCAACAGTTACAAAGGCATGTGACACCAAACATAGGTCACTCATTTAATCTAAACATTTTCGATTTTAGTGTCTTTAAATCCAGTGCAACTTAAACTGCTGCAATCCACAGCTCAGCCAGTCTTGTTATAAACCTTCAAGTCACTTCAGAATATCACTTTACATTGTATCCACCTCTCAGTAAGTCTTTCGTTGGCCTGCTTTGGGTTCATTCATTTTTACACAAAAAAGTAAAATCTGGTGTTGTTTTAAATTGCCGGCTTTTGGATAGTGGTGAGTACTGGTACTGCACCCATTTTTGGGATTTAAGAATGAATTCCCCACAATTCTAGGTTGCATTTGGCAATCAGCATTGCCATTCCCAATGGTTTCAGACTACTGTGCGGGTAGTCCAATGGTGGTTTTAAAGCGCTTTGAAGCTAACCGGCGCTACTGTTTTTCCTTTGGCAACCCATTTCCCTCATGGCAACCCGGCCTTTCATTCTCGCACTGGTGGGTGGCAAGTGAGGCAACCATTTTGGTGTGCGCACAAACTGCGCAGCTTTCCTGGATTTCGGCGCACATGTGGGTTTTCCGCCATCTTGAATTTTCTAAGCCCACAGCACCAAATGTTGTGGCATGATAGCTTAAACGTGGGTCAGGACACCCAACATTAGGTCACCTCTAATCCCATATTTACACAAGAACATATCATTTTATGAGCATTGTGATTTCCTTTCACCCCTGTTTCATTATCCATAGCACTGCATCTTTCTATCTTTGCATATTCTGTGTTTTTTCGACAGGGGTGCATTTTTGTATTGTTTCCTATCTAGTTTTTATTGCATACCATGCATTAAATGTATCTATATATATTTATACACCAAGAAAGTTATGGTGTGTTTAAAAAGGTTTGCAAAAAACCCTTTCACGTGAAACGTGAAAATAGGAAAGTCCATTTGAGCCAAGTCACACATTACACAACGCCACCTAGTAGCCATCGCTGGAAGTTCACCTCCAGTTCTGAGCCGCAACAGCAAGGCATTGTGGGTATGCAAATTAGCTCAAATTCAAAACTTTTTCTCCAGGAATTTGTCTTTGTCTAAGAGGGAAGCACTACTTTAAACATAGCTCAATGAGCAGAAGACAGACATTTGCAAGGCTTTCAGGAGAACTACATACCTGGTTTCACCCGTATTAGGGTTCATCAGTGCAGTATAGTCATGGCAGTCTTGTGGTTGGAACATTTGTCAGGTCTATACTACACTGATGATCGCTAATAGAAGCCTGAGCGAAGCAAGGACATTACCTTTATCCTGAGGCATTACCAGGCCGGGTAATGCCCCCCATGAGAGAAATATTGCTATTAGTATCTGGCACGATGTACTGGATACTAATAGATTGCTAAAAAAAGGAAATGGTTGCCATGGATCTGGAGAAGGAACTACTACTATGATGGTCATTGCCGAGGCTGCTGGGACCTACTGGGAAACTTTTTCCTGATATCAGCGAGGGACTAGGCCATCGAAGGTAAGTGGGGTGGGTATTGGAGGGGGGAAAATATGTGGAAAAAGGGGCAGGGAAGGGGCTGCAGGCCACGGGCAGCACTTACCTGAGATCCCAGCGGGGGGGAAGATGGCGGCCTTCCGCTATGAGGAGACTCGGAAGGCTGGATTACCATGTGGTAATGCCCCCGTTTTGAGCCTCCTCATTTGCTGGGAGGCCGACCCCCCACCCCCTGTTACTAATTGTTAATAATATAGGCATTGTACCAGGCCTGGAGTCACTTTTGTACAGTGAAATTCACTACCTGAAGTGGATAGAGTCTGTTCCAGAAAAATCCCTTTTGTAACACACAGAATATCCATGTTCGTATTAAATTGTGTATTTCTGTTCATGAGTTACAGCTATCAAAAATCCTAGAAGTTGTAATTTGAGCACATCCCAAACTGGAGCAAATAATTCTGGACTCCTTGGAAAGCAGCAGCAGCGGCACACCAAGGGGGGCCTAATTCACAGATCGTTTTCCAATGGGGTTTTGCCATTATAAAACGCTTCTGTGAATTAGGCCCCAAAGCTGTAGAGAGAATTCTGAAAAGCATTCATTCACAAGGCCAGCACATAACGTTCCACGTAGCTTGAGAGATGTAACGCTTTTTCTCTCTGCAGCACGAAAAATAAGCCACGGATGAGCAAATGCACGATGCATCAAACACACAACAACCAGCGCCGCCGGGCACAATCGGCAAGCACCAAACAATGCCAAACTGCCACCTATTATATGATCCAATGGCGACAACCGTATCCGAAACGCACAGGTGTGAGCAATGACACAACGATCAATAACGCAATTAACATTATTCACAGATATTGCTATGCACCCTTAATACCTTTAAGCCTTTTAATTTAGAAGGCCAGGTGTGCAGTCGCTCCGCCTGCGCCCGCATCTGGGGGTAAAAGGGCTCACTTGGAGGTAGCTCCACGTGGAGAAGGACGCTTTGCTGGCTGCATTCCCACCCGGGGTGGCAGTAGATCACCCAGCCCGCCACACATCTGGCGAAAGACATGTCTGACTGGAGTCACGCAGGATCAATGGTGCATGTTGGCAAGAACACTGCATTTCTTGTTCTCCCTCAAGAACGCAATAATTTATGTTTCTGACATGTTTAGGTCAAGAAACCCTGAAAGGCAGTAAAGAGTATCTCTCCTGGTACGCGGCGCCCCCATGTTCTTTCGTGCCTTGGTCTTTTAATATCGATGCGCTGTACTTTTCCGTCGTGCCAGGGGTAGGGTTCATTGCATGGTATTTGCCGGCAGGTTCGTCTGACATTTTTATTACCCCGCGGCCTTTGGATTCCAGGGCCCTCTTAATTTAGGACATCGGACCTGCATTCTCCTCCTCCTCCTCACCGGCTGCATTCACCTAGCACGTGCACCACAGACAGAGGTTCCTGGACTGAACCAACGTGCCTCTGGATAGCAGGCAGCCAGGGACGTCATTACACCAAAATGCCGGGGGTAACAGAAGTGACATTGCATGATGACCCTTCACCTCTGATCACATCACCGGAAAGGGATGTCATTTGTCCCCACCTCGAAGTGACACCATGGGAAGCATTAGAACATGACCTTTCACCCCTTTAATGAGTCTAGCCATTATTGTTATTCCTATTCTTTCTTATTTAGGGCCAGTGCTCAAAGGAAGTGTTACACTTGTGGAACCCCCTGTCTTTTTTAAGATGCCTCAACATAAATTCCAGCCACCCCAGAAACCAAGGTCCACATGGCACTGGCAATAAATAGCCCAGGAGCGTCAATGTAAATAAATAAATAAAAAAGTGTGTGTGTGTATATATATATATATATATATATATATATATATATATATATATATATATATATATATATATGAAAAGCAAACAAGAGGAAAACTGCCATCAAAGATGGAACAGTTCAGCCCGCACTCCATGCCATGAAAGAGCCAGAGAGCCCCGTTCATTTGAAAAAATGAGCCAGAAACTCGAAGTATAAATACTTACAAGTTTATTATGTGCAAAAAAATATATATTTTTAAAAGCCTCCATTGACAAAGCAACAGAGGCAGAACACCAAAAGAACAGTTCAGGATGTATATATATTTAGGTGTAATGGGAGACCACAGAGGTAGGAAGGGAAACCTCAGGAGGTCGCAGTTGCGACCCCTGCTGACCCCAAATGACGTCCTGGCCAACCACGTTCTCTTGCTTGTAATGCATGCCAGCCTGAATTATCCGTATTAAGACCTACCAACAATTTTACAATTCATGGATGACTGCAATATATTCGTATACTGCATGGCAGCCTGCAGCACCCGTATGAAGTCTTGCAAATAATGTCATAATAATTCAAGGACGACTGCAAAATCAGTATGAACGCCTGAACGTAAACTTCGTGCAGTGCATGGCAGCCTATGCAATCTGTACGAAGGCATGCACATACGTTCATCATAATTCCAGCATGACTGCAATACGTGTGCAATATTCTGTTTACAGGTCTAGTCACGTAATAAGAACCTGACATCACTACTCATACACTTGATGTATGTCACATGCCTGCCTTCAGTCCCAGCGTGCAGTCAGAAAGGCAGCTCTCAGCAGAATTGCAACTGCCACACAAAACATTAAAGCCAGGACTAGCTTTTCTGATTCCTTCCTCTTGAGCTCATTTTCTGTCTAAAGGCAGTTATTAGTTCATAAATAAGGAGGCATTTATGGTAGTATGTTTCGGCTACTGATGAAATGAGCATAGGCGAGCATGACTCCACCTGCATGCTACTACTTATTGTAAACCACAAAGACAGATAGATGCTTTTTCATAAATTGCTTTTAATGTTTGCAACAGATTGCACGCGGCATAGAAGTGTGCTTTTGCAACCCTACAGATTCTACATGTATACCATATTACAATAACTGGAATAGCTTGTACTTTTGAGCGAGCAGCGGATCAAGTACTTACATAGGTGATGAAGTGACCATGTATTAGGAGGAATAAAGTACCCCGACTGTAGATTTAAGGATACACAGCTCACCTCAGATATCAGTGACCTTATAGAAGAACTTGAAGTATGGACATTATCCTCTATTTGGTCAAGGAACTTCTTGGTGACTTGCAATAGCGTTACACCGCACACTAGGGGGCACTGCATCCTATGTGTTGCAGCTCAATCGTGACATCATTACTCACTTGTAATAAGCAAATGGCCGTCCTGCTAGAAAGGTAATAACTGAGAACACCAGTATGAGGCAGCTGGCCTTTGAGGATATTTCTGCCCCTAAAATGTCGTTTTAGCTAACGGACCATGTTATTTTGAAACTGTGCAATGTATGTCTTACAATATCAGTGTAAAATGCAGGTCACAACTTGCCAGAGCACTCATTAGCATGGTGGAGACGACATCCTGGATAATGGATGACTACTGCATTTACTGGCTGTCATGAGTCTGAAAATGATTGATCTAAATGCTGAATAATGATTTTTGTTTGCTTCATATTAGAAGATGTGTTGCTGCACTATAATATTTGGGCATCATTGGCCATGTTGGTCTTGACCAGCTTTGATTTCCAATGTGCATTGTTGGGCAAGGAAGCGTGCAGCTGGTCGCAGTCGTAGGCCCATGAAATTGCTTTTTAAAGTTGTATTTAGTTCTCGTCTTCACGGGGGCATATTATAATCATGTTTAAGGGATTATTTTGAGACAGACAATACATCTCAGGCTCTATGGTAGCTGTGGCACTGGACGAAAACCATTATTCTTTTTGACTAATGATTTAAAGGCACTCATTCAAACTATAGGGAGACATCTTGTGAATAATGCATACATATGCCTCGGAGTATTCGTGCTCAGAAGAAAATAATGATTCATCTGTTTGCATGGTTGGTTGATGAAAGTCTTTAGAACAATCCAGAAAGACTGGATCAAAATAAACCTGCTCCCTATCGGACCAGCTAGAGAAGCAATCTTCTCGGCCGGGAACCTTTGGACTTGCCTCCTGGGATGCACCTCTGTTGTATGACAACCTCACGAGAGCCCAATAGACTTGGGACATGGACAGACTTCCAGCAGAGAGTCATCCTCTCTACGCCCACCAGCTGTCCCAGCACCCTCATCCTCGCTCATTGAGGGAAGCTACGATGGGGTCATAGAAGACTATTCCATTCTTCAGCGCGCAGCATCCAAGGGGGCCGAGCATTCACTCGGTTGCACCCCGGCCCATGGCTATGGATTCCCAATTCTTATTATTGACCTCTTGGTCCATTTGAATGTTTTTGTCTTCACACTTTGCTTTTTATTGTTTTTAGCCAGGAATGTAACACACTCATATTTGTGTACTTTCTGCATAGCGCTGTGAGGGGCTGATTGATTTGCTCTTTAATATTTACACAGTGCAAAATTAAAAAAAGAAAAAAATTATTGTTGTTCACCACTAGAAATGTACTTGTCCATATTATCTAAAACACCATACAGAGGTTGGGGCGGTGGGGGGAGGGGCAGCCGCATGTCATCTTTTCACACAGTGTGACTGCAAACTCGCACAGAGGTTGCTTCTGAGTGCAGTGTTGACAGAAACGTAGTTATGACAAATGTATGTAAATGTATGTAAATACCAAATTGAAATGAATGAAATGATTGACAGAACTCCTGGTTGTGATTATAAACACAGATGTCAAACACATTAGATGAATATGGCATGTACTCAAGGCTTTGAATCATTCATGTGAAAAAGTTATGAGGATCATTTTGGTAGTTGACAAAAACTATCATGCTCTTCACTAGGCACATGTTCATTGGCCACAGAAGCTCGGGAGGGCACATGTTCATTGGCCACAGAAGCTCGGGCGGGCACATGTTCATTGGCCACAGAAGCTCAGGAGGGCACATGTTCATTGGCCACAGAAGCTCGGGCGGGCACATGTTCATTGGCCACAGAAGCTCGGGCGGGCACATGTTCATTGGCCACAGAAGCTCGGGAGGGCACATGTTCATTGGCCACAGAAGCTCGGGAACGGCAGGGACCTAGCTAGGTTCGGAGGAGCTGCGGCCTCTGGACTCTTAATAGACGCTCCAGTGGGGACTTATGACCGTCAGAGTTCGTACAAGCCAACATAACCCAATCAGGCAATGTAGGTCTAGTTTATTTCTCAGCATTCTGGGAATTGTCATCCTGGATTTATAATTGGGAAACCCAGTGCTGTGAATCCCCAAAATGCAAACAAAAAACCAACTTGAGCAGCATCTTCCGAATGACAAATGTCATGCGAGCATGTATGCACGATATGTGTCATCACCAGAAAAAGAAGAAGTAAAGTCTTCAGTAGAAAGACTAGATGCAACCAGTGGTGTAACTTTGCTGAAAATGTTGGGGGGACATGACATCTGAAGAAAGGGTGCCCCAGCCAAATGAATGGGTACAACTTTGTGTGCCATGAAAGTTGGGGGGACAAACACCCCTGCCCCCCCTATAATTACACCCATGGATGCAACACTTCTTGAGTTTGAAGACAGCTTAAAGGACATCTCTCAACGAATGGGTGTTCTTTTTGAAATGAGGCGGGAATGCCCTCCACAAATGAAGGAGTTGTCATCCCGTAATTACACTGGGGCACATCAGCCCCGTAGTGCTCCAACTCGGAGACAGGAAACCACTTTCTTCCCCAGTGATGGACAGCAGGGGAAGGGGAGACAAGGAGGATGCAATAGGTTAGTCAAGGCTGCAAAGGCATGGTGAGAGATTAGATCCCCCAGTAGTAGAAGAATCTGAATTAGCAAAGGTGCTTCTCTACGCAGTAAACACATTAATCATCATAGTGTTCTCCGCCACTTGTTGCATCTGGATTAAAGTTGGATCTAACAACCTCGATACCAGGTAACTCCAATGACAAGGAGTACTACAGACACAGTTTATATGCCTTGTTGGCCATCATCAGAGACTAGGGGTGCTGCTGAGGTGCAGTGCATCTGTGCACACAGAGAGCAAGGAGTCCACGTTTGCATTAAGCTTACTAACATTCAAGATTTGACAAAACTATGAAAGTCCTTCTACCAAGAACCAGCTCCCTGTGCCTTTCTGGAGTATAAATATGGCTGGAAGGCTAGCTCAGGGGCAACTTGTTTGTCTGGTAAGCAAGACAACGCAGAGCAACACAACACATGTTTGAATCCCGGGCCCGTGCTCAGACACTGATCTCCAGTATTAAGCACGTTATAAAAAATTTACTTTATACAAGATGAATTAATTTAAATACCCTATCGCATAGCAATCTGGTCCTGCCGGTTGCTTGTGTCATTTCAGTTCTGGATTGTCCCCGGGGCAAGCGGGCAAGACCAATATGAAGATGTATATTCCTCCTCTGGTACGGCACAGGGAGCTACCGCATGACTGTAGACCATCCTGAGTGGGCACCATCCCACAGAACAAGCAATTGTGCCATGTTCTTTCTCAGACCCTCGCACTTTTGGTGGAAATGTATGGGAGTTTTAGGTGGAGAGCGTGATCCCAACAGACATCACTAGATAGCTTACAGAAGAGAACCGCTTATTTGAATGATAATATTTCAATATCGAGGCACTTAAACCCAGGTACATTTTGCCATTAAACACTACTATAATTAATAAACAATAAGGGCCTGATTCATGGAACTTTTAGCGTGGTGCAAAGTGACTTTGCAGTGCCAACAAACACCCCGATACATTGAACAGTGCAACGTGTATTTTTTCAGTGCACTGGTGCAAAAGTAGTGCAAAGTCACTTTGCACTGCAAAAACACACGTTGCACTGCTCTCTGAATCAGGGGGTTTGCTGGCAATGCAAAGTCACTTTGCACTGCGCTGAAAGTTCCATGAATCGGGCCATAAATGTATAAATATTACATATTTGTTTAACATATTCAAGGTCACTTAAAATGTACCTCTTTATATGATCAAAGTTGCCGGTTTTCGAATGCTACTCCTATAGGTTATACAAGCTCTAGGGTGTATACTTTGGAAGTTAAATTGGTATTTTGCTCTCACGTCGGAAGCTCATTTTCTCCCCTGGTTACAAATAATGTCTGCAGTCAGTGGTGGCAGCCAGTACTTAATAAAAATTGGATTGTGGTTACTTCCTGCAGCTTATGTGGTTTCGGCATCATAGCATAGGGTATCAGAACAAAGTGAGACTGTTTGCCCTGTCAATCACCCATCAGTCTAGGCAGTTCCTGACAAACAAGGCCTTGTGTGTGGGAACCACTTCACGATTTGCAATAATTACACATGCGAACACAATGATAGGTGCATTTCGAGACGCTGCTTCAAAATGAAATGCACTCAGGGCACCAAAGGGAAAACCAATGACCTGTTCCCCTTACTCAGCAGAAAAAGCAACAATTGCCAAAATGTTATACATTTAGGGTAATTAAAATGTAAATGTCTTTCAACGATCCAACGCTATTTAAATCGAGCAGTCTCTTTGGTTTGAGGAGCAGGGTCTTTTTTTATTTTTTTTCTACCCCTTATGAAAGAGAGAGAGAGAGACAGAGAGAGAGAGAGAGAGAGAGACAGAGAGAGAGAGAGAGGGAGGGAGGGAGGGAGAAAGAGAGAGAGAGAGAGAGAGAAAGAGAGAGAGAGAGAGAGAGAGAGAGAGAGAGAGAGAGAGACCCTGAATTTGTTCAGGCATGTCTAACTGTCTAACTAAAGTGATAAGAAGGGAAAATAATGTGGGTGCTGTTGCAGTGTTACTAATTTATTTTGTTGGCAACTTTGAGGCATGCAGTTACATTCTGCTAATAAAAAGTATTTTACAGATTCTTAATAATTAATGTCTAGTTACATAGGGATGTTTGAAGAAGATGGGAAACTCCTGCTCATACGAAATAGGTGGCAAGCTCTAGTGGTCTCCTTGGTACAGGTTTGACTATTTTTCTATTTTCATGTCACCTCTAAACACCTTAACCAATGCAACAAGTCAAAGTGGGATCTACAAAGAAAATGCAGCAAGTACTGGAAAAGCCAACTGTGCTGGCTTTTATGTAGGCATGCGCTAGGCATTTGGCAAGCACTGATATAATGATACTATCTGGCAACAGCTGGCAAACTTTTCCTGGGACTAAGATGTCAGTACTGGAAAATGCCTACCTTGTATACACAAGCTAAAACTGTAAAACTGTTAGCTTTTCCAAAGCCTGTTTTAACAGAATCTCAGTGTGTGAAACAGACGTGAGAACACTCACATTATTTTTATAAATAAAGTGGCTAAAGGCACACTCATTTTAGGGGAAAATTAAGTCATACATTTTCAGAAGACTGCTTAAAAATAACACTGCCAGTCCCTGGCCTCTACAGTGCAACGTTTGATGTTACTGTATGATAGAGCTAGCGTGACGAATCAGAATTCCGGGGCATCAATGGTCCAGGGATAAATATCAGTTTCTAAATCACCAATCAGCCCCGCACCTCTAGTACACCAGAAGGGATCTGAACAGATTGGAACACCAGTAAATTATATACCTCCTTGTCCAATTTTGGTAATGTGGATGGAACAGCAGGCTTACCTCTGCAAGGTTGTGAATCATTGCTTAGTTGCAACACAGTAAAAATACAATTATTACCCAATGATTGAAGGGACTATCCATCAAGATTGTATACAAATATCTACTTTATTTTTATTACAATAGACCGTTCTAGCACACTACAAAACACAACCCATCCTGTAAAGGAACACAGAGGACAGCCAGTTTCACGAAGGAAAGGGATGTACTCTGGATACTTACAGGAGGGTAGGCTGTAAAGCATTCAGACGTAACTGATCAAGGCTACTTGATTTCAGCACCAAGGGAGCAAGGGGTCGTAAATGTCACTCGGGGCCTTTGGAGAAGGACCAGAGGGTCAGAAGTACTGTGTACCTGGTGCTTGAGATGATCTTGATGCTCGACAACGTTGAGTCGGTTCCAGGACGCTTTACAGCTCCTGCGACAGAGTTCAAGATGGGAGACAGCTGTGGGTGTCAGGCGGCAGGTAGTTCAGCAAGCAAGGCTGGACAGACGGATGCAAGCTGACCTACACAGCGGCTCGGGGTCAAGAATTGTTGTCTCGGTGGTGGTTGGTGGATCTGGAACGCTGGTCGAGGCGTCTCAGAAAGCTTTAGTGACTGCAGCGTGACAACAGTCCGTGTTGCAGCCGATCATGGTTTGAAGGATCGACTGCCTCGAAAATGTCATTAAAAGATGGAAGCTGGTTGATGCTTGTTGTGGCACTCCTCCTAGCTTCTTGGCAGGGCTTGTGTCGTCCTTTAAGGTGGACAGCCCAAAGCTGAGGAGAGTATTTGCCTTGTCCTTAGTTCAGAGACTCACTGCACTTTCCACCTAGCAAGCTTGCTGGCAGAACCTAGCAGCGCACACTGTGTGCTGGCTGGGTACCGGTTCTGGAGCTGCTGGATGGGGTCTCTGAGTCCAGTATCTCCCTCTGTTCCCTGAGAGATATTTAGGGGAGGGATCTTGCTTCCCACTTGTTAATCCTGGGCTTCCTTCACTGGCGGAAGATGTAAGGCAGATTGTACCTTCAGCCAGGGTCTAAATGAGTCCATCTTCTTACTCCTTTCGAAGTCATCGGATGATCTGCCAAAAGAAGAGCTCAACCATCTTTTAAAGCCAAATGGTCCCCAGTGATGGGTGCAGGCTAAGCCTTCCTTAAGGAACCAATCCTGGGTCTCCACCAACAATATTCTGTTATGTGTGAAGTCATAACCAGAGTGCTTTGCAACAGAAAAGGTAAGGGGTGACAACATGTTCTACTAAGACCCACCCATCTTCGTGTCTGTTGTGGATCAAAATGTCTCTCTGGTTAATTGAGCTCCCTGTGACTCTTTTCAAAGTGCAGGTTACCCTTGAAGTTTGTGGGGAGAACAGACTTCTGTCTCCATCTACTCACATACTTCTTCCCTCTGAAAGGGTGTCTCCTGGCAGGGATTGCCTACTTTAACAGTTGCCCCAGACATCCCATTCACTGCCATTCGTACAGAGGGATGGAAGCTAGCTTCAAGTTGACACATTGCATATCAAAGAGATGTTGGGTTTCCTGTCCGCTTTTGTCAATTCTGAAAACAAGCCCCTTTGCAGGCCTGCTTAAATTAACTCTCATCAGTATGCACTGCCATCAGCAGAACTTAGACAATAGAGAGGGTGGATCCATGGAGCCTTTGATATTTTAATTAGGCTAGCCACGGCTGGGTGCTTTGATGTACCACCGGCTGTCACATTCCAGCTAAATTTGACAGGGAGGACTGCGTCTGTAGGCTGTGTCCCCCCGTAGTACACATGACTATGTGTTTGTTGTGCGGTGAGCAGAGGAAAATATGTGCGGATGAACCGCAAACATTTCCTGAGGTTGATCTCCCATCATTCATTTTCATTACAAAACTTCAAAAAAAGCCCAGGCGAGCGCTCACTCCCTGAGCGGATGGTCGAATTCCTCACAGCTATCTTAACCAGATCCCAGGAGGGTGTGTTTTAAGTAAGGGATAGCATCTAGTGGGTGGGAATGGCCATAGTCATGCCCATAGCTATGAGCGGTCAATGGTGGCTAAATAACCAAACAAGACCCACAGGCTGTGTGTTCCTTTTCACATCTCATCTACCTTTTCTCTGTACTGCAATACGCTAGTTCTGGCTCATATGTGTTACTAAGCACCACTGAAAAGTGAAAACTAAACAGGAGAGAAATGTTGAGAAAACATTTGTGCATACTATCTTTATGTTTGATGAGCCAATGCCTAGCCAATGCCTAGCATAAAAGGGAGTTGAAAATTAATAGGGGGAAATTGGGGCAACACTGCATTCCAAAGTCTATTCTCCTAGTAATTTGATATCACCAGCAACAGCACTAGGGACCTCACAATAAGGAAGAGGTACTCTGCATTCATAGACTCCCCTTCAGCATAGCTCCACAGGTCCTGACCACCGTAGCTCAGTTACAGGAAGCTCTAAACGGAGCTCTAAACAGAGGTGCAAAGCTAAATGTAGAGTACAGCTCCTGGGCAGCACTAGTATCGCTAACGTGTTCTTTGCTCTAAGGAGGTAGGACTCATAAATCCACAGTCTTGAATAGAATATCACGCATTGATTAACCAAATATGGAGTTTTCCATACAAAAAGGAAATGCATTAATTCTGATGCATCTGAAAAGAAGAGTACCTGTCATGTAACAGTGGCTACATTCTTAAAAGTATATTCCCTAAAACTCTTAGAGTTGGGGTATCAGACAATATCAAAACAAGTGCAGGGTACCAGCCAATGGGATCAAGGTGTCACCGGGCATTTGGCAGCAAACACATATGCACTTCCAGAAGTCTTGGTCCGAAAGACTGTGGGCTTTGCAGTCATCAATCATTTGCCCAACAACCTTCATTACCAAAGGAATTTCCAACTGATACTGAGGTACTACAGTGTCTACGTGAGACTCATGCCCTTGGACCTTTGCAAGTGTTTACCACATAAACAGCTATGGCTGTTCCACTGCCACATCACCCAATGGCCCCTGCCCACCCGACATTTTCAGCAATTTAGCAAAGAAACTGAAGCTTACCATTTCCAAACATTGAACCGATGAATGTAAACCTCAATACTACCAAAGGCTTTTAAAGCCACCTGCACTAAACCTCTCCTGAAGAATACTGCCAGAAGAGCTGATGGCCTGACTGACTTCCGGCCCATACTCAACTTGCCCTACCCAGCCAAAATCTTCGACGGACACATGTCCAAAGAAATCACCAAGCATGTGGAATCAAAACTCGTAACGGATCTCAGATAGGATGTAGACACATGATGAACCGAATCGACACTTCTATCCATCTCAGACAACCTATAAAGGAACGCAGACAATAACATATGTTCAACCCTCATTCTATTAGGCACTATTAGGCATATCAGCAGCTTTCGACAACATCAGGCACACCACTTTAATGAATAGACTAGACACATTTGGCATCCACACTACACTGGATAAAATCCATCCTCAAAGATAGAATTATAACAACCTAACTACCTCCTTTCACATTAAGACCGTGACCATCAAAAGTGACGCCACACAAGGATCGAGTCTCGCACCACATCTTTTCAAATTATAAATGGCCCCTCTGATTAAACCAATTAAAGCGCATGGGCTAACTTGTCAAAACTGAGCAGACGATACCAACATGATTTTCAAATTGATAACTGATACTAATGTAAACAACGCCCTTGCTAGCTGGCTTGGTGAGATAAATGTGTGAATGACCAATAACAACTTGAAACTAAACCCAAATAACATGGAAATCTTTCACCTCCCCCACACACAAACAATAGACCACATACAGCTTCCGTGGCCTGTAAAAATAGGAACGGGGTTGGCGTAATGAATCAACTTCCGGGGCACCAGTGGTCCAGGGATGAATATCAGTTTCTAAAACATCAATCAGCCCCACACTCTCACCAGAAGGAATCCGAACAGATTGGAAACAGAAGTCAATTATAAATCTCCATGTCCAATTTTGGTAATGTGGACGGAACGGCAGGCCTATCTCTGAAAGGTCGTGGATCGTTGGTTAGTTGTAACACAGCAAAAATACATTATTACCAAACGATAAAAGGGACTGTCCAGTCAAGGTTGTATTAAAATATCTGCTTTATTATCAGAACAGACATTTGTACCACACTATGAAACAACCCACCCTGTTTAGGAATGTAGAGGACAGTCAGTTTCAAAGAAGGAAAAGGGATGCAGTCTGGATACTGACAGGAGGGTAGTCGGTAGAGTAATTAATCGCAATAGTTCAAGGATACTTGGTTTAAACACAAAGGGAGTAATGGGTTGTAAAATGTCACTAGGGTCCTTCACAGAAGGACCAGAGGGACTGAACCACAATGTACCTTGTGCATGTAGAGGTTTTTGGTGCTCGACAGTGTAGAGCTGGTTTCTGGGCACTTTGCAACTTCTGCAACAGAGTTCAAGATGGGAGACATCTGCGGGTATCAGGCGGCAGGCAGTTTCGGCTAGTGAGGCTGGACGGACAGCTGAAGGCTGGCCAACACAGTGTCTTGTGATCCGGAATCATTGTCTCAGTACTGTTTGGCTGTTCTGAAGCACTGGTCGAGGCATCTCGGATGGATTTAGTGACTGGCATAACAGTCAGCAGTGCCCTTGGTTGCAGCTCAAGGGTATCGGCTGGCTCAAAAAATGTCCTTTAAGATCTATGTCGGTAGATGCTTGTCGATGCACTCCTTCTAGCTTCTTAGCTGGGCTCATGTCATCCTTTAACGCGGACGTCCCAAAGCTGAGGAGATTGTTGCAGGCAGCTGCCTTGTCCTTGGTTTGGTTCTGAGACTATGGCACTTCCCACCTAGGAAGCTTGCTGCAGAGCCTAGCAGGGCAAGCTGTTTGCAGATTGGGTACCGGTTCAGGAGCTACTGGAGGGTCGTCTGGATTCAGTATTTCCCCCTGTTTTCTGGGAGATGTTTAGGGGAGGGAAATTGCTTCCCTCTTGGAAATCCTGGACTTCTTTCTCTGGCAGAAGATGTAAGGGAGATTGTACCCTCAACCAGGGTCCAGTGCTGAGTTCCTCTTGCTATTCCTTGCAAAGTCTTCAGATGATCTGCCCAAAAAGAGGGGCTCAGGCATCTATTAAAGCCATATGGGCCACAGTGATTTGTTTAGGCTAAGCCTAGCTTAATGAACCAATCCTGGGTCCCCACCAACAATTTCCTCTATGCGTGGATCACAACCAGAGTGCTTTGCAATAGAAAAGGTAAAGGGATGAACATATGTAATACTAAGTCCCACCCATCTTTCTGTGTGTTGTGGATCAAAGGGTCTCTCTAATTAGGAGCCATGGAGAACTCAATTAACCAAAGTAGCAGGTCTCCCATGAAGCTGCAGCGTGACCAAGCATTCTGGCTTCTACCAACCACATTCATGTACCTTCTGAATGGGGTCCTCCTCGGGGTATGACTACTGTAAATAGCTGTCCCAGACATGACAATTCACTGCCCTTGATACTGAGAGGCGGGAGCTGGCTTCAGGTTGACACAGATGCATATCAAAGGTTGTTGGGGTTTCCTAACTCCTTTGTTAACCTCTGCAGCTGGGCACCACGTGGCCCTGTTTGAAGTGTACTCTATTAGTATGCCAATTATGTTAATCACTTCCGCCATTCTGCTGGGCTCAACAAAAATGACAGGGCGGGTCCATGGAGCCTTTGATAGTTAATTAGGCTAGCTATGGCAGGAGGGAGGTTTTGCCCTCCCTCTGCTGAGAGGATATTGTGTACTCGTGGCCGTCATATCCCAACCTAAATATGACAGGGGGGTTGGCACCTATAGGCTGTGCCCACCCATAGTACACAACTTTATATTTATGCTGTGCAGTGAGTATAGAAAATTGTGTGAAGATTAGCCCAAAACATATTTTGGAGGCTGATCTGCCATCATTCAATTTTATATAACATTTCAAAAAGCCAGGCGAGCGCACACCCACCCTATGGATGGTCGAATTCCCCACAGCCGAAAACTCCAAATGTGATACAAAATCTTGTAATTCTCATGGACAACAGGCTCACACTAGATCCACAAGCCAACACAAAATTACAGACATTCTTTAACCACATATGCTCCATTAAATGTACAGTGCCATGTCTCAGCATTTCAAACAAGACACTCGCCATCTTACTGATTTTGTCAATAATCGATTATGCAAACAACCTATACCTAGGTATGTCAAGTACAATAACACAAAATTGCTAAACATCCAAAACACTGTGGCAAGACTTCTACTACGACTGAACAGGGGGTAAACACTGGCTATCAGAGAAGAAAATAGTCAATTTTAGGCACTCTGCATTGCACACAAAGTGCATGGTCAGGAAGCAGCATTTCTTAAATAAAAAAAATCAGCCTTACGAAACATGAAGGATCCTTAGAGCTAGCAATGACAAGCTTATCAAATCCAGGTACTATGATAAAAACAAATCTGGAGATTATGGAGGGACAGCTTTATTCACCCTCATAGCAAAAATGTAGAGCTCTGACTCTAAAAAAATTCAGACAACGCCACTTAGTGTTTTTAAGAAAACGTGTAAAACCTGGCTTTCTCATACACTGGGATAGAGAACAATTCACAACTCCATGAGAGACAAACACACTGTGACACAATTCTCTCCATCCTACCACCAGGAACCCGCCCAACAAACATCACACCACAATAGATGTAGAGCCTCATTACAGTTGCCGCCAGACTTGTAAAACTTTTCTGGCACCTGATATCCCGGTGCCACTGGGACATTACAAATCCCGGCGGATCGGGAAGTCAGGCACCGGAAAATGTTAGTCCCCATTCAGGACTCCATGGGAGTGGGGAGATGGAAGCACCGGCACTGTTGCTAATGGTGCTGGTGCTTCTGTGAAAACTCTGTGGGTGGGTGCCTTTATGCCCAGCAAATCATACATGCTGGGCGCAACGGCCTTCGCCCGTACAATTGTAGTGTGGTGGTCCAGAAAGGGTGCCGGTACGGTGCAACTGGCACCGTTATTTACAGACCACCACAGTTGTAATGAGGCCCATAATGTGTACATGCTCAAAAAGGAATGACCAAACAAAAAATAATATTGCAACAAACCAATAATACCATGCTGGCACAGCCCTTCTTACACCCCCAGGTGACCCGGGAATTACACATGGAACTAATTAACAACACATATACAAGAAAATACATATTGCAGCCAATCAAAAGCTTTGGACTGGTATATTCCACTGAATAAATAACTCACCACCGAGTGAGAATCTAAATAAGAAGGCACACAGTCATAAGATATTGCCATGAAATGACCGGACACACCCCAAACAAAGGTCCTTCCAGAATGAACAAAAAGGAGCATTTAATAAGTAACAAACCTCCATTAACTGTAAACATCTTGGAACAACGTACCATACAGAAGCAACCCATCTAGCATTGCCATAATTGGTAAACACAACACAGACCCAACAAGAAAATCGGACCATGAAGCACATAAGGAACACGCTAACAGCTAGGAACAAACCTGCACGAATGCTCAAATGAAATTTACCCAAAACACCTTTTGACAAGCAGACTACTCAAGCAATACCATTAAAACTAAACTAATCAATCAATATTTATTAAACATAACCTGAACTAGAATAAAAGGTAAGAACATGAACCTTTTCTCAAAGCTTCCCTATCATCAAGATCAATGAAAAAAAATCCATGCAAATCAAAACTATCTTTTCTCGCAAGAAACTCCCAAAGTATATAACCCACAAACAACCTCACAATCATCCACCGTCACTCATAACATGCTCACCAATCTTGCCAACACAAATGGATCCTGAAAACCCTCAACCCACACAAAATCAGTCAAAACTCTACACCTCTCAACTCAACCTTGAGATCCACTGGACAAAACACCCAGAACCTCCCCAAACCCTTCAGGTCTCCCAACTGGAAACAAAATATCTCCAGTGTGCAAATAACTATCCACCTAGAAAAGACACCCACAACAACATCAGTTGCCCCTTATTCTACATGCAACAAAAAAGTTAAGCACGACAACTACTTTTTCCCTCTACTCCCGGAACCACCTCCAACCTTTGTTCATGTCAGATCCAAATGGCTGTCTGGCATTTGCGAAAATGGCAGCGCTGAGCAGTACAAATCCCAATAACAAAAGAACGGTATTTAGTGCCTATCTCTTATTGTATTTGTTGTCACTTAGTGTGGTGCCTCCGTAGCAGAGGCAAGAGCATTTAATAAATGATGATCACAAGTTATCAAATAGCAAAGTTTTACAAAGTTTACTGGAAGCAAGTTCTGGGTCTTAGGTCTGATCCAGCTGTGCAGATGCAGTCCAGTCAAATCTGTTAATTACCTACATTTAAAAAATAAAAAATAATATTACTTGTATATAATCACTTCGATTTTTACAAGGTCAGCGTAATAGAAACAGCTTTTTGAAATATAGAAAGCACCTGGTGTTAAGAGTGCCCGGATGCCATTCATCTGGTCGACTGTATTTTCAGCAATAGGTGTCGGTGTCATCAGACGAGATTTAATCTTTTCCATGGCGATGTTCAAAAGTTTAGACGTAGCTATTGCCCATCCAGGTTTGGGCACCCGTGATCACCTAAATTACCCTATGGGCTAAGCACACGTGAACATACTCATTAAGGAATGCTGACTAGACGGCAGAAAGTGGCAACGCTTGAGTGCATATTGAGTAGCCATAGCATTCCACTTACACATTTAAGCATCGATAAATGCAGAAGTTCCACACCTTTCGCCTACGTGTGGTGCGTTGTTGCTTCCCAGTTTCAGGCTTTATAAAGCCCATGTATACATATACATTTGATGCAAGCATTTTGTCTTCATATTTTAATGGATTAAATCACAAAGGCCTGTTCTTATTAGGAGAGGCGTAGCCCTGGCCAGCAGCTTTTTTCCTCAAATCATCGTTGTCTATACACCCTTCAGCAAATGCCAGAGACGTGGGCTCTCTGCCTATTTTATGCTGTTAATAATCAATTTCTTTTAAAAGCTAAGAGGGTGGAAGGCCAGGTATCCACCCTACCCCGATACAGATAGGCTGGCTGATTGCAGAATTAGGACCCTACTATGCCCCTCTTCCTTTCCTATGGAGTATAGACCTATGGGGCATCTCGAAGGTGTGGGAATTCAGTCATCTTAGATCCTATAGGGTCCATCCTGTAAGGATCAGGCAAGCAATGCAGTTGGGACAAAAAATGATCATTACAGTTTGGAAAATAACATATGGCCTTCCTTTCTATCCCCCAATGAAATTCCTGCTAAGCCGTCATTTCATCTCGCCTGGTCATGGATTATATCGGTGTCCCTTCACAAAGCTGACCAAACAAATCGCTGCTCGCCCAAACCAAAGCGACATCCTCACCTTAGGTCTTGACACAAGTCAACTACATACCTTTACAAGTGTGCAATCAATGGAAGCACCTTTCTATAGTACACCCGAGAGCTTTTTGGAAGAAAGCTAAAGGGAATATTGAAAGAAGCATGTATGAAGTGTTCCAATGTTAAATCTGTGCTCTACATCTAACCCTGCGTTTCATAATAAAAATACAGAACGCAAGAGTCGGCACCCTGTGTAATCGGGGTCTCTCACTGCTGATGGACCCCCTCCCTTCTTTGCTAGTTCAGCTAAAAGATCCAAGGGCATAAATAGACATTGTAAATGCACGTCCATTCCTGGTCACACGCTGTAAATATGGCCCGGTCCATACCCGTATTCTCTTTCTCTTTGACATTTCATCACATTGATGTATGCCTTCCTTTGCCTGCCCAAAGTGCATCCCACATCCATCAAGTTACCCCGTATTATTCCATACACATGCTACTGGCCGCCTGCTTTCCTTGTACCCAGAAGTAAAACTGTAGTCTTTTGTTAAGCAGAATTAAATAGTGCTAAGGGTGTGTATGTTTGTCCTGAATTGCCATAAGGAATCATTGTAGGCTCTGCCCACTCCCGCAGTTAGTGAATAAAGGCAATACACCAGCCGCCAACAACGAGATAATAAGTACCGGTTATGCCGTATCGGCAGAGGTTTAAACACCTAATAAAAAAAAGATATACTTGAACTTTTAATTAAAAAATACAGGAAAAGAGCAGGTGTTCGGCCATGTATTTAAGTCTATCGTCCCGGAAGAATAGCTCAGAGGCAACGTGCTCGCCTTGGAAACAAGATAACATGAAGCACCACAGGTTTGATCCCCGGGTCTGTGCTTAGAACCATCTGGGTATTAAGCGCATTATAAATAAGCAATAAGACATATTCCTGTAACAACGCCTCAATGCCCCAGGGCTGTATAAGCGCTTTAAAAATGCAAATAAATAAATAAATGAGCATACTCACGCTTCAAACTTAAGCCAAGGGCCTCAGTAAGCAGCTACTGCTGCCGACGGCTCCTGTCAAAGGAATGTCTCGCGCCCAATAGCTTCGTTGCAAAAACAGCACACCAACAACTGGCATGCAATCTTCATTTTCCCGCCAATGCCAGCAGATACTGAAGGGCGGGGTTCGTGTAATCAGCAGCACTGTTGCTGCCCGAGGGGCAGCTCCTTTCATATTTCCAACATTAGAGCCCGCCCAGTAGTGGCAGTTGTTTCCATCGAGGACATCATCTTCTGGAAGGCCCGGGCCGTGCACGCACATCATGGCTGGGAACGGGGGCTCCGTGTGCAGACACCGGGGTGTCGGCCGCTGCCTGCCTCTCACCAGACGGGCATCATCGTTAAGCCATTATCGTGTTTTCCTCTGCGGCTCAGCGATGCAGAGTCTTTCGCGATATTCCCCTGTGTTTCAACACGGGTGCTGCCTTGTTTCGTGCCATCAATTATGCATGAAACATTAGCGCAAATGTACATTTGTGGGACGTGTGCTTGGCAGTTCAGACGTCTCGCAGGCCGCCTCTGCTTATGAAGCTGACGCGAAACGTCAATCTTGGTAAATAATGGGTATCGTTTAGCAACATTAATGCCTTCTCCATCCTGGCACTATGTAAAATGCGGGGCTTGGCAACAGACGCTGGGCAGCAAGACGTTTACCATGGCCCAGCGGCAGCCATTCTTATAGATTGTGACTGGGAGCGTCTAAGGTACTCAGAGGCCCAAGCTGCTGCTTCTCGTGTCAAGTGCATTGAGAGGTAAGTGTGATGGGCAAGGTACACAGCAACGCCCAGCACAGCACTCACTTGCTCCCATGCGACTACTGCATACAGCATGTTTCGGTTTCATTTGAAACGGTGTTTAGTTTTCTCCATCAGTGAAGAGCCTTTCAGACTAGCCAGACAGAAAAATCAAAATCTAACATGAAATGACGTTCAATTTACAGATTCCCTTCACCACTCTGCAGCATCATGTTATCACTGTAATTTGCCTTGTCCTTTTGTGACAGAATGGCATGACGGCGGGAAGGCTGAATTTAAGATTTTTTTTTAAAATGATGCAGGTAATTCTGTTTCTGAAAGGGAAGCCTACTAATCAGACTGCACTTTCATAATGCTACATGCATAAAAACATAATGCACCCATGCATCTTTGCTCGTGCAGTGTTTTTGACATCCAGTGGCTGCTGCCCTGGAGTGGAAGCAGGGCAGGTACAACTGTAACATGTGCATTCCTGGACACAGCTGCTCGAACACAATGTTCCAACAAAGCTACATTTTGAATAGTCTGCACCTCTTGTGTACCCCTAAAGCCTAGCGGCACATTAACATCTAAATACAAGCAACGTCTGGTTATCGCGTGCTGACTCTTGAAATTACATAATTTTACAGTGTAAGCATTGGATGCCATATTATTAATATATTTGTGAGGGCACTCCTTCTGTTCTTTGTGTTTTAAAGAACTTTCTTTTGAAAGTAGGTAGTTTGGCCGTGCACTTTTGGTTGACCTGAACTCGTACCATTTTTTTGATTTTATGGAGATTCGTTGCCCCATACCCTTTCTCTTCCTACCTCACCCCCCACCCTACGTACTCCCCTAACCCCACATAAACATTGTAGGTATAATTGGTGAATTTGACCAAACGAGTACGACCAACCTGTTGACATTCAACAGAAAGTATATTTTGCAATGGTTACCAACACATTCATGTCAGGGATTGGTGTGTACGAACAATCCAGCCTGGGTGCAACCACAACGACTGTGTGGTACCCAGCCCAAGAATGTTGAACCATGACAACAAGCTTGCTCTAGGCCAATCCGCTGCAGCATGTTGACAATTGAAGCAGGTGAGACCATCCTCATGTTGGATTCATCTTTGGACTTCAGGACATGAAGGACTCACCTAGAACTCTGCTGGGGGATATACACCATTCCAAAATGCTCTGTCATAGAGGTGAGGACAGATGGCTCCAAGGAAGAGGAAAGCTCTGCTCCCTACCCATCCAGATGGGGTGAAATGATGTGTGGACAAGTCCTACTGCAACCCCGCCGCTGGAGGTGACAGAACACCTGAAAGTACCCTATATGAACCTTTCCGATTGTGAATGGCAGATGAAAGTGATCATCTTGCTCCTGGAGACTCTGGGCATGGTCTCCCAGCAACCCATAAGTCAAGAACAGCCCTGAACCCAAGTTTTCACCTACCACTGCTTGTAAACTACACTTACCGAGGGATCGCCTGCCTGTCCCAAGCTTTTCTGTGCCCGTTGCCATTGCTGCTTGCACTGCACTGTGTGTTGGACCCCGTCTACCAGCTCATTAACCCGACACCAAATCACTGATTCAGCGAGATCCTGAGATCCTAGAAGCCTGTCTCAATGATGTTGAGTCTCCAGAACAAGAACTAAAGGCATATGATGTAGTCCTGTCTCTGTGGCCTGCCTTAGAGGATCCCAGTGACTTGTAAGACTACCCTGTCTACCTTTTAAAAGACCTCTTCCTCGAACATCTGCTGCTGACATTCATGCCTGTCTGCGCCCTGCCTCCAAACCCCAAAGGGCCCCTATATTCCAAAGTCTGCATTCTCTGTGTTTTCCTTCACAGGTGTGGGTTAGTAGTGTGTTTATTAGTTGTGTGTATCTTAAGTGTAATGTTTTGCATTTCTATAGAACCTTCATTTAGGCATTACTTTCATTTTGGTACCATGGTTCTATTGCTGTTCTGGATGCTACTGTGTTAGCGCACACCCCCCCCCCCCTTGAAGAGTATTTGGTCGAATCAACTTCCGGGGCACCAGTGGTCCAGGGATGAATATCGATTTCTAAACCATCAATCAGCCCCACACCTCTAGTACACCAGAAGGGATCCGTGCAGATTGGAAACCCAAGCAAATTATAAACCTCCTTGTCCAATTTCTGGCAATGGGGATGGATTGGCAAGCTTATATCCGACAGGATCATTGGTTAGTTGCAACACAGCAAAACTACATTTCTTACCCAAAGATTAAAGGGACTGTCCAGTCAAGGCTGTTTAAAAATATCTACTTTATTATTATCACAGACAGTTCTAACACACTACAAACTACAAGCCACCCTGTAAAGGAGTGTGGAGGACAGACAGTTTCAATGAAGGAAAAGGGATGCAGTCTGCATACTGACAGGAGGGTAGTCGATAAAGTCATAAATCACAATAGTTCAAGGATACTTGGTTTAAACACAAAGGAAGCAATGGATTGTAAAATGTCACTAGGGACCTTCAGAGAAGGACCAGGGGGACAGAACCACAATGTACCTTGTGCTTGCAGAAGTTCTTGGTGCTCAAATCTGGAGATTTCCCGGTAGTCCGCTGGACCCAGGGCCACTTTTGGTTCCCAGTCCACCCCTGGGTGGAACGTGTTTTCTGGCAGTGCAAAGTCACTTTTCTCCGCTCTAGTGCAGGGTCGATCCCATGCACGGATTAGGCCTTAAATCGGATTAATCTAGATTCAGATGTGGAGCTGGTACCGGGAAGAAGTTAAAAGCAGAAGCACGATATCTTTAGGAGGAGTACTTCAATTCACCAGCAAAGTCATATATCCTAGTACAAGATAGTAATCACGAAAAGGGTACATTATTTTAGCATTGGCACTGGCAAAAGTGTATCTTTTGTCATTTACCTGTGCTTTTGCACGATTTTGCCAACTATAATTATCCTCATTATACTCATTCTCAAACCACCAACATTTGCTAAGTGAGTAAGACTCAAAGGACAAATTAAACATCAGAATGAGGTAAATTACGTGTCAGCTGTACCCAGAATCTTGCCTAAGCACTACCAGGCTTGGACTGGCATATAGGGCAATAGGCCCAGGGGCGAACCAAACACGCAAAATGCTTGTGTGGGCCTGTTTTTTTGGCCAATATGGGCCAGTTTGATGAGTTACTTCACTAGGCGGCGAATAGTTTTGACCAATGCTGCTAAATAAATAGCCTTTAAAATGTACATTTTGCATCACATTTGATCAAAAACCTCCCCCTTGGGTACTATTCAAATAGCATCATAAAAGGAATGAATTCCCATTGGCAACTGTGGGCCACTGTTGAGTTGGTGCCCGAGACAATTCTGTGTCCCAGTCCGACCCTGAGCGCTACCGGCATCCTGTTTTACGGTGCTGAAAAAGTAATTGCAATCAGTATCCTGCCTGAGCAACCAATCAGGACATGTGAAACGCCAGCATCATCTGCTGATCTAAGCCCGAATTCGCCACCGTCTTTCTTCATGCGGTTCCACGCTTCCCTCTCATGTCCTCCCATAGCCACCTTACTCCGCCCCTGCGTCACCACTCCACCTTGTTCCCTGTCTTCCAGTGGCCGCATTCACCTTCTGCCAGTGCCTCTCTGCCTCTATTCAGCTGCCATTCCCGATTCAACTTGGTCTGTGGACCCCTAATGCTGCTAAACCTCGCTCCGTTCATTGCCTTTGTTGCTCCGCCTAAACTGTGGGTGTGCATGGCATGCTGCCTAGCACACCTCCCAGCTTTTCCACTCCCATTGTTTGCCATGTTCCTTTCACTTTCTGAGCCATTAGTGTAGCAATGGTGATATCAGCTGCTGCCATGGGCCATACCAGCCTGTTACGGACTGGCACCCCTCGGCAATGGCCCTTTCTGCTACCCGCCCATACAGACAACAGCAGAACCCGTTATCGCTGTAATATTAATTCTTAACTCAACCTTATTTTGTGGCATCACATCAATCAAAACCTTCAAAGCATATAGATCAGAGCAGGCAACACACGAGTGGACGGCGTCCGCCCCCTTTTTCACGGGGCGGTCGCCACCCCCCCTGCGTGTTTTCAATGAAATAATAAAGTGCTACTGATTCGAACAAGGGTCGCGCGGCTGTGAGGCAAGACGCGTAACCACAAGACCACAGAGAAGATTTCTATGAAACACGGATATTGACTTTCTGCTGTACAGGAAATGTTTTCTTACACATTTTAGGATCTAAAAGGTGCACGCCTTTTCTATTTAGTAAGCAATTTTTTAAGAAATCATGCCCCCTTGGGAAAAGCTCATTTGTCCTGTGGACTTGCTTGAGTTGGGAAAGACATCTTAAAATGTAATAACATGCAAATGTATTTCAATGTAAGTTCACTGCCTGTGATGTCACTCCCCACTGCATACACCAGATTCCCTCCTCCCCCCCGATTATTTTCTTCTTTTCGGACTCAAACTCTGCATCAGATACAAACCCTTTATAGAATAGCCCAGAACTTCCAGGTCAGTGACAGTTGCATTTAGACTATTGCAGAGAAAAACTGGTGGTGCAAGTTTTCCCCAACATGCAGGCCTACTTGCGTTTGGTGACTGCATCAGTTGTTGCCCTGCTAAATAAAACACTGACACAGAAAACAGTACAAACACATCCTTGCTGTTATTGGGGACCGGTTACTATTGGCCAGGAGGACTACTGCATCGACTGGAAAAAACCAGGGGTACCTATGATGGGCAGCGAAAGAGGTAAAAATAGGCGAAGGAGGAAGTGTTGAGACAACAGTGAGCAGCCACCGGGGAGGCGCTGCCAGGATGCAGTGGGAATGTTCCTAGGCACATTGATGTCCCAAATAAGCGCTGAAACCTTAAGAGGCACTTCTTAATAAGTAGTAAAGTCTACATGGCTGGAAAATCGGAGACGCTGGGCTAAAGGCCTACGATTATTGGAATTGCTGGCCAACACATACCGCCCCAAGCAGAACCCCCTTATTGGGTGAATATAATTATGTACTGTGCCGAGAAGTATGTGAAATGATTTTTGTTTTGAACTCTTACTTGTTAACTAATGAAAATATATATTTTTTTTTAAAAAGAAGCGTGGTCAAATTTGTGTTCTGTATTTCTTCGATGTTTTCCACAGATGTTCCCTCCGATGCATAAGCGGAGATACCAACACTTTTGGTTTCCGGAGATCAGACAGTGTCAGTATCCTAGGCCGCACTCACACCAGATGCAACAACGTTTTCATGCCTGTGGGACAAACTTCAGTGTGTGCCCCAAATTCACTCTATGTACTCCCACAACCCTTATGTTAACGTCCATTTCGTAGATAATCCAAGTATACTCGACTTAATTTATCAGCATTAAACACAAACTTCTTTTTTTGTAATGAGTCGCTAACCCAGTGCTCTGCATTTCTCAGCTGCTGGCTTAAGAAAAGATTTTAAGTCCTCTGTGGATGCGGAGACTGAGCTTGCTAGACCGGTGTGGAGCTTCGCCTGCTGATGTGGAGAGCCGCTTTATAATGCCCGCACCTTTTCCCAGATACCACTTTAACAGTGGATCCTTAAAAGCTGCAGACTGGCATTCGTGCATGTGGGCCCATTTTCTGAGAGTTTGTGGCTATTTTTCTGACCCGGGCTGACACTGACTATGCAGTTAGGTTGCACCGCCACACGCAAGCTGCCGCCCCACAGTCCGGGATGGAAATCTCAGTCGCGAGCTCAGTTTTCGGCGGATGAATCAGAGGGCCCTTAAGTAGTCCAGTTGCAGAACAGCTGCTCTTCTTTGCAGCACTAAGTGCATTTCACCCCGCCTTAGTTCCATGAGGTAAGACGCTATTCAGGGCGCTTTGTGTAGCAGCACTCTGGCAGACAACATTATTAAAGGGGTGGAGGGGATTAAAGCTTTCACATGGCCTTGAACTGTCTCTCGAGTAATGGGGCGCACGGGAGAGGAGGGGGGCGTCAGAGTGATTCAAAGGGACGTGCATTCTTGGGCTAATGCCACCTCTCTTTTCTGTTCTTATAGCTTACGCTGCTTTGAAGCACTGCTTGCAAATATCCTACTATCAAAATATGAAGAATAGCGAACACACACTGTTAAAAGGGCTTTTCATATGTACACAATGCTTAGTGGTACAGTCGCCTCTTTTCTACCAGATACGAGTCCATCTTCGAAGAAAGCTATTATGACTGCTTTGAACACAACTCTAAATCCGGGTTTTACCCCCTTTTTCCATGGCCTAACTAAGTGGGAATATTCAATTTGATTCAAATGAGCAGCACACCTTTTTCAATGATGTGTGAACCTACTTGGCCCAGTGGATTTTCTTAATGCACACACCAACGCAAGATGTTGCTTGAAAAAATAATATCAATGACTTAAACAAATGATATGTGAAGTGTTGAAAAACAACTTGTGGGCACAAACTGAGATGGTTATGATGCAAACACGGTAATGTTTAAGTGCTTAATGAACCAGCCAAAGCTTCAGCCCTTGCACCAGCCGCTTGCAGCCACTTGCTGGCAATGCTTCGACCGCCATGTTTATTTGTAGGAATTGAAGTCCTTCTCCGATCATATCGTGCTTGCTTTCAACCTCTTTGCGGTACCAGATCCACATTGGAATCTCGATCAATCTGGCTTAATGCTTAACCAGTGAATAGGGGCGACCCAACATTTGCCACCAGAGCATTGTCCATGAAGCAGTGAATAAGATCGACCCCACAATTGCCACGAAAGAAATGTCCATGAAACAGTGAATGGGATCGACACCACATTTGCCACAAAAGCAAGGTCCATGAAGCAGTGAATGGGATGAACGCCGCATTTGCCACGAAAGCAAGGTCCATGAAGCAGTGAATGGGATGAACGCCGCATTTGCTACGAAAGCAAGGTCCATGAAGCAGTGAATGGGATGAACGCCGCATTTGCTACGAAAGCAAGGTCCATTAAGTAGTGAATGGAATTGACTCTGCATTTGCTACGAAAGCAAGGTCCATGAAGTAGTGAATGGAAATGACCCTGCATTTACCATGAAAGCAAGGTTCTTTCGTGGCAAATGTGAGGTCAATCCCATTCACTGCTTAGCCATTAAGCCAGATTAATCTTGGTAAAGCGGGGGAGTTTGCAAGGTTCTTGCAAACTCCCCCACATTACCACATCAAGAGTGCACAAATGCACCTCCACGTTTATGTGCAAGATACGAAGTACACTCTGGCAACTTGAGCCCATACAAGGGCTAATTATTCCCGGCAATGGCAGTGTGCCTTGAGTGGATCCTACAAAAGAGGACACCCCAACCCGTGGCTCAGTGGATGTTTCCTCATATGACTCCCATGATGCTTCTCCATTGACGGTAGTGGCTATGGCTGATGGGAATTTGGGGGACTACAGACTCATTAAAACATTTTTGAGGGAGACACCTGGGCGGTATTTGGTGTGGTATCGTAGGTGCAGGAAACTAATAGAGTTGCCCAATTGACACAGTCCTGTTTTCAATCTAAAACAATAAACCTAGAATGAAAGCAAAAGAATATGTTAAAATGTGTATGTGATACTATTGTGACTGTGTAATCTACTAAAATTTAAATATTCAAATGAACATGGCTATTTGAAATGGATAATAATAATAATTTAGCATTTATATAGCGCTACGAACCCTCAGGTATCTGAGTGCTGCTTTTTATTACCCACAGTGTGTGGTGCTCATTTATCGACCTCGGAAAGATGAAAGGCTGAGTTTGGCCCTGCCGGGATTCGAACCTGCGTCAGCAGGCTCTGCACGGATGTAAAAGTGAGCACTCTACTCGCTGTGCTATCAGACCAGCTGGTCAGTGCAGTTTCCATTTATTGTGAGACAGATTAGGTGCTGAAGTGTGTGCCACAGAAATATGTGTGCCTTTCATGTCACAATTTCCAAAACAGTAAGATAGCTGAAAGGGGTAATGTGCCAGGTAAACTGAACAATGTGTATAGATATGGGAGAGGCTCCCCTCCCCCCCGCCACCAAAACAATGGAAGAGGCCCACTGTCACTATTCCAACTGACTCCCCAAAAACTGAAACTTGCATTGTCCTGTTTTATGCCAAATAAAAGCAAAACGTCTTCCCCTAAAAAGGGCGGAAAAACCATTTTAACAGAACAAAAGGGTTCCTTTGAGCAGCACTCTGCAGTATTCACTGATGTGTTAATGCATCAACTTGACTCCTTTTGTGCTCCAGTGCTTCCAGGCACTGAGAGTTAATTTCCACAGGAACAGGTGCAGAATGCAAGCAGAGGTGGGGGTGAAACTGCATGGGGCCGGGGGCTTCAGCAAGGCCCCCTATCCACACGGGATTCCAGACAGGGCTGGTAGTGCCTGAATTGTAACGTCTGTTCAAATCAGCCTGTCTCACTTACGCGCTGTGCAATAATAGCACACATCAAAAGTAGACCTCCAATTGAAGCCAGCACTTCAAGAATACTTCCATGTCTGGGCCACTAAGGGTCGGTCATGCTACATCCATCCATGAACCTTAGCCACATCAGAACATTTAAGGAAGCACCAATAGTGGACCAGCGGTGGGTTACGGGCAATTTCCTCAAGCCTGGATAGACCCTAATGTACCAGTGAACAAGGAACCTGAAAGCATGCCTGCCAGGTCGCCACGTGTACGTAAGAATGTTTACATGTGAAATACCAGCCATCTTAATGCAAAAAGGAAAGCAGCCTTGTCCAGTCATGTGTTATAAGGCTCTCCAAGCTATCTGACCTCGTCGGTCTAAAGAAAAGCCATAAAATCCACAAACAGCAAGACAAAACCTAGCAAGCATCGTTTACTGCAAATATTGCAGGTGACTGCATTGGCTCAAAGGTCTAAATTGGGTTTTATGTGAAAACAATGGTGAACCTTTGACACCAGTCAGAGAGGGCAGTGGTCGAAGTGTACGAAATGAAGTAGTGGAACTATGTTCCCTGTTGGCCTGCACCCACTCCCCACAAACCCCATCACCACGTCCCCTCCCACACACAATACACACACCCAAACACTTGCACCTGCTATTTAAGGGAACGTTCAGTGTAGTGCACTGAAAGTGCAAGTTTCAACTTCTTCCTACACTTTTATTTTAAATCGAACCCATTCCGGAACGGTTTCTTTTTAAAATGAAAGTATAGGAGCTGTAAAAGGTCATTTAAAAAAGCAGAGGAGCACCGCTCCCAACCACTCCCGCTGACTTCGAACACTGTCAGAGGGTTACCAAAACACACCCACCTCCTCCAACTACAATGCACAGATGAATGCAAAAACACTGGATTAGTGGGACTTAAAGATAATTATGAATTATCAACAAAGGTGCCATTTTAGGAGGCCAGCCATGCACACTGGGGAGCTTAGCAATGCCAACAAACTGTGTTCAGGAGATGCTTGAGCCAGCAACTGTTCAGCTCTATAAGGTGGCCTGGTGAAACATCGTAGAGGTGAAGGAGGACGGCCACCAAAATTATGCTTCAGAGGGACCGTGAACACATTCAAGATTGGTATCACCTTTTCCCGGGATAAAGGGAACCAACATTTTGAAATTGGTTTCAAGCTACAGCAGGTTAACATCTGATGTCAACGCCACCCTACATCTGAAAGAGTGAGAGCAAGTAGAATATGATACTGTTCAGTCCCATAAATGGGTAAGGCACATCCTTAGCCAAAACTCTGCAGGCAACCATTTGAAAAGAACAAGTCTTTCGAGGAAAGGACAGAAAAAGGAACTTGCCTTGGAAACATTGGGCCTCATTACGAGTCCGGCGGTAACCGAGGCGGTAAAACCACCTGGTTACCGCCGGACTCGTATTACCATTCCGCCTCCGTGATTTCCGGAATTACCGGGGCATTACAACCCCAGTTTTCCGGGAATTACGGAGGCGGAATGGTGTTAATCCCCATTCCCATTGAGTCCTATGGGACTCAATGGGAATGGGGATCATGGAAACACGGGCAGCATCTCGTAATGCTGCCGGTGTTTCCTCGTCCGCCTGCAGGCGGGCAGTGTTAAACCCGCCAGGTCAAACCTGGCGGGAACATCACCTCCCGCCTGCAGGAGTCGGGATTAGGCGGTCCGGAAACAGCGGTGGCGGCGGGTTTACCGCCACCGTTATTTCCGGACCCCCTGATTTGTAATGAGGCCCATTATATTTTGGGGAGCAAATGGAAAAATAACAATGTAACGCGGAATGTATGCCTCCTAACTTAGAAAGCATTAGTGGCCTCTATACAATGGTGAACTCTATAGCATCTTTCAGCAGAATGCACTCCTTCTGCATCATGGAGCAGGTGAGTGGCACTAGACCATTACCTTAATACGTGTCTTCAAGCTTATTGGTAAAGAGATAAAATGCTCTCTACCCAGACCTAAAAACATGCACAATTATTATTTTAAAATCAAAACAAGTTTTCCCAAAGAGCATTTTTTGTAAAAACAACAGACAGGCAATAGTACACAAGAAGATGCAAAGATGGGCAAGAGCACAAAGGGGTAGACGAGAGAGCAGTTAAACAATTGTTCAATGTTAGAAGAACTTAAAGCCGTATGTAACCACAATATTGCAAACAACACAGCAGAGGTGAAGACTCCAAGGGCATAGCCAGGATCCTTTCCTACACACTATCCAACTCTATTGCCACGCAAGTAAAGATGGGACACAGAGCAGATCTGTTAACTAGGTCTACAGTTTGGAGTTGGCCCCAAAGGCTCCATCTATGACAAGGGGCTACAACCTTTGGCTCTCCAGATGTTTTGGACTGCAACTCCCGTCAGTCCAAGCCAGCAGTCAATGGGAGAGGTTGTGGAAGTTGTAGTCCAAAACATCCAAGGAGCCAAGGGTTGCAGACCTGTGGTCTACAGACTCAGCTTAATATTTCTTCAAATGGTATCCCTTCCTGGGGGTTTGAGGGTGCTTGGAGGAGTGATATCAATGTGTCTAAAGAGGAGAACAAACTGAGGGTGATCCTAATCCCTCTCTGAGAATAGGAGTTCCCATGAATAATGTAATCTGACATCAGGAATGGAGGGGAGATGGGTTCATGCCCACCGGAAACGTTTTCTTAACGTAAAGTGGTTTAGCAGACAATTTGCAGACAGGGTAGTTAACCTCCTGTCCCAGCATTTTATGGAGACCATGACAGAAACTGGGAGCATTTCAAGAAAAGGTTATACTCCCATATGAAAGTCCTCTGATTTGGGCAGGGCAATTTATAAGAGATTACTTGCTGGGTCAAACATTGCACCTTACAAGAGATGAAATATTTGGTGGGAAATCATTGTAGTGCAATGAGGTCAGGCAGTGTTTGGGGGGGGGGGTGATAGACGCTCTCCTGCTTGTGGGTCAGAAGAGCCTCGTTAGCTTGATAACAGCTAGCGGAAACTACTTTTGGTTCCCCAAGCCAACTGATCCTGAACAAAGACACCTATGTTAATATAAGTGTGTGCATTTGGAACAATCTATAAATTAAACATCAGAATACATCTAAACGACATTTGCAGTATAAGGAGTTCTAAAAGTGGACACATTGAAAGTTTGCATCTTATATGAAAGTTTGATTTGCAGAATGCTATGGGCTCCCCCCCTGCTCCAAAGTGGTAGCTGTAGGTTATTGGTTTATGTTCGAAACCCAAGAGCTGCATTTAGCTCCTGCTTATCGAATCTTAATTTCGATCCCTGCCAGGGGTAATACGGTTCTGTGTATTGAGACCCAGGATCAATGTGACAATGTGGTTTTGAAATTACTGTGATTAACACTAGAAATGTATTAAGTTCAACAGATACACTGCTACAGTAGTGCAGCTTTCAAAGCACCAATGCTCCGGCTAAATGCAGGTTTTGGGCTATTTCCGGGAATGGGCAGGTTTTCCAGACAACATGAAATGTGTAAATATGCCTTTCTAACCACTTCTTCAAACTTCGGTGAAAGGAAAGGCATGTCTTCATCATAGACTATGCCTAGGACCTTTTAAGGCTTTTAAGGTAGTTTGACATAGGCCAAGAGATGTTGGCTATTGGCTCTGGATACAGAGATAGGATTGTACGACCTGAAGCAAGGATTTTAATTTTGCTGGCGCAAGGCAGTGGTTATTTGTTGCCCTGCACAAGCCATTTGTATGAATATTCTGGAACAAGATATTTTTTAAAGGTTGAGGATTAATCGGGTTGATTTACAAAAGCTATTTCCTATTGAAAAATAATTTTGTAAATCAGGCACTATATGTGTATTGTCAACATATAGCAGGAATGAGAATGTGAATTGCTAAACTATGGCAGCTATAGGTTGGATATGACAGTTGAACAGCGAGGGGTCGGGAGATTTGAGCGCTAGGGAATGACATTCTTCAGGACGGAATGGGTGTCTCTAAACTCACCTAACTTCTCAGATGTTGTTAGTTCACTCAGGACGGAACTCCCTATGTCCATATTTTACGGTAGTCTGTCAAACAGGATCAGGATCACAAGGTATTATGTACATAGTCTTCAGAATCTCTTACCTACAAAAGGATAAAGCCTATTTCAGAGCTCTTGAGAGGCCTCATACACAATTAATTGAAATTTAGGTGCTGGTGAGTCTCGCTGTACTCGGATAGTTGGCTGGGGACTCAAACACAAATGGTAAATAGAATCTAAAAGGCCGAATAATCACTGCACCCCTTTGCAAGGGAAATCAAGGTGCATTACATTCAGAAAGTTCTCAGTCGGTCCAATAGAACCAAACTGACATGGAGCTCGTCACTTCCCAAGATGTTATAGGTTATATAGCGGAAAACTGCCAAATCTGAATACATAGGTTACAATGTTATCCCACCAGCCTCATTGGCTACCACCTATAGAACATGCTAATACCCCACTATACTCCCTGGACCGATTGGCCACACCTTATCTAAACCTATTCGCCTAGACACATGGCCCACTACATCATTCCTATTGAATCTGGGTACCAGATTGGTAGTTCAAACATATTGAAACATTAATAAATCGTGACCATCATGTGATGTGCAACCCTCAAATCCAGACATGATCAAAGTAAACTGGCAAGGCCAACTTTGCTTTGATAAGACAATAGCCCTTCTCTTCATACCAGATGCCGTGGCGCACATAAGCTGCACCCCTGACTAATATACTAAATGTATTGGCATCCTATCCCAAATCACAGAACGTTCCAGACACGGTTCCCCCTTATCTCCTTCAAATCTCAGGTGCCCTGCAATGACGTGACCAGTGCCCCCTTCTTGTGTCTGAATTTCAGGGATTTATATGCTATGGTTGTGTTTCTACTTGTAATTCAAATGGATGACCTTTCCTTGAGTGGGAGCAGTAGTGCACTAAATTGTCAACTTGCCTATTGGCATCACAAAACCGTTTGCCCAATTCTCATGAATGTGTCCTTCAATGGGCACATCTCTTCCTGCTCTCCCAACAATAAACATTCCATTCCCAGCACCACCAGTCCCTGCAGCTGGATACAATCAGGGTTAATCTGTGCACCGCGGGTGCCTCTGACCTTGGCTTCTGTCCTGGGGAACGGGGAAGGGGATTTGTTTTTGGTGCCGAGCTAAATGGAGCTGCAGCTCCACATCAGGGCCTGCATTCTATTCTGTGCATCATGTACTAGGCCTTAACATCCAATATGACAACACTTCTGGCATGTTAACAGTTCTACCACAGTACCTTTCTGACTCCATCTTCCACCTGTTTTAACTCTTTCTGCAAAACATATCTTCAGATACACCAACTAAACACAGGGCCACGGGGCCACAGGGACTATAATACTGCCCCATCTATAACCACAACATTTGTATGTTTGTTGCTCGTTCTGTGTTGCTATATGTGGGTATATTATATGTGTCAAATCTAACTACAACACCTTCTGCCACGCCAATCTCCCTGATCACACAATGACACATGCTAATAGGTTTTTCTCAGCTTAAACCTTTTGCCTGGCTGTGAGGCTGTACGTGCATCCCAACAGATGTTTAAATTAATCAGGAATTGTCATACATAAGGCTTTTTTAAATGTTGGGAGAAGTCCCGCCAGTAATAAGGAGGCAATGAACATTCTTGTTGAAGGTAGTAGGAATACACTGTTTGATCATCAAACAGGGCAAAGTTGGTTTCAGGCTGTGGATGGCGGTTTTGGTGAGGTCTCCTGGTGTGCATTTGTAAAATCAGCATTGCACTAGTTGGCGGGATTCAGCAAGTGTTTTTATTCAAAGGTGTTTGGTTTTCAATAGACAATTGAATTGTATGTATTGTGTCTGTAAAAGTCTCAGCTATCATGTCTGCTAATTTTGAGATCGTACTAGACTAATTTAAACTTTGGGAGGGTCAATCAATTCCATGAAAATCTTGAAAGGTTTAGAGGAGCTGTTAAGTACGGTTAAGAATTGTTAGAGTTTTTCATTGTGTCTCCACATATCTACTTATACCTTTTTGGGTGTTCAGATTATTATCAAACCATTTACTGGCTCCTCTCTAAAGTAGATTGAATTGTGTTTTGCGTATAATACCAGGATGTTGAGCAAGTTGGCCATTTCCTACCAGATATTCAAGGTTCCACTCTTGGCTAGTGGGAACGTTAGCTGCTGATTATTCATGTTAATAGTTTGATGATGATTAATCTGGAGCACACTTTTTGTAGATCATTATTTCTCAGTGGGATTCTCCTCATCTGTCATCTGTGTTTATGCCTTTATAGGGAGGTTGCACAGGTAAGTTGGTGGTCAGACCAAGGTACTGGGTTGAAAGTCGTCTGTTTTAGGGAAAGAGCTCGACAGGAGCTGGGAGCAGTTTATCTCCTCCGTGCAGCAAAGTAGAGCATGGTTAGGTTAACACCAACAGCTGCAAAGGGCTAGTTAGGACTCAAGTGGTACCATATAAAGAAACCTATGTAACATTAACTCTGGGAGTTCTGGCATGTGGCTGATTGCGCATTAGGACACATGCAGTAGAAATATCACCCATGATGGGTCATGTGTAATGGAAAAAGGGTTACAGCAGCTTGCCTCATGTGGAAGTTAGATTTGCAACTCGCTATACACTAGCTCAATGTTTCCCAGAGGCAGTTCCTGCTTACTCAGTGATGCCAGATACACACAACCTCCTCCCAACTCTTGCTAAACAAATCCTTATGTGATCCCTGTAGGGATGTTGAGAATTATCACAATGTCTAGGGTATGACCATCTCTATGCATGGGAACCTTAACGCCATTTGTAAAATTCAGGTTCATGGAGGTAGTGGTAAATATTTGGGCCTGTTTATCACTAGTGGAGACAAAGCACAGGTTGTAATCTCCCAGAACCTTTATCACATTAGATGTATCTAAGGTACTAGCCTATAGGTCATCCCACTCTTGTGTAAAGTGAATATTATATCCATGTGGTATGTAAGCTATGATGTACATCATCTTTGTTTTGGTATTCATGACACATTTGCAAATTAACCCTTCAAGGTTCTCCTTTTGATACATAGGGCCTCATTACGACCCAGGCGCTGGACCATGGTGCTATTAGCATCATGGTCCGGCATGGTGGATGGCGGAATTACCGGCGGGGGCGGTAATTCCCCATTCACCATTTGCCCTTCCCATTCCCATTTTGCCCCATAGGGCATAATGGGGATGGGGAAGGCGCTAATTACGGCACCGTAAATTACAGTGCCGTAATTAGCACCAAGGTCACTTAGCGCCTTGGATTTTAACGCCTGCAAAAAGCAGGCGTTAAAGCCTCCAACCCGCTAAGGGACCTTGTAATCAGGCGCTAATGGTTTAACGGCGCCGACGCTCTTTACGGCGCCGTTAAACCATTAGCACCAGGGTCGAAATGAGGCCCATAGTAAGGATGGAAAGCTTATATTTATCTGAGTAAATGAGGGCTACTCTCCCACTTGTAATGTTCCTGTTATCTGTTGAAATCCTAATCGAAGGAGTAAGACATCAAAGCATATGGTAAAAGTGACAGGGAACTGGGTTTCCATTCTGGTCAAAAGGTTGAATTCTAATTACTCTATTAGGTTGGACATTTTGTGAGGCTAATCTGCATTAAGGTTGCCTCCGATAACCATCGTCATGGAGTTTCCTGCATGTCAGTAATTTCCTTCTTGAATAGGGTATGGTAAAATGGCAGAATTTAATTCTGCAGAAAAAGGGACACATTCTGGACAAAACCCAGCCACTTCACCATTTTACCTGTGTGGGAGTGGGGAGGGAGACATTGTTTTTTTCAAGCTGTTTTCATACTGCAAATTTCAATTTGGGATTTTGAACTCGAGATATTTTGGCCAACTTAAGGGTCATGAATATTTCTGACCCCTTAATTCAGGGATAAAAGTTGCAAGCTACTAGTCTAGGCATAGAAAGTCACTCAATTCCCCACCCAAATACTGAACACCATTCTTAGTTGCCAAGGGCCAATTATCACTAGCCAAAGCATAGTGCATAGTGGAGAGTGCACATTTTGTGATCTGCCTTAATTGGCTGCAATATTGGCATGCAGTGCAAAATCACCAAAAAAAGAAACTTGCCCAAAAGGCAGCAGAGCTAGACACTAATCTGCTCAACTGGCAAAGGAAAATCGGGTGGTGAGTTTTGCCATTTTGCTCTATTGGAAGTATTTTCACCCACCCTATGGATGGCAGTGGTTATTTTTAAGGCATTTGGATTTTGACAGTTCTGCTTGTTTAAAACGTGGTGGTGCACACTCCTGACTGCCACATTGTAATATGTTTATTTTTGGCTTATTAGTTACATTAATTGGAGCCCCTGCTTTAGTCTGGTTCTTAAGTGCCCGCGGCACCACAGGGATGCATCTGTTAGCCCAGGTGTGGACGTTGATCTGATTAGATTAGTATGGAAGGTAGTTTTGTGGGAGGTAGAGATCATTTCTCCTTTTATCATAAGTTCTACTATAGAAAGATGTACCCCATTTCTTTGGCGCGCTGGTAAGATTTGAGCACATGCTTCACGGCTACCATGTTCTGATTCAAACATTTGCAGCAACGTTTTAATCATGAAATCTTGGCAGATGGGAACTCCACCTTAGACCACCATTAATTGAGACTTGGTGGTTTCTTGTAAAATGATGGTCTGTTTGAATAGTGCACCATTCATTAGCTTTTGTAGACCAGTAGCTGTCAGTGGAACAGTTTAGAAGGTCCCCTGAAGGTTTGCTTCTTACATTTTTTCCTGGTATGCTTTGTATTCGTCCCAGGTGGGATAGTTACTGTATGACAATTGTTAAAAGTGGTGGTGGGCAACAGCTGTGTGTTTAGGCACCAAGGAGACCGCTGCACCTTGTCTTCAATTCTCTGGGCATCATTCCACAATCCTATTGGTTGCATGTACGTTCTGTATCCGCAGGGAAACCCAGACTGAGCAACATGTAGCTTGAGGTTTTATGCATCGATAAGCGGCAGAAGGTTTAATCAATCCTGAATCATAATTTCAAAGCATTGCGAAAAACACCTAATCGAAAGTGACCCGGTGCTCTAGCCATTGCAAGACATTATTTCACAAAGGCACATCCATCATAAAAGATGCATGGGGTCTTTGATCTGCTTTGGATATGTAGTCCCATGTACCAAGCTTCAGAGGAGCGCGCCTATGAAGCTGCGCCTACAAAGACGAATCAATGGCGTATTCTCGCTACCAATCAATTTCAGCCCCAGGGCCGGCGGTGTGTCTGACTCGAATAGGGAGGCGGCCAAACCCGCTCTAGCTTTTATGTAAGAGACACACACTTAGGCCCTGATTCACAGAGCGTTTTCCAATGGGGGTTCTGCCATTATAAAACGCTTCTGTGAATTAGACCCATAGTCTTCATATTTTGCTTGAAACCTGGGTGTACATGCAATGGGCGGCTAAGCGGCCCTATTTTTTCGCACACATCGGGCCTGGTGCACAACAGCTTTTTTCTCTGGGAAAATCCCATTGAGTAAACCAGGCCCATAGCCTACAGTTTTTTTTGTTGCCGTTTTTGAAAGCCTGTTCCTTTCAGATGCCGTGGAATACTTTGGAAATTCACACCGATGACAAAAAGGGGGTTAAACGGTTAGCCTTTTATGAAAATAAATCATAATTGCTGTTTTGTTCTGCGCTCAAAAAGAAATTTCAAGCACTATGAGGTTATTAAGCCTCCCAGGAAACCAACAAAAGGAGCCGCCAGGAATTTCACACGATTTTCACCATGAGGTGTTAATTAAATGATCGTTTAACACCGAAAAGTAAACAGAACTATTTCATCAACTGACAGCACGGCCTATTCCAAATCCCCGGCAATAAAAGTCCCGGTGCTAATACTCTCAGACGAATTCCCATAACACTCCCCGAAGCCTTGCTGTGACTAAGGTTAAGTATCTCAGCACAAAGCCAAGGCTGCGCCTACTCAACTTCCAGTTCCATTTTCCCATCGTCCAGTGACCTAGGTAACACTTGGCGCAATAAAGAATACATTTAATTTCTGCGGCATTTTGTGAGGATTAGGAACAATTGCTGCCCTCCATTGACTTCTTAGCCCCGCCATTTGTATTCTTTTCCATAGCATTCCTCCTGCTCACAAAGGAATTCTGATAGGTTAAGACATAGAACAAACAGAACATTAAATTAGAGGGGTTTCAATCAAGTGGAACTGTTGGTGGGGGAGCAAACAAGCCTTCTTTCCGGCTTTTCTCAGCTATTCAGGCCTTCCGCGCTTTCATCGTTCATCGGCCCCAGACGCCAACCATCGTGGGGCGAAGGGCCACATGCTGGTCTCAACCTGCTCTTTTACCCGGCCCTTGGATATTCCCCCCCTTTTCTCCTTTTATAAATGATCAAGAGGCACATTGAACCTGCCCACTCCACCAAGGTTTGTGAGCCGCAGATGTGCTCTTGTGAATGAGGCATCGGAATGCTGCAAACATTCCTGTATTTCACCATTTCCTCCTATGAGATTAAACTTCTGGCTGAACTACCAAATCCATATGTCTGAGATCAAAATGTCTGGAACTTTTTCGGAGGTTGAGAGACCGTTTTTTCACTAAAAGATCTAAAAATGTGGGACACTTGCACTACTCTCCAGATATTTTAGTCTGCGTGAAAGCAATGCGTCAAGTTGACGTTTTCAGCATGAGTCTTTAAAGTCAGATAGAATAGGTCCCCAAAAATTACATCACATTAATATCAATATAAATACATAGGTCTACTATAAGTGGAGACATCAGTTTACAAATTACTCAAACAGTAACCTCGGTAGAGAAGGTTTGGCTTGGGACGCCAAGGAAAAGGTGTGTGGGTTCATGGTACAGGGTTTCTGTGCTACATATCCTTACATTTCCAACCTCTTCAACAAATCATTCAATCGGTAGCACTGTTTAGTGGAACCCACCCCTCATCTTTCTGACAAGGGACCACATTGCATGGTGGCCTCGTCCATCTAAGTGAATCCTTTCCAGTAGGTCTGGCAGTCAACCACCCATCACTTGGTCACAAACAGGATGCACGTGACAAAAATAATGTTCTCGTAGACAGCCAGCGCACAAACACGCTGTATGGTCCAGAACATGTCTCAGTTGTGTGATCTAGTCAAATGATCAGTGACATAGCCATAAAGCAACATATTTATGATGCTACAACACCACACTCAAGACAAGACTCAAGGCATTGATCTTAGAGGTCTCGATCATATGAAGCGAGCACATTGCCTTTCATCACCTGCACATAGTTTCTTAAAGGAAATCACTGCAATAAATCTAAGCCATCATTTATATGAGCACCAGCTGGGGAGGCACAAGCTAATCGGGTGGAAGAAAACAGACTTTATTAGGCAATGAAAGCCCGCGTTTTGGACACCAGCATCTCTCCAGCAGACTGCCATCTTTTTTCAGTCTAATGCGCCTTATCGACCACCTAAATCTTCCCAGGCTATTGTGCCCCTCTAGAACCACAAGCAGCATGCATCAGCGCTTGCCCCATTTATCTGCCCTTACCTCATCTCTGCTCCCTCAACACTGCCATCCTCTGACCTCATCGTCACAAGCTTGCCACCAGAGGAACAGAAAAGGATGGACGCCTATGCTCCATTTTCAATTTCTATGGTTGCCATCTGGAGCAATACATGTGTATGTGAATGACACTACGGCGTAGTCTTTGTTTTCACAACTATAACCACAGATGACGTCACAGACCAGAACATATTATAATGTTGCGTCTGTTTGTTTGATCCAATATCAATCCAAGAAAATATCCAAAGGGAAAAGATGTAATTGTTTGCAGAATTAAGTTTTATTTGTTGGTTGTGCTAGTCAGAATTCCTGGATGACCCGCTTTACATAGGTTACAGAAACCTGTATAATAAAACAACATATGGTTGGGCAGAACATTGACATGGACAGTGGACATGAGTGGTACATGTAAAGTGTTACATTGTAGACAATACCAAAATAATGCGACCCTAGTATGCGTAGAGCTCACTACATTTGACTTTCCTTTCCTTTAGTAGTGTCATAGGACAAAACAAATATACCTTTCAACATGTGGATATTATTATGATAACATGATGTAATACTAACTTAAAAAATTATTTTAACAGATACAAAACAACACTAATGCATCAAATGACAAACATTTCGTTGTTATACACATATCCATTCCTAATCATAATTTGCATCCATATAATAGTCACAAGCAAATCACCACCCAATGTGGAGCCTAGCACCAAAAAAGAACCAAATATATTTTTAACTCAAAAAACGTTTCAAAATATTTCTAAAATAGGAACTGTTGTGTGCATCTTCAATGCTGATAGGTGTTTATAAGAATTCCTATGACGCTGCCCGACATGTTTCAATCCCCAATTTAGTTGTTGGGATTTTCTTCAGGGCAAGAATAGATTGAAAGTGCCTAAAACAGAAAACACATGTATGCATTACTAAAAGAAATGTGGGGTATTGTATACAAAGAGGAAACTAGAGAACGTGTCCCTGTTTTTAGGCTCATTGACAAATAGTAATCTGTGACATATCTATGGTTGACCAAGGATGAGAATGGTTTGTCAATTAAATCCATCCTGTTTTTCCAAGGAGGGAATGCGGGTGCTAGTGGTGATGAATAGGACGCTTTGGCAGGTTGCTGTGGATGCTATATACCAAAGGTGGCAGAGAGGCAGGGGTGGCAGAGAGGTTATAGTGGCAAGGTAGGCATTGTATAGTAGGCATTGACTTAACAGCTGTTTCATAAGACCACAGGGAGAGCATTATGCTGTCCATCTTCTGCAAGGGAAAGGGACGTGAGTTTGAAGGAAGTACATTCGAATCAGATCAAGAGTGTTGATTAAGTATTCACAAAAAAAGTGGCAGCAACAGTTGACGCAGAGGGGCTGACTTGAGAAACAACAGCAATGAGCAGAGGGAATGCTGGTTGCAAGCTATTAGCCAGGCATACAAAGTCACTCTGAGATGTGCTGTAAGCCCTGAGAACTATTTCTGAAGACAGAGGTATGGGTGCGTCTTGGGAGTGTGAACTGGACAAGGCTAAGTATTTTTCAAGTGGGCTATAGTCTAGAGAATTAACTGTGGATTTACCAGTTTGAAGTGACATGGACATGCATCTTGCATATGTTGTATAAGTAACAGATCCCAAGGCTTTCAATGAGCACCACAATGCATTGGTCATGAGCACATCCGGAATGTGATGCTAGCTAGAAAGAATAAGGTGTGAGGAGGAACATATTTTCGTGCAGTCTGGAATCTGGTCATTAGGGTCGTAAAATGTGTTCCCATTAACAATTCGGCAAGTACGAAATGGTGTGCCGTTTGCATGTGGAGAACTGGCCTTTATGCCAGGAGGCACTGACCTATCCCTGGGCTTGTAGCTTGCAACTTGACCTTTTTACCCCTGGGTGATTTATGGATGGTTAATTAACAATATTCGGATCCCCCGGCCATCCAGTGCTAGTAAAAGGGAACTTGGCTACCTACTCGTGAAAATAAACGGGGTAGAAGATGAGGATTTGGGCATCATCAGCAAAGCCTTTGGGGACGATATGAGGTGCCCCAAAGAGTTTGTGTAGGAAAGGAGTGCGTTCAGGGTAGAGCTCATGGGGATACCCACAAGCAGAATGATGGTTATAGAGCTGGCAGAGCATGTAGACATAATGTATGATTAGTCTGCTAGGCAGGAAACGGGAGCAAAGCAGGTCTGTGATGCCTAGAGTCCACGTGATGTGTTGTTTTGGGGTGGCGGTCATCGGTACCAAAGGTGGCAGAGAGGTTATAGTGGCAAGCTATGGAGGTGGTATAATTAGACGCTGCTGCGTTGTAGATGTTAGAAAAAGCAAGCATGAGATGTCTCAATCAATTACAATCTTCCATAAGTCTGACCTTCTTATCATATGGGCACTATTCTGAGGCATGGTTCAAATTCCCTTGGTTAGTCTAGCATGAACTGTTCGAAACTTGTCAAAATTCACAGGCCTCAAAAAATCTTTAAAATCATACCAGACTTGCCTGCTGAGAAGCTTTTTTGTATCTACTCGACAGGAGAGCAATGAACTGGACCCATGAACTTGATGGTATTATTTTAAGTTTAAAAATATGTCATATGAAGAAACATCACCAGCACCGTTAACGTGCCTTTTCAATATTCTCATCTTGGACACGTTGGAACACAATTTCCCAAAGACTGCACAGAGTGCAAGATCTCCAACAGGTGAAGTACCATTAGGCAAAGGGAATAGGAGTGTTATAGTACTTTTGGGATGGGCTTGGAGTTTTCGGTACAAGAACTGGATACCATCCATGTGATGCAGTTTTATATATATGACCCCGTGTTCACTTTCCTTACATATATATCATTTGAGGTGTTATGGGCGTATTATCGAACACCAACTTTCTTGACGACTTGTTTAAGTTTGATAACCTCGACTTCTGGCATATGGGCACTATTGCACTATGAATGAAAAGCAATTTATAGGAGTGGAAAGGAATGTTAATATGATGTTATCTTTATTTGTTCTGTGATTGTATTTGATGGGTATTACAGTATATGATTGATTTAAGGGATTATCTGTATGTTGTTAACTGCACTGTGATGGGATTATTCCAGAATAAAGGTGTGTTGATGATGACGAGATAGATAGAACAAAATGCAGTCTGGACTGGAAGACAGATATGGAAGGACACAAGGAATAGGATAGAAAAATGTGAAGAAGGAAAACATCCATTGCTACATCCTCCCTTTCAAACTCCAAAATTCCACACTTCTCTCCCTCAATTCCATATATTGTAGCTTTGAATACGAAGTGGTGCACAAACACCACATATAAGACAAGACTATTTGCAAAGAAGTGCAGACAGAAGGGAGATGACATATGAGGAACCCAAAGCCTATGGGTGTTTGTTTCCCACCCACGGACCACCCATTGCCATGTATTTCCCCATGGTCATGCCCACCACCCCATCCTGCTAGAATAATGTGCAGTAATAGAAATGCCTTAGCCAAGTATGCCTCGAACAACTTGATTAAAAAGCAATGTCTTCTTACAAAGTTCAAAATTCTCCAATGTTTATTTAATTTGACACACTCCTTGCTACTGTTTAACTGATACAGTACTGACCATACGAGGGCATCTGTGGAATCCATGTCTATGTCCAATTCCCCACTGTCCATTGCCATTTGTACAGTGTCTCTCACTGCACCACTTTCAGTTTCTCATCCCTAGCACCATTGTAAAGTTCCTATAGGATCTCTCCTTCTGCCAAAGACAGGAGCAGCAGCCTATGTACATCAGTGCTACCTGCTTGTAAAATGCCCGTCATCCATACTTCTTATTAGTGCCTGTAGCTCAGGCTATGTTTGAGTGATTGCTATATGCACACAGGCGTTCCGTTTAATGTTTAGTGCTCAATTTAGCCATGACATATATCCATTTTAAGGTTTATTTTCCTCGTCTAAATGTGTAGTCCAGTCTTATTTTGCCCGAATACCAAACCACCTAGTTGTGTAGCATGGAAATACTTTGCAAGTGACAATCAAAGATGCAACGTGGAACCATAGAGCCATCCTTTTCAACCAATACCCCTTTGCATTCTGTGACTTGTAGTTTAGTTAACCGTGTATGTACCTGCCCACTGCACGCATGTAAGGCACTGTTGGCAAAATAGCCAGGAACATCAGGGTGTCACATGGCATTGTGATTTACAGAAATGTTTTCAATGGCACTTTCCCATGTTAAAACATGTTTGTAAATCAGGCCCATAAGCCAAAAACTTACACAATTCTTTTAGTGTGCTGTTGACATGCCTGTATAATTAATCTTCAAACTCTTTCGTTTAAGTGGCAGGCCAATGCATCCTCATCCTCCCATTCCTGCATCTTTTCCTCTGTCCCTGTCCCCTTCCATCTGTGCTTTCCGACCTCTTACCTCTCCCACCTGCTAGAGCAATATTGTTCCAGTTAATAAACTACCAATAATTCTTCACCTGTTAAATTCTGCCAAATTTCCCCATTAGGGTCCTACTCAGAATGTTATGGGTTGGGAAAGCATCACTGCAATAAAAGTACCTGCAATGGCAATTGATGTCAGATATTGACTCGCCATCTCTTCCAGTGAGAATAATGTGCTCAATGTATACACATATCCCCAGACTTCTGTTCAGTGTTTGTGAAGCCTTCATCACCTACAATTCCTCATTCGTGAGTGTAGCTCCTGGCTACATATTAGTAGTTGCCTGAAACATGCACAGATCTCTCAGCTTTGTCTCCTATTTTTTGCAGAATTTTAAATATGTAGGCATGCATATTTGGACACAATGCCAAACCACCCAATGTTGTCAAGAACATACTTGGCACGTGACCATCAAAGTTGCAGAATGGCCGAACTGAAACTGGTTCTGACTTTTCATCCAACAGCCCTTTGCATTCTAGTACTGGTACTTTGTTTGTTCTCGTCATAGAATGCACCTCCTGTAGAAATCGCTGTGCAATGAAGTACATGTGACTCATGCATGAAAGAGGCGGATACAGTAAATGTAACTGGTCTGAATAATAGTGACATACACATGATTGGTCTGCCCAAAATACTTCAAGTCCAATAAAATAAGGTGTGCCCCAAGCGTAATGCACAGGATTTAAATGTATATACAGGGGGAGCACAGTAGCTCTCGTCATACCATACATTAACATGGACTATATGGCCTTTGGGCTGAATGCACCAAATACCCAGACTCGTCGTTAGTGGAAAAGGTTGCTTTAATGTGACAGGCCGTGGTTTACAACACCGAACAGCAGTGCTGCAAAACGGGACCCGCGATTCCCAGACAGCTGCCCGAAACTCAAGTAAACAAATGAGTGGTTGCTGAAATCTTGTGTGTGAGACACGGTCCACATCCAGTGTTCTCCTTTGGGAAAGAATACAGGGACCTCGTGCCATTGGCTTGATGTACTCGAACCAATTGACCTGCAATATATCCAGTGGGGAGCAAACAACACCTCTGCGAATTAAGATACAATATTGCAACTAAGAAGTAAGTGTAACCGTGGCTGGTTCCTGCGAACAACACATGAGGAGACCAAACCTGAGATTTTTATACTTTGGAAGCGGCTTTCTGAAAAACACATATTTGGATCACCACTACTGAACCCCTTGTGAAGCAAAAGAAACTAGCTCTTTGAAATTGACTGGAATTCGTCAATTCACATCAATTTGAATTCTGTTTTTAGTAACTGTGTTTTTGTTTGTAATGTATACATCCTGATGAGGTGCACCAGACAGAAGCTGTATAGACCGTTCTGGCAGCCCGAAAGTCGAGTCGACGACAACACCATAGAGCCTACTCCTCCCAGAGTTGGCCTTAATTTGGATTTTCATAGATAAAAGATGGGGATTAATATGGGTCCATGAACAATCATTTTGGAATACCTACCCAGTGTTTTTATATCGATTGATGGAAAAAATATTGTTAAATAGGCACTTTTTGGAACTACCAAAATATCAAACCCATGGGATGTTCTGAGTCACAGAACAAAAAAACTATCAGAACTGCGTTTTTTGCACAGTATGAGTGTTTTTTTGTATGCATGGGGATGAAAGAGTATGCAAGGAATGATATGTGAGATCTGAGCCTTTTTTTGTTGATGTGATAAAATATGTGTTCTTGACAATTGTTTTTTTATAGATGTGTTATTAATATATTTGATATGCCTTTTCGTAAGAGTTTTCTACAATTAAAACGATTAAATAAACCTGAAATAAATGAGTTCTGACATGCTGTCTTATGTCTAAAACACACACTCTTTAAATAAGGTTGTTGTTTTGGAGGGGATTATGCAGCGTCTTTACGCATACATTTATATGAATCAACTATAGGAGGTTGTGTAGTTTATCTACAGATAACTGCATTTTTTGATTGGTCGTGGTTTACAAGAAACACACTAACCTGGCTCCCTGGCCTTACAGACTAACAGATCAATTAACAATCGCCAAAAACAACTAAATATATAAACAATTCAAATTCATCATTTCCTGTCCCTTGCTCCCTCCCCTCAATTCCTCTCAAGCTTCATCATATCATATTCCCGCTTTCTCTCAGCTTCTCCCCGAGGCCACGCCCCTCCTTCTTCAATACCTCTTCCCCCCTCTTTGTACCCCCGGTGTAGCCTGTCATGCAAACAGCACTACCCACCCTCCTTACCGCAATAATAATCCTTCGGCTTCAACCATCATTTAACCAACCGTGTCCCAGGCTAACTCCCCCCTATCCCCAAACTCCCCAATGTCTGAAGATCGCCCAAACTTTCCACCAATCTCTTCTTCAATGAAAGCCAGGCTGACCAGCCACATTAGCAACAAGACACACCACAGTACAAATATTCCTTTCTTTCTAACTGCCCTGACCTGTCACCAAAAATAAAACACCTACTCTCATTATTACTCACCTAACCTGCAACCCATAGAAGGAAAACCCTACCTTCAACCCAAAGTTAAAAGGGTGGGTGGGCGGGCAACACGTAATGTCGCTAACTGCCAAAAGTTGCTGCACCTTCACCGGCACCTGTATATATAGCTAAGGGGGACAATCTAACCCCCGCCCGACTCACTGGTCGGTGCAGCGCCAAAAGCCTCCCCAGGGAGAAACGCGTACCGCGTGCTCCCCGGGGCCCCTCTTGTTCCCCCGATACTCCACTCTTTCTGTCCCTGACCGCTTTTGTTGCAGTGCTTTGTTGCGTTCTTGCTAGGTTCACAGTTCATAACGTATGTACATACAAACCATACATGTTTGTGAAGTAGGAGCAGTACAAAAATATGAACAATGGTGTCCTCCCAACCTAAACCTCCCTTGAAAAGACATCTTTCGATGTGATGAGGACAAAGGGGGTCATTTTGACCCAGGCGTTAACCATGGCGCTATTAGCCCCATGGTTGACGCCGGTATATTACCGATTGAGGCATGGTGGATGGCGGAATTACGCCCCATTCCAAGGTTGGCGGGTAGGTAATTCCCCATTCATCATTCGCCCTTCCCCATTCCCATTCCCATTTTTGCCCGCATAGGGCTCAATGGGAATGGGGAAGGCGGTAATTACGGTACTGCAAATTGCAGTACCGTAATTACCTCAAAAGTCCCTTTGCGGCTTCCTTCCTAGGTGGGGACCTGCAAAGGGACCTTGTAATTAGGCGGTAAGGGGTTAACGGTGCTGCCACCTTTTACGGCACCGTTAACCCCTTACCGCCTGGGTCGTAATGAGGCCCGAAGACTTTTTTGTGGTATTGAATGGTCTAAGGGCTTTTGCATTATAAAAACACTTTGGTGAATTAGGCCCAAAGTGTATTGTGTTTAGCCTGTAATTCAGCCGACCCGATAAGGTGGAGCACCATCTCATTTAGACAGCATGTGAAGCCTGGGCACGTATATGAATGCTGCAAGAGAGATTACGGAGCCGCTACTTTTGCACTTCCAGTAACGCAGTGGAAAACGGTAGTGCAGGTTCTGAACAAACCCCACCCATTCCTGTCTGTTGCACCGGAGGTGAACCATATATCATCAGAATTAAACAATTAACAGAGATTTGGTTTTCTAACCATATATTCATTATTATGGCACTGATATAGGCCCTGAGGTCTTTGAGCCCGATTCATGGAAATGTGTGGAGAAATCCCACAAGGGCTGCGTGCCGAGAAGGACACTGTGCATGCATGCGTACAGAATAAAAATTGCGCGGCCTGTGTATTCATGGAATAGTTCTTGCAAAGTAACCCTATTCACAAGTCGCGCCTGGAATGTCTCCGACACACCCACACGCAAACCAAAAACTGACAGATCAGCTACCTTTGCGCGCTCCCCAGGGCCCAAGTACATGCACCCTTCAAACAGTTTGTGGGGTCCCCCGCAAGCAGACCTGCATCTCAGGGAGCCTGTGAAGGGGTCCGCCGTAACTGTTCCCAGCACCCCGACAACCTGCGTATGAAAAATCGTAGCTCGGTCTAAGCTGCAGGCAAACCCCGGTAAACTGTTCTTGCACCCCGCTACACTGCTTGCGCGCACCCCCTGAAATCCGATATGCAACCCCACCTCCGTGCTGCAAATCCTATGCGCAAGTGTACTTACGCCTGACTTCGGATGGCGGATCGTCTGGAGGGCTTGCGTGGTCATTTCCCAGCCGAAAGGTTACGCTATCGAATCCATGAATATGTCTTGCGCCGCGCAATATTGTTCATGCGAGGGACTGCCTGCAGGCCATCCCTGGGAACGCCCACTTTTTCGCATGTTCTTCCCCATATTTGTTGTTCCACCCCCTTCGCATCCCGCTGTGCAAGCCACACTCATGCACTGCGTGGAGTCTCTCGCAAAGCCCTCAACGGCTTACACAAACGTGCTGAGCCAGCGACGTGCTGAGCCAGTGCAAACTCAACGCAGGTCCAGGAAAAGTACCACTCATTCAATTCCATGATTCTACGAAGGAGGATTTGTGTGCAGTTGCGCGCGCAAGTAACATATTTTCCACTAATAGGCCCTTTATGTAGTAAAATGGTCTGAGTACACTCCTTATCAAAATGTTTTGATTGTAAAATTGCACATAGAATAGAAGACCGCTTACTCTTGCGCTTATGTGTAATCACTCCTCTCCGTGCTATTTTGATTCCTTTTATGAATGGGTGTAAACGTTGCCAGACGTGTGTGCGCGCGTGCCAGGCAGCATTTACGCGAATCCTTAAGAATGCCGACTGGTTTCGTGCAGGTGCAACTGCTAGGCAGCATTTCATGTGGAACATATCTTCACACGCATGGGCAGAAATGCAGGCGCATTTCATGCACGGAGCGGATGGGGCCGTAGGAAGCGGTCTTTACACTCTGCCACCAAGCGTGCATGAAAATACAGGACAATCGCACGGATCGTAATTCAACATCTCTAACAGTAAACTACAATCCGATCCCCCATTCGGTAACACCGAAAAGGAGCGCCTTTGTGGTTTATGCGATTGTATATGGAGTTCCCTAGCACCATCGCCTGTCCTTAATAGCTCCTTGAAGCTATTCGACTGTGCAAGCCCACGCTATATGAAAACCACACACTTATCTATTTCTTATAATTCAACTTATAACACTAAGTCTATGAGCAAAGAAAAGGTATACACAGTAGTATTTTTTACATAATTAAAGGACACGCTAATGCCAGAATTCACCCATACAGAAGTAGCTTTCTGATTATGTCAATTTGTGCGCCGGGTGTTTAGGTTCCCCCCCCCCCCACTGTGTAATGCTCCTCCCGTGTGCTTCGGGGAGCGGAATGTCCTGTGTCGGCCCTCGTTCAGTAATTATACTACGGGATATGAGAGCCCTTTCAAGAACTTTCACCTACTCTTTGTGTGAAGAACACGCCCTCTCAGACACGGCAGCCAGCCGTAGCTATCATGGCAACTCGGCGGATGAGCAACGATGTAGATCTGACCAGACAACAATCACCATAGCAACTGTAACCTCCAATCCCTGCCCAACCAGAGCTGGATTCATTGTGTCAGGGGCCAAACGGGCCAGGAGTAAAATGAAGCAGGCAACTACGCAGGCGGGCTCATCAAGCGCCCTCCCTTTTAATCAAAGATGTCAGGAATGAATGCAGGAGCACTCGATTTCCTGTGACGTCGCCCGCTGGGATTTTCACTACAGTGGCATACAGCGAAGGAAGTGTCATAACAGTGCGGCTCTGGCACGGGGAGGGGGCGGGTGTTCTATGCCAGTGTTTCTGCGTTTTCCTCTGGGCTCATGAGGTAAAAATCCATAGCTAAATTACACCGAAGCAAAAGAACAAGTGTGCTGTTCAGGTCGTGTCCCCAGTGATGGAACAGTGAAATGGCCGATTCGAGGGCCGTCCTTGGCTAGCAAAAGCCACATTCCACGAATGCAAGCCACAGCCCCATGAACGCGCCAAATGGCCACCATAGGGTGGAGCTTATTTTAGATGTGCGTCAGTTTGTCCACCTGCACTGTCGCTTGCTCCCTATCCATCTTGAAATTCACCGGACACCTCAGCACAGCAGGGCCTGCAAATAGTCCCTTGCGTTCCGGGAACAATTGCGCCGTGCAGAGATCTCAAGAGCCTTCAGCCACACTCGGCACGGAACCCGCAACAGAGCAAATCCGAACATGCTGATCGATGAACTGTGCACTAACAAGTCAAATTTATGTGTCAAATCCAATTTGCCTCCAATGAGCATTCACTCGGCCACGATGGGGGCTCATGGCCGGGCGCGGCACGAAGGCTGGCGCTTGCGTGAGTCGGCGCGAATCCTCATGTAGGTCATTGTACGCAAAGACTGCGGCCCCAGCAGACTGTAATATGTGACTGGAGCGTAGATGTGAACTATGCAAACAATCCGGGATTGGAAGGCTAGCATGACGCAAGGTGGCATAAAGTGTGGGCAAGCATGCGGTTTCAATGTTGTCTACATGTAGTATTTGAGTAACAGAAAAAGAGCGAACACAGTGCACACTCAACCCAATTGCCTTACTATTTTACATACGAGGTCTTCTGTATTAAATAACCACGGCTCTCCTATAAATTAATCATGAGGTTTACTTGTCCCCATTAAGTCTATGCTACACATGTATGTTAACCCTCCCCGGGGAAATTTCAAAACCCTAGTTATTATAATACAGTGGTCCTTCATTATAAAGGAATTGAGAAGAGTCTATGGGACTACATGTATTGAACTGAGAAACCCATTTCTGAAGGCGCTCAACGAGAGGGCCTCACCACCGATGGGCGTGTTGATAGTGTGCCCATCCACGCATAGGAGAGAGCTCTACAGGACATGTGGGGCATTGCCTGAAGGTGGGTTTCGAGTTAATCGAGCCATTCGAGCACCGGGAAGCTGCGAGATTAGGGGCTGTACAGAAAGAAAGCAATAGACGCATGGAAAGCAAGTATAACTGGGTACTCCAAAGATATTCAATTCAAGGTAAGAAAAAGGGGACCATTCAGAAAACATGTACCATGAGCAACAGACTTTACTCCAGACATACTACTGATTTACTTCAAATATGTCGATACGTTAGGGGGGAAACAGTGTTATTCATAAACCTTTTTTTTCTTTTGAATCAGTGAAGTATGTAAGATGGGCCCTTATGTTTCAAATAGAAATCGTAAAATGATTTGTTCAGTGAAGAACAAAGTACAGAGTACAATGGAAGACCTCTTTATTTTCGTACCTTTCACTGTACCTTTCGTCTTGGTAGGATAGCTCAGCGGCAACGTGCTCGCCTTGGAAGCAAGATGACACGGAGCAACACAGGTTCAATCCCCGGGTCCATGCTACACAGGTTCGATCCCCGGGTCCGTGCTTAGAAACCCCTGGGTATGAAGCGTGTTATAAATAACCTATCATATCATATCATATATCCACACCATCAGGCCAAATAAGTAAAATGCACACTTGTTTTGTAAGCTTTACTGAAACCGTTGCCCTGTCTGTTCTGACCCCCCAGCCGATTACTTCTCCGCCACTTAAACATCCCATCTGTCACCAAGTGCTTGTAATTTTATTACACTGTCCTGTAGTTTGGGCAGAGTTGGTATTATTTTACAGGGCTCTGTTAATGGACTGGATGAAGGGTAATGCTATTTAAACTAGTCTCCTGCGCCCACAAACACAGCTGCAGCCATACTACTATTTCGGCAGAAGCTGTCTGACCGGTGAGGTGGGGCGGGGAGCAGAGGGGGGAAACCGGAGCAGGCAGCAATGGCCGCCAAGTGTGGCTAATCATAATTCCTATCCAGCATGTCCCTTCTCAGTCATTCAGCTTTTAGGCTGGAGCAAGAAAGCAGGTTTGCTCACTTTGCCTCTCAATTACATAAAAAGGGGTCATAGGGCGACTGTGGTGCCGGTGGCGGGTCAGGCTGGGGGCCTGCTGCGCAGATCACCAACACGCCATGTTGCAGTGTGCCTGCGATCGAAGCCTGTGAGTTGCATGACATTCACAGGCATATCCAGAGGCATTGTTGGGGGGCGGGGGGCTGAAGGGGCTATAGCCCCGGGTCTTTCGGTTGTAGCTCCGGATAGAAGTTCAGGGACTACAACCACAAGGCTGGCTAGCCCCGAGTCCTGCCAGTCCCGACATTAGCTTAGCCCCTGATCTTTACAGACCTAGCCACACCCTGGACATACACCTCATCCTATAAAGTACTTTTTCACAGTCGCAGGTGCCGAATGAAACTATTCAAAGGAAGCATCCCAGAGGTCCTTATTGACTGCAGGAGTGACGGTGCCTACAGGAGTTCCTTATGGGAATTTAGGACGAACATACAAGGCCTTAGCACTTAAGGGGACTTTGCCAGTTTGGGCCTGAATTCATGTGTAGGAATATGTTCGACCATATCATTGGATGCCGATGTTTGAGCAGGGTCTAAATAGAGAAAGTGATAAGAAATGAGGATGCGGGAATAACAGAGGCTGACTATTTATGTACAGAATCGTGCGGTCACAGGTTTCGCTATGTTTGCCAGAATGTTCTCACCGGTTCAACGTGGTTCAGCAAGGACCACCGACTGCACGAGGTGTAGTCTGAGGTTCGACTAGCCACACTTGGCTGTTTTTTTGACACAAAGGAACTGTTTGTTGCTCACAGCTGTTAGTTTTTAGTAGAATGTCTCGATTTGACAGCCTGTAAGCAAAAGGCACTGGCGTATAAAGGAGTACGAAAAACATCTGCTTTGTTGTTTCCCTGCAATGCTCGAACCCCCAGATGGGACCTTTTAGAAAAAAGCACCCAACGACAGGAGAGAAAAGAAAGGCTGGGATCCGGGGGAAGCCAAAGAACACAGGTGCGTTAAATAGCATGCCTGCGTCACTTTGCTCCACTTGTGCTAAATGGCAAACGGAGATATTGCACGTGATGGGAGTACATTTATTGGGCTGACGTTTTCCACCTCTCATTTACATTTGGTTGCTTTTTTTATGTGTTGTCGTCGTGCCACTGTATTCAGCACACAGAACAATAATGCATGCAACTGGATTATGCCAAGCGGCACAATTTACCACCGCCACTTGCACAATTGCCTTCCCCATTTTCACACCAGTGGAGCAGAATTATGGAATGCAATTTAGCACAACATTATACTTTTGCGCTACCCAGAAGGGATCATTACGATCTGAGGAGCGCGCAAAGTATAGAAGAGGGAATTGCGCAAACTGCATTTCAGCCACCGCAGCAGTGCAGAGGTGGGTGTTGACCAGTGGCCGAAGCGGGTGGGAGCGGTCCTCTTCTACTTTTAAGAAAATGTTTTACTGTTACTATGCAAAACCTTCCGGAATGGCTTAGTTTTAAAATAAAAGTGTAGGGAGAAGTTGAAATGAGCTCTTCAGTGCAATGCACTGAAAGTTCCCTTAAACGGCTAGTGTGTATATTTGGGGGTTTGTATGGGGTCTGTGGGGAGCAGGCCAGCAGGGAACATAGTTCCACTACTTCTTTGTGTGCACTTCGAACTGTGGCATTGGCGGATAACCAGGGAGAGCTTTTCTGTTTGTGGAATTAGTAAATAAAGACAACACCTGCACAAATCTATTACACAAGCTACGCACAATGCAAGCACACATTTAGTGCACCATACTGTGTGTGAAAGTCGCACTGACATGCAAACACCATCAAGGTTTGCTTCTTGGTAATACATCAAGAGTATGCTCACAGTGCTGAGAAAAGAAAACAGGCCTGGTGTGGTGCCAACGAGTGCACAGGCAATGTACCTGGAATGCTATTCTGGAGCCAGCAAGCAGCCCTTCTTGGCCAGCATCCCTACTGTGAGTTCTGCCCGGGGGCAGCGCCGGCCGGTCTTTGGCGCCCACCGGAGAGCCGTTTGGCTCACCGGGAAAGGTCTGGCCAGGCGTGCTTTTCATGTTCTTAATCACTGCCTGACTTAAGGCCATGCCACTACCATTTCCCTCACTATGTCCTCTTGTACTATTTCCCAGAGCCTAAGGTAGTACTTTGCAAAAACAAAAGATTCTCTCAGTAAAAAAGACATGCCTTTTATACTCTATGTTCATGATAATTTGCCTTTTCAATTTTTGCTACAAAAAAGGTTTTTCTTGAATGTAGTTTCACGTTATAAACTGGGCTTGTACTGTTCTCCTCTTTGGTGTATACAATAAAACATTATCCTTATAAGAAACTGGGAAGGCAACCCCGCTCCTTATTTCTAATGAATGGCAAGTATTTCTTAAAATAAAAAAATAAAAATACAAACCATGGATGAAATCTAATGCTGGCCACAAAGTTTTAACACACAAGAAAAACCGTGTGCAGAATAGTTAAACCAGAATAGGCTCTTTGGGCCCGATTCATGGAATATTTGCCCTGTTCAAAGTGACTTTGCACTGCTGAAAAGTGACTTTGCACTGCCAACACAAACCCCGATTCATGCAACTGTGCAAAGTGTATTTTTCCATGCAAACTCGGGGCAAAGTAATTTTGTTCTGCCAAAATGAATATACACTGACACTATGCTCGTACTTTGCACGGTAAAAATACACTTTGCTACAGTTCCGTGAATCAGAGTTTGGCCCTTAGGTATGAAGTCAGGTGCCTGATGCACTTCAGCCCCACATCGGCACGTTGTGCTTACACATCATGCCAATCAGAAAGCAAGGGCCCTCCCAGGTGCTGTCTGCCCCCCTGCAGTGAATCCAGCTGCCAATCAATCCGAATCTCCCTGGTCTGAGTTTGGTGAATTAAAGACACTTTCAAGAAATGAGGATTGCAAGGACCCATTCATTTTGACCCTGAAGAACGTTTTGTGATTATAAGTGTATGGCAGGAGAGTTCCCTGCAATATGTTCCTGGTCACGCATTCTTACTCAGTTCCTTTTCTTTATTGAATTGACAGAACGTGGCCATATCGGTAAAACGTATAATCGAATTGAAGAGGGCCAGCGCTAATCATAATATTACGTTTAATATAGCAGTTCATGCTTGGTCATTCCGACTTCTAGGCACTGTAATACTAGCTCTTACTACCCAATGGCACGGAATGTATCGATTGACGAAGGGCCCTGAGCCCTCGCAGCTGCAGGCTGGCCTCATGTCCTGAACACTTCTCAAGTCATTTCACATTTGAAAAAAAAAGGACTTCTTGCATCACAGATCTCTCCAGAGAGCCTTCTTCCATGCTGGCAAGAAAAGAAAAAAAATGCACCCTTCTTAAAATAAAACTTTATAAAAATGAGTATATCCACAATAGCAGCGATTAAGCAAAGGGGGGACTGGACGCGTTGGGGCCGCCTTTCGTTACCGGCCCCACAGCCAGAGCTCGGAGTGGGGGCAGGCGCTAGTGCTGTTGGGAAATACTAGTTCCACCGCTTCGAAGAGCCTGCGCTCTTCACTTTCATGCTGCGACCAGCAGTGACCTGGGGGCAAAAGAAATGCAATACTGCAGATCCGTCCAGCCCGGCTCCCCGCAACATGCACCATTTGCTTTAATGTGCGAGCTTCTCATCCAGCGCAGGCCATTATGAAATGGAACACGAAGGCCTGCTGGAAAACCCAATACTCAGGCCATAAATTCAAACCTAACTAACCATGTTTGCCGCATAAACCCCCGCCAACTCCCGGCCTCCGTTCTGCACCTCTTCTCGAACACAGCTGGCCCTGCAGAGGACGAGCAAAATAGAGAGAGAGAGAGAGAGAGAGAGAGAGAGACAAGAGAGGAGTGACAGGGAGAGAGGGAGAGAATGGACAAGAGGTGAGAAGAGAGAGAACATGAGAGCATGCAAGGATAAAAGAGCGAGAAAGAGAGAGAAGGCAAGCGAGAGAAGAGAAAGAGAGGAGAGGGAGACAGATGGAGAGAAAAGAAAGAGGAGAGAAGAGAAAGTGGGAGCACGAGAGAATGAAAGAGACTGATGAAGAGAGGAGAGACAGGGAGAGACGAAGAGAAAAGAGGTAAAATGAGAGAACATGAGAGCATGCGAGGATAAAAGAGCGAGAAAGAGAGAGAAGGCAAGCGAGAGAAGAGTAAGAGAGGAGAGGGAGACAGAGAGATGGAGAAAAGAAAGAGGAGAGAAGAGAAAGTGGAGCACGAGAGAATGAAAGAGAGACAGATGAAGAGAGGAGAGACGAAGAGAAAAGAGGTAAAATGAGAGAACATGAGAGCATGCAAGGATAAAAGAGCGAGAAAGAGAGAGAAGGCAAGCGAGAGAAGAGAAAGAGAGAGAAGAGAAAGAGAGGAGAGGAGAGGGAGACAGAGAGATGGAGAGAAAAGAAAGAGGAGAGAAGAGAAAGTGGGAGCACGAGAGAATGAAAGAGACAGATGAAGAGAGGAGAGACAGGGAGAGACGAAGAGAAAAGAGGTAAAATGAGAGAACATGAGAGCATGCGAGGATAAAAGAGCGAGAAAGAGAGAGCAGGCAAGCGAGAGAAGAGTAAGAGAGGAGAGGGAGACACAGAGATGGAGAGAAAAGAAAGAGGAGAGAAGAGAAAGTGGGAGCACGAGAGAATGAAAGAGACAGAGATGAAGAGAGGAGAGACAGGGAGAGACGGAGAGAAAAGAGGTAAAATGAGAGAACATGAGAGCATGCGAGGATAAAAGAGCGAGAAAGAGAGAGAAGGAATGAGAGAAGAGAAAGAGAGGAGAGGGAGACAGATGGAGAGAAAAGAAAAAGGAGAGAAGAGAACATCAGATCATAAGAGAATAAAAGAGGGACAGAGTGAGAAAGAAAAAGAGAAGAGAAAGAAAAGAGAAAAGAGAAGAGAGATGAGAGGGATGGAGGAAAAGAAAGGAGAGATGAGAATGTGAGCATGGGCGACTAAAAGAGAAAGAGTGAGAATGATAGCGAGTGAGAAGAGGAAAAAGAGGAGACAGAGAGATGGAGCGAAAAGAAAGAGAGAAGAGAAAGTGTGAGCATTGGAGAATAAAAGAGAGAAAGAGCAAGAAAGAGATAAAGCAAGAGAGAGAAAAGAGGGAGACAGATGGAGAGAAAAGAAAGAGGAGAGAAGAGAAAGTGAAAGCATGACAGAATAAAATAGAGAAAGAGAGCGAGAAAGAGAGTGTAACAGAAAAGAAAGAACAGAGGATAGACAGAGATGGAGAGAAAAGAAAGAGGAGAGAAGACAAAGTGGGAGCACAAGAGAATAAAAGAGACAGAGAGATACAGAGAGAGAGAAAGAGCAAAAAGCCAGAGATGGCAATAAGAGAGGTGGGATAGAGAGTGCAAGGAAGGGAGCTGCACAGCCATATGAATCAAGTGGACTATCGAGTCATACAATCTTGGACCTTGAACGAAATAGTCCATACAATGGCAGATTAACCCTATGGAGGCTTGGAGTGCAGTTAGACCCAGGGCCTGATTCACGGAAGTGTTTTATAATGGCAAACCCCTATTGGAAAAGGGTTTTGGGAATTAGGCCCCCAGGGTGTTAGACCTTTAATGCATTGGAACAGATACATCCGTTGGTTAGGCGGTACAGAACCTGGGATACAGCAATTCATCAGTAGTTTGACAGACATCAGTTCATAATGGCTGTATCAACAGCAAGCATCACCAATTCACTCGCATACAAATGGTGTCTGAGATCATCATGTTACTACACCGGTAGAAAACAAGGGAAAACATCCTGTCAATAAGTTGGATAAGATTAGCATATGTAATATTTGCCACAAAGAAGAGTCACATTTTTATTGCACCTGCCCATGTGCTATACGCTTAACGTTAACAATGCTGTAGCAAGTTTCACAAGCCTATGTTATCTTTCTTGAACTATTGACAAAGCAAACACCACTTAACCATTTAACTGCCATGCTCCCCCCCCCCCCAGTGCCAAGGCTTTTTTGGCGATTTTGGTATTTTGCCATTCAATGCCTTCTAACGTTTTCTGTTTCATTAACCCCTTAAGTGCCAAGGACGATGTATCTTGTCCTTGGCAACAGGGAGGTAATCCCAAGGACGAGATACCTTGCCCTTGGCACTTAATAGAAGAGATTCAGCCGGTAGGATGGTTAGAACAGTTCTTCCTGTGGTTATTGTTCAAGGTGAGTTTGGCTCCCGATCTACGATGATCATCTGTGTTGTAGGATGTAATAAGACGTATGCCTTTGGCTGGCGGGTATGCTTGTGAGATTGCTTGCTGGGGGTCATTTGGCATTGGGGGTGACCAGTCACTGAGATTGATCTGGTATGCTTCTATTTGCTCCGGTCTTTGAGGATGGCATTCTAGTACAATGGGTGTAGTCTTATGAAGGGCGTAACAAGTCAACATGCTAACATCAGCTTGTGTGTGTGTGTGTGTGTTTGTGTGTGTGTGTGTGTGAAGGAGAATCTATGGAACTGTTTGAAGACACCAAACAACCTGCACCAAATCCACAATCTGTCAGGTTAGCCAAAAGCACTGGAGTGTCTATCCCAAAAAATTCCCCCAAGACTAGTGACCTTTATACCCAATATAGACATGTGGGTAATTAACAGCAAGTGCAGCCACAAAAGATTGACTTTTTAAAATCATAGCTCTGCAAAAAATATCTTCTGCTCCAAAATGTCATACTGTGAATTGAAACGAACTTAATAAATGGGATTTACCTAAAGATATTGTAGTTTCTTTGGTGATTTTGAGAGAACATTTCATTGAAACCCACTGTTACATGATCAGACACATATTGGAAAACCTCAGCTTTAGGTACACAATAATCGGAATGACCCAATCTGACTGTTTACATTTGGTCATTGGGTAATTTTGACCTAATTATAGGTCTTACTTTTGACCATTTTACTTTTTGACCTTAGTACTTGAAGATGAGGAGCGGGGGTTGCCGGGTTGTCCCCATTCCTCATGTTCAAGTATCTGCGGCCTCGGGGGTTACACGGTTGTCTCACGCTTCCTTAACCATGGAGGCAGGGGACAAAAATTGCTCGGGACCCCGTTTTCAATAAACGGTCAAAACGGGGGCACTAACAGTTTTACTGCGGGCAGTCTGCCCGCGTACAAAACTTTCGCAGGCAGATCTTATACATCCCAATAATCCGAATTGTTTATGAAACAATGCCTAATAATCAGTAAAAAAAAATGTTTTAAAAATCGATATATCTTTATGACACCAGGGCAAGAGGCAGACGTTGCACGCTCACTCAATGTCTGACATTAACTTTCCCAACGGCAACTAAGAATGAACTCCTGCCATATTTACCATAAACGACAGACTAGATACATGTTTTCTCAAGACTCTACAATACTGACAGTGAAACAGAACCTGGCATGGACCCAGAACACTTAGGCACATATATTTTATAATTAACAGGCCAGCAGAATGTAGAGGAGCAGGTGGACACGTCATCCCTGGCTCCCGCACCCTCTCCTCCATCATACTGGAATAGCAGGAGAAGAGCCCTACGTGGGACACCAGGTATTATCCCAGTACCACATTGAGTGTATGACAGACGATTGTACTCTCACACTAAAAGGAAGGAAGGATTTCGTCACACACCATTGGACATCACAGAGCTGGAAGTAAAATCTGATGAGGGCAGAGCAACTTCATGAAGGAAAGATACTGAGACGTACTGAAACAATACGCAAATACTTAAAGAATAAATATGTAACTGAAGTAACAAGAGAAACATGTAATTGATATGAAGAAATCATATGCATAAAGATAAAGTAACCTGATGACTACTAAGTGTATATATGCAGAAACGCAAGGTAGACATATAGAGGCTTGCTGCAGAAGAAAACATAACGTGGCTAGGGCGGCCATGACGGAAAAATGGATGTCGGACTCATGTTGAAATCAATCAAGCGAAGAGAGAGGCCAGGGCGGTTTAGATATGGATTGGCCACAACAGGTATGTGAAATCAACATTGTGAAGGGGGAGGAGTGTTTCACAGTAAAGCTATCCTCCGGTAGAAGGAACACGCCAATTGATGGAGTAGGGTGGAGCACGAGCTCCTAGAGGCAGATCATGGTGCTAAAGTCCTCCCTAAAACAATGTGAGGAACGTAGCAACTGGTGCAGATTGAGAGCAAAACTAGTACGGTTACACATCATGAACAGCATTCAACATGAACACGACAAAACAGGGGTTCGTTTCAGAGCTGTCTGCTGGTTCCAGAATCAAAGACCTGCCTAGAACGGTTCCAATAGGATTGGATTCCAACTGCAAATTAAATGTCAATGATTCTCGCAACCAGATAACAGGATGAAAAGGAAGCAAAACAGAAACATGTTCAGGATCTTCAGAAAGAGAAATGCGAAAAGAAGTTGAGCAGCTACAAGTACCAGCAGAACGGGAAATATCTGCAATGAGCGCTTTGAAACACTTGCCTGTGTATAGGCGCTATATAAATAAACATACAATGCAATGCAATAACAGCCACGGGTTGCTGAGAACGTAACATGCATGGTTGTGAAAGATAAGAACTGAAGCATGCAGCTGGAATGTAACATGGCACTGCATCACATGATCTACTTCATGTTTGTGCAAAAGACCACCGTAAATGTGCCCATATATCTTCAGCAGCCACCTAGCTCCAAAGGGGCTCATTTTGAATGAAGGTGCATGAGGTAGGCGTCAAGGTGCTAGGCCTGTTGTAATGCCTGCTTTCAAGCTCTGGGTCATTTTCATAGTTTTTAAAGGCAGAGGACAGAGCCGGGACAGGAGTTACATTTCCGCCTCCATTTTACCCTCTTCCTTCAAAAACAACTTGGCTTCACACCAGCGTGGGATGTTCATGCTGACGTCAAATGAACAAAAAAGCAGGCAGATTACAGAGGGAAATCATTGGAAACGCTTCCTTCCATGCACACATGGCCGGTGGAGTCTTCTCATTTTTCACGACAGAGCCCAAGAGAGAGGCGTACACTCCTCTTCCGGATTCTGCAGTGCACATGACAAAAAGTGCCCGCACGGGACCCGTTTGCACACAAGCGCAAGCGGAGGCAGTCTCCTCTGGGCAATTTACACTTGTAAATAAAATGAGCAACAACCTGTTAGAATGGGAAATGTTCACGCCAGAATGATTGTGCACAGAAAGGCAATCAAAACATCTACTGTACTCTCTGTAAGCAACTTAATACTGGAGTGGTAACTCGTGGGACACAGGTGCGATGCCACAGACAACATTCAACGGCAATGAGACTGCAATCCTGTGGACATGCCACCAACACCATTGAAGCCATGTAGCAAAGTGTGCACATGAGTAGGAACGCAAAGGACAGAATGTCGGATTGCATACTGGCAGGATTAGTAAATGCCTAGTTGCTCTTCATTCCAGGGGTGCGGGGGTTGCATGGCGAGACAAATGATGTTCGCCAAGTGTTCAATGATGCAATCAGGGACAATCATAATTTGAAAAGGAAACCACAGAATTATCGCATATCACTATGAATGTAACATGGGTTTGCACTGATGAGGTCATCTTCATACATGCAGTACTATGAAATAACACCAATGGCAGCTGTGCACTACATAGAACAACGGTGGCACACTGTCAATACCTAACATATATACCCTCTGAAAAGAGACCATCTTTGGGGCCGTAAACACGATAAGGAGTGCTACTGCTGTGAGTCTGGGAAAAACATAACATGGTATACTATCCCAACACTTGGGGGTGAGCTGCATTCACGTCACGAGACCCAACCGGTCCTCATGCAACCAGCTATCTGACGCATTGTGACACTTCAACCAATGGCTTCACCTTCCGGGCTTCACCTGACCCCAAAAACTAATAGCAACTAGGATCATTCCATGGATGATACATTCATTAAATGTAGAAAACCTGAGAGGCACATAGGGGGGAGGGGCACAAATACAGCTCTGTAAGGGCCTAGAACCCTATGTCTAGACATAATCAGTCATCAGCGTGCCGCTCGCAGGAAAACCCAAGAACACATCAATAAATTGATCGGGTGTACTCACAGTCGATACAGCTTCGGAGTCCCCAAGAAAAGCAGTTCCGGCAGGACCTGGATGTTATTTCTGTTCAATCGCCTGTTAAAATAAAAAGTAAAAGAACATTGAAGTTACAAATCCAATGTTTCATGCATTTTAGCAGAAATGATTTGTGATCTCATATAGTGCTTCATGCCGGATTCCTCCTGCTTTAAGGCACTATAATAAAAGTTATTACCACCCAATTTAATGGTAGCGACATTCCTGTGTAAACTTAAAGACGGTTGTATACAAAAAGAACATCGTGTCCACTAAATTAAGCATATATAGAGAGACGATTCCATGATTGTTTTTTCAAGTAAGTACTGTATATAGATAAATGGGGCAAAGGCCTCCTTCAGCAATACACCCCAATGCAAAGGATGCCCCTAATGCATGAGACAAGCAAGCAATAGCCCAGCAATGCTTTAGCAGGGCAGCTTTGTCCAATCAAGTGGCCACCTGTGTCGCAATGATGCTTTCTTCCTGAGCTGCACGCAGGCATGTCTCTAAGAAACTCACACTATCGGGAATATGGCTTTTATGGAGCAAGAAACTCAATTAGTGCAGAGTAATAACTCCTTAATAAATATGTCAATTACTAAAATTAGCTCCAGAGTAATCTGACTGGAGAAGAATTGGGGATCAAAAATAGGAATCTTTTCCCAAAAATCAGGGAAAGACAATGGGCCTGATTTACAAACATGTTTTACAATGGTTCAATCCCATTGGAAAACCTTTAGTAAATCACGGCCAAAATGTGTGTTTGCATTTTCCAGCACACACGGTGTAATGGTTAACATTGGAGAACATTGTCAAAATATTCTCTCTCTTTCACTGAATATCTCGGACAATATTTGGACATGTTAGATTGGATAGACTATGCCAAACTGTAACATGCAGAATATACCTTTTAACCAAAAGGTGCAATTCTAAGATTTTGCAAAATGATGATCAGCGAAACCAACAGCCATAGTGCTTTCCAACGCGATCTTGTGCAACAACGACATTCGTCTACATCTATGACACAATATCAGGGTCAATCTATTAGGACGCAGTCTTGCATTTCCTGATATGCAGCCTGGAATATTGATCTTGCACGTTCCAAATGCAATGTCAGTGCATAAAGCAAAGGTTGTGCCTTTGGAGGAAGTCTGATATTGATATTGGTGATTTTTGTCCACAAAGAACTGTAACATGATAGTGTGGACAGATGCCATTACAGGGTTACTGTCCCTTCGGTCCATGTTTCAGCTGCAATAACCAGCCCAGGGAGCACCATCATCCGACACGCGGTCTATTCCAATTACCACAATGTCTAGGCCCCCTAGATTGAGGTTGTGACATTAGCATTCGCGTAGGTCAGTTCATCCTAGTGACTAACTTCCAAAACGCAAACATTTGTCCCCATAAAATAGACCCTTCTAGTAGGTTTTTTAAATCAATGTTTCTTTTATCAATTTCTGCCCTTGTTCATGTTCTTATCATCTCCATGGCGTATGCAATATGGACATGGACTGCTCAGTTTGATTTTGATACAGGTGTTGCAAGTTGAGATGTTTAACCAAAAAAGAAAAAAGAAGACATGCTTAAAGCCTGATTTACAAAGCTTTTTCCAATGGGGTTTTCCAATTGAAAAGTGCTTTTGTAAAACAGGCCTTTAGCCTTTCCACCCACCCTCCCACTCGCCGCGAAACTCACCTAAACAAACATCAGTAATTTAAGTTGGAACCCTTATCACTCTTCACCTTGTTAGCTGACTGCATGCAGAGGAAACAGAGAGTAATGTAGCATTTGCTTTTTCTGTGTGTGAAATCACAACTATTGTTGTGGTACACTTTTAAAAGCACAGCACTAAGCATTAACACCCTCCATGTGGGCAGTGGAGCCAATGGACAAGCATGCACTGAACTGGATTTTACCAAGGGAAAGACCTGGCCAATTCTCAGACATGTTTGGAACTCTGAATCAGATCCCATAGTTGCCAACATGTTTCATTCCAATCTGTAGGTCCTTATCCAGGTCTGTATTTTCACTTTGCATTACGGGACCTGTACTTCTGCTTTCCCCATTATAAAACTCTGACTACAAGTCCCATCATTCAATCAGAAAAATAGGACTGGATAAGCAGCTGTAGAATGGAATGGAACACGTTGGCAACTATGTGATACCATGCAAGTGAAGAGCATGCACTCTCCCTAAGGAAAGGTTTGACCAATGCCCACACATTTCTGGCACTTATTACACACAATGACCTGGGTGTAAATTCTCACTAAGATAAAAGTATGGTCAACTAGCAATAAGAAACTGGCAGTCCCCTATTACATGCACATCACTGCCAATAAGCAATAATATCAGACCTTTATTACATGCAATGCACTGGGTTCAAACACCCAACAGGGGAGAAACGAGGCCAGTGATCAAGCACACTTGGTTCTGATAACATGCACCATATAATGAATTAGGTTTCAACAGTCACCATGGGTAAAATGGTCATTAAGAAAGCATGTCAAGACCTTACTACATATGCAGCATGGGACTTTAAACAATACAGTCAAGTTATTCCTAATCAGCATCATACTAGGTGTTAATGCTCAGCACAGGAGCAGTAAGACTAATGAAAAAGTATTTCAGAATAGCTTAAGATGCACTGTGCTGGGGAATGCACCGGTCACTGGAGGAGAGGACGGGTCAAATTTGGTATCTTTAGTGAAATAATTTCACACATGTAAGCAGGGACTGAGACAAATGGAGGAGTGCCCAGGTTAAGGGGGAGCTGTTGAAATCCTTCAGGCACAGGCCAATCCCGAGGAATCTGCTCACTCTAGAAGATGTTCTAAGCAGGGATAAAGGGTGCAGAAAATGTGTATGAAGGGTTTACTAGAGCCTTACATCTCTAAATAAGTGAATTATCCCTGCATGTGAAATGGACCACTGCTGGATGACGCGGAAGGACTTAAGGAATGCATAGAGTTGCTAACTCTTCCAGGGGGATCTATGTGGAAATGTTGAATTAAAAAAAGAGTTTTTTCATTCAATTGTTTTGACTTTTTTGTACTCTTTAAAAAAAAGAAATGCAGGGGGAGACCTTGGACTTGCGTGGAAATCGGCCCAGCGCGCCCTTGCGAGCAGCCGAGTGCCTTGCTTGTGACACCACATAGCTTGTGCAGAGGGTGGAACACCGAAAATGGGGAAGAACATTGCACGCACACTATTGAGCGGAACAATACGAATTCACAGATCGGACTGTGCAACCTCCTGGCAGGGAAATGGCCACACAAAGCCCTCATACTATCCGCGTATAGAAATCACTGTGCAGAGGTCAGATTTCAGATTGGGTGTCAGATTTAGGGGCGCGTGCACGCAGCCGGGGTTCCGATCTAACTTAGGGGTGCCCTTATGCAATGTAGCAGGGTGCAGGAATGGTTTACTGGGGTTTGCAAGCAAATTTTCAGAGTTTTACCCAATTATGATCAATTGTACTAATGTTGTCGGGATGTTAGTAACTGTTATGGGGGACCCCACAGAGGGTCCCTGAGATGCAGGCCTGCTTGCGGGGGACCCCAGGCATGTTCTGAGGGTGCATATATCCGCACCCAGGGAGCACACAAAGGTGGCTGTTTCTGGCTGTTTTTTATTTGCTTTGGGCCATGTCGGGGGCGTTCCGGCTGCGACTTGCATATACAGTTACTTTGCGTGAACAATCCCATGAATACGCATAGTGCCAGAGAACGCAGAAAAACCTCTGCGCGCAGGCTCATGCAGTGATGTTCTGGAAAAGCGCCCATTGTTGAATTTCTGCATACTATTCCACGAATCGGGCCTTTAGTTTCATAATGCAGCATTGCTCCTTTGCACTTGTAATTTCTTTCTCACTCACTAAAATGCTTTGGGACTCTACTTTCCAGAATGCAGTTTTCTCATTCCTGCTTAGCGCCTGCAAAATTCAACAACAATGAGTCAATTTCTCAACTCATCAGAATTCCAAGTACTAAGACACTTTACCCCTCTTGGAGTTCCTACTCGTGGTTCCCTACTTCTCTGTGCTCTGTCGTTCAAGGAACCTCAGTGTGTTTTGCAACAGCGTGTCAAGCTGCAGCCTTCCTCTCATGCCTCTGTTGAATTGTTCAGTGATCAGGCTTTGCAGCTTCTGCCTCAGATCTCGGAGGCACCTCTGGTCTTCCAGTGTCATAACATCGCCTCTGATCGTTCATTTGTTGGCTACATGCATGAACTTCAGAAACCTCCCTTCTGAGTGTCAGAAGTGCTTTGATACACTCTGCTTAGGTGTCTAGAGGTAAAGAATGACTGAACGCAGTCAAACATCTCCATTTGTCACTGGCTGGAGAGTTTGAATATTCACATTTCCAGAATCTTGCCTCTTAGCAGCATCCCCCTTTTGGTACATGTTCCCTAAACTCGGTTTCACCGATTTGCATATCAGTTTCCTTCAAAAGGATTGCACTACAGACTCCCACATTGACTTCAACACAGATTCCAACATGACTCCTGAGATGGATTCCAATAGGACTCAGCACAGTTTCAAACATAGCTCCTAATAGGACTCTTCCCTTCTATGGTATGAGTCTGTCTTCTATGAGGGCATCCGAAGACAGAGGTATTGTAGTCAAGGGAATATAGGACAGACTTAGGTGTGCTGAGTCGATCCTCAGCCAAACTTGATTTCTCATGGTTGTCCTTTGTTTCTTATCGGTGTTGGAGTAAGGGTCCCCCGAAGCAAGAACAGGCTGGAGGCTTAAAACCATAACCATAATTAAAGAATATAATTGTTTGCCTGGCTAGCTAACTAAAACACACTTTTTATACTCAAATTCACACTTTTTCTCAATGAACGCTTCTGTGTTACACCTCTCTGCTATTCTGGTGTAATGTTTAGCAGTCTAGGGCTTCACTAGTTTAGATACAAGTGTGAAATCCCAGTTGTACAATATGCCAAATTATGATTGGTAAAACAAATAATAAAAAGGAAAAGGTTGTTACTGCCTGCTAGGACTTCCAAAACTATGTTGAAATAATCCAAATGAAGACAGTAGAATTTCTCTGCTTAACTCATCGTTCCATATAACTTTTGCGGAGACATGATTGAAAATCTAGTTCTAGGCACACTGTTGGAATGTCCCTTACTAAGAAAGGTCTCTAGATAGCATGTTCATGGAGCAGAGAAGACCTCTCGAGATCTCACTGTTAAGCACAGTCTCTGAAGACCTAAATCTGTGAAGGCATCCTGTAAAATGCCAAGGCATGCCACAACCTGCATCGGTTACTCAAGAATCCTTGATGTTCTCTGATAGTCTTTCAACTTGAGTTATAAAGAAGTTGTAAAATCATTTCGAAAGGTAAAGTGTATTGCTCATTATACACATTTGGTACATCAGGAATAGACAACATATTGTGAGGAAATATATATCATAAACTTTGCTCGGGATGTGAATAAAATGGCGTTTTACAGTGCATTCTGTCTACTCGGTCATGGAGTCTTATCTGGCCAGTGTTCGATACCTGTGGGCCCATTTGGGATTTTGGGGCCTCCTCACCACCAGTAAAAAAAGGTCATACCACAGTCAGTAATGGCTGGAGTGGCTACACCAAAATGCCAGTCTAGCCATGTAATAACACGTATACTTGCTTTATCAAAGATGCCTAGAAATAATGTAATGCCACAGTACGAAATGGCTAGACTGGCTACAGCAAAACTCCAATCTAGCGACATGATAACATTTGTCATGCTTGTTTTTATCAGAGATGCCTAGTAAACATGGTCATGTCACAGTAAGAGCTGAATATACTAACTGCACAAAATGCGACTCATTCATAATGAACCAAGGTGCTGGCAGGTCAGCACCCCTTTCCCCATTTTAGATCTCACAACTGAACACAGGCCGGACAGCAGCATCTACGTTTGCATAAAAGAAAATATCGACCAGCACAAAGAAAGACTAACCATTTCACGAGGCTAGTGCAACATAAGAAGCTATAACATCACCAAAACTACAATCGAAATGTGAAAAAAGAGGAGCAGAAGAGGGCCCCTCTCGAGCTACCCACCTAGAATATAAAGCACCATCCCTCAACACATCAAGCACGGTCTATCCCTCCTAAGATTTAAACAGGACCTGAAAACCCATCTCACAACAAGTAATATACTTGCTTTCAACAGGGAACTTTCCAGCTTCTGAGCCACCACCAGCCATGAAGACTTTGTCCCTCACCATAATCACTTACAAAATCTTGGATTGTGCCCCCACCCTTACTTTAGAGCTTGTATCATTCTTCTCCAACTGTTTGTACATCACAAGCTATGAATACAGACATCCATACTTAATGACATGCATTCAAAACAAGATCAACCTTTTTTGACTGGTCTTTTAGTAGGCAGCACTGGAAGGACATCCAACTGGCCACCTCTTGTGTTGGGGAGGGCTCAGATGCAACCACAGGGGAGAATTTGAGCCTCCACCTCCAGGTGGCCCATGCCAGCCACTTTGAACCAGACTGTGTGAGAACTGTTGGCATTTAAACAGAGTCCTGGCAGATCAATATTTAATGCAATTAAGTGCATAGATTTTTGCACATTGAATACCTGGTTTGATACCCTCTTTGGGTAAAAGACAAAGGAAAGTAAATGCATGAACACACTATATTTTGCAAGCTATCAAGGCCTTGTCATGATGCCATTCTGTCGTGCCAAATTCTGGTCTCTGACTCATGATGCCAACGTGATAGTAAAATCCAGTCAGAAAGGAAACAAAGCAGTCTAGGAAATAGCCTCAAAAGGCTTTCCGAGCATTCAAATGATTTTCTATGATTTGAATTGCCCATTTAGACATGTATCTGATCATAGATAATATGATAGGATATGATATGATAGGGCATTTATAACACGCCTATACACAAGTGTTTCAAGGCGCGACAAGGCAAAGGAGGAGGAACAGACAACGATCCTACTAGGCCAGGTGTCATTCAAATCGTGCAAGTGCATGGGAAGGAGGAGAAGTGCGGGGGGAAAAGGGAGAGGACAGTGCAGTACATGGGATAAGACAATAAACAAGCAATAAGTAAAAATACGGCCAGCAGGCGGCAAGTGAAAGGGTAAGTGTAGACGTCCGGTATCGAGTGCTGGAGGTGGGACAGTAGGGATACAGAAAACAGTCACCAAGTGCGGGGGTTGCCAGGAAGGCAGTGCAGTAGTGCGACTGCCGGGGGAGGGGCCCTGGGCCCGAGATCAGAGGGTGGGCAGGTAACCGGTGCAGTTTCAGTGTCAGCCAGGAAATCAGCAAGGGAGAGGAGGAGAAAAAGCAGACGCAAAGAGAAAGGTTTTGAGGTGCTTCCGAATATAGGTGGATCCCAAAATAAGCACTAGCAGGGAGAGCTATACCCTACTAGTGCTACATTTACTACATTCACGTGCTCACGGAGGGGATTAGAGCGATGAAGTAAGTGGACACCTGTCCTGCCAAGTGAAGCAGCAATAACCTGGAAGAAGGTTACAGATAATATGTGTTTCTGTTTGGTCATTTGTGACAAAGCTGAAATGGACAGGAAAGGAACAAGTTTGCCTCTGTAAGCTAAATAACAAATATAAGAATTAATAAAACAAATAAGGCTTATTTTTTATGGTTAAAATGATTAAGAACCACTGTCTGTAATTCATTTTTTATAATATGCTCAATGATGGAGACCAGTCTCTAAGCACCAGACCGGGATTTGAACCTGTGTTGTTCTGCAATATTTTGCTTCCAAGACATGCACGTTGCCACTGAACTAAGTATATTAAAATCTTGTTGCTTTCAACATGTTAATCAAAAACAATTGCTTAAGTATTAAAAACATGTCATAAATGAAGTCACAACACGATATCAGTTCACAAAACCAATGGGGAATGGGGTAGGGTAGTGGGTTTAGCTACATATAGATTCTATAGGGGATAAACATTTCACTGGGTTGCAAAAATGTGATGGCTCCACCTGGAACCACCCCTATATTGTTAAAAGTTAATACAAATCAGCTCTATGGCAAGTAGTTGGTTGGCATATTACTTCATGGGCGGTGTGACAACAAGGTTTTTGATAGATTGGCTCTTTACTAACCAACCTTGGACACTTGACAGGTATCAAGATAGGAGCCAGATGTAGAGTGGGGGGGGGGGAGAGAGGCCCATGGACTGCTCTTCATCCAATTAAAAGTTACTATCCCTCATTCTCAGGGCATAAGAACGGGCAATCCCTTTGTACTTGGCCTTGTGCAGCGATTTGTGTCTATGTGTGATTTTAGGGAGTGTTGCAAGTGCCATGCTTCTAATGGATGGGCAGTGTTTTCCATATCTAGGTTATGTGCGATGAGACCGTGTATAAAATCGAATTAACTTCTATTCATTAAGGTTTTAGCTAATATTGATATAGGTGTTGTGTTTTCTCTTGCCGGTGGGGACACTCTTGGGTTATTCTTCATGGAGTCTTTTGGCTTACTGTTATACTGCATCCGGCTATCAAAAGCTGTTTGTGTCATTCTGAAACCTTAATTAATCTAGAGGTATGCTGCTTACACCTTGGGAACAGTTATTTTGTGCCTTCGTTCCGCCATCCTAATCCACCCTAATTTCCTCTAACTTTGGTGCTTGTTGCCAGCTACTGTCTGAGCTCTGCATGGTTTTGTGTTTTTGTGGATTCAGCCTTTTGAGCTTTTCGCAGAAGCCTTGATGTTTTTGCTGTTTATGAGACATGCTGTGGCTCCATCTATCTTTAAGAAGATGGCTGCACACTACCCTCTAGTTTCCATGTTGGCGATTTATATTCGTGTGTCATTCATGTTGCAATTACCTTATACATTGATCATGTTAATATTCTTCATGTCTTATGGATGCTATGTTAGTATTCTTAATGTCTAAATGCATATATTACCTACTGTATGTGTTCTTCATGTGGATTGCATGTATTCTTCGTGTCCAATGCATGGACGTTTTACTGTAATGTTAATTTGGATGCTTTTGTCATCTTCAGTTCACATTGTCCCCAAGCCCTGCTGTACCAGTGGGGGATAAGGATAGAAAGGCTGTCGCAGGATGCAACGTCTCTCACCTTTGCGGTATTGATGTGGGGAGGGGCAGAATCTATGGATGACATATTCATTTGCACCAAACACTTGGCATCTTTGATAAAGCAAGCATGATACGTGTTAATACATGGGTAGACTGACATTTTGGTGTAGCCAGTCCCGCCATTTCACACTGTGGCATGACTTTTGTTTACTGGGCATCTATGGTAAAACAAGAATGATAAGTCTTATTACGTTTCTAGACTGCCCTACATTGGTGCAGCCAGCTTGGACATGTTTTCTGATTGTGGCATGACATTTTTAATGGCAAAGCCAACATGAGTATGTTCTTACATGGGGTACTTTTATGCTTTGGCAGAGCCAGCTTGGACATGCTTTGTTATGGTATGATTACTGGTATTGTACGCAAAGCAAACAGGAGTATTTTCTTATATGGGAATTCTGGCAGCTAGCATAGAAGTGTATGGGCACAGCCAGCATGAAAATGATTTTTATACTGGCATATATAGTGTTGAAAAGCATCATGAAAATGCAATGGGAAATGCATAAGTGCACAGTTGTGACTTGCGTCCATTAGATTTTTTAATGAGTTATCTTACAAAACCGATTGCAGATTGTCTGACTTTTTATCCATTTTTTTAACAGAAGGTGTACTGTATAATGTACAATGTTAACCGATTATTCCCCAAAAAAATCTTGGGGCGACAAACCCCCTAGAACACCCCTTAGCTCATTCAGGCTCCCTTGCTATGCTCGGTCGCCTTCCCATATTTGTGGGAAATATACAACCCGCCACCAATGATGAGAACCACAGAAAGTGCAGATAACATTGATTAAAAAAAAAAAAAAAAAGTTTCTAAACCAATGCTACTCTTCTTTGCCAAGAATTTCTTAATGAGCAGTAGTACATTGGCAGTAGCTCTTTGCAACCTCTGTCTATTACACAAACGCCGAGTGGCAATTAAACAGATCATCTCAATGAAAATAGAAGGGAGGCTCCCATGAAATCTCTAGGACTCCTTCTTACCCAAAAGGAAAATTCTACAAACCACCCCTTCCTTTTCTGCTTTCTGTTATCAGCTGAAGGAAAGTGTACCTGGCCTAGCCTACCGCTAGGTGGGCACTTGGCACTTACACTATTTAGCTATCAAATTGATTATTTTGATTACTTTAGAAGGCCTTTATAACTTCTGCACTATGCATACTCCATGACACCGTTTAGTGTGCAGTGCAACACTCCTTTGAACCTTCTTAACCATCCTTAGGGTCAGAGTGATGCTAGTGGAAGAGGTCCAAACCTGACCTTAGTTTCCACTTCTGACCTTCTAACGGAGTCCTTCAGTGTCCAAGTGCGAGTTTCACAAATTTCCGGAGATTAAATCGGAACAGCACAATAGTAAGAAAAAAAGGGTGTATTCTTAGGCACTCAGACGGAATGAAAAGCTGTTTCTTTTAATTAAAAACGGAGCTCTGACGGATAAACACTTGCAAAGTAAATACAATGAAAAGCAATCGTGTTTTTGGTCCTTTTGTAGTAATCTCAATTATTTCTTGAGCATTTTGTAACAGTGCAAACGAAGCTGCTCGCTAGAAGGATAGCACCCCGCAGCAAACACTGCCACAAAGGGGGAGCACGAAACAGATGTGGGAAAAATAAACAACCACCCAATCCGACATTGCAAAGGGGACCAGGGGCTGCAAGAGCAAACAGGCCAAGTCTGAGAAGATCCGTCCATCGATGGAGAAAGGACCTGGGTGAGGGCGACCCCAGACCTGACGCGAAGTATGCCTCTCACCGCCTTCTTCCGGCCCTTTCTAAAAATGGTCGTTTTTAATGTTTCCTTCATTTCATCATGAGTTAGGGGGCATTGACGTGGCCTTCTGGATGGATTGGGCATATTTAATCAGATTGCCACCCTCCAAATCCTATATAACAACATAAATTAGTTATTCTCACCATAAGCGCAAACACAGACAAGATTTGGCACTACAGAGGCGTGGCTATTTTACCCTAGACTTTGGCTGTGAGTCAGCTTCAAATGTTAATCAATGACGATTTCAGGACAAATGGCACAGTACTATTAATTAGACTCACTATGTGTAATAGTGAAAGGGAAACAAAATGAACATATCCATAGAAGTCGTTCCATCTAGAAAGCGCTTAGACTGACAGACTCTGAGCACATTTCACAGCCGAGTAGTTTCCTGTACATAGAACTTAGTGTTAATGTTTTGTTTAACTTGTTTTTATTAGAGTGCTTGGCACTGTGCTCAATGGAATAACCGGTGTGCCCCTTCTTTGCTTGCAATATAAGGAATTTGCTGCTTCTGAAAGGTGCAGTAGCTCAGTGAACTTATTAAAAGTCTACTGGCACATAGAAATCGTTATTAACCTCCTCTAAGGCAATCAGAATGTTCAGAGTATAGTCGTTAACTATCGGTATTGACTGCATTTTGAACATTTTGACTCCAAAAGCAGACAGGCAAACAATAATGCAATTTCCAGGTAAGATTTCTCTCAACAAGACATATCCTCTCTAAGAGGACATTCTATTGAACACAAGAGAAAGCTAAAAGATGAGGAAATGCTGCAGCATTCTACAGAAACCATTTACTTGTACACAAGCCGTAATGCATACTCCTATGAAACCCTCTCCAGTTTAACCACATTTTCAATTGAAATCCTTAACACATGAAGACAGCTTTGTTATTCAAATACTAAATGAAAAATGTTGTTTACTGAGTTGGTCAATTTACTGTCTCATTATCAAATTAATAATCCAAACTCCAAAACATGATTTGCTACTATCACTTGATAATAATAACCTTTTAGACCTCGGGAGGTGTATCATTATCTCCAACTTGCCGGCGGGTCATTATCCCAAGATAATGACCCCTACCTTGGTCTATAAGGCTATGTGATTCTATAGACTGCCATATATGAAGCCTTGGGTGCAAAATGATGACCTCTATTGTCAAACAAAAAAGGGAATGGGAGAGTGAGAGAAAAACAATATGGGCCTGATTCACACAGCGTTTTCCTATGGGTTTGTGCCATTATAAAACGCTTCTGTTTCTCAGGCCATAAGTGTGTTCTTCTCGTCTAAGTTGGCCAAATAAATGTGAGGGAAATATATGGGTTTTACCTGTGGAAGGCGAAAAAAAACCATACGCCTTGCATCGTTCATAGAGTTTGTGTAGATTTCCCTGAACACCCATTTCTCTGACACACCCCAGCAGGAAGCTTGCAAGTGGAAATATCCAGAATCCTCAAAGCTGGCGATCCTTGAAAGTTTTGCATTTGAGGACAAAAGTCTTCCTTCTGCCAGGCGTGTTCCAGCACAGTGCTTTTTCCACCCTGCAAGACTGCAACGTTTACGTTGGCTGGAGTGCTTCGGAATTGGCATGCCATCGCCACCTCTCTATGCTACATGCAAACCAGGGATGCAAAAAAGAACTGCTGCTTGCCGCTCACTTACAAAGTTAAGAGTTTGCAAGTGTTTTCAGAGGTCCTGCGTCATGAATAAAACTGCATAACACCTGAACTAGAATCAGGAGCTACCATATGGTTTGCAGCAGGAGTTGCAAGCAGTGGCGTCGCTAGGGGGTGTATGGGGGGCCAGGGACCCCCCTGTGAACCCTGTGCCCCCCCTCGTTCCCCCCTACCAAAGACAGGCAGTGACCATGTTCTCCCTCTACATTTGTCTGTGCCCCACCTACGTTTGTCTTTGGCCCCCTCTGTGCCACTCCTAAATTTGATTCCTGGCGACGCCACTGGTTGCAAGCGCTAGGAAGAGCAGGTCTCGTATTAGGGTTTTGGATAAAAGGAGTACTTATGGTTGTGTCAAGTTGCCTTGAATCCTGACGAAGGTAGAATGAATTTGCAACACACAGGCACAATCGGATCCCTCCCTAGATCCCCCATTCACAGGTCAGCAAAAGGAGGCGTGGGGGCTGCGTTTTCTTCCCGGTGAGGCTGCTATTATGTCAGAATGCAAAGAGGGTATTTTAGGCAGTCCTATAAGTAGGGTTTACGAGGTTCAGTGTGCGAATGTTGTCTGTTGAGTTCAGCAATTGAGACTACTAAGCAAGACAAAATATTCCAAACGAGAATTTGCGAGAAAATTCCTACTCGAGGGTTTTTTCAAATGTGAACCAAATTATGCATTTAAACCAGTTTTCTAGCTCTAGTGTCGGCACAGAATGTAATTGAGTTGAACAATGTGTTGGGTATCCCAGTGCACTAGTGAGGAGCATGATAACCACAAGCAATTAAGAAGGTTAGTGGTCCACTACACAGAGAAGAGAATGATTGCAATAATTGCCTACTTTGCTTATATTACCGATTGTAGAAATGACACCAGTAACATGCTAAAACGCATAGAAGAACATGCTGGGGTGCCCAGTCTATCCAATGTAGTCTTCCATCTGGCAAATATGTCCCCATCATCCTCTCGAATGTGCAGGTTGTCTTCATCCAATGAGTATCTCTTCCTGATTCTTACCCCATTCGGCCTATCATGTTACCCAAATGGACCGCTATCTCATCTTAAGGAGCCCCTTATCTTCCCCGAGTGCCATTCATCGGTGTTCGATGTATTGCTCCTCTCGCCCAACATGTTGCTCATTTTTCCCAATGCACTGCACCCCTTCCCCCAATGCAATACTCTTCTCCCTCCAATGCATCCTCATATTCCCCCTATGTATTACTCATCTCCCTCAATGCGTCTAATTTTTAGCCAGTATTTCTCGTACTTTCCCCCAATATTGTCCTCATCTTGCACCAATGGATTGCTGATCTTCCCCAAAGTGCCTCTAGTATTTGTCAATGTGTCATCTTCTTCTATTTTCCTATATCCACAGATGTTTATCCCCCCAGCAACCGTGCATCTTCCTTCCTCTAACGGGTGTCATCTTTTCCCAAAGGGTGTCATCTTTTCCTAATGCGTAGCTCTTCTTCCTTCAATGCCTCCCCTCATCTTCACACACTGTTGCTCACTCTCCCAACCCAATCTCACATTTTAAACTCTGCCTTTTACATTCCACCATGTCGCTCTATTATCTCCCACAGTGAATTTCATCTTCCCCAAAGTGTTTCGTCTTCCCCAACGTTTCATCATCCTCAACGTGTCACGCAACTTCCCCAATGTGTCTCTCAATTTGACTTCCCCAATGGGTCACCTCTTGCACAAATAACTCATCATGCCCCAATATGTCTCTGAAGAGTCTGAAATATGTGGACCTGGTATTTTTGCCCGAGTCTGGTTTTTACCACACTCATCACCCCAAGCCGGGACACCCTTACCACCCACATCTCCACAGGCCAGCTGCAAACAGAGGGGTGGTAGGGAACCTGCAATATGAACAACGTTACCCCTACATGCCACAAGAGATGAGCTATCGCACACGCGCGAGTACCTATCTTTCCATATAAAAGCCCTCTGAGGAACAAAAGAGACCAGTGTAGATTTTAAGGGGACCCCCTTTTTAATGAACACATCAACAATCAACCTTAACACCCTTATACCCTGTTAATATCCTCTGCCTTTGCCTATACCCTGACTTGAGTTCCTTCATAGGGATGTGCTCTGCCAGCCCACATGAGTTGGACAGGGTCATGGAAGGACACTTAGGGTGGACTAGTGGAAGAGATCTCTTCTGCCCTTATAGGTGCTGCCCACCCAAAAAGATGGGCTAGAGGATGGCCCTGCAGGGCAGCCCCTTCCCCTAGATGTGCTCTGGTAGGCCGCCTTGTCTACATACGCCATCACCCCAGCGACCTTGACTTTGCCCCTTACCTAACACCCATATACTACAATTTTACACAACCCCTTACACTAATAATGAATAAATGTAAACAAACATATACCCTTAATAAATACATAATTACATACATTTCATGTAGGTTATATGGGTGCATGCTGCATCAGTTGCACCTGGGGTCCTTGAAATCTGGCACAATGGCCGGGTCGCTGTGGCAGTGACACTGTCATGAGGATTGTCCCTACTGGCTACTTCTCAAGGGTGGCCCACACCAGACACTGTTCTCTTCATGGTGGTGCCTCGTGCACCATGTGGGGCACCGCAATCGCTTCCGTACAGCTCCTGTGCTACAGTCATTTCAAGTGGTCCCCCATGCTCAGGAAGGAGCTGCTGCACCTCTGGCCTTCTCATTCTTCCATGTGGCGGCATCCCAAGGCATCAGTGCTGCCACAGAGGTGGCGCTCCCTCTTCTTCACAATGGCCCTGTGCTGCGGGGGGGCGGGGGCATTGCACTTACTGTGCTGCACTGGAGCTCTTGGAAGTCCCCCCCTTCTCTGCACACCTGTGTCGACAGGTCACCCATGCCGGAGCATTTCATCCCGGCCGACATGTCCTTGGTGCCCTTCACCACCCCACCAGCCTGATGCCAGATGGGGTGGATTCTGCGAGATCTGCAGAATGCGCACAGGTGGCTCATGACATATGTGGTTCATGAGCCTTGATCTTCAGGGCTCGTCCCGTCTTCGGCCGGGGTAGGTTGGCCAGGTGTATTGCCATGCCGTCTGCTGTCGCTTGCTTCTTGAGTTTGTCGATGCGTCATCATTGACTCTCTCCTCTCTTCTGCTGGAGGTTGTTAGGTTATTCTTACTGTCATTCGGGGGAATGCATGGACGTTCCTTACTGCACTGCCGTGCCTAGGGTGGGTGGCTAGCTCAAGAGGGCAGGGTTTGCCAGGGATATTTTGCACTCCAGCAACTCCCCTAGCCACTGGAATGGCCTAATAAAGGATGGTATTCCTGTAGTCCATGTATTCCATGTGTGAAACGAAGCATTGCAGGTGCACAACAAAGGCTCTCGGAGGATAGCTCAGGGGCAACGTGCTCACCTTGGAAGCAAGACGACACGGACCACCACAGGTTCGATCCCCGGGTCCGTGCTTAGAAACCTCTGGGTATTAAGCGCGTTATAAATAACCTATCATATCACACATGGTGAAACAGCTAAATAACGGCAGGTAAACGTGAGGTACCTTTTACCAATGCCTCATGCCACGTCAGGTTGAACGGCTGACAAGTGGGTGCAGCTAGAACAAGCAACACGCAGCTACTAAAACAAAACATGCAGTGGTGGTACTTCTACAACCCAGCTTAAATATCCGTTGCTAACACTTTGGCACAAAGTCAGGCAGGGCCTGCAGCGCTCGAACGGATTTTAATATTTGATGTCTGCTATTGACATCCAAGAGTAATTCCCAGTTTCAAATGCTGGCCCAGCAGACTGCAACCGTCTGGTGTAAGCACAACACTGTATATAATTAACAAACGAGCTGTTCTTTTCAGCTCGGCTCGAGGAAGGAGCCGGAAAGGCAGTCAGACCTTTGGTCACCACCTCCAACCACAGTTAGGGGGTCTTTCCAAACGGCTTTCATGTTGGAATCCTTGGCCCTTTTTCTCGGACCTTCCACGCTGCCACACACTGTTTAACCAGTGTACACTGGGAAGTGAAAAGGGGCATTTGAAAAGCAAATTCAGCCGTTGCCCAAGGAATGGGTTTCAATTCCGACTTCTAAGGAGTTTTGTTGGCTGTCGGATAACAATGAGACTCCCTGGCTGGACGCAGTTGTAAACATAGGAATCTTCCCAGCTTTCCTCACAAATATGAAATATTTGCTCTCAGCAAACTGGCGGTCAGTCAGAAGAAGCCCGGAGTACGTGTCGCACTTTTAATTCGAATGCACTCCCCCTACGCAGACATCAGCCTGTGCGGATTAGTGCTTGCCTCTTCTCTTTGACAATACTGCACTCGCATATCTAAGTGGGACCTGGGACCAAACTAGAAAGGACACTTTTATTCAAGAGCATGAACTATCAGAGCGCTTATTCGAATACTTTATTGATATATGGGATAACATGCCCCCTATCTCAGCTGACGTTATGAGGATATTGCAAGTCACCAAGGGGTTCTGTGAAGAGAGGAACGAGGTTGAAGGCTTTCCATGATATTCTAAAACAAATCCATCACACAGCCATGCACTGACTAATTGTGGTGCCATAAAATCAATCTACCAGAAACCGCCTTCACCGAAAATTGCACACTCACTGGAAACCTTTGTTCCCTTTTCTTTAAGAAAGCATTTGGTTGATCAAACACTGATTATTACATACGTTTCCCTACTACCACAATCCTACAACATTTCCACTAAAACCATGTGCACTTCACATCGGTTTATTCTGCTTCCAGACTATTCAACCCCCTCTACTGTTTTCTACCTACCTTCCCTAGCCATTTCCCCACAGACCAGAGTATGGTTTATGCCAGGCAGGGGGGAAATAGGACACTATACTACTAGGCCTCTGTGCCACGAGACCATTACTTCAGTGAGGGTTCAGTATACATGCTTGTTAACATAATGCAACATAACACGTCTAGAATGTGAGCCAGAGAAACACGCTAATGTATGACTTTCATTGTGTTGTACAGACAATATTTTCAGCAGTTGAATGCAAAAACAATTTCAAAACGGCAGCTTTGTGATTTAGGAGAAGTGGTATCACATAAATAGATTGCTGCTCTCCCGTGGCTCGCCAGAAGCTCACTGAAGAAACTACAATGCATGCGTCTGCAATAATGAATGTAACATGAGAAAGTGAAGTTATTTGCCAAAAAGAAAAATATCATTTTTGTACAATTTCAAATGTTCACCTCATGAAACAAAATCTGAAATTCTCTGTCAAATAATGACTATTCTCAGGTGACCTAATCATGAAGGTTTTTGTTGGATGCATTTAAAGCTTTGAAACACACAAGTACAATCCAGATGGGATTTTTGAGGTTCACATCATTTATTAGTACCCGCTCGGGCCTATAACCATGGGCCTCGGGACATTACCTGAGTCGGTAATGCCCCCGCCGGTCGGTTTATATTGCTTAAGTATTGTAGTTCTTGCATAATTCCCTTGATAAAGGAGAAAATAAAAGCTACAGTAGAATCTTTCCTCTTTTGCATATATACTATGGGCCTTATCACGGCCTTAGCAGTATCCCGGCGGTAATATCACTGGGATAATGTCAACGCAAAAGCGCAATTTGCACTGGATCACAAATAGTGGTAAGGCTGCAATACCCTATTTCTTTAAGAATCTATAGGACTCTATGGGGATTGTGGCACTATTACCACCGGTGGTAGTAGCGCCGGCAGTAATAGCACTGAAAATGGCCTAAAACAGGCAGAAAGCTGGAGATTTACCTTCAGCAAAAAGCTGGAGGTAAAACCACAAACTTTAAACCCAACTCATGATTGGGCCAACCCTTAAATGCAGCAGTAATAGCATTTCCATCGCATTTAAGGCTACCACCCGACTTGTGATGAGGCACTATGAGTTTAAAATGACTGGTTTGAAATGTTGTCATGTTGTTTTATCATGTGAGGTGTGTACTTTAAGTAATTTCTGAAAACACGGTATTATTCTACTTCCTGAAAGTCAAACATTCACAAATAATTGCAGCTTGCTGTACGGTATGAACTGGTAAACAACGTAATCAAGTAATAAAACTCGAAACTGGGATCAAATCTTAGCTTCACCATTTAAACAAAGCGTGTGACCCTGGAAAACACATTTAATCTCCTATTGCCTAACCTGTCAAAATTGCCTGCCTCTAAACATTTAAAAATTGCCAGCCCCTTTAGTTCTACGGGTGCACTCTTAAAAAAGCCTCACTCATAGTTAACCAGTTATTGTGTTGCTTGACATATGATAATAGTGACCACTGATATATTGCATATAACAAAGAAGTAATTTGCTTCTTTGTTACCTCATGGCATGACATTTGAAACCTATGACCTTCTCCTAATCTTTGTCTATGTGTGGTGTGATGAATCCGCAGGAGGCATCATTTCTTCACCAGCAGAGACTTCTCCCTGTGTGACCAGGGGACAGCAAGCACTGAGCCTGGAGGTGGCTTTATGAAGGAGGATTGCCTGGGGGCAAGTGATTCTCAGGGGAGGGAGGCGGCATCATTAGAGAGAGGTACATACCACCCTTTCCCTTGTCATGATGCACATTTTCTTCCCGAGGCCCCGAGAACCTATATAATGTTCTTCCTTAAACTTTTGCCAACTTTCCCTCCAATGTTCCCCATATGGTATAAGGAATAGGACAGACACCTTAGATCATATAGGGTGTCCTACTGTTCCATTGAAATAAATCTGACAACTCCTCCTTATCCTCTCATTTCGGTATGACATATAGTAACCCGGTTTTAAAACATTCAGTCATGCCCAAATACTAAATTCACATCCTTTCTGCTTTTTCGTTAATAAAAACTAGCATGTGGAAGAACGCCAGCGCAATAGAGATTGCCGGAGTCCAGAATCAAACGCATCACTTTAGTTGTGGGAAAGAGCTACGTGATGGCGGGAGATTCAAACGCACTACAGCTGATGGCCATAGAGAAGATGACATGCATAGTATAGTTTATCCGCATCGCAGCCGAGAGCTTGATATACGGCATGAAGGCAGAGGCAGCAGGTGCGGGAAAAAACAACAGCCCTATGGGAGATCTCGTGCAAACTGAAGAAGGGGAACCTAAGACTCCAGAGCCGTGGCAAGAGGCAGGCCAGCAGAGGGAGTTAAGAAGGAGATGCAATGCCAGAGAGGAGAACTGCAGAGAGAAGCTGAAACCCTGGAGCTGCAATAACACACACAGGAAAGGCACTGAACTGCTACAGATGCTAAACACTCCGAAAAGAAGTGGAGATGGGAACCCAATGCCTGGGTGGAGAACCGCAGAGGGAAGAGGGAAGCCTGATGCTGCTGTAACTCGTCCAGAGAGAGAGACGCTAGCTCGCTGGGAAAGCCAAACACTCCGGAGTAATGGAACTCTGGGGCATTGGGAAAAACACAGAAGAGTTGGGGATAATCACCCAACCAGGGAACTCATGTGAAAAGGGTTGACATCCTGGGAAAGGTGTGTCAGATTTTGAGAGGGACACTGAAAAGAAATACAGAACCTGGCTTTCTCTGAATAAACTGTATGAAGTAAAAAACCAAAAGAAAGATGAAACATAAGTGAGGGAGGATCAAGATCCCTAAATGCCAAATATACTAGGCAATTGCAAGTATGTGAAAACAAGAGGCCCTAGCAGAGGAGTATACCAGGCATTTGCAAGTGTGTGAAAATATGAAACACTGGCAGGAGAGTATATCAGGTAATTGCAAGTGTGTGAAAACTAGAATCTCTGGTAGGAGAATATACCAGGCAATTACACATGTGTGAATACCAGAAGTTCTGGCAGGAAGTACACCAGGCAATTACAATTGTGTGCATCTAGAGAAAAAACAAGTGTGTGAATACAAGAAGCCCTGGCAGGAGAGGATACCAGGCAATCACAAGAGTGTGAATGTAGGGAAACAGAGAAACCCTGGTAGGCGAGTATACCAGGTATCCTGACAAACTGAAGGCCAAAGATAAATATATGTGTGGCTTTGATATTGAACATGAGGAAAGACAAGAACTATTATCTTCAAGAGATTGTGAAGATGAATCCAGGGGAAGGAAGCCACCCTCTTGATTAAGGAGCCATATCCTTGAGAGACTTTATTTGGGGGTTATTTATTCCTTTTTGAACACTTTTGAAATACCAAAGGCCAAAGACATTATCCTTTTCATCTTAAGATTTATTTCATTCAAATGTGAGGGCCAGAAGTTTAGTCATAGGACGGTTTTGTTATGGACTTTCTGACACTGACAGATCCTTAGTTTTACGTTTAAGTAGGGAAACACCTCTAGGACAGAGAAAGCAAGACATTTTTTATTTTATCATTACAATATTTAGTCAAAACCATGTCTAAATGGTGTCCTACTTTAATTCCTGACCATTCACATATGGTGTTAGAGGTGGGATCAGATTCAGTTGACACAAACTGGGGATCCCACATGAATAGAGTACGCTCTGGCCCTCCATTGTTACATCTAGAAAAAAGTGGACTAACATCACCTTTTCCACCAGTAAGTCATTTTCCAAAAAGAGAGACCAAACCAGCCCACTTCAACAGGTCAAAACCACTTGGTCAGAGAAAGTTAAGAGACCATGACCCCCACAACCACCTGAGTTATCGGTTGGGTCATCTTCCAGTTATTGAACTCAAAAGCCATTGTCCCCATAAAGAAGACCATGGGGGGGATCAATTACCATCTTTTTTTGTCGCAAGATTATCTGGTGCAGGGGAGAGACAAGGCAGTAATCTCTTTTGATATACAGCTCAACCTCTCCACCAATGTTGCCATCTATGTTATGTGCCCCAGAGAAAGAGAATTAAGGGAACTACCCCAAACTTTGCTGTGGAGACAAATTAAAATGTATTCTTTTGCATTTTTCATCGACACCAATTAAGATCAGGCGGACTAGCTGGTGGGACGTTTACTGTACAAAACCTTGTGGGAACTTCCCTCCAATGAGACCCCTAGGAAAGATAAAGGGAAAGGAACCCTGAAAATGGTTTCCTATCCTTTGGAACGGGAGGTGGATTATGAGCAAGCCAAGGGTGAGTTCCTATGGGAAAATACAAACCTTCCGATGCCTTAAAAGCTCTGAATCATTTCTCCCTTTGGGAAATAGAATCTGGGCCAACGAGAATACCCCTTTCCTCCCAGATGCCAATAGACGACATTAGCCACCGATATTTCCTGCAGCCCTCCAAAATACCCAAATCTTAAGTGGGGCCCCTATCAGGAACAATGCCATCCTAGCCAATCCTCCACCTTTTTGGGAGATTTCCTGTCCCTTAAGAAGACCACAAAACTTCCCAGTCACAAAAACCCCTGTTCCCCGATTTTGGCAACAGTCCCATCATTTCTGAGAGAGAAGAGTGAAGATACATCTTTCTTTAAGGAAGACACCCTCTTTAGATATACAGCTAAACTTCTCCACCAATGTTGCCATCTATGCTATGTGACCCAGAGAAAGAGCATTAAGGGAACTACCCTACTTTGGTGTGGAGACAAATTAAAATGTATTCTTTCGCATCGACGCCAATTAAGATCAGGGGGGCGAGTTGGTGGGAAGTTTACTGTACAAAACCCTGTGGGAACTTCCCTCCAATGAGATCCCTAGGAAAGATAAATGGAAAGGAACCAATAAAATTATTTCCTATCCTTTGGAATGGGAGGTGGATTATGAGCAAATCAAGGGTGAGCTTTTATGGGAAAATACCAAACCTTCCGATGCCTTAAAAGCTCTGAATCATTTCTCCCTTTGGGAAATAGAATCTGGGCCAACGAGAATACCGCTTTCCCCCCGAGATACCAATAGACCACCTGAGCCACGATATTTCCTGCAGCCCTCCAAAATACCCAAATCTTAAGTGGGGCCCCTATCAGGAACAATGCCACCCTAGCCAATCCTCGACCTTTTTGGGAGATTTCTTGTCTCTCAAGGATAGAAGACCACAAAATTTCCCAGTCACAAAAACGCCTGTTCCCTGATTTTGGCAACAATCCTATCATTTCTGAGCGAGAGGTGGGAAGATACATCTTTCTTTAAGGAAGACACCCTATCAGAGTTAAACACTCCCTCCCCCCTCCCCGGTGAGCTAGAGACCCTCAAAGTAGGAGAAAAAATGAACAAAGGCCATCTCCCAGACCTTTATTCCCTATAGGAGGGAAGCCATATCCATCATGTGCAGAACGTGAGTTCCCTCGCGGGTATTGCCCAGCAGACCAATAAGACCAAGAACCATTTTCCCCAGACAGACCACTTAGTGGTCTAAAGGAATTACAGACAACTAAAGGTTCCAAGAATAGTGAACCAGGCCCCGACGCCCGGAGATTATGCTTATCTTCCATGCAATATGGTAATGTAGCGAAATGTTGCCCCTTGAATAGAGTTGGTCTCCCCACCACACCATCATTAGAGGATCCCAGTCAGGGTGGGAAAGGTAAGGAAACAAGGGATGAACCATCTTATGCCAATATCCTCTAAGCCCAACACAGTGAAACACTAAAGGCATTTTTCTTTTCACCTTAAGATTTATTTCATGTGAGGTTTACTTCATGTGAGGGTCAGAATAGTACTTTGGACACAGGACAGTTTTGTTTTGGGCATTCTGACACTGACGGATCCTTAGTGTTGAGTTGAGGTGGGGAAACACCTCTAGTACAGCGACATTGAGGCATTTTCCCAACCCCTAATGTTTTCAATAAAAGTCTTTAGCCAAAGCCATGTCTCAATTGTGTCTGACGTTCATTGACGACCCTTAACAAAAAGGCATTGAAAATGAAATATTGGAAAGCAATATATTTAACTAAAATCCTTGTGGTTACAAAACCCGTAATGCATATGCATAATTTCTCTTGTTTCCACACTTAGAAACAAAACAAAATTTGAGACATTTTCCAAAAATCTTTAATAAAAGGAAACAAGGAATTTTAAACGATTTATTGGCAAAAGAAGGGATTGATTGCAAAACAAAATTAAGGACAAATAACAGATAATTTCCTTTCTCCCTCCTGAGGAACCATCTGACATGATGGGGAAACACGTGTAGAGGGATCTAACCAATCAAGAATTTATAATAGACATTGAAAGAGGGATTAAACCAATCAACGAATGACAGACATTGACAAAGTTGTTTTTTGACTTTTGCATGGAACAACAGATGGTATTATTTTGCAATTGAACACAGATGGAACTTTTTGACTTACATGATGTGCAATACCATCACAGATGTATGTGTGAATCAAACATAGATAAAAATATTCAAATGTTGTGAAAATAAACAATAACTTTCTTTTTTGAGCGTACACCAAAGAGTACTCGGTTATTTTTTCATTTACTTCATTTATGACCCATATCAGTGAATACACGTACCTTTATCCTAGCTTTTAATCCATATCTTTCATCTATGCTGTAGTATTCCTCATTGCTTCTAATCTATGTCCTGTGCGCATGCTTGAGCACTAGCTTTGAGGCTGCAAATTTGAGTTTTGTGTCTATGCTAGAGATTGTAGACCTTTATCCAGTGGCTAATTTTCTCGGTCCTGCATCTATAGTACAGCCCATACACCTTCCTCCTAGCTTCTCTTTATAAAATGTGTCTGATAAGTTAAGTACCCACGTCATTCATATAACCTTATAGACCTAGGGAGGAGTCGCTATCCCAGGATAATGACCCGCCACCAAGCTATAGCACGAGGCAAAGCCATGGACCATACATTGGGGAGGGTCATTATCCAAACTGATAATGGCCCCTTCTGAGGTCTGAAAAGCTATTAGCACATAGTTGTAATTGCAATACATGTTCTGGAGTTTCAGTGGTAAATTGCAAAACTTGTAACTGAACTAAAAAGTGAACTGTTAGTAAATCAAACGTGGGTTTATTTTGTAGTGTTTAAATAAGAAGCTTGTCTTCGTAACTTAAGCATTTTAATTGCAAACCTGGTTAATCTGGAAAAGGTTTAACATGGGCATGCATTAGGTGTAACTTAAATGTAAAAGATTTCTCTGAAAGAAATTGAAAGGATGTTCCCATGCTTTAGCTTACTCTTTGGCATGTTAACTTGAATGTTGCAGTGAAATAAACATTCTCTCAGAGAAGGAGTACATTTATTACATATATCTTGCCCCGAAATTGCTCTTCAAGTAAGAATGTTGAGAATGCAATCATATATATGGCGGTGTCATCAGTGAACACATGTAGCGGTTCTTGGAAGTGCTATTTGTTAACATGTTCACACATTGTTCTGTGAAATCATTAACACAGGGTATCATATGGCGTCTCCTTGCTCAACATAATGTTACAACGCACAAATGTTTAGTCCTTCTGGCCCTCCTTTTGTGCCTACATCCCTGCTTGCACGATTAAATCAGTAACAGGCCACCTCACATGATTTTAAACCGCATTATTTTGCCGTTTACTTGATTGCACAAGCCGACTGGCTGTGCATCCAGCAAATTGATCTAAAATCTCTATGGTGCACTGCACTTTCTAGGTTTCCATAATTACTGTTGGCTTCCTGTTGATGCTGAGGCCTTAATGAATCATATGGCCTTGAATTAATTGTTTTTTTTTGTTCCCCCGATGAAGACATGAAAATAATGTATTAACATGCAAACCGGTTGGTGTGTTTGGAAGTACCCGGAAGATAATTACACTAAACTGATTCATCCAGTCTCCTCTCAGCTACACAATTGTTCTATTTATGACAATTGTTTCACTTAGGATTTTTGTGTCTAATCTATGCAATTCCTCCCTTGTCCGAGTTAGTTTATATATACAGTAAATTGTGGATGTGATGTGTGTGGTGTATATGGTATAATTTGATTTGATGCGTGCGATTAGGTTCTAGGTTTATTAATCACATTTTTGCTGTTGTATGCATTGAGGACGTGTTTGGTTTTCATGAAGTGTAAATACATTTTTTATATATTGTTGATTACATTCTTGAATCTTTTGCTAATTCATTGTTCCAGATTTGATATTTCAGTTTTTGCCGAATGCAGTCAATACCTGCAGATATTGACTACCCTCCGAACATTCTGATTGTCCGAGAGGAGGTCAATAACGATCCCTACATGTTAATTGCTAATGTTGCCCAGTAGACACCACTTATTATTCTGCTCTGAGTGTGGATTACGAGTATAAGGGGCCTTGCGCAAGTACCCATAATGATATTGATTGCTGCTCTGGAAGCATAGCAAGCTATCAGTTGTGACTGCGATAGTGGTTGGAGGTGACTAGAGATTTGTAGACACCCTTCATTTCATTAGATATGGGTGGGGCCCAAAATGTGTGAGAGCTAAATCCATTACGATGACCCTGTATTATTAGTCTGTTCATCTTAACATTTGCCCAGATCCCAGAGTAGTAGTAGTTTGGCACCAAAAATCCATATTCTTTCAACCAGGAATATATCCTACAATGTGAACTAAGTGTTGGGCCAGCTCTGCATTCAGGGACATTACCTTTTATAACAGATTCAAGAAAAAGTTACATATGTTGCCCTTTAGTAACTGAGGATATACGTCTTTGTAAAAGTAAACCGTTCAATGATGTAATGTATGCAGTCTCAAATTACATATGGAGAGCATGGACCATAACAGGAAAGATTTTAAAATCTAAATTCAACCTTGTTGCTGAGGATTACTGACTCCCTGTAACTCTTGATTAGTACACATTTTGTCATATTTCATCACAGAGATTCCTGAATTATTTGTTGTGGTGATTTTAAGTGGTATGGGATTGGGATAGTACTCTGCTTTGATGCTAATGTAAATACGTTTATTCTAGACATTTCTACTACTGTAAAATGAAAATAAGAAAATAAAAAAAGAAAGAATCCTTGTTGGGGGTCTGTAAATGTTTGAGAAATGCAGAAGATGAATGAATGGATTACCCACAGGTATCACCCCACTATATGTTTTCCTCACTGCAAGCTCAAGAATGTTAATAAATAGATAAATCAACCCGTGCAAGGCAAATCAACCTGGTTTCACATTTATTTTGAGCATTGTATAACATCTACTACCACACTTTCTAGGGAACAATGCAACACATTCACACTACACTACACACTGTCTCTTAAGTAGCATTGATAACATGGATCGATGAAGAGAAGTCAAGTATGAGGCCTATAGAGAGGCAGGGTAAGTGCATGTAATAGTTACTGTAACACATCCGTGCTCTATAAGGACATCACTAAACTCTAGGATGTCCATCTGCAGGGTAACAGGGGCAATCCCCTGGCAGTGTTCTGTGCCAGCATGGATATCTCATCCAGCAGAGTCTTGAAATGTCAAGTCCACATTGCCCTTTGTACTTACCTGGGATCATCTGCCATTAATGGCACACGTTCACATATAACGACATGAACTCGGGTTTCATCAGAACCTTCTTTATTGAATCGCATTCACTATCGAACTCTTTAAAATCTGCAAGGAGCTGGCCAACCCTGCTGCAGTCTCTACCCCTCCTGTTGCCTCCCAGGCTCTTTGCAATGCCCTTGCCTCGCACTTCATTTAAAAAACCCAGGACATCCTGTCCACCCTTTCCACCAACACCCCTCCTCTCCCCTATCCACCTGAGCTTGCTGACCCTCCTTTAGCCACTCCCCCACCATCCTTCTCGTCCTTTCATCTTTTCTCCCCTGACGAGGTAGCTAGAAAAGTCTGATCTATGAAAGCCTCGTTAAAACAGATTCATCCCTGTTCCTCTAAAACCATCAAGGACCACATTGACACCCTCGCTCGGGCACCTGCTGATTTTTGCCAGCACTCCTTTGCCTCGGGATCCCCCCCCCACTCTGAAGCACTCCTTTGTGCATCCTCTTCTCAAGAAACCCACAGCTGATCCTTCTTGTCCAGCTAACTATCACTCAATTACCATTACTCCCTTTCTGGGCAAACTACTGGAAAAATTGGCCATCTCTCAGCTTAACCTTCATTCCAATTCTGTTGGCTGTCTCCATGACCACCAGTCTGGCTTCAGAGCTGCCAGAAGCATGGAAACTGCTCTCCTGAACATCCGTGAAGATCTGCTCTCCAACCTTGACTCTAACATTCCTTCTGTCCTCATCCTCCTCAATCTCTCTTCTGCCTTCGACACAGTCAACCATACCATCCTGCTCAACTGTCTCCATGAAAACCTGGGTATCACTGATCAGGCTCTGGCCTGGCTGACCTCTTTCCTCTCAGATTGACCCTCACAGGTCCAACTTGGGTCCTTCCTTTCATCTATCTTCCTCTCTACCTGTGGTGTTCCCCAGGGGTCTAACCTCTCACCCTGGCTTTTCAACCAATACCTTGACAACTCTCGACCACAGCATTGCCACTTTCTGCTCAAATGTCCAGAACTACGCTGATGACACTCAACTCATTTTCAGGCTGCCCTCTGCCACCTCCTCTCCCGCTCTCATCTGCGATTGCCTAACTGCCATTCTAGATTGGTGTGCCGCCAATGATCTTTGTCTGAATGCCAGCAAGACAGAGATCCTCCTCATCAGCACACCTTCACCATCCTTTCCCCTCACTCTCTGGCCGGCCTCCCTTGGCCCTCCTCCTACCCCCACCTGCAAGGCTAAGAACCTCAGGGTCATCTTTTACTCCACCCTTTCCTTCTCCGCCCACATCTCTGAGGTCTCTTAAAAGTCAAGTTTCCTACTGCACCTCCTCAGAAGTACTCTGCCTTTCCTCTCCTTCCCCCAGAGGCTCATGGTATCCCAAACTCTGGTTCTCTCTAGCTTGGACTATTGTAACAGCCTCTTTCTAAATCTACCTGCCTCTACTCTCCGCCCTCTGCAACTAATCCAGAACAGGACTGCGAGACTTGTCCTTGGCCTCAGGCCCTGGGATCGTATCTCTCCAGCTCTGAAATCTCTCCATTGGCTCCCAGTGGATGCAAGGATTAAATTCAAAACCCTCTGCATTGTCCACAAGGCTTTCTGGGGCCTGGGTCCAAAATACCTTCAGCTATCCCTCTGCAAATACCTCCCCTCTCAAGCACTTTGCTCCTCTACCTCCAACTCCCTCAGGGTCAGTCGTTTTTCAAAGAAACGAGCTGGGGGTAGATCTCTGTCTTCGGCTGGGGCCTCCCCCTGGAACAGCCTCCCTGCCACTCTAAAACTTAAGGAGAACCATCTCCGGTTCCGGAAGCACCTCAAGACCTTCCTCTTTTCTTCTGCCTTCCCTCCCCCTCTCCCCTGCTGATCCATTCTCTTTTGGCACTGTGCACCTGGCCACCGCCTGTCCTCCGGGCCCAGGTACCTCCTCACCCTGCCACACTCCCGCACTGCCTCCCAGCCACCCCTTGCACTGGGCTCTGTATCTGTACCCATACAGCCCCCCTTTTTCTTCCTGCACTTATCAGACCTACCTTGTCTGCTGCCTTGAACCTAGCACTTGCAAATTGCTGGCTGCACTACCACTGTTTGTTGCCTTTATTATTTATTTATTGTTATTTATCTGTTTCTCCTCTGCTTCGCACTTTCCACTTCTCCCCCTTCCATGCACTTTTCCCCTCCCCCTCTCCCATGCACTTGTGCCTTCTCAATGTCACTGGGCCTAGTAAGATCGCTGTTTTGTTCTCCCCTATTCCCCTCCCTTGCCTTGTCGCGCTCTGAAACACTTGTGTACGAGCACGATAGAAATAAAATATCAATATCAATCTGACCTCCCTCCATTTTGCTCGACCTCTTCTTCCTTCCTCCGCAGACTCCTGTCTGTCTCCTATTAAGGTCTTCCCTTGATTAAAGACGCACAAGTCTGATGTCCATATACAACATCCCCCATCCACTTATCATGAGGCCACTTTATATTTGTTCTATCAGTCTTGTGGTTTCCTTATACTCCTCTTTGGTCTAATGAGTTCCTGTGTGGGATCACTTGGTGCAGGTACTTCTGGGGAAATTGCTTCTTTTTTTTCTTGCAACGGTTCACTTCGTGCCATTGCAGAATCTCTGCTTCTTCAGGATCAGTATGAAGTTTCCAGAAGAAGGATGTATTGCGCGTTACTTCTCTCACTTTGCCCTGAGCAGTTATCATGGACCCTTTCACTTCCACCGCTATGAGTGCATTTGGGTTGTATCTGGTGTTGGTTTTCTTTTGTTGCCTTTTGCATACCAGGCCTCCTTCTCAGACTGTTAACTGTCTCTTTTGCTCTTCTTTAGCAGTCAGCCCATTGTCTGGCTTTTCTCTTCTTTCCATCGTCTCTTTTCCTATTTTCTCATCCTGTTCATTCGTGTGGTTTTCTTATTGGATCAGGCGTGTTCTTGCGTTGCACCAGATCATTATCTCCATCTGAGTCTTCCCACTAGCCTTGTTGGGTGTGTAATGGTAGTGACACAACATCTGGCACATGGCCTGTTGCATTGGGGCTCGGTCGATGATCACTTTTTGTTGTATTAGTTGGATGGTTGACATGAACCATTCCATCATCTTGCTGGCTTGTGACCACAGTGGTGTGACCTTTTGGTGTTGTAAGCCGAGATGAGCTCTGAGCCTTATGCACTCGTGACCTTGGACTGGAAATCCATTGCCTGTCTTTAGAACATTGGGGATCCCACATTCACTGAACACTTTGTGCATTATCCCAACAAGGTTCCGGAACGCTGTGGATTGCACCTTTTTGACAACAGAAAAACTGGAGTATCCATCTATGCTGAAGTAGAGAGTTAGATGTACACGCCATCTACAGAGCCCACCCCCTCACCTCTGTCATACTTGAAGAACAGCAAGAGAGCACAGTCTATGACACCTGGTGTCATCCCAATACAACAAAGGTATGAGAAACATTATGCACTCAGAGAACCGTATCGATTGTACCCTGAAACTGAAAAGTTAGACATGAGTCAGCACACTCCACTGGACATAGAAGAATTAAAAAGTAAAGTCTGAAAGAAGAGCAGTGATGTCATGAAGAAAGAAGATACATAGACGCACAGAATCTGATGAATAAATGTTCAAAGAATGAAGGATATAACTGAAGCAACAAAGTTAACATGTATGCGAATATGAAGAAAACTATATGCACCTAGATGACAAGTGATGCATTAGATTTATAGATGCAGAAACGCAAGGTAGATAAGACAACATAGAAGCTTGCTAAATGTAGGAAATATAACACGAGTAAAGCAGCCATGTTGAGAAAATGGACGTTGCACCGTATAATAATAAGCAAAAAATCTCGAGGAGATTGATCAAGGCTGCAGAGCTAAAAGGCACTGGAATACAGCTTCATGGGAGAACAAGGGGTATTTGCATGGCTCAGGATCAAGTATGCTACAACAAGAAGCAACTGCAAGGAACAAATGGAGTCGAAGAGGATGAACTATGTATGTAAGACATATTTCTCATTAAGTAAAGGAGTGAATAATTATTTGTGCCAAGCATTGAATTAAAGATGCAGAAAGTGCATGCAATACGGAGCAACCAAGTTTTGAGAGGTCAAGAGGAGTAATAGCACCCAATATAATTGAATCAAATAGCACTAAACAGACAGACACGTGGTACAAGACCAGAAAACAAGGTCTATTCATGAAACTTCAGATCATGATAGAAATTTACCTTCACTCCCTAAAAAGGTCCAAAGAAGAGAACAGCCTGCAAGGTCAAATACAAAGAAGAAGCCTTGGCTTAGGGCCTAGCTGATGAGAGATGGTAATCTAGTTAGCTAAGAAAGACAGTTGTCTGACGTTGTTCCCCTGCACCTGGGTTTTGTTGCTTACATGATGCTTATGAGCAGAATGTCCAAAGTTGGAACTGAGTGCCTACTGAAGGCAAGTCACTTTTTATGCACACTCCAGAATAAAGGCAACTCGCTAGGGAAATTGACCAGGAGATAGCATTGCAAGGATAACAAAGTTTAATTGTACAGAATACAAATATCAGCAAAGGACTTCCAGTGGGAGTGGATCTGCAGGAGAGCAGGACTTAAGCAAAGCTTTAGAAACCATTTCTTCAGAAAAAGAAGGGAAACATAACCAATACAGGCCAGAGGGAGAAGTATCTTCATAACTCAGCCGATTATCAGATGGGGGGGTATGGGTCAGAGAGGCAATATGGTTCGTAATATTGGCATGAATAGTCTCGACTTTCGTGATAAAAAAAAGTGTGTGGACCTGGTATTTTTGCCCGAGTCTGGTTTTTACCACACTCATCACCCCAAGCCAGGACACCCTTACCACCCACATCTCCACAGGCCAGCTGGATACAGAGTCAACAGCTCCTGAGTAGATTTTATACATGGGGTGTATTTAGGAGAGGAGGACAGAGCCTTGATAACAGAAAATAGGGTCTTGGACTGATTGAGTGCAGATTACGTGGGTATGTTGCAAACATGCAATGGTTACAGATACATGCTAGTAGTAGTGTGTCCTTTTTCCTGATGGATTGAGGCAGGTCCATGCACGCATCCTGATGCCACAAATGCTGCCAAGTTTCTTGTACATTAGGTGTTTCCTAGATGGGGTGTATGTCAAATCCTGCGGTTTGATAATGGGCCGCATTTTGTAAATTAGATGTTTGAACAGATTGCTCTTCTATTCGGAATAAAGCACACATTTTCATCTGCTTAACATCCACAGGCAAATGGTATTTGGGAGCATTTAAACAGACTTCTTAACGAAAGAATATTCAAGATAAAGATTACTTTGTATAATGGATGGCTACATTGCCTACGCCTTGCTCTATATACATTAAGAAATCAGCCTGGCTCAGATCACCACCTGACTCATCGAATCCCGGCAAGGACAACTCAGCCTTTCATCCTTCCGAGGTCGATAAATGAGTACCAATTTCGGTTGGGTGATATTGTATGTAAATATGTGCTCTGTAAAGCTCTTTAGTTTAAGACGCTATATAAATAACATCATTATCAATATGAGTTGATAACTGGATGCTGCATGACAGTGCCCCTTGGTCCTCCCACTCGAATAGAAACTGATGCCCAAAGTGTAGCAAAAATGTTAGGAGATGAAACAGAACAAAAATCGGAGGGAAAGGTCAAAGACGATTGAAGATTACAGCCAAACGATCAATCCTCTAGTACTATTAAAGCAACCTATTTTGTATCCAGAGGACCAAGTGCTTGTCCAATGTTTTGTTCGCACTTGGAGTAAGCCCTGCTTTGAAGGACTGTACCAAGTAGAGGCGGTCACCCCCACTGCTGTGAAAATCCAAGGAAGAGGATCCTGGCTGCATCTGAGTGATGTAAAGCCTGACCAAGGAGAGACCATTACCCCCTGGCACTTGTTGACAGTGAAGCAAGATAAGAAGTTCCAGTAATGCAGACCTGATCGGCTGCCAAGAGCCAACAAGAACAGATGAAATGAAGACAATTTGAACTTCCGACTATTCCCAGGTTTAAAGAGAAACAAGCTCATAAAAACTATTCCTGATAGGTTAGAGAGACAATGTTATAAACAATAGAAGAGACAGAAAAAGAAGAAGAGAACACTACAAATTATGTTGCCTATAATGTTATACACATTCTTGTATTCTGTTTTCTCTGTTATTTACAAGCAAATTATCCAATTTAAGAGGCATGCTGAAGAACAGCATGAGGATATAAATACATATCTTGATAACTCAGCACATTTAAAGAATAACATGGGGTATCAGAACATGAAGGAAGTGGGGAGAAGAACATCAAATGAGAACTGTGATGTATGTTCTCTCTTCCCTTATGCCATGAGCACATCCAGAGCACATTTATAAGGAAATACCTACACATGATGCAAAGTGTCTCAGTCATCTAGCAGCATGCATGACAAGAAGACAATTTGAAGGTAAATGGGAAACCCTACGATGGCAAAAATGCTTACATAAAAATGAAGAAGATGGACACAAAAAACACAGGTAGTAAAAGCAGAATACTCCTGTTCTCATTTGGTGGTCTGACTGGAGAACAGATGAGGATTGTTCAACAAAAGTGACTGGATTGTGCAGACACATGGGAAACACAGGATTGCCAGGATGCTGGCAAAGACCTCTGCTTTTGATATAGGGATGAGTAGCCACTAGTACAGGATGGGAAGAAATAATGTTGGGATGCAGTGTTCACTTATTGATGACAGCACCAGTACAGATAGTGCAAATAATTAATGATAAATGCCTTAAGGAATGGGCAAAGTATTTGAAATTATTAACATGGGTTGTAAATTAAGCAGGACCTGTATCCATACTGCCAAAGGAAGAATGTGACACTGTGTTTCAGAAACAGTGACCTGGCCAACATTGGAGAAAACAAAGGATAGAAGCAAATGGTTGATTTGCCAGGAATGAATGGGGGAAATGCCATGCTGATGGACCACTATTGGGCGTGTGGATCCAATGCTTATATTAAGCTGCCTACAAATTGTGGAGGAATATGCTCCATAGAGATAATACATGTTCCTGCATTAGTGTTCCTTCAAAGTGATCTCCATATTGACAACTTTCTGAAAATGGATGCACATCAAAGAAAGAAGAGGTTGCTCAACATCATCCGATGAAAGAGAGAAAACTATTTTTCTTCAAAATCAATAGAAGATTATCACGACATCCCACATGAGCACAAATGTTAAGTAGAATGGCAGTGATATTTACAGCAATATTCATGCCAAAATACAGCAATGGAAGGAGGAGTGTGCATCAGGATTGGTCCTTCTTGCTGTAAATGTACACCTGCCCATGATGGAGAAAATGGAACCCTGACAGAACCAATAACTATGCTGTCAACTCTGCATATGAAAATGGTGGAAGTAGTAGATAAGACCGAAGATGAAGATTGGTTTTCATTTTTATTCTCGTGGGTTCCAACCTGGATAGCAAATGCCTTCAAATTATTGGGAGCAATACTATTGTTGCTAGGATTCTGTTTTATAACTAATAATTATAGGACAATGCAATGCAAGGAAATTGCAGTTACAGCTTGTATTTTCTCCACTTGCTTTCATTTGTGCAATACACGGCTAACCGGAATGTTGGGCCATCTCTGCTTTCACTGGGGAACATGGCTAGCATGAGCGTTGGAGGGAGAGCATTTTCTGAGATGTATTGAATGTAGGACTTGCCCCCACTTTCAAGCAGGTGGGTTTCCTGCGTCCCTGGATGTCTTGAAAGGTGATCTGCTGGGTTTTGTTATCCCCCTGGTTTGTGAATGATCTTGAAATTGTATTCCTGGAGTCTGATGCCCCATTGTTCAATCCATGGTGGCATCCTTCTCTTTGGGTTGCCAATTCGTGGCAGTGGGGCCTGGTGTCTGTAATGAGGATAAACAGTCATCCTATTATAAAGTGGTGGAAATGCTTGCTTGCCCAGACTTCCCCCAGGCTCTCCTCCTCTGCCTGGGAGTACGCTGCCTCCTTGTGTGGGAGGACCCTTCTGGTGTATGATACAATGCGCTTAACCGGCTACGTTTTCTGAGTCGCTCTGTGCCAGGATGCCCCCACGTCCTATGGGCTGGCACCCACCCTCAACTTCTGTGTACCACTTGGGGTCAAAGTATGCCAGTTGACAACTGGTGGTGTGCTCTTCTTTTATATCGTGGAATGGTTTATTGCAGTCATTGTCACACATAAATGGTGTGTCCTTTTTTAGCAGCTTCCTGAGGGGTTCCGTGAGGGTGGCATAATTTGGGTGGTAGCATGCACCGTATCCTGCCACCCATAGAAATGATCTGAGATCTTTGACATTTACGGTAGGTACCAAGTTAACTATGAAGCTTATCTTGGCCGAGTCTGCAGTGAAGAGGTTTTGTGGTTTGTTTATGCCGCATTTTTCCCCATTCAGGATAAGTCGTACAGTCTGTAGTATTTTGCATACACTTCCATCAGTGTCTTATCATGGAGTGGTTTCGATGTCCTGAATACAAGGATATTGTCACTGCAATTGAACGCTGACAATACTGGGGAGATGAGCCATCTGATGGTTTCTTGGAGTATCTCTGTGGCGGACGATATGTCAAATTGAAGTCTCTTTTACTGCAAAAGGCTGTTATGGGTGGGAAAAGTAGTTATGGGTCTGGAGTATGGGTGAATGATTAGCTGGTTGTAGCCCTGATTCAGGTCCAGCTTTTAAAGCCTAACTGCCTGATTTAGCCTGTTGATCATGTCCTCTATGCTGGACCATGGGCGTTGTGGCGTTGGGAATGCGCATGTCTACACACAGTCTGAGTCGTCAATGGTCTGTGGGCACTAATACCAGCAGAAACACCTAGGGCATTGGCCCACTCTTTCAATTATGTCACTTTATCTAATACATGGCAGACTGCAATATCCATATAAGAGCCTGTACATAAGTTTCATATTACAGGCTAGTTGTGATATCACCACTGACCTATAATCAGTTAAGTTATTACGCTTCATTTGTGACAGTACAATGCCTGCTGCTTGAGCCAACAGAGAACAGAACTCTAGCTGTCACTGCAGCACTTAATTAAAGACATGACAAGCTTTTCAACTTCCTTGCTTGTAAAATCGTTTTCTCTGACGCTTTACAGCCTTTAATGGACAAGGAACTAAGGAGCTGTTTATGGTCAAATGTTTAATTTGAGCACTGCTGCAGTGATACATGTGTGCTAGATTCTGCTTTATTTATTTTAAAGCACAAAATAAAGCCTTTAAGGCATTTATTAAATAGCTTGACCTATTTTTCTGCAGCACTGTAGGAGCTGCATATTATCTTTTTAAAATCCAAACAGATTCTACATTGTCTATATAGAATGGCAAATGGCATATTTCTTACATTTGATTCAGCATGAGGCCAGGTATTAAAGAGGATGACATTGTGTGGCCACGTTTATGAGCAATGAAATACCCCCTACCATGCATAAAAAGGAGTACAAGAACTTTTTTCCACAACCACACTGTGCATCCACTTAATTCAATCTCAATATCGATAAATTGTTTAAAGCAATGTGCAAAAATCAACACGTGTTTCGACCACCCAGTCTTCTACTGTGCCGGGCTGACTTCAATACGGCCCCTGCTGACTGACAAAGTTCTTGAACCCTGCTGGGGATCGTGTAACTGCGGGTACGCGGCTCACTCTTGTCCCTCCCTCTCGTCCCTGGATGCTTCCCATCTGTAAAGTATTCAGGGCAATACTTTAAAGATGGCAAGTATTGAAGTCCGCCCACCCCGGAAGAAAACCGTGTGGACAAAACACCTACTGGCTTTTGCACATTGCATTAAGCAATTTATGGAAATTGAGATTAAATTAAGTGTATGTGCAGTGTGGTTCTGGAAAAATGTTTTTATACTCAGTTAATTGTTGGTCACCTTCGGCATAGGGTCCACATATTCACCACCACTCGCAGTATTCACATCATTGTCAATAATTGGTGTATACCTTTACCAATACATATATATGTGGGAGTATGGGTTATAATAAACATATAGGGGGATCCATGGGGTATCCCTGTAAAGGCGATTGAAAAAAAACAACAATTATAAAATTGGCATTTTAGGCCGTCTGACTTCTGGGGGTTGCAGTAATCACATGGATCCTTTAGTACCACAGGAATAAACTACTATTTGAACTGCCTGGATGTAAGAAGTAAACATGTATCTTTTAATCTGCATGAATAACTAGGTACAAAGAAATAAACATTTCATTTTTTTAAAAATGTACTCACTTATAAAATTCTCCCATTGCGGATTGGACTTACATGTTTACTCGCTAAAAAATCATATTACACCCAACTTTAAAAATAGGGAGTAAAATACTTCCACTTCCAAATCTTATCTGGAGCTTACAAGTCTAGCACAATCGATCCAGATAATTCGAGCGATATCTCATGGCCTCAGAGAGTGGTTTATACTTGGAGGAGGTATATTGTGGGGTATGTTACATTCTAGCCACTAGTGGTGTTTTAAAAGAGAAGAAGCAGTGTTATCCAGGCAAAGGATTTCAAGAAAACAGCCAGTGGCTTCATGCTCATTAGAGAGTACAAAATGTGAAAGAAAGAAAAGAAAACATGAGACCTCCTAGTGAAACATATTGACACTTTAAGACATGCAGGTTTGCCAGCAGGTAACCCCAAAACCTGAACCTCCATAAATGTTTCTATCCAGTGGTTGATGTGTACGAAAAGAAGTAGTGTAACTATATTCCCTTCTGGCCTGCCCCGCTGCCCACAAACCCAATCACCACACGCCTTCCCACACGCAATCCAAACCCCCAAAAAAGCAAACCTGCTGTTTAAGGAAATGTTCAGTGCAGTGCACTAAAGTGCAAGTTTCAACTTCTTCCTACACTTTTATTTTAAAACAAAACCATTCCGGAACGTTTTCTTTTTTCAAATTAAAGTATAGGAGCAGTAAAACTTTTTTTGAATTTTTCATAGTTCAAAGCGGTTTAACTATAAACAGCATAGATCCTTGAGCCAAAATACCAAATCCACAATAGAAGGATCTGCCTGAATTTCATTGAACTGAAAACATTTGATTTAATGGAACGCCAGAGAACAGCATAGCGGTTTTCAGTTTCGAAGATCGCTGTACCTTTGAGGCAAAACAACTACAAATGTGCCTCAAAATGTAGGACTTGTGCCTCAAAATATCAGGTCCACTTGAAACATTAATCCGCGACAGGAGTATCGCAAGAAATGGATTATAAATACATAGCTCCCGATGAACACAGGCACTGTATTAAAGAATCAATGCAATGAACTGCCCCCCTGGCAACACCAATATATGCATATATGCTATATCCTTCTTTGTGCCTAAGTGTGTATTTACAAAGTGTTTCTACTACAAAAAAGGCACCAGGAATCAAAATAAAATAGAGCCCCACAATAAAAACATTTCCCAGTCTGCTGCCTCCACAAATTCCCAAAAAGGGGAGAGCGAAATAAAATGTGCTCAAGCTGTGCCATAGCTTTAGGAAAAGTGTTTTTCCATCAATCAACAGTTTTAACTTCTGTTGTTTACTACTCAACTCAGTACAATTCAGCAAATGACACCAAGTATTATTATGTTCTCCTGAGAAGCCCCAGCCCCACTGTTTGCTGCCTGCCTTGCATGAATGCGTTTCCAAAGTTTGAAAAAGTACAAAAAATGGTATACACGCAACGTCATCATACTTTGTAATTAAAAGTACTTACAGTCTCTCCAGCTCCTTTAGGTCCTGGAAAGCCCCCCTTTCGATTGTGCTAATCTTGTTTTCCATAAGCTGACTGAAACGAAGGGAATACACAAGGCACATTAATGCAGGCAACAATCAATCACGCCGCTATTAACACCTGCCATACGCTAACTCCCACAACTGGCGCCCACCAACCACCCCAGCAATTCTTCAGTAGATATGAAAGCTGGTCCTACATTTCACATTCAATTTAATGCACTTGGAGCCCGTGTCACCTGACACCCCACTGGGGTCCGAGTGCAGCGGCGAAAACAAAAAAGCCACTCACGGCACCGTGACAAATCAAAGAAGCAAATCTGCTCTGGAAATCGTTTCTGGGTCAGTGGTGACCATTTTAAAAATAAAGCCCAGCTCCCTTGATGTGGGACAGTCCCATGCAGGGATTTAATCGAATGTGAAAGAAATGGCCATTAAAAATGTAATCAGGTGATGTCAAGCGAACGTTCCTCCTTCAAACACAACTACTTGGGTTGTTTTCTTGATCAACTATGTGTGAGAGTAATTTAACTAAATATCTGATCCACGGTTCTACGATACAAGTTATTGCAACAGGAAATAGACTACGTGTGCTTCCGCTGCTTGGTGAAAGCACTTTCAATATACAATCACATTACTTCACAGCTCACGTTTTTACTGGGCTGAGAATTTAGCTAATAACCAGATTTATGCTGGAAAGGTGAACTGTATATGTAATTTGTTGAAACATTAAAAATGTATATTTTCTTGGGAGAAATATTAAAATGTTTTTTTCCTTTTGGGTGTAATGTACAAGAATTGCCAAGAGAGTGGTTGGAAGGGGATCGCTCCGAATTGAGTGCACAGGGAATATCTGTTGGTCACAACAGACTCAGGTTAGACGATTACATGTGTGGACACGAACACAAAAGTGTAGGCCTTACAACGACCAAGGACCTCTGTGAAGGCAGTACAGCCATGTGAGTAACCCAACACCGGAATCCCTCTGCAAAGCAGTATTCAACATTTCTAACTTTGTATGAACTGCTAATAAACCATTTGTTTTCTTTGAACCAAGAAATAACTGAGAACTAGTCAAAACAAGAGATAAATAATGTTACATAACTTAACCAACATGGATGGAAATTTTAATTGTAGTTTCCAGTCCCACTGCCAAATGAAGTTCTTCACTGGCAGGCCTGCAAATCCCCCAGTGGAAGATGCAAACGCATGATCCAACTTTGGAACGCAGGAACTAAGTTGCAACACTGCATATTGACAATGGGCTCAATGCAACTCTAGCCAGTGCCAATGGTGTCTTTTCAGTTTTGCAAACAGTGCTGTTATTAAGAAGAATGCGAATCGCACACATTTTCTGGTCATACTGACGGTAAGTTTTTGCACAACTGGTACCACGCAAATATGAATGTAATGTGCGTGTGCATGCTCGACAACAACAAAGATCACACAAAATGTGCATTTGATGGCAAATTGGTCATGCTTTCCAAATGTCATATGAATATTCAGACACAGCGGTAGTTTGCGGCTAAGCGATAAGAAACAACTGAAGCTATGCATTCAATTTCGTATAAAGGCCTACAGCTTGCTGCAGTCATAGATGCCATTTGCTAAATATACAGAGGCTCTTTTGACTACAATCGTGTCCAATTTGCTACACAGGGAAGCATATGATTTCACTCAATAAGCAGTCCATGGGTGGGGTGCGTGGGAAACAAAATGGAAGCCTTACAGCACTCGCAGATGTTTCAGGCCGGCAAAGTCTGTCTTGGTGACTCTCGTAATGTTGTTGCCATTCAGATCCCTGGGGGGGAGAAAAGAACGATTTCCAATCAGACAACACATTCAGTGCGTTTGGCTTCAACTCGTATTTAGTCCCAATATTAAACATGTGTACAAAGTAGACTTCCCCCATACCATCAGAAACATAGAACAAGCAGAGACAGTGCAAGGTCATACGCGAAGCAACTTTATTCTCTTGTAGGAGGTTGTTGAGATGTTGGACTGTATGTTCTCAACTTGGGAATCAGGAGGGCCGTTAAAAACATAGGTTTATCATTTTAAAAGATGAACTAACGTTCAGGCCGTGTGCTAACGTGTAACTTGCAAAATCACAATGCATCAACACTATGGGCCCGATTCATGGAATATGTGCCCGTTCAAAGGGACTTTGCACTGCTGAAAAGTGACTTGAATCAGGGTTTGTGTTGGCAGTGCAAAGTCATTTTTTAGCAGTGCAAATTCACTTTGAGCGGGCCTATGGTTCCATGAATCGGGCCCTATATGCAGTGGTCGAAGTGAGCGGGAGCGGTGCTCCTCTACTTTTTTTAAATAAGTTTTACAGCTCCTATACTTTTATTTGAAAAAGAAACCGTTCCGGAACGGTTTCATTTTAAAATAACAGTGTAGGAAGAAGTTAAAACTTGCACTTTCAGTGCACTGCACTGAACATTCCCTTAAACAGCAGGCAAATGTGTTTGGGGGTTTGTATTGTGTGTGTGTGGGGGGGGGCGGGGGCAGGGCAATGGGGTTTGTGAGGAGCGGGGCCGGCCAGCAGGGAACATAGTTCCACTACTTTCCTTATACTTCGACCAACCTACAAGCAAGTATCATATATGCCAGCCAGTCCACTGACCATACGACAGCTACAAAATGGCGTCTAGATTAATAATTAATAAAGGGTCACTCACACTGTACAGATATGAAATAATTGGCATGCTCTTGCTAGGTATTTACTGGTCAGTGTGAACAAGACGTGTGTTGCAGTGTTATACCAGCACCCCCTTGAAAACACTGCTTCGGCAACAGATACCTACAACAACTTCGAAACTTTGCAATGAACACCCCTTCTGAACAATCCTGGTGACCCGGCTTCGCCTGTGAGGTGTGCGTTACTTTCCGCGGCTAGTGAAGTCCTGGCTCGTAGATAGCAGGAGCTCTGAACGGGCTCCCCGAATAATAATAATGCCACGCTAGGTAGGTTGCTGGGGGCGGGGGGTTGTGGGGGAGTCCACCCGTGGCACTGAGCTTTGCACCGGCATGAGCCTGGCCATTGCAAGACATTTCTAAGGCGCATGGAAAGGTGTGCCTATGTTTGGGTGATTTATTAACGGCACGGGTCTGGAGACGGGTCACAAGTGCGCAGCGCGGGCCGGAAACTGCCCTCGCGCCATGCTCCTCTCGCTGTCCGCGGACGCACGCAACGGTTTCCCTTAAACTGTTCAATAATAATGCGAGTTTCCAACTTGTCCATCCTGTCACACTTTAAATATTTATACTTCCTTGTGCCAAAAGGGATTTGTGGAATGCTGTTCATGTGGGCGCTTCGGAGAAACGCCGCCCATTACACCCGTTTCTGTGAGACACCCTACGTCACTGGTCTGGCATGTCAGCACCTGAGAGCTGGGTTCAGAAATCCACCCAAAGGTCACCCGACTAGGAATTTGCGACGTCTGACACCTGATCTGATCTTGCGCGGTAATTCCGAGGGAAATGAAAAGGGCTTCACTCCAGCCACGTGTGGGCGCTTGTCGTTTCGGGGCGAATTCGCGCACGCGGCGCACCGCGCAGATTTGCAGCATTGGCCGTGACACGGAGCTGTGTGCCCAGGGAGAATTATCCGGCATTGGAAATAACTATTTGGCATTACCAGGCATCTGCTCGAGGCCATGCAGGAATGCTCTCTTTGCTTATAATGTGATCAAATCATGCCTTGCCTCCACTATACACCGCGTTCGTTCGATCAATGCATTGATTAAGTGAATACATGTTTAATTTCTGAATATAACGCCACGTCAGTGATGCGTGTGTAGTCTACTACGCACAATCATTGATTTTGCAATTCACGCGTTTTGCCATGACCACGTACGCGCTCGTTAAACTGTCATCGAACAACGCTGAAAAATCGCATAAATAATTATCCTAATTTAAGAAAGCACTTGCTCGTGCCATGAACACCGTGTGCCAAACACGACGAAACGTTCGAGATTGTGCCAGAGCCCGCGACTTTGCGATGTTTGGCAAACGGTTCCTTTGCAAAGCTCCTATTTCCACCTGCGTAAAGTTCATGAGGCCGGCGACCGTCCGATGCTTCATTTCCGGTGTGATTTCTACTTCTCCATACGGTGGGCGTTCAGGTTTGCCGCGAGTCCGGGGAATGTGAACCCCCTGGCAGGGGGTGGCCCTCTGTGACCGGATCACACCAACAGGCGCTTTAAAACCACAGCAAGTCCAATACATTCATATCTTCAGCACGGCGTTTAATTGTAATGCCAAACTGCATTTATTACTAAACGGTGACCGTCAAGGTTAATGCGTCAACATGAATCCCACACACAGTATTTCCGATAAGCACATGCGACCGTGTTCTGGAGCTAAGACTAGCCCAGCAGGACCCCGGGCCTTGAGTTCCCCGAAGTTAACTGTATAATAATAAAGCTGTCAAGCGCCACTCCCTGGTGTGTGAGAAGCCCACACGCGGAGTGCATCCCATTAACAGGTAACCCCCCCGCCCCCCGCACTCGAAGAAAAGCGGAGGCCGTACCCACCCCTTGGGATTCTCGGCTACCCTCGTCCCAGCTGAGAACGGGACATTTCTCACTCGGGTGGCTACTCCCACTCCACTATCATTTCCAGCAAAAACGGACAAACCTTGTTGTGTAGCAGCGCGTTGTATGATCTGCGCACTTGTATTTTGATATTCTGCCGGTGCCCATGTGAGCGCAGGGTTTCTCTCCCCTGTGCAGAGCACCAGGGTTTACTAGCTGCCACCTTCTGAAGTCGGGGGCGAGGGGCTGTGGGGGCAGCATGGAGTTTTGAAGTAACCTATGTGGCAATGACCGGTCCAGGTGGCTAGAGTCGAGCACATTGTGGAACCGCGTAGGCCAGTTTGCTGAACTAATGCACTGCATTCGGTCGTATTGCCCGATTTTAGTCATTCAATGTTTATTAAAATACACCTTTTGCACAAACGTTACCAAAAAGCGATACCAGGTGCTACCAAAACTTTTGCGCGCAAAGTGGTTCGTAATTGTGCGCCTCTTATTGGGGATCGTGCACAATCCCAAAGGCGTGGTTGTAGTGGAGGAGCAGCAGCACTATCCCGCTGACTTTGTGACACTTCTACAGCCATAACAGGTCTGCCCGAAGATAACACACACACACACACACACACACAGTCGTTGCCTTTCAGTGTACGAGGACGCGCGTCGGTCCCAGGCCGCGTCTACTGCAGCGGTGCAGTGCGCGGAGCCGGAGGGAGACGCGAGACAAGCAGCTCGGGCACAGTCAGCCTTCGCAAGCAACCCTTCCAAGGGTCGCAGGACAGCAGTAAACATTGCTCGGTGGGAACACGAGTCCAGACCGCGCAGGGGAGGGACGCGTCTGTCTGCACATCTGACGATACAATAGTGAAGTGATCTGGAAGTGCACCGGGTGTGTGTCTGCGGCCAGCGCCGCGTAACACTATCTCCGGTGCCCAGGGCGCATTCCCACAGGTGTGCGCGACTGAGCGCGCAGGTTGGAGCCTGGGGTGGGTGTGCTGCTCTGTTTTACGGGATGCAGCGGCTATGACATAATTCGGCCTGTTTTTGTTTTGCTCTTTAAACATAAATCAGTTTTGAGCACCTTACTTCAAGGCAGGACTTCATAAACATGCGTGTGTGTGTTCGCATATAGCGCAATGGTCAGGTGTGCCTTTTTTTGGATTCGTCCCAAACCCGCGAGCCCTCCTCTTGGGAGGCGGCTTCGGTGTCTGGTCGCACAATCTCCTTAGAAGCTGCCCCCCCCCCGCCCGATGCCACAGGTCAGCACAAGTGTCTGTCAATGCGCGCCCTAGCTCGGTGCCACATGCCCTGCTTTTGTGGGGCGCTGCTGTGCCTGGCACCGCGTGTCCACATTTTGAAGGCTCAGCCGGTGTCTGATCCCAATTGCCCCTCCTTTGGAGGAGGCTGCCCCTCTACCTGACCAGACATGTTCCTGTTTAGAGGGATGCACCCCCCGTTAATGGTCCGGTTCCCCATACCATCATGCACAGGCAACCCCTGTGTCTGCCTATTTTGGAGACTTCACCTAAGCCTGGTGCCACACGACCCTCTGTTAGTTTGTTCCTCTGTTCTGGTTCTACTGGTCTCTCAATGGGAGGCAGCGCCTATGCCCCAACCCTCATGCACAGCCTGGGACTGGTGCACCTATGCCACAAGTGTTCCCAAGTGGACCCCGCCAGGACTCGTTTCTCTGCCCACATTCTAGACCCTCGCACGGGTTATCAGGAGCCGGTACTCACAGGCGCTCGGTGTTGCGCGGGATGTTGCGCGGCACGGCGCGCAGGGCCAGCCCGTGGCAGTCCACAGTGCTGCCGGTGCAGGAGCATTGCGCGGGGCAGGGCTGCGGGGCCACCTCGCTCAGGATCACCAGCACCATCGCCGCCGACAGGGACAGCTTCCAGAAGCCGAAGCCGCACATCCTCTTCCTGAGCAGCTCCTTCAGCATGGTTCCGGCTGCGGGGGGCAGGACTGCGGGCAGCGGGCGCACACCGCGGCTATCCCAGCGCAGGCTCCGCGTACTAGCAACTTCAGCCGGCGAGTCGTGCGGGCTGCGGGGGAGGGTCCGCGCGATCCCCGTGTGCTCTATTTTTCTGTATCCCCCTCATGTTCTGCATCTCCTGCAGCTCGGGCATCTTCGGAGCCCCGCCCACCGGGAGCTCCGCCCCCTGAACTGGAAAGGAGACAACGAAGTAGGCTTGCTCCGCCCTTCCAGCGGCTGCTTCCAGCGCTGCGCGGTCCTGTCCCGCGCGCCTCGCCCCGCCCCTCCCCGAACGCCACGCCCACCACAGTGCACGCCCCACCTACCCAGACCAGTCAGTGAACGTGTTCGCGCGCTGCTCACAGGCTTCGCCACGGTGCGCGCGGCCCCCGTCAGATGTTCCCACCAGGGAACTGCATTGTGACCGTGGGCTGTGAGAGCTGAGGATAGAATAGGTTAGAGAGCACAAGTACTCACAACGCACAGCCATAAACACCAATTGCTTGCAACCCAACAGCTTCACCAAATGCACGCACGTCGTCTATGGGTCTATACACAGCACCAACCAATACAAGCACTGACCTTTGTCTCTTCTGATGTTTTGGAATATAGCACATCAGTACTAGCTAACATAATCAATGTGATGGATCCAAGGTCAGCTGAAGATGTTTCTTGGCCGCCCATTCCAAGGTGTTCTCCTTTGGGGTCTCCCTTGCTTAGAGCGGAGAACAACAGCCTGGGGCACACTGGGATGTATACCTTATAATGGAGGCAAAGAGATACAGCCAGGGGTTAATAGCTGCAGATTATCACAAGACTATCAGTCAGCAGGGAGCTGAAACATTGAACGTCCACTGAAAGCTATGCATCCTTCTTTGTTACCAACGGGCTAACGTAGAGAAGCCAGAGTAAAAAGGTATAGCAGCGGCCCAATAGAGGTGACACCCTCAAGGACTCCAGCAAATGCAGCTTGTAATGTGCACACTGCAAAGCAACATTTAAAGTACCGAATGGAAGGTGTTTATTATAGTGTCATAAGAAAGCTCACTACCAACACAGGGGCAGTTGCTGGGGCACCCCCTGAGGCACAGGGCCCTTTTCAACTGAAAAAGCTGAGAGGCACCGGCGCGCCCTTCCTTGGATGGATCATGGAGTTGTATTCTAGATCCCTGACCTAGGACAAGGACAACTATACCAATTCCTAATGCCCAGCACCAAACAATCATCCTCACCACACCACAGTGCCAGCCATATATCCAGCCCCAACTACTCGTATTACACCAAACATACACAAGTTGTGTATGCCCAAAAGCAGGATCGAACTTGGTAAAAAATAGGCATTTCTGTGTATCCTCATTCATGGTTACCAAGGTGCACTGTGCAGGGGGCATATTGATAGCTGGAGCAGTCCCTTGGCTGAATGATTTAAAACATGTAAATTAGTGATGAATTAAAATGAAAACAGGTTCTATTTGCCCCCCCCCTGTATGTTTAAAAGATTTCTTTATTGCCCTAAAAATCCCACAACGGAGCTAAAGCTTGTTTTCCCACTCTGTGAATCCCGAAGTTAAAGAAGTGTTTTCCAGGCTCTTCCCTCCATCTGCATATGACCTCCAACGTGCTTTCTGCAGGTATCCTGCAGAGGCAAACCTCACTCTGCAATACAAGTCCCTGCAGGGGACGCAACAGCCCCACTCAAGTTTTTGTTCCACCCTCCCCCCATCTGCATGTGATCTCCAATGTGCTTTCTACAGATGTCCTGCAGAGGCAAGCCCCGGTCTGCACTGCAATGCCCTGCAGGGGATGTAACAATGCTCTCAATACATCCAATGTGCTTTCTACAGGTGCCTGCAGAGGCAAGCCTCAGTCTGCACTGCAAGGCCCTGCAGGGGATATAACATTGCTCTCAATACATCCAATGTGCTTTCTACAGGTGCCTGCAGAGGCAAGCCCCGGTCTGCACTGCAATGCCCTGCAGGGGATGTAACAATGCTCTCAATACATCCGATGTGCTTTCTACAGGTGCCTGCAGAGGCAAGCCTCAGTCTGCACTGCAAGGCCCTGCAGGGGATATAACAATGCTCTCAATACATCCACTGTGCTTTCTACAGGTGCCTGCAGAGACAAGCCTCAGTCTGCACTGCAACTCCCTGCAGGGGACATAACAATGCTCTCAATACATCCAATGTGCTTTCCACGGGAACCCTGCAGAGGCAAGCATCAGTCTGCACTGGAAGGCCCTGCAGGGGATGTAACATTGCTCTCAATACATCCAATGCGCTTTCTACAGGAGCCTGCAGAGGCAAGCATCAGTCTGAACTGCAAGGCCCCGCAGGGGATATAACAATGCTCTCAATACATCCAATGTGCTTTCTACAGGTGCCTGCTGAGGCAAGCCTCAGTCTGTACTGCAAGGCCCCGCAGGGGATATAACAATGCTCTCAATACATCCAATGTGCTTTCTACAGGTGCCTTGCAGAGGCAAGCCTCAGTCTGCTCTGCAAAGGCCCCGCAGGGGATATAGCAATGCTCTCAATACATCCAATGTGCTTTCTAAAGGTGCCTGCAGAGGCAAGCCGCAGTCTGCACGGCAAAACCCTGCAGGGGATATAACAATGGCCTCTATACATCCATTGTGCTTTCTACAGGTGCCGGCAGAGGCAAGTCTCAGTCTGCACGGCAAAGCCCTGCAGGGGATATAACAATGCTCTCAATACATTCAATGTGCTTTCTACAGAAGCCTGCAGAGGCAAGCATCAGTCTGTACTGCAAGGCCCTGCAGGGGATATAACATTGCTCTCAATACATTCAATGTGCTTTCTACAGGTGCCCACAGAGGCAAGCCTCAGTCTGCACTGCAAGGCCCTGCAGGGGATATAACAATGCTCTCAATACATCCAATGTGCTTTCTACAGGTGCCTGCAGAGACAAGCCTCAGTCTGCACTGCAACGCCCTGCAGGGGACATAACAATGCTCTCAATACATCCAATGTGCTTTCTACGGGAACCCTGCAGAGGCAAGCATCAGTCTGCACTGCAAGGCCCTGCAGGGGATATAACATTGCTCTCAATACATCCAATGTGCTTTCTACAGGTGCATGCAGAGGCAAGCCCCAGTCTGCACTGCAGGGGATATAACAATGCAATGCTCTCAATACATCCAATGTGATCTCTACAGGTGCCTGCAGAGACAAGCTCCAGTCTGCAATGCAAGGCCCTGTAGGGGACATAACTTTGCTCTCAATATGTCCAATGTGCTTTCTACAGGTGCCTGCAGAGGCAAGCCTCAGTCCGCACTGCAAGGCCCTGCAGGGGACATAACTTTGCTCTCAATATGTCCAATGTGCTTTCTACAGGTGCCTGCAGAGGCAAGCCTCAGACTGCACTGCAAGGCCCTGCAGGGGATATAACAATGCAATGCTCTCAATAAATCCAATGTGCTTTCTACAGGTGCCTGCAGAGACAAGCCTCAGTCTGCACTGCAAGGCCCTGCAGGGGATATAACATTGCTCTCAATACATCCAATGTGCTTTTTACAGGTGCCTGCAGAGGTAAGCCTTAGTCTGCACTGCAAGGCCCTGCAGAGGATATAACAATGCAATGCTCTCAATACATCCAATGTGCTTTCTACAGGAGCCTGCAGAGGCAAGCCTCAGTCTGCACTGCAAAGGCCTGCAGGGGATATAGCAATGCTCTCAATACATCCAATGCGCTTTCTACAGGTGCCTGCAGAGGCAAGCCTCAGTCTGCACGGCATAGCCCTGCAGGGGATATAACAATGCCCTCTATACATCCATTGTGCTTTCTACAGGTGCCCGCGGAGGCAAGTCTCAGTCTGCACTGCAAAGCCCTGCAGGGGATATAACAATGCTCTCAATACATCCAATGTGCTTTCTACAAGTGCCTGCAGAGGCAAGCCTCAGTCTGCACTGCAAGGCCCTGCATGCTCTCAATACATCCAATGCACTCTCTGCACATACCCTGTAGAGGCAAGCCTCAGTCTGCACCACAAGGTCCTGCAGGGGATATAACAATGCTTCCAATACATCCAATGTGTTTTCTACAGATGCCTGCAGAGGCAAACCTCAGTATGCACTACAAGTCCCTGCAGGGATATAACCATGCTCTCAATAGATCCAGTGTGCTTTCTACATGTGCCCTGCAGAGGCAAGCCTCAGCCTGCACTACAAGACCCTGCAGGGATATAACCATGCTCTCAATACATCCAATGTGCTTTCCAAAGACTCTCTTTTTCTGAGCTCAGTAGGGCCTGTTTCTCTGTCAGGGTCTTATCTTTCCACTCCTTCCTGGTTTTGCTAGTGCACAGATGCATCCTTGCCATGGTTTTTGTGCTTTACAAATTGTACTGCATTACATTGCAGGAGTCTGCAGAGGCAAGCCTCAGCCTGCACTACAAGGCCCTGCAGGGTATATACCAATGATCTCAATACATCCAATGTGCTTTCTACAGGTGGCTGCAGAGGCAAACCTCGGTCCGCACTCCATGGCCCTGCAGGGGATATAACCATGCTCTCACTAGATCCAATGTGCTTTCTACAGGTGCCTGTAGAGGCCAACCTCAGTCCGCATTGCAAGTCCTTGCAGTTAACACAACACCCCACTCAAGTTTTTGCTCCCTGACAGTTTTTGACAAGCTATCATGAATGACTTACTTCTCTCGGTGCATGTCCCCTTCTTCATTTTACCCTCATGATGTTTCTCCTTCTAACTTTTCAAGCTCATTCCCTTCTCTCTCTTATTCTGCACACACTTGTATGTTGGAAGTGCCTATTTCTGGCATTGCTAATGTGTCTTTTTCTATTTTCTGAACTTGTAAAAAATAACCTGTGTTCCTCATCATACTGTGCTTTCCTCTTTCTGCTCTAACCATGATCTCTTTCGTCTGGGTCACTGATGTGATCGTTATGGAATCTGCTGTCAGCTTTCTTGTATTGTCGTAGATTCATGATCCCAGCACTCCCAACTCCGATGTTGGTATCCTTCGATTTTCTACTCTTTTCTGTATATAGTTTTATCTTCTAGTGTAAAGATGATTTTTGGTGGGAACACTCATGTACTTTCTCCGTTGTTATGAGTGATATGCTTGTCTTTCCTGTTCTTCAGTACTGCTGGGTTATTTTGGTGCTTTGTTGTAGAGTGATCATGTAAGAGGATTCAATTCAACACTACAGCTAAGTCAATGCCTAGTCTGGGATACTGAATGGAAACCCTTATTGATATATCTTTACGTCCAGTTCATGAGTTCTGGATGACTACCCCTATATAACACCCCTCTCTTGGAATCCCCCTGACCCCACTGAGCCAAGAAGTAGTTCTGTTTTGCAAGTTTAAAAGGTTTATTTGATAATTTAAACAATACATATATATATATCACACTTTATAATACATTAATAATTGAATATCACACTTAATCTGAGCAGTAATCAATAATGGATAGTCCAGCACTAGCACACTTCTTTATAATCAATGATGAGTGGTTATAGGATGGATAAGATAGCGACAATACTTTTATGGTTTCAAATGGATGCAATGTGGAATGAAATGCAGTACAGAAAATAACTTGATAGGATTTCAGCAAAAGACAATGTAATCACTTTCTTGGACAATTCACCCCCGCCTTAATGCAATGTAAGGAGATGAATAGAATGGGACTCAGTTCTTAGCAATGCAATCAAATAGAATTCAGTTCAATTCCCCCCCAGCAGCTTATACAACAGATAGGAGTTTTGAAACACAGACCCAAGTGCTTTGAATATGGTGACAATGCAGTGAGAAATATGCTGAAAATGCTTTTAATTCCCTTCAGGAGGTTCAGGGTGAGTGGTATCTAGATAATATTAGTCCAGGCTCACTCTAGCAATGATTCAGGGATGGTTCTTAAGAGGCAAACGAAATTTAGTAGTTCAGGCAAAAGCAGCTATCTCTTTACAAGTAAAGAAATCGGGCCAAATCGCAAATCGCGGCAACATTCACGGGTGCGAGAATCGTGATTACGGAGAAAGTATAAGGAGTAGGAAGTCGGTTCTAGGCATGCTGAGAAGCTGAGATGCGAAGCTTTCAGAGGAAAGTTAAACCAAGTTCCTAGCCCAAACGGTTCCAGAGATACGGACGATTAAATAAAGGTAGTTTTTCGGATTTGAAATGTTAAAAGTTCAAAGCGACAGGTTACAGCTTGCAGCTAGAAAATGACAGGTGACAGCTTTGCAAATGACAGGTGACAGTTAGGAGGCAGTTCTGGTTAGATTAAAATAGATTGAATTATATTATTTTAACTAAGAGATTGGTTCTGCACAGTTCTGCTAGGTACTCACAATATATTTAGAAATAGGCCTCGCCACGGATCTGGTCAGGTTTTGGATTGGACTCCGGTTCTGGTCTCGGCACTTCACAGTGATCTGGGTCAGCTCTCTGGTTCTGCGAACAGCGGTCTGGGTCAGCTCTGCTCTGCTGGTCTAGCCTCTCTGGATTCTGGATACTGCTGTGCTTTCTGGGTACTGCTACAGGTTCTGGAGATTGATGGATTTGAAGTCTGGATCTCTGGATGTGAAGTTGTCGGTCAGCATGCTCCGCGGCAAATGGAATTGAATGTCCTCTCTAGCTTCCAGTGGCTCTTTTTATGTCTTTTGAAGTGGGTGTGTGTGCAGCATCACTAGCCAGCCCCTCTTTCAACTTGTCATTGGCCCAATTCTCCCCTCTCCCATTATTGGGGAAGGAACTGTGAGTCAGAGTGATGCTGTAGGTTTTATGGGTCAGAGGATCCTCCCCTGGTCAGTTTGCCCACAAATCTATATTTGATCAAAATACACATTTCTCAAATACATAGGTAATATGTACATGCAATGACAAACCACTATCACATGAGGTAGTCTCTGTCCCAAATCTGCTCTTCCTGAGGGCTTGCATTCAGAAACAGCAACATTTTCGATTTTAGTGGGTTATGCAACCTTGGTTCTTCATTAAAAATTATACACATATACACGGCCTGTCCATACATACTCCAGTAAATTCCCATGTCTCTAGCTTAAACAGAGTCTGTAGTATCCATAAATAGCGGGGTTTTGCCCCAGAACATCACACAAATTCCCAACGCGTCTTAAAACGTGAACAGAAAATTCACAAGAATTATGGTATCATTTAAATAATTTTGACAAGTCCGCACTGTGAGTTATACATCTTTCTTAGAATCATATTCTGGCCAACAGGGGTGTGGCTTTTCAGGTCACATGGTGTAGAAACCAGTTTATCCAGTTTCTGCCAAGCTCAGAGACCCTGCCCCTCCCAGCTTCTGCCAAGAGGAGGCTGTTTTACGGTCCCCCCAATAAACCATCTGCCTGAGTCAAGGAAGGGCTTTGTTCAAAAGGAAGCCATTTACGAGCACCCTAATAAACCATCTGTCTGGGCCCAGGACATGCCTTTGTTCAACTCCCTGTAGCTGCTCCACCCCTAATCTAATCAGAGAGGTGACAACTCCTTTTGGCAAGGGGAAGAGTGGCTGAGCAGGTTTTAACTCATGTGGGGGTAGATGTCAAGCAGAATTCAGTTTCATTAAGCCAGGTTTCAGATAAAATGTCATTTTTTTGTTCCCCAGTTTAAGTCAAGACAATTTTTACATGTGCAGCCAGAATGCTGATTCTAAGTTCAAAACTATGACATTTGAACAGTGACAAACTATGTGACACTCAAAGTAGGTCACTCAGTTAATTTAAACATTTTCGATTTTTGGTAGTTTTAAATCCAGTTTCAGTTAGGCTGCTGCAGACCTGCAGAGCTCAGCCAGTCTTGTTATGAACATTGTTTTGGGGCTCTTCAACTTCCTAGATTTAGTATGCACACATACTTCATTCTGCCAGATGTCCGCTGGTGTTCAGTGAGATTTTTGGATGTGTTGCAATGTTTGAAAATAGGCATTTTGAGCTGGCATTCAGAGAAACAAAAGGTGATTTTAAAGTGCGGTTTTTCCTTTGGCACACATTTCACCCATGGCACCCCGGCCCATCCTGCTCGCACTGGTGGGTGGCAAGTTAGGCAACCATTTTAGTGTGCACAAACTGCGTGGTTCTCCTAGATTCTGGCGCACATGTGGGCTTTTTGGCCATCTTGGATTTTCTAAGCCCACAGCGCCAAATGTTGCAGCATGATAGCTCAAACGTGGGTCAGGACACCCAACAATCATGTATTGCTATTGCACCATGGAAGCAAACAGTTCATGCAACAGTTTATTGAGAAGCCGCCCTCATCACAGGGAGTTCCTTCCTTCCCCAATGAAGGTGTGATGTAACAAACTGTTTAACAGTTTCTTTTTTTCAGCCCTATCCCAGACACATATCATGCCCCTTGGATCCCTCTCCCCTGAGCTAACAACGAGCCAAGAACCAGGCCCGTGTACAGGAAATATATTGGTATTTATTTAAATAAAAGTAATAGAAATGTGCATGTAAATGTCAAACACCACTTTATATGTGGCACAACACAATCAACTCTATCAGCATAAATAAATCACAAATGTGAGTTGAAAAGAACACAATCACAATTCTTCACTTTCTGTAAATTTCGCTTCAAGAAATAGTTAAACTGATCAATAATGAAAGCCATTATCAGCTACTGTGCAATTTTGATTTTCATGTGGGCTTAGAAGGCTAGCAGTAGGATTCTCAGATTGGTGAAAAATACATATGGCAATTAGGAGTTTGCCCATACCTGTCATTTCAAATAAACACAGGGTGATTTAACGGTTTGTTTTTCAGACCCTCCTACTTTGGTCTGTGTTGGGGAAGCTAGACAGGAAAATTGGAATGATTTGTGGAAGTTTGGATTTCAGACCCCCCTCTACAGAAAGGCCTGTGTTGGGGAAGCTGGATACAAATGTTGGACTGATTTACAAATGAGGAATTAATTACATTAATATTTTTAGCTAAATACGCTAAGGATGTACACAGTTTTACCCCCGCACCCCCCCCCACACTAGAAAAGGATTCAAGGCAAGCAGACACCCCCATCTTTTGTTTCTCAGGGCTCAGTTCTACTTACATAGAATGCCTCTGTTCAAAGTTCAGGAAAGCAAGCTGCATCCCAGGACACTCTGCAAAGATAGGGCAGGGGTTTAGTTACTCCACTCTCAAAGATGGCCTCCCGCTCTCCACCATAGGACCTGTTAGGGAGAATTCTCATTCTATGGCTAATTTCCCTCACCTAGTGAGTCCCCCAGCAGCTTTGATGGATTTCTGGAGTTTACTTTTTCCACTTGGTAAGAGTGTGAGCCTTTTTCCCACTCTTACATGTGTTTTGCAATGTGCATTTCTACTGTTTGTGTGATCGTGGGCTCTGGAGTACACCATCCATGAGCCCTACTTTTTATGTATGTTACACAGCACCTGCAGTGCAGTGACACAGGGTTGTCTTTGAGACTTCCCATTGACTCCATTTTTCTGGGGCTGACTACTGTCCCCCAGAAAAAGGTAAAGATGCCATTTACTTTATGTAGTCATTTAAAACTACAGACCCAGTACACCCCATCTTACATGGAGTACTGGAAAGGGTTAACGCCTATCCCTTTTTGTCTGTGTCTCTCTTAGCTTTGTTTTGCTCTTTTAACATTAAGACTTGGCTGGTGGCAGTAGTATCTACCCTAACTTTTGTACCGCGATTATACTATATAAATGTGGTACTGTTCCAGGCTATTATATTAGCCTCGAACATAAACCCGCTTGACCAAATACTCTTTCTTTTGGCTCCAGTCAAGTTTATTCACAATTTATTTTTGTTAAAGTCCTTCTTGTGTTTTACTTTTTGCGTGGCAAACCAGGTTTGCCTTCTTTGTTCACCGTCTTTTGGTGGGCTTCTCCCAAGAAACCCTCCTTTTGGCTCCTGGGTATCTAGGTGGGCTGAATGTGAGGGAGGGGTGTAGTCACCCCTGCACAGGGTCTCCCTGGAAACCCAAGTTGCACTTTGCGTCCATTGGATGGAGGGGTTGTCCGGGCTGGACAACCCCCCTGCTGTGTGATTGACAGCCAGGCTGTGTGAATGGGGGATTTTCGCATAAAAGGCACAACTCTTGAGCTGGAAGTCAGAGTCGCCACTGGAACTGCAAGGAACCAAAGAGAAGTGGAGAAGAAGACGGCTGCTGCAACTACCGAGTCCCGGTGATGCCCTGCTGCAGTCCTGAGCTATCTACCCTTCAACGACAAGAGAAGATCCAGTCTGGAGTCTTCTTCCCTTGAGCCTGGTGTGATCAACCAGCTCATCTTCCACAGGCAGAGGCTCCTCTTCTTTGTCGAAACCGCTGCACACAAGTGTAGTGGTCCGGATAGCCACCTGAAGAGCCTCTGCTGCCTCTCCTCCTTTAAAGGAGCGCACATTTTATTCACTGTTGCTTTTGCTGCTGCTGGTTTCATCCCTGGGTAGTGCAGATCACTCAAGACGTCCTCCTTCTTGTCCCCATGACTGAAGCCACAGGAACCGTGAATCTGCAGGAACTACCAGGAACAACTGCCATTGCACCAGCTCTTCTTCACTTTGAATAAGGTACTGTGTCCAACTTCGAGGAACTGGGGTGAACCCCTTTCCTATCTTCCTTCCCTCTTATAACTTTTGCTTCCTCTTTTGACAGTATCTTAGTACTCCTGGCAATCTCGAATCGTGAACTGTACTAACCGTGTGATCCTCGGCGACAGGAACCCTGTTCCACTTGACACTGGTGCAGGCCTATTGACTTTCATTTACTTGTAGGAAAGTGTCCTCTGATTCTATCTGGCTTGACAAAAGTATTGCCTATGATTTTTTCCCCGAACTTTCAATCTGTACCCCCGGTAACGTCATTGTTTCACAACACCGGTCTGTCAAATCCAAAGGGTACTTACCTTGAATTGTGCTGCACAAAGTGAATTGGTTGTGTGTAGTGTATTTTACGTGTGGTTTAAATTAATAGAAGTGAAGTGTTTTGTGAACAGATGGTCGAGAAATAAATGTACTTTTACTTTTTAACCAAAAATCTTGAGTCAGTGTTTGCTTGAGTCACAATAATTGTAGTCCTTCTCATTCCTGCTCATTTGCTCTTGAGATAAGTCTGGCTGCTCCGCTACTGCTCCCACTTTAACAGTGTAGTACGGGCTTGTACCAAAGGTGAACTTGTATTACCACTTGTAGTCTTAATTGTGTGTAGTGGTCCCTAAGGGCATTGCACAGGAATATGCCTAACAGGACCCAGTAAGCTTTGAGGCCTTCCTAGAAATAGACAGCTCCACCCAGATGCACTCTCACCAGTCTCCTCTGATGTTTACTTACAACTGTCAGATGGTACATTTCAGCAGCCTTCTCTGTCTCTCTGTCTGTGTGTCTCCTTGTCCATGTGCAGTCCTCCTTATATAGCAGTGATAACACCACCAATTTTACAATCTTGGTATAGTACTGTGCAATAATTCCTGCAACTAGGATTGGACAGTTACCCATCTCTCTCCTCCCAAACCAAGGCTCCAAGTCTGGATTGGTTTAGGGATCTCGAGCAACATTTGGCAATTCCCATTTGTAATCACCATTTGTTCTTCTTTCAAATTTTTGTCAAAAACTAGTTATATCTCACAACTCCATAATTTTACTAACAAATACCATAATAAACATATTTTCTATTTCAACTAATCATGAGGTATACGATAAGCCGACCACCAGGTCCGTACCATGTAACACGGCCATGTGGCACATTTCTGCCCTTTCCATAAAAAGCACAACAGTTACGAATATGTAAGTTTTTTCCCATATCCCTAATTCTATCCTTCTATTCAGAAGCTATAAACCTAGTGTAACTTGCCATTATAGTTCCCCGAGTCGCAGGTGGATGAATTTTATATCACTACAATCACCTGAAAATTGCATTAAAAAAAGTACGAAAATGAAGAAAATCCACCATATGTTTGCTGATAAAAAGGCCTAGATGATAATAGTCCTTTAAATTTTAATATGAATCTTCATGTGGGACAAAGGGCCATCCTCCTGCCTTCCGGCCATTTGTTTTCACTGGGTCAGCCTGTACCCAGAGTTTTTTTTTATCAGTCTCTTTGTGTTGGAAGCCTGCTCTTGACATTGTTGCCTCACTTTTCACACATATTGGTCATGCTCTAGCCAAGGGGAACTTCTCCTGCGGTCAATGCCTTCAGAGCCAGCAGGTCTGAATTTCGACACCTTTAGCAGGACACTTCATTGCAGTTGGTAATTAGATAGGTGATGTTTCATCCAGACTGGCAGAGGGAGATTTCCTTGTGAGGTTTCCCACAGCCATCAAAACGGTTTGTCTTGGGCTGACATTTCTCCATGAAAACAAAGCAGCTTTTAAAATGTCACTGGTGTTTTGTATGTGAAACATAATATACCTTGCTTTTTGTCAACCCACACATCATGTCTTTTCCCTGACATTTTTCTGTTAGCAGTGATACATTTTCACATTTAAACTGCTTTAATTTGCACTCACCTGTGCGCACCGTTTTTGTGACACTGTTGAAAATCCTGTTTTTAATGTGAAAGGGATCTTTGATTCCTCCTTCTTTTGTGAATTAAAATGCTGCTATTCTTTGGTAATGACAGGTACGCCCCCTTTCCACATGGCTCTTAAATTTTACTTGAAAAAAACTTAAGGCCAAGCCGTATTTGTTTCACCATTTAAAATCCTGCTGTTCATGTGAAAGGGACTTCTCTTTGGGTCCTTTGAGTGCACCCCAACACGCCCCTCCTGTTCTTCCATAATCCTTTGTTGGGGAAGAGCAGGGCAGAGTGGAGTTTCATAAGGCGTAATTTCCTTCAGCAGGGATTGGGCACTCCAGCGTCCGCTTCTATATTTGGGTAGGAGGGTGTGGCACAGCACCCCCTTTTCTTTCTTTTTTGGGAGTGGGCACTCCAGCTTCTCCTTCCATCTTTGCCTTGGAGGACGTGGCACATCACCCCCTTATTCCTTCCTTTCCAGGTCCCTGGGGTTCTCACCGGACTCCTCTCTCACTTCCAGGTTGGAAGTTAAGGTGATTAGTTCTCAAATAAAAGATAGAAAAAGAGTCTCAGGATTTTTGACACACATATTTCCCCGAAGATTAACATAGAATTTACAACAACAACAACATACAATTATAAAATTATATTTTTACCATTTCACCAAACATATTTTATTAATTTTCTTCATGTGTACAATAGTTCCAAGTAAATTACTCCCTGTTATATATCTTTTCGTCTTAATTTCCATCCGATTTTTCATCCTTTCTTTTCGTTCTTCAGATAGTTCCTCTGCTCGACTTTCTTTTGGGTCTTCAATCAGTCGTAAAGCATGTCTGGGATGACAGCTTTTCAACTGTTTGATGTGGACCCATGTTTCGTCTGTCTGTTCTCCTTTTGGGATGCAGATCTTGTAAGCACAAGGTGATATTTTAGCTACAATTTCAAATGCACCACGCCAAGATGGGAGGAATTTCTGCTCCTTGGCCTGATTCCTTAGAATATTTTACAGGTAAACCTTGTCAGCTACTTCATACTCTTTCTTGGTGGTCTTTAGATCATAGTAGGTCTTCATTCCTTCAGCCGACTTTTCTAAATTGCTCTAAGCATAAGCAAAAACATGCTGGGGGTGCTTCCCTAAATTTTCAATGTACTCATGAGTAGTGGGCGCATTTATCAGTGTCTGCTCCTGGGTCCTATAGAGCAGATGCTCTGGCAACACCATTTTTGGTCCCGTCATGAGCTCAAATGGAGACATCTTTGTTGAAGAAGATGGTTTAGTCCTAAGAGACATCAGGACAAGCGGCAATCAGATGTCCCCACTGGGCCCAGAGTCTGGCATGAACTTTTTTAAGATACTCACAATTCTTTTGTTGTATCTCTCTATTCCCCTGATTGAGGCTGGGTGGTAGGCAATGTGGAGTTTTCTTTTTACCCCTAGAATCTCCAACATCTTCGCCATCACCTCACTGGTAAAATGGATTCCTCGGTCTGACTCAATCCTTTGAGGGAGGCCAAACGAGAGAAGATGTGTTTCATCATTAGGGCAGCGGCTGTCTCCGCATTACAATTCTGGGCTAGAAGACATTCTATCCACTTTATGAACAAGCATGTCACCGTCAACATGTACTTGTTTTCTCGAGAGTAGCTGTTGGTGAAGGACCCCCAGGTATGCCGAGGGACACTGGAAGTCCGCTGACTTGGAGGGCCCAACACCATCCCCCAGGATACACAGAGGACTCAGTCAATGGCAAGTTCAAACTGCAGTTTATTACAGGCAAAACAAACAGGGATCAGCACAGGAACAGAAAATATTCATGCACATCTCACTCTTCCTTGGCTCGCAGGCTGGTTTTACTTCCAAATGTCATCAGCACTTCATCACAACTTGGGCCCTTCTCCAGAAAACCTATCGGGCCAAGTGATTTGGTATTGGGTATGATGCTATTCTACTGGTACTTGCATATCAGGTGGCTGTCCTGTTCCATCCCCAAGTCACTAACTATAACATTGTTGCAGTGTTGTGGACATATCATTGGATCTTGCATGTTGCTACCCACCCCTAGTATACTAAACTGTGATTGGCTAGAGCTGACACCCCCAGCCCTGGGATTCGCAAAATTTTCCCAGCTCACTGTGTACCTCCTCAAGGTGATGAGAACGATTATTTGTCTGTATTGTAACTTTTGTGCACCACCTGAGCTTATGAGAGTGCTCTCCTGACCGGCGCAACACTTGTTGTGCATACTGTTGCATACTTTTTGTGGTGTGTGTCTGTCGGCCTGTGACCAGCTCTCCTTTCCCAGAGATGAAGGCTGTCCATTGTCTACTTTGGCTGCGTCACATGTTCAGAGACTACGAATTTGAGCTTTATAGCTCAAAATTATGAGGATTTATTAATATCTTTGGCAGCTCGTCCCTTTGTCTTCTGTGGATTGAAATGTCATCCGTATCTCTTGACCATGTCTGCAGGTCCTGTCTCACACATCTTGTTCTCTGTCCAGCCTTAATCAGCTCAGATCGTCTATTGCTCAGAGGCCTGAGGCCTGCTGTAATTTTCCTAAATCTTATAATGTGGTTTCTACAGTGTCCATGCTGTACTACATTTTCATAGGTTAGTGCCACTTGGTTCTGTCAGGATCGATAGGTGCTCCTGCAGTTCCATAGGATTAGTGGTGTTTAGCATCTGCAAGCCTTGCTCAGGATTTCTTGTCTTGCGGTTTCTGCATTGCTGCATTTGGGTAATGGCAAAAAAAGCAATGCCTGTATATATATGTATCTGTCTTCTAACTATAGAAATGAACGTTCATGTTCTTCATGTATTAGAGTGCGTGTTTTGTATGGATGGCACGTGCACTTCTTGTCTAATGTTGTTATGTCGTGGTGTCTCTAATGACGTCAGCAACATGGCTTCTTAGTGTTTAGTCCAAACTGTCCATACAGGTGTCTTTGATAATGGCGTGTGGCTCTTCATCCACATATGGATAGATATGTATGTCCCTTGCTCGATATGGCTGGTTGAGGAGGAATCAAAGAATCCTGTAACATGGAAAACAGGATTTTTCAGCATTGAAAGCAAAAACGGTCTGCACATGTGTTTGCACATAAAAACGGCTTTGTTCAACAATGGAAAAAATATCACTGCTCACAGAAAAAATGTCAGGAAAGAAAAACATGATGTGTGGGTTGACCAAAGCAATGTATATTACGTTTCACCCACAAAACTTCATTGACATTTGAAGAGACACTTACTTCAGGAAAAACCTTTTTCTGGCTGAGGGAAAAAACTTCACAAAGGAAACTCCACTTCCAGCTGCATGTTACACCTCCCATCTATTGACCCCACAATAAAATCTGGTCACCTACCTGGCCGCCAAGGGAAAGCCTAAAACACAAGTAACCCCAAGTCTGTTTTCAGAGCGAAATCTCAGACATTCTGCCGACCGGCACAACATACAGATATGGGCCTCGGGTGTCCAAGCCACCGAGGGAAACAGGGAACCCCATGCATTTCCAAAAAGAGGACACCCGTGGGAATCCGCAGAGGTATGATTTGCGCACATCGCCCCATAATTTATTACCCAGACAGCCCAGCAAAGTCCGAAATGTGGGGGAAAAAAATGCTTTTTCCACACATTTTGCTCGACGCACCCATCGAAACATGGCCCCAACAACACATGGCCTACCGTCACGCGTTTCCGCAGGTGTCCCGATGAAAACAGTACCTCACATGTGTGGGTGCACCTACCTGGACGCCAAGGGGAAAGCCTAAAACACAAGTAACCCCAGGTCTGTTTTCAGAGCAAAATCTCAGACATTCCACCGACCGGCACAACATACAGATATGGGCCTCGGGTGTCCAAGCCACAGAGGAAAACAGGGAACCCCATGCATTTCCGAAAAGAGGACACCCGTGGGAATCCGCAGAGGTATGATTTGCGCACATCGCCCCAGATTTTATTACCCAGACAGCCCCGCAAAGTCCGAAATGTGGGGGAAAAAACACTTTTTCCGCACATTTTGCTCGACGCACCCATAGAAACACGCCCCCAACAACACATGGCCTACCGTCACGCGTTCCCACAGGTGTCCCGATGAAAACAGTACCTCACATGTGTAGGTGCACCTACCTGGCCGCTAAGGGGAAAGCCTAAAACACAAGTAACCCCAAGTCTGTTTTCAGAGCGAAATCTCAGACATTCTGCCGACCGGCACAACATACAGATATGGGCCTCGGGTGTCCAAGCCACTGAGGAAAACAGGGAACCCCATGCATTTCCAAAAAGAGGACACCCGTGGGAATCCGCAGAGGTATGATTTGTGCACATCGCCCCAGATTGTATTACCCAGACAGCCCTGCAAAGTCTGAAATGTGGTGAAAAAAACTCTTTTTCCGCACATTTCGCTCGGCGCACCCATCGAAACACGCCCCCAACAACACATGGCCTACCATCCCGCATTCCCACTGGTGTCCCGATGAAAACGGTACCTCACATGTGTGGGTGAACCTACCTGGGCCGAAGGAATAAGGCTAAACCACTGCTGTCCCCCCAAAGGGTTTGGGGAGGCAACCTACAGATTTAGGCCTGGGGTGTTTCAGGCACCAAGAAAAACAGGAACCCCCTTGCATTTCCGAAAAGAAGACACCCGTGGGAATCCACAGAGGTATGATTTGCGCACATTGCCCCAGAATTTATTACCCAGACAGGCCCGCAAAGTCCGAAATGTGGGGAAAATGAACGCTTTTTCAGCACATTTGGCTCGGCGCACCCATCGAAACACGCCCCCAACAACACATGGGCTACTGTCACGCAGTCCCACAGGTGTCCCGATGAAAACGGTACCTCACATGTGTGGGTACACCTACCTAGCCGCCAAGGGGAAATCCTAAAACACAAGTAACCCCAAGTCTGTTTTCAGAGCGGAATCTCAGACATTCTGCCGACCAGCACAACATACAGATTTGGGCCTCGGGTGTCCAAGCCACCGAGGGAAACAGGGAACCCCATGCATTTCCAAAAAGAGGACACCCATGGGAATCCGCAGAGGTATGATTTGTGCACATCGCCCCATAATTTATTACCCAGACAGCCCTGCAAAGTCTGAAATGTGGTGAAAAAAACTCTTTTTCTGCACATTTCGCTCGGCGCACCCATGGAAACACGCCCCCAACAACACATGGCCTACCATCCCGCATTCCCACAGGTGTCCCGATGAAAACGGTACCTCACATGTGTGGGTGAACCTACCTGGGCCCGAAGGAATAAGGCTAAACCACTGCTGTCCCCCCAAAGGGTTTGGGGAGGCAACCTACAGATTTAGGCCTGGGGTGTTTCAGCCACCAAGAAAAACAGGAACCCCCATGCATTTCCGAAAAGAAGACACCCGTGGGAATCCACAGAGGTATGATTTGCGCACATTGCCCCAGAATTTATTACCCAGACAGGCCCGCAAAGTCCGAAATGTGGGGAAAATGAACGCTTTTTCAGCACATTTCGCTCGGCGCACCCATCGAAACACGTCCCCAACAACACATGGGCTACTGTCACGCAGTCCCACAGGTGTCCCGATGAAAACGGTACCTCACATGTGTGGGTACACCTACCTAGCCGCCAAGGGGAAATCCTAAAACACAAGTAAGCCCAAGTCTGTTTTCAGAGCGGAATCTCAGACATTCTGCCGACCAGCACAACATACAGATTTGGGCCTCGGGTGTCCAAGCCACCGAGGGAAACAGGGAACCCCATGCATTTCCAAAAAGAGGACACCCGTGGGAATCCGCAGAGGTATGATTTGTGCACATCGCCCCATAATTCATTACCCAGACAGCCATGCAAAATCCGAAATGTGGAGATAAAAAAACAAGCAAAACCACAAGCCAAACACTGAGCCATGGTACACAGGAGTTTTACGCTCACGGCCTGACCAGACGCACTTAGCATGTGTGAATCGGGAAAACCAATGTGGTGAGGAACGGCAAGCATACATTTTTTGAAAGAGCACAGGCAGACCTTTTCAAGGGTAGGTGACTTCTGCAGGATACAAAAGTGTATGGTGGCTAAAGCAGCGACTAAATGTAGGTCACATTTGGGAAATGAAAGGGTTGTGAGACAAAGGACACCAGCAAATGGGTCAAAACGTTATGAAAACCACACAAACACAACACATGGCCTACCGTCCTCCGTTCCCACAGGTTTCCCGATGAAAACGGCACCTCACATGTGTGGGTGCACCTACCTGGCAGCCAAGGGGAAAGCTTAAAACACAAGTAACCCCAAGTCTGTTTTCAGAGCGAAATCTCAGACATTTTGCAGACCGGCACAACATACAGATATGGGCCTCGGGTGTCCAAGCCACTGAGGAAAATAGGGAATCCCATTCATTTCCGAAAAGAGGACACCCGTGGGAATCCGCAGAGGTATGATTTGCGCACATTGGCCCAGATTTTATAACCCAGGCAGCCCTGCAAAGTCCAAACTGTGGGGAAAAAAATTTGTTTTCCGCACATTTCGCTCGGCGCACCCATCGAAACATGCCCCCAACAACACATGGCCTACCGTCCAGCGTTCCCACAGGTGTCCCAATGAAAACAGTACCTCACATGTGTAGGTGCACCTACCTGGCCGCTTAGGGGAAAGCCTAAAACACAAGTAACCCCAAGTCTGTTTTCAGAGCGAAATCTCAGACATTCTGCCGACCGGCACAACATACAGATATGGGCCTCGGGTGTCCAAGCCACTGAGGAAAACAGGGAACCCCATGCATTTCCAAAAAGAGGACACTCGTGGGAATCCGCAGAGGTATGATTTGCGCACATCGCCCCAGATTGTATTACCCAGACAGCCCTGCAAAGTCTGAAATGTGGTGAAAAAAACTCTTTTTCTGCACATTTCGCTCGGTGCACCCATCAAAACACGCCCCCAACAACACATGGCCTACCATCCCGCATTCCCACAGGTGTCCCGATGAAAACGGTACCTCATATGTGTGGGTGAACCTACCTGGGCCCGAAGGAATAAGGCTAAACCACTGCTGTCCCCCCAAAGGGTTTGGGGAGGCAACCTACAGATTTAGGCCTGGGGTGTTTCAGCCACCAAGAAAAACAGGAACCCCCATGCATTTCCGAAAAGAAGACACCCGTGGGAATCCACAGAGGTATGATTTGCGCACATCGCCCCAGAATTTATTACCCAGACAGGCCCGCAAAGTCCGAAATGTGGGGAAAATGAACGCTTTTTCAGCACATTTCGCTCGGCGCACCCATCGAAACACGCCCCCAACAACACATGGGCTACTGTCACGCAGTCCCACAGGTGTCCCGATGAAAACGGTACCTCACATGTGTGGGTACACCTACCTAGCCGCCAAGGGGAAATCCTAAAACACAAGTAACCCCAAGTCTGTTTTCAGAGCGGAATCTCAGACATTCTGCCGACCAGCACAACATACAGATATGGGCCTCGGGTGTCCAAGCCACTGAGGGAAACAGAGAACCCCATGCATTTCCAAAAAGAGGACACCCGTGGGAATCCGCAGAGGTATGATTTGTGCACATCGCCCCATAATTTATTACCCAGACAGCCATGCAAAATCCGAAATGTGGAGATAAAAAAACAAGCAATACCACAAGCCAAACACTGAGCCATGGTACACAGGAGTTTTACGCTCACGGCCTGACCAGACGCACTTAGCATGTGTGAATCGGGAAAACCAATGTGGTGAGGAACGGCAAGCATACATTTTTTGAAAGAGCACAGGCAGACCTTTTCAAGGGTAGGTGACTTGTGTAGGATACAAAAGTGTATGGTGGCTAAAGCAGCGACTAAATGTAGGTCCCATTTGGGAAATGAAAGGGTTGTGAGACAAAGGACACCAGCAAATGGGTCAAAACGTTATGAAAACCACACAAACACAACACATGGCCTACCGTCCTGCGTTCCCACAGGTTTCCCGATGAAAACGGCACCTCACATGTGTGGGTGCACATACCTGGCCGCTAAGGGGAAAGCCTAAAACACAAGTAACCCCAAGTCTGTTTTCAGAGCGAAATCTCAGACATTCTGCCGATCGGCACAACATACAGATATGGGCCTCGGGTGTCCAAGCCACTGAGGAAAACAGGGAACCCCATGCATTTCCAAAAAGAGGACACCCGTGGGAATCCGCAGAGGTAGGATTTGCGCACATCGCCCCAGATTGTATTACCCAGACAGCCCTGCAAAGTCTGAAATGTGGTGAAAAAAACTCTTTTTCCGCACATTTCGCTCGGCGCACCCATCGAAACACGCCCCCAACAACACATGGCCTACCATCCCGCATTCCCACAGGTGTCCCGATGAAAACGGTACCTCACATGTGTGGGTGAACCTACCTGGGCCCGAAGGAATAAGGCTAAACCACTGCTGTCCCCCCAAAGGGTTTGGGGAGGCAACCTACAGATTTAGGCCTGGGGTGTTTCAGCCACCAAGAAAAACAGGAACCCCTATGCATTTCCGAAAAGAAGACACCCGTGGGAATCCACAGAGGTATGATTTGCGCACATCGCCCCAGAATTTATTACCCAGACAGGCCCGCAAAGTCCGAAATGTGGGGAAAATGAACGCTTTTTCAGCACATTTCGCTCGGCGCACCCATCGAAACACGCCCCCAACAACACATGGGCTACTGTCACGCAGTCCCACAGGTGTCCCGATGAAAACGGTACCTCACATGTGTGGGTACACCTACCTAGCTGCCAAGGGGAAATCCTAAAACACAAGTAACCCCAAGTCTGTTTTCAGAGCGGAATCTCAGACATTCTGCCGACCAGCACAACATACAGATATGGGCCTCGGGTGTCCAAGCCACCGAGGGAAACAGGGAACCCCATGCATTTCCAAAAAGAGGACACCCGTGGGAAAACGCAGAGGTATGATTTGTGCACATCGCCCCATAATTTATTACCCAGACAGCCATGCAAAATCCGAAATGTGGAGATAAAAAAACAAGCATTACCACAAGCCAAACACTGAGCCATGGTACACAGGAGTTTTACGCTCACGGCCTGACCAGACGCACTTAGCATGTGTGAATCGGGAAAACCAATGTGGTGAGGAACGGCAAGCATACATTTTTTGAAAGAGCACAGGCAGACCTTTTCAAGGGTAGGTGACTTGTGCAGGATACAAAAGTGCATGGTGGCTAAAGCAGCGACTAAATGTAGGTCACATTTGGGAAATGAAAGGGTTGTGAGACAAAGGACACCAGCAAATGGGTCAAAACGTTATGAAAACCACACAAACACAACACATGGCCTACCGTCCTGCGTTCCCACAGGTTTCCCGATGTAAACAGCACCTCACATGTGTGGGTGCACCTACCTGGCAGCCAAGGGGAAAGCTTAAAACACAAGTAACCCCAAGTCTGTTTTCAGAGCGAAATCTCAGACATTTTGCAGACCGGCACAACATACAGATATGGGCCTCGGGTGTCCAAGCCACTGAGGAAAATAGGGAATCCCATGCATTTCCGAAAAGAGGACACCCGTGGGAATCCGCAGAGGTATGATTTGCGCACATCGGCCCAGATTTTATTACCCAGGCAGCCCTGCAAAGTCCAAACTGTGGGGAAAAAAATTTGTTTTCCGCACATTTCGCTCGGCGCACCCATCGAAACATGCCCCCAACAACACATGGCCTACCGTCCTGCGTTCCCACAGGTGTCCCGATGAAAACGGTACCTCACATGTGTGGGTGCACCTACCTGGCCGCCAAGGGGAAAGCTTAAAACACAAGTAACCCCAAGACTGTTTTCAGAGTGAAATCTCAGACATTCTGCCGACTGGCACAACATACAGATATGGGCCTCGGGTGTACAAGCCACCGAGAAAAACAGGGAACCCCATGCATTTCCAAAAAGAGGACACCGGTGGGAATCCGCAGAGGGATGATTTGCGCACATCGCACCAGAATTTATTACCCAGACAGCCATGCAAAATCCGAAATGTGGAGATAAAAAAACAAGCATTACCACAAGCCAAACACTGAGCCATGGTACACAGGAGTTTTACGCTCACAGCCTGACCAGACGCACTTAGCATGTGTGAATCGGGAAAACCAATGTGGTGAGGAACGGCAAGCATACATTTTTTGAAAGAGCACAGGCAGACCTTTTCAAGGGTAGGTGACTTGTGCAGGATACAAAAGTGTATGGTGGCTAAAGCAGCGACTAAATGTAGGTCACATTTGGGAAATGAAAGGGTTGTGAGACAAAGGACACCAGCAAATGGGTCAAAACGTTATGAAAACCACACAAACACAACACATGGCCTACCGTCCTGCGTTCCCACAGGTTTCCCGATGAAAACGGCACCTCACATGTGTGGGTGCACCTACCTGGCAGCCAAGGGGAAAGCTTAAAACACAAGTAACCCCAAGTCTGTTTTCAGAGCGAAATCTCAGACATTTTGCAGACCGGCACCACATACAGATATGGGCCTCGGGTGTCCAAGCCACTGAGGAAAATAGGGAATCCCATGCATTTCCGAAAAGAGGACACCCGTGGGAATCCGCAGAGGTATGATTTGCGCACATCGGCCCAGATTTTATTACCCAGGCAGCCCTGCAAAGTCCAAACTGTGGGGAAAAAAATTTGTTTTCCGCACATTTCGCTTGGCGCACCCATCGAAACATGCCCCCAACAACACATGGCCTACCGTCCTGCGTTCCCACAGGTGTCCCGATGAAAACGGTACCTCACATGTGTGGGTGCACCTACCTGGCCGCCAAGGGGAAAGCCTAAAACAGAAGTAACCCCAAGTCTGTTTTCAGAGCGAAATATCAGACATTCTGCCGACCGACACAACATACAGATATGGGCCTCGGGTGTCCAAGCCACCGAGGAAAACAGGGAACCCCATGCATTTCCAAAAAGAGGACACCCATGGGAATCCACAGAGGTATGATTTGCGCACATCGGCCCAGATTTTATTACCCAGACAGCCCAGCAAATTCCGAAATGTGGAGAAAAAAATGCTTTTTCCGCACATTTCGCTCGGCGCACCCATCGAAACACACCCCCAACAACACATGGCCTACCGTCCCGCGTTTCCACAGGTGTCCCGATGAAAACGGTACCTCACATGTGTGGGTGTACCTACCTGGCCGGCAAGGGGAAAGCCTAAAACACAGGTAACCCCAAGTCTGTTTTCAGAGCGAAATCTCAGACATTCTGCCGACCGGCACAACATACAGATATGGGCCTCGGGTGTACAAGCCACCGAGGAAAACAGGGAACCCCATGCATTTCCAAAAAGAGGACACCGGTGGGAATCCGCAGAGGTATGATTTGCGCACATCGCCCCAGAAATTATTACCTAGACAGCCCCGCAAAGCCCAAAATGTGGTGAAAAAAAACGCTTTTTCCGCACATTTCGCTCGGCGCACCCATCAAAACACGCCCCCAACAACAAATGGCCTACCGTACCGTCCACAGGTGTCCCGATGAAAATGGTACCTCACATGTGTGGGTGCACCGACCTGGCCGCCAAGGGGAAAGCCTAAAACACAAGTAACCCCAAGTCTGTTTTCAGAGCGAAATCTCAGACATTCTGCCGACCGACACAACATACAGATATGGGCCTAGGGTGTCCAAGCCACTGAGGAAAACAGGGAACCCCATGCATTTCCAAAAAGAGGACAACCGTGGGAATCTGCAGAGGTATGATTTGCGCACATCGGCCCAGAATTTATTACCCAGACAGCCCCGCAAAGTCCGAAATGTGGGGAAAAAAACGCTTTTTCCGCACATTCCGTTCGGCACACCCATCGAAACACACCCCCAACAACACATGGCCTACCGTCACGCATTCCCACAGGTGTCCCGATGAAAACGGTACCTCACATGTGTGGGTGCACCTACCTGGCCGCCAAGGGGAAAGCCTAAAACAGAAGTAACCCCAAGTCTGTTTTCAGAGCGAAATATCAGACATTCTGCCGACCGGCACAACATACAGATATGGGCCTCGGGTGTCCAAGCCACTGAGGAAAACAGGGAACCCCATGCATTTCCAAAAAGAGGAAACCCGTGGGAATCCACAGAGGTATGATGTGCGCACATCGGCCCAGATTTTATTACCAAGACAGCCCAGCAAAGTCTGAAATGTGGAGAAAAAAACGCTTTTTCCGCACATTTCGCTCGTCGCACCCATCGAAACACGCCCCCAACAACACATGGCCTACCGTCACGCGTTCCCACAGGTGTCCCGATGAAAACGGCTCCTCACATGTGTGGGTGCACCTACCTGGCCGCCAAGAGGAAAGCATAAAACAAAAGTAACCCCAAGTCTGGTTTCAGAGCGAAATATCAGACATTCTGCCGACCGGCACAACATACAGATATGGGCCTCGGGTGTCCAAGCCACTGAGGAAAACAGGGAACCCCATGCATTTCCGAAAAGAGGACAACCGTGGGAATCTGCAGAGGTATGATTTGTGCACATCGCCCCAGAATTTATTACCCAGACAGCCCCACAAAGTCTGAAATGTGATGAAAAAAACGCTTTTTCCGCACATTTCGCTCGGCACACCCATCGAAACACACCCCCAACAACACATGGCCTACCGTCCCGCGTTCCCACAGGTGTCCCGATGAAAACGGCACCTCACATGTGTGGGTGCACCTACCTGGCCACCAAGGGGAAAGCCTAAAACACAAGTAACCCCAAGTCTGTTTTCAGAGCGAAATCTCAGACATTCTGCCGACCAGCACAACATACAGATATGGGCCTCGGGTGTCCAAGCCACTGAGGAAAACAGGGAACCCCATGCATTTCCGAAAAGCGGACACTCGTGGGAATCCGCAGAGGTATGATTTGCACACATCGGCCCAGTATTTATTACCCAGACAGCCCCGCAAAGTCCGAAATGTGGGGGAAAAAACGCTTTTTCCGCACATTTTGCTCGACGCACCCATCGAAACACGTCCCCAACAACACATGGCCTACCGTCACGTGTTCCCACAGGTGTCCCGATGAAATCGGTACCTCACATGTGTGGGTGCACCTACCTGGCCGCCAAGGGGAAAGCCTAAAACACAAGTAACCCCAAGTCTGTTTTCAGAGCGAAATCTCAGACATTCTGCCGACCGACACAACATACAGATATGGGCCTCGGGTGTCGAAGCCACCGAGGAAAACAGGGAACCCCATGCATTTCCAAAAAGAGGACACACGTGGGAATCCGCAGAGGTATGATTTGCGCACATCGGCCCAGATTTTATTACCCAGACAGCCCCGCAAAGTCCGAAATGTCGGGAAAAGAATGCTTTTTCCGCACATTTCGCTCGGCGCACCCATCGAAACACGCCCCCAACAACATATGGCCTACCGTCCCGCGTTCCCACAGGTGTCCCGATGAAAACAGTACCTCACATGTGTGGGTGCACCTACCTGGCCGCCAAGGGGAAAGCCTAAAACACAAGTAACCCCAAGTCTGGTTTCAGAGCGAAATCTCAGACATTCTGCCAACCAGCACAACATACAGATATGGGCCTCGGGTGTCCAAGCCACCGAAGAAAACAGGGAACCCCATGCATTTCCGAAAAGAGGACACCCGTGGGAATCCACAGAGGTATGATTTGCGCATATCGCCCCACATTTTATTACCCAGACAGCCCCGCAAAGTCCAAAATGTGGGGAAAAAAACGCTTTTTCCGCACATTTTGCTCGACGCACCCTTCGAAACACGCACCCAACAACACATGGCCTACTGTCACGCGTTTCCACAGGTGTCCCAATGAAAACGGTACCTCACATGTGTGGGTGCACCTACCTGGACGCCAAGGGGAAAGCCTAAAACACAAGTAACCCCAAGTCTGTTTTCAGAGCAAAATCTCAGACATTCTGCCGACCGGCACAACATACAGATATGGGCCTCGGGTGTCCAAGCCACAGAGGAAAACAGGGAACCCCATGCATTTCCAAAAAGAGGACACCCGTGGGAATCCGCAGAGGTATGATCTGCGCACATCGCCCCAGAATGTATTACCCAAACAGCCCTGCAAAGTCTGAAATGTGGTGAAAAAAACGCTTTTTCCTCACATTTCGCTCAGCGCACCCATCGAAACACGCCCCCAACAACACATGGCCTACCATCCCGCGTTCCCACAGGTGTCCCGATGAAAACGGTACCTCACATGTGTGGGTGAACCTACCTGGGCCCGAAGGAATGAGGCTAAACCACTGCTGTCCCCACAAAGGGTTTGGGGAGGCAACCTACAGATTTAGGCCTGGGGTGTTTCAGCCACCAAGAAAAACAGGAACCCCATGCATTTCCGAAAAGAAGACACCCGTGGGAATCCACAGAGGTATGATTTGTGCACATCGCCCCAGAATTTATTACCCAGACAGGCCTGCAAAGTCCGAAATGTGGGGAAAATGAACGCTTTTTCAGCACATTTCGCTCAGCGCACCCATCGAAACACGCCCCCAACAACACATGGGCTACTGTCACGCAGTCCCACAGGTGTCCCGATGAAAACGGTACCTCACATGTGTGGGTACACCTACATAGCCGCCAAGGGGAAATCCTAAAACACAAGTAACCCCAAGTCTGTTTTCAGAGCGGAATCTCATACATTCTGCCGACCGGCACAACATACAGATATGGGCCTTGGGTGTCCAAGCCACCAAGGGAAACAGGGAACCCCATGCATTTCCAAAAAGAGGACACCCGTGGGAATCCGCAGAGGTATGATTTGTGCACATCGCCCCATATTTTATTACCCAGACAGCCCCGCAAAGTCCAAAATGTGGGGGAAAAAAATGCTTTTTCTGCACATTTTGCTCGACGCACCCATCGAAAAACGCCCCCAACAACACATGGCCTACCGTCACGCGTTTCCACAGGTGTCCCTATGAAAACGGTACCTCACATGTGTGGGTGCACCTACCTGGACGCCAAGGGGAAAGCCTAAAACACAAGTAACCCCAAGTCTGTTTTCAGAGCGAAATCTCAGACATTCTGCCGACCGGCACAACATACAGATATGGGCCTCGGGTGTCCAAGCCACTGAGGAAAACAGGGAACCCCATGCATTTCCCAAAAGAGGACACCCGTGGGAATCCGCAGAGGTATGATTTGCGCACATCGCCCCAGAATTTATTACCCAGACAGCCCTGCAAAATCCGAAATGTGGGGATAAAAAAAACGCGTTTTCCGCACATTTCGCTCGGCGCACCCATCGAAACACGCCCCCAACAACACATGGCCTAACGTCCCGCGTTCCCACAGGTGTCCCGATGAAAAAGGTACCTCACATGTGTGGGTGAACCTACCTGGGCCCGAAGGAATAAGGTTAAACCACTGCTGTCCCCGCAAAGGGTTTGGGGAGGCAACCTACAGATTTAGGCCTGGGGTGTTTCAGCCACCAAGAAAAACAGGAACCCCCATGCATTTCCGAAAAGAAGATACCCGTGGGAATCCACAGAGGTATGATTTTCGCACATCGCCCCAGAATTTATTACCCAGACAGGCCCGCAAAGTCCGAAATGTGGGGAAAATGAACGCTTTTTCAGCACATTTCGCTCGGCGCACCCATCGAAACATGCCCCCAACAACACATGGGCTACTGTCACGCAGTCCCACAGGTGTCCCGATGAAAACTTTAACTCACATGTGTGGGTACACCTACCTAGCCGCCAAGGGGAAATCCTAAAACACAAGTAACCTCAAGTCTGTTTTCAGAGCGGAATCTCAGACATTCTGCCGACAGGCACAACATACAGATATGGGCCTCGGGTGTCCAAGCCACAGAGGAAAACAGGGAACCCCATGCATTTCCAAAAAGAGGACACCCGTGGGAATCCACAGAGGTATGATCTGCGCACATCGCCCCAGAATGTATTACCCAAACAGCCCTGCAAAGTCTGAAATGTGGTGAAAAAAACGCTTTTTCCTCACATTTCGCTCAGCGCACCCATCGAAACACGCCCCCAACAACACATGGCCTACCATCCCGCGTTCCCACAGGTGTCCCGATGAAAACGGTACCTCACATGTGTGGGTGAACCTACCTGGGCCCGAAGGAATGAGGCTAAACCACTGCTGTCCCCACAAAGGGTTTGGGGAGGCAACCTACAGATTTAGGCCTGGGGTGTTTCAGCCACCAAGAAAAACAGGAACCCCATGCATTTCCGAAAAGAAGACACCCGTGGGAATCCACAGAGGTATGATTTGTGCACATCGCCCCAGAATTTATTACCCAGACAGGCCTGCAAAGTCCGAAATGTGGGGAAAATGAACGCTTTTTCAGCACATTTCGCTCAGCGCACCCATCGAAACACGCCCCCAACAACACATGGGCTACTGTCACGCAGTCCCACAGGTGTGCCGATGAAAACGGTACCTCACATGTGTGGGTACACCTACATAGCCGCCAAGGGGAAATCCTAAAACACAAGTAACCCCAAGTCTGTTTTCAGAGCGGAATCTCATACATTCTGCCGACCGGCACAACATACAGATATGGGCCTTGGGTGTCCAAGCCACCAAGGGAAACAGGGAACCCCATGCATTTCCAAAAAGAGGACACCCGTGGGAATCCGCAGAGGTATGATTTGTGCACATCGCCCCATATTTTATTACCCAGACAGCCCCGCAAAGTCCGAAATGTGGGGGAAAAAAATGCTTTTTCTGCACATTTTGCTCGACGCACCCATCGAAAAACGCCCCCAACAACACATGGCCTACCGTCACGCGTTTCCACAGGTGTCCCTATGAAAACGGTACCTCACATGTGTGGGTGCACCTACCTGGACGCCAAGGGGAAAGCCTAAAACACAAGTAACCCCAAGTCTGTTTTCAGAGCGAAATCTCAGACATTCTGCCGACCGGCACAACATACAGATATGGGCCTCGGGTGTCCAAGCCACTGAGGAAAACAGGGAACCCCATGCATTTCCCAAAAGAGGACACCCGTGGGAATCCGCAGAGGTATGATTTGCGCACATCGCCCCAGAATTTATTACCCAGACAGCCCTGCAAAATCCGAAATGTGGGGATAAAAAAAACGCGTTTTCCGCACATTTCGCTCGGCGCACCCATCGAAACACGCCCCCAACAACACATGGCCTAACGTCCCGCGTTCCCACAGGTGTCCCGATGAAAAAGGTACCTCACATGTGTGGGTGAACCTACCTGGGCCCGAAGGAATAAGGTTAAACCACTGCTGTCCCCGCAAAGGGTTTGGGGAGGCAACCTACAGATTTAGGCCTGGGGTGTTTCAGCCACCAAGAAAAACAGGAACCCCCATGCATTTCCGAAAAGAAGATACCCGTGGGAATCCACAGAGGTATGATTTTCGCACATCGCCCCAGAATTTATTACCCAGACAGGCCCGCAAAGTCCGAAATGTGGGGAAAATGAACGCTTTTTCAGCACATTTCGCTCGGCGCACCCATCGAAACATGCCCCCAACAACACATGGGCTACTGTCACGCAGTCCCACAGGTGTCCCGATGAAAACTTTACCTCACATGTGTGGGTACACCTACCTAGCCGCCAAGGGGAAATCCTAAAACACAAGTAACCCCAAGTCTGTTTTCAGAGCGGAATCTCAGACATTCTGCCGACAGGCACAACATACAGATATGGGCCTCGGGTGTCCAATCCACCGAGGAAAACAGGGAAACCCATGCATTTCCAAAAAGAGCACACCCGTGGGAATCCGCAGAGGTATGATTTGCGCACATCGCCCCAGAATTTATTACCCAGACAGCCCTGCAAAATCCGAAATGTGGGGATAAAAAAAACGCGTTTTCCGCACATTTCGCTCGGCGCACCCATCGAAACACGCCCCCAACAACACATGGCCTAACGTCCCGCGTTCCCACAGGGGTCCCGATGAAAACGGTACCTCACATGTGTGGGTGCATCTCTCTGGGCGCGAAGGAATAAGGCTAAACCATTGCTATCCCCCCCAAAGGGTTTGGAGAGGCAACCTACAGATTTAGGCCTGGGGTGTTTCAGCCACCAAGAAAAACAGGAACCCCCATGCATTTCCGAAAAGAAGACACCCGTGGGAATCCACAGAGGTATGATTTGCGCACATCGCCCCAGAATTTATTACCCAGACAGGCCCGCAAAGTCCGAAATGTGGGGAAAATGAACGCTTTTTCAGCACATTTCGCTCGGCGCACCCATCGAAACACGCCACCAACAACACATGGGCTACTGTCACGCAGTCCCACAGGTGTCCCGATGAAAACGGTACCTCACATGTGTGGGTACACCTACCTAGCCGCCAACGGGAAATCCTAAAACACAAGTAACCCCAAGTCTGTTTTCAGAGCGGAATCTCAGACATTCTGCCGACCGGCACAACATACAGATATGGGCCTCGGGTGTCCAAGCCACCGAGGGAAACAGGGAATCCCATGCATTTCCAAAAAGAGGACACCCGTGGGAATCCGCAGAGGTATGATTTGTGCACATCGCCCCATAATTTATTACCCAGACAGCCCTGCAAAGTCCGAAATGTGGGGGAAAAATGCTTTTTCTGCACATTGTGCTCGACGCACCCATCGAAACACGCCCCCAACAACACATGGCCTACCATCACGCGGTTCCACAGGTGTCCCGATGAAAACGGTACCTCACATGTGTGGGTGCACCTACCTGGACGCCAAGGGGAAAGCCTAAAACACAAGTAACCCCAACTCTGTTTTCAGAGCGAAATCTCAGACATTCTGCCGACCCGCACACCATACAGATATGGGCCTCGGATGTCCAAGCCACTGAGGAAAACAGGGAACCCCATGCATTTCCAAAAAGAGGACACCCATGGGAATCCGCAGAGGTATGATTTGTGCACATCGCCCCATAATTTATTACCCAGACAGCCCCGCAAATTCCTAAATGTGGGGGAAAAAACGCTTTTTCCGCACATTTCGCTAGGCGCCCCCATTGAAACACGCCCCCAACAACACATGGCCTACCGTCCCGCGTTCCCACAGGTGTCCCGATGAGAGGCAGACCTCTTGTGTGCAGGTGTCGTACCTGAGTGACAATGGGTACATCTTTTGTATAGTAACTTCTCTGTAGTGCGCTTAGGAAACAGTAAAGTACTGGTAGTAAGCCATTTCACATGCACCTTTCCTCACACTTCCCATACATACCAGTCACAATGCAGTTGGACACGCAAGGTGGGCTTTAGCACAAGGAGAAACCTCCTTGTGTAGCACAAGAAGGATCGTCCTTGTGAGCAGTGATGCCACGACAAGGCACCCACCGGATCACTTGCCATTCGTATCCCTTTCGTGTCTGCATTCAGTTGGCATCCATTTCAGCAGTTGCACTTCTACCAAATCACTAGCACCAGAGCAAGTGTATCTACACATGAGCATATCTACACACTTATACCACGTGGACATGTGCTTATACCACGTGGACATGTGCTTACAATGCAACTGTGTCTCTAGCAATATCTTAACTATCATTTGGCAGCAATTGTATAGCAACTATGTCTGCATTCAAAATGTATGTGCCTGCAATCGTATGTGGACACTGATAGCAAGTGCATACTGGCTCACTTGGCTACCCTGTCCTACGCTATCTTCCACACCAACTTCGATTATGCCCATAGCAACTCTGGGCAAACATTCATATGTTCAACCGTACCCACACAAAACACCCACCCTGCAACATGACAATCATTTCTGCAGTGCTGGAAAAGTGCATTTACAGAAATTGTATGTGCATGTTCTTTGTATCTTTACCTAATGCACACACCAGTCATATCCAATTAATTCCTACAGAAGACGTTTCACTTACACCACACATGACATTACTCGCAATAAAACAATAAACAAGGCAGGATGTTACGAGGTACGCAAGACACCGCTGCCATATAGTTGGTGTCCAAGTACCACTTTCATGACACTTAGACCTCAAGGGAGGGAGCCAAAGTGGCGTGTATTATTTTGAAAAGACACCCCTTGAGTGGAGGGAACCTGAATGCTGTTCTGGTCTTCCACAACGCACCCCTTGAGTAGAGGGAGCGGGACTGGCGTTTCTTTGTATGGCAAACCTTAGGTGGAAGAAGCCAGAATCGGGTTCCTTTCCAAAGTACGCCGGAAGCGGATGGGGCTTTCCAGAGGGTTTTTTCAACGGCAATCCCGAACAGGAGCAAGCTGCACAAGCATGCCTTGCCAAGACACCCCAAAGGGTATTGACCCAGAGTGCTCCACCCTTCTTCTCCATAGCCCAAATCAACTAGAGGCAGTGGAGTGGCATTCCTTTCTAAGGTGCGTCTGAAGTGGAAGGAGCCTAAATTGAGTTACTTTGCAAGGCACACCACGTGCAGAGGGAGCTAGACTGCCTTTTCCTTATGAGGCATACCTGAAGTGAAAGGTACCGGGGGTGATGTCTCTTTCACAAGCAGGCCTCAAGTGGAGGGGGCAGGACTAGCATTGCTTGCCAAAGCACGCCAAAGGGGAGTAAACCAGAGTGCTGTCCCCATCTACTCCAAGGCACACCTCAAGTGGAGGGAGCTGGAGTGCCATTCCTTTCCAAGATGCGCCTGCTTTGGAAGGAACATGCATTGCGTTACTTTGCAAGGCACACCACGCGCAGAGGGAGCTAGGCTGCCTTTTCCTTATGAGGCAGACCTGAAGTGAAAGGTACCGGGGGTGATGTCTCTTTCACAGGCAGGCCTCAAGTGGAGGGGGCAAGACTAGCATTGCTTGCCAAAGCACGCCAAAGGGGAATGACCTGCATGGCACAACTGGAGTACAGGGATCCGTAATGATTACTATTTCGCTGGCATGCCCCCAATGGAAGGAGCCTGAATAGTGTTCCTTTGCAAGTCACGCCTTGAGCCGAGGGATCTAGACTGATGTACATTTCGTAGGCAGGCCTCAAGGGAAAGCTACGGCTGTGGTTGCCTTTCCAAGGCAGGCCTCAAGTGGAGGGAGCAGGACTAGCAATGCTCGTGAAGGCACGCTAAATCAAGTGAAGTGAGTTGACATCCTGTTGCATTTTCATTGAAGGTACACCTCCAGGGCAGGGTGCAAGAGTGCCATTCCTTTATAAAACATGCACGATTTCAGTGACTAAGGGTTCCTTTCAAGGAATGATGGGCATTTTCGGGAATCAGTCGATCTCCCAATATTTTTCCTTTGTATGACACAAAAGGAAACAAGGCTGAAAGCAGAGGGCAGGCTGGGAAGGGTATTGGGGACAGTACACCCAAGTATCCTTCCTCTTTCCTTGTTTTGTACACACCTTACATTTTCGGTAAGGTTGTGCCTTCGTGGCAGTGGGAGGAAAATAATCACCAAAGTGTCGCTCTTGCAATCTGGCCACATCTTCGACCTCTGGAAAGGAGGGAATTGGTACCTGAACATTAGCCAGAGATTGAACAATGGCTAATTCAAAGTTCAAAAAGGAGAGGTTGTTTTCTGAAGTAGATGCACGGTACACCACATAAGCATTGTACGTTGCCATATGCACAATGTGTGTGGCTAACTTTTTGTACCAGAAACGCGACTTGCGTTCAGCACGGTATGACTCAAGCACTTGGTCATGTTTGTCTACTCCACCCGTGTACTTGTTGTAGTCCAGAATGCAGTTGGGCTTCCAGACTTGCTGAGTGTGCCAGCGCAGAGTGACTGCTGAAGTACTTTCATCATGAATAGTACTTAGCATGTACACATCCCTTTTGTCGCAGAATTTCACTGCCAACACTTCATCCCGCCGCAATGCCATACATTGTCCCTTGGCCCACATTGAACAATTCCTTGAACAGTGGAATTCCTGTGTAGAAATTGTCTGCATACAAATGGTGTCCCTTGTTGAGCCATGGTGTGAGAAGATGCCAAACTATCTTCTCACTTGTCCCTAAATGGGCTGGGCTACACGGAGGGTTTAGGGTAGAGTCTTTACCAATGTAGACTCTCATGCTGGAGACATACCCAGTGGTACTTTCACACAACATGTACATTTTAATCCCATATCGTGATCTCTTGCTTGGAATGTATTGCCTGAACAGTAGCCTACCTTTATACAACACCAACGATTCGTCGATGGATATGTTCTGGCTAGGAACATACACCTCTGCAAATCAGTGAGTGAAGTGGTCCAGAAATGGCTTGAGTTTGAAGAGCCTATCAAAGTTTGGGTCCGTTCTGGGTAATGCTGCCAAATTGTCATTGAAGTGCAACATACGGCGCAGTGCTTGAAAGCGATTTCTGCTCATTGTAGCTGAAAAAAAACAGGCAATAAACTGGTGCTACAGTAGACCAGTATATTGCGATAGATGGCTTGTGATCTATTCCCATGAGCAGAGTGACAGCCCAAAACATTCTCATTTCAACATCGGTTGTGGGAACCCATGCTTGTGCTCTGGACTGGGGTTTCAGAGTGTGACCCCTTGACCTCATGAAATGTGCAGCGTATAAATTGGCTTGCTGAACCACATCTGCAATTAATCCATCATCAACAAAAAGGTTGAAAAAATCAATAGGCTGAAACCCATCTGTATTCACTGTACACCCTGATATACCAGTGAAAGGGGGCACAACAGGCTGAGCCATTGCTGGAGGCACCCAGTGCGACTCTTCAGCCATGTCAGGAACTGCCACATTGTGTGGCCGTCTTGCACGCCCCCTCCCCCTTAGAGGTCCCCTGGGTGTGGGAAGTGTGCGAAAAGGTGGATGCACTCTTCCTTGCTCTTCGTCATCAGATGATGACAATGATGATCTTGAGGAGGGACTTCATCAATGGACATCTCACTTCCCCAATCACTTCCCTCCTGACCCTCAGAAGCACTATCTGTTTCAGATTGCATGTCCACCTCTATGCCTTGCTCTGAGCAGGACTCCATCACTGCAGATAATGCCTCCGCACCAGACATTGATCGCCGAGAAGCCATGAGTACCTTCGCTGTGAAAGCCTTCACTGCCCAAAGACCAGATGAAGACTGAAACAATAAGTATGTGTGCTTCTCAAAGTATGGAACGTAGCACACAAAGTGGTATTCAGTGGCACAAACGTACTCCACACAAGTACACCAAAAGGTCCAGACTTTGATCACTAACTGTAGCAGCCCTCTGCAATATGAGGTACTCCCTGCACGCTACAATACACGGAGTACCACTTTGCAAATACTCACGTGAAATGCTAACGACCAGCTGACTGCTTTCCTACAAGTGGGTAGACAGCTACAACACACCTGAACCTAAAAGAAAGACAACAAAAAAGCTAATGACAATGTCCTCTTCCACTAAACTTTACACAAATACAAGCGTCGGGATGAGGATTGCAGCCACACTACATATTCATAAACAGCCAACATGCTTTGCACCATGCCCTCCTTCATGGGATGCTGGTGGATGGGAAATGGAGGTGAGAAGCAACCATTCAATATATTAGTGATTGGGTGAGTTGAAAAGCCATAGGCAATGAAGACGTAGACAGGGAAGATAACAAAAGTACACGGCAGGCCCTTCCAGGCTACTGCTGGCACACTTTTGACAAAAACACCTGCTCATTCACAAAGGGGTGTCTGTTTTAAGGGGAAAGGTCACAAGGACAAAATGAATGCAAGGCCAAGCAAATTGATGTAGGCTGAAGCAAGTGGTGATGGGTAGCTAAGAAATAAGCAGCACAAACATACTGAATGCTTTGACATGCCATGAATGCAAACAATTGCTAGGAAGGGGAAGTCTCACTGCCAACATACTTACTACCATTTTATTCACTTTTCACATCTTCCAGTGCGTCCATCAGTCACTGGGCAAACCCCCCCTAAAATAGCGTCTGGGCAAAATCCATTATGTCTCCAATGAACAGCTCCATGCCTTTTTTGGAAAGGTGCACCCCATCTCTGTGAAACATCACAGCACCTTTGATATTGCCATGGTGAATGGCTCGTATTCTGGTGTTGCCCTCTGTCAGTCTAGTGAACTCGCCATTCAGTTTCCACACCGAGCGGTTGATGGCCCTTCTATTCCCTTGAGTTCTCCAATCCATCCTGGGAATCATCTGGGACCAGGCAAACACAGTGTTTGGAAACCTCTGTGAAATCCATTCAAGATCGGCCATGAGCTGCTCCCGTACCCCCTTCCGTCCCGCAGACGCAAAATCATTTCCTCCCAGGTGCACCACTATAAGGTCAGGGGTGGGAGCCTCTCCTTTTGCTTGGGCATCGATGATGGCTCCTCGGAGCTGGTGAAGGCGCATCCCCCCGACCCCAAACCAATGCACTGCAAGGCCATCCCTTCCAGACCCAGATGTAGGTGGCCCTCGGAAAAGTCGTGCAGCCCTTTGGATATAAGAGTGGCCAAAAATCCACACAACCCTCATCCTCACTAGGAAATGGAAACAGGAAAGCCCCCATGATTATGGCTACACGTACATTTTACCAAATTACACAACGATTGCGTCAATACATGACTCTTGTAACAATCCCAGACACACGCTTCACCCATTCGGAACGCACCTCTCATTTGAGATAACAGTAGGTCGACACATAATTGCCACATTATTTTCCGGGGAAAGAGCTGAAGAAGATAGTATGTCACCTTGTGCCAACAACACAGTTGTGCTGGCGCAATTGTAATCAGTAAAGGTTGTCTGCTCCTGTGGCCCACCGCCTGCACAGCACGGTGGTAAGGTGTGCTACATCGTTACACTTTGGCAGGGTGACTAGTCTGACAGAGGATATGAAGTCCACAGGAAGTGCGCTTTGTACGCTCTCTGAATATAGGTACCCTGACAGAATGTGCCACATTTACCACAAATGGATGCACCTTCAGACACTTTCATTGTGAGTGTTTCGGCCACAGCTCCAGGACCACTGGTGAACTTGGGGGCACTCGACTACCAAGGAAAGGAGGCGGCCAAGGTCACACCCATCAACCACCACCACCCTACATCGCTTCCTGGTCAGCACTACAGCTTTCCCCTCCAGGAAGGGATTGGACCCTGCCAGGGCACCCTGCACCCACTGCTGAATTTGGGGGACAAAATAGCCACCTGGGGGACGGACGCCCAAGGCCAATGATATCTCCCCCCTCTAGCTACCCTGCGTTACAGTTTTTCCCCCTGCAAAGGGATGGGGACTCTGACAGGGCACACTGGGACCACTGCTGGAATTGGACCACAGAAATGGTGAACTTTGCAGTAAAAGGAATGAGCTCTGTAACAAGTGTGCATAGCATGCTCAGAAAAAAATACCATCTACATAACTACTGGAAAAAAAATTGAACATTTGCTGCTACTTATGTCGGCCAAACCTTTCCTTCTGCAAATCAGCCGCCTTCCTCAATGCAAGGCACACCCATCACTGGCCCCCGACCCTCCCCACCAACCTTTCCCACCCTTATCACTGACAATGCAGCCACAATTCCTTCCACCGCAGTAACCCTCCACCCCCACATTACCAAGTAATAAATGTTGTACTTACATAAGTCAGCAATAGCTTTTCAGTAGCCGCAACTGCAAAGGAAACATAAAAGAATTACATTCAATGCTTTGCCTACCAATAACACATCCAAACTGTCTGGCAACTATCTGTACATTTTTCACTTCCTTCCACCAGTTCCATGACACTTCTTAGTCATCTACCACTATGGAAGGCTAGACTGCACACGGATTGGAAATGGAAATAAGACAAGTGGGCATATGGCATCCTGCAGAAAAAAAAAAGAAAAATCCCGGAAATCTGGCACCAAACCATCAGTGTTTGGAAACCTCTGTGCTATCCATTCCAGTTCCTCTATGAGCAGCTCATGTATCCCTTCCCCTCCCACAGACGCTAAATCATTTCCTCCCAGGTGCACCACTGTAGGGTGGGGGGGTTGCATCTCCTTATCTCCTTTTGCATGGACATCGCTGATGGCTCCTCTGAGCTGCTGAAAGCGCTTCCCCCTAACCCCAAACCAATGCACCAGGAGGGCATCCCTTTGAGAGCCAGATGTGGTTGGCCCTCAGAAAATCGTGCAGCCCTTTGGGTAAAAGAGTAGCCAATTATCTACACAACCCTCATCGTCACTAGGAAATGGAAACAAGTAAACCCCCATGAATATGGCTATACATACAGTTTACCAACTAGCTGAATGATTGCGTGAACACATGGCTCTTGTAACAATCCCAGACACACACTTCACCCATTCGGACATGCACCTCTCATGTGAATTTACAGTAGGTCATTACGTAATTGGCACTTGTGTTTCAGGGGAAGGAGGTGGGAAAGAGGTGAAGAAGACAGTATGTCACCTTGTGCCAATAACACAGTTGTGCTGGGTCAATTGTAATTAGTAAAGGTTGTCTGCTCCTGAGGCCCACCGCCTGCACTGCACGGTGTAAGGTCACTTGCACATGCTACACCGTTACACTTTGGCAGGGTGACTAGTTTGACAGAGGATATGACCTGTGCAGCAAGGGTGCTTTGTAACCTCTCTGAATATAGTTACTCTGAAAGAATGTGCGCCATTCATCACACGTGGATGCAATTTTGGACACTTTGATTGTGAGAAATTGGGGCGCAGCTCCTGAACCACTGGTGAACTTGGGGCCACTCGACTACCAAGGCAGAGAGGCAGCCAAGGTCACACACATCAACCACCACCACCCTACATCTCTGCCTGGCCAGCACTGCAGCTTTCCCCTCTAGGACGGGATGGGGACCCTGCCGGGGCACCCTGCACCCACTGCAGCTTTTGAGGGACAAAATATCCATCTGGGAGATGGACACCCAAGGCCAATGACTTCACCCCCCACCCCTCCTGCTCCTCTAGCTACCCTGCGTTACATCTTTTCCCCCTGCAAAAGGATGGGGACCCTGGCGGGGCTCACTGGGACCACTGCTGGAAAAGGACCACAGAAATGGGGATCGTTGCAGTAAAAGTAGTGTTCTCTGTATCAAGTGTGCGTAGCATGCTCAGAAAAAAATGACCATCTGCATTACTACCGGCAACATCTTTGAAAAGGAGCTGCTACTTATGTCGGCCAATTTCTCCTTCTGCAAAGCAGCCACCTTCCTCAATGCAAGGCGCTCCCATCACTGCCCCCCGAACCTCCCCACTACCCTTTCTCACCCATACCACTGACACTGCAGCCACAGTTTCTCCCACCACAGTAACCCTCCACCCGCACATTGCCAAGTAATATATGTAGTACTTACATAAGTCAGCAAAAGCTTTTCAGTAGCCGCAACTGCAACGGAAACATAAAAGAATTACATTCAGTACTTTGCCTACCAATAACACATCCAAACTGTCTGGCATATATCTGTACATTTTTCAGCTCCTTCCACCACATACATGAAACTTATCAGTCATCTACCTCCACGGAAGGCTGGACTGCACAGTGATAGCAAACTGGCATAAAACCAATGGGTGTATGGCAACCCCCAGCACACAAAAAAAAACATTTCACAGATGGCTAAGTGGCAAACTTCCCTCCCAGGGAAACAGCACTGTTCAGCTGCACTGGGGGGCGTTTTGTGCGCTACCCCAGCAAGTGTGTTCCTGGCCACCCCAATACCTCCCCAGAGCACCCACTTCCCTTCACAACACCAACACTACAGGCCATGTTCACCCCCATCCCAATAGCAATGTGCCCTCCACCCACTATAAAATGTTGGAATAACCAAAACTTCATACGTACATAACAAGGGAGAAGCTTGAACTGCTCAAGATCTGTAAAGGGAAGAACAAAACATATATTATCTGTGTCAGCCCACCCAAATACCAGACCACCCATATTGGCCCCCCCTGTTGCATTGGCCAGTACGTTTTGGGCCAAGGCAGGTATAGTAAACAAAGAACACAATTCAAAATGGCAGGCTGCCCTTTAGCGGGGGCGGAGGGACCCCTATACCGCTGTGGAATTTTCTAACATAAAGGGGGGTGCACCTCTCCACCCCCAACCCAATTGGAGGGCCGACCCATCTCATGTAGCCCTCCCCACGGGCAGATAAGGGGGGGGCTGTCCGGCACTCCTCCCTGGCCTCAGGCATCCGTTCCTGAGAGCAGATATCTGGTCCCAGGGAGGGCTGCATGACATGGCACCCACTCCATTGTGGGTGAGGGGAGGGGGTCAATGCCCGATCCCATTAGAAAATTCCCCGACCCTTTGGGGTGCCCCACCGCCCCGCCTAAAAAGCGTTCCACCATTTTCACTTTTTTCCTTTGGTAACCCAACTCCCCTTGGTGCAGAGGGGCACATTGGTGTGCCAATCTGGTGCCGGGGTGCCCAAACCTTACTGCCCCATCTATTGGGGGGCCTGTCCCACCATTTTTGGGGGCCCTCTCCCACCCCACCCCAAATGGGTGGCGGGGGCACCTCATGCAGGCCTCCCTGAGCCTCCTACAAACGGCTGCGTGAGGTACACCCCACCTCCATTTGGGGTGGGTGGGAGAGGGCCACCACAAAAGGTGGGGCGGGACCCCCAATAGATGGGGCAGTAGGGTTTGGGTAAACAAAAAAAATAATACAAATTCATAGGCTGCTTTTTAGGGGGGGCTGAGGGGCACCCTAAATTGGCAGCAAATGATGTACTGCAACGGGGGGTGGCCCTCAACCCTCCCCCCCACTCCAAATGGAGGGCCCCACCTCATGCAAGGGTTGAGATTTTGCTCTCGCATAGAGAATCTGTCAGGTGCAGAGCGCAAATTACAATTAGCATTGTAGAAATTAACATGGCTAGGAAGCATCTTCTATCCAAATTGTTCATTAAAGGGGAATGGCCGAAACAAGAACATCAAGCCTGGCAATCTAGAATGATGCAACAGGTAACATCTATAAATATGGATGTGTGGAAGGATAGTGGTATGTTACATCAAGCACTGACACATTTGTATATGACACAGACCACTAGAGATGAGCAAATTAAAATGGTCCAGCTCACTGCATATTTGTACTTTTATATGATGATCATGGAAGCAAAGATACCAGGAGAGTGTAGCCTCTGTGAAAATCAATCTGAGTTACTGGACCAAGCACAGAGAGAGATAAGTCAGGTAGAGGAGAAAGTGCTACAGAGCCAGAATTCTGAGTTAAAATTAGGAGACATCATTCAGCAGCTGAAGGATGAGTTAGCGGCACAGCAACAAATGAATTCAGAGTGAGAGTCTCAATTCTTTGCACTGAGAGAGGAGTGTTAAGAAGGTGTTGAGAACCTGTGAGAGAGCCAACAAAAGCTGAGTCACCAAGAGGCATACAGTATAGCCTGCTTAGAGGACATGGATGCATTTCAAAATCAGATTAAGCAATTGAAATAGGAGAATAACCAGTGGGTCATAAAGGAGGTCCATTCCCAAGCAGATTTTGACCAGGAGCACCAGAAGTTGAGAGCTATGAAACAGCAGAGAGATCACCTCAGTGAACTGAATATCACACTGTGTCAGGAAAAAGATGCCATGTGCCAGGAAGTGTGCCAGTTAAAGACAAACCTGGAGAAAAGTGAGTCATGTTTTCAGGAACGGACTCACATGAGGGTAGAAAATGAAAAAGTATTGGGACACGTAAGGCAAGTAGCATTGGATTTAGAACAGACAACACAGGCCAAAAATGCAATGAGTGTGGAGATTAGTCTCCTGAAAAAGAAGAGGTATTTCCACATAGTACAAGATTCACAGAAAGAAAATGAGTCCCTTTGTGAGGAAAACAAGGGACTCCATAGCCAAGTAATGAGACAAAGCCAGGTTATAGAAGCTACTAAAGCTCTGGTAGCAGAGCTTAAAGCTCAGGCCTCTATCTACCACCAAGAGATAGAGGCAGAGAAAGATAAAGCAGAAAGGTTGGAGAAGGAAATGGCTGATTCAATCAGGCCTTGAGAAACCCTGAACAGGGTAAGGGCAAGCTCTGACCCCAGTAAGGGCAAGCTCTTACCCCAGTGCGATGCCCTCTTTACCAGGGGCATCAAGCCAACTCACCACATTATATGCGCAAGGCGCTGCACATTTCATGTCTACCAGTTCACAAGAACCGGGAACCATGAGGCAGCTTGACTCAACTAGGCATTGTATAACTGGGCTTGAAGGCCAGTCCCTAGCAGATATTGATGGACATGCATTGTTAATTAGGTTTAAAACTATTTTGGTAAATGCATCTGTCCAGGAGGACTCATATGATGTGAAGATCAGGGAGTTAGAATGGCAGAAACACAGGTTACAAAGGGACTATCTGGCCTACTTTGCAGATAAAGACAAATCAGATTTCAGGCCTCCAACGAGCATCTTATAAACCTCCACCCATTCAGGGAGGTGAGGGAGTTATCCAGCACACCCAGAAGAAGGGAGGAGTCAGATGAGTACTGCCCTGTGCGAAAAAGGGAGTCCAAGGGAAGTGACCCAGAGAGCCCACAAAACAGCAGGGGAGAAGAGACTAGACCCCGTCATTCTGGAAGGGACTCCCAGTCTCAAAGAATCAGGGAGCGCCTAGAGGACAGAGACTGGACCACCAATAGTCGCTGCTCTGAGCCTGAGGGCGAATTGACTCAGGTGCAGTGGAAAAAAAAGGCTGCCAAACAAAAGAGAACTCTTGTAAAAGACGCAATCGGGCAAATAAAAGCCATCAGAAGGTTCAGGACTTCCTACCACAAACATGGCAAGTATTCAGTCTGGGAGCATCTGGAGCTGAATGACCAGATGATGACGTCATTTCGTATTAGAAATGACCATCAATCCATGGAGTTTGTCAAGTGGACATTGTCCCCAGAATACTCCAGCTTCTTTGCTTGTCTGGATGATCAAAATCATTCAAGATGGTGTACTTACAAGGCAGCCATCTTGAAACCTTCTCTGTACACAGGAACCCTCAGGAGGCTCGCAAGGTAGCCTACAACCTGTGGGTGCACACAAATAGTAGGGAATTTATCAATGCTTATTTTCATGCCCTCCCTAAGTACATCATGACACAACTGGTTAGGGACTTCCACGATCAAAGGACCCTGGATTGGGTAATAGCACAGGCTATCTGGATCTGTGAAGTCCAAAAGCCAGTAGAAAACAAAATACTCAAAGAAATCCCAAACCATCCAACACCCCCGCTGCCGCCAAGGTGGCAGAGGTGAAGAATTCCCCCATTTCGGACCTAGAAATGGGGGGGGCCTAAAAATATTGCTCCCTCTAATAAACCAAATGAGAGGCAGAGGAGACCCTCTGATCAGACCCAAGCGGTAGTATCCAGGCAGGGTATCCCACAAATGCACCACCTGACTCTGCCAACTACATAAGCCCAAGATAAAAGGGTAATAGACCAATCTTGGGGTATGTATGGACTCCTCCAGCACAAGAGGGAGTTCCTATCAGGCAAATACAGCCCTGGGAAACTTCACACAAAACATCCCTCTCTGGAAGAAAGAAATATTCCATCCTCCAGCCTAAGTTTCTTCCCTAGTGTAAAGGACCGGTGGGGGGTGTCTGTACTTCTGCTCTCTATATGGTAGAAGAGAGGCACAGAAGACCCCAGCCAAGATTCTCTAGTACGGTAGCAATGGACAAGCAATCAAGGCCTAGCTTCTCAGGAGGTGATGCAGGCTGGTTCTTAAGTACAATGTAGTCCCCAAGCCCCCACAAAGGAATGTCCACACACTGTATTGGTTAGAACACAGTCTTTATATAATCAATATTCAAGGTTATGTACACTTATCATAATAACTCACTTTGTACTTAGGAAAATCAACAATGGCAAATATATACAATTCTAAAGTGGTACCACCCTTTGTGTTAGATCTTATGAAAGTGCATCAACAATACTGTAACAATGTCACACAGATCAATAGAGTGAAACCAGCAATAGAGAGAGGAGAGAAAATAAGATGGTTGAGCAATAGGCAGAATACTGGCCCCTATCACTAGACACAGTTCTGTGTGGAGATCCCCCCACCTGGGCAACCTGTAAAATAAAGATATAGCACAAGCCCAGTCCATATATTGTTCTGCAAGTCTTATTCCCTCCTATAATGTTTTTACCCCCCAATGTACCTGGTGGAGTCGAGTTCTTCGAAGAGGCATCGACAGATCCTTCTTGAGCAACCCCCTTTCAAGCGGGAGTCACGGATCGTCGAGAGGCGTCGAGAAGCGTTGAGGAACTCGGCGTTCGGCGGTGGGGAATCGACGGCCCTTCTTGAATGCCTTCCCTTTCAAGCGGGAGACACGGGGCGTCGAACGTCCGTCGACAAACAGGGTAGAACGGCGTCGATGAGGCGGCAGCTTCGTCCGAGCGGTGCTCGTCGGCGTCGGAGCTTCGGCGTCCTGCAAGGCAGAGGCGTGCGGGGCACCTCGGTGACAATAGTTCTGGACCGCAAAGATTGTGGAGACGGAGGCCCAGCAAGGGCGTCGAGTCGTTCGAGTCTTTGTGGTCTTCGGGTGGCGGGAAACCCACCGGCAGGTTTCTCCTCGGCGCGTTGGTCGTCCTCGACTTTCTCCGGCAGGATAAAGCGGTCGACGGTGCGGACGAGGGAGTCCTTCAATTCGAATGTTCTTAGGCAAAGGAGCGGGCGGCTCCGGTCGTCGGCGGCACGGCGTCAAGTGGTCCCCACGGCTGGGCAACACAACTTCGACGGGTCTCCAGCGGTTACACAAACCTGCGAACCCTGGTCGACGGCAATGGACTTCGACGGCGTCGATGTCCGGGTGCTTCACTTCGATCTCCTCAGCGATCCCGTCTCGGGTCGGCAGCCTTTCGAGGGTCTGTCTTCCAGGGCGCTTCGGCGAAGATGGAGCGGTGCTCGATGGTCCCTTGGAGCATGGGAAGAGGGCGCCTTACCAGGTCCTTTCTCGGGTCAGTCTTCGACAATTTTGGCAGCCTTCGGATCGGTCGAAGCAAATGCAGCAGCAAGTCTTCTTCTTCCAGCTGGACGTCGAGGATCAGCAGTTCCAGTTACTCTTAGAGTGGAGACTCAGCTCCAGAACGCTTCTGAACGCTTCTGAACAATTACCAGTGGTGAGAGGTCCCCAGATATACTATTCTGTCTCTCATCCACACTGCTGGCACACACTCAGCAGCCAATCTTACAGAAGGGCATTCATGCAGTCAGTCAGCCAATCAGGCACACAGTGCATTCAGGCCACACTCCTCCCTTTCAGACACTCACAACAAGGAATGTGGATTGGGACAAGTACCCAGCCATTCAACACTACACACTGCATTCAGGCCAGTTTCGGGCAGGGCTGTCTCAGTCTTTGTCTCTCATGCCAGAAACCAGACAACCACAACAAGGAGTGTATATTGGTCACACACTCCATTCACCTAGGTCCCACCCACAGGAGGTACCCACAACATACAGTCACTGGGAAGGCAACAGTCAGTCTAGCTGGGCCTTCACAACAACACCATATATGGAACTTCCACCCAACAGCCAGTCAGGGGGAAGGGACAGAGTCAGGGCTTTCCAGGACTTTGGGAAACAAGGTAACAGGCAATAGAAAGCAAGAGGCCACAGGGGCCATCTTGTTTCCTATCAGGAATCAACTGATCCCAATGGCAGGGCCTGGGTATCCCAAAATGGTGGACACCCAGAGCACCTGTCAAATTCAGCATGGAGCTGCCACCAGCCCATACCCTGCTCTGTGGGCCACCCACAGGTGCCCAAAAACATACACTAGGGGCACAGGGTTGTACCCCTACCCATGGGTGCCATAAGGGTATCCCATGGGTCTGTTCACCAAACCAAAAGAGAGAGCTGCACTGCCAGGAGTCCCACATGGACTCCTGGGCAGAAAACATGACAGAACACACGATAAAAAGCAGTAAAGGACAAGGATTCAGAGGCCCTGTCCCTCTGATTCATTTCCAGCATCACAGTCGCCCCCCCCAGACTGAGGTGGAGGGTGTCTAATCTCCCACGGGATAGACACCCTCATCCAGACGGTCAACATACCTTCTGGAAAGGCCATCTGCATTATCGTGACTCTTCCCTGATCTGTGCTCTATGGTGAAGTCTAGCCCTTGCAGGCTAATGGACCACCTGAGCAATTTCGGATTCTCACCCTTCATCTGCATAAGCCACTTCAGGGGCTTATGATCTGTTTGGACCTTGAAGGTAGACCCCGTAAGGTAGGGCCTAAAACGCCTAAGGCTCCAAACTATGCTAAAACACTCCTTTTCAACAGTAGCCCACCTAAGTTCTCTACCCTTGAGTTGTCTACTGATGAATATGATAGGATGTTCTCTCCCTTTGTCATCTAACTGGGACAAGACAGCTCCAATTCCGGTGTCGCAGGCATCCGTCTGGACGATAAAGGGTCGGCTGTAGTCAGGCGCACACAACACAGGTGCCCTACACAGACTTTCTTTCAAGCCATCAAAGGCCCTCTAACAGTCTTCGGTCCAATTAACCTTCCTAGGCTGTTTGGGTGAAGTTAGAGCTGTCAGGGGTGCAGCTATGGTTCCATAGTCTGCCATGAAATTGCGATAGTACCCAGTGAGGCCCAAAAAGGCTCTCACCTGGGTTGGAGTAGTGGGAGTCTCCCAGTTCTGTACATCCTGTACTTTACTGGAGAGAGGTTGGATTTGACCCCCTCCTACCTCATGACCAAGATAGGTAACTTTCCCCTGAGCTATCTGGCACTTGGTGGCCTTGATAGTGAGGTTAGCCCTTTTCAAGGCCTGCAACACCTTATCCAGATGTGTCAAATGCTCTTCCCAGGTGGAACTGTAGACGGCAATGTCGTCTAAGTAAGCCACACAAAAGGCTTCCAGCCCACTGAGCGCATGGTTGACCAATCTCTGGAAGGTGGCAGGGGCATTCTTCAACCCAAAAGGCATGACCCTAAACTGGTAGAGTCCCTCAGGTGTTGAGAAGGCCGTCTTTTCCTTGGCCTGGTCCGTCAGAGCTATTTGCCAATAGCCTGAGGTAAGGTCAAAGGTGCTCACAAATTTTGCAGCACCTATGGTGTCCACGAGCTCATCAGCCCTGGGCAATGGGTGCGCGTCAGTTTTGGTGATGGCATTGACTCCTCGGAGGTCCACACAGAACCTCCAATCTTTGGTACCCGCCTGGGAACTTGCCTTGGGGACAAGGACCACTGGACTGGACCAGGGACTGGTTGAGGGTTCAATAACACCCAGATCCAACATCTTGGCGACCTCAGCCTGGATGTGGTTCTTGACGGTATCTGACATACGGTAGCACCTGCTTTTGACAGGCACACTGTCACCAGTGTCAATTTCATGCCTACACCATGGTGTAAGGCCTGGCGTCAGTGAAAACAGAGAGGCATACTGTTGGAGCAAAGCCCTGCAGGCCCTCTGTTGCTCTGTTGTCAAATCCGGAGAGAGATGTACTGAGCCATCCTGAGGGTTGCTATGCAGCAAATCAGGAAGGGGCTCACTCTCATCCTCTTCTTGCCCTGAAGATAGCAAGAGACATGAGACTTCTGCTCGCCGGTGGAAAGGCTTGAGCCTGTTGACATGGAATATCTGAGGGGCTACCCCAGAGGCTCCCATGTCAACCAGATAATTGACTTCGCCCATCTTGGAGATGATCCTGAAGGGTCCAGTCCACTTGTCTGCCAAAGCTCTAGGCTTGGTAGGCTCCATCACAAGAATTTCCTGTCCCGGAGTCCAATCCACTTGCGAGGCTTTAAGGTCATGCCAGTACTTATTCAATTCCTGGCTGGCCTTGAGATTTGCTGTTGCCTGACCCATCATCTGTGTCATCCTCCGTCTGAGGCCTAACACATAGTCCCCCACTTGCTTGGCGGGACCTGGAGGGGTGGCTTCCAAGCCTTCTCTGATCAAGGCGAGGGGCCCCCTCACGGGATGTCCAAAGAGTAACTCAAAGAGGCTGAAACCAACACCCTCTTGAGGTACCTCTCTGTAAGCAAACAGCAGGCATGGCAGGAGGAGATCCCATTTCCTCCGTAGGGGTTCTTCCAAATCCCCTAGCATGCCCTTGAGAGTTTTATTAAATCTCTCAACCAGACCATTGGTCTGGGATGGTAAGAGGTGGAGAACTTGTAGGTTACCCCGCACTCTTTCCACATGGTTTTCATGTAACTAGACATGAAGTTGGATCCTCGGTCAGAGACAACCTCCTTGGGGAATCCAACACGGGTGAAAATGCCCAGGAGAGCCCTGGCAACCACCTTGGCAGTAACAGTCCGAAGGGGTATTGCCTCAGGGTACCTGGTGGCATGATCTACCAAGACCAGGATGAACCGATGTCCACCTGAAGTGGGAGGGTCAAGGGGACCGACGATGTCGATGCCCACCCTCTCAAATGGTGTGCCAACCACTGGCAATGGCTGCAGTGGGGCAATGACACTGCCTCCAGTCTTGCCAGACAACTGACAAGTTGGGCAGGTCCTGCAGTGGGACGCCACCTCTACTCCCATCCGTGGCCAGTAGAAATGGGCAGAGAGCCTCTGCTTAGTCTTCTTGGTCCCAAGATGACCAGCCAAGGGCACCTCATGCGCCAACTGCAGTAGGAAGGGCCTGTAAACCTGGGGTACCACCAACCTCTTGAGGGCACCAGGTTCAGGCTTATTGGGCTCACTAACAAGGAGCTCACCCTCCCAATAAATCCGGAATGTCCTAGGCACTTCTCCTTGTGCCTGGGACAGGGCCTGTTTCCTCAGTCCCTCGAGAGAGTGGCACTCTCTCTGTCCCTTACAGAAGTCTGCCCGGGAGGGTCCCCTTCAGCTAACAAGCATTGAAGGTCAGGATGATCCTCCGGGTTGAGAACCTCTCCCACAGGAGAGTCTTCTGTCTCTTCTCCCACAGGAGTTGAGTTTGGGTTTTCCACTGGACCCAGCCCGTCCGGAGCATGGATCCCAATGGGTGGTGTCGGAACAGCAGGAAGAGAAGGTGTTCCCTCCACAGAGGTGGCCTTCTTGGTCTTCCTTCTTCTTGCCTTCGGCCTCGCCTTTGGCTCGGGTACCTGACCCACAGCCAGACCCGGTGTCACCTGTGACCTAGTGACTGCAGCAGCAGTCATGGGAAGACCATCCGAGATCAACCCCAACTCTACTAGATCATTTCCTAACAGAATGTTAGCAGGGACATTGTCCTGAACCAGGACAGGAAGCTTTGTTGTCTTGTCTCCAATCATGAGTGTGACTAAGGCTACAGGCGATACTTTGGGAGGCCCACCAGCTAACCTGGTGGTTCTCAGAGGAGCACCTACATAGTCCTCTGGCTTGAGCAGGGTCCTGTCTACCACTGTCATGCTTGCCCCAGTGTCTCTCAAACCAGTAGAAGGCTGGCCATTCAAGAGGACACTTCTCAAAATCCTACGGGTGTTCTGTGGGATAGTCGCCAGTACTTCTGCATACTGGTCCCAGGCCCCAAGGGACACTAAGGAAATCTCTACCGGAGCACCAAATGTGATCCCGGTAGAGGAGGGGAGGACAGTGGCCTCCACCTCAGACACGGGGTAAGGGTAGGTCAGGCTGATAGCCTGTACTCCAAGTGCCTTACCTTTACACTTGGAGTCACCCCTTTTGTGATCCAGAGCCCCACAGTCCCAACAAGCGGCAGGAGTGCGGGGTACGGTACTGGAACCACTGGGAGCCTGCTTTGCAGCAGGTGGACCACTACTCTTATTCCCACCCACAGATGACTTATCCCTACTAGATTTTTGGGTCTTGGGAGAGGAAGGTTTGGGTTTACCCGACTGTGACTGCTTGTGGGACTCCTCAGCTTTCTGAGAGGCCCCCTTTTCTTTGTCCTTGTCCTTCCCACTGGAGTCCTTAGGGGACACCCGGTGGGAGGCCCACTTGTCAGCCAACCTAGCCAGCTTAAAGGGGTCCAAAACGTTCTGGTCAGCTGTTAGGCAGAAACCTGTGCAGTTCCCTTGGGGAACACTGCAAAAGATTTAAGACTACAGGTATAGCAGTAAACCCACTTGGTAGCAGTCTGCACCACCCAGATTTACCTGGTAGCTGTGGCTGAGCAGTCAGACTTCCCTCAAGAAGAGTTAGGCAGTATGCAAAGTATACACAATATGTACCCAGACACAATAGTACAAGCAAACACTGACCAGAGCTTGGTTTCAAAAGTATATAGTTATTTATTTATAAAACACACATAAGTTGAAATCACTCTAGCAAAATATAGTAAAAACACTTCAAACACAGTTATAATGAAAGCAGTTCCAACCCTTACTCCTATCTAGACAACTCTAAGTTAACACCACATAATTAAAACAGAGGTGAGCGCTTAACGTTAGATGACACTCTAGTAGGTTCAAGAAAGGGGTAAAAAGAAACAGGAATGGGTTAAACACACCACTCTAAGGTCCAGAACACTTGCAATAGACTCAAAGAAGCACAAAGTCCCAGGTGAGCAAAAGTCACTAGGCAGGGCCCACTCTTAGAGTAGCCGGAGCGAAAATGTGCCCAAGATCACACTGTTGTTAAGGATTCAAAGTCTTGCAAAGAGTTAAAAAGAGTTTAGAGTGGCTTAAAAAGTTTAGCCAGGGTGTCCCAGGCACTCCCAGGTTCGAAAGCCGGGGGCTAAATCTACCCCGTACAGTCGGTAGCAAGGGAAGCCAGGCGGAACACGGTACCTTAAGCGGAAAGGATCCTCCAGCGGTGGCAGTTGTTCCAGGCAGTGGCAGCAAGGCTCGACGTCGGTCAAGGGAGAAGAAGTTCTCGCAGAAGAGCAGAAGAAGAAGGTCGTTGCACTGCCCGGGAAGAAACCAGCCGCGGAGTCCTCCGGTCAAAGGGTTGTACCGACTTTCGTGGTTGGGGTAAAAGTGGTGGGGTTCCGGTTGCCGGGGTGCTTGGCACTGGCAAGGCGGCCACGAGATACCTCGAGAAGCGAAAAGAAGGCGAAAACTGGTTGTCCCCACCAGTCAAGGGAAGGAGCCACTCCGTTAAGAGTTCTCCTCGGTCGTCGGGAAAAGTGGTGAGACGGTTCAGCAGGGCTCCACCGGGTGGTGTCGTCGAAGCAGGTCGGCTCAGCTCTTCCCTCGTCGGATTCTTGGTCCTGTGGCGACTTCTGAAGTTCCAGTCCCCAAAGCCCTGCTTTTATGCAGCAAACCCCCATTCACCCAGCCTAGCTGTCACTCAAACATGCTAAGTGGTGAGCCGACCGGCTCACCACTTGGGCCAATCAGGACGGAGTGCGACTTGAGTTACCAAGGTAACTCAGTCCAGGGTGCCTAAATCCCCCTCCACCCCTCCTAAGTACCCCAGACAGAGTGGCACCACTTTGGAGGGCTTCTGTGGGGAAGCCCGCCAAAAGTGGGACAAAGGGCTCCACTTTGGGTCAGAGTTACAGAGGCGAACACCAACGCCATTTTAGCATCAAGTTTTGGCAAAAAGTCCCAACCGGAGTTATAAAAATAAATATATAAACCGGCGGTATGTTTAAGGCTACCGTAAATAAATAATTAAATGTGTTAGCCTAAAACAATGGGAAATCCCATAGGAAAATATTCGCGGTCGAATATAAAACGTAGTTTCCACTGCCACCAGCCAAAACTCGATCAGGGGGGACGGAGACGTGCCCCCTCGACTAACAGACCCTGGGGCAATCGAATTGCCCCAGCCAGTACGTCCACAATATGATGGTTTGTACTGGTTCTGTTCAGGATCCAAGACTAGCAAAGTCTTTTGGTGACTTTACATGCCCTGGGAGACAGTAGTCAGTCCCAGGGTATGGAGTCTATGTTGGGGAGTCCCTAGGACACCCCTGGGTCACGGCACAGAGGGTGCTGTGTAACCCACATCACAAAAATACATGAGGCCCTATGGGGTAAAAGACCCCATAGCCCATTCAACACAAGGTTTAACCAAGAAAACACACTTCAACATGTCCAAGAGTGAGGGTAAAAGAGTCTCACTCTTGGCAGGAGAAAAAAAGAAACCCCAGAAATCCAGCAAAGCTGCTGGGGGACTCACTAGGTAGGGAAATTCAGCCTAAACAGAGAATTCTCCCTAACACTCGCCCCCCCCAGACTAAGGGACAGGAGGATTTAATCCACTCCTGGATGAACCTCATACCTCTAGTCGATGATATACATCCTAGAGAGTCCATCAGCATTTTGATGGTGACACCCTGACCTGTGCTCAATGGTGAACTCAAAGGTTTTCTTTTGCAAGCTAACGGACCTACAGACCCTTTGAGGAACCTCAGTCTTTTTGTTATAGGGGATCTGGTTGACCAGTCCCTCAGAAGTTGGTACAACTTCTGAACCTATGTTAGGCTTTTTCAAGGGGTCCTTATAAAGGATTCCCTTAGATCTAGAGGGGCCTCCAAGGTTCCTCACCACCTCTCTTGTGGGAGCAGGTTGGGTCTTAGGCCTCTTGGTTGGAGGGGTTGGGGTTAGGCAATGTACCTGCTTCCCCTTCCTCTTAGATCTACCCTTACCTATTTTAGGAGTTTCCCCCCTAATATTAGGACTTGAGTTGGGGTCTTCAGTAGAAGGTCCAACAGTCTGAAGGTTTTTGGCCTTAGACTTTTCTTTTCTGGTTTTCCACCAGCACTGAGAATTACCAGTTCTCTCAGGTCCAGATAGGGGCCTAGTTGGTCTATCCACCTCTTCCTCAGAAGCAGGGGGAGTCAGAGACTCTGAGACTAGGGGAACAATGATGGAGCTTGGTTGGGGCTCCCATGTTCCTAGCATACTATCCTGAAAGGTGCCTGGGTCAGAGGTCAACTTACTAAACCCAAGGCTTGTAGTGGGGTTCTCAGTAGAGGGTCCCACAGGCTTAGAAGGGTCCTTCAAGGTAGCCTTTCTAGCCAATTTGGTTAAGTTCTGCTTCTCCATACTGGGAGGCCTGGGGGTATGTGACACTACTCCTAGAGTTCTTAGGTCATTCCCTAACAGGACCTTCCCAGGTACCTCAGCCTGAACACTGACAGGGATCCTTACTGTCATGTTGTTGCATTGAATGAGGGCTGGTAGAATAGGAACCATTTGGACAGGGCCTCCAGACATCTTAGTGGGACCTTTGGGTGCTTTGGCCACATCCTCAGGTTGAAAGAAGCTTTCATCCACTACTGTTCTGCTGGCCCCAGTGTCCCTCCTGGCAGGAGTATCCTGGCCATTGACAAGAACACTGTCCACATAATACACCTTAGAGTTAACAGGTAGGGAGTTATACACAACCCTATTCTGGGGACTAACCAGACCCATAGGCTCTAAGTTTACAGTTGCTTGAAGACCCAAGGGTTCTTCAGCAAAGAGTTCAAAGTGGGCACTAGCCATCTGTACTTCATCCTCAGGAGTGAAGGCTAAGGAGACTGTGCTGATCCCTGCAGGTTTACCCTTGCACTTGGGATCTCCTTTGATATGGTCAGTACCCTGACAGACATAGCATTGTCCAAATGCTCTCTGGAAGGGTGGCTTGTTCTGACCTCCTTCTGGCTTGTGGCCAGAAGGTACAGTAGCCTGAATAGGTTTCCCATGTGGCTTACCCTGGTTATTTTGTGGTTTGGGGCCCTCTTTGGGATAGGAATTATTAGAATTCGCTTTGGAGTCTGTTTTTGGCTGTTTCTCCCCATCCTTCTTCTGAGTTACCCCAGAATCCTTGTGAGTGGCCCTGTTGGCAACCCACAAGTCAGCAGCCCTAGCCAGTTTCCGGGAATCTAATTCCTTGGAATCAGCCAAGTGTTGTCTGAGCTCAGGAGAGCAGGCATCATAAATAGTCTCCAACATAAACAAATTCTTCATACCTTCATAAGTGTTCACCTTGTAACCCTTAATCCATCCCTCTAAGTTTTTCAACCCTTCACTCACCCAGGTAGCCCAAGGGGTACCATCATGCTTTTTGAGGCTCCTAAACCTCTTAAGATACTGGGAAGGGGTCTTCCCAAATCTAGCTATCAAAGCTAGCTTCACACACTCATACTCTTTCCTATCCTCCTCCCCCATCTCCATTACCACATCAGTTGCAACAGGGGGAAGCCTAGAGAACAACCAGGTGAGTAAGTCATTTCCTGTGATGTTCTGGAGCCCATGATTATATTCAAACAGAGACAACCAATCCAACACATCCAACTTAGGCTCATACATACCAACCAATTCTTTAGGCATCCGGGGTCTTTTAGGACTGGAACTTCTAGAGGAGCCAGAGAGAGAAGCATTCTCAACAGATAATTTCTTCATTTCTAAGTCATACTTGAGCTCCATTTCCCTTAGCCTTAGTTCTTTGTCAGTTTGAGCATTAAGTTTCTTATACTCCAATTCTAGCTTCATTTTCTCCAGTTCAAAGTACTGAGGACTAAATGTGGGACCTGGTAAAGGTCCAGTAGGTACAGCAGGTAGAGCAGGCAGAGGCCTAGGGGGGACAGTTACAACAGCCTCACCCTCCTCTTCTGACTCTTCCTCAGAATCATCAACATTTTGCTCCATGTTAACTTCAATACTGTCATCTACAGTTGCTGGAGTGGTAGGTTCCTCTGAACCATCACCCAGACTTTGGTTAGCCAACAATCTTTCAATCAGCTCCATTTTCTTGCCCTTAGTCAGGAGATCCTTATGTTTACAGAGCACTCTTAAACAATCAGCAGTTTTGGCTGCAAGGGACTCTTGACTATAGCTTTCTATAACTGACATGTTAGAGGATTACTTTTTACAGTGCTAAGCTTTGTGGTTAGTTGCACTAAGGTATCTAAAGCACAATAAAATGTATACTCAATACAAATCCCACCGCTGTACACCAGTGTTAGGCAGAAACCTGTGCAGTTCCCTTGGGGAACACTGCAAAAGATTTAAGACTACAGGTATAGCAGTAAACCCACTTGGTAGCAGTCTGCACCACCCAGATTTACCTGGTAGCTGTGGCTGAGCAGTCAGACTTCCCTCAAGAAGAGTTAGGCAGTATGCAAAGTATACACAATATGTACCCAGACACAATAGTACAAGCAAACACTGACCAGAGCTTGGTTTCAAAAGTATATAGTTATTTATTTATAAAACACACATAAATTGAAATCACTCTAGCAAAATATAGTAAAAACACTTCAAACACAGTTATAATGAAAGCAGTTCCAACCCTTACTCCTATCTAGACAACTCTAAGTTAACACCACATAATTAAAACAGAGGTGAGCGCTTAACGTTAGATGACACTCTAGTAGGTTCAAGAAAGGGGTAAAAAGAAACAGGAATGGGTTAAACACACCACTCTAAGGTCCAGAACACTTGCAATAGACTCAAAGAAGCACAAAGTCCCAGGTGAGCAAAAGTCACTAGGCAGGGCCCACTCTTAGAGTAGCCGGAGCGAAAATGTGCCCAAGATCACACTGTTGTTAAGGATTCAAAGTCTTGCAAAGAGTTAGAAAGAGTTTAGAGTGGCTTAAAAAGTTTAGCCAGGGTGTCCCAGGCACTCCCAGGTTCGAAAGCCGGGGGCTAAATCTACCCCGTACAGTCGGTAGCAAGGGAAGCCAGGCGGAACACGGTACCTTAAGCGGAAAGGATCCTCCAGCGGTGGCAGTTGTTCCAGGCAGTGGCAGCAAGGCTCGACGTCGGTCAAGGGAGAAGAAGTTCTCGCAGAAGAGCAGAAGAAGAAGGTCGTTGCACTGCCCGGGAAGAAACCAGCCGCGGAGTCCTCCGGTCAAAGGGTTGTACCGACTTTCGTGGTTGGGGTAAAAGTGGTGGGGTTCCGGTTGCCGGGGTGCTTGGCACTGGCAAGGCGGCCACGAGATACCTCGAGAAGCGAAAAGAAGGCGAAAACTGGTTGTCCCCACCAGTCAAGGGAAGGAGCCACTCCGTTAAGAGTTCTCCTCGGTCGTCGGGAAAAGTGGTGAGACGGTTCAGCAGGGCTCCACCGGGTGGTGTCGTCGAAGCAGGTCGGCTCAGCTCTTCCCTCGTCGGATTCTTGGTCCTGTGGCGACTTCTGAAGTTCCAGTCCCCAAAGCCCTGCTTTTATGCAGCAAACCCCCATTCACCCAGCCTAGCTGTCACTCAAACATGCTAAGTGGTGAGCCGACCGGCTCACCACTTGGGCCAATCAGGACGGAGTGCGACTTGAGTTACCAAGGTAACTCAGTCCAGGGTGCCTAAATCCCCCTCCACCCCTCCTAAGTACCCCAGACAGAGTGGCACCACTTTGGAGGGCTTCTGTGGGGAAGCCCGCCAAAAGTGGGACAAAGGGCTCCACTTTGGGTCAGAGTTACAGAGGCGAACACCAACGCCATTTTAGCATCAAGTTTTGGCAAAAAGTCCCAACCGGAGTTATAAAAATAAATATATAAACCGGCGGTATGTTTAAGGCTACCGTAAATAAATAATTAAATGTGTTAGCCTAAAACAATGGGAAATCCCATAGGAAAATATTCGCGGTCGAATATAAAACGTAGTTTCCACTGCCACCAGCCAAAACTCGATCAGGGGGGACGGAGACGTGCCCCCTCGACTAACAGACCCTGGGGCAATCGAATTGCCCCAGCCAGTACGTCCACAATATGATGGTTTGTACTGGTTCTGTTCAGGATCCAAGACTAGCAAAGTCTTTTGGTGACTTTACATGCCCTGGGAGACAGTAGTCAGTCCCAGGGTATGGAGTCTATGTTGGGGAGTCCCTAGGACACCCCTGGGTCACGGCACAGAGGGTGCTGTGTAACCCACATCACAAAAATACATGAGGCCCTATGGGGTAAAAGACCCCATAGCCCATTCAACACAAGGTTTAACCAAGAAAACACACTTCAACATGTCCAAGAGTGAGGGTAAAAGAGTCTCACTCTTGGCAGGAGAAAAAAAGAAACCCCAGAAATCCAGCAAAGCTGCTGGGGGACTCACTAGGTAGGGAAATTCAGCCTAAACAGAGAATTCTCCCTAACATCAGCCACATACTGACGCAGCTCTGGTGAACAGGCTTCAGAAAAATGCTCAAAAAACAAGAGGTGGGACAATTCAACAAAAGTCTTAACCTTGTATCCATCGATCCACCCCATCATGTTCATGTGCGCAGCACTCACCCAGTCAACCCAAGACACATTCTCGCTTTTCTTAAAATCCCTGAACTTTCTAAGGTATTGGGTAGGTGTCTTGCCAAACTTGGCAATCAAAGCAGACTTCATACACTCATACTGACCCCTTTCTTCCACACTCAGCTTCAGAATACAGTCATATCCAGTTTGAGGCACTCTGCTTAATAAACACTTAGCCCAATCTCTTTTATCAACATCATGAATCGCACAAGCCATTTCAAACGCTTCAATCCATTGGAGGATATTTGAACCCTCCACAAATACACCAACCAAATCTTTCATAAACTTGGTGGCTGGGGACCTGGCACTCTCACTGGTTTTAGCTGAAGGCTCCACTCTAGCTTTCTCTAGCTGGACTCTCTGACATTCAGTCTCCTGGCTCTTGAGTTCAAGGTCCTTATTTCTGAGTTCAAGATCCCTATTCTTGAGCTCCACTTGTTGAGCCAACTCCTCTTTCTTAAGTTCAGCATCTATTTCCAACTTGCGGTATTCAAAGGCCAATTTCATCCTTAATAACTCAAGCTCCAAGGAATTGCTGGGGTTTGGAACAGAGGCAGCAGGAATGGCGGCATTCCCAGGCACAGATTCAGTAGAAACCCCAGGGGCAGAGTCCTCATTGGTTGCATTCTCCCCCTCATCAAGTGTTTCACCATCAGTCTGGTAGTCCACCAGGGCAGCTATCAGCTCAGCCCTAGACTTATCCACAAAGTCTAACTCCCTGGCTTCACAAGCACTCTGGAGAGCCTCCAAGCTCATCCGAGTCAATTTGCCATTTGCAATAGACTCCATTGTTTGTAATGCAGTTATCTTGTACACAACTAAACCTTAATTTAATAAAGTGCAGATATCCTTTGTAAGTGGCACGGTTATACACTGATTCTTAAAACCATAAGCATCCCACCGCTTGCCACCAGCTGTAAAGGACCGGTGGGGGGTGTCTGTACTTCTGCTCCCTATATGGTAGAAGAGAGGCACAGAAGACCCCAGCCAAGATTCTCTAGTACGGTAGCAATGGACGAGCAATCAAGGCCTAGCTTCTCAGGAGGTGATGCAGGCTGGTTCTAAAGTACAGTGTAGTCCCCAAGCCCCCACAAAGGAATGTCCACACACTGTATTGGTTTGAACACAGTCTTTATATAATCAATATTCAAGGTTATGTACACTTATCATAATAACTCACTTTGTACTTAGGAAAATCAACAATGGCAAATATATACAATTCTAAAGTGGTACCACCCTTTGTGTTAGATCTTATGAAAGTGCATCAACAATACTGTAACAATGTCACACAGATCAATAGAGTGAAACCAGCAATAGAGAGAGGAGAGAAAATAAGATGGTTGAGCAATAGGCAGAATACTGGCCCCTATCACTAGACACAGTTCTGTGTGGAGATCCCCCCACCTGGGCAACCTGTAAAATAAAGATATAGCACAAGCCCGGTCCATATATTGTTCTGCAAGTCTTATTCCCTCCTATAATGTTTTTACCCCCCCAATGTACCTGGTGGAGTCGAGTTCTTCGAAGAGGCGTCGACAGATCCTTCTTGAGCGACCCCCTTTCAAGCGGGAGCCACGGATCGTCGAGAGGCGTCGAGAAGCGTCGAGGAACTCGGCGTTCGGCGGCGGGGAATCGACGGCCCTTCTTGAATGCATTCCCTTTCAAGCGGGAGACACGGGGCGTCGAACGTCCGTCGACAAACAGGGTAGAACGGCGTCGATGAGGCGGCAGCTTCGTCCGAGCGGTGCTCGTCGGCGTCGGAGCGTCGGCGTCCTGCAAGGCAGAGGCGTGCGGGGCACCTCGGTGACAATAGTTCTGGACCGCAAAGATTGTGGAGACGGAGGCCCAGCAAGGGCGTCGAGTCGTTCGAGTCTTTGTGGTCTTCGGGTGGCGGGAAACCCACCGGCAGGTTTCTCCTCGGTGCGTTGGTCGTCCTCGACTTTCTCCGGCAGGATAAAGCGGTCGACGGTGCGGACGAGGGAGTCCTTCGATTCGAATGTTCTTAGGCAAAGGAGCGGGCGGCTCCGGTCGTCGGCGGCACGGCGTCAAGTGGTCCCCACGGCTGGGCAACACAACTTCGACGGGCCTCCAGCGGTTACACAAACCTGCGAACCCTGCTCGACGGCAATGGACTTCGACGGCGTCGATGTCCGGGTGCTTCACTTCGATCTCCTTGGCGATCCCGTCTCGGGTCGGCAGCCTTTCGAGGGTCTGTCTTCCAGGGCGCTTCGGCGAAGATGGAGCGGTGCTCGAGGGTCCCTCGGAGCACGGGAAGAGGGCGCCTTACCAGGTCCTCTCTCGGGTCAGTCTTCGACGATTTTGGCAGCCTTCGGATCGGTCGAAGCAAATGCAGCAGCAAGTCTTCTTCTTCCAGCTGGACGTCGAGGATCAGCAGTTCCAGTTACTCTTAGAGTGGAGACTCAGCTCCAGAACGCTTCTGAACGCTTCTGAACAATTACCAGTGGTGAGAGGTCCCCAGATATACTATTCTGTCTCTCATCCACACTGCTGGCACACACTCAGCAGCCAATCTTACAGAAGGGCATTCATGCAGTCAGTCAGCCAATCAGGCACACAGTGCATTCAGGCCACACTCCTCCCTTTCAGACACTCACAACAAGGAATGTGGATTGGGACAAGTACCCAGCCATTCAACACTACACACTGCATTCAGGCCAGTTTCTGGCAGGGCTGTCTCAGTCGTTGTCTCTCATGCCAGAAACCAGACAACCACAACAAGGAGTGTGAGTGTATATTGGTCACACACTCCATTCACCCAGGTCCCACCCACAGGAGGTACCCACAACATACAGTCACTGGGAAGGCTCCAGTCAGTCTAGCTGGGCCTTCACAACAACACCATATATGGAACTTCCACCCAACAGCCAGTCAGGGGGAAGGGACAGAGTCAGGGCTTCCCAGGACTTTGGGAAACAAGGTAACAGGCAATAGAAAGCAAGAGGCCACAGGGGCCATCTTGTTTCCTATCAGGAATCAACTGATCCCAATGGCAGGGCCTGGGTATCCCAAAATGGAGGACACCCAGAGCACCTGTCAAATTCAGCATGGAGCTGCCACCAGCCCATACCCTGCTCTGTGGGCCACCCACAGGTGCCCAAAAACATACACTAGGGGCACAGGGTTGTACCCCTACCCATTGGTGCCATAAGGGTATCCCATGGGTCTGTTCACCAAACCAAAAGAGAGAGATGCACTGCCAGGAGTCCCACATGGACTCCTGGGCAGAAAACATGACAGAACACACGATAAAAAGCAGTAAAGGACAAGGATTCAGAGGCCCTGTCCCTCTGATGCTTTTCCAGCATCACACCTAGGTACCCTCCACACCCCAACTTCCAGAATAATCCTCCTCTCTCTCCCCACTTTCAGGGTTCTAGACACCCAAATCAGGGAGAAGGGAGACCAAGGATGGAGGGTTACCAGGGAAACCCTCAATTCCCAAGCTGCTCTGGGAGAAGGGACAGTTACTCTTCCCGAGAGCCCCAAAGGTATGACTCTAGACCCCCCTACCAACTGGAGAGGATGTCACAACTGTAGCGCCCAGTCCAAAGTCTGACCCAAGACCTGAGTCGCATGTTGAGGACTCAGAAGGTCCCTCAAATGAACATGGCTGCCCAGAACAGCTCAAACCCAGGGTCCGGTACCCTGGAGCAATGACGGGGAGAAAACCTGCAACCTAGGGAACAGAGGGTAAGTAGGAGAAACCAAGGGACAAAGAAAACCCATTTAGTGGAGGAAGTCTGCATCATCCAGTTTGAAGGGGAAGAATGCCTGGAGGATTCAGGGAAGAAAATCTTCTCTTTCAGGGATGGGGGGATTCCTCCCAAGGAGAAATAGGTCCCAAAAGTTTCAAACTTAGACTGGGTAAGTGTGGGGACTGACCCAGAACCACCAATTCCTTGACCTCAAACATGTCTCCTGGATGACTCTGCAATCAATGGGGGATATTCCTTCCAAACCGGTTCAAGTGACTGTTTCCAGGAAAAGGGGGACAGCAAAGAATCAGGGGAAAAAGGGGACTCCCAAATCCCACAAATATCTGGGTGCCATTTTAGTCTTTTACAGATTCCTGGACTCCGACACAGAAAAGATCACACCATGTCGGAGTTCAAAATAAAGAAATTAACTGCCAGATTGGCCCTAAATGCACCCTTCCTTTGCCCCCTTGAGAAGAGAGAAGGCAGGTTTTATGCCTACGTCAAGGTCCAGGGCCAAGGTGCATTTTCAGCGCTGGTGGATACTGGTTCCCAAGCCACCCATCTGTCCAAAAAGGTATTTGACCAAATTAATTCAGGAAGGGCGGAGAGTCACCAAATTTCCCTCACATCTCTTCCTGGACAACTCCAAAACATCAGCGGAAATTATATTTTCATCGAGGGGACTGCGGATCGGGAGACCAAAATTGGATGACATAGGGTGAAACACCTGGTAATAGTCGTCACTCCAGAGGGCACACCTTGTCTCTTATGGAATGACTTCCTCTAGAGGTTGTCACCCCTGATCGACTGTGTGAACAAGGCCCTCTGGACACAGACTAACTGGCCAATAAAACAAAGCACAAACTACGTAAGTCTAAATGGCACATGCCACATGATTGAACAGCGGTCTGACAAAAAAATCAAATTCCACTTTAGGAACAATCAAGTCCCTGACATCACTGTAATCACTGTAGGAGAACAAACTGGTGAAGGGATCCATTTTCCATTTTTGAAAATAAACCTTCCTTCCAGTTTCAAGTGGCATCCCACACTGGAAGCAAATACCCTGACATTTTATACCGATCCACAATTTGAATAGAATCCAAATCCCATGACAAAAGATGATGAAAAACCAGCTCAGAGCTTGGCTGACATCTAGAAAAAGGGTAAATAGTTGTTTCTCCCCGTTCAGGTAAATGAGGGGGGAGCCTATTCTCACCAGAGTATGCCTGAATAATGGAAAATTCTTCATCAGCGAAGCATTATTCAGGAAACTTCCAAAAGATCACACCATTCCCACATTTAAGTTGCTTGATAAGTGGGAAATGGGCCTGGAAACTCCCAATTCCAAACATCTCCTGCCTAGCAGGTACATGCTACAAATGTCTATAGGTGACAAAAGCATAGGTCATAATTGTTGGGTTGTGAGAGATGTCCCCTCTGCATTTTACTTAGGCAGTGACATTGTAGAGGAGGTCCCAAATATGGCCTGCACTCCAGCCACCCATGTCGAAATGCCAGAAGCTTACTCGCCAAGATATGTGACATATAAGGAGCAAATGAACCAACAGAGAGCCATGGTGGGGCTCTGTCCAGTACCCATCAGGGGGACCTGTACACCTATTGAAGCACCAATAACCAGACAACCGTGGGCTGCAAGGTACCCACTGAGACAACCATACCAGCAGCTGATACGAAATGAAGATTACTTACAAACAGTCCCTGAAGAGATCCATAATGGAGGGCAGATGGAGACACCAAATGAACACAAACGACGAACGAAAAACAGACACACAAGGACTAAAACCAAAGAGTAACGATGAAATGGACATATAAGAAGAAACGATGTTAGCAAACAGAAACGTAAATATGAAAGTAAGATGAAAATATGCGACTAACTGAATGCATGTGAATAGGCTTGGCACGCAAGAAGCTAAGAAAAACGGTACTGCTTGCAATGCTTTGTAGAGGAATAGAGCGGCATGCGCCAAGTATATATCTACCTCAATGAAGCACACTATACCAGTGCGACTCCATTTTGTAAAAGCAGAATTAAGCCCAGGCTGCAAGGGACTAACAAGGCCAAGATTCATATTCCAGCCAAAACCGAAGGAAAGAGTGGAATCGAAACTCAGTAAGAAGCAGCTCAATTCCTGGGAATTCCAGGTCAACCTAAGGAAGGGAGGAGAGCGGCAACCTCGGAGAACCGAAACTTCAGAGCATACCAGCCAGCCATTGAAGATCGAGATAAGGAGGGCCCATGCAGGTGGCGAGGCTATGGAAGAATCAAATACATGAATAAGAGGGAAAATGAAGTAGATTCACGGTGAACAGACACGTGACCAGCCAAGTACCAACGTCTGATGTCACCCACAAACCGAGGATGCCATAACCTTTCCTGACACATAGCCCTAAAGGTACTGATTGATGGAAGGGAGGCAGGGTGAATCGTGGGGCACTCTGCATCTGGGTGTCCATTCTGCATCTGGGTGTCCATTCTGCATGCTGCTAATTAAAGTGGAGATTTATGCCTAGGGGTTTAGCCCACCCAATCACAATGGACCAAATAATCTAGGGTCTTATAGCTGGTAGAACCAATAAGACGTCGTAGTTGTAGTGACGTCTATCACAAGTGATGTAGTGGGATGGGCGTAGACGCCCACCCGATAAGAGCTATCCTATCCACATGCTCTGTTACCATATACAGATATAGCACCTATACTTAAGTTACCTTTCCGACCAATAGAATTGCATGACAAACTTATGAGTTTTGCATGTCAACTGATGACGAATTTTGCCCATAAAAGTTGCTGTCTGAATGAAGAATTTGGGAGTTGAAGCGAGACAGGCGATAGCATCATTGATGATTACCATTTGTTTCCCCGTTTCTTGTACTTGTCATTAAACAGACTTCCCTTTGCCAAACTATTGAGATGTCCTTATTGAAGTGTGTCAGAGTAAGTGAATCCTGCACCCTAACCTCCTCAAGGTGCAGCTATCTTGTCTTACAGGTACTAGAGGGTGAGCTCTGACCTATGGGCCCGTCAGAGGATGCTCCGCCCTCCTGTACACTTGCTAGCGTGAGGATGGCGCGACCATCAACTATTGATTAATTAATACTAGGCCACCCATAGACCGATGGCACAAAGTAACTCTAGGCCTTCGGCAATATCACAAGTCCTTCGCCATTCGGCTGAGTAGACTGAGAAGCTTCCCGTGGACAATGATAGAAGTAAGTTCATCAAATCTGCAGTAGGTCTGAAGGAACCTGCCTTTCCAAGCATAACCCTTCTCATTCCCACGGGCAGAGGATCGGACAAAAAGACCGTAAGAGGTGGTAACAACGGAGGGGCTGGTGATCCCGAAGTTCCAGAGAGGAAAAGATGCGAGCGGTGAGTGAAACAATAAACTCATTACTTTGGCAAATGTCTTGTAGGCATTAGAACAAGTAAGGGAAAGGTAACGGACGGTGGCGGAGAAAAATAGTCAGAAGTAGAGAAGACTGTATATATATAAGGGGGGGTTAATGACTCGAGTATAATAAAAAATAAAATTGGTTACCGGGAGGACACCCAAGATAACAAGTAGGTTACCGGGAGGACACCAAGGTAAAAAGTAGGTTACCGGGAGGACACCCGAGATAAGAAGTAGGTTACCGGGAGGACACCTGAGAGGAAAAAGTAGAGGATACCGGGAGGGCACCCAAGAGAAAAAGTAAGAGGATTTGCCTTGTTCCTGCGCTTTAATACAGCGGTCAGAAGAAACGTGAACTCAGAACCCACATAATAGGGGACGATTAGGCTACGGTGACGATTAAAGATGGCACAAATGGGGTTTGTTTAAACCCCATGTCGGGGTATTGATTAGAAGGCAGGTATATGTGTGTCCAGCTGGTGTCTGTCTAGTCTGTCAAATGTCTGTCATACGTGTCCTGTTATATGTCAAAAATAAAGAACTGTATCATTGATTGTTTGAAATGAAATTTGGGCTTTACGCAATTCTGTATCTAAGAGGGAATCGCCAATGAATTGATGTTCTCGAGCAAAGAGATGATATAGAATTTTGGCGGGAAAGATTGGATTGGAGCTTGCGTATTTGGTGCTCGCTCATACTGTTGGACGTGTGAGAATTGTATAAAATAGTGTTGCTAATGAAAGTTGAGAATGGAGGAGGTTACCCCACTTGCCCATTTGTGCAATCAATTACCCAATCATCCACTCAAGCTTAAGAAGTATAGTGCGGAGTGAGTTAAGGGTACCACCCACAAAATGTTAATGCCGTGGCCACAGAACGGGTCTTTATCTAAAGCCGTCTTATAGCATATGATGACTTATCTGCATGCCACATACACAGGCAAGAAACTAGAGAAACGTCTTGCTGTTCTAGAACTGTGGAAAATGTTTGAACAGCCAAAGGAGGAAGAGCCTCCTGCAGATTGGATACTAAACATATGCACAGAGGGGGGTGAGACGCCTACCGTGCCACCAGCCCCGCCTGAGCCAGAGAGCGAGGGGAGTAAGTCAGAGGGACTCTACCCGTTAAGAGAGCTTAAGGCAGCTACAGGTTAGAGCAACCCTGCATATGAGTCACCTACGGACAGTAGTAACGAAATCAAGGAGAAGGAGCAGGAAATTAATCTTCCCTCCGCAGTCCCGAGGGACAAGGAGAGATGCGATGAGGAGAGGAAAGACGAGGCACAGAGTAGTGCACCTCTCGTTAAGGAAAGAGAGAGAAAGAAATGGAAAGGAAGTGAAGACAGAACTGATGAGATAGTATTCCCAAAAGACGAATGGATGGGAGGACAGATATTGCTGAAACTTGATGGTAAAGGAAGTGATGATATAAGGTCAAGAGAGAAGTCTGATTAGGCACAGAGAAGGGAAAAGGAGAAGGAAAAGGAAATAAGGGACGAGAGAGTAAAAAAGAAGGATAGGCTGAGGCGAAAACAGCTATATCGCGAAGAGCAAGGAAAACCGCTCAGTCGCAAACAATGTGTAGCCTATGCACAGTACAGACAGAACATGCAAAGGTTGGAAGAAGAGCAAAGAGTATGTGAAAAAAGAATAAGGAGACGGGAAGATGAAGAAGTTAGAAGGGCAAATGAACGTTGAAATGAGAAAAGAAGAGAAGAAGATAAGACTAGAGAAGAAGCGAGGAAGCGCAAGGAAGTCGATGGTGATACAGAACGCAAACGTAGACAGAGGGCACGGGATCTTGAATATTTGGAGCGGAAAGTTAAAAAATCCAATCCTGTTGTAGAATGGGAAGACATTGAAGAATTATTCCCTGCAAATGAGTCAATATCAGGCACGAATGCGGCAAACATTGAAGATGACTTCGACACCAGAAGCATCGGGGAAACGATTGATAAAATATACGACGAAATGGGGCTGGAACAAATTTCCCAAGGGGGAAGGGAAGATGAGCCCTTGCAAAGCACTCAGCTGTATGACACTGATGATGTCACCCGAAGTAGTGGGAGCAGGGTACTGTCCCTGGATAGGCTAGAAATTAGTAAGAATGAAGAAGATGTAAGGAGTTGCGTGAACTGGGAACAATCAGCGTCTGACTCCGGTGTGGAAACGGAGGACGAGACATACGAAGAAGGGAGACAGCGCAAGAAGCGGTTCCCAAGAGACCAAGGGGTACGATGGTCAGACGTCAGTGAGTCTGCATCTAGGGCATCGGAGTTCACCGCGCAGCCTGGCCGACATAAAGGAATACCCTGCGGTCAGAGGGGGGAGCCAGCACCTGCCTATGTAGACAGATTGAGGACATTGCCAGGTAGACGTCGATGCAGGAATGCTACCCCAGCTATAGACAGGAGAGCTATGTGGAAAGAGAAGGAAGACTAAATTCAGTTCCCGCTGCTAGAAAAGGGGGGCGCGAGACCGTAATATATTCCATGGCCACACATGGATCAAGGGAACTTGAAAAACAAGCTTCCAATGCTGACTTCAGGGAGCCTAGAAATGGATACACGAGTTAGAAAAAATGACAGGGGGTGTCAGGTTGGCTATAGGGGAAATTAAAGGTCTCCTGATCACCATACTGGGTGAGAGAGCAGATGATGTATGGAAGCGGGCTGGGTACCCTGGGGTAACCATAATTAATACTACCCATGACAGAGCACCATTCAATAATTGTAGAGCAGCAGTGTGGAAAGTGCTACGAGTGCTGTACCCAGACACTTCCGATATGGGAGCTATAATGACTCGAAAAATGAAAGAGTCAGAGGATCCGTTGATTTATATCCAGAATTTTCAAGATGCGTGGGTGCTCGAAACGCATAAATCTTGGACGAAATCTATCCCTGTATTCTACCATATATTGTGCCAAGGGTTGCCACAACTTGTGCAGAAACAGTTCAAGAAATTGGTAGGAGTAGAAGCTAAACTGTGGGCCGAAATACAGTTGACAATTGCACACTACTGAAGATTGTTGCAAGAAAAGAACCAAAAAAAGGAGGCAACTCGTAAAGGTGAGGAAGCGAAGCTGGTACAAAAGAAACTTTCAAAATATGCTCTCGAGGGAACCATGCTGACAAACCCAGCTGAGCCATGCGCGCAACAAGTGACTAACCCATTGCAGAATAACCAGGGTAGTGCAGGATTTTACCCGAGGGGTAGGGGATTCAGAGGAAGAGGATGGCAGATTAATCAGGGAGGGTTTCAAAGTAATCAGGGAGGTTTTCAGAATAATCAAGGTGGCTTTCAGAATGCGCAGATGGGCAGACCAGCTACGCCAGATGGACAGATGGCCCGACCACCGCCAGTGTGTTGGCTGTGTGGAATGACAGGACATGTGGCACGCGTGTGCAGAAGCCAAGGTATGCGGCAAAATGGCCAATGGATGGGAACAGGCATGGTGAATCAGCCTGCCGTCCCACAACAAGGCGGTGCACAGAATCACACAGTGCAGCAGCAGGCGCCAGGCTTGCAACAAGGTGCGCCGCAAGAGGGTCTACCCTCGAACATGGGGAACTTGCCACAGGGGCATTCCCAAAAGGCACTGCAGCAAATATCACAGGGAACAAACTCCTGAAAGGAGCTGGAGAAGTGAAAATAAAATTGAAGCCAGTAGCAATTTTACCAAGGGCACAACAATATTCCATGTCCAGAGAAGCGGATGAAGGGATTGCGAAGACAATTTCCGCCATGATGGAGCAGGGCATCCTTGTGACATCAGAATCACCCTGCAAACCGGTGATTTACCCTGTCAAGAAATTAAAGGGAGGGTCGTGGTGTTTAATCCAAGATTTAAGAGCATTAAACGACATAGTCGAAGCCGAGTTCCCTCTAGTCCCTAATCCATCTACAATCCTATGCAACATACCCACTGAGGCAAAATATTTCACGGTGATTGACTTGAAAAATGCTTTTTTCTCAATCCCGTGACTCGCAAGACCTGACGTCGTTTACTTTCAGACAAATGCATCTGAAGAGCACTAGATTGCCACAGGGGTATTTTGAGTCTCCGTCCATTTTCAATAGAGTCCTGCAAATGGACCTAAGCAATATTGCGGTAGACAGTGTTGTTTTGCAGTATGTAGATGACATTCTGATCTGCAGCACCACTGAAGAGCAATGCAGGTGTGACTCTATTCAGCTACTGACTATACTGGCTGAGAAAGGATATAAGGTTGACAAGGAAAAGTTACAATACTGTCAACAAGAGGTGCTGTACATAGGCCAGCTAATCTCACACGAAGGGAAAAAGGTAACCCCAGAAAGGGCTGAAGCTATCATGAACACGGCTAAGCCGCTCACGATAAAACAAATGCAGAGCTTCCTAGGCCTGTGCAATTATTTCAGAGCATGGGTCTTCGATTACAGCTCATATACCAAGCCCTTGCTCCAGGCCCTGAAGAAGGCCCGAGCGACAAAAGAAAAAAATGAATGGACTGAAGCGATGGAAGAGGGGTTCACAGAGCTAAAGAGAGCAATTTGCGCGGCTCCAGTTCTCAGGATTCCTAATTATGCAGAGGAATTCTACCTGTTCTCGCACATGAATGGCAATGTTAAGACAGCAGTACTCGCTCAAAAAACCTCATTGGGGCACAAGCCCCTGGCGTATTACAGTGGGAATCTGGACCCAGTAATGAGAGGCCAGTTCCCATGCGAACAAAGCTTAGCTGCTGCAGCGTTCACCATAGAGAAGGCGACAACCATTGTAATGGGATGCTCCATGACGTTATATGTTGAACACTCATTATGTGCCATATTAGAGAAACCAAAAGGTACAATGACATCTCAAAGGGCCTCTGCCTATGAGGTGATCAAATCAAATCCATCGATCAAAATAGTTCGATGTAAAACAGTTACGTTCATAGCTGAACCAGTCACTGAAGGAGAGCCGATACATGACTGTGCAAACTACGGAGAATTCTATGATGATATCCCCAGGGTGAAGGAAAATGCCCTGGCGGGAGGTGAGATCATTTTCATTGATGGTTCTTCAAGAATCGACCAAGAAGACGGACAAAGATATACAGGCGTTGCCGTAATAAAACACATAGCAAACAGAGAATTTCAAGTACTCGTTAGTGCACAAATACCATCTCATTATTCAGCACAGGCTGCAGAATTATTGGCGTTGATACTCGCCATTGAGAATCATGCAGACTAGGAAGTAACGGTGTACAGTGACTCCGCCTATCTGACATCCACAGTGCACGCAGGACTAGCGCGTTGGAAGAGAAGGGGCTACCTCCGAGCAGACGGCACACCAGTGCAACATGCAGCCTTATTGGACAGGCTGATCAAGGCACTTCAGCTCCCAGTGGGCATAGCAGTCATGAAATGCGCCGCCCATACTCACGGGACAGATTTTGTGTCATGTGGAAATCACGCAGCAGACACGGAAGCCAAGCGTATGGCATCCAAAAATGAGACAATCATGGAAGTAGAAGTGGCACTCACCCATGAGCCTATGATGATAGCTCGAGCTACACCAGAGGCTTACAGTAATATGGAGCAAACTCAATTGATGGAGCTTCAAGGGGAGGCACCACAGGATGAAAAGAACCTGTGGAAACGACGAGGGTGTTCTTTGAACCCCTCAGACGGATTGTGGAGGCAAGACAGCACTGGTAAACCAGTAAACCTGTAGCCCTACTAAAGATATCACTAGAACAATTACATTACCCGTTCCATAGGACAAAAGAAAATCTAGCCGCAACGCTCGCAGAAGACTGCTTCATACCGAATATAGCAGAGCAGGTTGCATTTTTAATAGTGAACTGCATAATTTTCCAGCAGTTCATCGCTGGGCACACATTAAAAGTAGTGAGAGGAGTCATCCCCCAGCCTAATGCGCCATTTCAGCACTTGCACGTCGATTATGTCGACATGATTCAAGTATGTAACGGGTACAGGTACTTAATTGTAGTGGTGTGTCCATTCTCTAGATAGATAGAAGCAGGTCCCTGTACATACCCAGACTCAACCTGTGCTGCCAGATTCCTGGTGAGGGAAGTATTCCCTAGATAGGGGGTGTGTGAGGTGATGAGATCAGATAATGGGGCTCATTTTGTAAATACAGTTTTTGAACAGATTAGCTTGTTGCTTGGTATAAAGCACAAGTTCTCGTTGGCGTATCATCTAGAGGGAAATGGTATATGCGAGAGGCTGAATGGCTTGTTAAAGGAAAGGATAGCCAAGTTGATGCTTACTCTAAAAAAGGGATGGCTGCACTGTCTGCCACTGGCATCGTATGCACTTCAGAACCAACCAGGCTCCGACCATCATCTCACGCCGCATGAGATAGTCATGGGAAGGAGAATGAGGACACCCCTTGCCCCTCGAGATAGAGCTAGATATGATGCACAGTCTACCCGAGAGGTCCTGGGAACCGAGTTGTGGGAATATCTGAACTGAATGACATCAAACCTCGCTGCCATTTCAGACCAACTGCAACGACGACGAAAAGGGTGCAGCATAACACCAGACCCAGAGGGAGATGCTGAAACAGACGCAGCTCAAGGGCTACGTGCGCCAATCATTTTCCCTGGTGACACAGCACTGGTGAGAAATCACACAAAGAAAAGGTGGGACGAGCCGAGATTCAATGGCCCGTTCATCGTAGAGGACTGCACTCCCTCAGCCATGAAACTGCAAGGCAGGAGAGCTTAGATTTTCCTAAATGACATTAAACCTTATATCGGTGAGATCCCTTTAGCTGCACCCCACCATGAAGAACCTACAGACAACAGGGACGAACCTCAGCACGTGCAGACGAGAGCTATGACGAGGAAGAAGGACGCATGAGCAGGAAAACCAAGACAAAGAACCCGGATACAAGTTGTGGCTTAAAACTGGACAGTTCCTCCAAACAAAGGGGAATAAGGACATAATGAACACTCTGTGCATTCTAGTTGCAGGGTGAAGAAGAGAATTGCACATCTAAGCCACAACATGCTGATGATATAAACTTTTGAATAAAGCCATATCCAAGTATTATTAGTAAACAAGACGTTGATGGACTAAGAGCAAAGTTAAGAACATCACACAGTCAGCCAACACCCAGACTTTGTTTTGCAGAACGTATGATATCCCCCAACAGGAATATCACAAGAGAGGTGCTGACCTGTTTTCAGTTAATACTAGAGACATATCCATCACTTGTAGGGAGAGTTACGAGCATCACAGACTTTGTCCAAAATCCTACCAACAAGAAGGTGATCTGGCAACTACTGACTGTCATCGCGAAAGCCTTCATTGTACTGCCTGAAGGAGTGCCCAGGACTCATCGGGAGAACCACGGATACCCTTACATTCATCAGAGATCCAAGAAACTATGAATACCTGAACCAAGTGTGGATCAAGCTAAATTACGTGATTGCAATCCACGCAGCAGGAAAGTGCAGAGACTGTTCTCGTCAAAAGAAAGGCCTGTGATCCAGAAACCAGCCAAGCAGGACCAATGTCCCTGTCACCCGAGGACAGCCTCCTGGCGCATAATGTCCTGTTTCGTCTAGTCCCTGACTATCCAGAAATGGTGGGGAGGCCTGCATATGTTGACATCATCACCTTCCTCAGTCACCCAGATAATGTCGAACATATGGGCACACTCCTCCACGGTATCATGCTCCAGGTGGAGCTGTCCAACGTTCAGCGAGTACCTGAGAAGATTCCAGTGAGACTTTCCGCCGTGGGACAGATCGAGGGAACAGAGGCACAGTTCTTCATCTTACCGCCGTGGGACAGATCGAGAAGAGCAGGGAGGAGAACTACACCACTTGTTTTGTTTTTATTTTTATTTCTTTTTTCTGGTTATTTGACTCCCATTTTTGATTTGATTCTGAACTGTACCATTTATTCCAGTTTTTCAATTTTTTACCATTTTTTCCATTGATTCCAATTTTTGCCATCTTTTTCGCATTAAAACAAGATTCCAGCATGTCTTCCCGACTAAAGCAAATTCGTCACCTTCAAGAGGGAGGGCTCTTACGAAGCACAAGACACTTTACGTCCAAGACCTCCTAAAAGACCATAATGGAGTAAATGAAAAGAAGAGATCTTTATAGAACTTTAACTATTGATATGATTGAAATGGGGGCCCAGAACAGTAACCTAGTCCTCCCACAAGCGGAGGGGCACCCCCACTTCCCTGGAAGAAAATGCTGCAAATTGTCTTATCGAACGATAACGTGCATATATATATATATATATATATATAGTGAATATTATTTTTTTCTGTCATTAACAATCAGAACTGCATACTTTATTGGTGCACGAAGCATTCCAATTTCAGTGCACCCACCAGATAATATACATACAAATCCCACAAAAGCACCCAGACCCTATATAGTTATTGCAGTTCCAAGAAAAGCGGATGATAAAGCAAACTCGCTAAAATTAAATGCAATTAACAGTGATTCATACACGTTTGAGGTAACGAATGAAGAGAAAAGCTGGAAACAGGGTCACCACGGAATGAATTAAAACATAGCACTGACGACTACACGCACCCACACACTAAATGCACACAAGCAAAGGCAAGTGTCAAGTCAATGGCTACAGAACCTCGAATGATGGCAACAGAAAGTAAGAGACTGCCTACCGAACAACCAGTTCCAGAAAATAGTGGAAGTGACCAAGAGGAAGCAAGCGAAAGGCCAACTGAAAAAGATATAACCAAAGCACTCAAGAAGACAGAGACTGCTACAAAAGAATGCAAAGACACAAATGCTGATAGACCATTTGTTCCCGTTTATAGCCAGAGCGAAGAAACCGCATGAGGAACTGAAAAATAGAACCACAGTGACTATCGCAGCAAGCACATCAGTTCCTACGAGCACCAGGCCCATGATGAGGCCACACGTAGGACAGACGATACACAGATGGTGGTTAAAGGAGCCGTAGGGGAGAATGCAAGAGGAGAAGAACAGACACACAAAACCTTCTCCTACGCCAGCGATACAGGTGATGAATCCTGCTCCTCCAACAAACATGCCCGAGAATCCTCCAGCAAGAAAAAGTCACACAGACGGCTTGTGGGATGTTTTTACCCATGCATCCAAGCACTACCATAAAACTGTGCAGTACTGGCATGGAAAACATCATGATGGCCAGAACTCCCCAGAGAGTGCACAGGGAAACATGAAGAATAGGCTGCCACCCATTTTTGCCTATGTTGTGAGCACAGGAGGGCACTGCCTAAAACCACCATTGGGCTACACATATAGTAGCCTGAAACCATTGGGAATGGCAATGCTGATTGCCAAAAAGCAACTCAGAACTATGGGGAATTCATTTTCTTAATCCCAAAAATGGATGCAATACCGGTACTCACCACTATCAGAAAGCCAGCGTTTTAAAACCACCAGACTTTTGTGTAAAACTGAACAAAGGAACCAAAACCAGGCCAAGGAAAGACTTGCTAAGAGGTGGACACAATGTAAAACTATATTCTGAAATGACTTGAAGGAAGTAATTATTTAATGTATATGTAAAAATTGTAAGTTTGATTTAAACTGGGAACTAAAGTGACATTTAGCTGAATTCTGCCTGACAACTACCCCAACAGGAGAAACCTGCTCAGCCACTCTTCCCAGGCCTAGCTGCATCCTGCCTCCCCACCAAAATAAGTTGACACCTCTCTGATTAGATTAGGGGAGGGGCACCGCAGGAGGTTGAACAAAGCCTTGTCCTGGACTCAGGCAAATGTTATATTGGGGGGGCCGCAAAGTGGCTTCCTCTTGGGAGAAGTGGGAGGAGAAGTGCCTCTGGGAGCCACCCGAGCTGGAGGCGGGAGCAGACAGAAGCTTCCCCCATGTGCTTTAGAACCTAAACCACACCCATCTGGGCCAGAGCATAATTTTAAAAAGATAGATAACTCATAGTGCGGACTTGACAGAATTATATAAGTAATATCATTATTATTGTGATTTTTCTGTGCACGTTTTAAGAGGTGTTAGGACCCTATGGTGTATGCTGGGGGGTTGCTAGCAGAAAATAGGGTCTTACTCCAAATGTCTGCATGTTAAAAATCTGACACTTCATCAATTAATGTCCATACTCCTTGCGCACATGTGTGTAATTTTTGGTAAATATCCGATATTGGTAAACCAGTCAAAAAGCGCAAAATGTTGTCATTTTTGAATGCAAGCCCCCAGGAAGATCATAGGCGGACAAGCATGGACCATAAGGAATATATAATGTGTACATGTAATTTCAACAAATTGTGTATCTGGGAAATATGTATTTGAATCAAATATAGATTTGTGGGCAAATTGATCAGGGGAGGATCCTCTGACCCATAAACAGACCTCATCACTCTGACTCACATTTCCTTCCCCCAATCATGGGAGAGGGGAGAATTGGGTCAATGACAAGTAGAGAGGGGCAGGCTCAGTTATGCCACGCACACACCCACTTCCAAAACACATAAAAAGAGACTGCTGGGACAGGTAGACACATTCAATTCCATTTTCTGCGGGACGCTCTGCCGGGAGACTCCAGACTTCACATCCATCAATCTTCAGAGACCAGAAATTTACTTCAGAACTTAAAGCAAAGGCCTAAACCCACAAACTGAGAACTCTTCTCAGCAGGCCTCAGCATCCTTAAAATCATTTGCAAACTATTCCACAGCCGGGCGAGCTGTCTGAATTCTTTTGCCAAGAACTTTTGCCAGTACCCAGAAAGCAGTGTTACATCCAGAATCCACTTGATCCGAACCGGAAAGCAGAGCAGTATCCAGAACCAGAGGCCGCTGTATCCAGAGAGGCTAGACCAGCAGAGCAGAGCTGACCCAGACCGCTGTGAGCAGAACCAGAGATCCGGATTGCTGTGAGCAGAACCGGTGCCTGATTGACCCGCCGAGCAGACAGAACCACCGCCGGACGTGTTGACCAGATCTGTGACGAGGCCTAGTTCAAATTTATATTATGAGTACCTAGCAGAACTGTGCAGAACCAATCTCTTAGTTAAAATAATCTAATTCAAGCTATATTAACCTAAGTAGAACTGCCTCCTAGAAATCGGGTCATCTGTCATTTTTAAAGCTGCACAACTGTCACCTGTCAATTCTGCCTCTGCAAGCTGTCACCTGTCATTATGAGTTTTACTTTAAATCTGAAAATCTACCTTTAGTAAATCGTCCGTATCTCTGGAACCGTTTGGGCTAGGAACGAAATCTGTGATTCTAGGCTTTCCAACGAACCTAGAAACGACTTCCTACTCCCTATACTTTTTCCGCAATCGCAATTTACGCACTCGCGAAATTTACCGCGATTTGCGATTTTTGGCTCAATTTCTCCACTTGTCAAAATAGCAGCTCCATTCTTTCCTTTGTTAAAATCCGTTTTCAACCTGGTAATAACTCATAGAGTATTGCTAAAGTGAGCCTGAACTAATACCAACAAGCATCTCTCACTCACCCTGAATCTCTAGAGGGAATTAAAATCAGTTAGCACATTTTCCCATCCATTGCCATCACATTTAAAAGCATTTTGGGCCTGTGTTTTAAAAAGCATACCTGTTGTCTAAGCTTGCTGGGGGGGAACTGAATTCTGTATTGTATTTGATTGTATTCCTGAAGACTGTGTGTGTTACTTCCATCTCCTTGCATTGCATATAGGGGGGGGGGGTGAATTGCCACCAGGGGAAAAGTGAACATATTATCTCTTGTGAAACCATATCAGTTTATTTTCTGTACTGCATTTATTCCACCTTACATTTCCTTGAAACCATAAAGCATTTCAGCTACCTCATCCTCTATACTACTTCTAAGTAACCAAATCAGTTTACCAGTAGAACCTTATCCATTGTTGATCACTGTCATATTTTAAGTGTGATATCCAATATTAATTTATTATAAAAGTGTGATATACATATATATTGTTTATATTTCTCAAATAAAGCTTTTAAATTTGCAAAACAGACCTACTTCTTGGCTCATTGGGGTCAGGGGGATTCTAAGAGAGGGGTGTTATATAAGGGTTGTCATCCAGAGTACATGAACTGGACCTAAAAATATATCAATAAGGGTTTCCCTCAGCATCCCAGACTAGGCATTGACTTAGCTGTAGTGTTGAAGTGAAGCCGCTTAACAAAGTGGGGGCTCGTCCGAGATTCCGGGTTAGATCTATCACTTGTGCAGATTAATACAGTGTGCTGACTGACAGGAGACATACATCCGGTCGGATCACCACGCTGCGTTACGCTGTAAAGCACTCCTCAAAGGAACACTCTAAGGAAACGGTCTGTTTTGCAAAAATAAAATACAAACTTCTGTAAATCAGGAAGGAACTCAAATTCCAGAATGACGACACTGGTAGACATCAAAATAGCCAGAGAGCACTTCTTACATAGGCTATTTGTGAGAGGTGAGTAGACTCAACAGGACCAAACGGTCTGGTTGCAGGCAATCGCGCAACAGGTCACTGAAACAGGGTCAGATAAATGGAGGGATCAGGGTCCCCTACATGTGGCCCTGAGTGAACTATATATGGCCCCTAAAGCCAAAGATGAACATAATAAGATTGCCAGGATAGCGGCATATTTGTACCTATATATGGGAGCCATGCAGGACAAATGTGCTGAAGGCCAAGATCTGGCAAATAGGCAACAGATGGCGTTAGAGAAGGCCCAATCTGATCTGGACTCTTCTGAGCAGAGGCTGCTCAGGAGCCAGGAGTCAGAAAAGGACAGCAGACAGTACATCACTAAAATAAAGGAGGATATGGATGTGCTGCAACAGGAAAAGGCTGACCAGGATACCGGATTTCTGGCCTTGAAGAAGGAGTACCAGGACAGTTTGGACTCCCTACTGCAGAGCCAGAAAAAGCTGGAGCAACAATTAGATTTCATTAGGGCATGTGCTGAGCAGGTAGTCACCCTGCAAAGCCACCTAGATAGGGAAAAGGCAGAGAGCAATAAACTGATTTTGAAAGACCTGGATACCCAGGCAGAGTTTGACCAGGAGCGCCAGAAAGCTGGTGCCTTCCAAAGGCACAAGGGGAAGAGGGGTGTAAAGCCTTGGAGGAAGCTTCCTTCCTCACTTGTAAACAGCCCCTGGAAACCCAGGAACCGGAAACAAAATCTCCTGCCCCTGAAAGTCTGCCTCCAAAGGAGCAGAGGGGGGGTAGGAGAAACAAAGTACCCAAACAGGCCCAGTTTGTGGAGGAGGTACAGATCTTCCAATTTGAGGGAGAGGAATCCACAGAGGATCCTGGGAAAAGGATCTTCTCCTTTAGAGATGGGGGAACTCCTCCCAAAGAAAAATGGGTCCCAAGGGATTCCAATCCAGACTGGGGAGATATGGAGACTGAGCAACCGCCACCCATCATCTCATCCCAGAACCCACAATACCGAAATCCCCTGGTTCAAACCCATCCTGGTGACTGCCTCCAAAAAGGGGGGGCGGCCCAGAACCGGAACCAGGGGAACCCACAATGGCTCTGATCTCCGGTTGCCAACTTTTTCTTTCTGATTCCCAAGGCTCTCCACAGAATTCTGCCAAATCTCTTCGCTAGCAATGTCCAAAACCAGAAAATTGGCCCACCAGTTGTCCAAAAATGTGCATTATCTGTGCCCCCTTGAGGAGAAGGAGGGAAGATACTATGCCCCGGTACAAGTACAGGGGCAGGGTACAATTTTGGCACTGGTGGACACTGGATCCCAAGCTACCCTTCTGTCCAAAAGGGCCTTTGATGAACTAAATGCAGGAAGGGGGGAGAATTACCGTATTCCTCTCACCTCTCTTCCTGGGCAACTGCAGAACTTTGACGGGAAGGAAATTCCTGTCGAGGGGACTGCAGATTTGGACATCAAAATTGGGCGACACAAGGTGAAACACCCGGTCATAGTAGTGACTCCAGAGGGCACCCCTTGTTTACTAGGGAATGACCTCCTGAGAAGGTTGTCACCCCTAATAGATTATGTAAACAAGGTCCTCTGGACCCAGACTAGCCGACCAATAAAATTAAAACAGAGTGTCAACCATGTTAGTTTAAATGGCACCTGCCACATGGTTGAACAAAAATCTTACCAAGTAGAATTTCACTTCCAGAATAGCCAGATTCCAGATGTGACAGTAATAGCAGTAGGACAACAGACTGGTGATGGGGGGTCCTCTCTATTTCTGAAAATCAACCTTCCTTCCAGTTTAAGGTGGTATTCCACACTGGAAGGAAACACTCTGAAATTCTTTACCAATTCACAATCAGACACTCCCACTCCTATAGTCCAGAAAGATGTGAAATCAGCTCAGAGCCTGGCTGATATTCAGCAAATTGGAGATCACTTGTTCATCCCTGTTCAGTTAAATGATGGGAAGGACTCTGTTCTCGCTCGAGAATGTGTGAACAACGGTAAGAGCTTCATCAGCGAAGCCATGTTCCGCCAACTCCCAAAAGATCCAGCCATTCCCACATTCAAACTGCTAGAGAAATGGGAAATGGACTTGGAAGCACCCAATTCCAAACATCTCCTGCCAAGCAGGTGTATGCTCAAAATCTCCATTGGCAACAAGAGCATAGTCCATAATTGTTGGGTCATGCGAGACGTCACTGCCGCCTTTTACTTAGGCAGTGACATTCTCAATCGCTTTGCCATTAGTTTGGACCTAATAAACTTCAAAGCTTGGTCCCGATTAGTGGATAATCCCATGGGCTTTGATGATCCAGAAAAAGCATTTAGGTCAGCTCAATTGCTACCTTATGCAGTTGAAATTCAGATCAAAGAGGAAGTCACCATCCCAGAAAGGACCCGACAGTTCTCCCTGGAAGTGAAAGTTAAAAGAGGACAAAAATTGAAAAACCCTGATGCTTATATACATCTAAATGCTTCTCTCCAACAGCAAAGGTTGGGGGTAAACCCAACTCCATTAGTCAACATAGAACATGGCACCATTCCAATAGAGGTGGATAACAGCGACTTACAGAGTATTACTCTAGCCGCAGGCACCATCATTGGAATGGCGGTTGATGACCGACATTTCTCCATTGATTTAGGAAATGAACTGTTAGCACAAATCCCCAAGGACTGTTTTGACAGTGACAGTGATGACAACACAACACCAGACAGGATTTTCACCCGGCATGGGGGGAACTTCCTGGTGTACACTTCTTGCCCTTATGGTAAGGAAGATGTGACTTGTGACTTCAGGAGGGATGAGGTGATTTTCCAGGTCCATGAGGGCTGCCTTTCCCACCTGAAACCTCCAGTCCAAATCAGCACTCTGACCAGGGACTTCTCCACCCAGCTGGAGGAGGCCGCTGAGATAGCAAAACCAGAAGTCTTTCCAGGCTTCAGGCAGATGGTGGAAGAGAGAGTCAACCTAGCTGATGCCTGCGTGACTCTGGAACAGAAGCAAAAGTTGAAACAAGTTTTCTTGGATTTCCAAGATCTCTTTGCGGTAGACTCATATGACTGTGGTCGCACCGACATCCACACCACAACAATTCCCACGGACCCTGGAATGACTCCAGTGTTTGTGAAGCAATATCGTTTGCCTCTCGCATCCATGGAGTCCCTTACTGAAATAATTAAGAACCTTGAGTCCCGGGGAATAATCCGTCCAGTACACTGCACCTTCAATAATCCGGTGCTGGGAATATTGAAGCCAAACGGCCAGTGGAGACTCTGTGCCGACCTTAGGGAGCTCAACAAATTGGTCCATACTTCCCGATGGCCTCTTCCCTACATTGACCAAGGGCTGGCCCAGATCCAGGGGTCACAGGTATTCACTGCAATAGACCTGACCAATGGGTACTGGACCGTGCCTGTCAGAAGGGAGGACCAATACAAACTGGCTTTTACCTTTGGGGGCCAGCAGTACACATGGACCCGGACTCCCTTCGGATACCTCAACTCCGGCAATTAATTCAACATTTTCTTACATAAGGCCATGCCCGACCTGGGTGCGAGGGGTAACCTGGCTTATGTAGATGATGTCCTCATCAAAAGTTCATCTGTGGAGGAACACATAGCGGAGATCCGTTATGTTCTGATGCAGTTGAGGGCCGCCGGAGCAAAACTTTCCTTTCAGAAAGCACAATGGTGTAGAACCCGTGTTAATTTCTTGGGGCATGAGATTACTCCTCAGGGTCTCTGTCCCCAAGAAAAGAAAGTGGAAGCACTCCAGAAACTGAAGGATCCCACAACTCTGCGGGAACTAAGGAGCCTCCTTGGACTGACTAATTACAGCATAAAGTTCATTGAGGGCTATGCAGAGATCACTAGACCCATGATTCATCTCCTGAAGGGGGGTTCAAGTGGGAATGGGGTCCAGAACAAGCCGAGGCAGTAAGACAACTCAAAAGAAGCCTCTCACAAGCGCCTTGCCTAGCTTATCCCGTCAGAAACAAGGAGTTCTTCCTGGAGACAGGGTTCTCTAATACGTGCTTGATGGCAGTATTGTACCAAAAGCATGACAAGGTCAATAAAGTAATCTCCTATGCGAGCAAAACTTTATCCTCTGTGGAGGAAAAATTCAACGATTGTGAGAAGGCACTCCTGGCAACGGTGTGGGCATTGAAGAATTACCGCCCGTTTATCCAGGGGGAACACATCATAGTGGAGACTCCACACCAGTCTCTGCAATATCTCCAAAGTGACAGAATCCGGGTCGGAAATGTGAGTAATTCCGAATTACTTCCTGGATTCTGTCAATGCAAGGCTTTCCTGTGGAGGTCAGATATGGCCAAAACAAGAAGAGTCCCCTTGCGCAAGGTCTGGCTGACTTGCATGATTGTGCCAGAGAAAACTGTCTCGAGGACGAAAGTCTAAAAATCAAGGACAACATGGAGGCATACCTTAATTCCCCACACAAACCCTTTGAAGAAGACAAGTGTGAGGGAATGCCCACTGTCTATGTGGATCGATGCTCTTACCATGTTGACAACAACGGGGAGAAAGAACTGGTGGCCGGCGTAGGGAATGCATGGGTGAATGAGTCCCCAGAACCCTCCGCTGGATACAAAATTGGTCCCCGAAGTAGTCAGGTGGCAGCATTGATGGCTGTGCATCAGGCCATCCTCACTGCTGTCCAACATCAACTCCACGATTTGGGCATAATCACAGATTCGGATTATGTACGGAACAGGTTCGTGGAGCACCTGGTTAATTGGAAAACCTGGGGCATGTTATGTGCTAATAACATACCCCTGATACATGGGAAGTTAATCCAAAATATTGATGATCTGGTCACATCGAATGGGATGACAATCTACTGGAAAAAGATCCAGGGTCATTCCAAAGTAGAGGGACCAGACAAAACTGGAAATGACTTAGCTGATCAGCTGGCCAAAACCGGGGCCATCCAAGGGGAGCTAATAGAAATAGAGTCACTGTTGGAGGAAATCCAGGTCACTGCTATCACTCAGGTCCCAGACAAATGCTCACAATGATCTTTCAACTGCCCAATGGAGTAAGGAGACCCCTGATGCTGATTTGATTACAGCTCAGAAGGGGGATCCAATAATTGGTAAGTTTTACCAACACATTGAGGACCCTGAGAACTTTCCCCTGACAGATACCGATTACATTGGGAAGGAGGACCTTAGAGTGTTGATGAAAGGTCCAACGATGTTCCGAATCCAAGACGGTTTGTTGGTAAGGAAATCCCAAGCTGGCCATGATCAGTGGGTGGTTCCTACCTCATTCCGAAGTCTGATGTTAAGTCACGCCCATGATGCGGCCACCGCCGTTCATAGGGGGTTTCACACAACACTGGAAATCTTAAGAGAGGTTGCATACTGGCCACATATGGGGCAAGACCTCGACCAATACTTGAAGGGGTGTCTTGTGTGTGCACAATTTCAGCCATCATCCCTCACGCACCGTGCACCTCTCTAAAAGAGGGGGGTGACACTGCCATGGTCAGATTTGCAAATCGACTTTGTAGGCCCTGTAATTCGCTCATCTAGAGGAAACATGTACATGTTGACCGTTACATGCTTGTTTACCAAGTGGGTGGAATGTCTCCCAGCCCCAAACTGCAAGGCAGAAACAGCAGCTGCCCTGTTGATTAACCACATGTTTTCCCGTTTTGGTCTTCCTCAAAGGATTGAGTCAGACAGGGGTAGCCACTTCACCAGCGAAGTAATGACAAAGATGTGGGTGATACTGGGGGTCAAAAGGAAGTTACATATTGCTTACCGGCCAGCTTCCTCTGGGGCAGTAGGACGCTACAACCGAACCATTGTGAGCATCTTAAAAAAGTTTGTGGCAGATTCTGGGCCAAGTTGGGATATCCGATTACCTCTGGTCCTAATGGCCATCAGATCTACCCCTTCATCTGCAACCAAAATGTCACCATTTGAGTTGATGACTGGACGCAAGATGGTGCTTCCCCAGCATTTGCTCTACAGAACCCAAGAGCAAACACTGATAAATGCCTCCACAACTCATGAGTATGTGGAGAATATAAGGAAACACCTTCAGCATGCTTTTGCCTATGCTCAGCGGAATCTAGAAAGATCAGCTGATACCATGAAAACCCACTACGACCTGAAGACCACCAGGAAGGAATATACTGTGGGAGAACTGGTCTATCTATACAATTTCCAAAGGAACTAGGCCAAACAGCGAAAGTTTTTGCCTACATGGAAGGGACCATTTGAAATTATAGACAAGATCTCCCCTGTAGCGTACAAGATCCACATCCCCAAAGGCAGTTCGGCAGAGGGGGAAGACAAGTGGGTACATATAAATCAGTTAAAGTGTTGCCATCCCAGGCACACCCTGCAGCAACTGGAGGAGTCCTCTGCAATACCAGATGGGGCCGCTCCAGAGTAAGTCAGTTCAAACTCTAAAATATTCCACATATCAAAAATATAGTAACGTAATGCAAATGTTCCCTGTTATATATTGTTTTTAAAATCAGACTGCAAAATGCATTTGGATGTATAAAATGTACATGTTCGCCACACCATTAATAGTGGTGGAAAAATGTCTAGGAATGTGTATTGCCGCTTTTGCTTTATCATCCTAGGAGAGAGGAAACCATGGAGACTGACCAAGGAGGACGACCGGGGACCGGGAGCAGAGACCCGAGGGGCCCGGGGTACCGCCCAATATTCCCATCAGGACCAGCAAGGAGAACTGATTGATCGACTGGAGGGAGGAAAAGATGCTGAACTGTGCCATCTATGGAATTGGAAGAAGATGAGGCGAACATCCCAGAACTTGCGAGTTCCATCAGTGAAAGGACAGAATGGCCATCGCAAGAGGGGGGGGCTTGTGGGATGTTTTTACCCATGCATCCAAGCCCTACCATAAAACTGTGCAGTACTGGCATGGAAAACATCATGATGGCCAGAACTCCCCAGAGAGTGCACAGGGAAACATGAAGAATAGGCTGCCACCCATTTTTGCCTATGTTGTGAGCACAGGAGGGCACTGCCTAAAACCACCATTGGGCTACACACACAGTAGCCTGAAACCATTGGGAATGGCAATGCTGATTGCCAAAAAGCAACTCAGAACTGTGGGGAATTCATTTTCTTAATCCCAAAAATAGATGCAATACCGGTACTCACCACTATCAGAAAGTCGGCGTTTTAAAACCACCAGACTTTTGTGTAAAACTGAACAAAGGAACCGAAAGCAGGCCAAGGAAAGACTTGCTAAGAGGTGGACACAATGTAAAACTATATTCTGAAATGACTTGAAGGAAGTAATTATTTAATGTATATGTAAAAATTGTAAGTTTGATTTAAACTGGGAACTAAAGTGACATTTAGCTGAATTCTGCCTGACAACTACCCCCGACAGGAGAAACCTGCTCAGCCACTCTTCCCAGGCCTAGCTGCATCCTGCTTCCCCACCAAAAGGAGTTGACACCTCTCTGATTAGATTAGGGGAGGGGCACCGCAGGAGGTTGAACAAAGCCTTGTCCTGGACTCAGGCAAATGTTATATTGGGGGGGCGTAAAGTGGCTTCTTCTTGGGAGAAGTGGGAGGAGAAGTGCCTCTGGGAGCCACCCGAGCTGGAGGCGGGGGCAGACAGAAGCTTCCCCCATGTGCTTTAGAACCTAAACCACACCCATCTGGGCCAGAGCATAATTTTAAAAAGATAGATAACTCATAGTGTGGACTTGTCAGAATTATATAAGTAATATCATTATTCTTGTGATTTTTCTGTGCACGTTTTAAGAGGTGTTAGGACCCTGTGGTGTATGCTGGGGGGTTGCTAGCGGAAAATAGGGTCTTACTCCAAATGTCTGCATGTTAAAAATCTGACACTTCATCAATTAATGTCCATACTCCTTGCGCACATGTGTGTAATTTTTGGTAAATGTCCGATATTGGTAAACCAGTCAAAAAGCGCAAAATGTTGTCATTTTTGAATGCAAGCCCCCAGGAAGATCAGAGGCGGACAAGCATGGACCATAAGGAATATATAATGTGTACATGTAATTTCAACAAATTGTGTATCTGGAAAATATATATTTGAATCAAATATAGATTTGTGGGCAAATTGACCAGGGGAGGATCCTCTGATCCATAAACAGACCTCATCATGATGACAATCCATTTCCTTCCCCCAATCATGGGAGAGGGGAGAATTGGGCCAATGACAAGTAGAGAGGGGCAGGCTCAGTTATGCCACGCACACACCCACTTCCAAAACACATAAAAAGAGACTGCTGGGACAGGTAGAGACATTCAATTTCATTTTCTGAGGGACGCTCTGCCGGGAGACTCCAGACTTCACATCCATCAATCTTCAGAGACCAGAAATTTACTTCAGAACTTAAAGCAAGGGCCTAAACCCACAAACTGAGAACTCTTCTCAGCAGGTCTCAGCATCCTTAAAATCATTTGCAAACTATTCCACAGCCGGGCGAGCTGTCTGAATTCTTTTGCCAAGAACTTTTGCCAGTACCCAGAAAGCAGTGTTACATCCAGAATCCACTTGATCCGGACCGGAAAGCAGAGCAGTATCCAGAACCAGAGGCCGCTGTATCCAGAGAGGCTAGACCAGCAGAGCAGAGCTGACCCAGACCGCTGTGAGCAGAAGCAGAGATCCGGATTGCTGTGAGCAGAACCGATGCCTGATTGACCCGCCGAGCAGACAGAACCGCCGCCGGACGTGTTGACCAGATCCGTGACGAGGCCTAGTTCAAATTTACATTGTGAGTACCTAGCAGAACTGTGCAGAACCAATCTCTTAGTTAAAATAATCTAATTCAAGCTATTTTAAGCTAAGTAGAACTGCCTCCTAGAAATCGTGTCATCTGTCATTTTTAAAGCTGCACAACTGTCACCTGTCAATTCTGCAGCTGCAAGCTGTCACCTGTCATTTTGAGTTTTACTTTAAATCCGAAAATCTACCTTTATTAAATCGTCCGTATCTCTGGAACCGTTTGGGCTAGGAACGAAATTTAACTTTCATTTTAAAGCTGTGATTCTAGGCTTTCCAACAAACCTAGACTTCCTACTCCCTATACTTTTTCCGCAATCGCGATTTACGCACTCGCGAAATTTACCGCGATTTGTGATTTTGGCTCAATTTATCCACTTGTCAAAATAGCAGCTCCATTCTTTCCTTTGTTAAAATCTGTTTTCAACCTGGTCATAACTCATAGAGCATTGCTAAAGTGAGCCTGAACTAATACCAACAAGCATCTCTCACTCACCCTGAATCTCTAGAGGGAATTAAAATCAGTTAGCACATTTTCCCATCCATTGCCATCACATTTAAAAGCATTTTGGGCCTGTGTTTTAAAAAGCATACCTGTTGTCTAAGCTTGCTGGGGGGGAACTGAATTCCATATTGTATTTGATTGTATGCCTGAAGACTGTGTGTGTTACTTCCATCTCCTTGCATTGCATATAGGGGGGGGGTGAATTGCCACCAGGGGAAAAGTGAACATATTATCTCTTGTGAAACCATATCAGTTTATTTTCTGTACTGCATTTATTCCACCTTGCATTTCCTTGAAACAATAAAGCATTTCAGCTACCTCATCCTCTATACTACTTCTAAGTAACCAAATCAGTTTACCAGTAGAACCTTATCCATTGTTGATCACTGTCATATTTTAAGTGTGATATCCAATATTAATTTATTATAAAAGTGTGATATATATATATATATATTGTTTATATTTCTCAAATAAAGCTTTTAAATTTGCAAAACAGACCTACTTCTTGGCTCAGTTGGGTCAGGGGGATTCTAAGATAGGGGTGTTATATAAGGGTTGTCATCCAGCGTACATGAACTGGACCTAAAAATATATCAATAAGGGTTTCCCTCAGCATCCCAGACTAGGCATTGATTTAGCTGTAGTGTTGAAGTGAAGCCGCTTAACAGCATTTAGAGACGTAGTTATAGCTAACTACAAAAAGACATTAAGAATCAAGAGAAACCCATATGAAGACAACAATGAACTAAACGATTACTTAGACAGCACAGCACATCTAGAAAATAACATTTGGTACCAACACATGAAAGAGGTCGGAAGAAGAAATCTGAAGGAGAATGCTACGTCTGCGCACTCCTACCGTACAGCATGGGAAAGTCCAAGACCTTTGTGGCTGTAGAAATTGATGTCCAGACAGCGCACTGTATGTCGCACGTAGCAATGTGCAAGACCAGAGGCCAGTTCATGGGCAGTGATGCCTCCCTGAAATGGGCAATTGAAGCAACGGATCCTGATGAGGATGATTATGTTCAAGACATAAAGACAATAAACAGATCTCATACTAAGAATCATGTAATCAGGTACGAGAACCCTGGAGTAAAAGGGACAGGAATTAGTTGGGAAGTGAATCAGAAGCTAAATGTGCAAGGAAAAACTCCAGAGGAGGCTCGAAGTTGGAAGAACAGAGGCCAAATGCAGATTTGGTGGACAGTGCTTTCACCAGACGGATGGGAGAAAGGAGTAGTGATCTACAGAGCCTGGATGGTCATTGGTCAATACGAACCTACCATCACCATAGTGTGGAACGGATGCAAGCCATTATGGCTGAAATTTGCAAAACTACTCAAATGGGTCGAAGACAGAGGAGGACCCTTACAGATAGTGCCACTAGAAAACCCAAAGTTCTGTTTCAGAAATAACGGCACAAGGAAGATGGGAGAGAATCAGAACTGTGGACGAGACTTCGATGCTCCAGGAATGGTACACGGAACCGCGGTAATCATGGATCATTATTGGGCATGCAGATCCAAAGCATACATATGACTGCCGAAAAACTGGGGTGTCATATGCACAATAGTGAACGTCCACGTTCCTGCACTAGTGATCCCGAAAAAAGTGACCTGAATTTTGACAGTTTCCTGGAAGTAGATGCTCACCTAAGGAAGAGGAGGTTGGTGGAACTGGTATCCCAGATGAAAAGAGAGAATTACTTTTCTGCCAAATCAAAAGAAGCATTCCATGCAATCCCATACGAGCACAGGCTGTTTAGCCTCATCTCAACAGTATTCACAACAATGCTCTTGTCGCACATCCAAATAGGAGTGAATGCTAAATGGTTGCAGATAACCAGATGGGAGTTATTGCAGACCATCAACACTACCATAAAAGGATTCAACGCAATCAAAGAAGAAATGAGAGCAATCCGAACAGATATGTACTTGACATTATCACAGCAATGGATGGAGGTGTTTACACAAAAATTGGAGAATCATGTTGCACGATTATACCTTCACATGATGAAGAAAATGGATCCTTAACAGAAGCCATAAGTATGCTGGCAGATCTGCAGAATCATATGATCAAGGAAACTGACGAAGTCGATGATGACAGCTGTTTTGGAACACTGTTTCTATGGGTCCCACAATGGATGGCAGACATATTCAAAATTCTGGGAGCCCTGCTAGTAATGATACTACTAGGATTATGTGTTATCAAGATAATCATAACACAATGCCAGAAATCTGCAAAGAAATCCATTGGGATGGAAATTATGGTCGATGTCGAACCAGGATGGAAGCCCAGAGACCTAACAGATGAAGAAATAATAAACTTTGTGAAGGCCAGCGAATTTGCGCCAGATGGAACAAAGTTTGCATACCCCAGAAAACAAAGAAGGTATGAAGGGAATTGGATTTACCGCAGCCCAAATGGGCAATGCCAGCTAATGGCCTGGAACAAAGACGAACACGTAAAAACAACAGGAAGTTTGAAAGGAGTGATAAAAATATGGACTCCAAAGATGCACACTTTCACATCATCATGTACAAACCCAGATGCCGAAGAATTTGATATGGAAGAACCAAGCAAGAATAATCTAAAGGAAGAAGAAGAAAAAGTGGTTGATAAACCGACCAGAGGGGTGTATGTAGAGGAGTTCCCATATATGGCCTGCCCTCCAGCCACCCAGGTCGAAATGCCAGAAGCATACTCCCCAAGATATGTGACATATAAGGAGCAAATGAACCAACAGAGAGCCATGGTGGGGCTCTGTCCAGTACCCATCAGAGGGACATGTGTACCAATTGAAGCGCCAATAACCAGACAACCGTGGGCTGCAAGGTACCCACTGAGACAACCATACCAGCAGCTGATACGAAATGAGGATTATTTACAAACAGTCCCTGCAGAGACCCAGAGAGCCTTAATGGAGGGTAGATGGTGACAACAAATGAACACAAACGACAAACGAAAAACGGACACACAAGGACTAAAAACAAAGAGTAACGATGAAATGGACATATAAGAAGAAACGATGTTAGCAAACAGAAACGTAACCATGAAAGTAAGATGAAAATATGCGACTAACTGAATGCATGTGAATAGGCTTGGAACGCAAGAAGCTAAGAAAAACGGTACTGCTTGCAATGCTTAGTAGAAGAATAGAGCGGCATGCGCCAAGTATATATCTTCCTCAATGAAGCACACTATACCAGTGTGAGTCCATTTTGTAAAAGTAGAATTAAGCCCAGGCTGCAAGGGACTAACAAGGCAAGATTCATATTCCAGCCAAAACTGAAGGAAAGAGCGGAATCGAAACTCAGTAAGAAGCAGCTCAATGCCTGGGAATTCGAGGTCAACCTCAGGAAGGGAGGAGAGCTGCAACCTCAGAGAATCAAAACTTCAGAGCATACCAGCCAGCCAGCCAGTGAAAGTCGAGATAAGGAGGCCCCATGCAGGTGGCGAGGCTATGGAAGAATCAAATACACGAATAAGAGGGAAAATGAAGCAGATTCACTGCTGGTGAACAGACACATGACCAGCCAATGGCAAAGAAGTACCAACGTCTGATGTCACCCAGAACCCGAGGATGCCATAACTTTTCCTGATAAGAAGCTACAGTTTTGAGGCCATCCCTGGCCAACTAATTGACACATAGCCCTAAAGGTACTGATTGATGGAAGGGAGGCAGGGTGAAACGTGGGGCACTCCGCATCTGGGTGTCCATTCTGCATGCTGCTAATTAAAGTGGAGATTTATGCCTTGGGGTGTAACCCACCCAATCACAATGGACCAAATAATCTAGGGTCTTATAGCTGGTAGAACCAATAAGACGTTGTAGTTGTAGTGACGTCTATCATGAGTGATGTAGTGGGATGGGCGTAGATGCCCACCCGATAAGAGCTATCCAATCCACATGCTCTGTTACCATATACAGATATAGCACAAATACTTAAGTTACCTTTCCAACCAATAGAATTGCATGACAAATTTATGAGTTTTGCACGTCAACTGGTGACGAATTTTGCCCTTAAAAGTTGCTGTCTGAATGAAGAATTTGGGAGTTGAAGCGAGACAGGCGATCGCATCATTGATGATTACCATTTGTTTCCCCGTTTTTTGTACTTGTCATTAAACGGACTTCCCTTTGCCAAACTATTGAGTTGTCCTTATTGAAGTGTGTCGGAGTAAGTGAATCTTGTACCCTAACCTCCTCAAGGTGCTGCTATCTTGTCTTACAGGTACTAGAGGGTGAGCTCTGACCTATGGGCCCGTCAGAGGTTGCTCCGCCCTCCTGTACAACATTCTGAATCGTTTCGCAATTAATTTGGATCCAATCAATTATAAAGTCTGGTCCCGAATGGGGGGTAACCCCATGGGCTTTGACAATCCTGAGAAAGCATTTTGGTCATCCCAATTGCTGCCGTATGCATTTGAAGTTCAAACTGGAGAAGAGGTCACCATTCCAGGACTGGTCCGATAATTCACTGTCCCTCTGAAAATTAAGCGAGGACAGAACCTCCAAAACCCAGACGCTTATATAAATCTAAATTATCACCTCCAACAGCAAGGGTTGTATTTGAACCCGATACCACTAGTTGACCTAGAACATGACACCATTTGAATATTGGTGAATTACAGCGACCCTAGGAGTATCACTCTGGGCGCAGACACCTTCATTTGAATGGCGGTTGATGCTCAACATTTTTCCATTGACTTTGGGAATGAGATCATGGGACAAATTCCAAATGACTGTTATCTCTGTGATGACGACATACCTCCAGAAAAGATTTTCACTCGACAAGGGAGGAATTTCTTGGTGTACTCTTCCTCCCCTTATGGGGGGGAAGATGTAACCTGCAACATCAGGAAGGATGAGGTGGTATTTCAAGTCAACAGTGACTGCCTCCCCTCCTTGAAAGGTCCTGTCAAGACCAACACCATAACAAGAGATCTCTCCACGCAACTGGATGATACCTCAGAATTTTCAAAACCTGAGGTATTTTCAGGCTTCGGCAGATGGTTGAGGAATTAATCA